>NC_137746.1:17888499-19160084 GCF_963264785.1 Psittacula echo
AGTTTTTCCACCTCCTCTGCCCTAGCAGCACAGGGGATGGGGAATGGGGGTTTTGGTCACACGTTGTCTCTGCCACTCCTTCCTCCTCAGGGGAGGACTTCCCACACTCTTTCCCTGCTCCAGTGTGGGGACCCTCCCACAGGAGACAGTCCTGGATGGACGTTTCCAAGCTGAGTCTTTCCCATGGGCTGCAGTTCTTCACGGGCTGCTCCAGTGTGACCCCCCTATGGGGTCACAGCTCCTGCAGCAAACCTGCTCCAGCTTGGGCATCTCTCTTCACGGAGCCACAGGTCCTGCCAGGAGCTTGCTCCAGCGTGGGCTGCCCACAGGGTCACAGCCTCCTTCGGGTATCCCCCTGCTCCAGGTGGGGTCCTCCCTGGGCTGCAGGTGGGCATCTGCTCCACATGGACCTCCATGAGCTGCAGGGCACAGCTGCCTCACCATGGGCTGCAGGGGAACCTCTGCTCTGGCACCTGAGCACCTCCTGCCTCTTCCTGCACTGACCTGCGTGTCTGCAGGGCTGTTCCTCTCACGTGTTCTCACTCCTCTATGGCTGCAATTGCTCCTTCCCCCTTAAACTTGTTATCCCAGAGGCACTACCACTGTCACTGATGGCTCAGCCTTAGCCAGCAGCAGGTCCAACTTGGTGCTGGTGGCATTGGCTGTGTCGGACATGGGGGAGCTTCTAGCAGAAGCTTCATGGAAGCCACCCCTGTAGCCCCCCCCAACAAGACTTTGCTACACAAGCCCAATGTACCCATGTGCAGTTACTCCGCTGCCTGCCATGCTCCCGTTCCCACTGCTGCCCACTGTACTCACCCTGCGCATCTCCTCTACATACTGCTTGGAGCAGAATAAATGGGGTTTGTTGGCTGCCAGCAGCATTGCCTGCCAGATGACGCTGCTGAGATGCACTTGTCTCAATGACTAGATTAGCTTGTCCCTGTGCAAGATTGTGCTCTGCTGGTAGAGGATGTTTACCCCGTGCCTGAACTGTTAGCTAATACTATTAGCAGCCCATGACTGTGCCCACTGACAGCCCCCAGTGGCATTTGGCAGAGAAGGAAGATCAGGGATCTCTGTCAACCACATCTCCCTACCCTCAGAGCAGCGAGGTAGCAATGGGATGGCCATGGGGAGCCTGGCTGGGGAGCTTCACTCCATCCTTGTGGTGAATAAAGGACGTTTAGGGCAATGCAGTAAGAAAAGTGTTGAAATGCACTTTATCCTGAGAAGTACCAAGAGGTGGTTCTGGCTGAGAAGGAAACATCCATGTGTCTATGTATGTGACCCCAAGTGATGCCAGGGCTGGAGCAGGACAGCCCCAAGGCCCACATACAGATTAGGGCAGTTAGGAAGCTGTTTGGGGTATTCCATGCTGCAGGCCTGGGGAAAGGAGAGCTTTCCTCGCCTTCTCCCAGGTGCCAATCCCAAATGTTTCCATCTTTCAAGGTACTCTTCAAGTAGTAATGTAAAGCCCTGTGTCTGTTCTCTCAGAGCAGGGCAGCTCCATTGCTTTTGATGCAGTTCAGGATTTAGACCATCCCTATTTTGTTGTGTATTCCTATCTCCTTTGTGTTTCCCAGAGGCAGACCAGAGAGTGTGTGCTGGGAGAACAGCGACAGGGAGAGGTTTGGGCTCTCATTCCAGAGTGCTAAAGATAGAGCCATGGTGCTCTGTGCAAAATTCCACATGGGAAAATGTGAAAAGGAAAGCAGTCATCTCCATTTCCTTCTGTTACACAGGCAGCATGTCCTGGTCTCTGTGGCTGAGCGAGATTGGTCTTGAGTATGTTGTGGCTGTTTTATTTGCTGTTCTTGCGCGTCTTGAATCAGTAATAGTTACTGTAGGGAAATGGCTTGGGTTTCTATTCTAACTGTATCCAGGAAGGTTGCCTAGAAATTCCCTGAGCTTCCAATATCACCTGCTTGACTGGAGAGCAATGAGAGCTGGGGCGTTTTTTGCTTTGTTTTTATGAGAGTGCTGTGATTCCACAAAGTGCTCCCTGAATGGCAGGAAATTCCTAGTGCGATCTCACTGTTCCAGGACGGGGCTGGTGGGTTATTCACTGCACAAACGGCTCTGCCACAGTCCTCTCCTGGAGGGCTCTCAGCGGTGGTGCTGTTGTCAGCGCTGTGTAACACAGTCACAGAATCAATCGGGTTGGAAAAGAGCTTTAAGCTCATTCAGTCCAACCCTTACCCCAGCCCTGCCAAGGCCACCACTGACCCATGGCACTGAGGCCTCGTCTCCACGGGGTGTGCACACTTGCAGGGACGGTGCCTGCAGCCCTGCCCTGGGCAGCCTGTTCCAATGCCTGAGCACCCTCTGGGGCAGGAATTGTTCCTCAGCTCCATCTAAACCTGCCCTGGTGCAGCTTGAGGCCGGTTCCTCTTGTCCCATCCCTTGTTCCTTGGGAGCACAGCCCAGCCCCTCCTGGCAGGCAGTTGTAGGGAGCCATCAGGTCCCCCCTGAGCCTTCTCTTCTCCAGACTGAACCCCCAGGTCACTCAGCCGTTCCCCATCACGCTGTGCTCCAGGCCCTGCACCAGCTCCAGTGCCCTTCTCTGGCCCTGCTCAAGCACCTCAATGTCTCTCTCGCAGTGAGGGGCCCAGAGCTGAACAAGGATTAGAGCCTGAGCCCCAGCCCTCACTGCAGCTCTCCACACACGTGCCCCCAGCACAGCCCAACACTCGCTCCCTGCTCACCACCTACCGAGTTTTCATCCTGGTACTGGCTACACATTTTCAAGCAGTCACAGAACTCCTCCATGCGAAGCATTGATGTTCTCTCCTCAGTGCAAAAAGGGTTTGTTGGGTTTGAGCAGTGGCTGTGATGAGAAGTTTGGGGTATAAAGGCACAGCACACTGTGTGCAGCAGCCAGAGAGCCTGGAGGGTCCCTTTGCCGTCCCACAGGCCCAGTGGGTGACCTGGGCAGAGAGTTTTATGCTGACATGTGGCCCACCGTGCCCAATGACTGCAGCTTTGCGAACGTGCTCCCTTCTCCCTGCTCCGGCCCCGCTGGGGTGGATGTTTCAGCACAGCCCATCACAGGTGGGGGTGCAGCTGCGCTGAGCCGGGAGCCTGGGGACCAGGACCGCTGCTCCTGGGTGATGTGGCCCAAGCCCCAGGGCTCACAGGCTCCTACAGGGGGCGTTTGCTCAGCCTCTCAGATCGTTATGGCTGAACCACACCACTTCCCGCCAGATTACACAGACCTGGCATTTGTTTCTCAGCTACCACTGGTGCTGGGAGAGCTTCCTTTCCTTTGCATTGTTCTGAGATCCAGGACACTGCCAACCACAAACTCAGCTAAAATAAAGTGAATGATTCTGATGCTGTTAGAAATAACCAGTTCAGGGACACTGCCCAGCAAATATAATCATAGAATCATAGAATCAAAGAATCGTTAGGGTTGGAAAGGACCTTAAGATCATCCAGTTCCAACCCCCCTGCCATGGGCAGGGACACCTCACACTAAACCATGTCACACAAGGCTCTGTCCAACCTGGCCTTGAACACCGCCAGGGATGGAGCATTCACAACCTCCCTGGGCAACCCATTCCAGTGCCTCACCACCATCACAGTAAAGAATTTCTTCCTTAGATCCAATCTAAACTTCCCCTGTTTAAGTTTGAACCCATTACCCCTTGTCCTGTCACTGCAGTCCCTAATGAAGAGTCCTGCCCCAGCATCCTTGTAGCCCCCTTCAGATACTGGAAGGCTGCTCTGAGGTCTCCACGCAGCCTTCTCTTCTCCAGGCTGAGCAGCCCCAACTTTCTCAGCCTATCTCCATACAGGAGCTGCTCCACTCCCCTGATCACCCTCGTGGCCTCCTCTGGACTTGTTCCAACAGTTCCATGTCCTTTTGATGTTGAGGACACCAGAACTGCACACAATGCTCCAAGTGAGGTCTCACGAGAGCAGAGCAGAGGGGCAGGATCACCTCCTTCGACCTGCTGGTCATGCTCCTCTTGATACAGCCCAGGTATGGTTGCTTTCTGGGCTGCGAGCGCACACTGAAGCCCACTTGGTAGTGTGGTATCGGTGCATTGCTTCTGAGCCCTGTTAGCAGTTGTCCATCTGTTGATACACTGATATGCAGTAAACCAAGTGAGGAGACTGTAAAAAGTACTAAGAATAGAGGATTTTTCTCCTGCTTGCCACTTACAACAGCAGAGATAGACTTAAATCAAAAAGCCTAGGATGGAGATATCGCAGGTTTGGGCTTAAATTGCTCCCAGTTTTTACTGGGGACTTGTATGGAATGGCAGCAATCGCAGACAGACTGCTGTCCCTTGCAGGGCTAAATTAGCCAGCGCAAAGTGCAGCATGAGCTGCTTTCAGTGTTTGAACAGGCTTGTTCAGACCCAGCATGGAGATCTCTGTACAGCATTGTGCTGTAGGGCTTTCACACGGCAAAGCAGGCACATGGCAGCTGACTCTCACGTCGCTGTCCCACAGTGGTGGCATCCTGTCAGCATCTGAAAATGTCTCCTTCCTTAAAACAAGCTGAGACTGAGCCCACTTTGTCCTTCTGCAGTGGACTCTTCTGTGAGACTCCTCCGCCGATGGTCCTGCTGCAGACGAGCCCGTGTGACAACTACGAGTGCCAGAACGGGGCGCAGTGCATCGTCGTGCATCACGAGCCCGTCTGCCGCTGCCTCGCCGGCTTCGCGGGCCAGAAGTGCGAGAAGCTCATCACTGTCAACTTCGTGGGCAAGGATTCCTACGTGGAGCTGCCCTCAGCCAAAATCCGCCCTCAGGCAAACATCTCCCTCCAGGTGAGCAGCAGTCGCCAGCTCAGTGCTCCCCTAAGCAATAGGACATGTACTCTTATAGGTGTTTTCTTTCTGAAGGCATGGGATCCGTCAGACAAGATGCTGACAAAGTTAGAGTCAGCTTGTCAGCCAGTGGCCTGCTCTGAAGTTATTGAAAGCTGAAGAAACAGTAAGACACCACTGTATTTTGTGGGCCTGCCTCCAGAATCTCACCACTTAATGTTAATTAATTAAGAATCTCCCTTACTCCCAGACTGGCAATTTAACAGAGGTTCAGGAAACCTCCCTGACTTCTTACTGATTGACAGCATTGTGGCTCATCCTGTAGAAATTAGTGCTTAATGTTAGGACACTTACTATGAGCTGCTCTTTGCTCTTTTTTTAAATGGCCTTTCCAGACAATATTTTGCTTACTCTCTTACAGTGCACATTCAGTAGATGAAAGGTGGAGGATTTTGTTACAGTCCTGTAGTTACACCTGAGTTGGATTTGAGTTCTAAGATTCAGAAGGCAATGGAAAATCGCTATCAATGTGCCATGCTACCACTGGCTTCTTTGTGGCTGTGGATCAAAGGCATTTTAGACACTTACTCAAATAAGATACTTAAGTGATTTTGAAGTTATTTGTACTCACAGCCTAGTAAGCATTAAACTAATCTTTTCCCCTCCTAATATCCCAAAGTACATGAGGGAATAATTTCTAGCTTTATCTGTTTTCTCCTAAAGAGACGTGTAGAGTACCTGTATGCCATGATAATCTCCTTTAGGCCACTGATAGTTAGTCTGTCTCTATGTTAGATTCCCCCTGCAAATGAAGCCTAACGTTTCAAAAGACAAGTGAAGAAAAATCACACCTGCATATTTATTTCAATGCATTTATTTTCTCAGTTTGAAAAGTTTGTATTCCACAGTTAGAAATCATATTCTAGACTTATTTGGTGGAGTTTGGTTGTAATTAAAATGCCAACATCAAGACATGGGAAAGAGGAACGAATTTCTTCCTTAGGAATAGACTTTTAAAGGGTGATTCCTGCAAAGTTTATTCTAAGGAAAAAAAAAAATCCATAATTAATATTTACCTTTAATAGCTTGAGTGTACAGTTCAAATGAAAATGAAGCTGATTCATGTAAAATTGAAACTCCGGGTTTTCTTCCTTTTAAATCCCTTTTATGTAATACCACAAAAGAGATTCTGTAAATATGGGCACTCTAAAACATGGCTCCCTGAAGGCTTCACATACTATAGGTCAACTTTAAAGCTGAAAATATGGGCATTGTTTTCTTAAGTGTACAAAACATGTTACGTCAGCCAGAGCTTGAAGAACAAAAGTGATTTTTACACATGTGGATGATGTTCTCACTTCTTTTTTCCCCGGCTTAATATTATTCTTGCATCCAGTCATTAATCACAAGTGAATTAAAATTAGAATACAACATTGATTATTAAGAAGAGATAGAGGAAATCTTACTTAAAAGGGCTCAAGAGTGGGGGACAAGGGCTACTCTGTTCTTCCTGACTCTCTAAATGTCCCATTTGAAATCGGCATGGCTTGCAAATAACTCGGGTTGAGTGAATAACTCATGGCTTTGGTGGATGTGGGGACAGGTCCTTCTTCCCTTCTTTGTGAACATACATGTGATATGTGATATATTAAACATCTGTGAACAGATCAGTGCCTGCTGAAATCTGTTTCCTTGTCATTGTGACACACTCCTGCTGCCAGAGTTGATTTTCTAAACCTCCACTTCAAGCTGGGGTAGTAGCTGGGAAATAAATTTTTGTGTCACCAAAAATACAGCAACAGTCTATTAAGAGGGATCAAACAAATTGGAGCTTTCACCTCCTGACAGCTAGTTCTCCTTTGAAGCAAGGGCACCATCCCATAGTGGGAGGCCGACCCGGTTGTGTCCAAGCGGACTCAATGTCACCAAGACCTTCCTGTGCCTCTTGGAGCTTGCTCTCATTCTTGCTTTTATATATGATTTATTAATCATATTTACCTTACCTTACTAAGCAACCTTACCTGGCTATTAATGTTTCACAGGTAGCAACGGACAAGGACAACGGCATCTTATTATACAAAGGTGATAACGATCCTTTGGCTCTGGAGTTGTACCAAGGACACGTGAGGCTCATCTATGACACACTGAATTCTCCACCTACCACAGTATACAGGTAAATAGCTGAGCTTTACCAAGACAATGGATTTCCAACAAAGATGGAGAGGTCGGATTTTTAGAAGAACCTTTCATTTTAACTCAAGGTCTCCCTTTTATTGTACGTTATTAGATAAGAAAATCAGAATAAAGACTTAGCTAGAGGCTGCATGGCGAAAAATTGCCGTTTATTGGCAATACAGCAATACCGTGTTCTATTGTGATTGCAGAAAATTGTTGTGTTTTCTTATGTCCTGTAAAGATTTAGTTTTGGGTGAATGTTGTCTTTGAAATAGCTCTAGATAATCAGTTTCTTTGATGTTGATATTTAGCATTTATTTACCATATCAAGACAGAACAGTGACTGTGCAAGTGCAGGATTAGACTGTGTTAAGTAGAAGAAGGGCTGAATCCCTCTACAGGGTGAATATTTTTGGAAGAACTCTTACCCCTCTCAGTAGTAACTACACAAACTACAAAAAAGCACAAATTACAAAGGTAAATCATGGGACAGTTTCACCTTCAGACACTTGACTTTTGGAGATGCCAAACCCAGAGGTTTTATTCATTAGTCACAAGAAAGAATAGCAAATGTAAAAGTGAAACCCATGCACAGAGGTATTTCGCTAGGAAGGGAGAGGTGCTGCTCATTCTCCACTGCTCCTTTAGCAGCCCTTTCCCTGGTTTAACTCCCCTCTGATAATTTTTAAGCCCTGTGACTCAAATTTGTGCAGCATAAATATGTAGTTGTGACCAGTTTCACGTTCGGTGCAGCTGCATGGCATTGTGTGTGCAGAAAAGCTGATTTCCCAGCCCAACCAGCTCTTGAAGGAAAAGCATCTGATTAGAGCAAGTGAAAGGACATCTCCAGGCATCACTGGCCAGGATGGCCTGGTACTTTTTCTAGAATGTTTTCTCAGCACTTGGTAAAACTTAGAATCAGAGAATCCCAGCATAGTTTGGGTTGGAAGGGACGTTGAAGCTCATCCAGTTCCAGCCCCCTGCCACAGGCAGGGACACCTTCCACTAGAGCAGGCTGCTCCAAGCCCCTGTGTCCAACCTGGCCTTGAACACTGCCAGGGATGGGGCAGCCACAGCTTCTCTGGGCATCCTGTGCCAGCGCCTCAGCACCCTCACAGGGAGGGGCTTCTGCTTTAGATCTAACCTGAGCTTCCCCTGTTTCAGTTTGAACCCATCACCCCTTGTCCTTGAGTCTTCCGTAGTCTTCTTGAAGGGGAATGGTGACTTGTTTAAGAAAATGAAAAAATTCTTTCTGTCTGAAATGGGATAATACCAATGTGGACATGTCACCAGGAAGAGCAAAGGCTTGTCCACTGTAGGAATGAAGGAAGTAGTTTGACAGTGATTTTCACCAGCTGGATAGGTGTGAAGAATTTCTCTGTGTGTGGTTATAATCCTGATTGATTTCATGTTAGAGCAAGGCTGAAGTTGTTAAACAGTTTTACGCCGCTAATTAGAACATAGGGGAAAGCTCATTATGTGGGGGCAGCGCAGGGGGTGGCAGAGCAGTGCAAATGCTTGCTCTCCATTGTCAAGGGCAGAGCACTGTGGTGACAAGAGCTGTTGCCATCAGCACAACAACACTTCATGGCTCTGCTGCCTGCTGGCAAAGTTGCCAGAGCTGGTGAGCAGCAGTGTCCTCATTGTTCCTGCGCCCTTCATATTGATCAAGAAGGAGGTCTCCATTCAGACTGACACCTCATTACCATAAGATTAATGGCCTGTTCACTACATTTTGTACTGTGTGATCTGTTGAGATGGGAAAGAAGCTGCTTAATACAATGCCCTTTCTCAAATGTCACTCTAATCTTTTATTAGTTTAAGGAGTGGTGCAAAATGGGATTAGCATGGAGCTTGATGGGAAAAGATTAGGCTGACTGAGAAACACTGCAGCTAAGAATGTCAGAAAGGGCTTCTAAATAGGTTAAAAGACTTGTTTTCCTTAAGGGCTGAGGAGGGGAGAGGGAACCTGCTTCTCTGCTTACAGTCATGGGATTTAAGGGCAGAAGATGTGAGCGGATCCAGTTTGACCTCCCTGTAGAGCCTGTTTGACTTTTAGCTAAGGCATAAAGTCTGTTTGGCTAATACATGACTTCCAGCTTGGCACCGAGTTTCAACAGGAAAACACCAAATAATGGAAAATCCCTCATTTCCTTTAGTAGCTTGGCCAGTGGTCGGTCATTTCATTATTCAGGCATTGACCATCATTTCTAAGTTCTGTTGCTAATACCTTCTGGATGGTTTAGAGGCTTTCTCCAGGGAAATAAAAGTGCTTTTATATCTAGTACTGGCTCCCATGAGTTAAGCTGTACTTTAAATTGCAGTGCCTCCTAACTTGCATTTAGATGAAACAAACAGCTGAGTCAGTGTGATGCGTTTTACCTAAGCCTTAAGAATTTGGGGAACTCCTTTCTTCAACTTCTGCCACTTTTCATTTTCATCAATAATAAGGTTGCCAGGAGAACCTGTAACATTCAGATCGTAGCCTCACCACTGATAAAAGAGTCCCCTGCTCTGTTGCCTGCTCCTTGCTGTCTTGTTTAGATGCCTGATTTAAATCTCACTCTCAGCAAAAGGGGACTGTTTGAGAAGCTCTGTTGAAAGACTATTAGGTTAATTCTGAGGGGTGGATCAGGTGCTGCTATCCTCCAAACGGGTCCACTTCTCGGAAGAGATGAGCAGTGCGTTGGCTCTTGTTTTTCCTCAGAAAAGTCTGCCAGAAGAGGAGGAGGCCTTAAAACACTGCCTGGAGGGATCTGTGCCAGCTCCAGCTGCAGGGAGTCTGTGACTGACCTGGGCTTGTGCTGTAATTGAGATGTTTTGCTGGCAATTCAGGTACTCCCATGATGGGATGTGGAAAGTCATTGGCAAGCCACATTAGCTTCATCAGAGTCCTCATGATTAGATTTATTAATAGTACTTAGGAACAGTAAAATTAGCAAAGTACTTGGCTAATGCAGGTAATATCCTGTAGAGATAAGGTAAAACCTGTTGTGAGACAGGGTGGGAAGCCAGCAGAGTGTAGGGTGAACCTGGTGGTAGTTCTCAGTTCACAGCAGAAGGGTGCTGGACACATCAAGTACACAGTGTGACACTGCAGAGCTGTCCCCAGCCCCTCAGCATACAGCCAGGGGAAGGTTTGTACCAGAGATGTGAGGTGTGTGCTCTGAATTTATTGTCGTGTATTCCATGGGTGGCCTCATGTTGGAAAAGGAAGCTGAGAGCAGGGATGTGGCATAACTGAGAAAGTTGGGGCTGTTCAGCCTGGAGAAGAGAAGGCTGCGTGGAGACCTCATAGCAGCTTTCCAGTATCTGAAGGGGGCCTACAAGGATGCTGGGGAAGGACTCTTCATCAGGGACTGCAGTGAGAGGACAAGGGGTAATGGGTTAAAACTTAAACAGGGGAAGTTTAGATTGGATCTAAGGAAGAAATTCTTTACTGTGAGGGTGCTGAGGCACTGGAATGGGTTGCCCAGGGAGGTTGTGAATGCTCCATCCTTGGCGGTGTTCAAGGCCAGGTTGGATGAGGCCTTGGGTGACATGGTTTAGTGTGAGGTGTCCCTGCCCATGGCAGGGGGGTTGGAACTGGATGATCTCAAGGTCCTTTCCAACCCTAACTATTCTATGATTCTATGGTTCTATAACAGCAGGTTGCAGGTGTGCTGGGAAAGAGCAATGCATTTCCTGTACTCTGTGAAGGCAGGTTTTCTGGGGCTATTGGAGTGGAACTGTTGCTGTTGCTCCTTCAAGCAGATTTAAGTAGAACTGCAGTACATAGTCTAGAAAAACTTGCTGTACATTCAGATTTGCTTTACATGTATGCATTCCTGGGGTATGTTTGGATAGAAAGGTTAAAGTTGACCTTGGGCTTTTCTTTCATTCTAGTCAGATAAAGGTCAGCAAATGTCCAGTGGAAAAGACTACCTAAAATATATTGTCATTTCTCATCAAGTTAGAAAGAAATACTAGTGCATGAATATGCAATGATTGAACTCGCTGACTGCTCTGTTGTTGGAGCTCCTCACTGGTCACCTGCAGAATAATGAGTTCCTGGATGTCACATTAGGCATCTTGCAGAAGATCTATTTGTGAAGTAGGATTCCTATTTGCTGTTTCTTTCATTCAATTTAATTACTCTATAGAAGCACAAATGAGAACCGAAAACTGTTGCTTGAGTGCTTTACTGACCTCCTGGTTTCTGCACTGGTGAGAGTCGCTCTTCCACGCCATTACGGCACTTAGTACTGAGCCAACAGGGAGTTCTTGAAATAAAGTAAATCTTTCACAATGACACCTTATCGCCAAGATACCAACTGATGATGAATGTGCCGCGCTTAGTTACCACCACACACCAATTGTTTAAAGTTTAAATTAACAAAGAGTGGGTAATTCGGCATTCAGCCATTGATGCTGGTATCTGTTGAACTGTATTCAACTTCCTACTTTCCATCTTTTTTCCTGCATCTGTTCCTTGAACCAGAGATAAGATCTTGCTTGTAAATTATCTTTTTTAATAGGCTTTATGCTACCATACAGTCATATTGATTTGGCTGCTATATTAATCCTTCCTAATAGAAATGGAACATAGAAATTTGACACAAACTACTGATGTAATTCCCTCCAGAGTTCCCAGATTGCCGTGTTGCGTACAGACTGTCATATCTGCTAAAGAGCAAGATGCAGATGTCATTGGTATAAAATAGCGTGTTTTCATGCAGGCTTCCTGACAGCAGTGAGAAAGAAGGCAGTCATGAAAACATAAGAACTAATTGTATTTGTCTTTCTGTAGAGCCTCCACCCAAATTACATTATAATTCCTTTTAAAAGTACCCTCAATCTATTTTCAAGAATTCTACATCATTACAAATATCTCTTATAGATTGCGTCATGCAGTTCTCATGGTCCTGCTAGTTCTTACACACCATAGATGGATGTTCTTGTGGTTAAAGCAAAAGGCCTGGAGTAAGGGAGCGTAAATTCTTCCTGTATCTGTCCCATATGTGATGACTGCGGAATGACAAACTAAATGTGTGCACATGAAGTACAGAAATGCACAAAAAGCAGATAAAGTGTTTCAGCCATGTGCTGCGGGTCCTGGGGGTGAGGTTCCTTCTCCCTCCTCCCTCCAGGCTGTGAAGCAGCACAAGACACTTATCCAGCAGCATCTGCAGCTGCCTATGTCATTCCCTGTCACCCAGCAGCACTCACTATGCAGGTCCCCATGTCCCTGCCCATGCTGCTCCTCAGCCGACTCTGGTAGTACTCAAGGGCTTTCTACTTGGATCTCATGGACTCCTCCTCTGCTCTTCTGGTGCTGAGGGTGAGCAGTTGCTTTTGTGATGGAAGAACTTCCAGACCTGCCAAAGATGTGAGAGATGGGATTTTTGTGTAACCGCCTCTCCTTGGCTGCAGGTGCTTATCATAGAATCACAGAATCAGCCAGGTTGGAAAAGAGCTTTAAGCTCATTCAGTCCAACCCTTACCCCAGCCCTGCCAAGGCCACCACTGACCCATGGCACTGAGGCCTCATCTCCACGGGGTGTGAACCCTTGCAGGGACGGTGCCTGCAGCCCTGCCCTGGGCAGCCTGTTCCAATGCCTGAGCACCCTCTGGGGCAGGAATTGTTCCTCAGCTCCATCTAAACCTGCCCTGGTGCAGCTTGAGGCCGGTTCCTCTTGTCCCATCCCTTGTTCCTTGGGAGCAGAGCCCAGCCCCTCCTGGCTCCATCCTCCTGTCAGGCAGTTGTAGGGAGCGATCAGGTCCCCCCGAGCCTTCTCTTCTCCAGACTGAACCCTCCAGGTCCCTCAGCCGTTCCCCATCACACTTGGGCTCCAGGCTCTTATCTGCAAGAAAAGCCTTGGAGGCTTCCCCATTAATTCACTGCCTTGTAGGGAAGAACGTGCTGGAGGAGTGAAGGCATTCATTATTCTTAGATGTAATGTACATTATTAGATGTACATTATTAGAGCTTGTCAAACCCAGTTTTTACCAAAAGTCTCTTTGCAGAGCTCACTGCATCACTTGTCCTTTTCTTCCTAATCCCTTCCTGGTCTGCAGTTGTGCTGTGCCTGTCCCTCTCTGATACTGCAGGATGGTCTCTAAATGCACTGTTTTTCATAGATTTCTATGAGGCAGCACTGAGCTCTTAACAGTTCTGCATTTTTGCAATTCATTTTATTCACTCTATCACACACTCTTATTTTTTCAGGTATTCCTTCGGGACTTTGCATCAAAGATAATTAAAGAAACCAGTGTTAAACTCTGACCTGCACAGTAGAAGTTGTAAAATTTGAATGTACTTATACATCTTGCATGAGCCCAGGCAAAGGACAGTTGAATTTTTTGCCTTGATAAAGGGCTCTGGTGTATATAAATGGGACAAAAAAAGACAAGTGTGTGAGTTCTTGTCAAACTACAAACACTGCATTTCCCTAGATTTCAGGAGAGTGAAAATGTAAGGCCAGGACCTTAAAATATCATCTAACTTTTATCATTAGGTTTAGAATCAAATATTTGCTTTCATGAAATTCAGAAACTTTCTTCTGCTGAGGTGAAGCTTAAGAAGGGGAAAGTTCTGTCCTTCAGGCTGCTGAGGACTCAGCAGGCAAAGTCTTGTTAAGCTGAATTAATGTTTTTCTCTGTAAATCTCCTCAGAATCTCCTGCAAGGATGATTGTTTCTCATCTCTCCTCACCTCTTCCCCGCTCATTCTCTTCTCTGAATATCTGAGAAGCCACAAACCCTGTGCTGCAGCATCACAGCTTTATTTCTGACCTTACACATGTGTGTAGGGTGCTTGGCTTCGGCTTCCCCTCAGCACTCGTCACTGAACTCTGGAGAACTCATGCCACAGTCAGTGAAAGTAATCAACTGAGTAGCTGCTCCTCTGCCACAAAGGGTTTCATCCCATTCTCACTCATTCTTTGAATTAACTTTTATCGTGACCGCGTGAAGGTAAAGTAGAGATGTTCTTTGTATCCTTTTGATTAGGAACGTGGCCATCTACACCTTTAGCATTGTTTAGAAAAAGAAACAGAATAGTGCTGCAGACCCAGACCAGCCAGAGGCGGGTGGCAGAAGGCATCCCTCCTCCTCCCAGATCTCTTCTGAAGCTGTCTGTGCTGCCTTTAATGCACAGACAACACACAAGCAAACTGTCAGTAGTCTGTGTTTCGTTAAGTGAATTGATTTGCTGTTTTCTAAAGCAGACCCCGAAGCTGGTGTGTACCCTGCTGCTACAGTCACTGACCCTGTCCTCTGCATGGCTCCTGCTGTTCCTTCTGTAACTCCAGCTGAAGGGACAGGAGGGAAGCTGGGGCAGATATGCTGTGTCCATCCCCACTGGTGGCTTTGTGATCAGCAGCCTTGGAGTAAGAGTTACAGAGGAGTGCAGTACACACGTGTACATATAACTTTAGTACAGTAACATTACAATGCTGATTTCCTTCAGCACAGAATAGTAATACAAATTTAATGAAGTCAGCAAGATGCCAATAGTAATCCCAAGAAGAAACAAGAGATGATGAGTTTGGGATAGTTCATAACTAACAAAAGCAGGGGGACACCCAAAATGAATCAATATGTTAAAATACTTTTGAGTTTGGCCTCTAGTTTGAATCTCACATCACAGTATACCGGGCCCACGCAGCTCGTCTCTCCTGACAGTATTGGACACCTCAGGGGATTACATGCAAAGGTGGAAAGCAAATCCTTCCTGGTTATGATGACATTTCACTTTGCAGTGGAGGCTGTTAACTGTTCCCTTAATACCATTAAGTGTTTCCAGGAGCATCAAGAAGGAAGAAGTCTTTGCTCTTGAAAGGTTGCTGAACTCTAGAAGTAGCTCAGCACCTCACAGATACCTGCTGGTTTTCATGTTTAAAGTAGTCTTGGGTTTGTGTCAAAATGAATGCTGAAGGCAAAAGTTGTTCTAGACAGTGATTTGACTTATGACTAAAAATAATAGAGCTCTATTATCAAAAGAAAATTGCTGCTGAGAATGCAGAAGCTCACATTATAAATGGTTTTCCCTGTTCACTCAAAGGCAGTAGCTGGGGTGAATTTTAGCCAGTTCACTTCAAGCCTTAAAACTGCCCAGCCAAACCAGAAGTAATTGGGAAATAAGCACTGTTTCTTCCACCCCAGCAGATAAGCTGAGCTAGTCGTTCATTTGTCTGTGACGTGGCCCCACTGTTTCTTCTAGTGAGAGCATCAGTGAAACCAGGAGAGTGGTCCTGGCAGCTTGAGCCCTCACAAGCTGGTGCTGCTGTTAAGTCCACCTTCTGAGCAGTCAGTTTGGTTTCTATGTATTGGAAACGTGCTCTTGTGAGAAAACACCTTGATACAGGTCATTAGGCCAATAGTAGATTGCCAAAGTTAGTTAATAATGGTTGAATTGGAGAAAGGTTAAAGTATTCTTGCAGTAGACAATGATGGAATAAACCTAATCATAGTCAAAATGACTTTATAAACTTCCTATGCACTAATTACTGGCTCATGCCTTGAATTGTGAGGGGTTTCCCTTCCAACAACATGTAGCAAGCTAATACAACATGTTTAGGTTTTTTCTGCCTGTAAGTTTCTTGTAAACATGACAACTTACACAGAGTGTAGATATGTACCATGTGTGATGGATCTGTATCCCATCTATACCAAGCACCAGGCTCTGGATTCAATAGATAGAGTCTGGCAGAGGCCGTGTGTGCAGAACCAGCATGGAGGGTTCTGTGCACAATCACTTCAGTGCTTCCTCTCAGCATAGAAACATGCCCCACAGCTCTGTGTTTGCCAGCACACCCCAGTGCTGCTGGAAGAGGTGGGTTTGGCAGTGGCTGTTCTGCTTGGCAAATAGCAATGGATTTTGTTTATTTTTTCGTGGGCTGCATCAAAAGGAGCGTGACCAGCAGGTCGAAGGAGGTGATCCTGCCCCTCTGCTCTGCTCTCGTGAGACCTCACTTGGAGCATTGTGTGCAGTTCTGGTGTCCTCAGCATAAGAAGGGCATGGAGCTGTTGGAGCAAGTCCAGAGGAGGCCACAAGGATGATCAGGGACTGGAGCACCTCCTGTATGAAGACAGGCTGAGAAAGTTGGGGCTGTTCAGCCTGGAGAAGAGAAGGCTGCGTGGAGACCTCAGAACAGATTCCATTGTCTGAAGGGGGCTACAAGGATGCTGGAGGGGGACTCTTCATCAGAGACTGTAGTGATAGGACAAAGAGTGATGGGCTCAAACTGAAACAGGGGAAGTTTAGATTGGATATAAGGCAGTTCTTTACTGTGAGGGGGCTGAGGCACTGGCACAGGGTACCCAGGGAAGCTGTGGCTGCCCCATCCCTGGCAGTGTTCAAGGTGAGGTTGGACAGGGCTTCAAGCAAGCTGCTCTAGTGGAAGGTGTCCCTGCCCGTGGCAGGGGGTTGGAACTGGGTAGTCTTGACGTCCTTTCCAATCCAAACCATTCTATGATTCTATTTTTTTTTTTGTGGAAGGAGTGGCATACAGCTGTAGATATGACATGTGATGGATTTCTTCATCAGAACCTGAGATTTGATACCCACTTGAGTGGCAGAGATGGTTTCAATAGTGTTTGATAATGGTGCTAAAAAGTAAACCCAGGCACTGTGTTGTGTCCTGAGACCCGTGTGTGCCACACAAGCAAACATATACAGTATCACCTCTTTGCTCAGTCCTGCCCCTGCCAGGCTGTGCACTGTGTGGTCGGCCCTGCCTTCCCCCGTGCTGTTTGCAGTATCATTTTGGTTAAGGAAAACTGATTTAATGAGTCCCAGTGGCAGTGCAGGATCTTCGGGTGATGGTTGTTACATTCTGTACTCAGTGGGTTTGTTATTTTATATGGTGCATGTTACAGTGCAGGCACAGACGTGCTCATTGTACCGCAGTGTGCTGTATGCTGTGATGTGCGAACTTGTTCTGGTGGAGTAAGATGGGAAGGCAGGAATGTTGTGATCCATCATTCAGGAGAGGCCTTGGGCTTGAGGAGCTCATTGGAGCTATTTTTACTACTATTACACTTGAGTTTAACAAATTCTCAGTTAGCAGAATGAAGCATTCCACTCTGCAGAGGCACAGTGATGCTGCAGGAGACCAGCACAGCATCAGCTCCCAGCAGCGGGGTTGGAGAGAGGTGTCAGACATCTTCCCATGTCAGGAGACTGTGAGAATGCCCTGTGAACAAGGAGTGTTTGCCCTGGCCGTGAATCTGACCTTTCCTGAATAACACAGTGAAAGGGCTCAGAATTGTGTTAATTGCATGGTGGAGGGGTATAAAAAAGGTCCTGCTTTTCCCTTAGAAGGTCTGTAATACAGTAACTTTGACTGTTGGCAGGGGTGCTGCAGGAACTGACTTACGACTGGAAATTAGATATGCATTGGCCTGGCCAAACGATCATTAAGGGAGATATGGTAATCAGCTGCCAGTGGTTAAAGGCTGTAAACACCAGGAAGAGAAAGGTGGTTTATTTGGGTGGTCTAGAGTTGTAAGGAAGAGAAAAGGTTTAAAACCCAGCAAATGAAAATGGAGGTATCAAGGAAAAACATCTCAGCCTAGGAGACCTAATGCTCAAGTCATATAAAACAGGACTGAACACAACAAAAGAGAGTATATTTTAAGCTGAAAATGAACTCAAGTGCTTTAGTATCTCCTTCACCTCCTAGTTCCTGAGTCTTGTGCTTCATTAGCATTTTAATTCTTTTTTTCTCAACATGTGTTTTTCCTTTGGCTTCTGAAGATGACAGTGCTTGAAGTGATGTGTTACTGGAGAGGTAGCACAAACACTACTCCAGTTACAATTTTGCCTTTGTTGCCGTGGAGAAGTTTAAATCTGTTTCAGGTCAAGGACCGATTATAACTGGAACTAAGGGCAGGAGGTAACTGTAGCTTGGAAAGGTGAAAACCCACCAGTGCTGATACCCAAAGCCAGCCTGGCACGGTGTGTCACAGCTCCCGCATTGCTGGCATCTCCGTGCAGTTCCCTGCAGCTCTCACCCTGTGTTCCTGGATTCTAGTACCTCTTCTCCAGTGCCTGCTCTTCCCACATGTTGCAAGCTCCTTGAGTTCTTTCGGACGTGTGTTTTTGCTCCTTCCCTTCTACTGCAGATGCTTTCGCAGGTCAGCTAAGTTCAGTGTTCCCCTCGGCCTTCACTCCCCAGTCACTTGTGTTTGCTTTGTTCTGTGCTTCAGATAAGGCATGTCCCCATTAAGAGGGAGGTCAAGAAAATCTGGAGACTGTAGCTAATGAACTGATGTCCTCATTTGCATAATAGTTATAGTTATGTTTCCTCAGTGACATGGTTTGCTGTGATACTTAACGCTATTCTTGTTTTTCACTTCCCTGCCCTGCTGTTCTCTGCTGTCTGCACTGAAGGTGTCTGTCAGTGAAACAAAATAACCCCAAAACCTGATTTTTACAAGTTCAAATTGAATGCTTTAAGCCTTTAATGCATTTCTGTTCACTAGCGTATTTATAGTGGCTCAGCTCGAAATCCCTCATGGGTATTGCAGCACGAGGAGTCAGTGTTGATAACATCTGTGTGTGCTTGGGGCTGGGGTAGAGGGGGAAGAAAACAGAAGTGAAATGATCAAAAATGAGAGCGGGAATCAGTTCTTTCCTACACTGCCCGGGGTTTTGTGTTGAATACACATCCCTCCCCATTCATTTCTTCATGTTCTGGAGCCTGAGCCCCCGGCAGAGGCCATGTCCTGGCCTGCGTGCCGTGCCCTGTGCATGGGTCCATGGCTCACCCCGCTGGAGCTGCTCGGACGGGTGAGCTTCCTGCGATGGGAACCCTGAAGGAGCCTCCTGCCGAGCCCTCTCCAGGGGCCTCTTCCCGGTGAGGGCAGCTCCGAGCTTCCCCCCGGGCGCAGAGGGAGCAGGAGCAGCCAGGGCCGTCCCGTGAAGCGGGGCTCTCCTCACACACGCGGTGCTTTCCTCTGTTTGGTGGCCAAAGCTGGTCAGGTGCCGCGGCGAGGCTCAGGCTGGGGAAGGTGAGGTAAGGGGCTGTGCCAGACACTAACCTGGCCTGTCAGAGGTACCTGGAGAAGGGTGAGGGTGCTGCTGGCTGGGGAGCAGCGGCTGTGTCCCCTGCTGCGGTGTGGGACCGGAGCCGGCCGTGCGGTGCATCCCTTCCCGCCAGACACGGGCCTTAAGGGACCAGACCTGGTTACACGTGGGAGGGAGCTGAACTGCAGCGGCTCCCCAGCACCAGGCTGGCCACAGGACTCATGGAGGTGCCGTCGGGACCGTGCCTGGCAAACTGAGTCCCCACCAGCCTGCTCTTGAGGCAGCTTTGGGGCCTGAAGAGTCTTCCTGTGCTATATAAATATAAAACTGGTCTTTTGATTCCTTTCAGCACATACTTTTTTTAGCAAGTTTAATTATGAAATTCCTGAAAGTCCTTGCTTACACTTCAGCCGTAATTCCTTTCTTTTTTTCGACAAGTCTGTACTGTCAACGATACACTATCCAGAGGTGGTGGCCCAAAACACTGCAGTTGAAAGCTGGCTAAAATGCCTATATTTTCCCCCTTTTTTAACAGCTTGGAGATCTCTCCAGGGCCAGGGCTTGTTCGTTGGTGCCCTGAGAAGAGCCGCTGGCTCACATCCAGCAGCCGTTTAGCTTCTCCTTTCAGCCCCTTTCCCTCTCCCTGGCTTTGCTCTTTGACTGCCCCGTGGGGCAGCAAAGCCCCCGCAGAGGGGCCTTGGCCGGCAGCGCCAGGCCGCGGACAAGCGGGGACGCGCGGGTGCTGCGGTAACCGGTGAGCAGTGAGCCCGGGCCGCGGCACGGCCGAGAGCAGCGCCGGGCCCGCTCCCGTCCGCGGTGTTGTACTGCCCCCTGCTGCCCGCCCGCCGCGCCGCGGCCCCCGGCGGAGCCCTGCAGTGCGCCGGGTCACAGCCGCCGGGTCACAGCCGCCGGGTCACAGCCCATCGGGTCACAGCCCATCGGGTCACAGCCCATCAGGTCACAGCCCATCGGGTCACAGCCACTGGGTCACAGCCCATCAGGTCACAGCCCATCGGGTCACAGCCACTGGGTCACAGCCCATCGGGTCACAGCCGCCGGGTCACAGCCCATCGGGTCACAGCCCATCGGGTCACAGCCACTGGGTCACAGCCCATCGGGTCACAGCCGCCGGGTCACAGCCCATCGGGTCACAGCCCATCGGGTCACAGCCGCCGGGTCACAGCCCATCGGGTCACAGCCCATCGGGTCACAACCCATCGGGTCACAGCCCATCGGGTCACAGCCGCCGGGTCACAACCCATCGGGTCACAGCCCATCGGGTCACAGCCGCCGAGTCACAGCCCATCGGATCACAACTGATTGGGTCACAGCCCATCAGGTCACAGCCCATTTTGTCACAGCCACTAGGTCACAACCCATCAGGTCATAGCCCATTGGGTCACAGCTGCCGGGTCACAACCCATAGGGTCACAACCCATCGGATCACAGCCCATCGGGTCACAGCACATCAGGTCATAGCCCATTTGGTCACGGCCCATCCGGTCACAACCCATCGGATCACAGCCCGTCGAGTCATAGCCCATTGGGTCACAGCCCATTTTGTCACAGCCACCAGGTCACAACCCATCAGGTCACAGCCCATTGGGTCACAGCTGCCGGGTCACAACCCATAGGGTCACAACCCATCGGTCACAGCCCGTCAGGTCACAGCCCATTGAGTCACAACCTATTGAGTCACAGCCCATCAGGCCACCCCACAGCCCTGGCATCGCGCACAGATTGCTGATGGACATATTAAATCCTCTCCTCGGAGGCAGGTATTCACACACCTCAGGGTGTTGCAGGCGGAAGGGCTCCGTGACGCCACCTGATCCCCAGCAAGAGTTCAATCAAGACTTCAACAAACCCCTTGCAGAGAGCTGGGTCAGGAAGAGGCCCCCTGAAAATCCAGCCGAGCGCAGCAGTTTGTGCTGCGAGCTGCCTGGTGATGCACTGCTCAGCGTCTGTGGCTTTCCTCCCTTCATCTCCAGCCAAGCCACTGTCTCCAGCTGTCTCAGATGATTGCCGAGTCTCCTAAAGGCCTGGCTGCAGAGGAGGCTCCAAGGAGAGTTCATGTAGCATCTCTATCAGCACTGGTTTCTCCTCCAGTGTTGTCTCCTTCTCTGTCAAAATCCAGAGGCATCTGAGCATCTTTCTATCGGCAACAACCAGAAGTGCTGTGACACAAGTGTCTCCTGGCTGGGGAGTCTCTGCCATCCTGGCTGTCCACATTCAGCTTTTCTATTGTATTTTTGCGTTGTCTTGGAAAACAAATGAGTGCTTTACCTGCTTGGACTTTATCTGCTTTACAAACCCGCAGTGTGGGTGATGGCTGTAAATCACTTTGTTTCTCAGAGACCAGGCACAGACTGTTTGTTGTAACTCCGAGTTACAAGAGTCAGAACTAACACTCCTGCACGTGTACCTGCTCCTTCCAAGCACAACCCCCGCCTTGGGGATTGTGACAGGCTGCTGCCATCAGGACACACACACTTGTGTCTGCCTGTTGGTCGAGGCATAATCTGGGAAACACACATGCTGTGGAGGAGTGGGAGATTAATGCCAGTGAAATCCTGGCCTTGGGAAGAGCCAGCGCTGCCAGACGTGATAGTGTTGTCTTTTGACACATGGTCACAGCTTGGCCCTCTGCAGATAACGATGGAGTTTTGTGTGTGAGCTTCAGCTCTCCATCCCAGCAGGAAGGGCTCCCTGTTGCACACATCCATCCCCCTCTGCAGTGCTCAGCTCACACACTGGTGAGGTTTGGCTGTGCTTCATCCTTCCACTGGCGCTTCTGCACAGACCAACAGTCACAAATAGGCTTTTCCACTTACCTCGCACCTTTCAGCTGGAAGTACTTCACTCCTATGAATTCAGCATTGCAACACAGCACTGGATACAGAGGGAGCACACAGGGATCACCCGTCGGCACACTGCCCTCACACAGCTGTTCCATGTAACGCAACAGATACTTACCAGGGCTCAGGAATATCCAAACAGAATGTCTGGAGTGGCTGTTCCCAAACTCATCTGAGTTGTCAACCCATGAAGCATCCTGCGGGAGGTGTGGGCCCTGCAGCATGTGGTGGTGACACTCACTGTGTCACCCTGGGCAAAGGGTCAGTCCTCAGCCCGCTGCCCCAACCACACAGTTCCCTGCCTGCAGTGCCGGCAGAGCTGCGCTCCAAGCCGGGCTGTCTGTAGGATCGCTGCACCTGGATTTTGTGCAAGGTCACCTAAAAACGCTTCACACAGCACCAGCAGCTCCAGGCTTCTGAGGCTGGGCTCCCGGGGACCCGCAACACCCCGAGGATGGGCAGCAGCCACTGTCCTGCAGTTTGTCCAGCTGAGCTTTCCCCTTCTGTGACACAGCTAGCCTCAGGGTTATGTGAAGCCGCACAGTGAAGGTGCTCACACACCGCTTATAACTTGTGCAGTCTTATGTAAACCTTTAAAGGCATTTGTGCTCATGATCTGTCCCAAAACCTGTGGGGACAGCAGCACTGTTAGCTCAGATCTGGAGCAGCAGCACACTCTTAGACAAGCACACCCTCAGAAACGCCTGCGGAGCTGCCTCGCTGCCTGACATTGCTCATGTATAATTGGTTGTGTCAGGTCTACTGAAAAACACTAGAAAAATGAGACTTCTTCCAGAAACAATTGAATTCCAGTAAATTCCATGTCATGTAATTTGTTTCTGAAGTTGAGGGCCTATTCACAGCGTTACACATCAGTTATGCAAGACTGGGCACTACAGAGGGGCAGTGTGTAATCTAGGTTAAGAGGTGGACATATCTTAAAGGTGGTTTCATCCCTAGAGATGAGTGATTCCTTAAGTGTGCCTGTTCCTCTCACTGATAGGAAAGCAAAGCTGGGAAAATAGCTGAGAAATCTGTGTTGGAGCTTTACAGAACACCCCAATGGAACCTGACCTGTGACTTTGCAGCTTACTGAGAGGATGCTGAGCTTACGGGCCATTGGAAGAAACAGAAACCCATTCTTAATACTAACCTTTTGTGTTTTAATATGGTATTTACCACTTGTGCAGCAGTCCCAAATCCATATTGTTGGTTAAGCAGGATCTCAGGATGCCTAAATCCCACATTTGGTGCTTTCTGTCTCTACCCATGTGTTACAGAACCACCACCCAGCTGCTGGGAGGCATTTGGCAGAGGGTGCTCACAGGCCAGGCTGAAGGTGTGTTGGCAGCACTGTGTGTGTGGGCAGTTTACATAGCCCACAGGCTTAATTCCGGCTGTAACTGCTACTGCTATTAGATCCTCATTATGCACTGGTGTTTGCATGTGCCTGGAGCAGAGGCTGCACCATTCAATTACCTCTACAGCAGTGGACAAGTCCCATCACATCTATAACTGCCAGCCTAATATCAACCCCTCCTTGCTCAAGAGCAGGTAATCCCACCCTTGCCCCTCCATGCTTTTAGCAGTGCATGAAGGTATCAGGTTGGTTTAGAGCATTTCCACAGGCAGCGTAAAGGCTGAAAAGCTGTAGCTGCTCTGAAAATAAAAACATGATGGTGTGATGCAAATTGAATTGTATCACTGTACCTTTTGGTTTCTGGGAGACTGAGCTGAGGGTGAAGGTGAATACTGTATGTGGTGCAGACTAACAAAGAGCTGCTGAGTTATCTGACTCACCACAGGCTCCATGCATTGGAAAATCAGGGTTACAAACACCTGAGGAGTAAATACAGGGTACCTTTAATATCTTGTCTGCTCAGATGGCCTCCTGCTCCCTCTGCCCTCAGAAATTCCTGCTGTATCATTCTCAAGCCTCCAACCCCACCTAAAATGGTCCTCAAAGAGGAGTAGCAAGTTGTGAGTTTTCCTTGCGTTCAGGTAGGACTCTTGTATTAGAATCATGGAATGGTTTGGGTTGGAAAAGACCTTAAAGCTCATCCAGTTCCAGCCCCCTGCCACAGGCAGGGACACCTTCCACTGGAGCAGGTTGCTCCAAGCCCCTGTGTCCAACCTGGCCTTGAGCACTGCCAGGGATGGGGCAGCCACAGCTTCTCTGGGCACCCTGTGCCAGCGCCTCAGCACCCTCACAGGGAAGAGCTTCTGCTTTAGATCTAACCTGAGCTTCCCCTGTTTCAGTTTGAACCCATCACCCCTTGTCCTATCACTACAGTCCCTGATGAAGAGTCCCTCTCCGGCATCCTTTTATTGATCAAAGTACCCCAGCCATTTGTAAGCCAAAACCTCCTAAATTCTTTCTCTGGCTCTAAGAAGCTCAGGCCCTCCTTACACCTCAGCATGTGCTTACAAGGTACTTCAGGAAATGCTGGTTCCGGTGGCCTCCACAGTCTCCTGCCCAAGCTGCAGCCCCCCTGCCCTGGGAAATGCTCTGAGTGTAACCATGCAAGAGGAAATCATTTCACTGATACAGCCTGCAATATGGGCAGTGTGGCAGAGGGTGGCAAGCTGTGCCTGAGAGCACGCAACAGGGCATTGTCAGTCGTGTTGTCACCAAAGCCAAGATATCCTGTAGCTATGCACTGGGTTTCCTGCCCTGGGAAACACAACTGCAGTAGCTGCTCTCCTGGTTGCTGTCTTCTTGAGTGTTGTGTATGTGGGGTACTGCCTGCACGGTGGTATTTATGCCTGCATCAGTGGTATTTAGATTTGTACCTTGGAGGCTCACGCTAGAGGAAACCTTGAGAACACAATGACTGTGAAGGAGCATGGAATGGGAGCTGTGCCTTGCAAGGTGTAGTAGCAGGACACAGGACAGCACAGGAGAGAGGCTGTTCATTATTAACATCATCTAATTCTCTTTTTCTCTTTCAGCGTGGAGACAGTAAACGATGGGCAGTTTCATAGTGTGGAGCTCGTGATGCTGAATCAGACTCTGAACCTGGTGGTGGACAAGGGGACTCCCAAGAGTCTGGGAAAACTCCAGAAGCAGTCTTCGGTCAGCCTCAACACACCGCTCTACATTGGAGGTACAGTGGCTTGCTCTGGACCTTGAGGTTGTAACACGTCTTCCCAGAAGCAAATCATATTCCAGCCTATGGAGGGGACTCTCCAGGTGGGAAGAAACCACCATTTTGCTGTTCCCTCTGCCAGAGGCTGCTTCCCTGAACAGAAGCTTGGAATCTCTGCTGCTCCACTTTGGGCTCCACAGTCCATGGGTGCCCCAGCACACAGCAGCACAAGCTCTCACCACAGAGTAGAGAAGTTGACTTCCGCAAAGGCAGTTCCTGGGCTACAGAGCCATGGAGACAACAGTTTGTCATTTCTAAAGCTTTCAGAACTGGCCGGCACCGAGGTGTGGTAGTTGAAGAAATACAATGAAAGTATCACAAACAGATATAGCAAAAAAAGCAGCTCAATAGTCAGTAGGTTTATATATACCATAAATGAGTGGTATTGCTGCTGGGCATTTTATACAGGATAAAAAAGGGGGGGGAGGGTGTGGTATATGGGATTAAAACCTCCAGACCATATAATTAATACACACAAGCGCAAGCTGACTAAGAACTTGGCTTGTAGTTATCTCATTGGAAACGGAAGCCAGAGCTCCAGTATTAGAAAGATCTTAGAACTGACCAAACTTCATTTAAGAAGTCTGTTCACATTCAGTACTGAATGTGTGGGGAAGGCGAGGCCAAGTGGGATGGGGAAGAGATGCCCAGAATAATGAGTATCCCACTGATTAGGTGTGTGAATATGAGAGACAGAGTGAAGGCTGTGCTCTGCCCAGTTGGCTTGTCTTCGTCAGCCACCCCCTTCTCCAGCTCTGTTCTGGACTGAATGTTGCTATCTGTCCCTTTCAGTGACATGGAGTTCTTGAACTTTTAGTCAGCCAATTCTAAATACAACAGTCAGCAGAACAATTATAGACTCAGAAAGTCTTTGGGCTGTTTTCCAACAAGTTCATTGAAGCCAACAGTCGAAACTCTTATAAACCTCACTTGGTGCTGGTCAAGCCTTTTGTAAATAATTCCCCTTAATGACACTTTCATAATAGAACCCTGAATATTGCCCTTGTAAATCAGAACTGTGGCTTATCTTGCTTTGTACAGAGCTGAACCTTGATAATGGGCTCATACTGAGAATGTTGTAGGCTGCAAAGAGCATTATGCATCAAAGGTGATTTGCTGATGAGGCCATCACAATTTCTCTCTTTAGCATAGCATAAAAGATATCAACAGCAGTTTAGCCACAGGGAACTTGGGAAGTAACCACATGGAAAAGTTTTGTTAATGGATGAGCTCTGTGGATCAAAACTGATTCTCAAAAGGTTCCTACAAAAAATGCATTCACAGGACAAACCTGAGAGCTGAAGTGAAGGACTGTTGGGTGCCAGAAGGGCTCAGTGGAGACTTCTTTGGTTGCCCACTAAAATCCTTCTTGCTTCTTTCTAAACCCTAGCTGTGCTGCATGTGCCACTGGTCTGTGTGCAGCTGCCCTCCCTTTGCAGACTGGTCCATTAAAGTGACTGCACTGCCCCAGAGCGGTTGTTCCCAGCATACACTCAGCTTCAAGACACCTGAGCCTTCATGTGCCCCCAGTTTGGCCCATCTCCAACTACATCACCTGGTTTAGCAACTTTCCTCCTATCACACAGTTAAAGATTCTGGTTTGTTTTAAGACCACTTTTAACAGGGGAGTCACTTATGGATAGCAAATTCTTGGTGTCCTCAGCATAAGAAGGACATGGAGCTGTTGGAGCAAGTCTGGAGGACGCCACGAGGATGATCAGGGACTGGAGCACCTCCTGTATGAAGACAGGCTGAGAAAGTTGGGGCTGTTCAGCCTGGAAAACAGAAGCTGCATGGAGACCTCAGAGCAGCTTCCAGTGTCTGAAGGGGGCTACAAGGATGTGGAGAGGGACTCTTCATCAGGGACTGTATTGTGAGGCATCCCTGCCCGTGGCAGGGGGTGGAACTGCGTGATCTTAAGGTCCTTTCCAACCTAAACCAGTCTGGGATTTTATGCTAGTGCAGCCTAAGGGGATGTCAGTGGGGAGGGACAACATCCTAAAGAGCCTGCTGGCCACCTCAGCGTGGGAACGCTTTCAAGCGCTGGAGCAGGATGGAGGGCACTTGCGACAAAGGCTTGGCCTGGCCTCCTAAAGCTGTTTCTTGTCTCCAGAGTTCTCCTGCGCTGGTTTTGATGGGGTGGACTCTTTCCATTCCCTGTCCCAATGCCATGATCTATGGTGCTGTATCCTTTGTTTCTTTCCATTAGCAAAATGAGGACAGTAAGTCTTTGCTACCTTACAGAGGTCCTGTGCAAATTAGTTCGTTAAAGGTCCTGTGCAAAAGAAACATTAGCAATTACAATTTCTGTCCTACCCTTGTAACTGTGAGTAAACCTTCCCTTTATGGCTCTCTCTGAAGGGATCCCGACCTCCTCTGGCTTGTCGTCACTGCGCCAGGGTGCAGATAAGACACCGAATGGTTTCCATGGCTGTATCCATGATGTCCGCATCAACAACGAGCTGCAGGATTTCAAGGATTTACCACAGCAGTCCCTGGGAGTCCTTCCTGGCTGCAAGTCCTGCAACATCTGCAAGCACGGCATCTGCCGGTCCCTGGAGAAAGCAAGTGTGATCTGTGAATGTCACCCAGGCTGGACAGGCCCCCTGTGTGACCAGGAGATTGGAGACCCATGTCTTAACCACAAGTAAGCTCAAACTAATGCTGCTGGGAGGGCAGATGCTTTACAGCTAATGTGTATTTTATATTTCACCTTACAAACCCACATCTGGCTATTTTTGGAGGTGCTGGGTTCACACGTGAAGTTGTGAGTCAGCCCCCGTGGCAACTCTCAGCTTCCACTTCTTGTTCTGATGCTGCTTGTTCTGCAGATGAGCAGATGTCCTGGAGGAGCTCAGGCCGTGCCTTCAGCTGGGACTCCACATTCAAATACAAAGCCTCCTGTTGATGGGCATGGCTCACCTCTGAGGTGCTGAGCTGCCTGTGAGGTGGAGGATCATGCTTTAGGGATATGCTCACAGCAGCATCAGGCCCTGAACACTGTCATTGGCTCCAACGTGAACAATTCTAAATACTGCACTCTGAAACACCCCTTTAAAATGCAAGTTTAAAGGATAGCATGGGGTTGTATGTGAAGGGAGCGGGAGTGTAAAGCATTCACAGTTCAAAGGCTCAGTAACCACATCCATCAGAAACACTGGGTAAATAGCTTACTTATGGCAAGCACAGGAGAAAATGCTCTGACACAGAGCAGTGGGCAGCTCCACAAGCAGATGGAAGTACTTTTGTTTTAGAAGCTTCTTTGCTTGCGCTATTCACAAGCACCTACTTTTGACAGGTAAATTGACACCATGAATAATCACCCTCTTCATGGCAGAAATTTAACTTGGCAGAGTTAAATTGCTTCTGGGTCTAGTTCTGCAAAGTACAGAACCCTGGAAGGTGTTGAGAAGCACCTGACAGTTTACAGACCAAATATGAAGACACAAGTAAAGAAACACTCAGAGACCCAAATGTCTCCTTGAATTTCCAACATCAACATGAAGCTGTTTTGGTTGGACAGAGGAAAATAAAGGAGTTCCAGATGTTTATGTGATGAGAGATTGGTTTTCTCAAGGAAAAGTAGCTGTGCGTATTGTTAATGCTCACATACTGTTCCACCTTTCATTACACCACTTCAGCCTTTTGGAGTTGCCTTCTTAAAGCTAAGCCCTTCGTGTGGAGAGCAGTGTGGTGCCCAGCTGCACTGTCTGCTCCAGCACTCAGAGAGGAAAGGTGACTAGCTGATGGTAACAAGAGTTACTACCCAAGCACATCTTTGTTTAGTGAGGCAGAAAATCCTGTTTTATATAGATTGTGACTGCCTTTATTGCTTTGCATATCTTGACCTGTCTGAAACACTTTTACTATTTATGCTTTTTAGTTCAAAGCTTAAAAGTGAAATGTACAGGGATTCAACATAAGCAGGGAACAATTTTAAAGTACCAGAAAGAAAACAAACCAAAATAACAGGAAGACATGGGTTCACATCAAGTAGGGCCTGATACAGCAAAGGTTTACAAGCCCTGAGCAGTTTCTCCCTGGCTGGGCAGTGTTGCCTTCTTCCCTGTCCTCAGTCCATTTCAGGTTCCTGAAGTGCGGTGGTTTCAGAACCTGCTGAGGACCAACATCCTCCCTGTGGCATTCCTTGGGAACACCAGAGCTCCCTGCGAACCACATGAGCCAGGGAACCCTTCAGCTACAGCTGCCCATCAGGAAGCCTGCACATGGCTTTTCCACAGGCACCTTCATTTATCACACTGCTTTTCATCACCTGATAGTATTTGTAGAGCAGTTCTGCTAAGGAAGCCTGGGCATGCAGCTTGATTGTCAGCACTTAGCTCCACGTGTGGTGCTGTAGATGTGAGCTGTCTCATGGGGATGCCAAGCGTTGGTCCATGCTCACAGAGCAGCCTGATGGTTTCCAAAGAGATCGCTTAGGATCACAAATCCTGAATATATTCTCTGAACATTATCCAGTATTCCCTGAAAACTCACAGTTTCTTCAGAGTGCTTGACACTGAACTGCTAGTTTTGGATTAGTATTCTGGAATGACGTGTGCAGAAATGCCAAAACCAAACCTCCCTGGGAACAGGAACTGCCGCAGCTAACACAGGCCAGCTCTAAATGCTTCTCTTTCTCCAGGTGTCTGCACGGTAAGTGCGTGGTGGCCAATGTTGCTTACACCTGTAAGTGCATGGAGGGCTACACAGGCATGTACTGTGACAAGAAGAACAATTCCTCAAATCCCTGCAGGACTCTGAAGTGCAACCATGGACAGTGTAAAGTGTCGGAGCATGGGGAGCCCTACTGCGAGTGTGATCCCAACTACAGCGGGGAGCACTGCGACAGAGGTATGTGTGGCTCTGGGTCACACCTTTGGCTTTGCCTCTCATCCATGTGACTTGTATTTAGGGATAAATGGCAAATAGTGGAAGATGAAGCTAAGTCAGCCTCTGCAGGGCAATAGAGGGAGGAGGAAAGACCCACACAATAGCTAGCGAGCTGCTATCCAAATGTATGGAAGGGGCGACATGGGTAGTGAAGAGTCTCATTCTCTGTCCCGAATCCTCAAGACTTGCTGCTCCCAGGATCCTGGTGGGATATTTGAAGGAGAGGTTGTTGCAAGATTTACTCTCAGCCAGCAGGGATCAGTTAATTGCAGTGCTGGGAAAGGTCTCAGCCTGCACACCAGGGAGGTACTGCTCACCCGAGGTGGCAGTAAAGATTCCCAGCTTGCTCCCCCTTGTGCAGCTGGGTGGGTTTCCTGGGGAATCCCACAGATCATGCTGAGCTTTCCAGCTGGGGTGAGGGCCCAGCTGTGCTGCCCTGACCTGAAAAAGCTCACTGGGAACTCAGGGAGTCCTGGCTTCATCCCTTCTGCCCTTCTGTGTTCCTGTACAGAAGGAAGGAGCTGGCTTGTATTAGTTTTATTCTGGCTGTGCCTTTCCTGTGCATGAACCACAAACTTCCCAAATTACACACAGACACAGCCCCACCAGAATGTATCTGGCTGCTGCACAGCGACTGCAGAACAGCACAGACATTTTTGGGTATCCCACATTGCTAATGCCATGTGGAACAGGCTGACTGTGAGCCTGAGAAGCAGGCATAGTCAAACTAATCCATATTTTGCAGGAGTGTTGCAGGATTCAACACTCAGCATTCATTAAAGCACTTCCAGAAGTGCTGATCCAGGTGAGCAGGCTTCTGCCTCATGCCGGATATTGCACATTTGTGTAACACCAGCTCAGGTTCGATGGCAGGTCCGAAGCAGTAAAAGATGAAGGTCCTTCTCACGCAGCCTGTTTGCCTTGAACATCATTACAAGTGCAGGGCTGCTGGCTGGTGTTTGAGGAATACCTGGTGCAATAGTTACCACATGTTGTTTCCTTCCCATCTCTGTTGCCTTCCAGAGAACCTCTGCCAAGGAGACATCATCCGGGAAGTTGTCCGTAAGCAGCAGGGCTACACGTCGTGTGCCACTGCCTCCAAAGTGCCGCGCCTGGAGTGCCGCGGCACCTGCGGCAGCGGGCTGTGCTGCATGCCCCTCCGCAGCAAGCGGCGGAAATACTTCTTCCAGTGCATGGATGGCTCCACCTTCACGGAGGAACTGGAGAGACATGTGGAATGCGGCTGCTCCAAGTGCTTATAAGCCATTCTCCAGTCTCTTGCCACTTTAATCGACTCAGAAGCGCTATCAAAATGGGACCTATTTACTTTCAGAGTGAAGAAGAAGAAAAGAATTATTAAGTATATTGTAAAATAAGCAAAAAATAGAACTTATTTTTATTATGGAAAGTGACTATTTTCATCTTTTATTATATAAAGTATCGCACCACTTTGGGTATATGTATCATATAGTGAGCTATTTTTACCATGAAACTTTTTTAACAGTTGTAAGAAAAAAAAAAATCAAAAGTTAAAAGTTAAAAAAAAAAAGATTCTAAAGCAAACCTAGCCTAAAGGAGGAATGTGGGGTGACTGCAGGTGTGCGCACAGTGACCCGATGTAAAGGTGTTCCAAGGACCTGCCACAGGACTGATCTGGGCTGGAGGAGTCTCCAAGGCACTGGGTGGGTGTCCCAGGAGAGTGGATCCCGTGATTCCCGACATCCATCCATCCATCCTGCCCAGGCTCCCTGAGGAAGCCTCCCCTCAGTCCCTCGCTCTGCCTGACACTGCCGATGCCGTTTGCTCCTGTACAGTGGCTCCGCTTGCTCCTCTTGAACTGGTTCCCCATAGGCACTGCCGCAGCTTGAGGCTAACGACATTATTTGACTATTGTAATACTATACTACATTTTTGGCTGTGTTATGTTGTATTTATCTGTGTTCACATTATATTCTGCAGCAACTGTATCTATAGAGCACAGGCAGCTTTATCCAAAAGAAGGGGACGAAGGGAAAGGAAGTGGGGAAATATGTGTTGCTTTGGGAAATTTGGGGGCAAAATGTGAACTAAGTGCTAAGTAATGCCTAATAAATGACATAGTACTTTTGTGTAAACTCCTCAGCTGTTATTTCCCAAGTTTGTGCCTTCTTGCTCCCAGCCTTGAGCCCTTTTTTGTATATGAAATATAAGGAATGCACTGCTACATAGTTTGTTGCGCCTCGACACTTTAACTTGCAGAGGTTGTAAAGAGCATGAACATTCTGCTGGTGCCAGAAGGTAACACCCACAGCAGAACAGCCCTTCCTGCCCCAGGAGCCAGGGGTGAAAGCTGGGCTGTAGCTGCCTCTTCATCCACGCTCTATACCAAGCAGTTGGCTACTTCCCACAGTGCTTTACATGAGCAGAAGTTGCACTATACCCAGGTGAAGGTATTGAGCCGGCTTTGTCCACCGCAGCAGCACTCTTCTCTGCACAAGGAGAGGTGTCGCAGCTCCATCCCACCCTGTTCTTGCCTCTGGTGCACAGCGACCGGTTCAGCCAAAGCTCCTCCATCTGCACTGCTCCGTGCCCTGCACTTGTGTCTCCCAAAGGACTCCCACCAGCTTTGGCTGTGCTCAGAGCCAATGCTGAACAGGAAATGGGAATCAGTGCAGGGCTGAATTCTCACCATGGATGTGAGGCAAAAACTGACTTTGTGACCGAGTTTGGTTTTTGGAGGGGTTTTGTCAAGGCCACCTTTCAGGGTCAGTAAGTTATGTGCGAAGAGTACCATGGATACCTTGATGTTTCTCTTCTGTAAGTTTCAAACATCCCATCAATAACTGGTCCACTATCAGTGTACTTTCTTTCTTTCTGTAACACAGCAAGTATTCTGGTCCTTTCTTCAGTTTCTCTAGGGGAGGTAGGCATGGAGGATTCCTAGCAGCCCTGAGCTCTTTTTGGGAATGCTCACTGGCCTCAGCAGAAAGGATTTCAGATGAGGGCTTCAGCAAAGGAGGAGTAGGAGAGTTCAGTCAAGAAAAAGGAGATTTTGTTTGACCAGAGCTTTGGGAAGATGCACAGAATGCAGCTATCAGCGTTCATTTTCCTTTAAAGAAAAGTGACCATCCAGCTCTCCTGCAACCAGAAAGCTTGGAAGTGCTGCTTCTGCTACATCAGTCTCTCCTGAACTGCAGCAATTCACTCCTATTTCTTTGTTTCTACCAGAGCAACATGAGCAGAAGGGACAGAACCAATACAATAGCCATGTCACTAAACAAACAGCAGCACGTGGAGCCTGCCACCAGTGAAACATGAACCAATCACTAGTTCATGTGCCAAACTGATCGAAACAGTACAGCTCAACAGCCAGGGAAAAACTAACCCCGGCTGCAAGCACCAAGGGCTGCTTTTCACTTTGGATAGAACATCAGAAGCTCACAGCAGCTGGAGTTTGTGGTGTACAACAAAAAGCACCCAAACCCACAGCATGCAGGTGTTCAAAACTGGTGAAGGCAACCGCAGATACTTGTGCAAATACGTGCCTGGCACAGCACTACCATCAGTGATCTGTTCCTGCTTACAACACCTGCACGGCAGCAGCTGCTGCGGTGCCAGGCAGGAGCAGCCCGGCCGGAGCAGCGGCTCTGTGTGCTCCACCACAGGACCTGCAGCCACCACAGTGCCGAGGCCACCAGTGCAGGAGCACAGCCCCTCCTGAGCACCGCTCTGTGTGCGTGCACCGTGTCCCTTGAGCAGCACGCGTGAGGAGGAGGTGACACGGACCCGTGGACCTTCTCCTGCAAGAGGGTGCTGTAGAAGCCTCCACTGGCAAGGCGAAAGCCACCGGCACCTTGTTAGCACATGGCTCTGGGATTTAGGGAAGCAAAGCCTTGCAGCAAAGCGACCAGCAGCAGCTCGGCAAGGCTGGCCCTGGTCCTGGTCCTTTTCTGTCGCAGCACTTCGATGTTAAGCCTTGGGGTAAAGAACTAAGAGTATCTATTTTGTAACCAAATGATGCAATTTTTGTATGCTTTTAGGCAGCACTTGCCATTGGATAGTGATGCTTTTATGTCAATGATTCTCTGACTTGCTATAGAGTTATTTTATGTTAAGAAGAAAATAAAAAGCATTCAAATGTGCCAAAAAAGTGAGGTTAACTGAAGTGTAATCAGCTCTGAAAGTTCCTCTGTAACCTGCCTGATGTTACACTAGATTTCCAGAACTGCGGGTACAATGCAGTGGTTTTTACCTCTATAAAGTTTTAATATAAAGTGAAGAAAGATGCTTACCCTTAAAAAATGGCAATGCAGACTGGTGTGAACTGATGTATTTTATTAATAGATTCTCCTTGTGATGTAAGTTTAAATAAATTGTTGGGTTATGGAAGATTGTAACACACCTTGTGATGCAAGTCATTTCTATGGGTGTGTGAGGTGCTGAGTCTCCCTTTCGGAGTACGGGAGGTAGCTCATGGGAAACGGTGCAGGAATTACACACATCCCTCTTGGACAAACCCACCAGAGAATGGCTGGGGTTAAACACAGCATGAACAGTGGTTACACACTTTCAGGGCATCACAACCTGATCTTTTAGGGGCCTTACGTGCACAGATGAATTAAGCCACATAGGTTTTGAACCCAGTCATTTTCCTCCATGGCTGAGGAAACAGAAGTGACACAGGCAGCAGTGGCTGACAGGGATCTGACACACAGATGTTCAAACTTGCTGCCACACCTCTGTGCCTGGTTATTATTGGTGACCCCCATGGAACAGACCTCTTCTGTTCCCCGCATTGCAGCCTCAGCACAGAATAAAGCAGAGCTCCCACCACATCCTTCCCTCACCCGTGCCCCTATGAAATGCTCACATATTGCTAATTATGCCTCAAACTACAGCCCTTAGAGTTGCCTTTGCCATTCCGTGCCAAGCTGGTGACAGGACTCAGCCAACAAAAACACTCAACCTCAATGAGCATCATTAAGCCTGAACTATGAAGGGTAACTGTGTAATTGTAGCAGATGGTAGCATTTCACCTAAAGCAAACCCAGCTGAGCCCACTGAAAATGCTACTGGGAATGATTGAGAAATGCCTCAGTACTGGCTGAAGTAACTGGTTTGCACATTTATTTGTGTTGCTCGTGGCTTCGCAGCACACGGGTTCCTCGGTGAGGATGCAGGCAACCACAGCCTAAGGATGAAGTGCTTGTGCTCCTGCATGCACGACTCTAGATATTGATGTTTAGCCATTGGTCTGAGGTGAACAACATGGAAAAACTGTATCCCGCGTTCCTTTATTTGTTTTTATCCTGGATGGTGTTGCTGCTTGCCGGGTGTTTGGCTGTGGGGTTTATGTTGTTCCCTGTTGCTTCTGGTCTCTGTGACCTCTTTTAGGAGCTCACTCCCAGTTCCCAGTTCAGCTCACAGAAGACAGCCCCACAGTTCAGCGGGCCAGCTGTGGTTTAGCTTTGCCAAGCCCAGGCTGTTCTCCAGTAATCCCGGCAGATGCCAGGCGGGATCGCTGCCCGAGGCTGAGGCTGCTCTGTTCCTCGCCCACCCAACCCCAGTGGTCGCGGTCGTGGTCGTTTGTTTCCCCGCTCGTAGTGACGGGCGTTTGAACACCAACAGCGCGCGGACAAACGCCACCAACGCGCCCCGCACACACCCGAACCTCTCCGGCGGGGCGCGGCGATGCGCGGAGCCTGCCAGCAGGTGGCGCCACAGTGCCCGGCCCGCGGCGCTCGGCGGGGAAAGAGGCGGAATGGAATAGAGTGGAATGGAATGGAATGGAATGGAATGGAATGGAATGGAATGGAATGGAATGGAATGGAATGGAATGGAATGGACTTTCCAGACTTCAGTTGGAAGAGACCTACAACAACTATTTTCTATCTAGTCCAAATGCTGGAGCAATCCAGGGCTGGCCCAGCTGAAGCTTGCTGTTAAGGGCTTTGTGCAAATGTCTCTTGAACACTGACAGGCTTAGGGCAATGACCACCACTCCAGGAAGCCTGTTGCAGGGTCTGACCATCCTCTTGGGAAAGAAATGCTTCCTGATGTCCAGTCTGAACCTCCCCGATGCAGCTTTAAACCATACCCATGCCTCCTGTCACTGGTTCCCAGTGAGAAGAGCTCAGCATCTCCCTCTCCATGTCCCCTCCTCTGGAAACTGCGGAGCAGTAAGGTCGGCCCTCAGCATCCTGCTCTCCAAACTAGACAACCCAAAACTCCTCAGCTGCTCATCAGAGGAGCACATGTGCATGGATTTTCTAGGGAGTTTTAAATAATGCTTTCTCAGGTTTTATTGATCCCATGCCATCAACTTCCTGGCATTGTACATGTTGGTCCTGTGAGGCAAGGAGCCCCTGTTGCCCCCAAGCTGCTGCATGGCATCAAGTCAATGCGGCAGGAGCTCCGCAGCAGGAGGATAATGCTGCTGAGCCCCAGGAGGGTGCATGTGAGACCTGAGAGTGTGCAGCACTTCCTCGGTCCCATCCCTCTGCAGCAGGACAATGGCTCTGTGTGCTGGAACAAGGGGCAGCTGGCACCTATGCTCTGTGGTGGCCTCAGGACACTGCCCTCATAGCAACATCACCAGGCTGGTGGTGGTGGTACCATCATCATTTTGGTGCTAGCACCAGATGGAATAACAGCTGATTCTGATGTTTATCCTACTCTTGCTGCTGTTTGCTCACATGCACACTGCTGGAGCTCTGCTTTGAGCTGCTGATTGCACATGCCTGAGCCCATGATACCTCTTGTCTATGAAGAAAGCACAGCTGCTCCTCTGAGCACCTCCAGTGCCCAGAGAGCCCTGCAGGCAGCAAGGAACTCCTCAGGCATGTAACGGAGCACACAGAGAGTACAAGCAGCACTTATTAGCATGAGGAAGCTCAAACTTACACCACCATGCACAGGGGCATCCTCACAAGCAGGAGGAACAGAAGTCTCTGCATGGCTTTGCATCTTGTTCCTATGCGATCTCTTGACCTTCTCCTTTCCAGGGAGTCTGTGCTTTCAAAGGAAAGTGGTGCTCAAGGTAGTACGGGAAAGACACCACCTTCCCCTTCTGTCTATGACCACGTCCCCATGGCACAAGGATGGCTCCTTTAACATAAAAATAGTCTTTTACAACCGTTGTGTCTTACCTGAGGAGGCAAAGTACACATCCCACTTCAGAGGTGTGTGGCAGGGAGGAAAGAGTCCTGTGGGATCAATGGCATTCGTGCTCAGGGGACAGCTAAAACCTCACAAGCAACCAGTCCACTATATTTTCGGTGGTCCAGTCTTCCAGCTCATCTTCCACCAGTGGCATTCAACTGAGCAGCTCCTGTGCCATGCCTCACCTGCACGGACAGTGAACCTGCGGCACTGCAGGCTGCGATCCCGTGCTCCTGCATCCTGCCCCACCACCTTGCTGAGACCCAGATCCTGCTCTAGGGCAGTGTATGAATTTCTACAAGAACTGAAAAAGCCGGAAGTTAGGTACAGATTTCACCTCCATGGCAAAATGGCAAGAGGCTTTGGTCCAGCACAGGCTTATTCCCCAGCCTCAACCTTGGAAACTCATCGGAAACTTAAAGATACAGCTGAAGATACAGCACAAGGCAGACAATAACCAAGGCATTTTCACTTGAGGAAACCTTTGTGAAGTGGCAAGGGACTGAAGCCACCATCCTCCACTGAGGAGGGTTGTTATGACTCAGCCCTGCCTTAGACACTTTGCTTGCAGAGCCAAGTTACAGGAACCAAACACCACAAGGTGATTTACACTGGGGCTTTGCAGCACATGAAATTTTCACCCAGCATGTGATAAGAGCATGCACAACTGGCATGCTACGGAGGAGCTTAAACTTCCTTAATTACACACCAGCAAACTTTGCATCTCTTCAGCTGCCTTAGTTCCTTCTGGGTAAAGCACTCATTGAACTGCTGGGGTTTTTTAATAGTTTTTTGGTTTTTTCTTTACCATTTTGAGCTAAATACATTAAAGCACTAAGATCCAGATAGATCAAGTTCATCATACCAATAAACAAATGAGATTCTTATACAGAATCCTCTCACATGGTTTCATCCCACACAGACACCGTATAGTTCTTTAGGGCAGCTGTTAATGACTATTGCTTGGAATTGATTATACATTTATACAGCAAATCATACACTCACCTTCAGAGTTATTTACTCTTACCTATATTCAAAGCAGTATGCTGCTGACATACAAATAAATCCAATCTAAAAAAACCCTATAAATCACCTGGATTGATCTGCAAACCAATGAATGTCCTGAGCCTCCTGCAGGCCAGCTTCTAGTTAAGCTAAGTTAAGCTTCTAGTTTGAGCTAAACCTCTACTCGGAGACGGAAAAAAGATAGCTAGGAGCTGAGCTTGGGTTGTTTTCTTATATACTGGTGATGTTCAGCTAAAGCATTTCATCTCCTTCAACCAAGCATTCAGATTTGCTGATCTTGTTTTTCACTAAACAGCTCTCAGTTCATTAATTATCATCTACATGGGGACATGAATTAAGAGGGTTTACTAGATAAAAGAACTCAAAGTGGATTCAAATTCAGAACCTGCTCCTAAGAAACCCATGCACAAAATACCTGGTTTTGCCCCTGACTGAAGGAAAACAATCACCGAATCACTGAATCCGCACTGCTGGAAAGGGAGAATTATCATTTCTGTAGTGAAAGGCTGGGTCAGGACGTTGCCTGCCTCTTTCAAGACAGCAGGAATTGGACAGCTGTCAGGCTGGACACTGAGTTTGTCTTGTGTGTTGGGGTTGCATGTGTATGTTTATTACCGGCACTGCCCAGGGATGGTATTTCATTTCCTCTGGAGTTAGGAGGTGTGCAGGAAACACAGCCAGAGTGCAGGCACTGGAAAAAATGCCTGAGGACTAAGGTCCTGAAAAGCCTCACTGCAGGTTTGTTCATCCCAACCCCACCAGAGACGTCTGGCAGAACATTCCTCACTGCAGAGCCGGGTGACCGGCAGGAAATGAAAGACCTTATTTTACAATCATGGTGTATATTTATTTATGAACAGGCACAAGTTAACTTCCAGGTAGCAGCTGAATTCTGGTATCCTCTAACATGCACGTAAATGCTTGTTTAAAGTTTCAATAGTGAACTACATTGCAGTGAAAAACCACAAAGCCAAGGCAAAATTTCCTCTCTTTAAGAATAACACATGGGTATTTCCACAATTACATGCAGCTCACAGGAAGAGAGAGGTTCTGCAGCCTTGTTAATACACTCTTCCTTTAAAGGACAAGAAGTAATCCTTGAGAAGACTTCAGAGTAAGCTTTCCAAATGCAGATGTTTCAGAAAGGAAATGTGATAAACCAGAAATGGCATCCACATGAGAATTCCAGCGTTTTTCATGTAAGGTTCTGGATGAAAAGTAAAAAGAAATCCTTTTATGACTGGTTTCAGAATGACACCCAACACAACACCAGTGCTCCAAGCAGATGCAGAACCCCACAATGGGGCAGCTGGGCTCCCTCATCATGCACAAGGGGGTCAGCATGGAGACTAAAGCTCTGCTGGACCTCCTGAGCAGGAACTAAGGGCAGGGCAAAGCAAGGATCTCTTGGTATGGGGTGAAGGTGGTTTTGGTATGTGTTTAGGGGACAGGGGGGAACCGGCAATGAAGAAACAGCAGTTCCTGTTTCTATGCAATGGGTTGGTGAATAAATCACTGGTTGAGGGTTTAGACTTCTGTCGAGTTGTGAAGGGTGGCTTCAACAGAGACTGCTGCTGAAGCAGAGCTCCAGACACACTTCCAAGACAGACCTGATGCTTAAATCCTGCTTCTGGACCGCAGCTTGAGATGGATCTAACATCCCAGATCGCTGTGATTGATCTACAGTTACATGGCACTTTATCAGCCAGAAGGAAGGGTGGATGGACGGCTGCTCCATCACGAGCAGGCTCCACAGCCCTCACAGCATAGCATTAAGTGTCAGCCTGTGATTGCACTTATGAGGAAACGCTTCCCGAGGACTGAAGTTAGCTGCGGAGTGATTGGAGTCCTGGCACCAACAAATAAGAGGTCCAATTTCCTGAACTGCTTCTGGTGCGCAGCGATGAGAGCAGGTCAGGGGAAACGAAAGACAACCTGCCGCTGCCTGCCCTGGTCACTGACACCGCACCCTGTGGTGCCCCTACCCGCGCAGCCACGCACGAAGCGAGCTCTCTGGCGGCACTGCCCAGGCAGCGCCGGTCCGATCCGGTCCGGCCCGGCCCGCCCAGTCCCCCCCCACGCCCCGCTGCACGCCCCGCGACCGGAGCTGCCGGGCAGTGGCGGAGCAACGCCTCCGGGCCCACGGCCGCCTCACGGCTGACAGGGCCCGCCCGCGCGTGGCGGTGGCGCACTCCGATTGGCTGGCGTGACCGTGGGGTGACAAGCGGGCGGGCCCGCCGCGGTGCACGCCGGGAGCTGTAGGCGGTGCGCGGGGGCGCGGCGGGCTCGGACTGCGGTTCCCGGCGCGCCTCGCGCCGCCCCGTGACGGGGTGCGCGGGGGGGGTGCACGCGCTGCTGCAGCGCGGAGCGGGCGCGCGGGAGCCGCCGCGGCCCCATTGTGTGGCGCGGCCGCGGCTGCCCGGAGCCCGCCGCCATCTTGTGCCGTAGCGGTGCTCGCCGCGTCCGGGCCTCCGCCGGGGGCCCGAACCGCCCTCCGCGCCCAGGCCCTGAAGTGGGCCGCGCTCCCCCGGCCGCCGCCGTGCCCCAAGGCGGCGGGAAGGGCTCCTGGCGCGGTGCGGCGGCCCCGGGGCTGATGCCCGGGACCTCGCAGCCAGGCCAGGCGTGAGCACCGCCGCCGCTCCGTGCCGCCTCCCGGCCCTTCTCCCCGCCCCGGCAGCCGATGCCACCGCTGGACGAGCGCCTGCCCAGGCCGCGGGCGTAGCGGTGGGCGCTGCCCACGCCGCTCTTGAGGAGGCGGGCGCCCGCCGCCCCTCGGCCGCGGATCAGGAGAGCGAGGCCCGGCCCCGAGGAGCGGCCGCCGCTTCCCGCCCCATCAGGCGAGGGGCAGGACACCCTCCCCGAGCCTCTCCCGCCCCAGCCGGCCGGCGAACCGGGCCGCCGCCGCACCGCCATGAAGATCAAGGACGCCAAGAAGCCGTGTAAGGCCGCGGGCTGTGGCGGGGCGGGGGGCGGTGTGTGTGCGTGTAACCGGGTGGGGGGCCGGCTGGGCGGCTGGCTCCCGGCCGTGGGCTCGAAAGCTGTCGCCGAGGCGCTTCCCGCTCCGGTGCGTCCCTTTCTGGTGAGGCCTCGCGGTTGTTCGGCGCTCTTCAGCGCTGGCGTTGGAGGAACAGAAAGTCGCACAACCCGTTCTGGGGATGGGTGCTGCCTCTGATGGAGAGGGCACTTGATCAGCGCACTGAACACCTGCACTGGCGGCTGAAGCTGCCGCAGGTTGTTCTAAGGGCTAATGAAAACGAAACATTATGAATAGTTATGAATAACCGGGTACGAGTTTTTCATTAAAATACCCTGAATTCGCCCGTTTAACAAGCACAGCTGTAACCCTATTTCTTACTGTTTATGATTTTGGAGTACCATATTTGTTTTGGCGGGCATACACGTGGTTCAGACTCAGGTGAATGCAAACAGAACGTTTAATACTACTGGTACGGTTCTGTGGGAAGGGAGAATTGGATTGAGTAAAGTTAGCATACGTACAAACTGTTTTCCCAGGGTAACAGATACACAGCAGCGCAAGTCAACACAGCTGTCAAGCTGTCAAGCTTGCTCAAGTGTAACTAGCAGAAAGGGATGCTCCACTGAGTTAGGCAATCTTTATTTTGTCATCATACTTAAAGACTTATTTTCAGGGTGAGTTACCATATGGAAAAGATGGCTAGTCCTGAGGAGCTGGGCTTGCTGTTATTCTCAGTCATCTGACATGCCTCACTCATGAAGAGCATATTGAAAGTGTAAATACATAGTTTGAGCAGCACAAGAAGAAAATCGCCAGGCGTGTCTAACACAGGAAGTATTAGTGTAGCTCTAGAACTAGCTATAAACATCTATTTCTTGTGGTGTGTTAAACCCTAAATGTGCAGCTTCTAGCACACAATTAGCCATCGCCTCTTATTAGTGCGGATGTGTGGAAATTCCCGAGTTGACTGTAATCATGTTTATGAAGAGGACAGTTCAGACAGTGTTTGTTTCCCTGGTATAACATTTAACGAATTATATCAAGACTGAAGTAGTCAAGTGGCTATAAGACATTATAGTGTTTGGTAATTCAGAATGGTAAGAATATGGCTGTTTCTACTGCACAACCTGCTCAAGTTCAGGAGAGTCTTTGCTAGGCCTTAGAGGCTGTTTTCTGGAGTAGTGGATTTAAATAGCAGTGCCAAATGCTATCAAGAAGTTTCATCTGCTTAAATATGCTAAATTTGTAGTTGTACTCTTCCAGTTCTTGAACTTGGACTTTGCTGTTGGCTTAATGATGGGAATCAGAAACAACTTGAACTGCATAAGCAGTGAGGGGAAGGATACGGTGTCAAACTGTGTTTATTCCATATTGACTCTTCAAGGTATTTTGAAGCCAGTGGCTTTTTTGAAGGTAAGAGCACTTAGTATCTTAGGCAATGAACCTTAAACCCATTCTGCAGATCTCTGCTCCTGGTTAGTTACACTGAAGTGGGAGAGCAGCTCAGTGTTTTAAGAGGAACAGATCCACAAGAGCACTGAAAAGTCTGTGGATGTTCAGGGGCTTTGGTGCCTGAATACTGCTGTTGATTTGGTTTTCATGCTAAAGTTGGTCTAAAAGCTGAGTTGGGCTCTCAATACCACTTCTAGACTGTCTAGATACAAATTATTTAGTTTAAGACAGTCGTAGACACTTTTCAGTATAATTGCTGAGTGGATATGCATTTCTTAGGTGAAGCCAGTATTTAATTCTCTGTGCTGGAGCCACATTTGATGCAGGAGAAGAAGGGTTAATCATTATTTAACAGGCAGTCTTTAGTCTGTTGCAAGAGCCTGCAAAGTGGAGTTTAGAATACAGCTTTAGCCTACCTGTACTTGTATCTGTGATGTTTAGCATCATGAGAGAAAGCATGATTGCACTGACAAAGCGTCTTGTCTATCATGAGAGAGGTGAGGATAAAACGGAGACACCTCCGAGTTCAGAACTTCTGCTGTGGATACACTGCCCAGACATGGTTGTGTGCTCCTCCCCCGTTCCAGTCTTCACCTGGCTGATGCTGTGCCTACTTCGTTGTTGTAAAAACTGTGAGAAATGCAGCTGAATTTACGGCACAGGGCTACTGAGGTTGCCTGTCTGAAAGAGGCCGTTTAAATTCCCTTTGCAGGTGATGGGAGAGGGTGGGCATTTTAAAGGAGGATAACAAATTCTATGCTTGTACTCGGTAGTTAATGTAGCAGTGGAAGCTGTAGAGGTTGTGGAGTGTCCGTCTTTAGAGGATCCTTGAAAAACTTAAGAGGTCTTCAAGTACAGGCAGGACAAAGCTGTAGTTGACCTCATCTCGTGTTGGCAGTTTTCCTGCTGGTGTGACAGAGGTTGGACGAGATGACCTCCAGAGGACCCTTCCAACCAGCAGTTGTGTGATAGCTCTTCTGAGGAAATGTGGAAGAGTGGCTGGCAATTTTAAGAGAAACTTCCAAAGGTTATTTGGGGGTGGAGATGATAAATGTGAGAGCAGTGTGCCTTGCAGAGCTGCTGCTGCGTGGGATCTGTCTAAAGGAAAGAACAGAGCCACTTATTCAGAGAGCTCTTGGTGCTGGTGGGGCAGGCAAGCCACTGCTAGGAGGAGAGTGCCAACGTGCTGTGCTCCTCAGGTGAGCCCTGCAGCTTGGCTCTGGAATGGACTGCTGAGGGACAGGCAGGCACTTGTCATGTTTACTATGCTGTGTACGTTACTCTTAGTCTGCTTCTTCTAATTGTTTGTTAAAAATAATTTGAGAACTAATGCCTGCCTTTCCCCTGAGCCAAATGGAGATACCTTCATGTATGAAAGTGTGTAAGTAGAGATTTGCAAAATGCTGTAGCAGTATAGAGAAAAGATGAAAACCTAAAGTTTATTTTCTGTAATGTGGTTCTACAGACATATGTAGTTTTTGTGGACACACTGATCTCATGCAGTAAAATTGGTGAAAAACATATTCAGGTTGCTGAGGAATAACTTTAAATTGATATTCCTGTTCACAGGACTTGTTGCTTAGTCTTGTGGTATCCTACTGTTTTCTTATTAGTCCTTGAAAGCTGAGTATTAGCCCACAGCAAATGTTCCAGTCTCTCATTTCACTGCAATTGAAAAATGTATTTCTAATAACGAGTTAATCCTGGCAGGCACAGTGTTTGAATGTGTGTTAGAGTATGCCTCTGCGTGCTGTGTCTCACTAGAATCAAAACACCTCTCCCCAAAGAGCCTCCCGCTGAATGTCAACAGAATTACCAGAATGAGCAAGGAGAGAGAAGCTGGTTTGTCTTGTGTTAGCTTTCCATGGCATCCACTTGTAGATGTGATAAACCTAATGAATAGCAGTTACAGTAATTGCCAGTTAACACCTGACCTCCCACTGACAGACGTGGCCTTTCTGTGGCGTGATGAGAGGTGGACAAGTGGGAAAGTGGGGAGTTTACAGAGCTTGATGAAGAAGTCCCCCCATGGGAGGACTGGGAGGATGTAATAGTGCATGTCAGGTAGAATTAACACCCAAATTAAATGTATCCAGCCCAAATCTATTTTTAGCAGGACTTGGGATAATTGAACCAAAAGCCTATTACAAGACTAGTTAAGCAGAGACCCTCTCCAGTGAGCCGAGGGCTTAGGACACTTGATGCGCAGCTTTGCTCTGTTGAGGCTCACAGGCACACATCCGTCTAACATGGGCACAGCAGGGGCAGCTCGCTGCCTGGCCATAGGGTGAACCCCACTTGATGAAGCAGTTCAACACCCTTTGATGTGTTTTAACGTGGACCATTGCACATGGTAGCTGCCTTAGACTGCTCACTGATTTAGGTGCTAGGGTTTATCATTAAGTTTTACCCTGCTGTATGCAGATGTTTCAGAGAATTAGTGGAAGCGTAAGGATATGTGCTTGTACATGGAGGAGAACTCATTTGGAAAAAACTGCAAGGTACATGTAGTTCATGTTTATAAACACTGTGTAAGTTATACTGTGCTCAGTATAACTTTTTTATAGTTACCTTGTTTGGTTTGTCAGTAATCGGATAAGAATGGGATCAAGGTTAGTTTTGCTATCAAAGGCTACATACTGAGTTGAATTAGAAGATAAGTTTTGTGCATCAGAACTGATAATAATACATACTTTCATACAGTGATGGTGTGCTGACAGAAGTGAACTTTTATTGTCATTTTATTTTCCTTTCTTGTATTTTAAGCCAATATAGAATCATAAACTGCAGTATGCTTTGACAGTTGTTCCCAAGCTGTGTTTGTACTTCAAGTACAACAGTCTTTAGTCTTAATAATACATAATTTTTCTTACAAAGATGACACAGAGCCTGGTAGCTGATTCTCTGCTTTTACTGACAGTTCCAAGATAATACTTTTTCTTCTATGTTGCAAAGCTCCCTGCTTGAATTAGGAATCAGTTACTCTTCTTCAAAGGTTAGTTCTTGATAATCTGACTCAGAGTTGACCCAGACTGTTATGTTATCTTACAGTGAAAAGGAGGTATTTTAAAGGTGTTTGTGTTTCAAATGTGTGGTTACATTCATAGGAAAGAGTTCACTAGAAACTGTTTCTCAGTCTTTAAAATCTTATGCTTGACTGAAAAAGGGAAGTAGTTAAGTCTGAGTGTGTACTTCAGGCAGCCTAGGATCCAAATGGGTGTACAAAGTCAAAATACTTGTATTTGGTCTGGGTGGAGAACTTCAAAAGTCCTCTGCTCTGCTGAAGCAGAACCCATAGAAAAGAAAACCACTTCAACCTTTGTGCTTGTACTGTCACAAGAAAGACTTTTCACTGTAATTATTTCCTTTTGGCATAGAAAGACCTTGTATGATAAGATAAAAGTGGCCTTAAGGTTGCTGCCAGAAACTGTGTATGCTAAGAACTCGAGAAGTGCAAACACAAGAGAAGAAGGCCTCCCTGTGTGGCTCTAACGAGTAATTTTAACAACCAAGAGCTGTCAGCATGTGGTTTCTTCCTAGGCAGACCTGCTGCATGACCACAGCACGATGTGACAGTATTCTTAGATGCAGAAAGCAGTTCTGGGAAATCCTCTTAAACATCCTTATTGTTTTACCTCTGAGCAGATTGCCTCTCAAAGCCGTCTTCAGGGCATGTACAGCACAATTCGTTGCTTTATAGCAAAGATTCCTGGTTAGACTATGTCTACTTAGGGACCACAGTGGCTGGTATCAGAGCTGGGGAATGATGGAAAAGCTGGATTTGGAATTAAGGAGGTTGGGTATTGTGATACTTGCTTTGCTTTCATGTTGGAGACAGTTTGATATGCTGTGAAGTATCACATTAAACCATACGGATTTTGAATCCCCAGTTTATGTTCTACTTTACATATTTGTCTCTTCTCAGTTATGAATCCTTAAAGAGAGCCCGGTGTGACTTCCTAAAAGCAGAAAGCATGTTTTTGCAGCGGTTTTATGTAGTCTATCCAAGGCAATTGGGTTTTTTGAGTAAAAAGCTCAATTCTGTTTATCTTCTTTAAAATTGCAGCTGACCTCTGCAGAGAGGAGCTGAGCTTTGGAAAGACAGGGCACTGCATTTGTTCTCTGTGGAGAGCAGTTCACTTCTCAGCAAGGAATATTTCTGAGCTGTGCATCACCCGTAGTGTGATGTAGCGTGTTATTCCTAGCAATAACAACAGTTATAAAGAGGAAGAGCTGAGAAAAGTCTTTTAATGACCAAATTCCTGTGGAGCTCTGGGAAAGGCCCAGTTTAATGCAGGTGCATTGACTCTCCTTATGAACTGAAGCTGTGGAATGATGGTTACAGTTGCGCAAGTCCTGATATCTGCAGAGCTATAAGCTTGGGACAAAGGTTGTGCAATTGGTTTTGGTCTCATACAGGCATGTTTCTTTAACTGGGACTGCCATAAGCATCAAGCTGAAGTCTGGGGATGTTTTTCCAAAAGGTTGTGCTGCTGTCATTCTGCTCCTAAATTTCTCACTCAGAGAAGCATGACCCACAGATCCACGTGTAAAATACTTTTAGTAGAATCATTTAGGTATTCTCAGCCCAAGGTACACTCCATGCTATTTTTGTCTTCTTCCAAGGCAGCTTTCAAATTCAAGATTGCCTCAGAATTAATTTTTTCATGGATTTGAGAGACTGTACCAGCTACAGATGCTGCAGATATCATGTGTAAGAGTGAAAACTCTTGTGCTTTGAACGTGCTGCAGAGAGTAGCAATATCACCTCAAGCACACACCCGCTGTCAGAGCACCTCACACTAAACCATGTCACCCAGGGCTCTGTCCAACCTGGCCTTGAACACTGCCAGGAATGGAGCATTTACCACTTCTCTGGGCAACCTGTGCCAGTGCCTCACCGCCCTCACAGTAAAGAACTTCTTCCTTATCTCTAACCTGAACTTCCCCTGTTTTAGTTTGAACCCATCGCCTCGTGTCCTAGTGCTACAGTCCTTGATGAAGAGTCTGTCTCCAGCATCTTTATAGGCCCCCTTCAGACACTGGAAGCTGCTCTGAGGTTTCCACACAGCTTCTCTTCTCCAGGCTGAACAGCCCCAACTTTCTCAGCCTATCTTTGTATGGCAGGTGCTCCAGCCCCTGATCATCCTCGTGGCCTCTGGACTTGCTCCAACAGCTCCATGTCTGTCTTATGTTGAGGACACCAGAAGTGCACAGAGTATTACAAGTGGGGTCTCACCAGAGCAGAGTAGAACTGGATGATCTTAAGGTCCTTTCCAACCCTAACCTTTCATGATTCTATAAGCAGTGTGCTCATATATGTATTGTAAAGTGATGCACCAGTTCCTTGGATATATGGCATGACTTAAAGTAGGTGTGTCGTCTTCAGCCAGGCTGCTGGAGGGGAGGACTCATAGGAGACTCGGGCATGCTCTCTATATATTTTCTGAGTACTCTTCTGTCCTTAATCTGTCAGTGGCCTTATTTTAACCCTGCAAATGAAATCACTTTCAGTAACTGGAAGAGGAACTGATGTTTTCGCGTGGGTTCCTGTTTTATCCATTCCCCCTTGCATCCAGATGGGGTGGATCCTAGGCCAAGATCCACCCAAAGGCTACAGCAGTAGGAGGAGAGTTCACAAGGTTTCTATGTTGTGTCCACAAACGATTACATTCTAGCTCTCTAGAATCAGTGTATTTCTACTATTTAAAGGTAGCTGGAGCATGGATACATCTTGTATCCCTGTAGTACCAAAATTGCAGCCACTGTTTAAGTGATTATGTACTTGTCATCTAGATGTATGTGTATCCCCTTCTCTGTCTGGAAAACAAAGTGGCTTAATTTTTTCTGGCTGTACCTGTATACAAATCAGTCAGGAGTGGCTTATGTACACAGGAATCCTTATGGAATATCTTCCTCTGGGTTGCCTGTATAAGGGGTAAGTCAGTAGTCTGTGGGCCCAGGTGCTTGTCAGAACTCCTCCACCTTGCAAATGAAAGTTGAGCAATGTACATACCAGCCAAGTCTTGACAGATTTTCAATAGAAAAATGGGGAACTTCTTAGTGTTTGGCACAGAGGTGAAAACTGACCTTTCAAAATCCTTAAACTGCTGTTAAGATCATTCAGTTATCACAGCAAACTGGTATTGTACAGGATCCATTTTCAGCATAAAATATGTTCTTATTTAAGTTACAGAATAAACTTCCTTACAGTTCGACTGTTCTTGTTTTTTACTTTCAATACAAGATTCGTAAACCTGAAGGTTTTCAGAGATGTGACTAATGCTACGTTTGCAAACCCTTTTGGATCATTTAACATGGAATGCAGTGGATCTTCTGACAAGCAGCCATGACTTGCACCATATCTTCCTAAGCTCATCGCTTCAACTTTGAGCTGCTTTTTCCTTCCTCCTTGGTGTGGAAGACGAGATCCTAGTTACTCAGTATGCCCACTGAGCAGGAAGAATCCCAAGTATTTTAGGTAGTTCTTGCCTTGCTGTGTCCTATATAGATTCTGATTGACTCCTACAGACACTTTCTGTTCTGTTGGATGAATCAGCTTCTCTTCTTCCATTTTGGTCTTGTGACATTGCTTATGACAAGGGGCTGAAACTTAGTAAGATGGCTTCATAAATTATCGGTTAGTTGTGGTCAGACAGTGAGATGACAGATGTTCTGATGGGCAGAGTCCCGGTGCAGAGGATTTGGTTTGCCGCTGTTCATTCATGTGTGACTTTATGCTTAGTCTAATGCTTAGGTTTCAGCTTTATGGAACAGATACCAGGTTTATAGAACTTTCTTGTTCCCCACCTGGTGCTAGATTTTTACTCACAGAATTTATCCTTGTATTTCAATTTAGTTTCTCAAGATGAGTAAGGTTACTGACTCAGTCTTTCTTGTTAACAGCTGACAACATTCCCTGGACATCCATTCCTTAAAGTTGAGGCAACTTCTAAGTTTCTGTTTGTTTTAACTTTTGCACTCCTGTTGTAAATGAACACAGCCAGCCTTGACTCAACATGTTAAAGCATTTTGATAGGCCATTCTTCTCAAGGATACATCCTACTGGTAATGTAAATCCAACATAGTTACATCTTTTTCATGAAGACTATGTTAATATCTTTTTGATTTTGTTGCTGAGCTTCATGCTTCTATAGTATATGAATTGCGTATGAAAAAATAAATTGGAACTCTGCAGGGTATAAAACCCAACCAACCAAACCACCCAGCAAGTTATAGCAGCAGTTAGGAAATAAAAACACAAACTTCCCAGGTGGGTGTTCAGAATCTTATTTAAACTCACAAATTCAGTTTTAAACACTGTTTCTGGGAGCTGACAGTGGGGAAACTCTCAGATGAAGATGATGTCTGAGTCTCTGTTTCACCATACACGGTAAGATCTATTGATACAGGCATATTCAAATCATGGTCCTAGATCACATAAACCATATAATCCCTGTTAGGAATTGCATTCATCCCACAAAAGTGACAAAGTACTTGGTGGCTTTGTGTTGGTTTATAGTACAGAAATTCTGCCATCTTATCCAAGCTACAAAAAAAGAAAAATGGACCCTAGATTCAGTAATCCTGATTTTCTGTGTGTTACCAACTGTGTGTAACCTGCTTTCTCTCCAGCATGCATTGCAGTCTTTGTGCTAAACTGTGTTAAAACTTATTTGAGGAGTGAAGGTTATTGTAATCCTTTATTCTCTGTTTGCATGAAAGATATGAGGTACTTGGGGGAGCTTTTAGTTGGGCTTTCTGAGCACATGTGACAGCATTTCAGTGAGTACCTGGAGTTGCTCATTTTTCCATTTTTACCTGCAGCCATGGGGAATTTCAGTCATGTAGTGGAAATGGAACTAATTCTCTGTTCCTGTGGAGGTTTGTTGTTAATGTCTTCTTTGTTGAAAAGTATAGCATTGGTTTAGTCTTAAGTTAGGTGCTTTTGCTCTTTAACAGAGCTAATGAACCCATTCTTTTATCTTCACAGCTTTCCCATGGTTTGGCATGGACATTGGGGGAACTTTGGTGAAACTTGCATATTTTGAACCTATTGATATCACTGCAGAGGAGGAGCAGGAGGAAGTTGAAAGCTTGAAGAGCATCCGCAAATACCTGACTTCCAACGTAGCCTATGGATCCACCGGCATTCGAGATGTCCACCTTGAGCTGAAAGACTTAACAATTTTTGCTCGAAGAGGAAATTTGCACTTTATTCGATTCCCAACTCAAGATTTGCCTACTTTTATCCAAATGGGAAGAAATAAGAACTTTTCCACACTACACACGGTGCTGTGTGCCACTGGGGGTGGCGCTTACAAGTTTGAGGAAGATTTTCGCACAGTAGGTAGCCTGTCTTTCCTTGTCCTGAAGCTGCTGCTGAAAGCACTGCTGGGCATGGTTAAAATAAGCAGTATGCTGAAAAACTGGAATGCTCAAATATAATTAATTACTCATTTGCTTTTCAGTATGAAGTATGATAATCTAGAAATATGCTTTCTGACTATAATAAATATGAAGATCTAATGCTAGCAGCCTATTAGAAACTTCCATGAATGCAGTGAAGTGCAGGACACTCTGGAAGTTAACTGGGTTTTTTTGATGGGAAATGAGCTTAGACTGGTGAGGTGCTTGGCTCACTGTGGATTTTCTTTCCTAAGCAGTCTTTGCTGATAGGTTTTCAGTGTTTGTGTGTGGGATTATCCTCATTAATTTAGTCCAGTGCAGTGTTTAGAGGTCTGTGATAAAATGCCTGTCTCAAAGACAGTCTTTTTTCAGCTGCAGAGTGTTTTGGGATTTTCCTGAGGTGATTTGACTTCCCTTGATGATCATTTGGTTAGATGCAGTTTCTAGGCGAAGATAGTTGTTACTAACTGAGACTCTTACCACAGTATCCAGCAAGCCCATGCGCTGGTTTTAAAGTGGCTGCAGAAAGCTTGTGCTTTTAGAGACAAGACGAATCAGTAGCACAAAATGTTTAGTTTCAAAAAAAATCTGCTGCTATTTCTGTTCCTGTGCCAGTCTTGCATTGAGCTGGTACAACTGTTTGTGAGTAGAGTCACAATTTGTACAGAACTAATTCGTTATAAATCCCCGCAGAAATATTTGATGTTCAGTTCCCTGATCTGCTCAGCAGTGAGGCTTCTCAGTCATGTCATGGCAAGAAAAGCTGAAGGGCCCTGGGTGATGAGGTGGGGACTGACAGTGCTGTGGCCTGGTACTGATGTCAATCAGCAGTGTGCAGTCCGGTCTGATTGTGCAACTTCCTAATCTAGCTGTGGGCTGCTCTCTAAATGTGAGCTCACCTGATTCACAGAGAGACTAGGTGTTTCGCCTTAGGTTAGCTGCCTGATTGCACTCTTAACTGTTGGAACTCTGTGCTGCTGTAAGAGAGAAAGTGTGAGCACTCTGTGAAAGCTCAGAGTTCAACTGGTTTAAGTATTATGTGTAATTACAGCCTTCCTGGAGTCCACAGCACCTGTTAAATTGTCTTTGTGCTTTAGGAGAGATCAGCAGCTTAAATATCACATACAAAACTGAGGAGGAACCACAATGAGCCTGAAGTCCCATAGAATTTCTGCCCTGTGGTTTTCTTACCGTCCTTGGAGTCTTAGTGAAGTTGCAAGAATATTTAGTATGATGCCATTGTGAGTTTTATCTGCTGGCATCTTAGAAATTACTGTCTGACATCTAAGGAAACCTTGAAAAGATGTGCAGATATGTGAGTTTCGCTAAGATGACACTTGATGGGGCTTCTTGGGTATTTGGTGGTTTATTTTTATTTAGGTTGATGAAAAATGTGATTTTTTTCAATGGATTAATGTCATAGTATCTCAGAAGTTATCTCTGAACTTACCAAAGCAGATATTTATTCTGCCTGTCTGTTCGTGAGTCAAGTCTCAGATCTAGATTTATAGTCAGTCATTTGCTAACTGATGTATTGAGGATTCATCTCTGAATTCTTTGTTGGCTTTATAATAGGATTGAAGCTCCTGAACAGCTTCTTAAAGTTAGGCAGTACAAGTACACTCACAAATTTGTAGCATGTTTAAGCAATGTTAGAACATGTTGATACTGTCTCTTTTCTCTTTTTACCACAGATTGGAAACCTCCAGCTGCACAAACTGGATGAGCTTGACTGCCTTGTGAAAGGCTTATTGTATATAGACTCTGTCAGCTTCAATGGGCAGGCAGAGTGCTATTATTTTGAAAATGCCTCAGATCCTGAGAGATGCCAAAAGATGCCTTTTAACCTGGATGATCCATACCCATTGCTGGTTGTTAACATTGGTTCAGGAGTCAGTATTTTATCAGTCCATTCCAAAGACAACTATAAAAGAGTAACTGGAACAAGGTAACTTAATGACCGAAGTTGGAGTTGTTACTCTACAGATCAGCCTTCTGTTTTCAAAGTGGTTTCTGTCCCTGGCTCCCCACACCTATCCCTTCTCTGACTCTGTAGCGTGGGAAAGTATTTTATCTTCAGTTTACAGCTGCATTCGCTGAAGTCAGAAGCCCATTCCCATAGTTCTGTTATTGAAGAGATTTGGCAAGTATCTTATCAGATGATGAGTACTGGACATGCTCTGTAGTGACAGCTTTACAGGTTTTTGTCCCAGGTTTTGATAATGTACCCAGTGAACTTGTTTTTCTCTTGCTCCATAAGAATAAATATGTTCACGCATGTTTTACAGTTAATGATCAAGGATCAGTCAGTGGCAAGATGTTGGTATTGAGGGAGTTTATCTCTGATTAAGTATTGCAGCATACAGATTGAGAGTTTATGATTGTTAGCTCTTATTGTATACTTAGCTTCTTGTAACTAACTTATATGAATGTTAAATTGATTGAGAGCTGTTCGTGTGGTGAACCTTAAGCAAGAAAGCAGAAAGCTTGGTATGTAAGTTGGAGGGCTTTATCTGTTTTGTTAACTGGATGCAAATAGTATTTCCTCTTTGATAGGAGGAAGCAACTGTTGTTTTTTCTTCTCAGTCTAGGTGGAGGGACCTTTCTTGGTTTATGCAGTTTGTTGACAGGCTGTGAAAGTTTTGAAGAAGCTCTGGAAATGGCCTCCAAAGGAGACAGCACGCACGCTGACAGACTGGTTCGAGATATTTATGGAGGAGACTATGAAAGATTTGGCTTGCCAGGGTGGGCTGTAGCATCCAGGTAAGCAAGAGACCTTTTTGTTGCTTCTTTTGCTGGTCTATGGGAGGCTTCAAAACCAAGACTTAAAAACTAAAATTGCTTTTAGCAAACCTCTCTTGTAGTTAAGCTAAATGTAGTTATCCTAAATGTATGTATCCTCAGTTTTCCAGAAGATTTAAAGCCACGTGCAACCTGCTGGCTAGGTAGTGAAGAAAGTGTATGGTATGTCATATACAGCTTCACATGAATCAGAATGCGAGGTGATCACATATACAGCTTCACAAGAGAGAGAGTGAGGTGATCCACAGGAGTGGCAAGAACAAAGTGCAGAGGTGCCACGGTTTAACCCAGCAGGGAGCTAAACAACACACAGCCCCTTGCTCACCCCACCATCAATGGCAGGATGGGGGGAAAGTTGGGAGGGACATGGATTGAGGTTTACAGGACAGAAACAGAAGGGAAAATAATAGTAATGGTAATGGTGAAAGAATTAGAACATACAGAACAAGTGATGCACAATGCACTTGCTGACTACTCAAGATTTATTTCCATGGGGGAAGGTTATTGGTGGTGTTACAGCTTCTCTACCCTTAAGAAATATAAGAAGAATAAAGTTTGGGACTGAAACTAATATATGCATAAGAGAGGTCATTAAATCTTTGCTTTTATTCAGTAATAAGAGGTGTTAATTTGCAGTAACTTAATTCTCCCTCTCCAGCCAGCTGAATCCAGGCCTGTTGAGAGAGCATATGAGGTCTTAATATGTGCAGACTTCACACTTTTAGTCAGTACATCTTAACTCACTCTGTATATAGGTACTTGTTATTCTTGTGTACTTTTTAAGACTCTTAAGATCTTTAATGACTTTCTGAGTTTTAGAATAATCTGAATTCCAGTTCTCTGAACTGACTTAGGTATGGCACAGAGTCCTTAGTGGTAAAATGCCAGGCATAGCTATGGATTCTTATCTTGTCATTATTGCTATTTGTAAGAAATGATCTACCGAGTATAGTAATGAAAATGCCCTTCTCATCCAGAACTCTCCATTTATACAACCGAAATTGCAGTCTGTCAGCTGTTTTATTTTCTGTTTGAGGTTTGTTTTTCTATCAATAGATATTGGATAGATACTGTGAGTAAGGAAGCAAGCATGAGGAGCTGGAGGTTTCACCAGTCAGACCTAGACATTGACTTAATTTACAGGAACTAGATTTCCAGAGTAGTCTTGCTTAAGAATAAGACTGCCTTTGCTGTAGATGGTTCTTCGTGGAAGTGAAGCAATCTAAACAGACATATTTTGCAGGGGTCATTATTGTAACAAGATTAACTGTTTCCTGTGAAGGAATAAACACCCATGTTGTAGTGTCATTTGTCAGATTGCTGTATTTAATACAGGCTTAAAAAAGCAGCTATTTAAGAACAAACATGAGGCTTAAGTTCTGTTATAGCATAAAAATTGTACTCTGAACAAAGGCACATGAATCACTTTGTGCTTAATAGAAATTTTTCCTGTTCTAGTTTTGGGAATATGATCTACAAAGAGAAGAGAGAGTCTGTTAGCAAAGAAGATCTTGCAAGAGCCATACTGGTCACCATCACCAATAACATTGGGTCTATTGCCCGGATGTGTGCAGTAAATGAGGTAAACCCTGACAAGAAAATGATCTGTCTAGAGGTCTATTATTTGGTTTCAGATTAAGTTCCTTCTAAAATAATGTGGGATCAAAGAACAAGGAATTGGTTCAGAATATTTTGACTGTCTTTGGAGAAGTGGAACAAGGATATCTAGGGTAAGCTGATAAGGAGGCCTTCAGATGAGCTTTGTTGGGGAATGGAGCCCGCAGCCTGCAGATAAATGAAGGAGCAGGGGAGCACATGGTGTTGTGATGAAAGGCCTTGAAGTCTTCTTGCAAAAACAGGATGGTTATGGGCCCAGCTTATGTCTTTGTACACTGACACTTGCATCATGGGATACAAGAGGACCTCTAAGTCCTGTTTCTTATGAGGGACTATCAGAACTTCTACTGGAAGGTAGTATGGCAGATCACGAGCAAGCCATACTTCTGTGTGTGCTGGGGATGATTTTCTGACAGTGCTAGACACACTGACCAGGCAAGCATGCTGCTGGACCTGGTGTTTGTGAGTGAAGAACTTGTCAAGGGTTTCAGTTACAGCCTTAAAATAGTAAGAGTTTAAAGTCTTGGGGAAAGTAAAGAAGACAAGTAGCAGAATGGAGAGACTCTAGATGGACTTGAGAAGAACAGGATGCTTGTTCTGGGGGAATTTTGGAAGCAAGATGTTGTGGGAGGTTTTCCTAATGTCATAAAGAGCCCAGAATTGCTCACTGATCTTCCAGGATAGCATCCTCATGGCAAGAAGCGGTATACAGACTGGCTAGGGAGCAGCACTGCAGAAGAGAGGAGGGTGCTGGCAGTTGAACTGGACATGAATCAGCATAGTGAAGGCTGACCTTGTACTGAGGTGCAAGGACATAGCCAGCAGGTCAGAGGAGGTGATACTTTGGGCATGACCTCTTTATTTAGGAATACTCCTCTTTCTTTAGGAATAGAAAATATGGGTGTCTGAGCACCAGGGGTTTCCTCATTTATTATCAAGAAACTGGATAAAGTGAGGTTTAGTAACAGCTTTCTTAGAGGAGACTGAGGGTAGCTGTACCTAGAGCTTTGCTTAAAACCTATGGACATGATAGTCCCAGCTTGTCACCTGCAGTGACCCTCCTGTTGCTTAGGAGCAGACAAACTAATATCTTTTTCTGTATTTACAATTGCAAGTTATCCCTCAGTTCCCTTCTCTGTCTTTCTCTCATGTTGGTCTTGGAGAAGAAAGTTAATTTTGTGGTTATTAAGTTAATTTTGGGTTTTTGGTTTACGGCAAACTTGATAACAATAGTTAAAATGAGGATAAAGTTGAAAGTACATCCTAATAATCTGAGTCTGAGGCAAATGTAAGCAATTTATATGTAAGGGTGGGAGTAAAGGAGTACAAATCAGAACTCAAAAACTGCACAAAGCAGCTTATTTCAAGGTTTTTGGTCTAATTCCAGCTATGTCACATAACTGCAGGGATACATAAACTTGTAGCTTGAACTGATGTATAAAGATAAAAAGCAATGAATTATTTTGGGTTCCTCTTGTAGAGCAGAATTGTTTGAGTGCCTTAACAGTGTGTTTGCTTTGTCTTCACTGTGGACTATTGGAGACGGGGAAATACAAGTGCATGTTAGTCCTTTGACTGCAGGTTGAGTTGACCTGCTAGTTTTTGTAACTTGGATATGAGCATTCATCTAACATAACTAAGTGCTTATTTAAGCACTAACACAATTAAATGTTTTGGTTCTTGCTCTCATAGCATTCAACCACTGTTTAATGTTGCTTCCACTTAATGTTGGATTTCTTTCAGTCAATGGGGATAATTAAAAGATTTTCACATTTTTACATTTCACTTGATTACAATTCACAGCTCACTTCTAGTGTTTTTAGTCTTGGTCTAATGTTATGCTGAGGTAGATTGAGGTCTGAAGATGAAAGAAACATCTGTTATGTCTTACTGTCTTCGGCTTCTTTACAGTGCTGCCTTGTTGCATAAGGATCAAGCAGCATTGTACAGGGCTATGAAGGCATTGAGTCTCCTCTACTCAATACAAGTGCTTTTCATTTAATTTTACTTTTAGCTGGGCTGTTCCTTTTGCTTGATTACTGCAAATGCTCACTTAATTTGAAACACAAATGCTACTTCTCTGTAAACTAGGCCCTTCAATTCTTGAGGGTTCTATGGTTTTTCCTTTTCCCCAAGTAATGGCATGTTGTAAAGTTTGGAACTTTAATGGTGGGTTGTTTGGGTTTAGTTGGGTTTTTTATTTCGTTGCTGGAGGCAGCCTGTTCTTTTGTAGCTTAGTTTTTCAAAGCTGTGTTAAACAGTGAAAAGACTTAATCCTTTGCTGTTATTTTCTTCTTTTTAGAAAATCAATAGAGTTGTGTTTGTTGGCAATTTCTTACGTGTGAATACTTTGTCAATGAAGCTTCTTGCATATGCACTCGATTACTGGTCAAAAGGCCAGCTGAAGGCCTTGTTCCTAGAACATGAGGTAAGCTTTGGTTCATATATCTCTATGTATTGTGTCACCCAAAACGCATGTATTGAGTAGTTCTCATGACTGATGTCCTGACACACGAAGTTCTCAGTAAATACTGAAAGTCAGAGGAGGTTGGTCATGCTGTGCTAGTTCTGTGGGGACAGCGCACTCTGCCAGAGAAGTACTTAAGTTGCTTTGTGGTATCTTGGTTCACACTATATATCTTTGGAGAAGGACAAGAAAATGCTGAGGTCTGTGTCAAGGTTCAACAGTCTTTCTTTGGGTGGAAGCAATAGTAAATATTTTATTTCACATTGGAGAGAGATCTAAAGCATGGGCCTTTGAAATACTTCCATTGTTCTAAACTGAGCTTGAGCAACATCCCAGAAGTCAAGACTGCTTTTAACAAGGACTGCTTTCATACCAGCACTGATAGACCTTGAAGTTGTGAGTTTAGGTTCTGAGACTAACCTGCTTTTGGGCAGGTTAGTCTAGATCTAGTGTCCGTATATAATGCATCTAGATCAGTGTGTAATGCTGAGAGACTTGACCTGTTTTGGTGATAATATAGGCAACCAGTATTAATTACAGGTGCAACAGTTGAGAAACTTGTAACTTCTTGGCAGTGGGGTAGCAGGTTTTGTCTTCAGTTTGACGGTTTGCAAATATAACAGCAGTACATCTATTCCCCTTCAGTGGATTCTCACAACTGTTTTCCTTTCCTGCTTATCCTGAGGCCGACAGTAATCTGTCTTGGAGCTAGTGGCTGCAGTAATAGCAGAATAGTGCCTTGGTAGTTCTACCCCTGCAGATTTGTCTTGGATAAATTTTAAATTCCTGCATTTGGTCAAGTGTAGATTCCAGACATTTAGGTATTTCATAGTTACAGGGAGGGCAAACATCCCGCTTCCCAAGATGGGGAAAGTAATTCCACAGGAGAACACAGTTCTTTATATGCAGGTAAGCATACAGCCCAAAAGTAGTGCTGCAGTATGGATGTAATACTTTACAGATGAAGTGGAGTTAAAGAAACATTTGACCTTAGGACTAGTGTTGCTCCTGGGTATTGAAGATTCTTTGGCAACCAAAATAGGCAGCTTCTCTAGGAAAACCAAACCAAACTTGATTTCTGTGCTTTAGGAGTCACTCATACAATGTCTTAGAAGTTCTGCAGTGTATGGGGAGGCTTGGGGTAAAATCTTCTGAAGTTAAGCTAGAAATGAAGGGTAAAATGTTCCACAAAGCTCTACAAAATTGTTATGAAAGATTAGCTGTTAAAAGTGTGTGGTGGGCTTCCTGTAGCATTGGTCCATTGGCTGCTCTGTTGTCACTGAAATGTGATTAGTGCAGAATTTACTTTAACCTGAAACCTTCTGTTTGTTTTGAACAGGGATACTTCGGAGCTGTGGGTGCTCTTCTCGGGCTGCCAAATTTCAGTTGAGATACCAGATGTCACTACACTGAACTATTTTCCACCTAAATGATACGTGTTTATGGCAATGGGAACTAAATCTGGGGAGGGGGGAATTAAATAGCAGATTTTCTGTAACTGCTTTTACAAAGTGATTAGCTACTGAATATTGCTGTTCTGAGGAATAGGGTTTCACTCTGTTGGGCATTGAAAAGTGAATTGTTTGAGGATATCGTTTATGTTCTTTGGTACATGTAGCCAGTATTGAGCTTTTAATATGCAATACATCCTCTGAAAACAAGCTTCCAGAAGAAGGAATGCCAAACCTTAAAAGTGCTCAGCATGAAAATGTTGCAAGTTTACTCCTGAGGGTTTAGGCCCAACAGTTCTGTATATATTTTCATTAGTTATACTATGTTATGAGCACAATTTTCCATATGTACTCGCAGACAAGCCTTTAAAAACAATAAGGTACCATCCACAGGATGAGGAAAACATAGACAGCTACTTCCCCCAGTAAGAATAGTAGCTATTTTTATGTGTAATGGGAATAATGGTTTCATTTTCAGTGGGAAGAATGGAAACAGAAAATATCAGCCAAAGCAGCAGATTAAGCAGTTGATGTTTTGAAGGTTTTGTGAAGCTACTCACTTGCCCTCTTTATTTCTTTGAAGATACAGCTGGTGTTTTGGGAAGATGCCCTCTATCTGTGGTGTGATTTAGTTGAGAGTTTAATGATGAGTGAAGGCAGGTTTTGGGGTTGGGTTTTGAGTTTGGTTTTGTGGGTTTGGTGGGGTTTTTATGAGGACATAACTTCTAAAATGCTTTCTGGTGGGGTTTTTGGGTGTCTTGTCAATTCTGACATCATGCATCATTATTTGTAAAGGTACCACAAAGCCTGAGAGAACTGGAGAAACCCATGTAAAATAGACTACATATGGGACCTTCTCATCCTGATGCTTTGGCTCATTTCTGTAGAGGTTTGGGAAATTTCTGCCTCATCCTACTAATTTGAAAATACCGTTTCTCCTTAATTTTAATCTAACTTGATACTGAAAATGGAAGGGTGTTAGCTTGCTTTTGGAGTTGGAAGTTTGGTTTTGATGGTGGAGGACAACATCAGAGTTTGTATTGCAGCACCAAACAGACCAATATTTAGTGCACTTGCAGTATGGTACCATTCATCAAATTGTGGCCTTGGGATAAAATCTGTTCTCTGTAACTGATCTTTGGGGTTTTCTCTATACTTTTACAGTTGTGATTATTGTGATAAGTTTAGTCCTGAGGCCAGGGCATGAGATCTGACACTTCTAAGGATATTCTACAGTCATTAACTACATGACTCTGTGGACTAAAGAGCTCCCCAGTTTTATGGTATCATTTTAATGTTGAATGTTTCCTCTATGTGCATGAGGAGCAGTCACACTAGAACACATTCTTACCTTGAGGGTTTAAGGTATTTTTAAAGCTGACTGCTTCAGTATTCCACAGCATGGCTGTGTTTTATTCACAGACACATCTACTTAGTGTGCTAGAAACCTCTTGTGTGCTGTTTTCAGTCTTCTGTTCCTTTGCTTAAAATTCAAAGCCCCATACTAACATAAGTTTATTATTTTTAGTTCCTTTCTGTGGTGCTTTAAGAGTACAGTAACTTAAGAGTAGCCAGCTCATGAAATCCAATGCCAGTTGCAGATGCAGTTCCGATCAGCATTGCTTTTCCTTGTATTCATTCTACCTTTCCATTGTGCTTGCTTTTATGTTTCATTTGAGACTTTTAAAAATCAAATCACACAATTAAACTGGGCTAAAGCTGAATCAGAGCACTTCAGACAAGAAGCTAATACGGTTTTTATAGAAGGTCTCTATAACTGCCGTATACTGATCCTTTAAGTTCATGTTGACTATGGAAAGTAACCTGTATTTGGTTAGAAAATGTGGTAAAAACTTCATTTCCTGGGTGTTTTGACAGCCGCCTGAACATTTTGAAAACCACCTGCATATTTTTTTTTTGCCAAGTGAGATACTTTCTGACACTACAGCTTGATTAGAAACAGTTCCTTCAGCCCATACTTATCACTACTTTACTTCTTGTTTTGTGATGCTGAAAGAGCTGCTCTTGGAGCAGTAGTTGAGCTTACTTGTATATTTAACCAGAAGCACATGCTGAAGATGGTAACATAGTGACCATGGTTAATTTAAACCATTTGAAGTTGATGTGGCCTAAGATACATTTTTAAAGTGAATTGTACAGAGTTAACAGAATAAATTAACAGAATAATCCTTAAATAGCTGTACTGTACAGAAACTACTGTGAGAATCAGAAAGTATGCCCTACCTCTGTTACTTCCCTTGAGCTTCTAAAAAAATTGGCTTTCTTTTACTAGTTTCATCAGCACAATGGTTACTTCATCACAAGAGCAACCAGAGAAGTTGTCACATCCTACTGTGAAGCCCAGGGTCCTGTATTTAAGCCACATCTTTGGATTTCATTTTCTCCTGATGTAGAACTTGTGTCTCTGAAGATTGACTCTACCACCACTAGAAATGCTAGGCATCACAGAGAGTTGCAAGACAAGCCTTAAAGTCTTTTTGTCTAAATTCTCTTCTAAATAGATTGAAAAGGCTTGTGTCTTTTGTACAAATCACTCAAGGAACTGGCTTTTTTCCTGATCTCTGTTTTTACTTTCACCCTTGCCATTTCTTTTCGTCAAAGCTAACTGGTTAGAGCAGCTTTAGAGTGAATTGATTGAATACAATGTGCTATAGTAGTGACAAGTTGAGGTTTTCTCAGGGCTACTGTTGTCTTTTCAAGTGGAACCACTTGTCTAGAGGAAAGTTGTGTGGTATTTCTTCTCAAGTACAATGTAAGGCTCACTGTGAATGCATAATCCTTTTCAGCTCCATCAGCCATGTGAGTGCCTTTTCGTTTTCTCATGCAATGCCAATTTTGCTGGTACTGGTACTTTATCCATGAGGTTTCTTAACTAGTGTTGCTTAACAGAGAAATTGCAGGTAGTTGTTGGCCCTGGACGTGATCCCTTCAATCCAGTGTAGCTAGAGATGCCAGGAAAGCAGCATCAGCTTTCTGCTTCCTGTCCCTGAAGCCCTTATCTTGGGGTAATGCTTTTGCATTTCTTGGTCTCCCCACTCCAGCTTGGTCTGTGTAAGTATTACACACAGGTTTATTGTATCAGTTTCTCCCTAAAACTCATGCAGGTTTATAGTCAGGTAAATACAGATTATTTCTGGCCAAAGAAGTTCAGTTTTAGATGAAGCTATTCCAAGTTGGTATGGCTGTTAAACTTAACCACTTGCACCTTTCTTAGATCTACTTTGGGTAACTGCAATTTGAAAAGAAGAGAACTTCTTTTGCAGTACATTTTGAATACTTAGCAACCTGGAATTCAGCATATCCTCAGCATTCTTTATTGAAGCTAGCAGAGGTTTAAGTCTAAACACTTCTTCATTCTTTTTAGTAAAGCCTCAATAGATTTTACAGTTCAGAGAGAAGCAGCACTTGATAAGCTTTCTTCGTCTCAGAGTTTGGTCAAGATTTTCAAGAGATATTCAGATATGACCTGCCTTTTGAAGAGCTTTCCCCTCTCTCTAGTGTTCTGCAAGCAAGCCCCTGTGGGATTCTGCCAACACCTCCATTCATGATTTGAGAGTTAGAGCATGGAAAGTATATAGAATCATAGAATAGTTAGGGTTGGAAAGGACCTTAAGATCATCTAGTTCCAAGCCCCCTGCCATGGGCAGGGACACCCCACACTAAACCATGTCACCCAAGCCTCATCCAACCTGGCCTTAAACACCGCCAAGGATGGAGCATTCACAACCTCCCTGGGCAACCCATTCCAGTGCCTCACCACCCTCTCAATAAAGAATTTCTTCCTTATATCCAATCTAAACTTCCCCTGTTTAAGTTTGAACCCGTTACCCCTTGTCCTGTCACTACAGTCCCTGATGAAGAGTCCATCCCCAGCATCCTTGCAGGCCCCCTTCAGATACTGGAAGGCTGCTCTGAGGTCTCCACGCAGCCTTCTCTTCTCCAGGCTGAACAGCCCCAACTTTCTCAGCCTATCTTCATATGGGAGGTGCTCCAGTCCCTGATCATCCTCGTGGCCTCCTCTGGACTTGTTCCAACAGCTCCATGTCCTTTTTATGTTGAGGACACCAGAACTGCACACAATGCTCCAAGTGAGGTCTCACGAGAGCAGAGTAGAGGGGCAGGATCACCTCCTTCGACCTGCTGGTCACACTCCTCTTGATGCAGCCCAGGATACGGTTGCTTTCTGGGCTGCGAGCACACACTGCAGCCGGCTCATGTTCATTTTCTCATCGACCAACACCCCCAAGTCCATCTCTGCAGGGCTGCTCTGCATCTCTGCCCAACCTGTAGCTGTGCCTGGGATTGCTCCGACCCAGGTGTAGGACCTTGCACTTGGCATGGTTAAACTTCATCAGGTTGGCATCAGCCCACCTCACAAGTGTGAGATAATGCTGTCCCATTTAGTGGGACACCAGTATGAGACAATGCTGTCCCACTTAGTTGCAGCCTGTATATTAAGAACAAAAGTTCTCTTCTGGCTTCTCATAATGGATTAAATATTTCTTCAGTAGTACTGTGAGATTCCTACTTGTATTTGCGTTGTTGGTAGTATATATGCAAGGTGGTTATATTGCCTTTAAGGGTTGTAATGCTAACTCTTTGTCTCTATCCAGTATAGGTCTTCAGGAAATGCCTACTTCCAGAGAAGTTGCAATAACTTCTCATTTCTAAATGTTTCAGAATAACAGTGCAATTTTAACATTTGGAACTAACTGAAGTGTCTTTTATCTAGAGCAAATCTGTGCTTCTTAAAGACTAGATGGTATCTTTGGCATTCAGTTACTAACTTAGGTTAATCCTAAATTTGCATTCAACCTATTTTGAAATGTTACTTTTGCTATTCACATGCTAGAAACTAGATAGTTGTAGTCCTGAGGGAACAGGTTAGCAGAGGTGAAGGTCAGTGCAGTTCTGTTGAGCTGGTTGAGGCTGGCGTTTTATCCTCAGTCCATGTACACACACAGCAAGACTTGCTCTTAATGTTTTTCTAGCAACAGGACTGTCTACATCCTTTATTTGGATTGTGTAGGCTTAAAACCCATGTAATATATAAAAGTGAACAAAAATCTGTGGGTCAGATGAGAAGTCTTTGACCAAGACCTGTAGGTCACATTGCAGAGCTGGGAACACACTTGCCACATCCAGTTCCTGATTTGGTTGTATTAACTTTTCCATTTCCCATTAACACACAGTGAAGGGGGCAGACTTAACACTTGTTGTGGATGAAATGGGTGATTAAGTCCTCAGACATGACCATGGGAGATTGAAAGTACACTTTAGCACAGTATAGAGGGAAAATTCCCTGCTTACATTCTTTAAGTTTTACTAATATAGTCCAAAATACATCACCAGTATTCTGTCATCTGTGATAAGATTACTAATTCTGGAAGTCTGCAATTAATTTGATTAGTTTTTATTCTTAAAACCCCACTTTCTGAAAACATCGCAAACGATTCTGTAATGTATTTGTAATTCTTAATGTGCAAATGGAATATGTTTGAGCAGTGTAGGTGTGCAAAACTGAGTGCCAAATCCTGCTCACTTTAGTTACTTGGGTAGATGATTCTCTTCAGTGGGGACTGTTTTAAAATGATGAGCAGGATTTGGCCTCGAGGTCTTATGGCTGGGGAAACACATTCATGCTACTTTGCTTATTCCTGCTGGTGCTAAATCCTCTGTTGAAAATGAAGATTCTAACTAGAAATTGTAAATAAAATATTTATGGCCTGGTCGTTTTAACAGACTGAAATTTTATCATTTGCAAATACTTTCTTGGCCTTATTTCAAGTTTCCCTTTTGTCTTTTCATTTAGACTATATGGACTGTATTTGTTAGTGTGGCAAGTCATTGGGAAGGTTCGCTTCCCATGCTGCTTTCTGTAACGTTCCCCTTGTGCATTAGGATACAGATGACTTTTCATTGCCAGATTTCAGTGTTACCCTTCATCTTGTTTTGGTTTGGTAGCTGGTTGAACAAGTAGTATCAAGTAGAACATGACTGGTATTTGTTCCCTGCTAAAACTTCCAAGAAAATCAGTCATTACTGGGGGAGGTTGTTAAAAATGCCAAAATATGCATTGAAGATGATGTTTAAAGCTAGATGTGTTCATTAGTCTTGCCTGTAAAACTGGAATATGGTGTGTCAGTTGCTGATCTTTGCTATGAATTGCATTTCACCATTCTTCTAGCATCAATTTAAGAACTTTGTAAATACAAGCTTTGGGAGGAGGCATTGTAGATTCAGATTGTGCATTGCAAATGAATTTAACTAAAAGCCTAGTGAATTAGAAATTTGAGACATGAAATTGCCACATCTAGAACATGAAAATTAGTGTGTTGGTGTGATAGGATTTATAGGGCTTTGATAATCTGCACTTTTTTACATTTCTGAGTTTTGGCATTAAAGGAGTACTTAATTTCCATCTGCTGTCTCATCATATTCAGGCCTTGTCATCACCAGTTGATATCTTCAAATACTTTAGTGAGTTAGCAAAATGAAACAGGTAAGTTTAGAAATTGGAAACCCTGGTAGGATAAAGTTCCCCGAAGAGCCATTTGCTTAAGTTGCCTTATTCTATTACATTGCACTCATGTTATGTCTCCACTTTCTTGTTTACTGTTCAGACACTGAAGATGTGATGTACAAATACTGTGCTACAAATTTGTATTCATAAATTACTGCTCCATACCATTGTGTCACCTGTTAATACAGCTCTTGTAAATGATCCCTTTCTGCCATCTCTAATACAGCTCTTGTAAATGGTTTAAATTATTTTTCGTCTCTAGATTCTCATTACTGAATGTACAGATTAGATCCCTTTAATAATGTCACTGAGGAATTTGATTGGGGCCCAAATATGGCCAGTGCTGTGATTCATCCCATCAAAACTGTAAATAATTCTTTACTGCTTGTTTGCATGGATGAAGTTTGGATTTCATTTACTTTGTGATAACCCAACTCCTCTGTGATGGGCCTACTTTTTACAGTTTCTTTTTCTGGGTTTATTACCATTTGTTCTGTGTGAATGTTGAAAAGTACTTTTGTCTTTTCCTAATAAATAATTTGAGATTGTTCATTGTTTGCCTACATTCCTGGGGTGCAGGGCAGGGATTTCTGAGTGTGGTTTTCCTTTAGCATGATAAATTGCTGTGATACTTGATACTGGAAGTTATCCTGTAACATCTTACACTTAGGAAACATAACTGGTATGGTTTTCATGCTGTTTTCTTCTTCTCCTTTAGTAAAAGCCTCTACTTCACAGTTCTTGGATTGAAGCCCTGTTCTAAAAAACATCTGATGTCCCAAGAAACATGAGCCTTGCAGTCTTGAAGAAGAAAGCATGTCATAAGCTTTTGCCTTCAAGTTACCTGGAGAGCAAGTGCCAATTTGTGCACACAGGTGCCGGAGTCGTGTTTTCCTATTGAATAAAGTACTTCATGTATAAGCTACATGTTATAGTTAAGCTGCAAGTACTCTTGTACTTGTTGGAATTGTTCTTTGCCAAATTACATATTCCTGAAGTAGTTCTGACTGGATACCTAACAGGCAAGAAGTTGTCAGGAGTAAAGTCTGTGCCACAGCAGCGTGCTGGCAGTGCAGCTTGTGACACGCCTGCTGTGTGTGAGGCTGTTCTTCAGGGTTCACTCTACAGATACTTCAGCCATCCAAACTACAGATACTTGCTTTAAACTGCCACAAATGGATCTCTGGAAGTTCTGTTCTGTGTTGTGAAGAAGAGCTCTGCACCACAGTGATTGTTTTTACCCAAGGAAATGAGCTTGTAAGAAATACAAGTTCCTTTACCAGTTTATGGTGTGTAGCTGGTTTGCATTTCAGCTGGGGTCCTTGCTGCTTCCTGGTGCAGCCTGTGCCACAAACTCAGGGACAGGGTAAGCTGTGTGAGCTTCAGTGAGTTCTGTCTTATCTGTGGGTCTGATTTTTAAAAGGAGTTTTTATGAAAGAAGTGACTTTCTCTTACTGTTAAGACTGTTGAGCCAGCTGTATTTGAAGTGGTATTGGGCTCAGAAATGCAAACCTCTAATTCAATAATCCTTGTCACTTCCCTATTCCTACAGCTGTAGATTAAAAATGAAGTTTGGCTTTTGTCCCAGAGTGACTCCCCCGCGCTCTAAAGGCATTTCTGGCCATCAAGAGGTGTTCAGTAAGTACATCTACCTTCTGCCATTGCAGGCTGCAGCACGAAGGAGCAGGAGTGGTCACCTTGTGCACAGCACGGGTGAGGTGGTGGCCTGCCTGCTCCTATGCCCAGTCTGTAAGAGCAGAGCGAGCACCACTGCTGGGGACTCGGGAGGTCACTCCTCTGTGTCCTCATACAGGATGGGGGAGATCTTCTATGCAACCTGTAAGTATGTAGTTGAGAGAGTTACTTGGCAATGGTGGTTCCTCATAACCTTACAGGGACAAATTGCCTCCAGGAGCCTGCAGTAACCCTGCAGCTGGCCTAAGCTCCTGGTGTGGGGCTGGAAGCTGGATGCACAAAGGGAAGTGGTGAGAGGAACTCTGTTATAGTAGGATCATAAGCACTTATGGAAGAAGCAACATCAGCTTCCTGTAGGTAAGAGTTCCCAAGGACACAACAAAGCTCTTTGGTTCCTGAAAGAGCCATCCCAGGGAAGGACATACAGCTTGCATGTAGAAAGGAAGTGTGTGCACTGGAGGTGTTTAAGGTTTCCGGAACATGCTTGAGTTGAGCAACTTGGCAGATTCCTCTTTGGTGTGCACATTTTATCCTCTCAGCCCTTTAGATCCTGGCTGAGCAGTGTTGACTGAGAGAAGCCTTTGGCCAGGGCTTGTTGAAGCATTGTGCATTGTTTAGGTAATTACAAAGGATATTTACATACTTTTTTTTTTTCCCTAAAGCAGCTTACACATTGGCAATGATGAGGGGAAGTGTTTAGCAGAGTTTTGCATAATGAAAGCTAGGAAAAGATATCCAAAATGACAGTATATTTCAAGCAGTTGATGAAATACATCAGCTGAGGGGGAAGAGTGTGAGGATTGTTAGCCAAACTCCAGACCCTGCAAGCCCTGAAAGGTAAAGGGCCTGCAGCCTGTGTGATATTAAAGTAGAGTAAGAACGTAAGAAATTACTTGTGAATTGAATCTTGAGTTGCTTCTGTGATCTTGTCACAGCCCTCTCAGTTTGGTTGTTCAGGTGGTTTTCCATCTATGCTCTTGTCTACCTATTCACCTTTTGTCACCAATTTGACGTCATCTCACAGTTAACTTTGAGCCAAAGGCCCTGCTTAAAGTCAGGATAAACAACATCTGCTGCTCCTCCATTAGCTACAGAGTCAGGTATCGCAGAGGTGCTGGGTCTATCAGGCAGGATTTGCCCTTGGTAAAGCCATGCTGCTCTGTGTGCCTGCACGTGTCTCCCAGTAAGAGTTGCTCCATAGCCTTCCTGGGCACTGGGATGAGGCTGGCCAGTCCATCCACAGGGTCCTGCATACACCTTCCTGAGGATGAGTGTGGCATTTGCCTTTCTCCTGTCATCGGGAACCTTCCTTGGTGGTCAGGACCTGCCAGTGCTTGGCTCCATCCTTGCCGTGGGACAGCACCTTGCCTGGTCCCATGGCATCAGATGTGCTCAGCCACCCCCAGTGCTAGCTGTTAACTCTAGGACTGATGTCATCTGTGGTATTTGACTGGTTTCAGTTTACAGACCCTTACCACGTGTCTGTTGTGATTACTTTATTATAGCTTATCACTTCACTTGAATTCCCCAGCAAGGTCCTGCCAGAGGCCATGTGTCCCTGGCAGCCAGCTCAGGACACCAGGAACCATTCTGTGTTCTCATGGTGAACAATCACAATCATGAACAATGAACAATCCCTAGCAGTGCTGTCACCTGCCTGTCTGGAACTTTTCTTGTTAGAAAGAACATTTTGTTTCAGCATCGCAGTGCTGATACACTGGAAGAGTTTAACGTCTTCTAGGAGAAGCTGAGAGGCTTTGCTCAGTTCTGTGTTTCATGTATATGGAGCTACATTTCACTTAAGAAACATTCTGCAAGGGATGAACCTGATTTAAAATCTTAACCAAGATCTACAGGTTTATGGCTGGTTATGGCCAAGGGATGAGGCTGCAGGCTGTGAGTGATACACAGTGTTCTGAGGGGGCTGTACTGAGGGTGTGGAAGGTTGTGAGTCTTTCACAGCTCAGATGTGTCCAGAAATGCAAATTATCGAGTTGCCCCTGGTGTCGTCTGTTCGTGCACTTTTTATATCCCAGGCTTTGGTGCTGTTTGCTGTCTGTGGAAAGTTACTGACATCATTGGGTGGTCAACAATGCAGCTTCCCAGGAAATGTGTGGGATGTACAAGGGTTTACGTCAGTCATTTAAAACTGGGAGGAAAAGGCATTACTGCTGAAGGAAGACTTTCAGGTCACTGTTGGAGAGCTGCACGCAGGGCATGGGGAATGTGAATTAGTGGTCTGGAGCCAGCTCCAGCCTGGGGCTGACAACACCAACCTCCTCGTGGATGCTCTGTTGCTACTTTCTATCAAGGACATTGCTGTTTCTCATTTGTCCCCTGGTTAAGCAGAGACTCTGGTAAAGGATTTGCCTTTCATAGAAAGGCACGTTGCTGAGCTAATGATGTGCACAAACACCCCGTGAGTTCTGACTGGAGAGGACAAGGGAGGGAAAGCCACAACCCAAGGAAAAAAATGAAGTCACAAGAATCACAAAATGGCTGGAGATGGAAGGGCCCTCTGGAGATCCCCCAGTGCAACCCCTGCCAGGGCAGGTCCCCCAGAGCAGGGCACACAGGAACGTGTCCAGGTGGGTTTGGGATGTCTCCAGAGAGGGGCTCTTCCACCCGCAGTGTCAAGTTCTTCCTCATGTTGAAGTGAAACTCGTTGTGTTTTAGTTCATGGCCACTGCTCTTCGTGCTGGCACTGGGCACCGATGAAAAGAGTCTGGCAGCATCCTCCTGGCACCCACCTTTGAGAATACTGATCCCATTGATGAGATCCCCTCTCAGTCTGCTCTTCTCCAGACTGAACAGGCCCAGCTCCTGCAATCTCTCCTCGTGAGATGCTCCAGACCCTTGATCATCCTCATGGCCTCCACTGCCCCTCTCCAGTAGCTTCTTGTTTCTCTTGTGCTGAGGAGCCCAGCAATGCACTCAGTGTCCCAGATGTGGCCTCACCAGGGTTGAGTAGAGGGGGAGGAATCACCTCCGTTGACCTGCTGCCACACTGCTCCCCATGCACCCCAGGACACTCTTGTCCCTCCTGGCTCAAGGGCACACTTCCAGCTCATGGTCAACTTAGCCACCAATAGCAGATGGTCACTAAGGCTCTGTATTTTCTAAGTTGGTATCAGGGGAATTGCAAGTGTTCAACATCCAATAACCTGGTCTCTTTTCTGGCCATTGAGTGTATTTATTTTAAATTTGCAATTGATTAATCTGTCAGTTTGGGGTATTTAATGGCAGACAGGTTTTAGGAGAGCCACTGTTCACCACCCTCTGGAAACCAGTCTGCTTGACATTACCCACCTGCCCTCCCAGATCCATTCTCTCATGAATGGCCAGAGGTCCTGCACTGGGCTGAGGCTTAGCATCAGTTTCTGATCTGCTGGGGAAGGTAATGAATTTCAATAGCATGAGACTTTTTGCATATAAACTTTTACCTGGCTCAGCTCAGAAGCCTTTCCGCCTCTCTAGCCCTCATTTGCACAAGATGTGGAGCTGGCAGTGGAGGCTCTTGTCAGTTAATCCATTACTAGCTCTGAGTTAACACCCCAGCTCTCTCTGGCATTTTATGGGTATTTATTTGCCAGCTCAAACTGAGACCTACACGAGACACTGAATGAAAACACTTCAGTCCTGCAGTTCTCATGTCCTTTGAGGATTGGGGTTTGATACTGCTGCCACAGGAAACCTGTCAACATGGAAAAGGATGGAGTGAAAGAACCCTCAGTCAAATAGACATTAAATTCTGCTATGGGCCAGTTTTAAAATGTCAATTCCTGCTTCCACCAGGAATTACTGTAGGTTTTACAAGCACCTTTCACACCAAATGCTGCCACTCTGTGCTCTGATGGAGTGAGAACGGGACCTCTGGGGTCTCATAAAAGGTGTGATTTCAAGTTCTCCGCTTTCAGCTGGTCTTCTCCCTCGTATTGAGCCGTGCTCAGGGAAGGGGGCAGAGCGTTGCCAATGCAAACAGCTCCACTGCCAGACTCAGAGAGGAGCTGTAGGCAAGCACTGCACTATGCAGGCTTCCTTAGCACACAGATACGGCTGCAAAACACTTCAGAGCACGCTCCAGCCTGGGCAATTACTGCAGTATTCATTTGGAGCTGTTTGGTGACAGTTTGCTAGCTGTGGCTGCCCTGCAGCTCTGCTTTCATTTCCTCTGCATCAACCAACACACCCCAGACCAACCCTGACACAGAAATAACAGCTCATTTCCCACCCATGGCTCGAGAGGCGATGCCTCAGTGTGGTGACTTCCCCTCCTGCAGCTGGATTCAGCTAATCAGGAGGGGTGGGAGTCCCCCCCTTGCTTGTAGCCCATGACAGTGACCCTAGGTGCTTGCTCCATGTGTATCACATAATGTGACCCTTAGGGACATGGGTCAGTGGTGGCCTTGGCAGTGCTGGGAGAATGGTTGGACTGGGTGATCTTAAAAGTCTTTTCCAACCTAAGTGGTTCTATGATTCTATGTTTTCCTTTAACTTGTTCAGTTCTTGTGAAATCTGGAAGTGAAGTCTCTTCTATTGAATTTTCCCTGTATTCTCAGTGTGTATTTCCCAGTTTTCTGTAATTGTCAGCAGTTTGGATGGGGGAAAGAAGTTTCTGAATGTTCACTCCCAAAAAAGATTTTTTTCCTAACTTTTTGCTGTTAGAGATGGATCTTAACTCAGACCGTGACGTGCTGCCGCCATGGCAGTGGATGTGATGCAGCAAAATGTTCTTACACACATGACTGCAGTCCTCTGACTTGCTTTAATACCAGCAGAGACTTGGACATCTTTTCTGTACAGCAGGGGCCAAAACTGAGCCCTGGATTCCAGGTGTGGCCTGGCAAGCGCTGAGTGGGACAATGGCATCTTGATATCAGCTGGTGCTGCTCTTGTTGATGTAACCCAGCATCCTGTTGGCTGCAGTTACACACTGTTCACTCACCTTGAGCCTGTGTCCCCCCAGGATCCCCAGGCCCCTTTCCACGGAGCTGCTCCCAGACAGCAGATCCAAGCCTGTGCTGCCCTCCTGGATTGTGTTTTCCCAGGTGCAAGACCTGACACTTGTCCTTGTTTAACTTCAAACAGTTCTTGTCAGCCCACTCTTCCAGCCTGTCCAGGTCATCATTCAGGGTGGCTCTCCATTCCATAGTGCTCATTCATCCACTCAGGTTGGTTCCATTGGCGAACTTCATCAGAGTACATTTGATCTCATCACCCAGGTCACTTATGAAGACATTGACCAGCGTTGGGCCCCATACTGATCCCTGGAGACCCCACTGGTGACCGCAGCTGAAGGAGCTGTTCATCACCCCCACAGGGTGCAGCCGGTCAGTGCACAGACCTCTCAGGGCCATAACGTGTCCATTTCCCTGTACTCTAGGGAACACAGCTTGGAACTAAGGCCAGTTTCAAATGTATTTCCTACATTTAGTTGAGCTTTGTTTTAACCAGCCTAGATGGTTCTCTGGGACACCTGCTCCATCTGGGAGCGTTCCCACGGGCAGTGGGGCTTGGGCATCACTGGGATGTGCACCACCACAGGCGAGGGCACGGGGGTGCTGTGTTTTCCCCAGAGAGCCTCTAGTCACAGGGAGAGCAGCGACAGTCTCAGGCAGCACATGGACACTAATGATCCTGTTGATGAGCAGCATCTGAAACCTGAAGTGACTTGAAGAAATGTGTTGAACACCTGTTGAGCAGGCTGCTGCTGCTGCAGGACGTGTAAGCAAGCGTGGTGTGTGGAGCTGCTCATGGTCCTGCTGTCAGCACGCTCCACACAACGCGAGTACAAACCAGAGGGACAGCTCTGGAGGACAGCATGAGCCTTTGCTCCTTGGAGGGTGAAACACTGGCACAGAGATCACTGTTCCTGAGCCGATGTGGTGCTGAAGGTGAAGTTGAGGTTTGTTCGTTGTTGACTCTCGTGTTTGGGACATGCAGTTTAACAGAAGAAACATGTTATGATGTGATTTGATGGCATAACAGGGCTTCTGGTCACTCCGGGCAGTAGTTGCTTAACACATTGCTGGTTTCTCATCACTTTAGTAACTGGTTTGTAGGATTTGGAACAGCTTTTTCCAAATCTGAGGGTGTCAACAAGATCCTAAAAGCAATGTCACACTTGAGAGCCCCCTGCCCAGCCACTGCAGCTCCTGCTGGCAGGAAGTGTTGCTGCAGTGAAGAAATTCCAGCACTTTGAGAGAGATTGAACAGCTCTTTCAACACGCCCCAAGCAAGACGTGTTGAAACAGCACTTGTCACTTACAAGTTTATTTGAAATGCAGCTCTAGTTTATAGCATCATTCATGATGTTATCCAAGCGCCTGTGTTCTCTGCAGAAACACCAGACTGCTGTCCTGCCCGCTCCTACTCCCACACATACAGCAATAGTATTTTACTCCAAGGAGTATCCTTTTCAGGCTCTCAAAACATGCTTGTCAGCTCTTCATTCTCTGTCTCCAGAGACGCGGTGATCCTCTAGAGCTGTCAGTTTTTAACCTGGTACAGGCTTATAAATGTACCATTCTGAGACTATGAAAACTAAAGCACAATACTGTCCCTGGGAAACTGAGAGCATCTTATTTAAACAATGCACCAAAGAAATCCTTTCTCCAGCTCTGGAGCCTGCTTTCCCTGTGCCCTGGCTATGGCCAGCCCTGGGGTACACTGCTGGGAAACGTGCCTTCTGTTTTCACACGTTATTTTCCAATCCCTACGTTTTAAGCAGGGTGTTGGGTGGTGTTTGTCGGGGGGCCGCTTGCCACCCGTCCGCCTGCAGCGCTGCTGGTGTGTGCCCTGTGAGCACCACGCCTCTCAGGGACTGGTGCGGGTGCTCCTGAGAGCCTGCAGAGGCTGGTGCCTGTGATACGCGGTTTGACTCCACAACTCGTTAAAGCTGTAAAGTAGGTATGCTTTTATTCAGCACTGAGGTGCATGGGGATCGCTCCTCCAAAGTATGCACACCTCAGTGTCGTTTCCCGCTATATTTATCCTCTAGTTACACGCCTATACATATTCATGACCTATCCCCGCTTGGTATTATAATGAGCTAAAACGTCCTTTGCACATGCGCAGTGCCTCCCCGTGGTCATGGGCGAGGGTCTCAGGGTGAAGTAAATGAGTCTTCCTCTTGTGAGTAGGGGTCTTCAAGATGAAGTAAACGAGTCTTCCTCTTCTTAAACTTTTCACCTTTGGCACAGTTGGACGCCCCAGTAGTCACACAATTAGCTGAAACCAGGCATATCTGTAATTCTTCTGTTAACTAGCAAAGATTTAGAACAGGGTGACCTTCCTGCAAAATTTATTGCAGGATGGGCAGGCAAGGAGTATCCCAAGCTAGCAGATGTTTGGGAGGCTCTGTCTCTAAACTAACTGATAAGTAGAAGGATGGTGTGAAATAACTCATTCAGGTTTAGTGGGGCCACTAAATCCTGTTATCTCACCACCGACCTACAACACAAATGTTGTTCTTTAAAGCTAAAGATACTTTAGAAGGCTAGTGTGAAACAATTAACTCATGTTTAGTGGGGCCCCTAAATTCCACAGACTTATAACATAAATATTGTTTTCTTTCTACAACTTAAGCTAAAAAGTACTTTAACTCTATATTTTCCAGGCACAAGAGTTTCTTATATCAAGCCCCCTGTATCACCTGCAGTGCTGCACTCTGCAGCCTGCCTGCAGCAGCGCACACAGCCCCGTGCTCCTCAGGCCCATCCGCACCAGCTCAGACCTTATGACAGCATCAACAACAGTGACAGCAGAGCTGGGATGCAGCCGAGCCTGGGGCAGGCTGAGCCGGCCCAGCCAGGGCTAAATAAACTCCCTTTGATGCCCATGTGATGTTTCTATCACATGGAAATGAATTACTTGTACAGTGGTGCCAGTAGCAGTACTTGCAAGCCTGATGTGCTGGGTGCAATCAGGCTGCAGGAGCAGAAGGGTTGCAGATGTGCAATCCTGGGCAATTTGCTGAGTTGAGCAGCTCAACAGAGGACACCTTCAACACCGGAGTGGGGGGGAGATCAGCGTCCAGGAGCCTCAGCTTGGAGCGGCCAGAGCCACCCAGGGAGCCTCAAGCCCTCACCAGGGCTCGCCCAGGAGCGGGCAGCTCCGCTGAGGCGAGCAGGGACTCACAGGGGCGGAGCCAGGAGGAGCGGCACCAGCCCTGACTGGGTAAAAACCCGCCCCAGGGAGCGCGGCCAACAGGGCGGGTCGAGGCGGTTTGCGCGGGCAGGCGGGCGGGATGGGGAGCACTCGCCTCATGAGCAGGGCCCGCTCTGGGAGCTCTGCTCTGGCTGCCCCGGCGGTGGCCACCGGAGGCACCCAGACAGAGCCGATGAGAGGGGAGGCTGCGGTGCAGAGCTCGGAGTGCAGAGAGTGCCTGCACCGGTCCGGTGAGGGAACGGGGCACAATGGGCAGGGCTGCGCTCGGTGCTCCCTGGTGCAGGTCCTCCTGCAGCAGGGGCTGAGCTGCGGGACGCTGTCAATAGGCTGCGAGATGTCAGGGAAGCTGAGAGGAAGCAGCACTGCTTGCTCCAGGCCCAAACTGTGCAGGGGCCTCAAGCGTCCCCTGTAGCTCACTGGGGGAAGAAGGAGGCCGTTAACCCAGGGAGCTGGGAAACAGCTACAAAAAAACGAACAAAAAAAGGAGGAAGAGGACAGCTGAAAGCAAGGGGCTTCCTCCTCCATCTGTTGTCCCCCCCCAGAACCGCTTTGCTGTCCTGCAGGGGGCTGGTGAGGAAACACCCTCGCACCATGAGCACCCCGGCTGGGGCACTGCTAAAGAAGATCTCTACTGGTGCTGCCAGGAAAAAGCGGCAGGGAAAAAAAGTGGTAGGGACTCTACTTTGAAAGGGACAGAAGCACTCATCTGTCGGCCTGACCCAGTCTCAAGGGAGGTGTTGCCTACCAGGGGCTCGGATCAGGGGTGTTGCAGAGAGGCTGCCTGCTCTGGTAAGTCCCACTGACTGTTACCTACTTCTGGTGATCCATGTGGGTGCTGGTGATAAGAGAGCAGTAGCCTGGAGAACATAAAGAAGGACTACAGAGCCCTGGGAGAGGTGGTTAGGGGCTCTGGAGCTCAGGTTCTCTTTTCATCAATTCTCCAGGATACAGGGGAGGACCCCAAAAAGGCTCGGAGGATTGGCCAGGTTAATAAATGGTTAGAAGGGTGGTGCCATAGTCAGGGGTTTGGGTATTTAGAACACGGGACCCAATTTTGTAGGCCAGGTCTACTGGGGGCTGGTGGAGCTGGACTGACAAAGAAGGGGAAGAGCGGTTTTGGTAGGAGGCTTGCCAGGCTGGTCAAGGATGCTTTAAACTGGATGTGTTGGGGGAGGGGGGCATCATTCCATCCCAGCACACCCAGTCAGTTGCTGGCGCCTACAATAAATGCTTGGAGCAATGCAGAGATATTCCAGCTGCTCCAGCCAATGAGCCGGCTTCATTTGGAGCTCGGCTCAGATGCCTCTATACAAACGCCCATAGCATGGGGAACAAGCAAGAGGAATTAGAGATGTGTGCATGTCTATGGGGGTATGATATAATAGGCATCACAGAAACATGGTGGGATGGCTCCTATGACTGGAGTGTTGGAATGGAAGGTTACAGACTCTTTAGAAAGGACAGGCCTGGCAGGCGGGGAGGGGGAGTTGCTCTTTATGTTTGGGATAGGCTGGAGAGAATGGAACTCTGAGGATGGGTGATCAGTCAAGAGAGAGTTTGTGGGTCAGGGTTAAAGGGAGAACAGCGATGGGGGACATTACTGTGGGGATCTGTTACAGACCGCCTGATCAAGAGGAACCTGTGGATGAAGCACTCTACAGACAGATAGCAACAGCCTCACACTCGCAGGCCCTTGTTCTCATGGGGGACTTCAACCACCCTGATATCTGTGAGAGCAGCAGTACAGCCCGGCACAAGCAATCCAGGAGGTTCCTCGATTGTGTGGAAGACAACTTCCTTCTGCAAGTAATAGAGGAGCCGACAAGGAGAGGTGCCATGCTTGACCTCGTGCTCACCAACAGGGAAGGGCTGGTTGGAAATGTGACGCTCCAGGGCAGCCTTGGATGCAGTGATCACAAGATGGTCGAATTCGAGATCCTCAGGACAGTGAGAAGAGCGTGCAGCAAGCTCACTGCCCTGGACTTCAAGAGAGCAGACTTTGGCCTCTTCAGGAACCTGCTTAGTAAGGTTCCATGGGATAGAGCCCTAGAGGGCAGGGGGGCCCAAGACTGTTGGTTGATATTCAAGGATCACCTACTGCAAGCTCAGGAGTGTTGCATCCCAACTAGAAGGAACTGCAGCAGGAGGGCCAGGAGACCTCCTTGGATGGATAAGGAGCTGCTGAGGAAACTCAGAGGGGAAAAAGAGGCTTATAAAAGGTGGAAGCAAGGACAGGCAGCCTGGGAAGAATACAGGGATGTTGTCCAGGAAGCTAGGGACCAGGTGAGGAAAGCTAAGGCCCAGTTAGAATTGAACTTGGCTAGGGATGTTAAGGGTAACAGGAAGGGATTCTATAGGTACGTAGCGAATAAAAGACAGTCTAGGGCCAAGGTAGGCCCCCTCTGGAAGCTATCGGGAGAACTGGCTACCCTGGATTTGGAGGAGGCTGAGGTTCTTAATGACTTCTTTGCCTCGGTCTTCACTGGCAAAGGCTCTGACTGCACCACCCAAGTCTTAGAAGGCAGACGCAGGGACTGTGAGAATGAAGACCCCAGGCCCACTGTAGGAGAGGATCTGGTTCAAGACCATCTTAAGAACATGAACATGCACAAGTCCATGGGACCTGATGAAATCCATCCGTGGGTCCTGAAGGAGCTGGTGAATAAAGTTGCTAAGCCACTGGCCATTGTATTTGAAAAATCATGGCAGTCAGGTGAAGTTCCCAATGACTGGAAAAAGGGAAATATAACCCCCATTTTCAAGAAGGGGAAAATGGATGACCCAGGGATCTACAGACCAGTCAGTCTCACCTCTGTGCCTGGCAAACTCTTGGAGCAGATTCTCCTGGAAGGCATGCTAAGGCACATGAAAAACAAGGAGGTGGTTGGTGACAGCCAGCATGGCTTCACTAAGGAGAAATCCTGCCTGACCAATTTGGTGGCCTTCTATGATGGGGCTACAGAACTGATGGACAGGGATAGAGCAGTTGATGTCATCTACCTGGATTTGTGCAAAGCATTTGACACTGTCCCACACAACATCCTTGTCTCTAAATTGGAGAGACATCAATTTGATGGGTGGACCACTGGGTGGATAAAGAACTGGCTGGATGGCTGCACGCAAAGAGTTGTGGTCAATGGCTCGATGTCCGGCAGGAGACCGATAAAGAGTGGTGTCCCTCAGGGATCGGTGTTGGGACCGGTCTTGTTCAACATCTTTGTCGGTGACATGGACAGTGGGATTGAGTGCGCCCTCAGCAAGTTTGCCGATGACACCAAGCTGTGTGGTTCGGCTGATACGCCGGAGGGAAGGGATGCCATCCAGAGGGACCTTGACACGCTTGTGAGGTGGGCTGATGCCAACCTGATGAAGTTTAACCATGCCAAGTGCAAGGTCCTACACCTGGGTCGAAGCGTGACCAGCAGGTCGAAGGATGTGATCCTGCCTCTCTACTCTGCTTTCGTGAGATCTCACTTGGAGCATTGTGTGCAGTTCTGGTGTCCTCAACATAAAAAGGACATGGAACTGTTGGAACAAGTCCAGAGGAGGCCATGAGGATGATCAGGGGACTGGAGCACCTCCCATATGAAGATAGGCTGAGAAAGTTGGGGCTGTTCAGCCTGGAGAAGAGAAGGCTGCGTGGAGACCTCATAGCAGCCTTCCAGTGTCTGAAGGTGGGATATAGGGATGCTGGGGATGGACTCTTCATCAGGGACTGTAGTGACAGGACAAGGGGTAATGGGTTCAAACTTAAACAGGGGAAGTTTAGATTGGAGATAAGGAAGAAATTCTTTACTGAGAGGGTGGTGAGGCACTGGAATGGGTTGCCCAGGGAGGTTGTGAATGCTCCATCCCTGGTGGTGTTCAAGTCCAGGTTGGACGAAGCCTTGGGTGACATGGTTTAGCGTGAGGTGTCCCTGCCCATGGCAGGGGGGTTGGAACTGGATGATCTTAAGGTCCTTTCCAACCCTAACTATTCTATGATTCTATTCTATGATTCTGTACGTACCGCTCCTGTTCCCAGACCCAGCCCTTGGGAGGGTGATGGAGTGAAGCTGCTCAAACAAGGTTTTTGTAATGATTTAGGCTTAATAAAATCTTTCTTAAGCCTCTAAATGGTTTCAGCAAAACCTGCAGTTGGGCCTTTTAAGTCATCTCTCTTCACCTCCAGCCCTGGTGCTGCTCTGGAAGCAGGCCTGTGTTCCCTCACTGTAACAGCACCCTGGCTGTAGCTAATTCCTTTCCTTCTAGGGCAGCACCTCCTGGGTTTCGCCTTCCTGCACATCCAGTGCTTCTGGGTCACACCCAGTTAATGCCTGGTGGCGGCAGCGAAGGAAATGCCTCCAGCTGGTGCTTACATTTGGATGTTTGCACTAGCGTGTTCCCACCAGCTGAGCAGCAGGATCCTGAGCTCAGTGCACTCTCACTGCTCAATGTTTTCATCATTTAAGGCTTGAAACAACTTGGAAATGCTTAAAATAAAGTGAAAATCCCTGTGCTGGCACAGGCTCCCAGCATTGCTGAGAGGCTGCTGGGCTCCTGGTTGGAGCAGTTTTTTATGTTCCACAGAGCAGCTGTGGTAAAGCAGAATTTTAACTACCCAAACCTGTGTGACAGATTCTCATTTAAAATGAAAAGCACAACGTTAGGGTGGCAGAATAACAAGTTGATTGAAAAGTAGGAAGTGATGAGCACCATCACGAGACTACCCTGGCTTCAATGGACTCTGTTACAAGAGTTCCATTGATTCCCACAATTTTCCACAAGGTGTTACGTGCGATTTTGGTTGTATAAGTTACAAATAACTACACCATTTCCAAGTCCTGTGTGTTGGGAATGTACTGTGTAACAAACCGTTCTGGGTGAAGGAAGAAGGGAGTGGGGAGAAGGTTTATGGGAAGCAGATGAGTGCTCTGTTGGCAGCTCAGCTGTGGGAGCAACAGCTCGTCCAGGTGCAGGGGGACGAGCCTTTGTCTTTGCCAAACCTCTGACAGTTTGGCAAAGGCCTTTGCAGGTCTTTTCACAGGGACGGGCTGAGCTTGAGACTCATTTCAGCAGCTCTGGCCCTGGCCCTTTTCAGGACTCTGATTTTCCAGCCATGGAAGCTCCAGGCTATGTGCTCCCTGGGTTTAAGCTAATGCAGGTCTGCCCTTTTCCTACTGGTAAACATCTTGTCCATGCTGAGGTACCAGACCTGGGAGGGTTGTGGCTGCTGTGGTTGGTGGCTTGGTTCTTGCTCATTGCTCCCTGAAGGTCTCTTGCCAACAGGGAAGCATGTGTTTTCTTTAGGAGAAGGGGGGATGTTAGACTATGTGTGACCATTTGCCTGTTTCTGTCCTACCTGTAACTCTGACATTAGGTCCTACAGCTCCCCACAGGCTCTCTGCTGCTGCCTGCCATGCCCTCTGCTGTGGCATGCTGGTGTCAGCTTGTGCTGGTTGTGTTTTTGGAAGCAATGAATCCAAAACAGGAGACACTGACCTGTGCAATCAGATGGGTGCAGCACCCCGGCCTCCTCCCACTGCTGGAGGGTGGTAAGTACCAGGGTCAGCAAAGTCCAGTCTCACCAGTGACCATGAGATGGCTGGTGCTGGGCTGAGTGGGGTCACCCCAATATGCTGTTTGGTCCTGCCTTGCATAATTAACCCTAAAACCTTGGTTGAACACTCCTCTTGAGGAGGAAAGAAGCCACCACCGTGGTGCTGTTTGTAACAGAGGAATATGGCTGTGGGTGAGGGATACAGGCTGTTTTTATCACCAGGGTATTGGTAATTAATGTTGACAGAGTTTGCTCTTTGCTCAGAGCGTGAACATTAACTAGGGATGGCTGATCTAGTTGTTACCTCCCTCTGCCAGGGAAGCTTCTCCCTTGGCATGGTCTGTTTTAGCTGTTGGACTGGAGATGGGAAGGAAATCTCTACATTGGCTGAGATGGCTGAATTTTGCATGTAAAGAAAACCCTCTTGTAAAGAAATCCCTCTTACTTGAGACTATCAGCACACTTTGGAGGCAATGCCCAGCTCTGCCACTCGGTGCCTGCCCACTGCAGACAGATAGAGGACACTTCTTGGCTCATCAAGTGCTGTAAGAGCCCTTTGGCTACACGAGAAGCCACTTGTCTTCAAACTGTGTGGTTTTTATTTAACTGTGAATAAATACCCCCCTGTGCTGGTGACTAACGCTGTCTCCTTGGGCAGCAGAACGAGGCAAGTTTAGCTGTTAAGTAATTAATTACCTTTTTTTAACAGCATGCGCATGCTCACACCCCCCTCAAGTACTTCTGACAGTGGCAGCATCCAAACACATCACCAGCTGCAGCCAGCTCAGGCTAAAACATCATGCCACGGCCCCATTCTTGTGCAGATGAAATCCAGATGCACAAATGCTTGAGTTCTCTACAAGGGAGGTGCTGAATGGTGCATAAAACCAGTTGTATCTTGGCCTTTCATACCATGGACAGGTTCAGGTTATTTTTTGCAGCCACTCCAGTGACTGGTTCTTGGGGTGTTTTTGTTCCTATCTATTGTTTTACCATTGTGGATCATTTAAAAACGCTAACATTTCCCAAACACATCTGCTGAGTGAGGATGTTTGTTCACCTCGAACTGGCTTGGTATTTAGGGAAGTGATTTGGCCCTTGCAGGAGTCCCAAGGCGGAGATGTGAATGTGAGAAGCTTCTAGGAATGTGGAGCGAATTTACTGCTTTTTCCTAGCCACAGCTTTATTTTTAGCATGCCTCACGCTCCAGGGTCACATCTGGGAGCCAACAGGAGGTTCTTTAGAGCGGCCTGACTCTTCGTTCGGGACTTCTTTGGATTTATGACAGGTTTTCCTCTTTCCAGCTGCGGTATTTCCATGAGGTTGTAGGTGACTGCCCCAGGCCCTTCAGGCACCAGGTTAGAAATGAAGCAAAGCACAAGGAGCCTGTGCATGACGCCAGGAGCACGTCAGGGCTGCTGGGCTTGCTTAGAGGCAGTGGCTCTGCTCTCTCGTCAGGAGCGCGGCTGACCCCACGCAGGAGGGTGTCAGGCCGGCACAGGGGACATGGAGCAGAGCACAGCCCTTGGTGCGGGCAGCGGAGGGGCTGCAGAGCTGCGGTTCGTGACACATCAGTGATGCTCAGTGCTCCTCCCATGCCCTGGTCCGGCCCGTTTAAAACTCACATCACTTTTCTCAGCAGCAGAAAGAAAACCCCACTTCCCTGGGATGAGGCTTGAAGCATTGCTCTGCAGGTGGCACAAAATGCATTTAACAGCTTTTTACTATTAAAAAGCTCTGGGTCGGTTAGAGGCATTGCTGGCATAACCGCAGTGGGAGGTGATGTGACATGTACTGGACAAACCGAAATGGGCATCGCTTTGTTAACTTCTCTGTCACACTGCCTGCAATGCTTTTCCCTCTTCCGAGCAGCAGCTGTGTTAAGCTGTGTGGCCTGGTGGCAGGAGCTCTGCTTTGCCCTCACAAGGCTCAGAGGGTCTCTGTGTCCCCCACAGCTCACAGGCACCAGGATTGAAACCAGCCTCTAGCAGGAGTTGCAGCAAGAGCATGCCATCACTCTTCAGGTGGCTGCTTATGCTGGTTTTAAACCTGAACACCTTCACCATGTTAAATGTTACCTTTGTGAAAGGGTATCCTGAATGCAGCCAGAGAGATGTCTGCAAACCATCCCGTGCAGGGTGAGCTGCTGCTCCTAGCCTTTCCTAGGCAGGAAGGAGTGGGGAATGGCAGCTTGTGTGGCCCTGATACCCCTCCAGTTATAGCTGGGATGCATTTGCCCAAACCCAAAGCATTTGTTGAAATGGGAGCATACACACTGCTTTCTCTGCACCATGATTCCTACTCCAAGAAATACAGGCCGAACGATCAGCTGTGAATGTAAATTTGTACCTAATGCTTTACCTGTGGCTCAGAACTACCCTGTCTGCTCTGCAGCTCTGAGGAGGGGATGCTTCATGCAATGTTTCACAGCTCAGAGCAGTCAGTATGGCTCTCATCAGCTGTGTCACCAACCCTCACATGTCCTTCAGCTGGGGGATATTAATTAAGTTGTCTTAATCAGGATGCAGTCTCACAGCATCAATCCCCAACATAAGGAATCAGCTTTAAAGACTCCCAGGGTGCTCTCAGCCCTCCCCTGCCTGCAGTTCTGTGCTCAGTGAGGAGCATCCAGCTGTGGGGCTGTGTGATTTATCAGCTGAGGTGTCAGTGAGGAGTGTGCTGCAGCAGCCTGGTAAGTGCTGCCGTGTGCTGAGCTCACTTCAACAAACACCACTGCGAGTCATTCCTGTGAGATGTCAGACCCAAACCTGCTGCCAAAATTGGAGGTGGTGGATGTGGGAAGCTTGTATGTGACACCAGCAGGCATTCACAACCACCTTCCATTCAAGTTATAGCCCCATTAATTTCTTTTCCAGGACTGATTTTGCCAAGGAGCTGCATTGGTGCTGAGCTACAAGTCAGGTACATGGTTTTGTACATACACAGCAGCTTCTGTTGCAAAGCTGTTTCATTCTCATGTCCACAGTGGGGAGGAAACCTGAATTTAATGATTGGATGTGCCTCTACTTCTTTTAGCTCTTGTAAGAACATCCTTCTGTAGGCCCTATTTCCAGGCATGTAAGTAAATGCATATGTAGCAGAGGATTCTTGTATGTCCCTGTTGCTGCGTAGAGAGTGGATAGAATCATAGAACAGTTAGGGTTGGAAAGGACCTTAAGATCATCCAGTTCCAACCCCCCTGCCATGGGCAGGGACACCCCACACTAAACCATGTCACCCAAGGCTTCGTCCAACCTGGACTTGAACACCACCAGGGATGGAGCATTCACAACCTCCCTGGGCAGCCCATTCCAGTGCCTCACCACCCTCACAGTAAAGAATTTCTTCCTTGAATCCAAGCTAAACTTCCCCTGTTTAAGTTTGAACCCGTTACCCCTTGTCCTGTCACTGCAGTCCCTGATAAAGAGTCCATCCCCAGCATCCCTATATCCCACCTTCAGACACTGAAAGGCTGCTCTGAGGTCTCCACGCAGCCTTCTCTTCTCCAGGCTGAACAGCCCCAACTTTCTCAGCCTGTCTCCATACAGGAGGTGCTCCAGTCCCTGATCATCCTCATGGCCTCCTCTGGACTTGTTCCAACAGTTCCATGTCCTTTTTATGTTGAGGACACCAGAACTGCACACAATGCTCCAAGTGAGGTCTCAGGAGAGCAGAGTAGAGGGGCAGGATCACCTCCTTCGACCTGCTGGTCACACTCCTCTTGATGCAGCCCAGGATACGGTTGCTTTCTGGGCTGCGAGCGCACACTGCAGCCGGCTCATGTTCATTTTCTCATCGACCAACACCCCCAAGTCCATCTCTGCAGGGCTGCTCTGCATCTCAGCCCAACCTGTAGCTGTGCCTGGGATTGCTCTGACCCAGGCTGGGGCAATAATCCCATCACAGAGCAGAAACTTCCTGCTCCACTTCTAGACCAGGCTGCTCTATTCAGAATAAATTATCATCAAATATCCAAGCTCAGCCCCTACAGTAACTGCACACCAGTATAGGGGATGGCAGGCTGTGATCCATCACACAGAAAGCAGGAGTTAGGAAGCTCAAAGAGGCGGGGAAAGCCGTTACACAGATGGTTAGTGCTGCGCAATGGGAATGCGAAGGTGCCGCGCTCCTTATTTATGGCCCTGTGGAGCAGGGACCGGCTGTGTTTATTGTGAGAGCCTTGCCTCGGGGCTGGGTGTGCTCCGCAGGCTGCTGCCCGGGGCGCTGCTCCCGCGCCTGCCCTGGGGTGTCCCTGAGCCACCTGAAGACTTCTCCAGTGCAGCAGCGTCCCCCGGCCAGCTCAGGAGGCAGGAGCTGGGGCCCGGGTTCGCTGGGGCCGTGACGTGCTGCGGTCCCCGCAGGAGCCCGGCTCTGTGCGGGTGCGGATGGAGGCGCTGGGGAAGCCCCGGCTGAGGCGATGCCTCAGTGACCACCCCGGGGGCTCCGGCAGCAGGGCCTGGGATGGCTTCTGGAAGAGCACGAGGGAAAAGCGCCTCACAGGTCAGTCCGGAGACAGGTCTGACCCTGCACTGGTGGGGATCGAGCCCTGGGCAAGGAATGAAAGTGCCTCTGCTTGTTTGTGTGCCTGGTTTAACTCTGCTGCATCGGGTGGCGTGCCTGCGTGTCGCACTCGTCCTTGCCCGTGCTGCCTCTGTCACTTGTGGGACCGAGCAGGTGTTTTGCACTGATGGTTTACATATAGAGCTGTGAATATCCACATTTAGCTAGGATTTGATTTCCAGCTCTCAATAGTTCTGTTTTTCCTCTGGATGGAGTTTTGCAGACATTTTCAAATAGGAAGCTGCTGGCTGTGCAGGGCCCAGCAGTCTCTTCTCGAGGCACATGTGTAAGTTTTTAAGCTGTATGGCCACAGGCAGTTGTGAGGACAAGCCCAGAAATAAGCCTGAGGGAGTAAACAAAGGAATATTCCCTTGGATGCCAGCTTGTAGCTTATGGAACATAAAGAACTCAGGACAATATAGCAAAATAGTCATGTTCTGAGAAACCAGCTGTTAGTGCACAGACTAACACGGTGCTGGCCTGTTGCCTGGGGAGGGAAGTGCGAGTGTTGCATGGCAGGATGAAATCACTGCTTATGAAATGCATGCTAAGTAAAACATCCTTCCAGAACAGTGAGGTGGCTGGAAGGACCTTTGGGGCCCTTAAGCCTGGTATGTTGTGGTAAAAATACACATGCTGTGAAGAATACCAGGTGTGCGAATACAAGGAGCTTCTTCACTGATTTCAGACCTGGCAGATTTTCAGAGTGAAGTTGCTACAAATTTTGGGTAAACCCAGGAATGGTGGAGCTAAACCTGAGAGCATCCCTGAGTGTGCCAAGTACTGCTGTGGCCTGCTGACAGCTCTTGCAGGCAGCCTGGCTCTGGAAGGCAGTGCTGAGGTTGTTTTTAAGTTGAACTCCAAAGTTTTTAGTGAATGGGGGTAAAAAAACCCCAAAGCATTGCTCAGCTTTGGCTGCACTGACAGCAGGAGAAGCTAATTTGATGTAAGGGCAAGTAGGGAACTCCTGGTTTGTATTTTTTTCCTGCTGCTGTTTGTTGCTGTTATGCTCTTCTTGGGTGTTGCTGGTGTTCACAAGGACTGTAGAGAACAACGTCGGCAAAAATAAGACAGCAGATAGTCTGTTGTAGCCTGACTAAAACATGTGAAACATGAGATGTCCAATTTGACCCTTTCAGTCTGGAAACACATGCCCATCAGAGCAATGCGGGTTAAGGACTGATACCTAAAGGGGTTATAGAGGAGTAGGTGATTCTGAGCCTGGGGCTGGTGTGAAAGCAGAGCAAAGCTCTGGCCAAACTCATTCTGCTGGTGTCCACAACAAATATTACTGGCTCTGTAACAGCCATGAGGCTAAACCAAAGCCTGGGTCAAGCCAACCCTTAGCAAGGAGCTTAGGAAAGGTCAGCTTTTGATTTTAGATGTGAGCTTCCCAACAGTTCTGTGTATCTGCACTAAATCTGCTGCTGCTTCAACCATGCCATGAAGAGTTCAGGCCAAGAGCTAACTGTTGTCATCCTGGGTTTGCACCATTTCAGGCCTGCTGGAGCTGGTTGGATGCAGAGGCAGAGGATGGGCTGCATGTGCAGGGGGAGCGGTGCCTGGCCCTGCTTGACCAGCGCTGCCAGGTTTGGTGCCAAGCATCACCTGGGAACACATGTGGTTCCGGCCCCAAGAGGCTTGGCTGGTGCCTGTGCTTTGGAGCAAGGTTTCTGGTACTCTGCATAGTGAAATCTTATGGAAACAGCTACTTACAACTGCTGGATAAAAATATACACACAATGTTTTATTTGGCTGGAACCGAGAACTTCTTGATCTTGACAAATGCAAATGCGTGGCAGAAACCCTTAGAACTAGTTTGCTTCTCTGGCTAAATATGCATTTTCACCCTCAAGTTTTCTTGTTTTTAAAGACAACCAAATAAATAAGCTCATCAGAGTGCTCTATTTGGCCTTAACAATGGCTTATCTTTAAAAAGTTAAAAAATTAACAAAACTAGATCAGTCCAGGATGGTGTCTGCAATCTGAGAACCTGACCCCACTTTAGCATACTCCAGTTTTCCCATTTTGTTTCCTAGCATCAGCATCTCCAGTGTTTCCTTGGTATTTTTTGATGTGTAATGGGTATCTATAAGTGAAAGCATAACTGAAAGCTCTTAAGAATGACTGCCCCAAAGCCCATTTCCTAAAGGTTTCTTTTCTTCTTCCTGATGCTGGGAAATCTGGGGCTGGTGTGGTTGGTACCATGTGGGATTTTGGGTGGCTGCTGCTCAGGGAATCAGCCCAAGCTGCAAGGGTCAGATCTGGGCCCCTCTTCATTTTTTGGTGTTTTATGTGACCTTGAACCCACACGGTTTTTCAGGAAGCCTTACTAGGATGGCAGACGTGCCCTCTCCCACCCATCACAGGTGTTCTCCCAGCTCTCAGGCTGTGTGTTACCAAGTGCAGATGTCACCAGAGCAGACCCTCAGGCAGCCGGTGCCAGCTGAGGGGTGCTGGGCTTGGGACTGCACTGGGACCCTGCACCACATAGCACAGGGTGAACACTAGGCTTGCAGCTGGGGTGTTATTCCCCTCTCCAGCACGTGATCCCTGTCCTCAGCTGGGAGCTGGCAGCACCCCAGGCAGGCCAAGAGTAATAAATGTTCTAGTGGCTGAAAATGGCTTTCTAGATTGTTTTTAAAGAGCTCGGTGGCTGGGCAGAGCTCTTTCCACCGCTGACTTGCATTCATCTTGTAGAAACAGGAGATTTTGTAGCTATTTCCACCAGCAACCCACCCATCTCTTGCCAGCAAGACTTTCCCCTTCCAGCCCTGAGACAGTGATCAAAATAAGACAAAGCTGCAACCACCAAACTGAGGGATTTCTTTTCCCCCCTGAGCCTAGAGGCTCCTCACTCTTTCTAAGCAGACCTTTCAGAGGTGCCAAGGGGCTTGACTGTTATTGCAAACATCCCTGTTCCCCTTTCAAAATGAAGCAAGTTATACTTTGTCCTGAGGTTGTGTTTCAGTTTGCAAGTTTATTGATGCTACAAGGCACGATACACCCCTCCTTGTAGGATGGAGCAGAGAGGCTGTCATATTAACTCGGGACTTTCAGTGGAGGAATAGGACATTGGGAATTGTATCTGTGTATGAGATCTATGATTTGGAGGTCTCCAAGGTCCTCAAAATGCTTTGAAAACCCTCACTTTAATTTGTAGGGGCTGGTCATGGCCATAGGAACACCAGGGTGTTTGAGCTGGACTGAATGGTGGCACCAAACCCACAGTTGTGGAGCCACCACCCCAGACTGGCATTGCGGTCCATTGGAAGTGGTTTATCATGCGTAGATACAAAATGTGTTGTTCAGCAGGAATGCTGAGCATGAGTGTTACTGAGGAGCAGAAGGAATTCTGTCAGGTGGATGGTCTGTTTCCTCTCTGGAATAATAGCCATAACTTACATTACAAGTCTCCCAGATGAGATGAATAAGGCTCAGCATGCTCAGGAATCCGTTCGAAGTGCTCATTGTTCAGGCATTTGCTGTCTCTCAGTAAGGTTTGTGTTATCCCTCTGTCCTCAGTGTTGGAAAAGCACAAGCTCCCACTTCTGGTCCAGGAGCATATCACAAAGGTCAGACTTCAGGACCACAGATTATTGCAGTTCTGGGTTTCCTAGAAAAAAGAAGTTTTAAATTAGTAGCCCTGTTATTAATTGGAAAATATATTCCAGCACAACCTGCAGAGAAATGGCATTTCAGAGCATTTGTGCTTTAGAAAAGAACACTTCCAAAATAGAAACTCAGTAGTTTCCTATGAAAAAGTACATCCTTCTGATTGAGCTCAAACTACCCCTCCCCAGAGTGGCACAACTGAGGTGGTACTTGGAAACCAGGCTATGGCTATCTTAGAACCCCACAGAGGTCATCTCTCCCTCCAACCTTTGGTCTTTTGGCAGTCTGGGCCTCTGATTTTTAGGGTATTTTAATTATCCTGAGCCTTTTACAAAGCTGTTCCCTCCTGCCATTTCACATGCCCCATAATCATTAAGGGCTGTGCTGGTACTTGTGCTGTTGTTGGTGGTAGGGGTTAGAGTTGAGGTTTCTGTAGATACTAGATATGGTCTGCTTGTTATTTGTCAGAGGAGGAAAAAGTATTTTTAATCTAGTGTGTTTGCTATACTTACATTACAGAAAGATGAGGGAGAATTAGGCACGACAAACTCCTTACTGTGTCAAAGTAATTCTTCAAAGTCTAATTGTATTGTTTTCTGCACAATAACAAAAGGCAGTATAACTTATTGTGACTGAGTTCAATCATGCCTGAGATGATATTATTTCTTCTACTTAATGGTGTTAAAACCAAAGCTAACATCAAGAAAGCAACAGTATTCAGTAGAGCAAAAGATGCATTTTCTTCTGTCTAATATTATTGCGTCTGCTCTGTTCTGAAATCAATGTTGTGATAAGGCTTTCCAAAGAAGAAATTAGGCAACTCCTCAGTGCTTGTGTGTTTCTGAGTCAACGCCGAGGAGGAGAAGAAGCAAATAAAGCCCCACAAATGGTATCAGACCTGCTCCTGACTGTTTTCTGGGCTAGGAGCTGTGTCAGCTCTTCCCAGCGCTACATCCCGCAGCACCAGTGGGCTTGGGGCTCAGGGCGTTACAGCAGCGCGGCCATGGGGATCCTTCAGCAGGATGCCAAGCACTGAGTGGCAGCTCATCCAGAGCCGGGTCTGATCCCGGGCCCCTCCGATGCACCTTGAGGTCTGGACTGCGTTTAGAAAGGGGAGAAATCCCTGCAATGAGCTGCACTTCGGCCACTTGTTTCTATTTTGTGATACAATATAAACCACACCAAGAGCTTTGGAGGGAAGACAGCCCAGAGGCTTTGGAAATCAATCGCCGCGTGCCAGTCCAAGTGCTGCAGAGCAGGAAGGGCTGGGCAGCAGAGCTGTAAGCAGAGCTGGCGCTGGCTGCTCGCCTTTTCCCGGGACGGCAGAGTGCTCTGTGGTCTCCCAGGCGGCTCCCCTGGGATCGCGGGAGCAGAGGGACCAAGACACCCATCTGCAGTGTTGGGAGAGGGGTCCAGGCGCTCCCCTGGCCTCTCCTCCCTGCTCTGTCCGGGTTCTTGCCCAGAGCACTGGTTGCCCCGACAGCTGTTTTGCAGTGTTGTCACAGGCACCCAGGGAGCAGCAGTCCCTCCGCTGCTGCCCGGAGACCGGCGGAGCTGTGCTGATCCTCACAAAACAAAGCATGCCATGGCCTGTGCTGCATCCCTCGGTGCCTGGGGGCAATGCAGGATGGAGCGACGGCTCCCGCCAGCCCACACCTCCCTTTCCTCCAGTGGTACCTGGCCCCGGTCCCTGGCCAACGCAGCCAGAGACGCTTGTCCCCTGGCCTCTGCTGCCCCGCACAGCTCCTCTGCAGCACTGAATGCACCAGCTCCTCCCCTGGGCTGGGCCAGCTCCAGATGTGGGGAGATGCCCCATGGGTATCGCCGGAGTTGCTTCATCTTCAAGGGAGGTCACCGCAGGCTTTACATTCACTTTGTACCCTGATGCTGTCTCTGCCTGCCGTGCCTGCGCACGGTGGGTGCAGACCTGGGCGGGAGCAGTGGGCTTTGCCACGCCAGCAGCAGTGCACGTTGTGGAGCCCAGTGTGGAGCCACGGACAAGCCTGGTGAGACCTGGCTGGGCTGGAGGTGCTCAGGGAGCTGCGGGAGGCAGCCAGCCGTGCCCGGGGGTGTTCAAGGCAGTCCCCTGCTCACCCAGCTCATGCCTCCTCTCCCAGCAGCACTGTCTTGCTGAAGTTGCTCCTGGGCTCCCGCCGAGCAGGGCAGAGCTCTGCTGTGGGTGCCGAGCAAGGGGAGCAATGTTCCCCCCAGACTGAGCCTGCACTGCCCCTCTGCACCTTGGCACAGCACCAACCGCCCCGGCCTGCCCAGCTCCCCCTGCAAGAGCATTAGGGCCAAACCCTCCAAACATATTTTTGGGGGAATACAGAATGGTTTGGCTCTGTAGGGGTTGAGATTTCCCCAACTTTCTAGTTTTGCAGTCACCACCAAAGACTTGTGCTGGTTCAAGCCTTCTAATCCATCCTTTCCCTGCCTATACATATTGGCCACCCATAGCCTGGCTCTGCGTGGGCTTGTGTCTGAGCACACAGCTTGGCCGAGCTGTGCTTTGAGATGAAACATCTTGTGCTGACTCACTGTGACTTGGGTGACCTTCCAGAGCAGACAGATGCATGCGAGTTATGCTGGGCTCTGAGAAAGCAGCATGGACATGTTTTCCCTAAATATAAGGGACAGAGACATGGTTAGTGTTTTCCTACCCTGCATCAGATGCCAGAGCTCTAACATGGCTGCTTCCTGCTTGCCCTTGGCTCTGTAAAGGAGAACAAAGATGCTGACTGAGCTGAGCCTCCTCCCTGCTGCAGAGCACACCAGGTCTGGTGTATACCTGCCTGGAAGCCTGGAGCACCCTTCATTCGCCTTAAGGAGAGGTTTCGGCTCTGAACCAGGGGCAGCAGATAAACATGATGGACATCAGCCCCACCCCTTGTGACATGAGACTGAAGTGGCATTTAGGGAAGGATCCATAGTATGGATCCCAAAACCTGCTAACTGGAACAAATCTCACCAGCCTGTAAGTAAGTGTTGGAAGAAGGCCAAATGGCATTGACTGGTGTTACTGCATAATCTTTAGGGCATTCGTACTGAACCAGAGCCATCTACCTGGTGTCCTCTGGAATGATCTGCACAGGAAGGGGAAGATGATGCCCTTCTTTGCTTATGACAGGATGGCTAAAACACTAATGTGACTTGTGCACATGAATTCCAGGTGAATTCAGCTTGGAGCTGAAGAAAGCTGGTCACTTTTCTGACAACCATTGCCACTGCTCCTGGGCTGCCATGCTTAGCCCAAGCATCGCAGTTCAAGACAGACACGGGTGAGGTGGATAATGCTCTCACTGGAGACCATGCAAAAGATCCAGACACCAGATCCCTGCAGTTTCTTCTGGCCTCATGGTCTCCAGCGATGTTGGAGGGGAGCAGCAGGAGCCTGTGGTACCCTCACGCTGCTGCTTCTGCAGAGATGGGTCCCCAGTGAGGTGAGGCTCAGAAGGAGAAAAGCTCATTATAGGAAGGGCAAGATGGTGATGGTCTGCTTGTGCTGGTTCTGGTTTGCTTTCCTTCCTTAACGCCAGGACCTATCCTGGAAAACCACCTCCACATTGCTGCCCACTGGCTTTCAGCTGACCACTGACTGCACCGCTTGTGCTGGTCTGAGCTCTGCTCCGGCTTTGTAAACAGGCTAAAAATACTATGGGGCTGCTCCTCGGGGAGCTCAGCGGGCCAGGAGGCAGCAAGGGCAGCAGCGTCACACAGGGCACGGGGCCATCCCTCCAGCCCTGCAGCAGCAGCGCTGACTGAGCCCCGGCTGGGGTCCTGGGGATGCCTCTGCTCAGGGAGTGCGGATCCTGCAGGAGATGTGGCCCAGGGAGTCCTGGGGCTGTGTGCTCCTTTTGAAGAGCAATGACTCTGCATCACTCACTGCCTGCATTGGGTTCTCTGCGTCACTGCCTGCATTGGGTTCAGGGTGCAGGTACCAATGTGCTGCAGAGTGCTGCCTGCCCCAGGCAGAGCCACTCTGGCACTCAGGTGTTAACTGCCTCCTGGGCTCTTTTCTGAAGGGTGCAATGTGTGGGGCCTATGTCTCCATTTCCTCTGATTTCTGGAGTCAGAAAACATTATTCTTTCAAACATCCTATTTCAGAAGCAAGCAAAAGCTAATTTCTGTTCTCATCACACCAATGTGGCTTGTATGTGGCTGTCCTAACCACTCCTGGTCAGAGTAACCGGGACCTGAGTGTGGATGTCTCCCTCCACAAATGATACAGGAGCATGTTCCAGCTAGGAGCCTCATGAGGAGTTGTTTCAGTTTGCTATATATGTCTGGCAGCCACGAGGACCCTGTTTTGGGATTTTCTTTCATTAGTGCTTAACCTTGTTACCCGGTGCGAGACTGTGGCACAGAGGTAACCAGTAATGAGTGCCAGTGCCCTGTCAGGCATCTGCTGTGTGCAGCAAGCAGCTGGAAATGGAGGCCGGGAGCAGCTCTGGTCTCCTGGCAATGATGCAGCGAGCTCTGCCGTGCACACTGTCTGGCTTCTCCATCTCTCACTGCAGTGGTAGGTTGGGATGTCCCCAGGGTGAGTGGTGGCAGCGGGAGCAGGGCCTATGTGAGCTGCCTGATGCAGGGCAGGTCAGCCTCAGACAAAGAGGGAACAGGTGGTGGGTGCTAAACACATTAAAGTCCAAGCATGCTACTGGCATCCTCTGGTCTCCACCTGCCTGAAAGCCCAAGGGAAGCCCAAACCAGCCAGCACCCGGATGGGTTGTGTGGTGGTGGGTGCTTCTTGCAGCCCATCTTGTTGGGTGCCTGCTGCCTGTGTGCAGCCATGCTCCCTGTAAGGACCATTCACTCTGAAGCAAGGTCAAACCGTGCTCAGCTGCCTCCGGTCCAGCCAGAATGAATGTGAGAGAGAGGTGCGTTTAAAGAAAATGACCTTTGCTGAGTATGAGTTCCGATGCAAAAGCACAAGTTTTAGCAGGCTTTTCCCATTGCCTCTGGCAAAACTAGAGGTGTGCCAGGGGTGGTATCCACATTATAGCGCTGGGCAGCGTGCTCTGCACTGAGCTCAAGCAGCTGGGCCGTGCTCCAGTTATCGAGGATTTCTTACTGTCAGAACCAGTGTTTTCAGCACCTCTGCGTGTTTCACTCAGCTCCATCCTCATTCAAACTATGTGTACCCTGCATTTGTGTCCTGACAGATTCCTTGCTGGTGCCCATGCCACCCACACCTTTGGCACTGTCACACTCAATCCCTGTTGTGAACTCAGTTGTAGATGCTGATGTGAGACGGCAGCCGAAGGGGCTGCTGCTGAATACCAAGGGAAAGAGAAAGGAAACGGCATGTCAGAGCCCTGCCAAGATGTGCGGAGCGGCTGGAGGGAGCTGTGACCGAGCTGCTCTTTCCCAGGGAGGATTCTCCACCCCGTCCTGGGTGGGATCTCAGCGGTCCTGCTTAAAGCCGAGCAGATGGGCTTGGAGTTCAGTTGCCCCGGGCAGGACCTCCTGGCTTGCAGGGACACGGGAATAGCTTCTGCCCAGGACAGTGACACGCTGCGGTTCACCCTCCCCATGGAAGGTAAGAGGAGGTTTATTGGTTTGCCTTGATTATTCTATTTGTTTAATGTTATTACCAGAAAATGGAGCATGAGCGGTTCTGGGAGAAGGAACAGCAAAAGGTGTGGCAGTTCCCACCTGAGATGTGCAGCTTCTGTTTGGACTTGGTTAGGCAGAAAACAGGAAGGTTTACAGTGATTTGGTTTGGGATTTAGAGAAAAAAATGTAGCTATTGGAAATGCTGAAATCTGATACTTTAGCATCTGTCACACACAGAGCATTGAATCAGCAAAGCTTGATCTGTGAAGAAACGTGAGGGTTCCGTGCTTGGCACAGGTTTCTCCTCTAGATGGTAGCAGGTACCTACGGCAGGCTCCAGCCCCCCCCCCCCCCCCCCCCCCCCCCCGCTCTCCACAGCCACTGGGGTTCCCTGGGAGGGGAAGGGGTCCTTTGGGGGTATATACATGAGTGCATGAAGACATGTCCATGTGTGTGGTGTGCTGTGTGTCTCTCACACGTTATTTGCTCTGAAATTCCACATCCTGGCCAAGAAACAGGGCTTGGTTTGCTCAGTAAGGAATCCTGTGTCTCAGCACAAGTGACAGCGCAGGGCGGGTAGGGAGCAGGAGAGGGCACCGGGGGTCCCTCACAGGGTCACCAGGAAGCACCCTTAGTGCTCGCCACTGAAGCCTCGGCCCTGCCTGTGAGTACGGCCGGGCAGGGGGAAGCTGTCCTGCCCGGCACCGGTGGGCAGCGCAGGAGCTGGGAAGCAGCAGCAGTGCTGCTGGTGGGGAAAGCATGGGAAAGCCCTCGGGAAACAATCAGCAACGGAGAAGTGACCCTGGGCTCGGTGTCTCTCCCTGAAACCCAATGGTAAAAGTGACGCGTTTGCAGCAGTGAGAGTGGGACCCGTGGGGTGGGCGCCGGTGCCTGCAGCAGTGGGGTGGCAGGAGCAGGGGCTGGAGGGGGCAGTGGGTGCCTCTTCAGGCTGTGCTCCCAGACCCTGCCTGTCCTCCCCAGAGCAGGAGGAGGGGTTGGGGTGCAGGTCGGGTGTGTTTGCTGTCTCAGCTCTACCTTGTGCCCAGATACCTTCAGCAGGGCCAGAGCCCCCGTGCTGGGGCAATCCTGACATTGCTCTGGCCACGAACTGGGCCAGTTTCAGCTCCAGCCTTTGCCACAGGCTTGTTTTGTAGTGCTGAAAGGATCCCACAGGAACCCTGACAGATCTGCAGGAGGGTATTAAGTGTCTACACGTCAGACAGTGCCTTTCATTCCATTGCTCGGTGTAAAACACTTTGTATTCTCAGGGCAGGAGGTGGAAGTGTTACAGTGAATTAGTGTCATGTCCCTTCCCAGCGATGCTCTCCTGACAACCAGCCACAGGGCTCACAGCCTCGCCTGCGGCGCTGCTCTCGTGTGGGCTTTGAGGACTGTTTGCCAGGACCACGACTGGGAACAGTGCTGCATTTCTTGTCCTTTGCCTCTCTGTAAAATAAATCACGCCGAGTTTCCAGCCCTGTGTTTGCTGATGCTCTCTGGCCAAGTTCTGAGTCAATTTATTTCTCATTGCTTTGCGTCACCCTGGCTATGTGCCGAGCACAAGAGCTGAGAAGAAACACAATTAGCTTGCTGCATTTGAGGCCAGGGCTGAGCATCCATCCATTGCTACACACAGGTCTTCCAGGCAGGCAAAAAGGTCTCTTTTTTAAGGTAGAATATGAGTTATCTTTTAGAAATGAATTAACTGTTGATATCAGAAGATGGGAATGGTTTTTTTCACCAGATATTCACCCATTTGGGGTGTGTGGCAGTGGGGAAACCTGCTGGGGTGCTGAAAAAGCCCCATGATGCCCCTTACCAGCTGTGAGTGGGGTACCCCCTGTCCCCAGCGCTCACCCTGTGTCAGAGAGCTGTGAAGAGATGAGGAGGCCGTTCTGGAAGCACCTTTATGTGCATTGGTGTTCTTGATATAATGTGCCATTCAAGCTTTTGAGTCCGGTGTTTAGGAGCACTTCCAGGGTCAGCATTACCCAACACCAGCCAAAAACCTGGCCCTCATGGTCTGGCAAGACAGGGCTGAGTGCACACACCGCCTGCTCTACCGGTTCATCCACTGCTTCAGACGTGCATGTGTAGGAAAGGAGCTTCTCTGGTGAATAAGTTATATAAAATAAGTATCTGGTTTATGCATTAAAACAAAGCTTTCTGAAAGGCAAAGCACAAAGGAAAGGCCTTGCTGACAGCTCAGCAGACTTTTATTGTGATGCCTGATGTCTTCTGGCTGCTGGAGCCTCGGGACCATGTGGGGGTCTCAGCTGTGTTTGTGAAAGTACATAAGCACTTGAAGCAGGATTGGTGCTGGGCACCATGGTTTCAGCTCTGCAGTGCTGCGCACTGCAGACCTCGCTGCTGCTCCCATCACCTTCCAGAAGCAGGGCAGGATCAGTGTGTTTGTGATGGGTGCAGACAGTGGTTCTGGGAAGAGCTCAGCCCTTGTGTGCTGAGCAGCAGCTTCCCCCGTTCCTTCCAGCTCCCAATTCTCACACAACAATGAGGATTCTCTTGAAATTTGACCGCTTTTCTTGGTTTTACTCCTCAATTTGGTAATTGTTCCTCCCTTCTTTCCCAAGGCAGCACAGTAAGTGGATGATGTCCCTGACTCATGCTACCCTAGCCTTGCATGATGGGCCTAGGCAAAGCCCATTGGTTTGATTTCTGTATTCAGGCTAAGACGGAATATTCACTGGTGATGATGCATGAAATCAAACAGTGTCTGAAAAAAAGGGTGCAGTATTAAACCTTGCTAAAGGATAGTAAGGAGGTGAATGTGCAATAGGGGTACACAGTGGCGGGTCTGCTGCTCCACCTCTCTGGCTACATGCAGGTTGTTCCCAGTGCCTTTGGCTTCTGGGAAGTGTTGGCAGGGCCACTGAAATGATCAAACACCAGCATTAGTTGCTGCTGGGGGATGTGGATGACAAATAGTGAATGGCCAGGCTCATATCCAACCTCATCTAACTCCTGTGCCTTGGCACTGATGCAGCCATGGCTCTGGAGCTGATGCCAGCAGATGCTGGCTACCTGGGGTGGGAGAAGGACAGGACCTTTCCCACCTAGAGCAAGGAAGATAAGAGCTATCAGTTGAGGTGGATATACTGTCCCTTTCTGTGGACACTTTACTATGTCCCAGCACATCTTGGCCTAAGTAGAAATGGCCATTGTACTCACTGTTACACACGAATGGGTAACTGTACCCGAGGAGTGTGCAATACAGCAGACCCGCCTGGGGCTGGCTGTCCAGGGACTCGTCAAACAGCTTTCTCTGGGCTTTCCGGGTAACTTGCCACTAGATGTCACAGCGTGCTTGGGTTTGTGAAGGACCAGGAGTGCCGCTGGCACTGGGGAGCCCCACCCAAGCCACCCCCGAGTCCCTGTGTTGGACTGAAGCGCATAAATCGCATCCTGATGCCTGCTCTATTCTTTTAGAGCGGTTTGGAAGCAGGTTTAGATTTCGTGTGTTATTCAGCAGAGACACCAATGAGGGGTCCATCTGCTGCCAGCCTGCAGGGTGATCCCGGTGGGACCCTCTCTGCAGGTACCCAGTGCCCTTCTCCCGCTGCAGGAACACAACCTCCCCACAGCTTCAGCTCATCCCGCAGGAGCACACTGTGTGTGTTTGAAAAGCTCTTCCAAGGGGAACGTGTTTTGCCATCGGTCCCATTCCCTTCAGCATGAGGCAAATGGGAGCCTGAGTTCGTGCAGCTGCCTGGTACTGACCTCTGCCTAAACCATATCCAACAGCTATTTATAGGCACAGGAAACCATGCTGGACCTTGCGCTTCCTTTCTCATCCCAGCTGCATCTTTAATCAGCTCAGCAGTGCAGGGAACATTGATTTTGTGTGCTTTTTCAGTGAACTTTGTGCTGAGCAGGGATAGAATGTGTACACAGTCAGGTTTGGGCAGGCTGGTGATGAGATAGGCCAGCCATCTTCTGAACTTGTTATGGCTTTATAAAGAAATGGGTATACTGTTAAAAGACTAGAAATAGATTAGAGCGTGCTGCATTTGCTGAATAAATAAAGAGTAGAATCATGGGATGGTTTGGGTTGGAAGGGACTGTAAAGATCACGTAGTTCCAACCCCTGCCATGGGCAAATGAATGACAGCATTTAAAACCTCCCAGAGGAAGTGATTTATATATAGACCCAGACTGGTGAGGCCGCTCCACCACCTGTGCCCAGGCAGCTCTTTGGTGATGTGTAGCTATTGATATAATGATGATGTTGCTCTGCTGCATTTCTTTGCTGTCAAACATGCTCATGGTTCTGACAACCTCAAACTGAACAAACGACTCCTCCAGGTGTTACCTGGGTGGGCAGTGGTGCTCTTTCCTTGTGACCAGTGTCTGCCCAGCCTGAGCAGGGATCTCATGCTCTGAAAGTGGAGAGCAGCTCCCTGGACAGGACACTGCTCCCTTCCTGCTCCCTGTGTGTAGAGGGACGTGGGGCAGATACAGGAGGCCAGACTCATGCACCACGTGCTTGGGTAAGAGAGCCGCTGCCTGTGACCGCAGGATCACAGTATGGGATGCCCTCTCTCTCTCCTGTCAGGACCTTCATACACAGTGAGCGCTTCCTAGTCCGGGTGCCGCAAGGTGTGCAGGCAGCTACCTCAGGTGGTATCTGAGCCATGGGCTGCTATCTCTGAGCAGCAGTTGCACACCAATGCTGGCTTGTGTACTTTCACGAACCCACTCCCAGGATGGCCATGGTGAGCGGTTCCATGTCAGACGCCGCTGCCAAAGAGAGAAATGGTAAAGCAATATCTCCTTATAAATCACACTTTGTTTCAAGTGTGTGTATGGATGGATCCAACTCTTTTCTTCTCCACATATCCAGAAACCAAAGCTGTTCCCATGCTGGCCCTACCTGCTATGTCAACATGTGAAGATGCTCTCATAGGGTGTAAGGGTTTTTCGAAAGGGTCTAGAATTTCATGAAAACATTCCTAAAAAGCCTGTGGGTTTCAAAAATTACCTAGGAAGAAAACTCCTTTTGAACCCTAATGCCCTTCAATCCATGGCTAATCCACTCTGGCAGTCACCACTGAAGCTGTGAACCCAGCAGGTCTCATCAGAGAGGGCTCTCTATGTTCTGTGCTTCAACTGGTTTAGGCTAATAGTTACAGAAGATGGACAGTTGTTTAAAGAAACTGGATGGAGAAATCACCAGGATTTTCCTTGAACTGCTTCCACGCTGATAGGACATTAAACAAAGAAGAACTTGGAGAAACTGAAACAACACCTTGTGACCTGAATGTCAGGCATCGTGCTGCACGCACACTGATGAGATGTTCTCTGCCACAGACAGGATGGATGCGGAACAGCTGCCGACCACTCACTACTGTTCATTTTCACCATGTTATCATTTTGCTTCATCTGGGATTGTCCCCCCCTCCATAGCACCAGTGCAGAGTACGTACAAATCTCCTTTAGTCACAGTTAGTGACTGTGCCTTAATACTAGGAGTCTTCCAAAATACTTACTGTGCTGCTTTCTCCTTAGAGAACAAGCCTTGAGCCACCCTAGGAACCTGCAGGAACTATCAAGCCAAAGGTGTTTTGAGTAGAGCGGGTTGCTCCTCTACAGAAGAAGGAGGGCTTATTGGTTAGGGGTCACCCTCTGGAGCTGAGAAGTTGGAGTCCAGTTCAGCTCTAGGGAATGGTGTATCTTCACTGCATCACTCCCCTGTTTTGCTGATGGTGGAATGCTCAGGATATAGGCAGAGAGGAGAAAAGGTGAGATAGAAACACCAAGAACAGCAGCAAAAGCTTCTCCAGGCTGTCCCACCTCAGTGTCCTAAGGCCTGGTGTTGGAGGCAGTAGTGCATCATCTGTGGGCTGGTGGCAGTTCCTAAGGGATGGCTGGGGCTGTGCTCCCTTTCCCAATCTGGTGAACACAGCGTCTCTGCAGTGGGCAGGAGCAGCCCAGCACTGGCTCCACATGCCCACCTGGGTCCAGTGGATGGGCAGAGGTGGGAGCTGGGGATCAGCATCACCCTGGCTCCAGCTCCAAGCAGCCAGTGCCTGCAGATACCATCAGCCCGAGCCTCAGCTAGTGCCAGAGTGCGGGGCAGGAAGCCTTCTCCTGCCTGGAGATACAGGTGGCATGGGAGGGCAGCATTGTCTCCCAGGTTTCCTTCTGTAGGATGAGGCTGGGGCTTAGAACAGCAACTCCTGGGGAAAGAAAATCCCAACACTTAAAAAATTAACATAAATCTCATTTTGTGCAGGTATCACCAATCTCAGATTAATTCCGCAGTATGACCATGCTGCTGCAAGGCTCTCACACTGCTGTGCTTAATATATACCAATGCATGTATTAAATGTCTTTCTGGATTCATTAGGGCTTCTCAAGGAGAATGCAGATAACGTGCAGGCTGGCAGGCGGCTGACCCAGGGCTGGGCAGGAGGAACCTGTGGGCACACACACAAACATGCAGGGCCTCAAGATCCCTTCCACTTTCTTTTTTGTGCTGTTCTGTCACCCTCAGATGTGTCAGCGTTTGATTTGCACCAGCAATAGAGCCTGGAGCCAGGCAACTGAAACTCCCCGAGGAAAGCCCTGGGTACTCTGAGGAGCACATGGTCAGCAGGGCTCTGAGGAGCTCCTTTCTTAAGGCTATGTGAGTGCTCCTGGCAGCGAAGTGCATCAGCTTCTCCCCCTCCTGAACTCAGAACCTGGCTTTTTCCCACTTATCCTGCTGGATTCATACAGACTCAGGCTGGTTTCCCTGTGGCTGAGCACAGTGCCCCTGGAGCTGTGACCTGCTGGTGCCAGGAGAGTCTGCACTTACTAGTTTATAAGGAAGCTGCCTCTTCAGTTTGCTTCTGGGCTCCACATTCTGAGCTGCTTTCTGCTCCTGAGGGGCAGAGCTTGTCCATCTCGGGGAAAGAGAAATTCATCCCTGGGGCCTTTACAGGAAGCAGCTGGATGGCGGAAATGAGTGGATGGTTCTGCTCCAGGGGCCATGCCTTTCCACATGAGAAGGCAGTGATGATGCTCCACAGCCGGCAAAGTCTCCAAGTGGAAACCCTCAAACCCATCCTGTGCCCAGAGAAAGTGCATAGGAGAGGAGCTGCCCAGTATCTGCCTGAATCAAGTCTCTTGCCCAGCATCAGCCCGGTTGACTCAATGGGCATTTTCCCTTTGGCTTCAGACCTGTGGGATTGTTCCTCCATGTCCTGCTGCCCAGATCCCAGGATCTGCCTGTGCGGTCAGGCACAGCAACTGAAATCCCAAGGCTGCTGAGCATCTCCAGACCCTCCAGCAGAGCCCACGTGCAGCCCCAAGCTGTGGCATCCCTGGGGTCATGGCAGCAGCTGGCACAGGCGGGATGTGCTGCTGCCAGGAGGAGAGGCAGACAATGTGCAGGAGGAAAGGTTGTGCCTCTTCCTGTTTAGATGCTTGCAAAGAATGCATTTTAGTGGAAAACTGACTGAGGGACCCATCTGACTGAGGACACAGGGAATGTGGCACCAGCACAAACACAGTTCTGAGAGCTTTGTGGTCAGGTAGGGCTGGTAAGCATGCTGCTCGCCAGCAGCTCATGTGGAAGCTCAGCAGCCAACAGGCACATTCTCAGTGCCACACACAGGGACGTGCCTGCTCCAAAGCTGTTGCCAGAGTTGTGCCAGCAAAGATGTCAGAGCCAAGTCACTGGGTGTCTTTGATCTTGGGCTCTCCCAACATAGTGCCAATAGGCAATAAGCTGTGTCCTTCAAGTGGGGGATGCAGCATTTCCAGCAGTGGATGCTGAAAACTGTGACACTAAAATCAGGAGGTTTTTTGAGTATTAATTAGTAGCAGACTACCCAGTGCCAGGTTATCTATGCAATGAAATTAGCTATTCATATCTAATGTCAGCCCTGCTCTTGACTCTTTCTCCCCTTTAGCAAATCACGGATGCTCCCCAAGCTGCTTTCTAGCCATATGTTAAGTTGATGTAATGCTGCTTTTAAGTCTGTGCAATTACTCAATTACTCCTGCATCTGATTGCAAGTAATATGCCTTTAGGGCTACCATTCAGTTTTGCCCATTGATTTGCTGTGTGACCTTGAGCACAACATCAAATATACTTTTAATATTCAAAGGAATTTTGCTCATCTATGCTCATGCTCTCCCCAACTTCCCAAGCAGAGTCTGCTTGTTATTTACTGCAGAATATAAAGACAGAAGGTAACCTCTTCTAAAACACAAAAGAGACCTGGGAGCCTAATTCCATTCAAATTCACCTCAAGTGATTTTCAAAGGAGCTTGAAGAGCCTAAGAGATACTAGTGAAAATGTCACCCTAGCTGTACCTCCAGGGCCTGGCATTAGAGACACCTGCGTTACTGAGACAAGTTCCCTTTGTGATCCACCCTGATTGCTGCAGAGCTTGCAAAGCATTAAGCATGCACATACTTAATGTCTGCTAGTGCTGGAGGGGGAGGAAGCCTCAAAGTGAAAACCTTTGTGCATTTAAAAGTGTTCTTCAAAACATAGATGGCTCAGCTCAGCCCGAAGCTGAGCAATAACAACTTCCCCCAGCTCCTGGGGAGACATTCTGGAGGGTACCCTCTTCCTTGTAGTCGGCTGCATGTTCCACGTGCTGCAGAGAGGAGCTTCTGAATCAAGACGTGGTGTCTGTCTGAAGAGAGGTCTTCTGAAAGAATGAGTGGTCAAGGGGGAAGTGTGAATCGAGCTTGCCCTGTCACTCCGGTTAGCCCCTGACTGTGATGATTCATGGCTTTTAAAATCACAGAATGGTTTGGGTTGGAAGGGACTTTCAAGTTCATTCAGCTCCAACTCCTGCCACAGGCAGGGACACCTTCCACTGGAGCAGCTTGCTCCAAGCCCCTGTGTCCAACCTGGCCTTGAACACTGCCAGGGATGGGGCAGCCACAGCTTCTCTGGGCACCCTGTGCCAGCGCCTCAGCACCCTCACAGGGAAGAATTTCATCCTTATCTCCAACTAGAACTTTCCCTGTTTAAGTTTGAACCCATTACCCCTTGCTCTGTCACTGCAGTCCCTGATGAAGAGTCCATCCCCAGCATCCTTGTAGGCCCCCTTCAGATACTGGAAGGCTGCTATGAGGTCTCCACGCAGCCTTCTCTTCTCCAGGCTGAACAGCCCCAACTTTCTCAGCCTGTCTCCATACAGGAGCTGCTCCAGCCCCTGATCATCCTCGTGGCCTCCTCTGGACTTGCTCCAACAGCTCCATGTCCTTTTTATGTTGAGGACACCAGAAATGCACACAGTGCTGCAAGTGGGGTCTCACCAGAGCAGAGGGGCACGCTTCACACCTTTGAGCATTTTCCCTTGTGCATGTTTGTGTAAGGAGAAACTGTGTTTTTTTTCTTTAACTTCATTGGAAGATCACTGGCAGTAGGACGGGCAGGAAGCAAACCTGTTTTCTGAGTACCTGAAGAACTTGTACCTCAGTTTCTGTGTATGTTAACTGACATCAAGCGAGGCTTGGGAAAGCATCCAGTCCGGGTTTGATCTGGGAACCATTCTGCAAATAAGCAAATGCAAACAACCCTTTCCTAAAGGTGTCCTTAGGAGACAGCTCTGTAACGATGTCAGTCTGGACAGCACTGGCAGTGCAGGGCTGAACTTCTCTCATTCGCACTCAGCAGTTACTCTTAGGGTACAAATAGCTTCCTGAGGCCAGGGGGTGAATTGCTCGGAAGCCACATAGCACATAGAGTGAGTGAGGACACTTGTAAATAGGAGATGTGCCATGCAAGCTAGTTCTTTGAAAGTGCTTCATGCTCCTTGCCTGTGGAACATTGCTGGGATAGGTGTGATCTGTGATTGCTACAACTACTCCAGCTTCTACACAGCAAGACCTCAAACCACTGAAAGTTATCTGACATCAGTGAAGACAAGGGCAGTGAAAGACTTGAGTTGTTTAAATAAGTAAAGCCAGCAAACCTCAGCTGTCTTCTGATTATTTTCTTTGAATCTGCTTCCTTTTCATTGCTTTTTTTATCCTGAGACATAAATAATGTGAAATTCCAGATCACCCATGGGTCTGAAATATAGCTGCAACAGGGACTTCTGCCAACTTTTACAAAAGGATTTTGCTAACATGAAAGAAAAATAGCTCATGCATAATAAACTCTCCTCCTGCCCCATGTTATCCTTCTGCATTTAAGGTCAAACATCTCTGAAAGGAGAAAAGATAAAGGAGACGCAGAGAGTCAGCTGAAACAACAAACCAAACCTCTGTGTGGAGAGCCTCCCATCAAGGTTTTGGGATTCGAACTCTTTGCAGCTACCACCACATCTTCTCCTTTGCCTGAATAACGCTGGGCAGTGCTTTCCTTTTATACTGGTGTAAATCTAGCTCAGGCCTTGCCCATACCCACACTTTGTCCCTGGATGCTCAGCAGGGCAGCCTGTGCTATCAAATTCATCACGTGTGTAAATCTATGCAGGACTTCTGCCCAGTTCTGTCAATTTGACTTCAGATGCCCTCAGAGCAGCTCCTCTGGACTCTAGCTGGTGCAATGCAGGCTGAATCTGGCTTAGTACATGCTGCTGTACCCTCCACGGAGGCTCCAGCCAAGAGCTGGTAATAAACTGATGGTTTTGAAATCCTTCCAGTTTTCTTAGTGATAAGATTTCTCTGTCCTGCCAGAGAAAATACCTGCAGGTTTCATTATCAGCTTCTGCTGCTGAACTGATTATGCATTTAGAATGGCTAAAGTAGGGCTTCTTTTTTATAGATAATGAGTAGAATACTTATCTCCTCCTTATATTAACTTCTTTCTCCAAGCCCATGCCCTCCTGATTCAAGGAAGACTGTTGAATATTTAAGATGTGGTGGGAGCACGCTGGAGATGAGGTATTCGTAGGGTGGCCAATTTCAAATTCTACTGGTGTTTAAGTGAAGATGCTAAAATGCACTTGAAAGAGGACTGGCGGCAGGAAAGAGCTTGTGGGCAGTCAGGGGCTGCTTGAGCTCCATGCACTGGGTCATTGCACAGCTGCCTTCTTCCTACCAGCCTGCGAGCTGCATGGCACGACATGAGATGGTCTTGGGGGATTCTGGTGTTTTGGGAGCCCTCCAGGCTTTCCCCTGGGTGCAGTCAGAGAACACATCAATTTTCAGAGATATTTCTGATCCAAAACACTCTCTTTTGACCATTTTCTAGAGTCTGGGCAATTCTGACTGCTTGTAAAGTCATCTCTTCAGCTTGTTTTGATACCAAAATGTATAAGCAAAATAATGAAGTGAGCCAGGCCTGTAGCTGCTGGCATCACCTGGACCTAGAAACCCCAGCTTACACAGTGGCTGCTCAAGTGTGCAGAGCACTGGGGGAGGCTGTACTCATGTGAACGCACACACGTGAGCTGTGGCACTCCCTAACACTGGTCTGCACATGGAGTCTTCTTTACCTTTCTTTCTCTGCAAGCTCCATTCCATGGATTTTCCCCACCTGGCCCCTGGTAAGGGGCTCTGCTTCTGTAGAGGAGCACTGCACCCTTTGATGCTCACTGCTGTGTTGAGAAAAGGGCTGAATTCATCTTGTTTCTTGAAATAAACCTGCAAACCCCTCGACCTTCCTGAGCTGGATGGATGTGTTTCAGATTGCTTAATTCCATTTGTCTTCCTGAGCATGTGAGAGAGATGGCACTGGGATGAAGGGAAAGGGAGCCAGAGAGCTTGTGACCAGCCCATTTCAGTATCAGAGGTAAGACATCAATGAATCCCATCCACTTTGCAGTGTGCAGCCATTCCCATTAATTTTTGGAGGGGCAAGAAAAGGAATTATTTAACGGAGCCTATATAAAAGTCATAACTCAGCAGTATGCCAGAAAATAACCATCTGTTGTATTGCGTTTTATCTATTCTTGTAACATCTTCCAGTGCTTTTAGACTTCTAGAAAAATGCCAGGATATCATTCTGCAGCAGCATTGCCACTGTTACACATCTTTACACTTCGATTCTCATCTCAAGTCAGGGTAGCCAGAAGAAACAAAGCTGACCAGAGGATGAAAGAGGCAAAACACATGGGGGGTGAGGTTACTATATCTAAACTAAAGTGTATAGCTTTCTTTAAAGGCCTTAGCAGCTGGAAGAAACTCTTCAAGGCAGAAACCATCTTCTTCGCTCTGAGGCTGTAGCCAGGCAGGTCCCATGGGTGTCATCACCAGGTACTTGCAATAATGTCACCATTTCCAGGACTCTTAGCATGAGCAGCGTGGCAGGCGAGGAATTGCTAAGGGTAGCTGACTGAGGATAATGGATAGTAGGATGAAATTGAGAGGAAAAACTTAATTGGAATTAACTAGCTGAGAAAAGCCTCTTGATCTGTCAGTGAAATTGCTTCCCAAGAGCAATGGTGTAGTCCCAACCACGTGGGCATTTAAAGCCAGTCTAATGCCTGTGATTCCCTCAGTTAACTGGAGTATCCCAATAATTGGAAGTGACACAAAGATTTATCTTCTTTGATTGACTCGCTTTCAGAGAGGCTCATCTCTTTGTGGTGCTGCATAGAGCTTTCGGGGCAGCTGTTTGCACTCAAACTGCCAGGAGCTGACAGTGTGTATCCATTGCAGCTCTTCAGATGTGTTCTTTGAAAAAACACCTAAATCACCAGAGTAGACAGTACTAATCAGTCTGCAGGAAAATGGAGCATCCTTACCTGGGGCAACCTGCTATCAATCTTGCCGTGCCAAAGCTCCGTTATCATACAGCAGTACAGAGCCATTTAGGTGCATTACTGCCAAATGCCCAATCAGCCTGAAAAATTGGGCTGATTTTAGCCAAGACAATAAAAGGAAAAGGTGTTTTGCCAAATGTATAAAAACAAATGGATGGTATTTCAGCAGAAGCTCCCATTTACGATAGAGCAGGATTAATCACAGCAAGATGATGGGAATGGCATCCTACTCTGATAGCAGAAAAGCCAGTGAGCAGCAGCAAGCTGGCCCTGGAGGGAGGTGTGTGGGGAGGTTTTGTACTTACACTGCCCATTGACCTGCTGGGTGCCCCTGCACAACACCAGCATCTCCTCTCTTGCTCTGCCTCCCCTGATTCAGCACAGCTCTTCAGAGCAACACCTTCCCCCTGTGTTTTGGTCCTTTCTAGAGTGTGTAGATAGGGCCTGGGAACTGAGGTGCTACTTTGGCTGTGGTGAAGCACAGCACTTGGGAAATCAGAATTTATGGCAACATTATATCTCAAGATGATTAGGGTATGAGATTTATTAGATAGGCCTAAATGCTTCAGGTTGGAAGGAGACAGGAATTCGCTATTGTGAGCAAATATGAAGTCTGCTTGGCACATTTGGTGATTGCAGCACCTGGACAAGCTTCAGATAGTATCTTGTGGTTGTTACTTCATGCTTGCACGGCTGCGGGAGGACTGGCTCACAGCCTGGCTTCTGATGCAGCCTCCCAGCAGCACAGCAGCCTGTGGGCACACATTTGTGTGAAGGAGTCACCAGGGAGAGGAGCCAGAGCAGCGCTGCTGGGTCTCACCGGTTTCCTTGGTGCAAGTCCCTTCCCCTCTGGCTGTTGGCTCAGACGTGCCCGCCTGCAGCCCAAAGGGACAGCTTCCCTGTCCTTCCAGCCTCTGCCCACCTGGAAAAAGCTCTGAGGGCTCCTCTAACGCTTCAGGCTGGCTGGAGACTTGCTCCCCGTTACACACTAGGGTCACTGATGGTAACGTGTTGTTCTCGCTCCGCAGCAGGCTCCTCCCCGGCCCCCGCTTGCCTGCAGGCTGACATGGGAGGTGTGGGGGTGCGGGGCATTTCCCCTGCTCAGGATGTGTGTGTGTGAGCAGTCCGTGTTCTTGCCCACTCTCCCTTTGCTTCCTGGCCTCGCATGGTGAGAAAAAGGAAGTGAGAGAGCAAAGCAGATGGGAAAATCGGGAGGAAGGAAGGAAAACGGGACTTGGGCACCAAGGGGGGTTGCACACTTGGGAGGTGGGGCGATATGGCACTGCCCAGCTCTATTTTGAAGCAATTCAAGGTTTCAAGGTCTTCAAATGTGGAGAGACAGTTTGCCTTTTTGCATGATCAGTTGCACTGTTACGCCTCTGCTGTTCAGTGCCTAAATGAGACCTAGTTAGGGAAATGAATGTAAATGAGGGATGCTAATGTTTTGCCTGGAATGTTGTCAGGTATAGCACTAGAAGGAGAATATTCTGACTTACTTTTGAAGAGTAAATGGTTATAAAGGAGTTAGTTTGCTTCTCATTTGAGCATTCGTTTTCAAACTGCTCTTTTTCTGCTGTGAGAAGGTTGGGTTAAATATATCTATATAGATACAGGTGGTAATATAGATACAGATGATGATATAGATGATATAGATATAGATGATATAGATATAGATGACATAGATATATATAGATGATATAGATATAGATATAGATATATAATAGACCCAGGGAGAAAATGCTGAAAATTTAAGGTTACCATTAAGGAGAGAGTTGATAGAATATGGTTATGTAAAGATTTAGAAAGACAGCAAGGAATTTAGGCTTTGGGTAAGATCTGCAAAACTAGAGCCAATCGGTACCCCAAGGAATTTTACACAGATGTATATTCCTTACAAGACTCTCTTATGTTAAGTTTTTTTTTCATTCCTTCTACTGTTTGTAAAGTCTTCTCAGTATGTTCTGTTTAGCCTGACTGTCTCTGTATGTGGGCCCTTGGGTTACCAAGTAAATCCTTTTCTCATAATGACACAGCAATTCAGTCCAGAATGTCCCAGTGAACCAGCTGGACATGGGCTGGGCTAGCGGAGAGCCCTTTAGCTGAGGGACATGGACCAAACCCAGCCGGTGATGGCCACCAAAGCTTCCCAGGAAAGTAGAAGGCTCTGCTCTGGCTCAGACACCCGCAGCGAAGCAGCAAGCTCCCTCTCTACCTGCGCTCCTCTTGGCTGCTCTGCATTTTGCTCTGCCTCCCCACTCCCAGGCTGGTTTCCCACAGCTCTTCTCCTTCTGAATGTCTCTGAAGAGTGCTGGCCTGGAACTGCCAGCTCCTGTGACAAGCCACAGGTCCTGCTGCTTCCCACGATGGGCAAGGGTGCAAATAAACCAACACTGGTTGTAAAAGGATTCAGTCTTTATGAAACCCAGCTTTAGGAAACCTACACTGCTTGGCTTTTAACAGCAGCAGCAGCCCTGAGTTACACGGCTGGACAAGACACAGTGCAGAGATGAATTTCCTTTAATTTGTTCCAGAGTAACTCACCATTTAATTTAACTGAGCCGTTCCTTGTTCTCCTGTGCTGGAATGATGGATTGTGAAATGCACTCCTTTAAATTAATCCAGACGCTTGATTTCTGTCAGCAGAGTAATCTCTCTCAGTGGTATGCTAAGTATGCTTTTAAAAGGTATGGTTAATATGAATGATATGCACTCAGTTGGTGATTTAAGTGTTTACACTTTCCAAACAGCGCAGAAAAAACAAATATGGCTCAGTTGCATGTTTTTATAACCTCTCTGAAGTGATCGTTCAAATAACATCAAAAGGACTCAAATGGATTTCTAAATTTGACAGCTCAAGTGAGGGCAACTCCCCTCTCATCAGAGAGCCATCAATTTGAAATGGGGCTGAGCAAAGCTCATAATATTTCTGATTGCAGGGCTTCCATAGATCATCCAGAAAGGTTTCTACTGGAGCCATTAATGGTAAAATATTTCACGTGGATGCTGTCACTGCTTGATGTTGCAAAGGATCAGGGCTCTTTTTTTTATTTCTCTATCTTTTTCTTTTGCTGTTTTTACTTCTTAAAGATGAAGTGGGGCATTTCTGGAGAGGAGAATAAGAGGGAGTGTATGAGCACTTTGTATTTCTATACTGTCTCCTTTACAAGAACTGCTAAAACTTAAAGCGAAGTTGAGTAAGTGATACTGATGTAAACCAACCCATCATGTCCTATCAGCCCAGACACGCTCCCAGTCTGTGTTATCAGAGGTAAGGGCTATCTGAATGCTACAGTTAGACACTGCACAGCATTCCCTGGGTCCAGCTGGAACCTGACAGCAGTAGTTATTCTTAAATGTGGGAAGACAAGAGCAATCCTCCTGCTAGTGAAATATGCTTTTCAAGCAAAGGTAAACGTCCCTCAACTTTTATCAACACATGAGCTGTAGTACACACTTGCCCACCCAGTGATTCTTGGCAGGTTTACACCTCCAGACAATGGCACATCTAACAGCTGACCTTGACTGAAATTTGGGTTCCTGTGTTGTATGTAGGGGCAATGTGCTGGAAAGGGCATCTGGAGTCAGGCAGCCTGAAGCCTTTTATTTCACCGCCAGTGGCACAGGCAGAAATGGTATTTTCCCTGCCAAACAGATTTAGATCATACTGAGAAATATGTAAAAGGCTTGTATTATCTGAAATAATAGGTCAAGTTGTTTTGCAGAAAGTGAGGGCACTGATTACAAGGTGATTGCATGTGCTGACATCCCAGTATTGACAGGATAATGTACTTTTTTTCCTGACCATTCTAAAGCCTTTTACATGTGGCATGCACAATTGACTTGTCTTGCCTAGACAGGTAACACATACCTTATACCTTTCAAATCTAACTCTACACCAGCCTATGACATTTGGCTCAGGAATCCCATGGACCTTTGGCAATCAGAGGAAATGGTGTGTGCATTTTCTACTATTCTGGCTTAGACACCTTTATCTGCTTAAAAAAGAAAGTGAAGAGTTGAAGTCTGCTTCATACTTCTTGCCAGCCCTCTCTCAGGACAGCACAAACTGATGTGATCTCCCAACTCCATGTCCTGTAATAGCCAAGCCATCTAAGGAAAAACTGTTTGGCTTAATAAGGTAGAAATTATGTGATGCCTCCATAGAAACAAGAACATACGCACCCTCCCATCATGTGCATGCTGGCACCAAGCTTTACTTCAGTCTTAGGCAAGGACTGGGTACTGCTGACATCTGCAATGAGCTAAAGAAAATTAACGTCTTTTGATCTGAAGTGCGTTTATTAATGGGATTTAGTGGTTCAGGTTGTTTAGTTTTGGTGTTTCTTTTTTTATCATCTTAACAGCAATCTTCAAATACAACAAGCGTAAAATACTCTTAGGTTTTGAAAGTCTGTTATAGCAAAGTAGCTCAAGAACCAGCCCAAAGGCTTTAATGTCTTAAAGGCAAGCTTTACTGGCCTTGCTGTGTTCCCAAATCAGAAACTGATTATAACATCCTTCTGCAGGAGTGCCTGGATGGCAGATGTCTTTTACGCCCATCACCTGGCAGTGGAGACCTTGTGGTCAACTACAGGTGTTATGGAAGATGCTATCATGTATCTTAAATGTCTATTAAATGAGAATTAAAATCTAGCTGGGCTTTTGTCTTCACGCAGCTGTGTGACTGGACCATTGGCTCAGTTAGTCTGCAGACCCAGGCTTACAGCCTTTCTTGGAACAAGGGCTTGTTAGCCAGAATGGGTGCTAAGAGAGGCTGAAGGACCTGACAGAGATCACAGAACCAAAACTGGGTGCTGATGTCTTCAGTAGTGACTTTGGGTTGTTTGTTAGCCCCTAAACTGCAAATCACAACTACACCATGGCTGAGGCTTGGTCTCTCAGACACTGAGTACCTGGTTTGTCTCACAAAGGACTTTTTGTTGGGCTCTGAGGTGCTTGCATGAGCTGGTGTGAGCCTCAGGCCGCTGGGCGTGCTGCTGCAGTGCTGTGGGCCAACCAGCTCGGGTACTCTTGACGTTTCTGGATGTCTTCTAAGCATGTAATGCTGATAGAAACGTTGTTTAAATATTTGTGAGTTATTTAAAAATAGTGCGTCAAATAAGCAGCCTTGTGACGCCCGACAGATATGTGCCTCAGCCAGTGCTTTGGTGGAGAAGGAAGAGGTCAGCACGAGTTATGTACACAACTTCAACTCTGACGAGAGACATGCTGGACCCATAAAACACAGAGCTCGATCCATAAACCACATAAAACTGGTCCCCCCCATACACAAGGTGCCGAGGTGAGGGGTTTCAGTGGTGCTGAGCAGCCAGAGCTGAAGGAATGCTCAATCCACAGCAGGTCCCATGGCAAAATGGAAAGCGGGATTGAGTGCGCCCTCAGCAAGCCTGCCAATGACACCGAGCTGTGTGGTTCGGTTGATGGGCTGGAGGGAAGGGATGCCATCCAGAGGGACCTCGACACGCTTGTGAGATGGGGCAGGAGGAAGCTGCCCAGGGCTAGGTGTGCACCAGTGCCTGGTAGCTGGGGAGCTCAGGCAGACAAGCAGAGACAGGCAAGCTGTGCTGGAGCTCCAGGCGCCCCTGCCCCTTCTGAGCTCTTCAGGCTCTCTGAATATTCCCCTGCTTGGTGCCCATCTGCAGTTTTAGATAACTAAAGATCAGGAAGCTCAAGGGAATGAATTTGTAATCCATGATTCAAGCCTTTCAGCAGTTTCTCCTCAGTATTAGAGCATTTTTTGTCAGGCCAGGTAGATGCTGGACAGAGGGGAACGGTGTTCCTGTGATAGACGTAACAACTGGACATTATTAATTATATTAAATACTTATTTGATGAGCTTTAAGATGTTCATCAAGTGTTTAAAAGTTGTTTTCATCTGTGCAGTGCATTCTCTTCTTTCACTAAACAGGTATCTTGTAGAGATTAAAATAAGCCACCAGGCATTGCTGAGTCCTGTCGTAGTCTATTAAGGAGGCTGAGCCTGCTGTAACATTTGAATCTGGTTTAATGTTGCCTTTAAATCGATTTGACACCAATTCCAGACCTGTTGTAAAAATAAGGTCCATGATTAAAGCACCTCTGTCATTCTTTCCGAGGTTTTTTCACTTTCTAGAATTGCTGCAAAGGAAATGATTTTTAAAGCATTCACAATATTGACCTGTTTCTTGGCTCTTGTCACAATCCATATAATGGCTGCAATGGGAGATCCTCTGTAGTTACTTCTCTAGCTGGCACATTTCGCACATTTGGAAAATGGCTTTACAAGTGACTACTGCAATTTCACACTTTGCCTCACAGATTCTGACCTGAAATCCCCTTTTTTTTCTTCCTTTTTTTCACTCATTGGTTGTTTTATTTTGGTTCTCTTTGATATTTTCTTCCCCTTTAAAGTGCCAAAGTGAGAAGCCAAAATGAGTCTCAGCTTCTCTGAGATCCAGACGCAAGCTGTTCTGCTTTTCAGATGAAAATGCTACATCTACTTATGGAATTCATTGAGGCTATTTATTGAAGTCTTTTGCATATTATTTCTCTGAAATGGCAATTGCATTTTCAGGAGTTTTCTCTAGGCCTAACATTAATAATTCAATTGAAAAGTTTATCCATATGTCATAGGAGAAAACCACAAACACAGAAAAAGAATTGTGTTTTCTGGAAAGGTCTCAAAGATTTCAGTGAATTATCTGCTGATAAACTTGAGCTGGGAAAATAGAAATGACATCAATTGTATTGGTCCGTAATCTCTAATGATAGATTTGGCTTCAACACCACACTTTTTTCCTTCTCTCTTGTTGACGCGTTCCTGGAAATACATTGATAAACACTCATCAAACATCTTTGGAAATAGTTTCAGCCTGTGGGGGGATGCAAAGCAATCAGAATCACTGTGATGTGAGCTGTTCATAGCAAACAGCAGTTTGTAGCTGTAGGTGAGATCTTTTGGTCCCCAGGTATTCATCTGAACAAAAAGATGGTCACAAATGATTACAAATAACAAAGCGAGGATGTGAACATGGCCAGGGTGTTGTCAAGAATTCAGGCAAGTAATTGTTAAGCCTGTTTCATCGGCGTTCTACCAAAACCTCATCACCTTTCAGATTTTACTATCTAATAAGCAGTCTCACCAATAAATTATCAAGATTTCCTAATTTTATACATTCTAGTGCTTCTTATTCATGTGAACTGTTGTACCTGGCTCTCCTGTAATAAAATACTACATGTTCCTCTGCATCACATTGCTCACATCGCTCACGTTGATGGCAATACCACATTGATGGTAATAACCGGACCACCAGTTCCTAAACACTGAAATTCAGATGCCTTCAATTCTGTGGCACTTATTTAGCTCAAAAGCAAAAATTTCTTGGAAAAACTCACAAGCAAACCTGTTCTCAGGAGATTTCCATCCAAGCAGATCTGACTGTGTGCATAGATAAGCTTGGGATAGTCTTCGATCTAATATGACACTTGCCTGTTGCTGCTTCCTGAGCTGTTAAGATATATTGTTAGAAATAGCAACTGTCTTTTCATGTATAAAACTGGTCTGCTAAAATCAGGAGGTGCTGGCTTTGGGTGACTGGCAGAAAATTGTCCTGTCCAGCTGCATTGATTGGTTGCTGGAACGGGCATCCACTGGATCTTTGAGGAATCACCCGTCAGTCCACTTTGTTCAACAGCTGAGATATAATAAAAGTAGGAAGAAAAATAAGCACAAGGTCCTCTTGTGCTTTTCTGGTTAAGGAAGAAGCAGCTGGTTTTTGAGAATGATGACTGAAAGAGGATCCCGTTCGGATAGATCATGTTTAACTCGGTTCTGATTCACAGCAGTATCACAGCAATGTCTGAACTCCAGAGAGAATGATTGCAGCTCCTATGGCCTCTGGCTTGGGAAAAGAACAGATCAGAATGGATATCTGAACAACTTCACACCTTCAGGCCTGGTCTGTGTGTCAGAGGGACACAGCAGTATGGAAGTGATTCTTGTTATTTTACTCACCACCTTTTATTTCCCAAGTGTGCAAGAGTCATTTCTAGAATGGATTATCCATTTATGCTCAAGTCTCAGCCATTTTGGAGTCATATTGGTAAGACAGAGTGGGCAGTCTGGTTTTATGTATTTAAATGGCCAGAAATGTCCTGTTGGCTTTGTTCTTCTTATGTGCTGCTGAAGTGCTGTCTGCTGGACTCCAATTCATAACCAGCGCAAACCTTTTCACAAGTAGCACCATTTTCATGATGCTGAAAAGCTGAGCAGTGATGCCAGGGAAGCACAGCAACGCCCATCTCTGTTCAGAACTGGCACGCCAGGTATCTGGCAAACCACTCATCACCACTTCCACTTCAGAGCCCTTTCGGGCTGAGCTGCCAGAAGCAGATGCTGTATTCAAGGAGAGAGGTAGCAGTGGGCAGAGGGGTTGTGAAACAAGGCTTTGTGAATCAAAGCTAATTACAATCTGTTGGCTTCTTATGTGGGAAGAGCTGAAAGGAGATACTTTTCCATACAATTCCAAGTGTATTAAGTGGAGTATTTCTTGACATTCTGTCTCCTCCTTGCAGTCGTCTGGCTCTCCCATTTTACGTGATGTCTTTGGCAACGGTCACCACTGCCCAAAGCAGGACACCGTGTTCACTGGTGCTGGAACAGGACCTGGCACACATTACCAAGGCCATGCCACGCCTTGCTCTTTTGGATTTGTTTCTGAAACCCTTTTTGTGTTCCCTAGAAGGGAACATGTCATGGCAGCAAAAATTTACTCTGGAGAGCAGCAGATCCTATCCAGATTGTTTTGCTGGGAAAAGCACTTGGTCATTCGTGAAATAATGTTACCTTGAATAGAAAACATGCAATAATGATGGTGAATCCGTAAAGGCCCATGTGTGGTGCTGTGAGTTTGCTCTGGGTACCCTGTTCTCTGCACTTGGCACTCTTCTGTGCACTGTTCCCATGCAGGAAGGTCTGACAAGGGTATTACATTCCCTGAAGGGGAGACTCCTCATGGAACTCCATGCACCCACTACAAGCACATTTCTCCCAAGCTTTTTCAAGCTTAATGTTCTTAGTGAATTTATGAAACAAGATGTTATCTTCTTTGCTGATACATTCTCTCACGTATATTTTAGGAGCTTCACTTTAGGAGGATGGTGCCAGCCCCTTTTCAGTGGTGCCCAGTGACAGGAGGAGGAACAGTGGCCATAAACTAGAACACAACAAGTTTCACCTCAACACAAGGAAGCACTTCTTTCTGTTGAGGGTGGCAGAGCCCTGGCACAGGCTGCCCAAGGGGGGGTCGTGGAGTCTCTCTCACTGAAGACATCCCAAACCCGCCTGGACACGTTCCTGTGTGCCCTGCTCTGGGTGGCCCTGCCTTGGCAGGGGTTGCACTGGGGGATCTCCAGAGGGCCCTTCCAACCCTGATGATTCTGTGAGTCTGTGATAATGTGATTCTGGAAGAATTCTTCAATTTGTTTAGTCTAAGCATAAAAATTCCTTGAGAAAATTCCTGGAATTTGTTGTGATAGCAGTGTTTTCCTCGTTAAAAAATGCTTGACTTCTAACAACAGAAGACAAAAGCTATGTTTCAGCTTGAAATTTGACCTGCTCTAATGAGAAGCAGATTGCACAACTTTAATGGAATGGGTGCATGGGGATTTAAAGGCGTGAAGATTAAACCAAACCATTGTTATGTGCTGGACAATGTCTGTTTCCCAGGATCAGCAATTCCACAATATTTGCTTTCATAACAACATAGAGTAGTTGTGGTTATTGTAACAGTAGGTAAACAGCCATATAAAAAAGCCAACTCCTTCTAAGGGATACAGGAACTACAAGGATGCTTTAGCTTTCCCTTAAAAAAAGGTGATTGTGTTCTATTCTGCCTTACTTGTGGTATCTGGTATTAGACGAGGAATTCTCCCTGGTCTTTATTTCCCTCTAGAAGAGGGAAGGAGGAAATTCCCTGCCATTATGGATTGTTGAAGGCTGAGTTTGGAAAGGAAGACATAAAAACGAGAATTTGTGATTACCTGACATTGTCATCTCTGGATTTCAGGTCTGTGTTTATTGGAAACATGAGAGCTTTGTCTGCAGGAGGTTTCATTGGAAGGTCCCAGTGAAAGCAGCCAAGCAAAGTTCATTGGGAGATGGAGAAAATACCATGAAAACTATTTAAAAGCTTTTATGATGTTTTAAGATTCTGATGATGAAGACTGTAAAAGCCAGGTGTGAGTGGTTTTGAATGACTACAGCCTGGGCGAACCAGGAGGACACGTTTCCTGTAATCCAGCAGCTTTTTGACTGATTTGAGACCACACCATTTTATCTTGATTTTCAGGGGAAAGATCTGCTGCTATATGAGAGGCTATGAATGTGCTTATTTTCTCATACTTCTGCTCTCACACAGCTGCTTTCTGACAAGACGACCAGAATGATGACTAGATGCTGCTTCTGCAGCAAGATGGGTTAATGGTTTTTGTCTTCGCCTCAACATTACTTCAGTGTATCCAAGAATCTATTTTTAACAATATCGTTTTCCTCTTTTTAAGCAAGGTTAAAGGCTTTATTCAGCTTACTCTTGTCACAAGAGAAGAAAGATAGTTACGCAGCCCAGGTTTTCGCTCATACATCTTGCTCCCTGAAATACACATCCTGGCAGTTCTCCTCCGCCTTGCGTCATAGATGATAAAGTTCCAGTCTTTGTCCTTGGGAAAATATCTTTCAATCAATGGATTTCCTTGTCAGGAAGTTTTTGGTTTTGTTAGCCTGAGTTGGGATGGTTTTTACCCTTAGTTTTATCTCATTATTTCCAATTTAAATCCTTTTCTATTGATTTTATTAATTTTCTTCTTTGTAAATGGTGATTTTTCCCCAGGACCTTCAATATTAATCTGTTTTAACTCTGTCTTAATGCAATGACTGTGTTTTGTTCTGCATTTTTCCTCCCAATTGGTCTAACTCCTTAATTAATCATGCAGCTTTTCTCTGAACAACTTGTTTCCATAGAAATATCTTTCTTGATGCCTACTAGGATAGTCACAGCTGACGTTAGACTTCTTGATATAGAACTCAAGATCATCAGCCATGAAAATGGAAAACAGTTACTTTGGGATCTTACTAAGAGAAAGTCAGAAATGAAATTCCATTCAGCTTCGATTCCTAAAAAGTGTTTGTTGTGGGAGACACTGAAAGGGAACCATAGGAAGAAAGGAGTGAGGTGATCTCTGATAAATGTATTTACATGGGAAATATTCCAGTGACATCAGAATTCAAACATGCAAGAAGCTTGGCTTTAATGACTCTGCTTCTCGGCACGGCGCCTGTCTGAAATCACTGCAAGGACTTGGGGCTTTTGTACAGTTTTGGTTAAGTATGAGTAAGGGATTTGGGAGCATCAGGCTCATTTAGAAACATGATTCATTGTGTTCATGCAGTATTTCTTGAAGTTGTTTCAAAATGACCCGCTCTGGGATTGTCTTTCACCATATCTGAGCAAGGTGGAATGTGACTGGTTTGGAGATACCGTGTACAGAGTCCCCATGTGTGCTGACCTACAGTAGGCTAATGGTTGGGTTCTTCACTCAAGTTAAGTCAGCTTGGAATTCAACCTGGGTCTGGAGAGCCTCCAGCAAAGGCGAGTGGTTTCAGAAAAGAGGAAATCAAGCTCTAATGACCATTTGGGGAAAACATCTCATTTTCCAGGCTTCATTCCCAAATAATGGGGTAAGCTTTAGAGCTTCACTAATGTAAGTGGGTGGTCCTTGATGGGCTGAAGAGCTGGGAATGGGAAAGCCCAGGTGAGCACGAAATGGATTTTCTTGTCTTCTCTACCTCTGGCACAGGAGCCTCTTCAGCAGCCTCAGAGTCTGCAGCCCCACAGCTGGTGTGGAGGGTTTGACATGCTGAGGAGATACCCAAATGCCTCTTCTGAAACTGAGACATCATTATTCCAGACATCCTTGGGAAAACAGCAATTCCTGCTTCAGATATAGATGCTGAGGATCAGCTTCTGTAGGGTGTAACTTACTGTGTGTGGGCAGAACCTCCTCCACTCAGAGGCTGATGTGAGCATCCCCCAGGTTTATTGCTGATAAAGTATTGGGTGAGGAGAAGCTCCCCATGACCTGGCTTCAGTGTGCGCTTGAGCCCAGAACCCCCCTTGTGCTGGGCTGCACCCCCAGAGCGTGAGCAGCAGCTCAGGGAGGGGATCCTGCCCCTCTGCTGTGCTCTGGGGAGACCCCCCCTGCAGTCCTGATCCAGCTCTGGGGCAGCAGCACAAGAGGGACGTGGAGCTGCTGGAGCGAGGGCAGAGGAGGCCATGGAGATGCTGCGAGGGCTGGAGCAGCTCTGCTCTGGAGCCAGGCTGAGAGAGCTGGGCTGGGGCAGCCTGGAGAAGAGAAGGCTCCTGAAGGGGAGACCTGAGAGCAGCTCCAGTGCCTAAAGGGGCTGCAGGAAACCTGGAGAGGGGCTTGGGACAAGGGCCTGTAGGGACAGGCCAAGGGGAATGGCTTTAACCTGCCAGAGGGGAGACTGAGATGAGCTCTTAGGCAGAAGCTCTTCCCTGTGAGGGTGCTGAGGCGCTGGCACAGGGTGCCCAGAGAAGCTGTGGCTGCCCCATCCCTGGCAGTGTTCAAGGCCAGGTTGGACACAGGGGCTTGGAGCAACCTGCTCCAGTGGAAGGTGGGAACTGGATGAGGCTTAAGGTCCCTTCCAACCCAAACCAGTCTGGGATTCTATGATTTTAGGGCTATGCATTGTTGTTTCATGGCAAATACCCAAATGAACATGAGTGGGAAAGAGAAACTGCATGGTCTGGATGGGCATTTCTACCATATGAAGCAGTGTGCTGATGTTGTGCCCAGATTTAAATTATAGATTCTGTCTCCCTAACCCAAGCACATAGCTAAGAATTTAATCAGTGCAGGGTGTGTACTTTTTATATTGCTTTGGGTGGGTCTGGAGAAAAGCATTTTCTTAGCTAATCACAGCTAGATGCCATATATCACACATGTATCACACATATATCACACCACCGTAATACTTTCTGTATTGTGTAGCCCAATGTGAGTATCAAATATATTTTATATTGTGTCATTTGAATTATCAGTTTAGGAACCAATTGCATGAAAAATAGACCATAAGTCTGCAGATTTTGCATTTGGTTGTTATACAGAGAATAAATCTAATGATAATGAAACATGAGGGTGTAATGATCCTAAATGAGATTGGGGTGAATGAAATTAACAGAAGAATGCATTACTTCTTCAATTCTGAAGTCTTCATTTAGAAAGAAAAGAGCCATATCCAGAAGAATTCTTGTTTTAAATAGAATTAATGGATTTTTTTCTTATCCATTGCTTTCAATCTTTCTTTTTTTCTGCTGTGTTGTAAGCTCCAAAGTGTAAGAGCCTGAACAGCACAAGATGTTGTCCTGCAGAAATTTAGAGCCTGGTTTGGTTACCTGGAGGGGTTCATAGAGTCTGAGTTATCTTTAGACCTCTCTAATTTAACACAGTATCCCACTCTTATGTCTGCCCTATAAAGAAGTAGTGCCCAACAGTCCAGCAGAGACAAAGTTATTAGTGACTTAAGTCAACTAATAAGACTTAACTTCCAGGGAAATAACTTTAAATGTATTAACACTTGTGATACGTTCTTCTGAGAGCAGCCTACAGGACACCCTGCACCGTGCTGAGCATCCTGCACAAGGGTTGTTCAGGCTGTGAAGGCTCGTCATGTATTTTTGTTAGAAATCCACAGTTTTGTATTGCTCAGTTGAGTTTAAAATCAGCGCAGAAGTTTTAAAATAAACTTAATGTGACAAAACAGCAAATCTACATTGAGAGCTTGGGGCTGGGGTCTATGTTAGTGTAGTCAGTGTAGTCAGTGAAACAGTGTCGTTACGGGCAGAAAATAAAATCACAGCAGTGGTGAACTACAGCATATGTGAAGAAACGGAGTCAGTTGCAAAGGTCCCAAACCATCATGTTTTCAGTACACAGATACATTGCTCAAATGTATATGAATTTTTCAGACCACAAACTATATTTTGTCTAGACTAAGTCTGAATAAGCAAAATGAAAGCTCTGTTTCTGTCTGTTCCATGAAAACTGTTGCAGCAAGGGACACAACTGCACCATGACCACTGTGCAGAATGGCTGGGGCTGGACCTCGGGTTTCCACATGGATCTAGCTTGTGCTCTATCCCCAGCTGAAGGTCTGTTGCCAGGCGCAGCATCATTTGGCAGGGTGCAATGTCAGGCTGAAATGTCAGTGTGCTGAGTAGAAGCAACACTGTGCTGGGGGCTTGTGGGGAAGGAGAAAATGAGACAGAGGGTAATTTCGTAAAAACATGAGAAATCCCTCAAAATTACATTGGTGAGATGTCAGTCTGGAGAAGAGAAGGCTCCTGAAGGGGAGACCTTAGAGCAGCTCCAGTGCCTAAAGGGGCTGCAGGAAACCTGGAGAGGGGCTTGGGACAAGGGCCTGTAGGGACAGGCCAAGGGGAATGGCTTGAACCTGCCAGAGGGGAGACTGAGATGAGCTCTTAGGCAGAAGCTCTTCCCTGTGAGGGTGCTGAGGCGCTGGCACAGGGTGCCCAGAGAAGCTGTGGCTGCCCCATCCCTGGCAGTGTTCGAGGCCAGGTTGGACACAGGGGCTTGGAGCAAGCTGCTCCAGCGGAAGGTGTCCCTGCCTGTGGCAGGGGTTGGAGCAGGAGGAGCTTTAAGGTCCGTCCCAGCACAACCCGCTCCCTGCTCTGCGATCCCCGTGCCCGGTTCCCGCACACGCAGCGCTGCCGTGGCGGGGCGGGGCGGGGGGGCGGGAGCGGGGCCGTCGGCAGGGCCGGGCGGTCACACGGGCTCGGTGCTCTGTGGCCGGTGGATGCTGCCCCCGGTGCGGCTGCAGGTGGGTGCTGCAAGGACCTTCCTCCCACTCAGTGCCGCTGCTCTGCCCGCCAGCGGTCCTTCCGAGCTGCTCACCCTCCAGGTCAGGCTCCTCTAGTACCTGTTGCTTCTACTCATAGCTGGGTGCGTTTCGGGAACGCTTTGTAGATCATAGAGTCATTATTGGCATGTTGCAGAATTAAGGGGAACTTAGTACTGCAGGGTGAAACAGCATGGACAGGACACTTGGCTTGCTTTTCGTTACTTCTGTGCTGTTGTTTTACTGACGCTGGCTCTGTTGCAGCAAGCAGTTACCCTTCCCTTACAGCTCCTCCTGGGAATTTTGCATCAACTATTTCTCTACAAGGGTCCCGTAAAAAATCCAGCCATAAGGAGTTTCTGCACCAGAGGAATGGTGCATCTGCTCCTGCTTCAAAGCCAGAAGGACCAAAGCATGGAGAAGCAATGTAGCTGGGATTAGACTGCAGGGACATAAATCCCCTCTCTATTGCCCCACTTTTACTTGGAATTTACAAGTATGGATTTGGAAGTTAGAAGGGTACACTCTCATTTCTCCTGAAGTCAGTCTGAGTTAGATACGTAATTCCCTTGAGCTCTTTGAAAAATTCCTGCAAAGCAAACACTCCCTTCTCTATCTTACATAGAAGCAACTAAAAGATCAGCCAACACTCACAAGCTTGTTAGCATGGTCTACAAAGAAAATGCCTTTAAAATTGCCTAGGTCCCAATAACCAACATGGGAGGCTAATGGCAAGGACCCGGCTAAAGATCCTAGTGTCAGCTTGGCACTCCTGGTAATCAGCTTGGGAAGCTCATGCCAAGGAGCTGGATAAAGATGCAATAGGGGTTATCACAAAGTACTGGAATACATGGCAGTTCCCAGCTGTGATAACTGAAGAGTTGGCTGCAGTTCCAAAACACCAGCATGATAGTAAAGGAGGAATGAAGAAACAAATATATTGGCCTTTTCCTTTTCCAGATATTTGTATGCACTATCTGTATGGAGTCTGAATTATCCTGGCAAAATTCCAAGCAATAATCCCCTTCTTAAATGGGTTTCAAATACAAGTAGACTTTGCTATTTTGCATTGCACAAGGGACAGCAGAATAAACATTATTTATGATCCATCTCAGCATTTGGAGAGTTTCAGTTTTACAAGCCCCTGTCTGCTTATCCTGGTCAGTGTAAACACCCTGCTTTGAAAGCATTGCATGTGAACCTTCAGCACTGAGTAGACAGCATGTTCAGACTCTCTCTTGAAGTAAAAAAAGGTAACAAGAAAAAACCAGTTCTTGCAAAGCCCATCACAGGAATAATGCAGTCCTGAGCATCCTCAGGAAATCATAGTTCTAGCACAGTGAATGCATCTTTCACTGGGTGTGTATAGAATGAAATAACTTATTAGCAGCTGTAAGTCATAGGGCAGTAATACAAATGTTTACAAACCCAGCAAGATACACAGACCAGAACAATGCAATGGGAAAATCATCACTTTATCTTCAAATGGACCCTGAAAAAGCCTTGTTGCTTCTGCTGCCGCCAGCACACCCAGTACCAGCAGGATGCGTCACTGCTGCGGGATCTGCCAGCTCACGCGCAGCAGGGCAATGCATGGCGGGGTCTGATGTGCGGCTGCCAAGCACACCCAGTGCTGTTGATCCAGTGCTGAGGAGGGGAGTGGGACAATGGCTGGGGACTGGTGGTGATGGGAGGACACGGCAGCATCTGTGTGCTGGGCACTTGGTTGTGCTGTGCCAAATCCAGCAGGTTTCAAGGTGGGGTTTTGGTGTCTGCTTGTCTGTTGCTGTGGTGGGAGGGTTAGTGCCATGTGGAGAGGAAAAAAAGCCTTCTGGTGTAATGAGAGAGATTGGGAAAGAACAAAACTCTTTGGCTATTCTGTTTCATTCCAGATTGGTGTAATATGCAGTCAAAGTCACGAGGCAGTCCTGCCTTGCCTGTTCTCCTGCCTGTACTCGCATGGCACAGGGAGGAGAGGCTGGATGAGTGCCTCCCAGACGGGCACATTTCTGCTCCTTTCTGCATAGCAGCAAGTAGGGTCCTGGAGTAACTAACACAGAGTGCTGCAAACAGCAAGAAAACCTCTCAAACTGTTCACTGGCACAGTGTTGAAAGTTGTTCAGACTTAAACACAAATCCCTTTAGTTAATGAAGACCTCATCACCACATGATTCTGACCTGTCCAAACTGGAAAACTGTTTTAGGTGAGGATAGAAATAAAAGTAGTGCACCTACCACGTACTCAAAAAACATTCTAAAAGACAATGTTGGAGGAGAGCTCCAGTGAGATGTGTGTGAAAGACAAGACAGTGAGGCTCAGGTTTCCTAGAGCTGAGCTGCCCTAAGGGCTGCCAGCAACTGCTTGTCCCCTGCGTGTGCTCACCATGGCACTTGTCTTGCCACTGGTTCCCACTGGGGCTTGTGGCAGCTGGTTCAGAAAGCCAAAGCATCACAGACCTGACCTTGCCAAGAAATGTGAGCCATTTCCTGATGCATCGGCTGGCCAGGCCTGCTTTAAACATTGCAAATACAATCTGATGCTTTTCTGCAGTTGAAGCTCATGATTAGTTTTTAAGACTGACTGGCCTGTTTCCTATTCAGCTTTTTGCTGGTTTCAGTTGCTGCCTCTCTTCCCTTGGTGTTAGCAAAGTGCTGTTCTTGTGAGGAGAACATCTCAGGGAGAATGCCTGAATCTCAGCACAGATGTCTTTTCATTATTGCAAGCATTGCTGGTAACATTGATGTTCATTCTGATAGGGATTTAATACACGCTGTAGCATCTGGTTCCTAAGTACCTGATGAATCTGGGTTTGTTCTCCAGTCTGCAAACAGGATAATGCACACATGGGGGAATGCTGTTTTTCAGGTCTTAAATCCAAGTGGATGAAGGAGAGGAGGTGTCAGCCAAGCTGATGTGGATGCTGGGACTCTGGAGGGAAGGAGACAGTGGGGCATGGAATGGCACCACTGTGGAGGGAGGGGGGCAGTGGCCCTAGAGGGCTCCCAGGGTCGTTGGAAGCATTGTCAAGGCTGTTTTCAGTGAGGCTGGGCTAAACCATCTTCAGCACAGAACCTGTGTAACAGCACAGCCAGAGGATGGCACAGGCCATGTGTACTATTTCTCATGAACGTCCGGTAGCCACCCATTGCCCATAGCACAGCTGGCTTGGCTAGGAAATACTGCTGCAGCCTCTAATCTGAGACAGAATGTTAAGCTCTGCAGAAAAATGATTTCTTTTACATTTGCTTAATTGTGAAATCAGTTGAGGAGGAGGTGACCTGTTGAGGTTCCTCTGCTGTTTCAGTGGTGCAGAGAGCGCCCAAGAGATCTGTTAAAAAGGTGTTGTCCTCTTTCATGCCATGTAGCTCTCAGGCAGATACACTGCAATTGCAATAGTATTTTGAGGTGCTGTTCTATACGGGCTTTCTGAAGGCTCCCCTATTTCCAGTTGCCATTCAGGAAGACCTAACTTCTCTGCAACAAGCATCTGAGCAGTTATTCTAATATGAGCCTGAATCCCCCTAGGCAGGTATGTTAGTGTTAGCCATTAATGCTACTTATGATTGTTGCTCTTTTTTTACTGCTCTGACTTTTATTTGCAGAGCTTTAGAAACCTGTGGGGTCCCTGATGGAGAGCACTGCTGGGGTGCTTCATCTGTATCCTGCCAGTACTACCTAGCGAGTTTTCACTCATCTCATGCCGTAAAAGCAGAGCAGACTTGCACGTCAGCACTGAGTGCAGCCCTATGGAGATCAGTTATTTCCTTTCCAGCAATTACATCCTATTTCTTTTTTATTTCCTCCTCTCAGATTGATCATTATCACAGTAATATGGGCTGGTCTGGGAATTCCCTTTCATCAGAGTAAAATTCCTAGGCAGCCATTATGTCTTCAGGATTTCAATTTCCAGTAGCACTGGGGAGAGGCAGCAAAGACCTCTTCAATTGTTATTTTAGTGGTGAAATAATCACAGCAAATCAAATGGCAAATAAAAGTAGACATGCCAAGAACTTATTAATGCTTCATGTGTTGTCTCCTAACGCATCAGGGACACTGCAACATGGGACTGTGCAAAGGTCTGATAAAAGGCCTGAGGATTTATATTAGCAAAGAACGTTCCTCCAGCTCCTGTGTCCTTGTCCTGTGGAAGAGACCACCTCAAAGTGTTGAATGCCATTGTGTATTCATGGAAGCGTCGTTACTGGCTGCAAAATACTTTCTAGCCTGTTCTTATTTATATCACTGCTCATGGCTTGGTTTGCTCTAAAACTAGAGCTGTACTTCTAATGTGTTGGGAATGGGGAAGCTTCAACCCCTGCTCAGTCACTCTCCTGTCTGCACTCAGAAAAGCTGTGCACAGGCTCAAGCTGTCTAGTTCAGAGTGAGGTTTGGAATGAGAACAGGTTTAGCTCCTCCACAGCTGAGCTGGTTAAGTCTATTGGGTTTTTCTAAGTGAAAATCACTTTGTCTTTGTGAAGCCTGTCAGTGTTAGGCTGGTCATCCATCGTCCTGGCTCTACAGATTCTTTTCCTTTCCTCTTTTGCTCTGCAAGTACAATGCTGGTGTTTTATCAGTCCCCTGTCTTGGCAGTCAGTAAATGCTGTGTTATGATAAAGATCACGATAAACTCTGGCACTAAGTATAGTAATAAACGTAGGCACAGTGTATATAGGCTATTGTGGAAGAAATTAGTTTCTGTTCTGCTGTTTGGGAAAGAAAAAAAAAAGGAGTCATGCATCTGTTTTATGTAGAAACATTCTTATCATCCTGTGGTATCGCTTTATTCTCAGATGAAAAGCCATGGTTTTGTGCAGAAAAGCCTTTGTTACAGATGGCATTGTCCAAGTTAATCAAGTGATAATGGAAATAATTTAAAGTTTAGAAGTAGAATAATAAAACCGTGGAAGATCTGTAAGTGTTTTGATGAGTTTCTTCAGTCTGTTGTGCTGATAACTTACAACTGAGAAGCTGGAGCAAAGCAAGCAGTGATTTTGAATAGCTATGTCTGTGAAGTGACTTGGAATCCAAATCTTTGGGTGTACATGTAAAGAAAACGGTTTTAAGAAGCAGGCATGTTCCTCTAGCCTAGCATGCTGCATTTTAAGGTGCTTTAAAAACATTTCATTCTACTGATCATGCTTGATTTTAAGGCAGTTTTAAAACGTTCCTTTCAAAGGAGACTTTGCCTTTGGGTGATGTCTGTTGTAAGGTGTGCTGGAGCACAAGAAGTGTAGCATGGGAAGCCTTTCGTCTTCAGTAGACCCAGCAGTTTCTAGTGTTTGCCAAGGTTAGAGCCTGTGGCATGTACTCATGCTGAGTATGTTTATGTTTCTGAGAAATCTGGTGAGTGTTCTGTGATTCTGTGAAGTGATATTCTGCTCCTGCTCCTGTGGGAATGTTACACGGTTGGCCATGGAGCTTTCTGAATTGTCACAAAACAAGCGGTTCATTCTTGACATCTGCTTGTGCTGAAGGGGCTGCCAAGTTGCGTTGGTAGTTGGCAAGGAAATAGACATTGATAGACCCTAGCAACAGGTACTCCTGAGAACCCTTATTCTGGGAATACTTACCCTGTGTCCAGTGCTATTAATGTTGTGATAGCATTTTGAGTTTATTTATAGGATTTGTTTGTGTCTTATCTCCATCTCTCCAAAATGGAATGCACGAATGGGCTCTGCTCTGCAGGAGCATAGACATGTATCCTACACCCTTCTCTCGTGACTCATTTTGACATATAACAGACACTTCCCTGTCCAAATCTCAGGGGTAGTTGACGTAGATCCATGTATGACATCTCAAGTATGTGCTCATATCTACACTCTTGTATGTTTGCTCTCTATCCTATGTTGGAATGAGTAGTCCAGAGCAATGGACATGCATGAGAATGTCAGGCACAAGAATTTATTTCTTTTTAAGTAATACACTAACAAAACTTTCATATTCCTCTGAGAATCCACCAGAAAAGACTAACTTGCTTATATTGCGAAAGCATAACCCCTGTGAGCTCTGCAAATGAACAACTTTATGTTCTCATGGCAGAAATTGAAGCCAGAGAAGCCTGTGACTGGCTGAGAGCTGCCGGGTTCCCCCAGTATGCACAGCTGTTTGAAGGTAGGTATGAACCCAAAGACTTGTTGAGCAGCTGGCACTGAATTCAAGTGGAATTATTTGCATAAATAATACTTCAGAACCTGACACTTTTGATGGAAGAACTGCCAAATGCTGTGGTATCTTCATGCAGACCTGCAGACAAACAGTAACCTGGTGCGTGGTCTCTCAGCACTGACAGGTTAGCGTGGAGTCAGTAGAATTCTGGAGGAGAACAAATCTTTCCTGGTTATTGTTAGGCTATAACTCCATCAAATTTCTGCTATTGTGATTTTTAGAAACTTTTAATTTTCTCAGGCTCTTTTCCTTGGAGTGCTGGGTGGTTTTGCCAACTCCTTGACTGCAACCAAACCTCATCTAACACTCTCTAGCCTTTGGTCTTGAGCAAGCTTGTTTTACTGGTGTTTTGAAAGAGAATGTTGGAAAAATCGTCTTGCAATCCCAAATTTTTAAAGCAGACACTCAGAAGCAGCCAATCATTCAAACAATGCCATTTCAGCATATTTTCATGTTGTTAAAGCTACAAGGAGTGTTTATTACTTGCGGGGGAGATATGGGTTTGTTGAGAGCTTGTGTAATATTCAGGCAGCACTTGTGCTTATACCCTGAAACTGTTATTCTTTAAAATATGTTTATTGTTATAAACATTGAGTGTAACGAAAGCTAATCTATTTTTAAGAGCAATTTTATCAAAGAGCCACAGTTAGAGGACCAACAGTATCTCTGCCTGCTCTCCTTCCCTCCTCCCCCGTGCACTGCAAAATTAAAACCTGGAAGTCAAGTAATAGAGCCAAATTTGAAAACTGTATCCTATGAAACATGGTGCTTCACAGAAATTATTGCTGTCTGCCTACAGCAGGTTTCATTTATAGAAGCAGTCAATCTTACAGTTTGGAAATGTACATTGTCATGCTTCTGAAAAATGGCTCCTCTGTGTTATCTTGCTGCTTATGCAGTGTCCTGACCTGACCAGGTAAATTAAGCTTAAAAAGTAACCTAAAAAATACTGATGGATCTCCCTGGCTCCCTCATTTGCAAGGCTAAATCTCTTCAGCTGGTGTATTGATTAGCTTCAAGCACAGCATGATTTCTCAGGCTTACTACAGCTCAAAGGGCATGTGTCAGGTGCTGCATTGTACCTTGCCATCAGCAAAAGCTCATGTAAAATGCTCCTAGTTTTATACAGTACTGGAAGGCAGAAGGTGCAGAGAACCTTCACCAAAGCGAAGAAATACTTCCGTATTTCTTGACTACAGCACTTAGTCACTGCAAGCTCCTGGGAATGCAGCAAATGCTTGTCTAGCTGTAATTAAGAACAGCAAGCAGATACCTGCAGTTACTCTGCCACTTGTAAGGAACCGATCCTCACTTACTTGAACAACATTTGTCTAGATATATAGTTATAGAAATGAATTTATATGTATTTCACCTGTGATAGATATGTCATACAGTTCAAGGTCTGTGCAATTACAACTCAGATTTCAGCTTCACCTTCTTTGTTTACAGATATGCAGTTTCCTATTGATATAAGAACTGTGAGGAAAGATCATGAATTTTTAGATGGAGATGCCATTGACTCACTATTCAGGTAAACAGTAATTATAAACCATCTTTAACACCTCCAGGCTCCATAGTTATTTGTCATTCATCTTTTCATGCCTTAGTTTTTGTCAGACTAACGAGGTCACCAGTGCTGCAACTGAAGGAAATCCCTTAAGCACATACTTTAGTGCCACTGAAGTTGGTTGTTTTCAGAATTGAAAGGTAAAGAAAGCACGTGTCTGCATGTCTGCTTCAGCCAAGGTCTTAGTGACATTATACAAAGCATTAAATTGTTAAAGCTCATCATGTGGCTTTTAATTAGTTAATTAGGGTCCTCTTCTCCAATTTCAAGATGGCAGAACTGAAACTGTGAACATCATGGGGCTATTAGTTGGCACTGGTTTTGGCAAAATGTATGGACAACCTTTATCAGAATGTCAGTCTTTGACAGCTGGAATGGGGACTCCGTGGCAGAAGTTCACAGCACGTTTGGTGCAGGTTTGTTTTCAAGAAATGAAATAGTTTCAATTTAAAATGTCTCTCTTATACCCTAGGCGGCTGAACACACTGAACAAATGTGCATCACTGAAAGTGGAGATAAGCCGTCAGAGGAAACAGGTGTGTTTGTACCATCCAGTCCATTTTCATTAAAAATGTGGTTAACATTATGTCAAAAACCTGGTTTAGAAGGTGTATGAAAGATTTGCAGTTTCTGAACTTTTCTTTCTGTTCTCTTCCATCCTACACAGCATTTGCATTTTCTGCTGAAAAACACAGTGATGGAGATTGAAATGATGCAGTGGTCATGGGTAACTTTGTATGGGAGGTTAGGTGTGGGGTTTGAAGCAGTCTTTAAAAACAATTTGACACATATTGCTGTCCAATAGTTGCACCAAGGCCCCACCTCAGTGTTTCTTTAAGCAGTTTCACATCATATTTAAGGCCTGAAAGTGAAATTTCACTCTTACTGACTAAACAAAGGATAAGAAATGAAAATGGAGAATCCAAATAGTGTCAGCCAATGTCAAATGTCCAGCCAAAAGGTGTGAGAAAGGTTTTAGCTGTGCTGGCTTTGTCCTCTCCTGCAAGTACTATAGCTAAAACAGAGTTAGAGCTACATCTTGGCTGGTTAATGCCAGGATTGGAAAGCCTCTTGGATCCCATGGATTAACTGCAGGACCAGCAAGAAAATAATGTCTTCTTTGGAAAAATGTCCAGTTTTTTGGAAAGTTTCACTCTACCATCAGGGAAGAATGGGGCAGGAGAGGGTCCACAGAGGAGACACAGGTCATTCCCATCTCTCTAAAGTCACTTGGAATGGGGACAGCACATGGAGCACGTGGGGCAAGTGGCCAGCGAGGCTGAGGGTGCGTCAGCTATCAATGCACCACTCCAGGAGGGTGCACCAGCTATCAATGCTGCCACAGTCCCACAGCCAAAGGCTTCTTTACTCGAAAACTGGATGAGTTTTGGTCACAGAAGCATGAAAGAGTGTTCGATTTGTTTGGCTTTAGGAAAGGCAATGTAAACCCAATACAATTATCTTTCAAAACCTTTGGATTTGGCACAAACCAGGATTTGTCATCCTCAGATCAATCCTGTCATCTTTTCCTGGGGTGAATTGATAAGGTTGGTCAGCATGCTTGGGAGTGATTTATCAGCATGTTTTTCAACTAACAGCACAGAGCTCAGGGCAGACCCTCAGTAACTGAATGGTGACCTTTCCATATGCTGTTCTTGGGGTTTTGGAGGCAGGCAGAAAATGTAAATTCCTTTTTTGCTATGTTTTTTTGTAATTTAAAGTTTGCCAAACTTTGCCTTGAATCTACTTTCTTTTTTTCTTTTCCTTCTAAGAGTGATGACTCTGATGATGATGAACCTTGTGCAATAAGTAACAAATGGGCTTATGAAAGGTGCAGTCAAAGATGGTCTCGTATCGAGAGCACAGAAGGTTTCCCAGGAGAGGAAGGTGCTGGTGCATCAGTCCCAGGCAGTCCAATACTGAAGAGCACCAGCAAGGAGGATGCTACCTTTCTGGATCCTGGAGAGAAACATGATGTGTCCTCAGTTCACAGTGCTAGCAGTGGTGACAGTGACACTGTTAGCTGCCCAAAACCTTTTGAAGATGTGGAAACCAGCACAAGTTCTTCAAGGTGCTCCTCAGTTAAGGTGGCTTCACTGGACTCTACTTTTAGTTGTTCCCTTCCCTCCAGTGAATTTTCAAGTACCACCAGTGAGGAGAAGCTTTTGGATAAGTCACCCTATAAAAAAAGGAAGAGCCTTCTAAAGAAAATGGAGAAGTTGCATTTAAGGAGCAGCAACTTAAGGAGTGGTCAGTCAAAGGCCAAACCCATAATAAGTGAACCTGTTCTTCTGGAAGGACTTAATGAAGAGAAAATGAAGATGCTGAACTGTGTAAATATTTCTGACCTCTCTGGCTTCCAAATAAAGAATAATTCTTCTTTTTCTCCCCACAGTTTTGATAGCAGCAATCAGTCTGAAAACAGCAGCACTGTGACTGCTCCAAGTCCTGTTATAAACCCACACAGCCACTGTGAAGGAAGGGGGGTATATGCAGAGGACTTGGATTCCAGCAAGCTCTTTCTGTGGAATGATCTATCTCAGCAAAACCTCAAAAACGACATGAAGTTGCAAATGAACCAGATGTTTCAAATACCACAAGGCCATAAACCTGGCACCTTCCCCATAGCACTTACAAGTAGCTCCCTAGCTCCAGTAGACAACTCTTTTGTTAACTGGAGAACTGGGAGTTTTCATGGGTGCAGAAGGAGCCAGAGCAGAAGCAGTTCCAAGGAGTCCAAAGCCCCCAGGAGTCACCTTTCACATGTGGATAACAGGCTGAGCATATATGACAACATGCCTAACATAGAACTTGATAATTTGGAAGCAGCAAAAGCTGGTGATGATGATGATGTATTTTCAGAACTGAACAATGTTACAGAAGATGTCAATGGTCTCAAACAATTGGTTGCTCAGTGGACAGAGAAGTTCTCAGATGATGGGGATTCAGACTTTGCCAGTGACTCAACCTCTTTGTTTCCATCCTCACCTAAAGGAATCTGCCATGAAACACACAGCTCAGAAGATAAGAGAGCAAAACTCCCAGCCACTGTGGGAGAGAGCTGCTGCGAACCTGACAAAGAGGCCAGTTCTGCAGGCCTGGCACACATGGCAGACTCTAGGAAGACCAGCAGGTCAGCCCTCCTTGGGTTTCCCTAGCAGACTGCCCCTTTGATTCTCTCCACTCAGAATGTGATTGCTTTTCCAGAACAAAGTATTCCCAAGGAAGTCTGTTCTGGGTAGCAGGGTCTGCGCTGCTGGTACCCGGGACCACCTGTACTGCAGGTACCAGGTCTGTAGGCACTCTGGTGTCTACATCTTCTCTGACCTCTGCTGAAAGGAAGGTGCTCATGATCTGTGTGAGCACTTAGCCATTTCAGTTCAGACTTTATGGCTGTCTTGCTGCATTTCTTATTGAAGCACTTTGTACCTCCCAGATGAGAAGCACTTGGTTAAATCCACTCACCATAAGGTGTTTGGGAACTGCAGGTCATTTAGAGTTAGGTGCTTCACAGATGCAGGCAGAAAACTAACAGGGACAGTGGGAATAGTCCTAAGTTTAAACATTATTTATCCTGCAGGCATGGGAAGCAACACTGGTCTGTGGAAGAGCGTGTGAACCTGGGAATCCTTTCCCTGCAGACTGAGGACCAGTCAGCAGCCCAGCTAGCCCGGACACAAAAACTGGCTTTGCTGAAACTCACCGCTTTGATGGACAGATACTCCCCTTCCAGTAAGCAAGGCTGGAACTGGTAAGTTGTCTAATACCTGTGTGGGAAAGAGAGGATTTGATGCAAGCAAGTGGATTTCCAGGTCTGCTTAGATCGCATGTGTTCAACAGGAGGAATTCAATCCTGTTAAATCACTGGCAGTTCCAGGGTTGCTTCAATGGCTCCAAGGTTTCCTCTGCTATGGACTGCACTTTTGCTTCTCCCTGGTGGTCATACTGTTACTGACTTTAAAGCACATTACAGTTTCTCTGCAGACTTTGAGCCCTATTTTCAGAGATCCCTCACATAGATTGCAGGACCTGAGGTGAGAGCGGCCTGGGCTGAGTATCCATTTCCTCAGCATCAAGTCCTTGTTTGAACTAAAACAATGACAAAGTCATTCAGAGGACTTAGAAATACCAGTTAGCATCTTGTGATAGGGATCTGGTACTTGAATATAGAAAGAAGTGAAGAAGCCTGCAGTGTCCTACGGGGTGGAATGTATTTCACATGAGGATGCTTTATTAAAACTGATTTCAGTTTTGAAGGAAATCATTCCTGTAATTGCCCTTAATGATTTTCTCTTATGATGCCATGTGTACAGGTAAGTATGGAGCAGAAGCTGAGGTTGAAATCCTTTCCCATGCACATAACTGGAGTAGCAGGTAGAACTGTGCTGGAAAGTTGATGACTTGCTTGCACTGGTTGTTATTTTCAGGACTATACCAAGGTTCATCAAGAAAATAAAAGCCTCTGACTACAAGGACAAGAATGTGTTTGGGGTTCCTTTACTCCTGAACGTCCAGAGAACAAGCCACCCACTGCCTAATGGCATACTCCAAGCACTGGACTACCTAAGAAGCCACTTCCTTGACCAGGTATGAAACTGAGGCAGCCCAGAGCAGCTCTGTTCTATAAGCGGCAGCCTGTGAGGAAATGCCAGTGCTATTTCCTTCTGGGAATACCTTCAGTCCTGTATTGTATTGTGTGCATGACAATGGAAGTGTGTGCTGCAGATGCTGTTTCCATAGCAGAGCTGCAGGAATAGGAGTTTCTTTGCTCCAGCATCAGCATCATGTACATTTTCTGTTGGATGAACACACACTGGTGCATCAGAAACCTGCAGATCTCGTGTGACAGTAGCCTGCTCAGGCATACTAATAGGTGCCAATAGCGATGATTTTAAAAGAAGTCAAGAAGAGTAATTTTGATTTAAACAAAAAGGTAGCAGACACGACAATTGGTGTGCCTTTTACAGCTCGTTCTGTGGGCATCAGTCATGGTTTGCCATGCGCTGCTTCTAATGGGACAAAACTATTTTGGTGCTAGATCCCTCTACCACAGGGTCTTAGGTATCGAAAGGAAAGTTAAGGATCGTTTGTCAGAGATTTGATTCCTGATGCCTGCTCTCTTCATCTGAAATAGTTCCTTTCACCCGCAGGTTGGCCTGTTCCGAAAATCCGGTGTTAAATCCAGGATTCTGTCTTTAAGAGAAATGAATGAAACCAGCCCAAACAATGTGTGCTATGAAGGGCAGTCAGCATTTGATGTGGCAGATATGGTGAAGCAGTATTTCCGAGACCTTCCCGAGCCCATCTTCACTAACAGACTCTGTGAATCCTTCCTCCACATCTACCAATGTAGGTAACAATAGTTGGGGTTTTCCAATTCTTTTAATACCTTAATATTCAGCTGTACAAGGCTGTAGTCAGAGCAGGATTAGTGCCATGTCGTGGCATTGGAGACAAGTCAGGCAGGATGTTTCTGAGGGGAGTTCATTGTGGATCTGGGCTGAAGAGCTGCACATCTGCATCCTACGGGCCAGCTGTTTTCTAACATTGTCTTTTCTGTGCTTTAAAGGATGAGTGTGATACCCTATGCCACAGCAGCCTCCTAAACTGTGCTTTAAAATGGCCGTTTCCGCATGCAAAATCAAGAAAGAATCTAGTCCCATGAATATGGTATGAATGGTATATGAATACCATGAATATGATATGAATCTCTTCCCCATGAATATGGTATGAAGTGTCTCCTTCTGCAAGGAGTCATGTTATATTGACAAAGTTCCTTCATTAAGGTTGCTGTGAAACAGCCCCTTTGCCTGGACATGCCAGCACCTTTCTGCTCAGGCTTCCTCTGTTACTGTCCTTGAGACTCAGCCTGTCAAAGAAGGAAAAATGAAGCTGAAATCTGGCTTTGAGCATAAGCAGGTTCAGCCTCCAGTATGTTGTCCTCAAGGAATTCACTTTCCAGAAGCAGCTGGGTTGGGGGAAATTGCTGTAGGGGCTCATGATGATGATGTTACAGTAAGTTTTGAGGAAAGCTTTTGAAAGCCCAAGTGTGAGCTTTCTGTGATCAATGTGAGTAAATGAGTTGTTGCTGTCCTGGGTATGATGTGGTTCCAGGAAGGCTGGGCTTGGGTTTCATTTTTTAACCTGTCAGGCTTTTAGAATTTTGTCTAAAAATGTTGTTTGTTTGAAACAAGTTTTCTTTTTGCATTCACAAATCCTTTTTGTAAAGGAATCTTCAATTCCTCTGTCCAATGGAGGTGGAACTGTTTAATTCCATTTATTATAACCTGGCCACTGTCCACCTCCTGTCTCTTGTTCTAGGCTAGAAACAGCAAATGTCCGAATTCTACTTACCCATCTTCCACCACATCTGGCTTTTGGAGATAAAAAATGTGCTGCTTTCACCAAGAAGTGTATTTTATGTGTTCTACACACTTGAAGGGAAAGAGAAGTGATCTTATTCCCTTTGTAGTGGTGTAAGTTGGAGAAACCCTCATGATAGGGGGATGCATGACAGGATCCTGACCTTCTGCAGGAGCTGTTTGGGCACACAGTCCCACTGCGGTTCAGTGTGAATTGAAATCTGTTGGCAAACATAGTTCTGTGAATTGAGTTATCCGAGAGCATCTGTTCTCTTCATGCCTGAAGCTGAAAGGAAAAGACAGTGGAGCAACTATCCCCTCCAAAGTAACATTCCAGAGTCATATTTTATAGGGAGACAGGCCCTTATTTGGATAGTAACCAGAGCCAGTTCAGGATAAATCCATTATCGTGGTGTTCAAGATAGATAAGCTGCAAGTCAAGCACCAGCATCACTGGGTGTGGATGTGCATCTTGACAGGGAGCAAGAGAAAACTGTATTTGTGTGATGTGACAGTGATAATGGCCTTTGCCTTGTCTGCGGTGCACTGGAGTGACAGTGAAATGGATGGACCTACCGTTCCAATGCCCTGCTTGGGGCTGTGTTGATGGATGCATCCTGTGCAAGTCACGTGCAATGTTCATAATTCTTTTCTGTCTTCAGACGTGCCAAAGGATCAGCAGTTCCAGGCTGTCCAAGCTGCAATCGTCCTTCTCCCAAAGGAAAACAGAGAAGCTTTGAAAATCCTCCTGTTCTTCCTGCGAGATGTGGTTGCTTTTGTGGAGGAAAACCAGATGACCCCAACCAACATTGCTGTCTGTCTTGCACCATCTTTGTTTCACCTCAACACCCTGAGAAGGGACAGCTCTTCCTCCACTAGGTATTAGCATCTTAATGCTGGCATTGCTGCTCTCCATAGTGTTCTTAGCTGGAACAATGCTGGCCTAGGGTCACTGTCTTCTTTGAAGAGAGAAATAGTGCATGTCTTCGGGTTTTTTTCAGCTGTGTTCAGGTGCAGCAGGAGCTTGTCCTGTGTAGGGCAGAGTGGTAAAGCCACAGTGCCATGCTCCTGCCTGGTCTGTGTGTGAGCCAGCCTGCCTCCCTTCCCACTGCTGTGCTCTTTGAGGCTGCCTCAGGTCCAGCTGCCCAGGAATGCACCAGTCTGCAGCTTAAAGAGAGGAGACTGAGCTGAGCTCTTAGGCAGAAGCTCTTCCCTGTGAGGGTGCTGAGACGCTGGCACAGGGTGCCCAGAGAAGCTGTGGCTGCCCCATCCCTGGCAGTGCTCAAGGCCAGGTTGGACACAGGGGCTTGGAGCAAGCTGCTCCAGTGGAAGGTGTCCCTGCCTGTGGCAGAGAGAACTGGATGAGGTTTAAGGTCACTTCCAACCCAAACCAGTCTGGGATTCTATGATTCTGTTTCCCACTGTCTGCATTGGGCTGGTGCTGGCTGTTGGAAATGTGACTCCTATGCTGGCAGCCTAAGCCCAGGTGGAGCTTTAAGACCCTGCAGGTATCTGGCAGACTGCGGCAGTTGCTGGCACCGGTTCTGCTGAGTTATCACCAGGGGATCATTCCTGCCAAACCCAGCCACCAGGATGCTGTCGATTTATCTTAATAAGTGAAAGTCTCTGGGTTGCATCAGATCCCATTTGTACGTGCAGGGAGGAAGGTGCCCTTGGGCCAAAGCAGACAAATAATCTCTGGGAGCTTTCATGCCTTATCTGGTCTCCTGGAGCAGGGCTGTTTGCTCCGTGCTCCTGCATACGGACAGATGTCTGTCAGGGTGGAGAATGGCTGCCTGGTGGAACCTGTGCACCCATCGGAGCAGCAGTTCATGGCCTCGCTGCGGGGAGCTGAAGATGAGGACGAGCTCTGAAGCAGAAGCTGTCAGTTGTGCTTCTGGCATCTTTCAGGCTGATGGCATAGGCTCTGGAGGGCACAGAGGGGGGAAGAAAACACTGGGGGCTTTTCCTGTGAGTGGCACAGAAGATGTGAAGCTGCCCAAGCACACTCAGAGCCCAGGGATGAGCCAGCATAAGGATGTGTGGAACCAGTGTGATGGAGCTTTAGTGGCAGCCCATCCTGCCAGACTTGTGCTGTGTTTGAGCCCCTGGGAGTCACCCTTTGAGGCTGTACCTCTTTGGCTTACATGACCATTGCTTTGAAATACTGGGACCAAAAATAGAGTTTTCTCTTTGTTGTCACTGTTCAGAAGCCAGGATGCTTTGAAGCTTCAGCTTCTTTGTAACTGGGCATTAATGCCGCAGTGTAGGGTTCTGACTTCAAAGGGCAGGAGCTGACAGGTCTGACTTTGAGGAGCAGTGCTGAGGACTCTTATCTTCAACCCAATTTTCAAGCCATTTGGCAGGAATGCATGTAGATGAAAGTATCAGAAGCCAGGATTAATGATGTCATGTAGTGATTATGAATTACAAGAGGGGACTGTTTTTGAAACGTGGTTGGCGCCGTTTCGGCTAAAAGATTTAGAAGGTTCTGTGTGGGCTTTGCAGGGTTATCAAAGGAGTTTGGTATTACACACACATCAGTTTGGGGTCACTGCTGCCTTTCGCCACTTGTGATGATGTGCTTGGGGAATAACAAGCCTTGACTTGCCTTTCTTGGGCACAGTGGTCAGTGCTGCCCCGGGCACTCCTGGTGTGCTGGAGGCAGTGCTGGCTGTGGACCTTGCTGTAGCAATAGAGCACGCGCCCCTGCATGGCGGAGCGGGTCCATCAGTGCCGTGCTCTCACTGGGTGCTGGCTCCCCGCCCCAGGCAGAGCAGCGGAGTGGGCACCCTGCACTGCGGGGCACAGCTTCCTGCTCATGGCCTGCCCTTACCGTCCCCTCTCCCCAGATCCAGCCAGAGGAAGTGCAGCCTGGGGAAGCCGGACCAGCGGGAGCTGAGTGAGAACCTGGCAGCGACGCAGGGCTTGGCCCACATGATCATGGAGTGCAACAGACTCTTCCAGGTACCACCCTGTGCAGCAAGGCAGAAGCCCTGCTGCAGCCTGCTCTGAGCAGCGGTTTGGGGCAGAGCCCTGCAGGGGTTCCTGCATGGGTCCCGACTGCTCCCGAGCCCTGGCAGGCCTGAGCGCCGCTGACCCCAGCAGAGGGAAGCTCGGTGCCGGGGTGGGGTTGATCAACCAGTCACAACCGTTCGGACTCTGGGAGCGTTCCTCTGGCCTGGGGCCAGGGAGGGCACCTGTGGGGCAGTGGCTGGTGCAAGGGGGGACGCTCTGACCAGGGCTGACCTGACCAGCCCGTGCGGGACAGGTTGGAGTGGAGGTTTTGCTGCTGAGGCCTGGGCAGAGCAAGGGCCGTGTCCGAGTCTGCTCACCTGGTAACCTGTGGGCCTTGACCCGCAGACTGACTTCCCGGCGTGACCTCGGCCCCTCCTGCTCACCGCGGGCTCACCTGGTGATCAGGCTGCGCTGACCCTGGTTGCTGTCACTGCACCTCCCTCGCTGGCTCACCCCCTGGCTCGACCTTGGACCTCACCGCCATGATGTGTCTGATGATCTGGACTCTGGGCTGTCCCTGCCTGCCACCTCTGCCCGGCTCAGGTCCTGTGGGACCAAAGGCTGCGCTGCCAGCCCTGTTCTCGACCAACTCCTGGCTCCTTTCCCTCAGGGCGCCACTGGCCCTTGGTGCACCCAACAGTCAGCTTGGACCTTCTGCTGCCCTGCAGCACCGCGGCTGGGCAGGGGCTCCCCTGGGCTGACACTGCCCTGCCCGAGACCCCAGCACTGATCCCCAGCCCGCCCCTGGCCTCTGCGTGACGCTGACCCCCCCCAGCCCAGCCTCGGGCTGCATCCGCCCCAGAATAGCCCCACAGGGATTCTGAGCCACCCTCGGACCTGCAGATCCTGCACCTCCTGCTACCAGCAGGCTGCTTCCCACAAGTGCCGCTGGTGAGCTGCGGGGCTGCCCTCTCCGAGGGGTGCCCCCTGCCCTGCCATGCCCTGCCGAAGGTTCAGTGCTGACACTCGGGGGTGCTGTTCCCTTCTGCTGGTGACCGTGAGGAGCAGCCCGCGCCTGGAACCCAGCCCGGGCCCTGGCACTGCCCCTGCCTGGTCCCGCGGCCATCGCTGGACCGCGCCCGGTGCCGGTACCACAAGGCCTGATCCTGCCCGGTCACCCCCGCCCGCTGCGGCGCCACGACCGGGACCCCCGGGCGGTCCCGATGCCGCTGCAGGCCCGCGCTGCGCGTGCTCAGGTACACGGGATGGGGTCCCGGTGGCGCTGGGAGCAGGGAGGGCCGGGGAGCGCTGCCCATGGCTCGGGCTGTGGGGGCTGGCTCTGGGGTGTTGGTGGCAGCGTTGGGCAGCCATGAGGCAGTGTATGCGCAGCATGTGCGCTGCCACAGCTGAGCCCTCCCCAACCACTGCCTATGGGACATCAGGTAAAAAATACCCCTATCTTTTGTATCTCTGTGTTCTATACAGAAATCTGTATGCACACGTGCATATAGACACACTGATGATGCATGTCAGCAGGCACCTCAACCCAGCACAACACCTACTCGAACGGGAGCAAAGCCATGTTTCTGTGCTGCTTTACCTCGCACAGCAGCTGCCCACACCTCCCAAAGAAAGGCAGGAGCCACGGCTCTCTGCCTTGCAGCTGACTGTGTTTCCTCGAGGTTTCCACTGCAAACGCAGCAGAGGTTTTCCAGCTCTGCAGGGATTCAGAACATCTCTGCTCTGGGGAAACGCATTCCCCGCGTGTTTTCCTGCGGGAATGGAGTTAATCGCTGTGCTCCTTCCCTGCTGATTCCTGCCTGCTGCTGGCGGCGCTGCTCCCACACCGTGCAGCCCAGTGCTGCTGTCTTGAGGCGCGCAGGGAGCCACCCGTCTTGTGCAGGCTGGTCCAGGCCATGTGCACAGCGCAGTGCTGTGGATGCAGGTGGTGCAGCCCACTGCCTGTGCTCTGGCGTTTGGGAAGCTTGTGTTGTTTCACATCTCCCACTTGTGTTCAGTTCTCAAGTGTGATGTCCCATCTCTGCACAGGTACCCAACTTGCCTTGGTCAGCTCACGAGCACCTTCCATGAGACAAGCATTCAGGGCTGGCACTGCTGGGCTGGGCTGAGGCTGCCTGGCTCCCAAGAGCTCTGTGCTCTGCTGAGGGATGCCAGAGATGACAGCAGAAACTGGGGACCTGCTCCCACATGGCAATAAGGTAAAGAGGATGGTGAGAGCCATCAAAGCAAGGTTCCTTCAGCAGCATGGGTGACTGCACTGTGGTTGGAGGGTTTCCCATAGGTGCTCTTGGCCATGCTGAGTTCTCAGTAATTAAACTCTGCAGCCTGAGGCAGAGGAGTGCTGTGTATGGGGCTGGGGGGTTTGGATCCTGCAGAGAATTGCTCTGAGCTGTGCCCGTGGCCGCTCATCTGCCTCTGTACCTGCAGGTTCTGCTCCTGTGCTCTCCTTTCCTTACTCCCTCCCTTCTTGCCTTCTTCCCTTACTTCCGCCTTGACTTTTATTCCTTCTTTTCTCTCCTAAGGGAGTGCTGCTCCCCCAGAGGATCTTTCCTACCACAACCCCACCCCAAAAGACACAGACACCTCCAGTTGTTCAGTCCCTTTATTGTCACCCCACAGGAAACAGCTACATCCTCTGCACAGGCTTAATTCCCAGGATGTCGAATCCTTTGGCCATGACGGTGGCAGTGGCTTCGCACAGCAGCAGCCTCCACATGTTCACCTTCACGATCTGGCCTGCAAAACATCACCATGGAAGCTGGAGCAGGTCAACCAACACTGCCCTTCCCAGGGGAACCCCTTCTGTCCACAGCCTGGCCCTGGCTGAGATCCCTTCCACCCTCCCAAGCCAAGCAGAGTGACCAGCCCTGCGTTTCCATGTACCAGGCTGCTCACAGCTCTCTATTCAACCTGCTCACAGGCTGTGCCAGCCACCTTCAGTACTCCCACATGAACACCACTGGTTCTGCAGCAGCAAGCCCCATGGCCAGCACTCACCACTCTGCCTGTCTTTCTCAACACAATAGCAGTTGTCGTAGAACTCAGTGAAGGTGGTGGCCAGCTCATAAAGGTAGTCACAGAGCGTGTGCAATAACAAGTCCTCCAGGATCTTCTGCAGGATCTCAGGGAACCTCAGGATGCATTTGCCCAGTTTCCACTCCTTCTCATGGTCCAGGATAAGCACCTCCTCCCTGGCTGCCTTCCGCAGCATCTGCTCATCAATGTTGGCCAGGCGGGCAATGGCCCTGCAATGACCCAAAACACAGTCCGTGTTTTTTTGTTAGAGTCCCACCTCTCCACTGCCCAGGGCCAGCACTGGCCTCCTCACTTGCCCAGTCCAGGTTACCAAGCCAGAAGAGAGCAGTCAGCCCTGGAATGCACTGCAGAGGAACAGGGAGGGACATGCTCTGGGCACAAGTGTCAGGAAGGACAGCTGATGCTGTCACACAAACCAGAGCTCGGGGTGCCAGAAAGCCTGCATGGGGCATGGCAATAAACTGAGGTGAGGAGGTGCTAGAACACAAGCTCACCCCTTCCCCAACACTCAACATCTCTGATGGAATTACTGAAACTCCAACAGTTCCTCCCAGCCAGCTAAAGGCCTGGGACACGTGGTGCAGAGAGGAGCCCTGCTACAGACAGCAGATGACACCATTCCCAATGACAAATAAAACCCTTCCTATGGTGCATACTGGTGTAGCTGGCTTCTCTTACTAACCACTCTTAGCAGCACTGATGCAATAATTCACCCCTTTCCCCACACCTCCCTTTGTGAGAGCATCAGAGATCAAATCCAAACAACTCTCAACCTACCTGATGCGGGTGAAGGCGTACAGCAAGTAAGCAGCTGTGTTCCCCCGGTCATCCAACATCTTGTCAAAGGAGAATACGTAATCATTTAGTCTGTTGTGGGAGAGATCTGCATATTTAATACATCCAAAAGCGACTGATGTCTGAGCAGCTTTCAGCTCTTCTGCTGTGAGGACCTGTTGCAATTCCAGAACAGAGAAGTCATGAGGAAGGAGGTTATGTTGGTATCACTAGCCACAGCATGCAGCCTTGGCCACTCAGCACAGCTCCAGCCCTCACTTCCCCTGCAATCCAACGGCCCTGCAGCCCTGCCCAGGTTAAGGCTGACTCCCTTTGCTTATGAACACCTACCAGAGCTCTGTGCCCCATGATGAACTGCCTGCCACACAGGTTTGGTGCTGATACTGTGCTCCTGCTTCTTACAAATTGCACGTGCACATAAACACGTGGCCCTCCTACCTCTAGGTAGGATTTTGGACACAAAACCCCTCTCTGGTGGAACCTTGCCCTGTCAGTATGGAAAAGCACTCTTGTGTTGGGCTCAAATGAACCCTTGTGAGATTCTCAAGGTGGTTTTTAACGTGCTTCCTTGTGTTCCTGTTTAAAAAAGGATGTTTCACTTTCGCCCTGCATGGCACAGCACTAAGAAGCTGTGCTTCCCAATTCCAGACTCACACAGTGAGTAGACAGTGTGGTCCTTCTGTTCCACTCCATGTCCCACACTGTTCAGGTCTCTCCAGGCTACCGAGACACAGGACAGAAATGTCATTAAGGACATTGCAAAGCAAAGGGCTTACAGCAAACTCAGCCACAGCACCCAAGGGAAAGGGTGAAGCCAAAGTCCCCTGCAAATCCCTGGCCACCCATCACCACAAGTCACTGCAGACCAGCAGGCCCAGGCTGCAACATTCCATTTTGCCACCACCTCCTGCACCTTGGGGCAGGCACAGCTGTGGCCATCACACTGTGGAGGCCTCACAGCACCAGCAAGGACAGTTGTCCTGCCAGGCCCTCCTGTCCTGAGGGAGCTCTGCAGTACCAGAGGCCAGTGTGCTGCCTGCAGCTCAGATCTCACCACTGCCATGTGTTCAGAGATGCTCTTCTCTCCCCATGACAGCACCTTTGCCTGACCTGCTTACCAAGTAATCACACTTGGTTCACATCCAGAATGTGGAAATCATAAGGCAGTGAGCAAATCTGGGAAGTTCTCAGGAAAGATAAGCAATTTGTCACAAGTACCTTGTCCCGCTCCTTGTCCTTTAGCTTGTCCATAGCTCGTTTCAGCCCTTCCTCCAGCAGGTCTATAAGACGCACTGTATCTCCTGAACGAGTTTTGAACTTCTTCCTGAGAACACAGAGCCAAAATGACCACCTGCATAAGAGGCCAAACCACTTCCACCCACTGCCCAGGGTCAGCGTGTGCGCAGGCAGATCAGGACACACACCAGAACCTCTTGCAGGCATTTCCACCTTAAATTTTCTAACAACCCTCCAGCAACCCCAGCCCATCTGCAATGGCAGGTGACTGTCAGAGCACATTACTTCAGCCAACACCTTCACAGAGACACTAGAATAGCTCTGGAGCACAAGGGCCTGCCTGCAGACCAGGACACAAGAGGTTATTTTCCTAACTTTCATTTCATCTACCATGAGCCAGGTAGCAAGTAATGGCCATCGTGGCCTTTACCACTGCCATCTCCCTGTATTCCTATCAGCTTCCTCTGCACTTCCACCAGCCATTCCCAGTGCCCCTCCATCAACAGCAGGCAGAAGAAGCCAGGCAACCTGACCACAGCACCAGTGACTTGACCAGGTGGCTCAAGGACCATGACACAATGAAATAACAGAGTTACAAATAACAGCATGGGATCCAGTGCGTGGGTTTTTTTTTGCATGCCACATACATACTTGTCTTCAAACAAGTGCAAGTCTGCATTCACTCACACAGCCTCTTCAGAGCACACACAGAGGAAGAAATGCATCCACAGACTTACTTGTCCTCTCCCAGGACCACTCCGAACGCAGCGTGTGCCACTCTGGTTACTTTGGGATCATACCAGCCAATCATCTGCCCAGCTGCAAACACTGTCTGCAAATGCCCTGACTGCAAGAAAAAATGCCAGCGACTGGTTCTCAACCCACTCCTCCAGGGACAGTTTTTTTTCCCAGCTTTCTCTCCTTCACAATGCTGCTTTCACAATGAGCTGAAATGCTTCTAGCTCCACAGACAAATGCCACTTCAGAATGCTCAATGTTTCCAGGAGTTTTCCTGGCTTAGAGAAGCAGTAATTGGCAAGTTCCCATCACTGCTCATATATGGAGCTGACAACCCTGCATCTCTTCAGGTAAGGAGCAACAGAAGTATAAGCAACACAAACCTCATTACAGACTCATCTATTGAGATTTAGGCTTCACCCACCTCCAGTGGTAAACTGTGTCTCTCCCTAATCAACTGCTTCTAGGGGCTATACATGGAGACCACCAAACTCGATTCACCATTATACCAGTGAGGACAAGAGTAAATATACACACTAAAACTCTACAGACTTCTGCCTACATGAGTGTTGCACCTGTCATGTAACACCCTTTCTGATGCTTTGTACCAGCAGTGACAGAGGGTGACACACTCACCTGGCCACTATCAACAACGTAGATAATGATATCAGCCTTCTCTTCACACAGCCTGTGCTTAAGAGCGGCTAAGTCAGATGTGTCATAGGTGTAACCTCCATCTGATTTCATGATCGTCAACGGGACAGGGAAACCTGGGACAAACACAACCTTCCGGCCATCATCAACCTGGACAAATCCTAGAAAAGCAATGGAAAACATCCCATGTTGTATTGCAGAGGGAGCTTTGTGGGCCAGCACATGCAGAAACACCCCTTCCTGGATGCTGCCAGAAAGAAAAGGCCATGCACCCATATTATGAAATCATTAATGGCTCAAAATATGAATACACCTACATGAACTCCCTCGCCAACCATGTCACAGCCAGAACTCAAGGCTATGCACATGGAAGTGAATCTGTACAGATCTGGCCTTACCAGAAGAGACCTAATTGGATTTGAGAACTCCTGTCCCTTGCATCCAGATCTACCCTTAACAAATCACAAAGTGTGGCACTGAAGGCAACAGAAACTTTACATAGGTGCAGTAAGGACTTAGCACAAACACTTCAGATGGTAAGACTCAAGAACTGCCAAATCCAGACAGGAACACATAAACCCAGACTTTTTATGCTCCATTTGGCTTCTGGCCAGTCCCAAAGTCAGCATAATCGAAAAATACCACTGTCTTCTCAGAGATCTCTCCAAGTTCCCATTCAGTCACAACACGAACTGTGGGCAGTCTGCCATATATTGCTCCTTGACTATTTACTAAGGATAAAATGAATTCCAGTAGTACCTCACACCATCGCCTACAAATATCACAAACTGCTTCTGGTGTCAGCAAGAATGATTCAAGCTTTCTGGAATGAAACATGCAAGAATCACTTCTGCCAATGCTTCCCTGGGAGGAAAAACCACGAAAGACCCACCGAGGAAATGTGGCTGTGAAAAAGAGCAAGGCTGGAGAACATGGAATTTCACAAACATCAGTTCTAAGCCTCACTGCACAGGACTGAGGATACCTCAAGGTTACTTTGACTCTGAGACCAAAAGCCTCACCTTTATCTTCAAATTCTTTCACGATGTCTTTCATCATCTCGTGGTAGAACGATTCTCCTCTCTCTGTGAGCGTGATGTCCAAGCAGTTGTAGATTTTCTGGAACTCTTGAGGAGGGAAACAGAACAAAATGCTTCCATTAAATGCACACAGTGGGAATTAGTGGCATATGTTTACCAGGGGGCACAGCAAGTCCCCAAAGGCATTTTCCATCTCTCGGCCAAGCCATCAGACCAAGACTCAAGAGACAACACTCCACAGACAGCCCAGTTCTTTGGTTGTGTTGGCTTTAAGCTTCTCCCAGCAGCATGGCAGTGATTTTCAAAGGAAAACCAGAGCATGGGCTCAGACACAGAGGTGAGGAAAGGCACAGTTCTGCTGCTGGGACATGCTCCTGAACGTGGCAGTCACCTTTCCGTGACACATCGCAGATGAGCTCCCAGGCTTTGATGAAGTCAGGGGTTTTGCTCTGCAGCAGCACCACACATTGGTAGGCACGTTTCTTGAACTCCTCCTCTGTGTCAAACCGCCTCTTGGACTCCTACAGGGAAACACACCACATGAAAAGCTCTGATCTCTTCCCTGATACAAGCTAACAGGTGTAACAGGCTCTCCAAGCACACTCATCTCAAAAGACAGAGGCAGCATGCTTACAAAGTCCTCTGATGGTGTCCCATACAGACAACTCAATGCCAGATACCACAATTCATCACCCAGTGACAGGTTATTGCAATAACCCATTAACAGTGATCACTTCTTTTGTTTCGCAGAAGCTATGCTGCAATTTGTAAAGCTCCTCAATATGCTTTTCAGATGTTGATGCTAACATCGCACTTATTTGCTACAAGTACCTTGTAAAACGCCTGGAGATCCCCAATGGGAGGAGAAACTGTTAAGTAATCCGGAAATTTGTCTTGGAGGTGAGCAATGAGCATTCCAAACTGGGTGCCCCAGTCTCCTAAATGGTTTAACCTTAAAGCAATTGAAAAGCATAATAATGACTTTGCAAACATATGCTTTAAAACACATGCATTTCAGGAACATATACGCTAAACGAAGAAACTCACATAACAGCACCAAAACCAGGCCAACACCCACAGTTTCACTGTATGAAGCTTCTGCTCATCTTGATTCCCAACCTACTACATTCCATCAGCTTAGTATCTTACCACACAAAAAAGATTATTTGTTGTGTGCTTATAAACACAGACAACACAGACCAAAGCCCTGGGATACTGCACACACTCAGCCAAGCAAGCCCAGCACACCCCAAATGGACTCTCACCTCAAAACATCATAGCCGGCAAATTCGAACAGCCGGCACATGCTTTCTCCAATGATAGTGGACCGCAGGTGGCCAACGTGCATCTCCTTTGCAATGTTAGGCGATGAGAAATCCACGACCACCTTACACAGCACCAGAGGAAAAACAAAGAGCAGCAGTCATTACCACACTGTGTGTTTGACCTGGGCTTTGCTGGGGGAACAAGGCTGAGCCTCACGCTCTTTGCTGCCAACAGCACACAGCAGCAGAGGAGGCCCTCAGGGGACATGAAAGCAGGCTTCCAGCCTGGGGCTCTGCTGCACCCACCAGACTGAGCTTGGCACAACACTCCCCACCCCAGGAGCCCCGTCCCTCACCCACCGGAGACTGCACCAGGTACACACAGCCCACCCTACAGCCCCAGTCTCTAAGTCACATCCCATTTGCTGCTGTAACAACTCGCTGACATGGACATCTGCTCAACAAACCACCTCAGGGAGAACTGCAGAGCTACCTGCAGCCCAGCATGGCTCATCCCTACGGGAGCAGGATGCCTGTGCACTTACTGCTGTACCTTTTTCCTTTTGCCAATAGCCGGTGGCTGAACTCCATTTACCAATAAACTGCTCAGCTGCTTCGACACAAAATCCCTTCTCAAGTGAACATTGATAAAACCTGGAGAGACGAAAACCAGCAATGAGTGCTGCAGCTGCAAAAGTGCCTCAAATCACTTTTTGTTTCCTCACATCAGGGACAAGAGCACAGGAACCTGGCTTGACAAACCAAAACCAATTTTCAGCAACAGGGCAACAAAGCTGTCGCTAGAGGACAAATTCTGCTCCCAGTTTCAAGAGTCTATTTCACAGCACTACAGTCTGTCGTGCAGGAGATAGATGCTGCAAGTTAACTCACTGACATCACTCCTTTCTGCACACGGTCACTCAAATGTGAATTTAAGAACATTTTTAATGAGAAAATAAATAATCTTGCCAAGGTTTGCAGAATGCAAAACCAGATCCAGCTTTGTCTCCTTTCTTTAAATTAATATCCTAAACCACACCATTTCACCTGGGATAATCCATGCTTGTGGGACAACACTGACTTCAGCTTCACAAAACTAAGGAATGAGCTTCTGCCCAAGCACATGAACGGCTGTGCCATGTGAATTTTGTGTTTATGCTGAAGCCCTGAGGAATGTAAGTCCTTGTATTTCTTCCTGGGTCACAGGGACAAAGCAGATGCAGGAATTCATAACCTCCACGCTACTGCAGCATTTCAGTGCCGAGAGGCCAAGGTCTCCTCCCCATGCAAGCAGCAGTGAGAAGGGCATGTGGATTTTTGCTGTGATTTCATGATGCAGCCTGATACCCATTACCACCAACAAAGGAGAAAAGCTGGTCCTTTAAGGATCAGTGGAAAACTTGCTAATTAAAGGGCTTAAGATGGCAACTGCCAATTCTAATACAGATACAGATTTGCTGCTCTACACAACTCTGAGGGCTACAAAGCTCCCCAAGACAGAAGCAGCTACTTCACCCTGTAACTGCAGTTTTCAATTGTGGAACAGTTAAACAAAGCTTCCCTGATCACCATCCAATATAAAATTGCCCTATCAGCTTTAAAACACAGTGTGTAACACGGAACTCCCTTACCAGGCCCAGCAATTTCAACCTTCTCAATGCATTCATTAGCAGGAATATGTTTTGTTATTTTCTCAGCGATTTCTCTTGGGCTGACCTTCTGTTCCTTGGTTTTGAGCAGTATCTGAAACACAACAACCGCAGGTAAGATTCACTCCTCCATAACATTGTACAGAGTGAAACGGAAAGCACAGGTACAGCAGCACTGAGAGATCCCCAGGATCGTTTAGCTTCATAACATATAGACCCAAGCATCTCCAGCAAATTTGTCAGATTAGATCAGTCCCTCTCTAGAGCAGAAGTGTAACCAGACCCACCATGTTCACTTCCTTCTGCTAAGGACAATTAAAGTGTAGTTCCTATGTCAGAAGAAAAGCTTCCAGGGTATTTTTCAAACACTGTTAAGAGGTTTGGCAAATTCCTATCTTTCTAAACTAGGAAAAGGGACAAACAAAGCTGGCACAGTCCTTCACATTGCTTCAAAACCCTGTTGCTCAGTCTCACAGGTACCCCTCAGCTCTGCCAGCATTCATATTCGAAGTTCTGAGCTGTGCCTGCAGTAGATGCTGAGTGTGGTTTCAGAGCAAGCTGCTAATTTATGATTAAAAGCAAGCAAAGCAAACTACCTTCAGCCCTACCTGAGACTTAAACTTAATAATGAAGTGACTAAATAAATAAAATCCCACAAGCCAAGCAACCAAACCTAATTCTACCACTGCCAAATTCTCTTCAAAAGGCATCAGAGAATCTGCTGGTAAAGGAGCTCTCCTTTTGTCTCGAGCTATCAATGGCCCACTTGGAGGAACTCAAAGAACATGATGCAAGTTCACATACACTAATAGCATCAGAATGGTTTGGGTTGGAAGGGACCTTCTGAGATCATCTAGTCCAACTCCACAAATTCTGCGTCCGTTCCCAAGGTACCTCCTCACATAGCTTTACAATCTCACAGAAACATCCCTTAGGAGGACCCTCTGTAACAGCCCAACCCATCCCTGCAAACCACTACATCACACTGCATGCACCCACCACAACTATTTGTTTCCGAGTATGTGATTTTCCATTCTTACTGTGATGTGTTTGAAAAGAATCTATCCCCTCACTCCCGTCAAGGACAAACAGCATGTACCTCTTTGTCAACTCAGAATTGACACTCACTACTGCTTGTATTTGCTAACTTGCAGTCTGTGCAAAATGTGACTTCTACTTCAGTTTCAGCTTCCTATTTAACCTGTCATACAGCTGATCATAACAGGATCCTTACAAGTTGACAAAAGCTTAGCACGGGCAAGAAAAAAAAACCCCTCTGTTGCCTGTAATGCTACTCGAAGTGCAAACTACAGGAAAAATAAATGTAAACCCAGATTATGGGCATGTTACACCAGATGACAGGTGTGTTATCTGAATCACTTCATAAACAGTCACCCTACTCCTATTACTGTAAGGACCAAGCACTGCTCCTGGCTCAACCCCCAGCATTCACACGCTAACGAGCTCCCAGTAAAACAATGTGCACTTGTGAGGGCTGTTTCCACATGCTCGCATCACAGGGAGAGGATGCTGCAGGGCACGTACCAAGCAGGGCAGGTCCTGCTCCTCTGGCAGTGGTGGTGAGCGGTGTTCCAGCTCTGTGCAGGGGACACTGGGGGAGTGTGGCTATGGAAGACCTGCCCCACAGTCAAAACCCTAAAACTTAGGCTGATGGAAAGTACAGAACCTGCTGCTCTCAAAGGGAAATGACTGCACTGCATCCCCTGGCTCTGCTGTGCTGATGCGCTCTGACTGTGCTGCACACATGAGTATCACCCAACTCATACACGGTGCTCTTCCAGGGAACAAACTCCACAGGCAAGCCCAGCACTAGGAATTGTTACTCCTCAGTACAGCTGACAATATGAGACTTGACACCCTGGCCTGAAGGGGACCGTTCAGACACTGAGTTCTGCAAACAACGTGGACACGGGAAGCCAGGACTGCTTGAGAATCCCAACAGCCTCTTAATTGGGGTAAAGCAGCGGTCAGAAAGCTGGCAAAGCTCTGCAAGGCCCCGTCAGTGCAGTCACCCAGTGCTGCCCTGGCTGCAGCCCAGGCCCAGCATGATGCTCATGAGACCAAGGGAAGAAGGCACCTATTTGTGAGGGCTGGTTCCAGAAGCCTGCTGGCTAGCACGTATGGATGCTGCCGGGAGTCAGTCTCACTGTGGCAGAACAGACACAGCAGCTGCAGGTGACAAAGTGGGTAGAATTTCATGTGTGTCAGTTCCATGTCAAAGTCACCAGTCTGAAAGATTGATAATGGTGAACTGACAACAGAACACTTACAAAAGTTGTTTCTAATTACAAAATGAAAGACCTGCAATTAGAGTCTAACTAGTCAATTAAAGGCACCAACGCATTCAGAGTTGGGGTGTTTTAGCACAGTCCCAGCCCACTGAGGCAACTCCTGAAGTGTCTCTTATTCTGCTTGGGTCCTCTTTGGTCAAATACCTTCCAGAAAGCAGCAATGTCATAATATTGGAAGTAACCATTGATACCAACCAGGTTAAGAAAACCCACTCCTTCCCTTGCACATACCTAAGAGATGTTCTGTAAATTGGAGCCATTCTTACAGCTGCCGGAAAACCCCCAAGATCAGAACAATATCGAATCATAGAATGGTTTGGGTTGGAAAGGACCTTAAAGCTCATCCAGTTCCAACCCCTGCCACAGGCAGGGACACCTTCCACTAGAGTAGGTTGCTCCGAGCCCAGTCCAACCTCGCCTTGGACACTGCCACGGCTGGGGCAGCCACAGCTTCTCTGGACACCCTTTGGCAGTGTCGCACCACCCTCGCAGTAAAATCCTAACAAACATCCCCCCCGTTTCCTGCCTTTTGCTCATTTAAAAGAAAATATAGGTGCCACCAACCATAGATGCGGGGAAGCCCACACAGCCTCCCCTCAGCAAATGCTTGGGTAACAACAGCCAGTAAGATACGAACAAGAGCAAAGTGTGCATGGAACAGTGCACTCAGATCCACCTCAAACAGTGTGTGTCACAAAACTGAAAACGCTTCAAGGAATACACCAAAAATCAGCCAAATTCAGCTGTAACCAGGGAATTAATAAGAGGTGTTAGAAACAAAGCAGTCACGAGTATGCAGCACAGTGCCTGAGCAGCAGCCTGCACCTGGTTGGGCACTGTGAGAAGATGCTGCGCACACCACAGCCCCTGCACAGGCCAATGACCCTTGTCACCAGATCCAAGAGCAGTTCAGGATGCAGCATGCAGGGACCTGAATCCTAGCCGGACACACAGGGAGCACCCAGGCCCCTCTCACTGCCGTGTGTCTGTGGGCAGTAGAAGCCTGCAGCACCCAGACCAAGAGGAGATGTGTGCCCTGAAACGGAGTGGTGTTTGTAGCTCCCCTTTCCTGTGAGAAGGTTGTGTGCACACAACTCTGTGAATGTGGGGACACCACACTTCCCCCACACTACACAAGAGCATTCTGAGATTTGCAGGTGTTTGCAGCATTTGTAACTGTCCAGAATTGGGATTTATTGTTTTGCTGATACTAGTTCCAAACATAAAGCTATTTGGTAGTTACTTGCACAGTTAGTAAATCAATGCAGCACTTCAGTCCCAGTTTGATTTAGATCCCACAAACTGAGCAGCTGTTCTGTGTGACACACATGTAACTCTCTTACCACCTAACCAGAGGCTTAAAGATCTACTCTGTGAAGACCAATGCTTCCCCTAAAATGCCATTAGATGCTCACTGAATTCTCAGCCCAGAGGCCTGCAGCAAGCTTGAAACAGGTCCACAACTGCAACTCTCCTTATGTTACCACATAGCTTCCAACAGAAGCATCCCCAGGTTTTGTTCCCTTTGTAAGACTGGTCAGATTTACCTGTGTGATGCCCATGGCGCTGTTACACTGGTAATCTCCAAATTTGGGCTGCTGACTTGGTGTCACCACTAGCGGAGGGTTTTCTAGCTCTGGGTAGGCAGCCTGAATAGCAGCTCCAAAGATCTCCTGAAGGCAGTTGTTGATATTAATCATGCTTTTTGCTGGTTTACTTATTTCCTCCTGAAGACTCTGAAAAAACAAACCCCAGAAGGCTAAATTCACAACATCTGGGAGCTGTTACATGCCTCTTTCTTCCCTGGCTGCCTGGCAAAGCGTGGCTGATAGATGTGGCTGACACCTCTAGGCACAGGAGCAATGAATACCACAGAAAAATGCCATGATTCAGGGGGTGCTGCTCCCGTTGAGCCTCCCAGCACGAACACTTCCCCCGAGTGCAGGGCTGCACCTTGTCAGTGATCTGGTAGAGATGCTGGCTGGGCTGCCCGTTCCATGACCAGCCAAGATGTGATACTGTGGCCTTATAAACCTACTGACTCTTGTCATAAAGTAGGTTCCTGTTTAAGGAACAAGGAAATACCTGATGTGCCACCAACAATGAAGGTGCTGGGATGCAGCATGAGCACACTGTCACACAGCACTAGCTGCGACAACTGACAGCACTTATTTAGCTTGTGTTAATGAGAACCAGACCCACATGCTGCAGCAGTCATTCTTCCTCCCTTACCTTCCGAAGGAAGTTCAAGCGATACTTGAGCTTCGCGTTCTCGTCCCGCAGCCCTTCCAAACTCGGGGACACTCCCAAGCACCCGGAGTTCTTCAGATGCTCAATCTCTGCAGTTAACAACCTGATCTCGTTTTCCTGAAAAACAAATGGAATTGTCACACAGGCGTTCCTGGAGTCGGGGGGACACCAAGCTGAGAAGCTGCAAGATCTCAGGCAGTTTTAGTTCTCCCTCACAAGGGTTAATAGCAAAAGGAAGAGCGGAGCAGTGACATGGGGAACTCCTCCCCCCAACCCTCAAATGTGAAAGCACAAAGATATCTTCTCCCCTTAACATCACATCACTCTGTGTCCCCCAAAATGATTCATGTTTTAAGGTTGTTTATATTTCTGTCAAACCCAGGGATTCAGAGACATTCCTTAAAACCTCAATGAGAACAATCCCACTGATATCAAGACATGCAAGACAGATAACAGGTCGTGCTAATAGAATATATTCCCAAAACAAGCCCTTTCTCCAGCTTTTTGAATTTAATAAAGATGCTTCAAGAACTCCCTAAAGCCTCTTCAGGCAGTTTCATCATCTCACAGACCACGGTTTCTCCTCCAGAGGGTGAAACCACAACCACTCATACAACCCCAAGAACCCAGACAAGAAGTGCAGTGTGCTGATTCACAGGGGAATCCATAGGGCCCTTTCTGCAACCTGCACTCACATCCACCTTGCTGCACAACCTTTCCTCCATGGCTTCTCCCTTAAAACTGACATCCAGCATTCAGCAGCAATCAGGATTTCAGGTGGACCTCTATACTCCAAATCCTAGAGTAGTTTGGGTTGGAAGGGACCTCATCTAGTCTAACTGCCTGCAATGGGCAGTGACATCTTCAACTAGATCAGGCTGCCCAGAATCACATCCAGCTTGGCTGTGAATGTCTCCAGGGATGGTGCATCCACCACCTCTCTGGGCAACCTGCGAGGTTCCTTGTTGTAAAGAATCTTTCCTCACATCCAGCCTGAATCTCCCTCTTTCAGTTTAAAACCATCACCCCTTGTCCTGTCGCACCCGCCCCTGCTAAAAAGCCTCTCCCCATCTTTCTTACAGGCCCCTTTTAAGAACGGAAAGGCCGCACTAAGGTCTCCTCAGAGCCTTTTCTTCTCCAGGCTGAACAACCCCAACTCTCTCAGCATTTCCTCACAGCAGAGGTGCTCCATCCATCTGACCATTCCTGTGGCCATTCTCTGGACCTGCTCTAACAGGTCCATGTCTTTCCTGTACTGGACTCCAGAGCTGGACGTGGGACTGCAGGTGCAGTCACCAGAGAAGAGCAGAGGGGCAGAATCACCTCCCTGGACCTCCTGGCCACACTCCGCTGCATGCAGCCCAAGACACCATGACTGGCCTCTGTTCTGCAAGCACACATTGCCTGCTCATGTCCAATCTTTCACCCACCAGTACCCCGAAGTCCTTCTCCTCAGGGCTGCTCTCAACCCTTCCATCCCCCCGCTTGTGCTGATACCAGGGGTTGCCCCGATCCACATGCAGGACCCTGCACTTGGCCCCATTGAACCTCACAAGGTTCACATGGGCCCAAATCGAACCTGTCCCAGTCCCTCTGGATGGAACCCCATAAACAAACTGCCCTGTGCTCCTTAGACCTCACAGCTGGGTCACAGGCAAACTCTTCAGCCAGTAGCCTCAGTCCAGTGGTTGGAGCTGCTGTAAGGAGCAGTCGTGTTCCCCACCCCAGAGACACCAAGTACCTGAAACTTCATTGCTGGAGGCCACTTCTTGTCCTCCCCCATCACAGGCTTTGTGTCCATCAGCCACAAACCTGGCTCACCAACACAACTCTGGAGGCTGCTGCAGGTGCAGGTGACTCAGTGCTGCTGTGGTGGGTGCAGGCAGCAGAGGCAGTGAGCCAGCCCCTCAGGCTCTCCTTCACTAGAACCCCACAGCAGGAGGGAGCTCAGGCTACTGCTGCAGGGAAATAGGTCACCAAACCTCACCAAAAAGGGCTCATTTGCTTTGGTGCTTGAAAACAATCAGAATATTTAATTAAGGAAAAAACTGGGCCATGAAATCTTGTCTTACATATCCCCTGAGCAACAGCTCCCAGAGGCACCACTGGGAGTAACTGCAGATGCTCAAAAACCCTGAACTGAGCCAAAACTCTGTTAAGATTGGCTATTTGTGAAGCAAGCTGAAAATCAGCACTTTTGAGGTCATTCTGCATTTGTACTTCAGCTTCCAGCACACTTCTCTACCAGCCTCTCTCCTGAACTACAGGAGAACAGGATGTCCTGCAGGTTCAGATGTGAACAGGACTTTGGGGAAAAAAACCCGTTATCAAAATCTCTGGTTTGGCATTTTGGCAACTGAAAGCATTGAACTGCACAGCTGTAGCTCGAAACACCTCACTTCAAACAGCTTATTGCAGCCTCTCCTCTTGCAGCCTATTACTTCTTTTTTTGTAATCCAAAGCAGCCCTCCCCCAAATCATACTGTTGTTCTCTCACATGCACACAAATACCTTCTCCCATATAACAAGCAGAACACATGTATGTTTTTATGTTTTACTTTACTCACAGGCCTGACCATGCAGCATTTCAGGTGACTTACAGACTAATTTGAAAGATTTTCAGGCTGAACTTCAAGTTTCAAACAGCAAAGAGAGATTTCACTGCAATGTTTTACAGGTTCCATGTAGGTCTGAGTCATCATTATTGCTACAAACTGACCTAAAGGAACATCAGAGCAGAGCCATGAGTAACTCATCCCTCCAGCCCTAGAACGTGCTTTAAGGAAACCACAAAGCTATCTCCTCCTCTTCATGTCACATTCATCTGTAGGATCTGTGTCCACCCAGTATTACCTTCTCTTGAGCAAAGCCACCAGCTTCAGGACAGGTTAGCAAGATCTGGAGGAGAGTTTTGCATTGAGGACAAACACATGCATTCTGCCTTTGAAATTAAAATCACAGAATCATTTGGGTTGGAAAAGACCTTAAGATCAGCTCCAACCCCCTGCCATGAGCAGGCACACACAATAAATGTGCCCCAAGCAGCTCACATTTATTCCTCCTCCCCCAAAACCATAACTAGATACTTCAGTATCATTGCCAAACTTTTCACAACAGCAACGTGATTTGAATGTTCCTCCACAATCACAAACGGCTCTGGCCACCCAAGTTCAGACTCACAAGAGCTGAGATGACCAGCATCTTACTGGAGCTTCTGCCCACATTGTTAAGACTACAAGAGAGGATGAGGAAAGAGGTTTATCCACATGCACAGCCAGGACCCAGAAGAAGGCTTCTCAGGAATCAGCATCCTCTGGGGCAGTCATCTACCCCAAACAGCTTTTCCCATACAAATACAGGGTGACAATTGGTATCCTAGTCACTTGGATTTGGCCAGGAGGCACAAAGCTCTAAACCCATGCCACAGGTCAGTAGGTCTCATCTACTTCTTTCCCATGACTGCCCCAAAGCAGCAAACCCACACCTGCAGACAGGAGGCATTCAGACCAGCCCAAGGTGTCAGCTCAGAAAGGCACATTGTCCTATCACGTTCCATGCTCCTCTTCAGAAACTTTCAGTACCAGTCCTTATGTTGCTTGAGGATGAACCGAAAGCAAAACGCTTCCCTGTGGTGGCCTCACTGCCTACCCTGACCTGCTGCTGCCATTTCAGTCTCCCTTTTTGTGCTCAGCAACTGCTAATGCAGGTGATAAAATAAACTCTTAATTCCAAACCGCAGCAGAAAAGCCTGGACTCAGCACTGGTTACACTGATCTGCAGAATGGATGGGGTTAAGATCAGCACAGCACCAAAATGGGCAGTGAGGGCCATGGTTCATGGGCCAGTCAGGAGGGAACGCTGCTCATGCCCCAGTGGCTCTGGTGACCATGGACATGAGGAAATGGAATGAAGCTGCTCCAGGGGAAGCGCAGACTGAGCATCGGGAAAAGGCTTTTCCTTAGGAGAGTGCTGGGTCCCTGGAAGAGGCTCCCTAGGGAGGAGCCTGTCAGGAGTCGAGGAGGATCTGGACAATGCTCTCAGTCATATGGTTTAGTGTTGGCTATTCCTGTGAGGAGCACAGAGATGGACTCCATGATCCTTATGGGTCCCCTCCAACTTGAGATATGATTCTGTGATTGAGGAATGATTCCATGACCCCACACCCACAGCCACGTGCTGAGCTTACCTCAAAAAAGCTCTTTAGATGGTTGTGTGCTACAAATACCTCTTCTGACAGCAGCTGTGGTACAGCTGATAACCCTCTAGCAAATCATCTGTGAACACTGGGTGTTATTAAAGGGATGCTCTAGATTCTATGTTCTTCCTGAAAAACCACTACATTAAACCACAGATACCCCTTGTAACTTCTCTCTCACAGCAACACCCAAGCAAGGAAAGGAGACAACACCAACACCCCTCTGAGCCACAAAACGTGTAACAGAAAAGCTGCTGTTCAGGACAACGCGTTACCCTGGGATTATTCTACCTGCACAGCCCTGCACATATCACAACTTGCCAGTAAAGGGTCATACCTGATGACCACCTCATGAGAAGCTGCAGGAACTACATGAGGCCATGCTGACATCTCCAAGGGCTCTTTGGTCAGCTGAGAACTAGAAATCTTCCCCTCACCTGTGAACACAAAAAAGCTATAGCTTTTTCAATAGGACCAAAAGCATCCCTAAATTTTCCCTTAATGTCAGAGTGTCTTCCAAAGACCCCAGTGAATTAACACAAACCTTGCTTAGGCTTCTGTCTCTGGGCTTTACCATGACAGAGCCTTCCTCCTTCACATTAAAACAAAAACCAGAGAGGAACTGGCCTGAGAAAGCACGGCAAAGGGAGCAGAGCACCTCCTTCCTTCCCTTCCAGCTTGCCTCCTGACCAGCTGAATCTCTGCTCCTCCTCTGCCACGCCTTTGCTGCGCCGGCTCAGTGCAGTAACTCAGCACATGCTGAGCCGGCTCAGTGCAGTAACTCAGCACATACACTGCTCCTTGTCGGGCTGTTCTCCCAAGGAACTCATGATCCCTGCCAGCTGGTTCACCACGGGCTCGTGCTGGAGCGAGGTGAAAGGTAGATTCAGGCTCAGTAATTCCATGTGGCCTCTTTCAGCCTCCTGGAATTACAGAGCTGAACACTCTCCTCCTCCTTGGAAATCTGTTTATGGACTAAAGAGCAGATCACAGCGACAGCAAGGGGAGAACACCCGGGATCCTTTCCTCTCCCAGCAGCTACAAAAGAAAAATGCAAAAACAAAGGCAAAAAGGAGTTGCAAAGCCTCAACAGCCAGATCTATTATCTGAGCATTTCATGGCACTGCTTATCCTGTGATTGAATTGGGAGCAGAAAACTTACAGGAAAGTGACTTTAGAACCTATGTGTGTGGTAGACAAAAAACCACAAGCCAAACGTCCAGAATCTCTGAGTTACCTGCTCTTGGGGCAACACAGCAGAAATTCACCTGTGGGGCTCCACGCTTTCCTGTACTCTGCTCTCAGCACCAGTCACTGACTGGGACAGACCGGGCAGTCTGACTGCTTTTACATTACTACAGCCACTGAAGGGTCAGGCCTGTCACCACCTCTCCCTCCCAACTCTGAGCACCTCACGGCTGCAATCGCCCGTCTGAGGAAGCCAGGACCGCCCTTAGCACACCCGCCTCCAGCGCAGCCCCTGGACGCACCTCCCGGGCTGCTCCACAGGGCCCCGCACCCGGCGCTGCCGCTCCCGAGGCCGGGCACCCACCGAGGCCCGGCACGCACCGCCTCGGCTGGCCGCAGGGCGGGAGCGCAGGGCGGCCGCGCAGCCCATGTCTGACAGTTGCCGATGCCGGGTTTGGGACGCTTTCCGCAGAGCTCCACCATGAGCCCTGCCCGGACCCAGCCCCATGACAGCGAGGCGCCAATGCACAGGAAGGCAGCAAAGAGCTCCCGCCCCTGCCCGCTCCCTGCCTCCCGCCCCGCACAGGGTCCCGCGGAGCCCCGGCCCGCACCTGCCGCGCCAGCCGAGCTGCGCACTGCGACACGCGCGCCTCCATGCTCCCGCGGCCGGAACCGGAAGTGGCGGGAAAGAAGCGGAAAGCATGGAGTGTGTGCAGGGGGAGAGGTTGCAACAAGACGGCAGCGCCCCCGCCCGGCGGGGAGGACCCTGGCAGCGTGCGGCGGCTGACCCCACCCCCGGCGGGAACGTCCCGGTGCTGGCTCGGGAATGGGTGGGAGCGGCGGGACCCGGTGCGGCACCTCCAGCACCTCTGGCCGCTAGGAGCTGCGGCTGCCCCATCCCTGGCGGTGCTCGAGGCCAGGCTGGACACAGGGGCTTGGAGCAAGCTGCTCCAGTGGAAGGTGTCCCTGCCCGTGGCAAGGGTTGGGGCTGGAGGAGCTTTAAGGTCCCTTCAACCCAAACCAGGTTGATTCCATGACGTAAATTTGCACTTCATCACAGTTCTTCGGAAGGCAGAGACAGTCCCAGATCCCCACATCAAACCAAACCCAGGTTTAGGGGTGACCAAGGAGTACTTTCAATCACTGAATCACAGAACGGTTTGGGTTGGAAAGGCAGCTTTTGAGTTACAGCTCATGTATTTAGAGCAAAATGGGAAAGCCCAGGGGCGCGCAAGTCACCCCGGAGTACATCCACCAGCTACCCCTCCAGAATGCCTGCTCTGAAGGACTTGCAGAACAGGACACATTAAAAGCTGTATGCTTCCAGCTAGTGACAAAAAAACCCCAACGCAGGTGCCAGCTGCTGAGAAGATGCACATGAGACAAACCCAAGGTGTCCAGAAAGGTCACTTTATTGGAAAAACCTAGAATGGACATAAAACCCGCAGCCCTCCTCCCACAGCGTGGTTTCAATGGGCTCCCCATGTCCACCCCCAGACCCGTTACAGACCGGAGCTGCAGGACAAGTGGTAAAAGTGCAAGTATTCTCAACTTCACACCTACTTTTATGACCTGGCAGGAAACAAAAGCGCTTCACAGCTCACAGAGAACTCGTTCACAGCACTGGGGAGTCCAAACCGGCTCCCTGCATTCCCCACGGGGTACAAAACACATCACTCTGAGGAGAGTCCGATGCAGGACAGGATAGAAGGCAGGGGTGAGGTTCCTTCAAAGGTATTTATTGCAGTAAAACCTCTAAAAGGTAGAGCTGTACAAAAAGTCTAAACAGCATTATTTAAGAATAACAGCACCTCACGCTGCATTTGTTCTTATTTAAAACTCTATTTCCCAAAAATACATTCCTAAATATACAAACTATACAATCTTGTCACTTTAATGCTGGTTTCTGTGATGATAGAACTTTAACCTAAAACTCTTCAAAACATCCACACACTGACAAAAGCTCTAATATACAAATGCCTTGGTACCTTCATAATACCACATAAATAACTTCAAACCCCAAACTGCACTTGTCCAGCTGTCCAGAAAGCAAATACTTCATGGTGATCACACATCATCGGCGGAGAGCATCGGGATGTTTATCCTCGGCCGGGTGAAAAAGGCCATCTTCTCTCTAAAGAGAATGATGGTTTGTTAATCCCACACAAGTCTTGCCAGAAACATTCATCAAGCACATTCAGATTCATCCCTCCAACTGTCACCACGAGGAGCAGCAGCACATCCTCTCATGACCTACACCTCCTATTTACATATCAGACAGGAGGCATCCTTACAGCTAGACTCACCACACCACCAAAAAGCCGTTTCAGAAAGGCTTTCATTTGGTTTTCTGCTTTCAAGGTATGTTTCCTAAGGAAGCAACGGGCTGCTGCTGGATTAAACAAAGATTTGTGAATTTGGTGCCAGACAGGGAGCGATTTGGAGCACTGCCGGTTGCTTTGTGATCATGTGCAGTGCTGCAGCTTGTTTCCCCAACTCTCAGAGCTTGTATTTTCATATAAAGACACACAAGTTTTTGTTTAAACAGGACACTTAAGCATTTCTGCAAGGACTAGCCTTCCTCGTCAGCATCTTAGTCACCCACAGGAAACCATGCTAGCAGTCCCCTTTTCCTGCCCTTTCCCCATGACCTGGGATTACCTGAATGACTGCACCTCCAGAGGCTCTTTCCGACTTTGCCCTCGCAGCCTGTGCACATCCTTGGCAGCAGCCCTCATCATTTTATCAGCCTTCAACTCACACTGGTGTTCTGCTTTCTCCACCTAAACAGACAGTGGAAGAGTTGTTTTTGTTTTCAAGTGCAGCCTGGACCCAAGGACTGCAGCCTTCACCATCAAATGCTTGCTTGAGGGAGCTCTAAGTGGAGGATGCTTCATTTCCTGACCACCTCAAGCCCCTTGTTTCTAAGACACAGTGACTACAACCCAGAGGCAGTTACTACTCACTCGCTTTTCCACCAGCCTCAGCAGCAGTCGAAACCTCTCATCATCCTTCACCCACTGCGGCAACTCCTTTTCACCCTGACTTTGAGCTTGTTCCAGCTGCTCCTTCAGCTCCCTCAGCACTGAGATCTCCTGCACCAGCCGATCGTGCCAGGTTTTCGAAGCCTGCAGGTCCAGCTCCAGGTCTAGTGAGGTGCGGATCAGGCGCTCTGAGCCCAAGGACTTCACTGAAGGCTGGAAAAGAAGGGCTGTATGAACACAGGCGTAAGAACTGTCCTGACCACTCCCTCGTGACAGGCCAAATGTATCATGAGACCCTTCCAATTCATCTCAAGACAGAAAGCACAAACTCAAGCAAGTTTCATAGATAAGCATTTTGATTTTGGTCCTTCTACTAAATCTCTTCCTTGGCAGCTTTTCCAAATCAAACCAACCTTGCCTGCACACCTTGCTCCTGAGTTTAATGTTTTATTGCCAGATGAATCCACAATGTAACAGAAGAACTCTGTTTTTTCCAGTAACATATTGTTACCTTCTTTCTGCTAGCTTCAAACACAAACTGCCCCGAGAAAACCATCTCCTTGCGAGCCCAGCATCAGCATCCCAGGGGAATTTCAGTGACTGCATTTCAATGGGCACAGCGGCTCACTGTGTGCCACAGAGTCACTGCAACAGGGTCTACCTGAGCATCCCTGATATCACTCTCCTCACCAGCTCCTCACATTTATTGTAAGTACTTAAGAATCTCACAGCAGTAAACACAGCCAAACTGCTTGTGCTGCTTCTGCTCTGACAGGGTGGAAAATACTAGGAACCATCTTCTTAAACGTATTGGTTTAAATGGGTTCCAACTCAAACATTCCTGTCATGTTCTGATATATAAAAGTAGCCTTGAGAGACTTGTCACACCCAAAGGTTGTGAATGAAAGCAGGTGCCAACTGATTCATGTTTGCAAATTTCTCCTTTCAAGCAAGCTTTCCACTGGTTGCAAGTGTGTGTGCTGGAGCAAGGACAAGGTGCTGTTGTTGTTACCCGCTTCACTCGGACGCTTCGTCTCTCCAGCGCATTCCGAACGAAGGGCGGCTTTTTGGACAGCGTTGAACTGTCACTGTCACTGCGGTTCAGCTACAAAGGAAAGGGAAGAGCCCATGAAAGGAGCACAAGCAGTGCATACACACATCATCGGCAAGAACAGGGGCTTCTCTGAGTGATTCTAAGCAGGGATGCAAGCAGAACTAGACAGTTTTGTGGAGAGCTGCCACCCTAATCTGCATTCACAACATGCAATCCATCTGGCACAACCAGATCCTGCCCCAGGCCTTGAACTCCATCACTTTCTGGGAATAGGCTGCATGGAAAGAGACACTAGTTTAGGGTGTAATATGGGACTCTACCCCACTGTCCTTCTCCTGTGCAAGTAACCGGGCTGGGCAGACCAGCCCAGAAAAATAAGCTCTAAGTAATTAAAAGTTACTCTTTTCTAGCACCTGTAAAACACGAGGCTATTTTATTAGAGATTTCTTTTTTCTCCAGTCACCTGTATTTTAAGCTAGTGGTGCAGGAGGTAGATTTACCTGTAAGCTATCCCACTGGCTTTTCCAACTCAGTTGTCACGTTACACACATACAGCTGCAGCCTTTTGTGATTGTCTTTAGACCCTCAAAAAGAGCTCAACTCAAGCACCATTTAATTCCCTTCTCATCTTCCTTCTCAAAGCTGGGGGAACAGGCACATGCGATCTGCACGTGCTGGGACACAGAACCCCCCAAGCACTGGCCACTCCTGCAGATTCAATCCATTTTGTTTCTATGCGAGCACCTGCTTCTGCGTGGGAGAAAACCTGCACATCAAACCCAGCTCAGCTGCATTAGAAGCATGCCCACTGTGCACAGGTCATGCATGATAAACACAGTGCTTGCTTGTTTGCCAATTCCATTTACAAGATCAGTTATTTATAGTTCAGGCTGACCCTCAATCCAGGAAATAATTGTGAACAAACACTTCAAAGCAGTGGCAGTGACATCCTGACCCAGTCACCTTCAGACAAGGCACGCTCGAGAAAGCTTCCACAGTGGTTTTGCTGACATTACCAAGTCCTTACCTTTCCATTTCTATGAAGCCTTCACATTCACCTCATCTAAAGCCAGGTGGACACAGCGAACCCAGTTCAAGTTAGCACAGAACAGCCTTAAAGCAGCAGGAAAGGGTTTGATATGCAGCTTATTCATAGAATAATAGAATCAACCAGGTTGGAAAAGACCTTTAGGATCATCCAGTCCAACCCTTATCCCAGCACTGCCAAGGCCACCACTAACCCATGGCACTGAGGGACTTCTCTACACAGTTTGGGAGCGCTTCTAGGGACAGTGACTCCTGGGCAGCCTTTTCCAATGCTTGGTCAAATACCTCAGTATGTACTGATCATCACTGTCTTACAGCAGCCCTACCAGGTTAGTTTGGGCATTTCAGCATGCTGCATGTACCAGACACATACGTGCACACACACATTTTATACATTTGTGCCTCATGCTATTAGTTCCAAGGAAAGGCATCATGTAGGAGGTGAGGACAGAGCAACTTCTGAAGTCAAAGGAGGAAAGAAGAAAGCAGTGTCAAGTCTCTGTGAAAAATCCAGCCTAAGCAAACACTGCTGACATGCTTTCATTAGTGAAAAGCAGCATTCATAACCCCACGAGTGCATTTTCCTTACCCGACACACATACTGACTTTGTGGTCCTGGTGAAAACGTTTTGGAGCGGATGATAGTGCTACCTCTGACAAATGGAGCTTGTGGTGGGTTTGCTGCTCTCTTGTCTTTGGGACGAACCACAGTAGAAGCCTGTGCAAGGCTCTCTGTGTTTGTCTCTTTATCCACCTGAAAGAGAGATACCACAGTGTGAATGGCAGCTTATGGACCACACGAACACACAGAGCTGTCTGACAGCCACCTCTTATGCATCTGTGCTGCTGGTCCCAGAGGCACTGTGTTCAGAACCAGATGTTCTTTAGCCTCTTCAAGCAGGTGCCCTGCCATGCCACTCTTTGAACTCAGAGGCTGCTACATTAACTCTAAGGGCTCTGCATCCATCAATCTCTGTACAGCGCAATTGATTGCAGTGAGCTTTGCCTGTTGATCCAGTACATCAGTGTGACCTGGCAGCCTCACACACAACAGAGGTATGGTTTTAAGGACCACTCCCTTGTGCATCTGCAGCAAAGACCTAAACTGCTGTATGTACATGCAGAGAGAGCACGTGTACAGCACACGCTTGTTAGACTACAGCTATACATTAATGAGAACAGTTTTCATGAGCAGCCTCAGGAAGGCATGAAACAGTGCTGCATTAATTGTGGGTCATGTAGAGTTGTTTAAAAATAGTTCAGGTAGATAAACATGTAAACACCAGTGAGGAACCTCCAAATAACTGCTATAGCCTTGTGCAGCTCAACATAACCCTGTCAGCTGAGCAATGGGAAGCTTAACTTATCTTTCAGTTCAAAAGGCCCTTGACTCTACCTTCTCTGCTATCTCCATGTGCAGCTGGGAATTCAGACTTTCCTCCGTTTCCCACAGCGATTTTCCAGCACAGAATTCTTCCTCCTCCTCTGCTTCATCTTCACTGCTCTCGTCCTGCTCTTCCTGATCAGGAACCTCTTCGTCTTGCCTATTGAGAACAGCTTTGTTACTGAACTGGCCTATTGTGGACAATGCTCTAGTGCTGCAGCAGGAGATTCCTCCTGCTAGCTGCTAGGCAGAAGAGTGTCCCCAACGCAGCCAGCTGTACCTGAGGTTACACAAAGACAGGCTTATAAGGGAATAATTAAACTGGAGTGATGCTGCACCAGAAGGCAACCACTACAGCTCAAAACACCATACTGATGTGGCTTCAAAAGAAGCAAGCCATGTAGTCTGAGCTTAACATGCGTGCATCTTAAGAGGAGCTCTCAGGATAACATTAATCTTAGTTTAAGAAGTGATGCTGGACAAAACCAAAGCATTGTTGTGTGGTTCGGTTGATATGCTGGAGGGAAGGGATGCCATCCAGAGGGACCTTGACACGCTTGTGAGGTGGGCTGATGCCAACCTGATGAAGTTTAACCATGCCAAGTGCAAGGTCCTACACCTGGGTCGGAGCAATCCCAGGCACAGCTACAGGTTGGGCAGAGAAGAGATTCAGAGCAGCCCTGCAGAGAAGGACTTGGGGGTGTTGGTCAATGAGAAACTGAACATGAGCCGGCTGCAGTGTGCGCTCGCAGCCCAGAAAGCAACCGTATCCTGGGCTGCATCAAGAGGAGCGTGACCAGCAGGTCGAAGGAGGTGATCCTGCCCCTCTGCTCTGCTCTCGTGAGACCTCACTTGGAGCATTGTGTGCAGTTCTGGTGTCCTCAACATAGAAAGGACATGGAACTGTTGGAACAAGTCCAGAGGAGGCCACGAGGATGATCAGGGGACTGGAGCACCTCCCATATGAAGATAGGCTGAGAAAGTTGGGGCTGTTCAGCCTGGAGAAGAGAAGCTGCATGGAGACCTCATAGCAGCCTTCCAGTATCTGAAGGGGGGCTACAAGGATGATGGGGATGGACTCTTCATCAGGGACTGTAGTGACAGGACAAGGGGTAACGGGTTCAAACTTAAACAGGGGAAGTTTAGCTTGGATTCAAGGAAGAAATTCTTTACTGAGAGGGTGGTGAGGCACTGGAATGGGTTGCCCAGGGAGGTTGTGAATGCTCCATCCCTGGTGGTGGTCAAGTCCAGGTTGGACGAAGCCTTGGGTGGCATGGTTTAGTGTGGGGTGTCCCTGCCCATGGCAGGGGGGTTGGAACTGGATGATCTTAAGGTCCTTTCCAACCCTAACTATTCTATGATTCTATGATCCTTTTCAGCTCCTCTGAATGCAGAACTGGCTTTTCTATCAAACCCACTGGGGTCAGGCTTGCTTTTTAGTTCAAACGTTGGGCTTCATTAATAGAATTGGAATCTGAACCATGTAAACAACAGCCAAAATTAATATTCAAGCAAAACCTTGCACCATACATTGGAGCTTTCATGGACCTCCATAGAACATTGTACAAATAACAAAATTAGCATAGTGCTATTGACTATTCTCAGTGTTTATCAGCTTTGTTCCCATTTCCCAAGCACAACCTCCAGCAGGATTTTTCATCAAGACAGAAAGAGACCGAAGCACCCTCCCACAGCTCTTTATCATCTGCTTTTCTCTCTGCACATGAATGCCTAAATGTTCTGATCATCCCTCAGCACTAAGATGGTGGGATGCTACCTACCAGCTCTCTCCACTAGTTAAAGTGCTTCTGCTTTCCTCCAGTTTCTTCTCCACAGCTTCCAGTTCAACAGCTGTCTGCTCCAGGAGTGCTGAGACAGAGTCCTGAGGAGAGCAAGAGGCTTCTTGTGAAGATGTAACTCTCACAAACTGCAAAGGGCCCATCCTTCCTGGTCAGGACAGCCCCAGCATATGCACACGTGCAGCTGCAGGCTGAGCGTAGTGCTTGCCATGCATGTGCAAAGGGAGGGCTGGATCTTGACCTGCTCAGCAAGTTCACTGCAGCAAGGTGAGCTGTCTAGGTGAAGAAAGGCCAGAGCTCACACATCACTTACACCAAACCACATCCCACAGACCTCAGCTTCATGAGGAGCAGATTTTAGTATCTAGCCCAGGACAAGGGCGTATCTGTAATCAACATGTTCATTATGTTGCTGCACATAAGGACATTTTCAAGTTCTAAATATAAAACACACCAGCTTTCACTTCTTGACTATTGTAACAGTTCTTCAGACACACAATCCCTCTCATTAGTACTGCTTGGAAGAGATCTGTTTGATTTAAGCAGTTGTCCTTACTGTTTTCGCAGTGCAGGGTACTTCAGAGTGGATATGTCCTTGTTTACTCTTCCTGGCTTGCTTCTGCCCATACTTATAACTGAGAAGGTTGTACCAACGGGTCGATTTCTCTCCAGATCTACATATTTCAGCAAGGCTAATCTGTGCTCCACCCTAGGGACAGCAAAACACCATTAGTGTAGCGCTCAAATGAACGACCACCACACCAGTAAGAAGAAATGAGAGTGAAACTCCAGGACTACTTGACTTTGGCAAGTTTGACAAAAAGAAACATTGCCTCACTTATCCCTGTTTCAACAGCTCTGCTGATGCTTTCTGTTTCATTGTGTTTAACATTGCCTTGTTCTTCCAATCCAAGTAGCAAGTGTTTCACTACCACTCCTGTGCACAAAACCAGAGGTATGAAGTGCTGCTGCAGTCAGGATAAATTGCAGCCAGAGCTCCAAATTAAACCAGAGAGGAACAGGAGATGAAGGCTCTCCTTCAAGAAATTTGCAGGGCTGACAACTGCCTCAGACAGAGATGCTTCAGCTTCGGATATTCCATTCCTCTTCATCTGCCCTGTCATTTTTCACTGCATTACATTTAGTACATATTCTGATCAATTCAGAACCACATTAAAATTGATTCATAGGTTATTTAATCCATGCCTGAGTGGACTCCACTGCTGCAGCCCAGTCCAGCAGACATGCTGAGCACGCCTCTTGCAAGCTGCTGTGCTCCCAAAAGACAAAAACCCCATGCAGAAAACAGTTGCTTTCCTGTACCAAAGGTGCTTTGCAAAGCAAGTGAAGGAAGATATGCAGAAGCATCATAAAACATGTACCCCTCCAGCCAAGGGAGATGCTATGGAACACATGCAGGACAGAGCATCAACTTTCCTGTAACTTAATGGCTGCTATGTCCCAGCTTAACACATGCTGCTCATACAATACTCCAGGAATAGTTCAGTTAATATTGAGCAACAAAAAATAGTTCTAACTATAGCAGACAGCTGCCTATGGCAATATTAGTACATGAAAAACTATACTCATGTACATTTTAATAGTGCAGATTAATAGCAGGTTTGAAAAAATAAATCCTTTAGGGATCTTTAATATTCTGCAGTGGCTTCCAAGCTCCTGGCAGTCCATTCTCAACCACATTACAACAAATGTTTCCACCAAAAGGAAGAGAAATTCCACCAAAAGGAAGAGAAAGGTAGAGTTTCACATTAAATTGCAAAAGAAAGGGAACAGTAGTTTGACAAAGTCATCAGCAGTTCTGCACCAACACATTTCTCTAATAGATTGATTTGGTTTCCCAATCAGAATTGTTATTGCAAAGAACATGATCTGGGAGAGATCAGATAGCTGAGGGTTATCAAGAACACTTGCACACTTCAGGGTTGAAAATGCTGCCTAATTAAAAGAGGAAACACACACGAAGGTATTAAAACAGAGACTAATACTAACCAAACATTCTTCAAGGTGAGACTTATCTACAGTGCAAACATCAACTCTTAAAGTCTTCTGGCGTAAAGCTGGGTAAGAGATAGAAACCCAGAATACTTCATTGTACACAAGGTTGTCCGAAGCTTCTACCACTCTTGTGCGGAACAAGCAGCTCGTGCTCTCCGAGCAGGGCAGGACAGCCACGCGGATGTTCCTGTCGAAGAAAGCATCACAGTCAGCACTACCACCCAGGAACAGGTCTGCAGCTCTCTGCACTGCACCAGCTCCATAGCTCTGCAAGTGAAATCCATCCGAAGCACGGAGGATATTATCGTGCTGCCCTATTTCTTCTGGATATCAGTCAACTGAGCAAAAAAGAACATCTCAGCACAACATCAGAGGCATGAAGTGGCAAGAGCTGCCACACACTTCTTCCTCCTGAATCTTGTAATCAAACATCATAGGTCTTTTCCAACCTAGTTGATTCTATGATTATGAGATTATGTTTAACATGGTCATTTATGTGGGTGCAACCTGTCACACTGCCAACATGCCCTTTTGTAGGTAGGAACAGCCACACCAAAATGAAGCAAATCTCCGTCAGCTTACTCAGCACACAGCTGAATTTAAAGAAGCCTTTTGCCTGGAAGGAGGCTGGTAGCAGCTGTCCATTGCACTTCACAAGGATGTCCTATGGCAGAACTCCACTAGATGCAATGCTCTGGGCACTGTTATTTCCAGGCAAGTCTTTCCTCGACAACTACTGGCCTTTGAGGAAAAAAATGCACCTTGTTTCTGTTTGCAGGTTTGTCAGTTCATAAATATTGCTCCACAGAACAGTGTAGAAGTATTTCAGAAACGGTTATTTTGAAGAGTGGGAAAAAAAACCCAAACCCAAACCCCAACATCTGTTTCATTTCCACTGAGATCTAATACAAATACTTCAAAAGTGTGCTTATTTCACCCACTTACACTTTCTGATCTTGCTGGGACAGCAGTGCTGGGACATTAGTCAGCTGGATGACCAGTATGGCAAATTGTTTATTTTTGTCATCATATCTGAATTAGAAAGAAACAAGAAAGCATTCTTTTTTAGAGAAGTCAGCCTTGGACTCCATGAGTGGGAATTCCACTTGTTTCATTAACACAAACAACATTAACATTTACAAACAAGACAAAACTATAATGGGACCATGGCTTGACTATAGTTTCAAACAGAAACAGTTTCACATTCCATGATATTTTGCTACCAGAACATCCAGAACTTCGGAATCCAGGTGCAATGGATCTGACCTAACACACATTGCTTTTGCTAGGGTCTAGCTCAATTGCTGTAAGCAAAATCTTTCAAAAGGCCTTACAAAATGACTGCAGTATAAAAGAGTTACAAGTAGCAATATGTGAAGTACAGCAGTGAGGATGTTAAGGGTAACCACTGGCATGCTGTGTATGGCCATGACAAGAGAGCTTTGTGCTACTTATTTTATTTCCAGTCCTAAATAACCTCCACTAAACCATTTAAGAAAGATGCCTCCTATGCCTGACCCACCACTGAGGGACTCCGAGGGGACAATGATTACAACTGCCATTTACTGCCAGAGCTCCCACTGCTGGTTTGCATCCTGCGACCACATCATCACCAGCTCATTTCCACTGACATGAAAGAGGGTAACTGGGCCAAAGACCTCCTGGAGTCGAGTGCAATTCTCAATTACACCTCACAGAGGACATCTGTTAGTTAATACTAATAGGACAGGATAAACAGAGAAGCAAGCAGAACAGAAAGCACTGTCTTTTAAATCCCATACATCATTCTTTCCATGCATAGTGTTTACCTCATTGCAATTTGCACTTTAGCTGTCCCAACTGCTTCTGTGTCATCACTGTCAAACACCATCACTTCTGACACACATGGCCTGAAAGAAAGCAAAGACAATTAAGGACTTGATTTCCCTCCTATTGAAGTGATAGCATTCAGGTGATACAAGATTTCTTCCCTTCCATTCAGGGCTTGGGTATATGGATTTTGCAAAATTACCAGCTAAAAGAAAGCCCATTTGAGAAGTAAGTGCAGTCATCCTTACAGGTATGTGTTGCGGTGCTTATCAGCAGAAAGTCATATGCCTTCCCTCTTCACTGCCAAAAAAAGCCACATAAAAGACGGCAAAAATAAGGCTGTGAGGGATTTTAAAGGGTTCCCTTGACTGGATTTTATTAAAGACAGCTGACTGGCCAGCAACAGAAATAAGACTTAACAACTGCAATCCAGCCTGCACCATGACAGCAAAAATTCTCAAGTTTGATTAGATTTAAGTCATTCCTTTGTTTCTTTAAGCAATCAAACTTCCCTAAGCACATTACAAGTGACAGAGTACACTGACTGGTCTGCCTTGAAACAACCACTTGCATCACTGTCCACCCCATGGAGCCCTCCTCCCAAGTTTTATGCACTGAAAGCCCCCCAAACTACATTCATTGTCTACTTGGCTCAGAGGCTATGCTGAGCACATGAAAACAGGATTAGCATTCTGCCAAGTGTTTTCCATACTCCTTAGCATTCTCTTACATTTCATTCCATTTCAGCTAGAGGACAAACCTATTGCTCATGCTACCCTCACCATTTATTATAGGCATCAAAATGATGCTGTAGTCATTACAAAGGTTGGTAAGTCAACAACCCAAACACCACTAAGTAACATCAGGCACACAAGTGTTTGTGTGGTCTTCTGTAACTGTCACACGTGATCCCTCCTCCCCTCTCCACAGAATTCCCTGTCCTGTTGAGGGGACAAAGGGCTCCAACTGCTTGACTGTGCCTGGCTTGAGCCCATGAGGTCTGATTTGCACAAGTGTTGCACTTCTTGTCAAAGTGAATTGTGCTGTACACATAAAAATTTGTTCAATTATCTAGAGAATTAATGAAGGTAATGAAAGAATGAATGGGGGGGAGGGAAATGAGATGAATAATTTTCACCTCTACAGCTGTATTGTGCAACAAATGATCCCATGATTTATATCAGTAAAACCAGTAGGAAAACCCATGTTAGATGCAGCCAAACCAGGTATCAGTAAGATCAGTATCTTTCAGTGAACGTTTTGTCAAACCATCTCAGAGAGCAAGCAATAAGGGAGGTGCAGAAACCCAGCAAGAGCAGGGACGTCCAGCTCTGCTATGAGCTATGTCCTTAGGGGAAAAGTCCTGCAGAAATCACATCCTGCATCCAAGTACTTGGGAACTGCATCCTAGCATGTACACACATGAGGCAGCTCAAGGTGCTTCTGCTCTCTTCCTTAAACATCCCCAAGTGCTCTCCCACTGAGGGCTGTCATTGACACCACAAGGGCTGACTGACAGGAGGGGAACTTGACACTGCCTGATGGTTGTGCTACCCCACCAAGGCAGGCAGGGCAGCTTAGCAGCACCTCCACAAACAGACCAGCTGTTCAACAGCTCTGTCAGCTTGCTTCCAGCTACTTCTGCTATTGGAAGCAGGGCTCATTTTGATAATCAAACTCAACCTGCTCATTATTTTGTTCAGAATTATGGAGAAATGTGAGATTGAGACATTTAGTCACCAAAAAGGATCATAAACAGCAGTACTCCAGCTGACTCCTGTGTGCAAAGCTGAGTCTTTGGCTTCTTGCTAGAGAGAAGTCTGGTGTCTACCTTTGTACAGACGCCTCATACACCCCGCTATCTCCAGCAACAGATTCATCAGACACTGCAGCTGACACACACGCCACCTTCAGTGCTGTCCCTCCTGCTGCATTTATACCTATCAGAAAAGCACAGAGGAAATTCAAAAACATGTGTTAATGCAAATGAAGAGTCTGCATCAGGAGCAACTTTCTTCCTCACCCTCCCCTTGAACTGCATCTTTTCTCCACCCAAGTTTTGCTCAGCAACATAGAATCATAGAATAGTTAAGGTTGGAAAGGACATTAAGACCATTTAGTTTCAACCCCCCTGCCATGGGCAGGGACACCTCACACTACACCATGTCACCCAAGGCTCTGTCCAACCTGGCCTTGAACACCGCCAAGGATGGAGCACTCACAACCTCCCTGGGCAACCCATTCCAGTGCCTCACCACCCTCTCAGTAAAGAACTTCCTCCTTAGATCCAATCTAAACTTCCCCTGTTTCAGTTTGAACCCGTTACCCCTTGTCCTGTCACTACAGTCCCTGATGAAGAGTCCATCCCCAGCATCCTTGTAGCCCCCCTTCAGATACTGGAAGGCTGCTCTGAGGTCTCCATGCAGCTTCTCTTCTCCAGGCTGAACAGCCCCAACTTTCTCAGCCTATCTTCATATGGGAGGTGCTCCAATCCCCTGATCATCCTCGTGGCCTCCTCTGGACTTGTTCCAACAGTTCCATGTCCTTTTGATGTTGAGGACACCAGAACTGCACACAATGCTCCAAGTGAGGTCTCCCGAGAGCAGAGCAGAGGGGCAGGATCACCTCCTTCGACCTGCTGGTCACGCTCCTCTTGATGCAGCCCAGGATACGGTTGCTTTCTGGGCTGCGAGCGCACACTGCAGCCGGCTCATGTTCATTTTCTCATCGACCAACACCCCCAAGTCCTTCTCTGCAGGGCTGCTCTGAATCTCTTCTCTGCCCAACCTGTAGCTGTGCCTGGCATTGCTCCGACCCAGGTGTAGGAGCTTGTACTTGGCATGGTTAAACTTCATCAGGTTGGCATCAGCCCACCTCACAAGCGTGTCGAGGTCCCTCTGGATGGCATCCCTTCCCTCCGGCGTTATCAACCGAACCACACAGCTTGGTGTCATTGGCAAACTTGCTGAGGGCGCACTCAATCCCACTGTCCATGTCACCCACAAAGATGTTGAACAAGACCGGTCCCAACACCGATCCCTGAGGGACACCACTCGTTACCAGTCTCCAGCCAGACATCGAGCCATTGACCACAACTCTTTGTGTGCAGCCATCCAGCCAGTTCTTTATCCACCAAGTGGTCCACCCATCAAATTGATGTCTCTCCAATTTAGAGACAAGGATGTCGTGTGGGACAGTGTCGAACGCTTTGCACAAGTCCAGGTAGATGACATCAACTGCTCTACCCCTGCCCATCAGTTCTGTAGCCCCACCATAGAAGGTCACCAAATTGGTCAGGCATTCTATGATGAGGCTTTGGAACTGATGGACAGGGGTAGAGCAGAAACTTCATGTTTCTGAAGACACAGAGGGCACAGGGAGGGCGGGATCTGCTCAACATCACATTAAGTTAGTGCTTCAGGAATGTACCCAACTGTCCTGGAGCACCAGGAGCTCCTGGAGAACCAGAGGAACAGCCTATGTGGTGGAGGTAACAGCAGGGCTTCATTGCACAGTCAGTGCCCATTTAATACTTGGGTCCCGCAGGACCATACCTGCAGGCTGAGGTTACACACTGGTGTGCTGAGTGCATTACAGCTGGCTACCCTGGGCACCCCCATGGGTGCAGGTCCTTGCAGGCAATGCCAGGAGGGCTTTCAAAGCACTGGAAAGACATGGCTCTTGGAAGTGTTCAAGGCCAGGTTGGACAAGGCTTGGAGCAACCTGCTCTACTGGAAGGTGTCCCTGCCTGTGACAGGGGGTTGGAACCAAATGAGATTTAAGGTCCCTCCCAACCCAAACCAGTCTGTGGTTCCATGTACCCATGCAAGACAGGCAAATGTGCAGAAGAAGCAGAACTTCTAAATTCCAGTGAAGTTACATATATGGACCTACTGCAAGTCACCCTTAAGCAGGTGGTAGGGCCTCTGGTCCCATCTACCTGGAGAGCGGCATTGGGCAAATGCTACTGACCAAGCTCTGGCCAAGTATTGTTGACAGGGAGGGCTGTACCCTGTCTGGAGATTATGCCAAGGTTAGTTTCCAGGAGCCGAAACAGCAGAAAACCACCTCTCACCTACCCCCAGACTCCAGAGGTTAGCATATAGAGGACAGAAGCTAGGTTTAGATAGGCCAATAACTAGCTAAATATGGAGAGAGATTCTAGGACAAAGTAGCAGCCACATGCAGGAATGCAGGGAAAAGGAGACAGAGAAACTGAGCAAGTTGAAGCAAGGAGTTTTGCATGGAAGTGTTATCTCAGAGTCTTCTTGTGCTACAAAACCCTGGAAACTTGTGCACATTTTGTACCTTTCCACATGAACCATCCCATTTCTGCAGAGATGCTTCAGCTCAGGACACAGCTCTTAGCTCTCTCTGTCAGAGCTCTAGGAGACCTGCTCCAAGGGTGAGGGAGCTGTGAATGTTGTCCCACAGGGAGCAGCTGTAGCCCCGTAGCAGGAGTGCAGCAGAGCCACTTAAAAACAGCTTTGGAAAAACATTGGTGCAAAACGTGTGCAAGCCCAACAAGGGGTTATAGAGCGATCCAAGGACTTGTTCTACAATCAACAGTAGAGGGTGCTACAGGTAACTCCAGTACATGGAGTGTACACGTGCCATTTGGGCCCATTTATCCAAGTACTTTTTGACACCGCCACTGAATGTTTGTTTTCATCTTGGTATTGCCATGGACAGAAAGAAATTTCCAGCCCTTTTCCCCATCAATAAAAGTATCTGTAACACAATATATCAGTCATTAACTGAAACAAATGGATCCATTTAATCCTGGTATTCCCATTTTAAACCATGCTCTCTCCTGTTGTGTGCCTGGCCCCTGCTGCACTCTTGATCAGAGGCTGTGCTGGAGGTACATGGGTAGGGTCAAAACTACGCTTCTCTTTCCTCAATGCTGCTTTGTACCTCCTATTCCATGGTTTTAATAGGAAAATGACTCCTTGTCCATGGGCTGCCTTTCTAGATGAAGGTGTTTGAGTTCTACACACCACTCCCAGAAATGCTGCTCCAGGAATCCTCTTTGCATGAGGCTTGCTCTCTGGGAAGGACACTTCAGGTTCATCTCACCATGCTTAATCTCTTTTTCTGCTTCAATTACCAATGGTGTCCAGTCATTCCCACAGAGAACCTTCATTTCTGACCACCCAAGCCCGTTCAGGTGCAAACCCCCTGCAACGAAGTGGCTGTTATCTGCTTGTGCAGCAGAATGCTAAAGTGTAAATCTGAATGAAGATGAACGGTTCCCTGCGAAGGATTCATCATGCAGCCATCCTCTTCCTCACTGGTTTTGCAAAGGACTTGGAAGGCCTGCAAATCTCACCCACACACTGAACCTGTGTGCTTTCATGTGGCTGAGTAACACAAACCTTATTTCAGCCTCAGAGGTTCTGCAAAACTCCTAATCAAAAAGCAAATCCCTCAGATACATACTATGCAGCTCTACTTACAGGAACACGTGAGCATGCTTTGCCCATGAGGCCAAGCGCTGAGCGCCCCAGATCCAGTCAGTGTGTTTCAGGTGCTACACTGACCCTCCCAAAAGGTCTGAGGAATAAAACCTCATCTCCTTATTGCCCTGAAATAAACTACTTATGGTGATTACTTTGTCTGCTGACTGGCTAACAGCAATAATCACTTAATCTGCTTAACACCTGAGCTTTCGCTTTGACAGCCTTGACAAAGCTCAGAGCTAAAAAGGTTAAAACTAATTAGTGCCCAGTTCTAATAAGAATAACTACTGTTTCCTACTCAAATGCGTAACACCTCTTCCTTGTAGGGAAATGAGAGCTCAAAGAGGAAGATCTGCACTTGTGTAATTTATTGTATTTTAAACAGTGTCAGCCTTCTTCATGCAGAAGGCAGTGATGACAGGGTGCTAGTTCCCTTGATTCACATGGGCTCATTTATAATCTTATGAAAACCAGGAACAAACCTCACCACTGGCTTCTATGACTACAGCTTGCAAGTTTATAATGCCCTTCAAGCTTTTCTTCACTGCAGTTCCAAATCCAGCCATTTCCTCATCTCCACGGGATTTAACCCACCTACAGAGTCAAGGGCTCCAGGCAGGACCCCAGCACGAGTGCCCTGACTACTGTCTCCTGCTTTCCATTCACTCCAGCCCAGCCATCCTTCTAAAAAGGGATGAGCCCTTCCCACCCCCAACAAGCCATATGCATGCATGAGAACAGCCACTATCTCTGAATGTCTTATCACGCTCACGATCCAAACATGTTTTTGTTGCTAAGAGACCATCCCCCTCAAAGCAGCAGAAATTCAGGCACAGCCTTGACAAGTCTACTCAGCTGAAGTTAATAAACCCATTGCCACTGATGTACTGGGAACCAGAGCAGAAGCTGTGCATGCTGAGGTGGTGGGGGAGGATTTCTATTATCATTTGTTAACTATTAAGCTAAGTGGCTTTCCCAGCCTTCCTCAGAACTTGGCCAGGAAGTTTGGCATTCTGTGCCTCCAGGACCCAAAACACTAGGTGACCTTCCGAAAAGCTTAGTGCCAAACTAAATCAGGAATCCCACCACAACCATTCATATTTGCACATGAAATCCCTGCGATTTCTGTACACGTGCATATAAGTACACTGAAAACATACCTGAATACAGTGTTCTGCAAGACTCATCAGATCATCAGCATTTTTCATGTACAGATTAAACTACCAACCCTTGCTCCCAGGAATAACACTCAGTTGAATACACTTTTCAACACAAAGATATTAAGATGACAGACAGCTTTTGAAATACTCACTTCTCAGTGCTTTATAAACTATATTAAAAATTAATGCATGCATGTGCATGCAAACAGTTTGTTATCATACCTTGACCTAGATGTTTATCTCCTGCTCTAGGCTCTTCCAGTCTACAGTTGCCACTCCCAGTGTTTAGGGCGAGTTCTGAGAGATCTGTACTTATCTCTGTGTCATCAAAATCCATATGGCTTGAAAAGGCATCACCAGCTAGGAGTGGGTCTATCACCAGTGGAGAGCACGGTGGAGATGGAGAAGAGAGAGATGACCTTGGAGATAATGAAGACATGGATTTTGGAGTACCAGACAGCGACCTCAGGGCCTGTACACGGCTGGTGGTATCTGCTGCATGAGTTTTCGCTACTTCGTTCTCATGAATCGTGGTAATGCAGCCTGATGGTCTGAATCCAGTGGCTCCTTCTAAGAGCAAGTCAAACTTGCTTTGATATTCTGAGTCCAACTGCTCCAGCTGCTCCAGGTGCTCGTAGTAGAGATCAGTGAAGCTGGCTGAGGTGGATGAATCCTGGCTGGAGGTGGCAAGAGATCCTCTGCTGGATGCAAGAGAGCCAGGGCTGCTGCTCGAGGAGAGGGAAAGCATGCTGGCGGAGAGACTGTGGGGAAGAGGTCAGAAAAGCATCACACTGTATCTCTGATTCCTCAGGAAAACACTACAATGTCAATGTCACCAAATCTCTAAGCCCATGTGGTACATTTCACTTTGTTAGCTCAGGCCACACACATTAGTTCCCACAACAACCCCAAACCACAGTCTACCCAGCAGAAAAGCTGGGTCACTTTTCAATATAGTTCATGCACATTTTTTACTCACCACATCAATCTCATGAGAGGCCTTGTTTAGCCAAAACAACTCTAATGAAGAGTTTCAAATCAATTAAAATCAGTGCCAACATTCTCCTCCCACATCTGCCTGAATTAAAAACCCAACAAACTCTGGTTCCTGTTAATCTCCAAAGCAGACCACAAAACTCAGCAAGGCCCATGCAAGAAGATGAAGTTATTGCAACAAGCTGTCTGAACATAGGGAAATGTTCTTCCATTTGCCTCAATCTTGGAGCTACAGCCAAGAGGCAGTATCACAGCTGCCTGGAACTGGCCCTCAGAGATCATAACAGCCAGTGGTTTCCACAGAACTGGCAGGATTTACCTACGGGAAAGGCTGCTACATGGAATCCAGGGCCAGGAGACAAGGGAAACAGTTGGGGCTGGGCTGTGAAATCAGTCCACACAAGTGATTTATCCCTAGAGATCTCGGTTGAGAAAAGAACTGACAGCAAAGGCCATTTTCAGCAGGTGCTGAAGAGAAGTGTGCTCAGATGGGAAAGCCCACAGCACACTGTTTGCTGCTCAACAAATCCTCTGGCACTGACTACAACATTCACCTTCCCTAGAAATCCCATGTAAACTAACACTCCTGCTCCAGACTTTAAATACCTGGCTCATTACTGACTGTTTAAAGATCCTTAACCCTCACTTCAGATAGGCATTAGCTATTGAAAAAATCTCTGCATACATCTAGGTGGTTTCAGCTGCCCCGCTGAAAACCAGTGAGTATGTTCAACCTAATAATCCCTTACTTATTATTTCTCGGGTAAAAACTGGAAGCTGCATTTGTATACAAATGCCACTGGCCTCATGAGAAAAAGGCAAGTATGCAGAATTTAGTATAATTTTGACACAAAATGTCTTCTGCATTTGTATGACAGATGTGCACTGCATCATGTTTGTTCAAAAGTTTTGGTTGAAACATAACTGAAACATGACAGATGCGTTTGCATTTTGGCAGTATACACAGATCTGGAAGGACTAATGAATTTACAGCTTTTCAGTGTGTTTCAGAATGAAAAAGGAGGGATTTTTAATTAATCCTTTCCCTATCAACAAACTGGGCTCAACTTCATTTTGTGCATACCTTTGAATGCCAGCCATTTTGCATTATGGGGTTAATAACAAATGCTTATTCTTGTACAGGAGCATGCCAAGCACACTGTGCGCATAGTCAGGAAGAAATTAGTTTCACATGCTTCTTGGTCACCTCAAAAGATCCCTAATCAGCTAGATGAAATGAAAACATGATGCATTTCCACTGCATAAGAGCATCACAGATAGCTATTCTCCATGGTGGCTTATTTACATGTCAGTCTTGCACTATGATTTCTTTCCAGTCTTTTCGATGTCATCTTCACAAAATGAAACAGAATCCAAGCGGAGCAGAAGCTACAAACAGAGTAAATTCAGTACATGCTGACAGGAAAAACCTCAACCAAACAAAAACCCCACCAAACTCTCTTCCTAATCAAAAAGATAAAACCAGCTTTAGTTAACGCTGATTTGGCCTTGTCACCCACAGTCATACATTTGTCTGTAATGCATGTAATCCTATGCTGTTCCAAAACCACAGCCTGAACAACCAGACCACATTGTGACACAGAAAGATTTCTATATACCATATGAACCACAACAGATTCAGGGATCTCTCAATACACTGCCTACACTGCAAGCAACAGCACCCTTGGAATTAATGTAGGGAAATATTATCATGACATTCATACATGACATGTAGTTGCATTACTGAGATCCACTTCACTTACTGTGTCAAGATAATATACTTTATTAATGTAATACTTGAGTAATTCAAACATTAGTAATAAAAATCTCAGCTATCCTGAGTCACCTAAATGTTACATGTCCAAAACAGAAGCATACTCTTCCTCTTGTCAGAGGCACCACCACAGGGTTATTTACTCCATTCTAAAGAATTCATCTAAACTGAGTGGGACGTATAACCCTAAAGGCTCCTCTTTCCACTGACTACATAGGGGTCCTGAGACACTACTGTTAATGAAAGGCCTTTCAGACCTCTGAGTTGGGAGATGAAAGCACAGAAAGGCAGCCACACCATGTGCAGATAAAGCACCTACAACTCCTGTAAAAGGTTATGTACCTTTTCAGCTGGGTGTGCAACATGGCAACTAATCGCGTTGTGTCTTCCAGTTCTCGGACAAGCTGATTTCTTTTGCTGCTCAACTTCAACCTAAGAGAAGACAGAAGAAAGAGATGAGCTAAAGCAGCGTTTACTACTTAAAATGAGGAGTAAAGCAAGATTCTATTTTTGCTATGAAATCCTACAAAAGTTAGTAAGAATACACAGTGTAATGTGAGACAGAACTTGGTCAGGATGTGTAGGCATTTACCAACTTCCAATACCCTCAAAATGTGGAATTCAATCCTGCAAACATTCTTAACAGTGAAAATAATTACAGCTAGTACTATGTAAGTTAGTATTTCTAGGATTGGGCAGATTTTGCTTGCTCTACACCATTGCATTTTTATACTTCCTGTGCTAATAAAGGCGTAAATGCTTTCATTTGCTTTCAGTAAGGTCTATGAATGACTAAGGCTTACATGACTTAATTTGTGTAAAGCCATAATGAGTCAGTTAATAACTATGGATTTTGGCAACATCTCAGTCTTATTTCACACCTGAACTGGTTTGAGACACACACGTGCAGTTGGGTGCTCATATCCTACTTTAACAGGCCTCTGGTCAAGAAATCCTTCTCCAGAAAAGTGCTATTTCTTTGACACACTAAAAGAGAACCACACTCCTAAAATTCATCTTATGGCAAGGCCAGGAGCAATTGTTGAACCACAGGTACCTCAGGCTGGTAAAAGTCCTGCAGCTGAGTCATCTGAGATGCCTACAATTTTCTGCTGCAATAAAACCTTGTAAAGACTATGAAGAAAATCAGTAGTCTGGACACTGAGCATGTAAAAGAAATGAAAATATAAGGCCACAGAAAGAGTGAATGCAACGTGCTATTCCACATATATTCAAAGGAATGCAGCTAGAAGTATTGCCATAGCCACTCATATTAATACACCCAGGCTCTAAAGCTCTAGTGTGCAATGCCTAACGCAGTATTCACCCTCCCTATGCATTCCCATGAGATCTCCCCTTGCAACACAAGTAAAATTAGGGAAGATAGCTGGCATTTTTTCCAGCTAGTTTAGATTCACAGGATATTCCATGCAACTCCCACAGCGCTGTCAAATACCAGCTCCTCCAGGAATGACATACAGGGATGCTCAGAAAAAACAACACATTTAAGAAATGTACAATTCCATCTGTTGACATTTGCCGGTCTCCAGACTGCAGGAGCTGCTGCGAGGTGCTGCCTGCACACAGAAACATTAGAGTACACTAACATTACACTGGACTATTTTGAGCACTTCTTCCATACTCTCAGAGGATCCATTTGTAGGAACCACTATCCTTCCCCACTTGGGGAGTAGAGGACTTGCAAGCAGTTCCTTCTGGGAGATGATTTCAGGTCCTTGTAAGTAGAAACTGTCTCCTGGAAAGCCAAGGACACACTGCTATCAGCATGCGTGCCCTCATACTGCTATCAGCATGCAGCCAGAGGATATTTGCTGCTGCTTGCTCCCCATTACCCCTTGGCCAACAAGGCAAACACTGTCCTATGCTCTGTAGCCCACCTCTCAGTTAGAGCTTTGCTCTGTGTGTCTCTAGCAGCCTGGAGGTCTTCCTCCAGGCGCCTTCTCTCCGTTTCCAGCCGCTCCACCTCTCCTCGAGTCCATTTTCTGGGGCTGATAATCCGCATTTCTTTTAAGAGCTCCTCCTTCTCATTGATGAGTATGAGGCGGTCCCGCTCCGAGTCCAGCACGCCAGGCCAGGCCTCGCTGTCCAGCTTCGCCAACTGGATTTTCAGGTTTGCAATTCTGCAGCACAAAACCCAACCAGTTATTTATATATATGTGTGTATATATATATATATATATACACACACTTCTCATATACATATGAGAAGTGCCTGAGCTACTGCTCCAGACACACAAAGGTGCACCACAGCCAACCACATCTTCCATCGCCCCCAAAGAAGACTCTTAGCTCACGGACAACTAAAAATATCTGATCTTTGATCAGGCTTATGGAAAAGAATTGGATCCTCTCTGTGTATGCCTTGGACAGGCTGATAAAGATAAGTGGTTACTCAAAAGTTTAGAAACTATTTTTGTCTTTACAATGAGGAAGTTAATCATATGCATGCTGCTACTGGAAGAATCTAACTATTAGCTCAACGAGAAGCATTTTGGGCACATTAAAGAGCTATCCTACTTCTGGTGCAGTGTGCACCTGAGGACATGAAGAGTGATCCTACCTAAATCCAGAGCTACTTACCTGTGTGAAATTAAAGTCCATTTGCATTAGAGGTATCATTCCAGATTTCAGTTTCAAGGCTGTATCACTAATCCCTCAGTACCATACTGCATTATCTCAGGCAGGAATATGATTACTAAAAGCAACTGCAATACAGATCAAGAATTCAGCAAAAGCTTTGACTGACAGCAGAGCACAGCTTTTGGCAGGTAAGGAGGCTGCTCACTCCAATTATCCTAATGTCCCAAGTATCTGAACTGCTCAGTTAGCTCCACAAATCGTCAGCTTTGAAATGCAACATACAGAGGGAAGCAAAAACCCAGCAGCAGGTCAGGATACAAAACCAAAGGCAGTAACGTCAGTCTTCCCAAAGGAAACTGTCTCCTTTGGACTCACAGACCTACAACTCTTCATGACCTGACAGGGCGGTCGTGGTAGTTTGGTGAGAAAAAGCCACTACAGACAAAGTTGAATAAGAGCTACCAAGGACTTGCATTTCTGGAACTTGCACAAACCAAAATGATTGAGTGCGAAGCAGGGAATGGGGAAGGCAGAACAGGCTGGGTAGAGAAATTACAAAAGCTGAGAAGGCAAACAAGGAGGAGAAGTATCCTGCAGTATAAGACATGATGTCTGCAAAAATAATTCACCTGGCTGACTAAAGACAAGAGTGTCAAGGTACGCATGCCCCTTCCCACCATTAATTCAGGGTAATCTCTCACTCAGGTTTAGTAAATACATAAGAAATGGAAGTGAAATACTGTGTGTGTACAATGGAATTCCAATATTCATCTCCCTTTGATACAGGGTTTGGGATCTGATGACAGAATTACTGGACTTAAATTGGGCACAACATATAGCTGCAGCTGCTAATCTGAATTCACCCCTTCCTAGAACCTAGTTTATGCTACAGAAGCACACAGGATGGTGCATGCTTCCTGCACCAACCAGCACACACGCAGACACAGAGCAAATTCAATGCCAACTAGCCAAATCCAAGTGCAGAGTAAGTAATAAGATGCAGATCTAGGCAGCAGCAGCTACACGACTGCTGAATGGCCTTGAAGAATAAAGCTTTGTTTTCCAAGCTCCGGAGGCCAAGAGGAACTTCAGCTCTGAGAGGGCCTGTGAAGGATTAGGCTCACACGGAGTGACCTGCCTGCTCCAGCACAGCAGACAGACTAGAGATCACCTTTCTGAAGAGAAGCCTCACTTTTTGTAAACCCATTTCCCACAGCAAGTTGCTAACTCTAATTAAAGTCCCATACCTGATATTCAGCTCAAATATTTTTAGGTCTTCTGAGGAGCTGTTTTGTTTTTGAGTGCCTGATAATGCAATACTGTGCTCCAACAAAGAACTAACAGTGGCATTAAGTCATAATCCAAGAATTCCTCTGTGCATTTTGAAGGGATATGTGTTTAAGAGGATTGGTTGGCATTAATCTGATCACTTTTGGCATATATTTGCATGGATATGGCTTTTCCACTGGAATTTGTTCTCTATGCATTTCCGAGTCTAACAGCTTTGTTAAACTAACCTCAAGTTTTACGTTCGTAAATGATCATTCTTTTTCCCCTTCTCAGTTACAAGAAGGTTTATTCTTCTATTTTTCTCCAGTAAACCAGCATCATTACAGAAGTGCTCTGCAGACTGCCTGGCATTTGGCTGAGAACTGCAGCCCTTCAGCATCACCAACCAAGTCTGAACCCCATTCCTGCCCAGCTACCCTGCACCTGCACTGCAAAGAAACCAGCACCTCTGGGCTCAGCTCACCCCATCTTTCTGAATGGCCACTTGCAGGGCTGAACAAGATACAGAACAGGAAGTCCAAGTTTTGTTTACCTGTCTTCCTTTTACATAGAGCACGTAGCTAGATGGTTTATTCAGTGTCGTATCTTGTTTTTACTGGGGAAAGCTGGTAGTTACAACATAACATGTAACATTTTTAGTCTTCAGAGCCCCTTCAGAGCACATGCATCTCCACAGAAGTGTACACGGAGATGTGTATCCACAAGCAGTAATCAGCAATCCTATATTAGATCAGCCTTCAGAAAAACATAAAATCCAAATGGGAGGTGTGGTCTAAAACTGATCAGTCAAATACCCACCACTTGCAATGCTGATGAATGTGACATTAAAATAGTCCATTCTAGGAGACTATAAAGCCTAGTTTTAAACCCCTGAGTTACCACCAGTCACACAAAACCCAAGCTGAAAGTTTAGCTGTTGAAGGAACTAGAACAGTGCTCAGAATGCAAGTGCTACACCAGAGTTACTACTATATGTCTGAAATTGTACAACATAGTTTAGTTGCATCTCTGATTACATTTATGCTGCAGTAGCTATCTCCTTGTTGCAATGGAGCATTGACATCTTTTTTGACATGATACCTGTTAGCAGCTTCCAGTGCAATTAAGCTAAAGGTTTGCCACTGCTGTAGCCCTTTGTTCTGTGTTGCAGGTTTAACATTATGGGCTCTCGTCTCACTGAGCTGTGAAGGGAGAGGACTCAGTGGTGGGTAAGGGAACATGAAGAACTGTACTCTGGTAGCTCTGGTGTCACGAAGTTCAGCAAGATATTTGCCTGCATCTATCCTTCAGTCTGGTTCACAATGATGGTGCAAACAGTGTCTGCTACAGTCCACCTTTAAAATCATCAACCCCTTACAGATCTCCTAGTTCTAACCTAATTAACATGGGATCATCATAACACCACAGGAGCAGAAGGCTCCTCATGAGTCATTGTACCCATAGCATGTATCCCGCTTAAAACCAGTCCAGATATCTGTTTTTGCAGCTCCTATTAAAGATCATGCCAAAACCAGAGTTCTCCAACAGCTTTTCATTTTAGCATCAAATATTCATCCCATTCAGACCCATGTTTCCTCATGCTAAGGTTTTTTTTAAACTCTGAGAAAATCTATAGATAATCTCAGACAGACACAAGGTATCATAGAATCCCAGACTGGTTTGCTTTGGAAAGGACCTTAAGATCATCCAGTTCCAACCCCCCTGCCATGGGCAGGGACACCTCACACTAAACCATGTCACCCAAGGCTTTGTCCAACCTGGCCTTGAACACCGCCAGGGATGGAGCATTCACAACCTCCCTGGGCAACCCATTCCAGTGCCTCACCACCCTCACAGTAAAGCATTTCTTCCTTATATCCAGTCTAACCTTCCCCTGTTACCCCTTGTCCTGTCACTACAGTCCCTAGTGAAGAGTCCTGCCCCAGCATCCCTATAGCCCCCCTTCAGATACTGGAAGGCTGCTATGAGGTCTCCACACAGCCTTCTCTTCTCCACGCTGAACAGCCCCAACTTTTTCAGCCTGTCTTCATTGAACGTTCTTTAAGTGCAAAACTGTGTTCTGTGCCCTTCATAATTACTTCCAATGAACTACTTGCTGCCTTTGCAAAGTTCTCTCTCTTCCTAAAGAGCATATTAATTATCTTCTCAGGTTTGCCATTATTCACTCATCCCTCCTTGGAAAAGATACAGGCTAAAGTAAGAGTGCTCCACTGCAATGTGGAGATGGAAAATCAGTATGAATTAAATGGCAGTCTTCAGTAAAGCTTAGAAGTAAAGAGCAATTTTAACACGGAAAAATTAGCCACTGCATCTGGAGGATTCATAATTGTAATGCTGTTTTAAGAAGTCACAGAACAATTTGAATGTCAAGGCATTCATGTCAAGGTTGGCAGACCTTGGAATGCCAAAATAGAAGTTCTGATAAAATTGCTCCATCTAAGAAGTAACGAGTAAGTTCATGTCCCAAGCTGCTGGGCCCAGTCAGTCTTTGACAACTGCCACAGATACAGATCAGAGAAACACCGCCTATTGACCATGACAATATACTAAAATGAGAACACTGTGAGCAACCCCAGCCTTAAAGCTCTTATGCCTAAGCAGAGACCGAAGAAAAACCCTTCTTTTCACACATATCCCAGGTACTCATTATACCATGCAGGTGTAGTTTTTCACTCTGGAATTGCAAAGTCCCTTTAGAGGAGTTACAATTGAAGACACCATCACTACTGGTTACGTGGCTGGACAAGGACCAGGCCAATCAAAGTCTAAATCATAATGCCTGGTAGGTTTTCTGTTTAACTGAATAGTCGTGTTAGCCATTAGCTATTAAAAAAGTAAATCCCAGAAAACATTTGCTTAAATTGGCTTGTTAAGTAGAGATGACATTTTAAATGTTCTCCATTCATTTCAGATAAGAGGGCAAGGGTAAAAACTTACCTTCTTGCAGATAAGCTCTGCAATTGTAGCCACTGATCATAGTCTGATATGTTAGGTGTTAACACAATATACATTTCTCCTTATCAGACTTAAAGCCATGCAAACATTCATTTCATTTTGAATAAGGCAGGGAGATGCCTTGCAGTACAGTCTCCTTATTAGGAATGGGGAAACATTAGCAACTGGTAGCAAAACCACTTATGTCCCCACAGGTGTGGGCAGACTGAATTCTTCATGTATTAGTCATTCCTTAGTAATTTCTAGGACAGTCATCTATTTCTTGAATGATAATATTGGCCTAGAAAGCCTATTGCCTCACTGGCTCCAAAACTATACACACTATGTGTGTTTAGCAGTAACAGTGGGTTTCAAGCTGAGTGGCACCCTTTCTAGTGAAGCATCTTCAGAATAAGCTGTAGGACAGCCAAAAATTACAACAGACCAAAGAATTACCTTCTCTTTGCTTCTTCGTACTGAAGGCGTAATCTCACTTTCTCAGCCAACTGATTATTGCTGCTGGTAGTAAACTGAGACACAAAATACAAGATCAGCAACATAACCACTCCTCTTTGGATACTCCCTTTGTTCATGTTACAAGTTACACTTGCTCTTGTCACACTCATTTACTAGTTAAACCAAGCACAGAATAGGAAAATATTGCCTTTGATTAAAATTTTCATGATTCCTTCAACTAATTAAAACCCCACAAGATTCAGAGGCCCTTTTTAGACTTGTTTATCAGAAAGCCAAAATCTACCACATAGAATCACAGGTTGGTTTGGGAGTGACCTTAAAAAGCACATCCAATTCCAACCCTCAGCCACAGGCAGGGACATCTTCCACTGGAGGAGGTTGCTCTAAGCCCCGTCCAACCTGGCCTTGGACACATCTGGGGCTTCTATTCTCATGCACGCACAGAGCTTTGTAATTTTTCTTCTTAAATGCTACTTGCAACCTTTAAGTGCTGCATTGTATTTTGTTTTGGACAGCATCTTGCTTTGGTTGTAAAGTCTTACAGACATGGGACATCCGTCCCATCATACCCATATCCGCACACCTGTAGTGACATGTGTGGCCCTCAGTGAAAGTGGCTGCAAACATCTAAGTGAAGGTTCACAAGAGTGGCCTCAGTGATGAGCTGTGAGACGTACCATGTACCCACAGTGCCGACTGAGTCCTTGCTGAGGCTGCCACCAACCTGACACTTACAATATTGTTGCACAAGTGGGACTGAAGGTTTATGAATATTAAACATGCTTGATGGCATTCAAATATCTGCACATATGCCATCATTCCCACTTGTAACACACTAAAAGCCAAACACTCTTAAGGGAAGAGTCCGTATTAGAGCTTAGCCCATATATAGCTGCTGAATGTTTCTAGTGTGGTAGTGTATAACTGCTATAAAGGGTGAAGGGAATATTTGTATCACAAGAACTTACACCTACATGCAAAATAAAACTTACTTCCCTTTTATTCCCACCTGTGTTATTCTAACAGAGACAGTGTGGGCAAACAGTAGGTTCCCTTTGGAGATATATTAACATTCCACACAAAAATGAAGGTCACACTGAAGTTCAAACTAGAAGAATTTCACAGACACTTGTACAAAGGCAGTACTACATGTGGTTCAGAGGAATACCTCCACATGCACTTGGCTTCCCATGAATTACTCACACTTCCCGAAACGTCCGTCTGGGAGCTGACATCCAGGTACTGGCGGGGTGACAAAGGGCCGGAGCTTTCCATGGACATGCTGCTGCCCCACAGGTCTGGTTGGGATCCTCTGTCATTCACAAAGCCGTCTTTTAGCCTGGCTAAGCTCTAAAACCATAGAAAGTCATGAGGTGAGCTCACTTCTGCTTGAAGTACCTCGGCAGCCCCATAGCTTTAGCCTAACCTACACGATTAAGGTCTGACCACACTTACTGTGTGCACTCAGACTCCGCAAGTGTGAGGTCAGCTGGACTCCATCTCCCACAGCAGCAAGTAGCCCACAGGCAGCAGCACACCACCCCGCTGGGCAGGCAGGCTGGCTCTGCTGGAGATGGCAGACCAAGTGGGCCACAGCGTTTTCAAGGCTTCTCCAGGTCTGCACTTCGACAGCAGTACAGTTACTCTAGTTTATTCCAGACCCCGATACAAACACTCATCTCTAAGCAAGTGCTTACTACTGTTAGTTGCTATATTTTATACTTATTCTTTCCAGGACCTGGAGAACAAAAACACTGCAGTCCAACCACAACACAGAACTGATTTATGTTAATAAAAACCTCCATTACATATTGAAAACACAGAACACTTCAATTACTTCTCAGAAACTCAAGCTGATGGCAATGGTGACACAAAATACTATAAAGTCATCCTGTTTCAATACCTGAATGAGGTCTTGTTTTTCCTTCTCCCCTGATGTGATGGCCTTCTTGAGAGCTTTCATTTCACTTAAAATGGCTTGTGCCTCATCAAGTTTGTAGCCACCTTGAGTATCAGACATTTTCATGTCAATCCTGCATGGAAATGTTGAAAAAATATACAGTAAGCTGATATTTTCTAAAGTCCAGTTAATGTGATTATCTCAGATACATGCATCTTGACATTTGCTTTTAAGGAAAACACACTCCTAAGCATAACAAAGACAACAGAAAGAATGAGGAATCGCATCATCGCCACATAAGTTATTCCACTGCAAGTACATTAAGCTTCAGAACTGATTTTAGCCATATCATCTCTGCCTTCTTAGGGAGGACAAAGATGTACACAAAACCCCCCAAACAGTATGTTTTGGCAGGTTGCTGCTGGTTTCCTTGTTTCTAACCTACAGAGGTTCAATTCAGCCATTGATGAGAATTACCTTGTTTTCAGTCAGGATTTCAAACCCAGACACAGGCCTCCCATGCACAGCTGTATTTGCTTTCATAGCCTAAGCACAACCTGCCTCATCTTTCCCTTTTCTCAAGGCAGTCCTGCCCCAGCTGACATGTATAATAAATAAGGTATTAACCAGTGATATAATTTAAAACACACCAGATGTCTCATCATAAAACCATAAGTAAATACCTGAAACTTTTCCTCCTCTTCCATTCCACCCCAAATTCTTCCTCAGTGCCTTAACCCAATGGCTCTTATAACGAAGATAATGGGCTGTACTGTGTCATCTGTATTGAGCAATGCTGAGTAAAATGGAATACCATTTAACTGATGAGATCCTGGTTCAAATTCTTTTTGCCATGAAGTCAGCTCTGATGCAGTCAATCACATAAAAGCATTTATTTGATGCCCCAGGGCTGTGTACTGCTTTCAGTTACATATGCCTAAAGATATCAGCAGCAACATGTTTCAGCTGACTTTATTTAGACAGCTATTTATAAATGTAGAGGGGGATGCATTACAAGCCAGAGATGTTCTATGCTGAAAATAAGATCTTGAGAACAAACTTACTTCTTCAGTGTTTGAAATCCATGCTCTTTGTACTGGAGTTCTTGCTTCATGTGAGCTACTTCTCTCTTGAGTTTATTAACCTGCAGCAATGTGTGACAGCTTTAGAATGATATTTTATATGAGCATTTAGGTGCAGCACTATGCATTCAATTCAAACCTTATTCACTATAGACAACACTCTAAACAAAGTTAATGGAAAGCCAGTTCATCTCAACAGCAGCTAACAGCCCTGACTGCATCCTCATCAGGACATTATACTGGCTAGGGCATTATCCAGCACCAAGATATCACATCACTTAATAAGGGGCTCAAGGGGATTTTCAACCTTATAAGCAGAACAGTTGAGAAAAATTTAAGACAGAGGAATGAAACACACATTGATTTTACACGGAAACATTAAAACCCATCTCAGGCATTAAAAACCATTCAGCGTCAGGATGGGAGTTACCCTGCAGCGACAGAAGCCATCCTCCAAGATACATAACTAAAAGGCCCCCTGCATGAGTAACACAGCGGGATGATAATACATATTGTAAACTCACTGACCCTATAGCTTGCTGGTTTATATTCCTGCACAGAGGCCACACTGACCTACTTTACTTTGGTCCTTTCTTTTTCCCAAAGTGAGCTCTGCATGGGAGCACACACTGCCACTGCTAACAGCCCGCACTGAGAAAGGACACACCAGCTGCCAGGCTCTGGAGAGAGCTCCCAGACTGCAGCACCAAGGAGCCAGCACAGCTCAGCACCCCACAGCGTGTCCTACACAGTGTGCACTACAGCTTCTAAGGGAGTCCAACAGGAAAAAAGTGCTTCCGACTCCTAAAATGGCTATGTTTCAGGATTATGATAGATTATCTCCTAGATTTAGAACTGCTGTATTAGCTCTTTCAACAGCTTTGGCATCTCCTTTTAGTATTTGCCAGGAGGTCTGGAAATAGCTGAAGCTACTTGTGAAAATCTGAGGTCCATTCATACCACTTACCCTGGATTTTGTAGTAGCAATCTCCGCTTTGAGGATCTCTGGGTCATACTTGGAACTTGACGATGAGCTGGAGATCACTAGAACAAATACAACACCCAGTTTAGCAGCTCTACCTTCCACACATCAAGACCTCCCCTCACTGCTGCACACCCAGATCTCCACACATTGCTGGTGCAGGCCTTAAGGCATTTTCCAGGTCTCTTGGAAAGGCAGGGAAAGGCAATAGTGCAGTGAAGTGCTCCACAAAAAGTGTATACTAAGGAGGCCAGAGCATGTCCTACACCTCCAAGGACTGGATTTGTTCCAGGTTAAGACACTTAACTCAGACTCTCAAACTTGTTCACACCATTCAGTAGTGTGGCTTCCTGCATTTCCACAGGCACTGAACAGAACTGAAGAGACAGACATAAAGATTTACTCTATTTTTACTTGTAGACTTTCTCACTGAGTAAACAACCCACTGAATGTTTAGAAACAAAGGAAAACACAGAAAGAGAAGAAACTGAAAAATGCAATGCAAGCCTTTCACAACCTTGAGGACACAGCAATCATACAGTGTGTCACACTGGATTAAATCTATGTCCCACTAAAAGCAGAATTCTCTTCTCAGCACCAGTTAAAACCCTTCTGCTTCAGAAGTTACAGGAGCTCTCTGCTGTGCAGTGTACTTAGAGGCAGCTGTAGGCAAGAGAAGTATTTTGATCCTTGCAACCATCAGTTCATGCCCTGTAAACAGGGAAAAGCATTTCTAGTTCTTTCTGGTTGTATTTTTAAGATAGATCATATCACACCAATGTAATTCATGTTCACAGTGTTCTGAATGGGCTGGTCTGGAACACCAGCACTTGGGTAGAGTGCTCACAGGAAACGACCAAAACTGTACTTCAGAGGTGATGGATGGGATCCTGCTCAAATAAGACTCCTTCAGCTGACAAAAAACTACTTAAGCACTTTCTAACTGGAGGCACAGGATTAGCCAGCAGAACTCGTGGAGCCGGGGGAGATCAGCCCACTGATGTGGCTGGCAAGAACATAAGAATTCTTCAACACTAAGGATTATAAAAACAATTCTTGCAGGCAATAAATTCTCCTGTGGGCATTTTGCAGCTCCTAACTAGGAACAAAAAGGAGGAAATCTGTCCTACTATAAACCTTTCTGCACCAACTCTTGAAACACCAGGTATTGTTTTTCCTGTGTGACAGAGAATAGGGAGCACAAAACAATGTTCTTCATACACAGAGAGGTAATCCACCCATGTTATTTTCTACATGGCCTAACATATAGACCCTTAGGTCCCCGAGACAGTCACTCAGCTACCTGGAATGTTAAAATCCAAAAGGGCCTGGGAACAATACCTGAGGATGAGCCTTCTTGCTTTGTTTCTGTGCTCCAGACAAGGGATCATGGAATACAATGGAACCTCATTTTTCTGCACTGAACCAGTCCCACATTCTTTCACATTTGGGGAAGCCCATGCTGAAAACCTGCACACTGCCTGCAGTGACTGAGCCAACTGCACTAGTGCTCTGTAGCAGTTCTCTTTTACCACACAGGTGCCAGGCAGCTATTGTTTTTCAGACAACCTGAGCAAACGTGGAGAGTGACACAGCCTAACCCATCCCAGTGCTCCGTCAGAGGACCAGCTTCAAGCATTTGCCTGTCCTAGTGGGTTCACAAGTGAGAAAGTCACTGGATAAGACGTCAAAGCTACTCACAGCTGGTCTGAGAGCCAAGTTTGTGCTCCCAAACATCATGCAGCTGCCGATATTCCTGCTGGGCCAATTCCAGCCTCTGCTGTTTCACTTGGTAGATCTCCTTCTGTGCAGCAATTGCCTCCTGGGCCAGGACAAGGTAGTCCTTCAGCATATGCTCCTGCTCCCGCCGCCACTGCACGCGAGGGTCTTCTATCTGTGTAGTTTCTTAGAGAGAAAACAGAAAGAGGCAAGATCAGTGGAACGCTGCCTGGAGATACTCCACCAGCTATGGCAACACTTTAAATAGCCCCAATCCCCATCCCATAGCAAAACCAGTGGAATAAAGACATTTTCCCTTTTCTCCTAGGAGGTGACCATTGCTCCACAATAAACACCACCGACTGAGTCACTGTACAGAACAGTTCCTGATGAAATCACCACAACTCTCCAGCTCGGCTGCTGAAGCCACCCTGGTTCTGCCTCTTACACCACCCACACAGGCACATGCATACTCAGTTCTGAGATACTGACAGTGACTGTTAGACTCATTTTTATTGCAACTGCATTAGAACATGGCTAATAAAATACCTCTGCTATTCACTGATAAAAACACTTCAGAAAATACCACTGCCACATGGCTGCCTTATGCTGCACCTGACAGCATGAAAGCAGTTTCAATTGTGCCTGGCCTCTTTGGCTTCCAAGTGACTGGTATTACAAAGGGGAAAGAAATCCTTCTTGCTCAGATTCTGTAAGCAAGCAAAAATTATTTAAAACCTCATTAAATCAAAGAATGTATTCATGAAAGCCTCTCAAATGCCATTTCATACACAGCAGCTCAGGAGGGGAAGAAACATTTCCCTCCCTGAAAGCAGGTACAGCATGAAATCACCGTAAAATGCAAGAGGTAGAGTTGAAGAAGAGTAGGTTTTGGTGATCCAGGCAACGCAGTCATGAACGGACACACCACTTCATCTCTATGAGCCCAACACAACCAGTACACTGCTTTTCAGGGTCCTAATCATGAAAGAGGCATTAGGTCCCAGCCATGTAGCCAGTCCTGATCCTAGTGAGACAAATACAGTGTCAGTATTTGACTTGGGTTTGTGAGGAAGTGTTCAAAATATTTTCATTTCTCTTTCAAGGCTGTGTTCTTGCTTGGAAGAGGTTCCAATAGGCAGTGGACTAAGTGCTTTGCAGTGGCCAAACTCCCATGTTGAAGAAGGATGCCTGGTTACCACATACTGAATCATTAATAAAGAGGAGCTGCTTGAAACAATCCCCAGGAATCTAATCTGCATCTCTTCAGAGCCTCTTGAAATATTTAGTGAAAGCTGCCACAGTGGAAGCAGCTCTTAAGCAAGTCAGGCATAAGACTACCACCACAACACACAGGAGGTAGGGAAGAGAAGAGTTTGACAATAACCCTAGCAGCAGAACTAGAAATAAAGGATTTTACCTGAGGGATGGACCCTCAACCACTTTCACAAGCTGCTCATGATCACGCTGATGAGAAAATTCGTAGGATACTGCAACAGTAACTTGTCTTAACAGTACCTCAAGATCCAGAAGAGCACATGGCATTTCAATTTACATAGGAAATCTTAGAGAAGCTGCAAAACCTTTTAAAGACACCAACAGTATAATTTGCAGAAGCATTTCAACAGGAAGTCCTGTACAGGTCCTGCAGAAGCAGCATTTCAGCTGATGCAGTACTAAAGCTAAGCCTAGAACTGAAAAGCTGCCCCAAAATAACCTGAGTAAAAAGCAGCTACATGTGTCAACTGCAGGTGCTGGTGTCTGCCCAGACAGCACCACGGTCTCTCTTAGATGGAGCAAAAAGTCAGGAAGACACAGCAGCATATCAACTGTAACAGCTTGAAAGCCCAGGCTCCTGTCTCTGTTCTTGCCCCCAAATCCCATTCCCAGATAACCATTACCCAGTAAGTAGATCCCTTTACTCCACAGTGGAGCCAAAAGGAGAAAGTCAGCTGCAAGCTTCCCAGAGAGCTGCCCCCATATTCCCAGGCACCAGCTTCCCCGGGCCAGACTGCAGGAACTGGGGCAGTACCCAGGACTCTTGAAGTCTAATTCAAGACAGTGGGTCATAAGCCTACCTGTACCTATGGCTTCTTCAAGCATAGACAGCTCCAGTTTCCCCTTCAGCTACTACCCATTCTTCCTATAATCACGAGAAGGATGGTGGAAGCTGCTGCAGGGAAATCCCTCCATTGTAACAATAAGGAGGAAGACTACAATCCACAATCCTGAGCAGCTCCATTTGGTGGTGAAGCACTGATGCTTTCCCCTAGCACACACACCACCTCAGGGACCGAACACTTGCCAGGTCATGGAGAGCATGCACTTATAGAATCACAGAATCAACCAGGTTGGAAAAGACCTTTCAGATCACCAAGCCCAACCTTTACCCCAGCACTGCCAAGGCCACCACTAACCATGGCACTAATGCACTGAAACTGCTTTGTTCCCGATTTTTCTAAGCATTCACCTCACCCTCTTCAGTAAGCACAGCACTAACTGTACCCCTAGATTGCAGCTTTGAGTTTCAAATGTGTGAAAACAACCTATGAAACTGTTGGCCAAGGGCTCTCCATATGCGCCAGCTCCTGCGAAACACAAAGGACATTCAGCAGTCAGCTGAAGAGAATACAAAAATGCAGCTCCTACATCAGTTGCTGTCTTGTGAATTTTTCGTTTAACAGTAAGCTTGTCATAAAGAAACCTGGTTGCTCCATGGCTGACGAATGCAGTCTTACCTTGCCTGCATCAGCATCATTCTCTGTGCAAATCGAATTCCAAAGCAGCTTTCCCAGACAGACATACTCAGGGCTATGCATTAATACTGCATTAGAAGTATTCTAGGTACTCTCTTCAATTTAATTGTATTTATTTTGCCTCAGAGAGGAGCAGAAGTGTTCTTCAGCTCATTTTTTCTAATGGCTCCTGGCTTTAGATTTAATTTGGGTCTGTCCTTGGGCTTGTTTCTGATAATTACTCTCAAATACTTCAAGCGTGCAGCAAGAACCAACCTGCCTCCATACCCTTCATACCCTCTGATGATGGCTCCTTCTTGCAAAGGGCATCTGCAAGAGACCTTGGAGAGGAAGCAGGTTTGGGACACTCTCCAGAGGACACTTCAACATAAACCACAAGGATGAGCCTCTTGATTAACTGAAAGTAAGGGGCTGTGGTTTGCTTTATTGTGAGTCCTTGGATTAGAGCTGGCAGAAGAAAGAGTGTCATGATTTTGTTTCTCTCTTTTAACATCTGATTGAAATTCCAGGTCAAGCCTTGCAGCCTCTGGCATCCGTAGAAGTGAAACATTTTAAGAGCAACTGCTATGAAACAGGTACCAGCATGGTTTGGAACCTCCCCTGCACACCCCTGAAACTTGTGATGCTTTTGAGTGCTGTGGGCTCAGACCTGCCACCAGAGCTCTGCACAATCACCCTGCAGCCAACCCAAGTGGACAACTAAGATCCTGTCTGCTTTGTCCCACCTGCATGCTGCAGTTTCTGCTAACACTCAGGAGGCTGACAAGCATTCATGTCCCACAACAGGCTTCCTGTATCTGAACCTGTCCCCCAGGAGCACAGCTAGCCATCCTCACTTAGGCAAATGCCGCTGGAGTACATTGTGCCTCAGTTTTAGCTAGGATAGGCCACAGTGACAACAAGCACTTGGCATTCTCCAGTATGGATAGGAGAGGAAGACAAATGAGAAGATAAAAGCACATCTTGAAGAGAAAGTTCAGAGGAGACAACAGACTCTTGGAAACACCCCTCATTTTATTTGAGCCAAGTTCTTCCTGTGCTCAGAGGTGACCCTGATGTTTGCTTCAGAGGGTGGTTGAAGATTATTTCTTTGTGGTACAACGTCAGCTCCCAGAGCTCCTGCAGAGGCTTACATCTACAGCAACAGCCCATGTCACTGCTTGATAAACCTGAGAAGGGAACTCATCCGAGGGAAAAACCACCAAGCCTCAGAGAAGTTTCACTGAGAAGGGACAGGGAACAAACAACTTCCCCAAAGCACTGTACAGGTAAAACTGAACTGGCAGGAACCTCTTAATCCACCACTGCTGCTTAACACAGCAAAGCCCTTCAGAGTCACTGAAGGGTGGCATGGCCCTGTGTGGGGGCTGCGCTTACCCTGAGCACCCTGGTCAGTACCTCCTACATCCCACACCTGATACAGCAAACCTCCAACCAGCAGAGACAGGAAGAGAAGTCCAACCGTATTTCTGACTCCTCTGGAGAGCCTGACCAGGCTCTTCTCAATTTCCACCTGCACTCATCTATAAAAACATTAAATCATTGAGAAAGAGGAAAAAAGAACTGTTAACACGACTCCTAAACTCAGTCTTACTCCTTTGGTAAGTGTGGTCAGCACAGGGATAACCCAGACCCAAGAGAGACTGAAAAGGCAGGAAGATTCAGTCTGTCTTTAAAAAGCAACCTCATATTTAACTCTCCACAGTGCTCTCTTGTAGTAGTGAAATGGACTCACGCTTTTACAGACCTAGAGGAGACCCCAGTTTGCATCTTACAATTTAGCACCTTCTCAAGCAGAGTCTGTCCAGTCCTCCCCTCTGCAGACCTCCTCCATGGGATCCTGTAGGCTTGTCCACCCCTTCTTCCACACTACCCACTCCCAGTAAGAGGTAACACCAACTTCCCCTGCCTCACAAAAAAAAAAATTAGGATAAAGCCACTCAAAGCTATGTAAATACTGTGACATTGCGGTGAAAAATTCTGAGTAAAAGTGTTTGTGTCACCTTCACATCTGGAGCCATCTGATCTTTACCCTGCAGGGAGCAGCTGGTGCTGAGAACAGGCTGCTTTCATTCTGCATTTGTAACACCCAAGGGAAGTTGCTAAACCCTAGAAGGTGCAGTATTACAGGTAAAAATGGTTTTTTTTTGTGGGAAAGGGAAGGTGTGAAGATAGCCAAGGAAAAGCAGACTGCCACGTTTGTATTTAAACAAAGATCTCTACCTCCTGAAAGCAATTGCTGGAGTTCTCAGCTGAAGCTCAAGAAGCAGATTAAACACAACCCCAACCAGAAAAACAATCTGGAGGCACTTTTGTCTTTTAAAGAGTTTTTCTCTTTGCTCAAGTTACAAGGCACCCCCAATGGGCCTGGGCCTGGTTCTGCTGTGAACTTCTGGCTGCAATTGGAGCTATTCTGTAAAGAGAACCAAAGTCACTGACTCGTTTTGTTGTCTGTTACTTTTTACAGAGGATTTGTTCTAGCACAACCCAGTAAGGAACTCCTAACCATGTCTGGAATGACAGATCCAATTTTGCATTTTCTTGTAACTCAAATGAGGTTATAAAGCTTCACACTTCTGGTCTATCAAGCAATCTGACAGAGCAAGAACATGCTTAGTTTGAGGACACAGAATAAAAATGCCACAAGCCTGAACATAACTCTTGCAGCCTGCACACCTCTCAAGTATCCCAGGCCTTCTGAGCTTCTTCTCCAGTAAAGGCAGTGTGAACTGCAGCACAGGGAGGTCATGCTGGCATTCAGTGTATCCCTGCCAGCGGAGGCAACACCAAGACCTTTGCACTGTTTCCAATGGCCTGGCCACAAGGACAAATTCCAGGCTACGAACAAACTCCAGCTCATTGCTCCTGAGTTGGACTCCCCAGCAGAGCCAAATCTTAGAGGTGTGTCCAGGGTATTAACTTGAATGTGGCTCCTGATTTGAAGACTGCAAACCAAAAGGTCTCAAATTCCTGTGAGAGGGAAGTAACTTGTATGATGGGGAAAGACAGGATTTGATTTCACGAGTGCAGGTCTCACGTACCCTAAAACGTGCTGTTAGCAATTCTGTGGCTTTGTGTTCAGTACATTTTAACACAGGCACACAACAATCACTCTGTAAAAACACAGGAACACGTCACTTACTGGTGTTGTGGTCTATGTAATAAACTCCAACCTGAGGGTCATAAGCTTCTTCCCATCCTAATGGCAACTCATCACTAATGCAGTCTGCAAAGGTGAGTGGTTTAGTGTACCTGAAATGCAAAGTAATAGTGAGGATGAATAAAAGAACACTCCCACATGTCTATTCCAAACAACTGTCCAGAAAACAAGTACCTCAAGAGCTTCAGTATAGAAAACAGAGTTGAAAACTATTTGAAAGCTTTTGTTCTTCTCAAATACCCCACAAACTCTTCCTTTTCTTCCAGATGAATTCATCCTGACTGAGCTCCCAAGCTCTGCCCAGCTCAACCGGGGCTCGCTCCACAAAGGAACATAACTTTGCCAGAAACAACCCCAGTCTCTCAAGTGAAAGAACCGGCCTGTTTGCAGGCAAGTCCTGTACCAAAAATATGCAGACAAGAAGGAGCAAGATGAGAAATGCAATTTGCATAGCATGAATAATTAAGACTGCACAATCAATGGCAACTGCTGAGGACTGTGGGACCACTTGTCATGCAACTCCACTCATTTGCATTGCAATATGTTCTGTTTCATTAATGACAAACCAGATTAGTTTCCCACTATCCCAAAATGTGTAACCTGCTCCGTTCAAATGAGGAAGTATTTCCACAATACTGCTCTGATGAGCTTTGCTTTTGGAGACCACATACAGCAGCAGTTCTGAAGGCTTGTGTGGCTAAAAGCACAGCTTACAGTACCCACTTTGAGTGACCCCATGGACTGGAGTCACTGAAACCAGCCCCTTTCCTGCCCTTGAGTCTGAGCTACTACGGTTCACACTGCACCAACAAAACTAAGCAAACCTATCACTGCAGGAGGCACGAGCTTGCAGGTATCTCACACCCAGCTGCCAAGAGCACAGGGTGCCACAGGCTCAGAGGTCCATGGCACAACCTCATGCACTGCAGGTGGCACATCTGGAAGGAGCGACAGAGCTTTGTGTTGGGCCTGTGAGTGACCTGGCAGAGGATCCTTGGGGGAGAAAGCACAGGACACACTGCAGAACACCAAAACCCTTCTTCTCCAGCAGTTACACTGCACATAGTAAGAACAAGCAGGTCAAGCGGCAGCCGTGGAGCTGTACCAGACCATGCCATGTGCATGCAGCGTGCCACAGTAAAGTAAGGTGGTTACAGAATAAGTTCCCAACCCACTGCAAGAGACTGAAGAGGCCTGCAGAAAGTCTTTCATATTCCAAAATAATTCAGCAGGGCAGTTAGAGAACGTTTTAATGAGTTCTGAGCACATCTGAGTACGCTTCATCTGGCTGCACTGAGCAACCAGCTGGTAGCCCCATAGTAACATCTTACACTCAGTGTAAAAGAGACTTTTAGGGAACAGCCTCCATCTACAAGATGTTCAATGCAAAATCAACATTTAATGAGTAACATAATTCTCCCCAAAACATGACCTAGAGTCTGGTACAGTGGTGGTAACACTTCAGTAAAAGCTACGTAAGGCACTAAGGTCCCCACCTGAAATGCTACTGCATTTCACTTTCAGCACATTGCCTTTGTCACCTGGAGCAGTGCTGGGATCACTGCTTCCTCAGCAGACTTCAATTTAAAGCTCCACAGTGCAAAAAGAACTCAAGAGCTTCACAATGTAACTGTGACAGTTTACTGAGAAAGTTTCACTGACAAGTTTATTTTTACTGTTCTTAATCTACACTGTGGACCAAAAGCATGTTTGCATAGAAAATAGAGATTACCTGAAAATAAACTAGAATCTCAATCCTTCTGATTGCTATCCCTTATCCCATGCTTTTCCCTGTGGATCAAGCTGTTTCCTCAGCCTCAGTACCCACTATGTGCTGCTCTGAGTCGATCGAGTCAAAGATGCATAAGGGTAAAAATGCAGAGCAAGATTAGGTACAAGCAACTCCCTGGAGGTAAGAGATGAAAGTGCTGTTGCCAACGTGTTTTAACTCCAACACTAGAGCTAGTGCTTCCACCTCTGAAAGTGGCACCTGCTTTTATGTGATGTTGGTTTAGTGGTTCACATGGAAGCAGCACAGGCAGAGAAGGGAGAAGAAAATGCCAGGCAGGATCAGTGTACTAGAGCAATGACACAAGCCAGCTCGAGACCTGCCAGATAACTAGGGCTCAGAAACAGATAATTTCACCTTTGAGATTCATGTTTTCAGAGTATCTCCCAAGAAGCACCCATCACTGAGCATATACCAGTGCTGTCCTCCCTGGCTGACTGCAAGCCATTTGTACAGAGCAGGAAGTGTTCATTAAAGGAGGATCTGTCATTCAACTAGCAAGCAGAAGAGTCATTAGGTTTAGAATTAAGACAGTAATTCCATTTGTTACAGACAACATATGTTACACAGCTATTTCCCCAAATAGCTGCAGCTTCATAACCAAATTACTAACTCATCTCAACTCCTTTCCCTTGCTGTTATGGGGAAAAGGGGCACAAATCGAAGCAGCAATGCTACAATTAGAGATGAAAGATATGTGATGTTTTGTAGCCAGACTATGAATAAGGCACAATGCAAAAAAGGAGATTATCTCCTTGGTTTAAGATATTATTTTAGGGGTTGTTATGAGCACTGAAATAAACCACTTTTCCAGAAGGGGTCCAAAATCAAGCATCTCCCTAACCACACTCACAGGGTAGCCTGACACATTAAATGAACAAAAGGTGAAGTTTCTTTCTTATAGCATGACATGATTCAGTTAGTGTATTATTTCTACAATAAACCAGGACTGCGTCTGCATTTGGGAAGTTAGAACCTAGGGCCCATCTGCAAAAAGGCTGCTTTTGAAACACCTCCTCTGCAATTCACAAAGATTCCTTGGAGAGGATTTCCCCAATTTGGTCAAACCCCTTACTGTACAACAGGTTCTCTCTGCAGCCGGGCTCAAACCAGCAATCTAGAACATGGACCCTTTCACCTACTGTGCTTATAACTAAGGAAGGAAACCTACAACTGGTTTATGCAGCCTTACTCTCCTCCGCTAGGGAAACCTCTGGATACATCCATCCAGCTTTCAAAAGATGCAATCACCCAAAGTTCAGACAATCCTGATGCTGACTCTTGATGTCCATCCACGGAGAGGAAAGCAAGTGTGGCAACCAAGCCTGCAGGTGCAGTGGTTTCTATTCAACCCCCACTGGTTGAGTTGACACAAGACCTGCAGACAAGAGTCTGCGTCTTCCAGCCATACCTGATTTTGTTCTAACACCCTTGAGAGCATCAGTTAGACCAGAACTACTCCTGAGGCATTTCATCTGCTTCTAAGCTGGAGGCTAAACTTGGTGTGGAGCTCCTACAAGAGAACACAGCCTGAGCTAAAGATGTCTGTAAATCACAGTTTAACTCTAGCCTTCTAGCTCACCAGAAAGTCACGCACATATTCATCTCATATCAACTCACCTGGATATCATGTTCATCCTGCCTTTGACTGCCTTTCCCCTATTAGCCATGTTTTACTCAGGATCATTTTTAGGAATATTTAGTATTTTGAAAAAGACACCTCAACGCAGATTTACTCATTTCCATTACATTTTCCTAGTTTTCAACATGCTCTTTCTGCATTTGATTTCATTCAAGAAATTCAAATCTATGTGAGCAAGTGCAATGGCTCATCAGGACCCCTGGAAACCAGGTTCCCTCAGCAGCCACTACACACAGTGAGCCAAGAAGTCCACCACAGAAACTCATCCTGGTAACAGAGGTAAGAGATAACAGCATCATCCTGAGGAGTAGCTTATGGTCTTCAGGCATAGGAAAACCACTGCCTACCCACCGACCAGTGAATGTATGAGACACTTCCAGCTTTGTGGAATGTTCTCCCCAATAGCTCAAGTACTTGTAGAGCAAATGACAAATCCTGCTCCCAGGGTAGGCAGTAGGAAGTAAGCTTCCTAGTAAACTAGCTCTAGTTTACAAGTCACAACAGCTTTAAATAAAGGTTAATGTATTTCTTACATTGATTGTCACCTTCAGCTTTTTCCACAGATAAAACTGGAAGCCAATGTTATAATGTGGAAACTTGCTCATCTCAGATTCAGAAAGCCTTTCTGTAGTCTTTAACTCCACTGTTGTCAATCAAAACCCTCATTACACAGGAAACCAAAGGCAAATAATCCTTGTGTAACAAGCTTCTGATTGACAGGTTGGTTAAACATGGCTGCAAGGACGTTCCTGACAGGAGCAGGAGATGGGGGATCTGCAGCACTTACAAACCTGGAGTTAATACTACAAAGGTAACAGAAATAAATCCTCAACTTCTTACACCAGGAAATGTTGGGTTTGTAATTACTGGATTTCGGTGCACATGGTTGCCTGCAGCAACCCAGCAAACCCAGCACACACAGCTTTTCAGCTGGGCTCATGGTTGTGAGTACATATGTGCATGTACATACTTGTGTGCTTGGGTCACCGAGACATAAAGCATTTGTTAACCAACAGTGGATCACCGAGCGTGCTCCACCGTACGTAAACCCACTTAATCCCAGTGTTTGCAGGGCTCCCCAAACCCAGAACACATAAAGCCAGTTAAATAAGAGAGCCTTATGTTAGTGAGTTCAGTGCAGATCACACAGCCCCAGTGTAGGTGAAACAGCAGCCCAGGCGATTTCCTGCAGCTAACTGCACTGACAGCAATGGCTCACTGCAAGAGGGACAAAGGGAGCACCTACATCATCAGCACCTTCACATCAGCTCCTCCTACAGCTACAGCTTCAGCCACCTACCCCTAACAGCTTAACAGCTCTCCCCTTCCCTTCTGCACACGCAGGTACACAGCGAGTGTTTCATGGGCACATAGGTTTCGTGAGCAAGGAGTCAAGCAAGGTAAAATGATGAGCTCTGGCAGATCCTTCCACTCATCTCTCGTACAAAAACAAACAGGTTTTAAAGCCAGCATTTTGTGGCAGACTGCTGGAGTCAGGTTTTATTTTCAATGGCTTCTACTCCAATTATTTATTTATTTTTACATAGCATTTCTGCATGTGAATAGGACTCATCACTGCTTATGACGTGCCAGAACAGAGGACAGGCTGAAAGCACCCCAGCTCCTGCTGCACACAGGGTACTCGTGGGTCTGAACTGAGGAACGTGCCCATGGGCAGAGCTGCTGGCTGCTGCAGGAGCTCCTCACAATGACATCCCAGCTTCTTTGTTTTCAATGCGGTCACTCCATCCTCAACACAGTGATTATTTTTACACTTCAGCATAGAAACCCTTATCCCTTTGCAGACCAATTTTCCAGCACTACAGCACTACTCCTCCTCACAAAAGCTTTACAAATAGACTCCCACACATTTATTACTCAACTTGGTGCTCCAGCCTCAAACACACCAGGGCTGTGCATCACTATAGTAACTGTTTTCCCCGGGAACATCTCTCTCTGTGGGGAGGGTTGCCTCTGCAGCACAGAGCCCTGGTTATGAGCTGGCTGGCAGAGCCTTCCTCACCCATCCCCACATACCCAGGCACAACACATTGCTCCCTTGGATTCTCACTCCAGCTGCCATGGAGGGATAAGGTGATGTGAGCAGCTCATCTGCAGTAGCCAGTATCCTCAGCAGCAACACAACTGCACCAAAACCTCAGCAACTGCTATGGCAGAGACCTCCTCACCCAGGGGAGCAGAAAGGAGGCATTCAGGGCAAACGAGATCTATGAATGGAAAAGCACTTCCCAGATAACAAGGAGAAGCCTTTAAGAAGTGATCACAAATTTGAGAAGCTTCTTAACTATGCTCCAGGGAGGCTGATGAGAGATCAAATATGACAAAATTCTGGAAGCCAGATATTACTCCAAGACACACACAAAGGCCCAGTCACCCTAAATTTCTATTACCCCAAGCAGATGCCATTCAGTGGCTGTCAGTGTGTGCAGCATTACAGCCTGGTCCTGCTCTTGCTGTGGTAAAGGATAACTAGGAACAGAATTACATCTATGATAGTAAAAATGGGGTCAAGCCTGAGAAAAACAGCTTGTTTGAAATTGTTACTGTAAACCAATTTGCTTGAACTACAACATAAACACCGCCAATAGCAATGCCCTTAAAAACCGACACATCTTCTCAAGCAACTCAGGATGCAGAGCTCTTTCTTCTCAGTAGTAGTCTCCTTCGTTGCCATGGGTATTGAGCATCTTCCAGCCCCCCAAAGATCTTTCATCTCCTCGTGGCCCCGCCATGCACTGGGCCACCTCTTGGTTAAGTAAGCCCAACATCCATCCTCAGAGCTTATCTTCCAAGCTACTGTCATTTTAAACAGTTCAATTAATACTCACGGACTCAGTGATGCCCTCTACTGCTCTTTGGCCAGGACATGAGAATAAGCCCTACACCTCATCAGTGTAGCCTTGAGTTGTGTGTAATATCGCACTGTAAGCCCTTTGCACGAGTAGGTAACATCCAAATCCTGCCTTTTCTACAGAAATCAGTCACATGCTGCCCAAGTAGATTCTCCACAAAGCAGGTCAGGACACGAGAGACGACTGAAGGCAGACAGCAGCCTGCATTTCAAGCATTCCATATACAAATATGTATACTTTTAATAGTAATACATTTCTATTACTCAGATTCATGCAAGCATTGAGCTATATAATACCCAATTTACCACTCCACCAGCTACAACAAGCACATTGAGCATGAATCAGTCTAACAGCTTGCTTGCTGTGTCCACCTCTGCAAAGGCTTGCATGTTTACAAGCTCAGCTTTGCACAGTGACACTTTGCCCATGCATTTCTTTTCAGTACAGATCATTTACCCCTGGAAGCAAAGAACTACCGAGTTATTTGTGAGAAGACTATCAAAAACCACTTAGAGATTTGAGCTCATTCCCAGCGATTAACAAACTGGTTCTGCTAGCAGGAGAGAGGCAGGAGGTCACTCATACCTTCTGAATCACTCAAATGCAGAATTCCTGGGATAGTTCAAGGTTAAAGAGTCAGGAAATGGGAGCTGAGGCTTCTCACAACATTAACTTGCCTGCCAGCCTGCATATCCTGCATGCTTTCCTGAACCGATTAAGCAGAAAAGAGATAAAAGAGTAAGGTACAACTTGATGAGAATGGTGCAACACGACTAAACTAAAGGCATGTAAGGGTTGGAATTTAACCACCCAAGTAATGTGAATGACTTTAGTTTTCAGTAGTGGAGGTTGGGTTTTAAGCTTGCCTTCAGCTCTAGGATGAGAAGCAGCCTGGCCACCTCCACAGCCTCAGTAGATTAACTAGGGCCAAGGCAGCTCTCTCCACTCAGAGGTTCAACTGCTCTTGAAGAAGGGGACTGATCACAGTGAGGGGTAAACCACCTACCGAACATCCAGACAGAGTAGTCAGACTTGTTTCTTGACATATTTGGGAGATTATGAACTGGAAGGTTTGCCTCTGTGCTTACAGTCTGCTCTCCTGTCCCTCTGAAAGGCTGCCTGCAGTGTGGGTGGCAGCAGTTTACATTGGCAAGATGCCTCAAGATAAAGAGGTGGGTAGGACGGGCTCCCCCCACAACACAGCTCCTATAGTAGGGAACCTGGAGCTACTGTCAGGAAAAGATAAATATTTGAGATCACGGCAATGAGGTGGGTATTGGACAACTGCTGTACTTCAGTGTTCAGGAACACGTTATCCCATGGATGGCAGCAGAGCAAGCACTGGGCTGACTTTGGGTGCTTGACCTCACAACCAGTCTTCAGCCACCAATGAGTTGTCACTCACTTCATCTGTGGTGATTAAAACCTTTGATTCTTCCAGAAACAATGCATGTTGTTATATTTCTTACCAGCATGTGCCATCTCTGCTGTAAAAAGGAGCAGTATGACAACAAATACCTCCTGCAACACTACCAGCTCCTTCTACCCCTTATTCATGTGGCATTTGAAGTGGGAAAACACACACCTCTAGGATGGCATCACTGGACTCACTGGACTAGGGTCCCTAGTCTACCCAGTTGCAGAACCCAAGCACTGCTAGCATGGAAGCGCATTTAGAAAGAGGCAAGGAAACCACAGGAGGCTGGGTTTAAACGCACAGAGTTTGCATGCTGCTCCCTGGTTCATCTCCTACTAGCACTGGGCTAATTGCTAACTCCATGCACAGCTTTAGTAGCACTGCCTGCCTGCTCTTTCTGCATTATAAACCTTCTTACTGAGCTATACTGCTATTTGATGTTCCCGATCCCAAAAAGCAACATCAGCAGGCTCTTCGTTCTGCATCACTTACAGAACAGACTAGGCAAGCAGCAGGGCATCACAACAGCTTCTTCTGCTCTTTGCCCTAAGACAGATCAGCTTCAGCCACTTAGCTGTTGTGCAATGCCTACATCACTTCTCAGAATCAGACTGGTTTGAGTTGGGAAGGACCTTAAGACCATTCAGTTCCAAGCCCCTGTCATGGGCAGGGACACCTCACCCTAGACCATGTCACCCAAGGCTCTAACCCAACCTGGCCTTGAACACTGCCAGGGATGGAACATTTACCACTTATTTGCACAACCTGTGCCAGTTCCTCACCACCCTCACAGCAAAGAACTTCTTATCTCCTACCTGAACTTCACCTGTTTCAGTTTGAACCCATCACCCCTTGCCCTATCACTACAGTCCCTGATGAAGAGTCCCTCTCCAGCATCCTTGTAGCCCCCTTCAGATACTGGAAAGCTGCTTCTTGAAGCTTTACTTCACTGATCTGACCTTACAGCAGCCTGGCAGCTAGGAAGTCCTGTCAGGTACAGCAGAACCCAGCCACACACAGGAAGCCACCAAGTCAAGTAAAGCCCAAAGAGGTCTAAGCACAGCCACAGGAGGACATGGGTGCCTTCAATGTCACTGTAAAGTCAGCGGTACCAGGTATGAACAGGACTATTTCTGGCTGCCTGTAACAATCAGAGGAGATGCTTGGTCAAGTTGATTTTGGAGCAGTGGAGAACACAAAAGAACAAAAATCTGTCTAGTTGCAAAGCAATCGTGAATTCAAGATACAGAACACTTCCTTAAGCATGAGCATTGCCCTGCACACTGTAATTCCTGCCATATCCTTCCACAGGGACAAACCAAGATCATTTCAACAGACTCAGCTTTGCAGGCTGGAAGTGAAAACAGCCAAAGAGGAGGAAGCCAAGGATAGACAGCACTCAGCTCATGGATGCAGCAACTGCAGAAGCACATAAGCAGCTGGAATTCACAATATCAGATATACTGGTATGATACAGATTTATTGCCTTCTCAGCTCCTGAAAAGTCATACCATATCAAAACTAACAAATGTCAGAACAGGAACAGAGATGCAGAACAACCTTGGGAGAGTAAAGCTAAGGAGATTTAAAGTGTTAGAAGCAGAAGAGTATAAAGCTAATAGGTTTAGTACCTTTATCATCCAGTGTAACAAAGCCTTGATTACTTGATTACTGAGAGGGCGGTGAGGCGCTGGCACAGGCTGCCCAAAGAAGTTGGGAATGCTCCATCCCTGGCAGTGTTCAAGGCCAGGCTGGACAGAGCCTTGGGTGACACACTTGTGAAGTGGGCTGATGCCAACCTTATGAAGTTTAACCATGCCAAGTGCAAGCTCCTACACCTGGGTCAGAGCAATGCCAGGCACAGCTACAGGTTGGGCAGAGAAGAGATTCAGAGCAGCCCTGCAGAGAAGGACTTGGGGGTGTTGGTCGATGAGAAAATGAACATGAGCTGGCTTCAGTGTGCGCTCGCAGCCCAGAAAGCAACCGTATCCTGGGCTGCATCAAGAGGAGCGTGACCAGCAGGTCGAAGGAGGTGATCCTGCCCCTCTGCTCTGCTCTCGGGAGACCTCACTTGGAGCATTGTGTGCAGTTCTGGTGTCCTCAACATCAAAAGGACATGGAACTGTTGGAACAAGTCCAGAGGAGGCCACGAGGATGATCAGGGACTGGAGCACCTCCTGTATGGAGGCAGGCTGAGAAAGTTGGGGCTGTTCAGCCTGGAGAGGAGAAGGCTGCGTGGAGACCTCATAGCAGCCTTCCAGTGTCTGAAGGGGGCCTACAAGGATGCTGGGGATGGACTCTTCATCAGGGACTGTAGTGACAGGACAAGGGGTAACGGGTTCTAACTTAAACAGGGGAAGTTTAGATTGGATCTAAGGAAGAAATTCTTTACTGAGAGGGTGGTGAGGCACTGGAATGGGTTGCCCAGGGAGGTTGTGAGTGCTCCATCCCTGGCGGTGTTCAAGGCCAGGTTGGACGAAGCCTTGGGTGACATGGTTTAGCGTGAGGTGTCCCTGCCCATGGCAGGGGGGTTGGAACTGGATGATCTTAAGGTCCTTTCCAATCCTAACTATTCTATGATTCTATGACCTGATCTAGGGTGAGGTGTCCCTGTCCACGGCAGGGGGTTAGAACTGTATGATCTTAAGGTCCTCTCCAACCCAAACCAGTCTGGGATTCTATGATTACGGAGTTAAGACATAAATTACTCCAAACTGCATTTATAGACAGACCCATATAAAGCACAAAACACAGCTCAGAACTTCACACACTGCAAGGGTGTCGATACAAATCAACAACTATTGAAGTCTGCTCACTCATTTGCGGGCAGCAACAATGAGATCTGCATCACCAAGTGAGTTTACTGGATTTACTCTTACAAACAGCATTTATTTTGAGTGATCCACTATCAATATATTTTGCCAACAGATTCAATTTGCGTTAACACAGCTCTAATGCCACTTGCTCTTTGCATCCCCCTTCCCCATCTATCTCACACAGCTTGAAGCCCACCTGCAGGCCTTCTGCCAGCTCCCCAGTGGCACAAGCAGCTGAAGATCTGCATGCCCAGCACTTGGCTCAGAAAGAACAGAACCCATCTGCAGAGAGGACAGGCCAGAGGCTCAGGCGCCACAGCTCAGATCACAGAGCGGAAGGACTATGGTGTTCGTACTGTCTGCTTTCTGTCTACTTTCCAGACTGGAACAGTGCCACTAAGGTGGAAAGCTGCCTCCAGGTTCAGGACAAACATGCATTTCATCATAGGCAAACCCAAACATGGTATCTTGGAACTGGGATACTGCTTGTAGCAGTCCCTTGCAATTCCCAGCTGCCAGGCCTGGGGATGATGCACAGGGATTCTCCTCAGCTACAGCATGTGTGACAGACCAAAACAGCTGTCCGTTCCCTTCCAAAACACCAGCTCTTCCAGGGACACTGTGCTCCTGGGAGACCCCTTCCCTCTTCTTTGCACGGGATTTACAACACCACAGGAAAAATAACAGAGTTTTCCTGAAGCATTCTAGATGGGTGAATGAGACTGAGAAAGGGGACAGGGCTCTGGGATGCAGCACAAGTTGCCTTGTCTCCTGACAGCAGCAGCAGTTTAGTCTTACTCAGAATTTAAAGGACTTGAGGCAAATCCCAAAGCAACATGTCATTTTTCAGAATTCAAGGGAAAACTCCTTAGGAACAATTCATTCCCCAAGTCTGTTTACAACTCAAATATTCCTGCAGGGAGTATTATCAGAGGATGTCTGCGAATACATGCTCATGGGTGCAGTCGGCAGCACTTGCTCAAAGAGGATGCAAGCATGCTCAGCCATTAAGTACAAGCAATAAACAACACTCTGGTCCCAAACTGTAACTGGCTGCCAAAAAGCAAGGTGGCATTTCTAAATGTGAGCAGGTGTGAAAGCCATCTCTTACCATGGGGTAACTGACAGGTTCTTTGCTGAAAGGGCCTTGCAGAGACACTGCTGTCTGCTTTGGCTTGAGGCAGTTAACCAAGTTTCTATCTAATTCAGTGTATCATGCTTTTAGCGTCCAACAGACCTCTACAGGGATACCAAAAGCTTGTCACTGTAATGATTCCTCAGTTCAAAATGCACATGTGGAAGCAAAGACTCAGCACATGTACCACTTCATCACTGCTGCTTACACTTCATGACCTAGTTATGTGTCACAGACACACCTTACATAGTCTTACTATTAGTATTTAGCTACTATTTAACTTCGGTGTATGAGAAGAGAGCACAGGAACCTCCTTCCAAAGCAACAATCTTCCTTTTTCCAATATGCTCTGCTAAAGGTCACTAAGAACACTCTAGATATGGCTGTGTTCCTCCTTCTCCCACCCCATCTTTTCCCTCATACAACAGATGTCCAAAGCTCATTTGAGCCTTGAAAAATTACCAGCTGCTGACAGCAAGGTTAGCTACTCTAAATGCCTTTAGAAGCAATAAAACATACTTTGAAGTCTTTCACATAAAAAAACTATTCCAGACAAAAGAAATCAAGACTGCAACTTTCATAGAACAAACTAAAAATGAGAGTAGCCCCTGAAGATGAATGCTGGGTTTGGTGATGGCACCATAACCTTACTGGCACCCATGTACAGGAAAGAGTTCCAGCTCAAAGCACTGGCCACTCGCCACTGGAGTTACAGAGCTGATGGAACATACAAGACCTCCTCCACCCGTGTTAAGTGCCTGAGATACTGGTCCTTGCGAGAAGATAACCAGCACTCTGCCAAGCCAAGCTGAGAGCAAGCTGCTGGTGCTGCAGGCAGCTCCCTGCTCAGAAACCCAGGTCACAAGCTCTGCACTGCAAAGATGCAGGCACATGAGCATTTAACACTCCATTCCCCTCAGTTTTCGTTGTAACTGGATGCCTGATGGCTACTGCTTCACTACCAGTGGTTTCATGATTTATAGTAACAGCCTGCCTAAAAAGTTACCTTCATGTCTCTGAAAAGACCGCAGCTTCAGTACCACCAGAGCAATTGCTGCACTTGAAGCAGCACAGGAAGTGAAACACAGTGAACAGCCTGCATTTCAACCTGGCCTTACCAGCTGAAAAACTTCAAAGATAAAAAACCCAAAGATGCCACATTCATCTTGATCAAAACCAAGGAGCTGGGGTTACAGCACTGAGCTCGGCCTTACAAAAGCAGCTGCTACAGCAAGTGCACCAGCTTTGGGAGCAGTGGTGTGCTCACAGCATCCCCTGCTGTGCCCGGGAGCCGGCTCTGGACACACAGCACCACCTCTGTAACCCAGCTGGATCCAGCACATGTCAGACTATGAATACTGACAACTCCATCACCCACACGACCAAATACTACTTCCAGAGAGCACAAGAGGTGATGCAGGACCACTCACTGCATGTCCCAGGGAAGCCAGTTCAGCTCATTCAACTGGGAGACAAGTCTTCACACTGCAGCTAATGGCCTGCCCCAGCCACAGGGGAGAGCAGAGGCCACACCATTCCACAGCATCTAAACCCAGACTTCCAAGACCATCAGCACACAGCCGCATTCCCAGCACACCCCCAAGACCCCAGAACTGAGAAGGCTCAGAAGTTGATCAGCAAGACAAGGCTTTTGCCCAAATGCTCTACACTAGGAATTTAGAAAGGAATTATCTGAGAGACTGGAAACACCCAAATTACTCTAACAAAAGCAGCACAAAGAGTAAGTTCACAGATCCATGGCGAAAGAGACAGGGTTTATTCTATCCTTGTCAAGATGTAAAAACTATATATTTAAGTGTCTGCTCCCAGAGTTGCAGGACAGTGCCAGCAACAGAAGTGCCCCAGTCACAGTCAAGCTGCAGTGATACTTGGATTTCTTCAGGAACACAGCATCTATCATCTCAAAGCACATTCATAGTCGGAGCAGTAAGTGTTGGTTTCTTTTTTGCACTACAAGGGTTGCTTTATCCATACCATGCGATGTGCTTCAGGATTAAATGCACCCAAAAAGCATTTTAAAAGAGGATCAGCTTCTAGGCAATGCAGTTTCTTAACCTGAATCAGCACAACTGCACAAGGACATGTGCTAGTGCTAGTGAGGGAGGAAGAATTGTGTCAGATCTACAGCACAGACATCAGCAACTGAGCCAGGCTAATGGCTTGTCACTTCCATTAAACCCATCATTCCCACTTTCCACCCCACACACCCTTTCCTTGCTCCTCTTCCAGTCCAGCAGCTCTGCTCTCCCAGATGCATCCTCCAGGCCCTCCCACAAGCTGCTTCCATTCAGGAAGACACCAGAGGAGCAGGCAGACTCTCCTGTGCATGAATTCACAGTCGGGTTGGCAGGACGTGGCAGGCAGCACAGTGCCAGCAACACAGGAGTGTCAGAACAGAAGCAGCACTGGGGGAAACCACAACCCCCTGGCTGGTTGTGATGAGCTGTCTGGCTGCTCACCACATTTCTGGGTACCAAACTGGTCGATGAACTTCATCTGCCATGGAATCATAATTAAAACTGGTCCTCTCCAGTGGTGCGTGTTCTTCAGCTGCCAGACTCTGCCGTGCTGCTGCGTTCACGCTCATTACTGCTTATAACTGAACAACTTTAGAAGCTGGTCCCTTAGCTTTACACACCCCGTTAGACCACACCAGCCCTGCTGGGGGGCAGCAGACACCCTTCCACTGCCCGCTGCAGCCATCCCCTGCTGCCAGCACAAGGAGCTGTTTGTTGCTGCTGTCAGGCGGGCGGGCAGCGCTGCGCAGGAATGTGCTCGCTGACTGCACCTTTTCATCTCGATAAGGATTTTCAAGGTCATGTTCTCTTCCCGGCCGGCTCCTCCCCGACTCCAGCGCAATCCCAAGCACGCAGCCCTGGGCCCTGCTGCGTGTTCCCACCCCACCGGCACAACCTGTCGCATTCCTCTGCAGCAGCAATCCCTGCTACTCGCAGGCAGCTCCCGGGGTCAGCAACACCTCTGCCAGGAGAGAGCAGGCACAGCACTGCAGCAGCTTCACCGGCCGTGCCTGTGCTGCAGGGGCAGGGCAACCCTGCAGTGAGGTTCCAGAGCTCCAGGGTTAACGTTGCTGAATTAAATATTTCATAGGAAAACAGGCTGCAGCCTGGGACAAAGCCCCATCACACTCACGGGCTAAGAGCTGCAGCCATAACTCACACTGTGCATGCTAATGCACACATGCTTCACATGGCTGGTGAGCGCAAGGCACAGCACGGAGGCTGCCTTTGGGGACAGCCCCTGTCGCCCTGTCCCCACGCACCACAGCAGCAGCCACCAAACCAGCCCAGCATCAGCAGCCGACGGGAAAGAGCTGATGCCAGCCCAGGGCTCAGTGGGAAAGCAGAGATGATGGTGCTGGGCCTGAGAAGCCCCTCTCCTATTGTAGGCACAAGAGGGCAGCCCCTCTCCTGCACCCAGCAGTCATCTCCACATGGATACAAAAGGCTTTCCGGACCTGCAGCCACTCCCCACACCACGCAAGATTTCTAGACAACTACTGAAGAATCATACATGCTGCATGCTTACAAAGCCAGCTAATTATACAATCTGTTAAGCATGTATGTGCACACAACAGTGATTTGAGTCATTAGAGGACGGGATTTATACTTCATTGCACGCATCTTGCTCTTTGTGAGTGCGTGCCTGGATACAGCCAAAATGAACACAAGTATCTGGAATGTCTGCAGCTCGCAGGCCAGCACATCTGAATACAAAGCTGAGCCCTGGAGAGCCTGACTGGCTGCATGTGAGCCCCCACTGCACAGATCACTCCCTCCACATCTAAATTCCCTATTCCCTCTTTTACCACTCCAAGCATCCAAAAGCAGAGCACAGCATACTATTTAAGCCATATTCTGTAAGAGTGATGTTAGCAAGGAAAAAGCAGCAGTGCAGGTGAAGGGCTATGAAGACAAAGAGCTCGGCAGCTCTGCCACAGTGTGGCTGTCCCAGGTCCAATGCCAGCAGCAGGGCCCTGGCACTCTGGCAGGACCTCAGCTCTATGGCAGCAGCCGCTCCTCACCACCAAGCCCCCGCCAGATGGACATCCCTGTCCTCATGCTGGCCAGACAGATAATGCCATGGCACATCACAGATGCTGTCTCTCCCCTTCAGCCACTTTGTCTTCATTTACTATTGCCCGACTTGCTCCCACTGATGCCAGGCAGTGCCACAGGAGCTTTGTGCAGCAAACAGCTGCAGCACACAGTGGGGCAGATCCAGCGCCACAGGGCTTTGTGCAGAGCACCAGGGGGGTGCCCAGCAGCATAGGGTTGCAGCACAGCAGAGCTTGCTCCATGCTGCAGCAGCAGCAAAGGCTCATGGCAAGTGGCACAGCACAAATCACAGGGCTGCCTGCACCTACATGTGCTCAGCACCTCAGCTGGCTGCTCTCATCCCTGTACTCATCAACAAAGCATCTGGGTGCTGCTGATGTAAAACCAGAGAGCAACAGCTATGTTTTTCATGGGTGTTTCTGGTAATTGTTAAAAGAATTTCTTCTGCAGAGGATTTACCTTCGGCCTCTCAAATGTGCAACCTTACCCACAGGTGAGCTCTACCCCCCTAATTCAGTTGGCTTCATAGCCATAGATAGCATGCCCCATCCTATGGAAAGTCCTATCCTAAGGAATCATATACCTATACCTTATGCTATGCTTTCAAAGGGATGTACTTGATTTCCTATTCTTACCTTCAATGCACTGCTATTTAGCCCAGTAATTTAACTTAAATTCTAAAATAGATAAGGATTTTAAGCATTTGTGCGTAATCACAAGGTATTATTTAGGGGCTTCATAATGAATCAAGCCAAACCACCTCCATTTTCACACATTTCTCTTCACATCAGGGGAAGCAGCAGAAGGCACCAACTCTAAGATCAGGATTGGCTTGGAAAACACGAGTTGGTCAAAATAAGCTCTTAAAACCTCATAGAGACCACAACAGACCTAGCAAGGTACAGCAGCAAATCATATCTTTATCCCATCTCAACCCCAGCACCTGCTCATCTGGAGCAGGGTATCTGTGCTCCCTGTTTTCAACTCAGGGTGTACAACCAGGAGAAGCAGATGGTGCAGATACCCTGATGCTCTCCTGGTACAGCAACCTCACAGACAAGTCACGGCATCTGCAGGGGCTTTAAGGCACAAGACATTTAACTCCTGAGATGATCTTGTGGGGTATTAAATACCCCTGTGTCACCAGGGCCACCAGCCAGAGCACACCCTGCCTTTCCCAGAGGAATAGGACAAGAGGCAGGACTACTTCCCCAAAAGCCATGCTTAAGAGCCAGGCAACTCAGTTGCGTTCAGCTCTTTCATACACCCACCTTGCTCACATGAGGAAGTGCTTGCAAATTTGAGTACTGAAATCAGCACCAGGGGATTTCCAAGGTAACACCTCCACAAGGAGATGTCAGGATATGTCAAACTCCAAAGCAGGATGTCTTCCTGTACATGTGCATTGTGCCCGTCTCCAGTTAGCTTACAGGACCTTGGCCTTGAACCTCAGAGAGCAAGGCTCTGAAACACAAATTGCTTCAAAACCAGTCTTCTCTATACACAACCCAAACCCTATATAGCTGGCTAACACTGTTAGAAAGGGTTTGCAGCCTTTAGAGCTGCCAAAGGATAAGCAGCAGCTGAATCAGTAAAATCCCATTTTAAGTCACCCAGGAAAATGAGTATTTGTAGCAAGATCCTTGAGGTGATGCTAAAGCAGGCAGGAGGTGGGAAGTGCTGTGGAAACCAGAGCGCTGCGGGTGCACACACCATGTGTGCCTCTCTCCAACCAAATGGTGCCAGGCACTCTGCAAGTTTCCAGTTGCCTCCTCTAGTCTCACTGCAGCGTGTTTGTAACCCACTGAAGCTCTCAGGATACAACCATCACTGTTGCTCAAAGCATTACCTAAAGTATCTCAGCTGTTCTTTTCCACCCCTCTCTTTCAAAGCTGTGTTTAATGCAGCTGACATTGTGCCTTACAGCACCGTGCATCAGGTCTTAAGCAAGCCATCACAAGAGACTACAGGTTTGAAGTTTGCTGCTTAACTGAATACCGCTTCACCAGCAGCACCTGACTGAACCCAGCTCCCATGCCAGTCAGTTTCACTGTATTATCCATTTTCTTCATTTCTACCCAAACCCTGATCTATAGCATCAATGCAGACTTCTCAGCATGCACATTAACTCACTCCATCAGCTCAGCCAAATAAATCATTATTCACAGTTCAGCTCATCTGCAAAGCCCAACCTGAATTCTCTGGCAAACGACATCCTCCTGTTGCCCTTGTCTCTGAGCTAACTTCCAGGCTGACCCAGAGAACCAACCTGCTAGCAGGTTCCAAAATCAGTGATGAATCTGCAGAACTATTAAAACCACCAGACCTAACTGCCAGAAGCCTTCAAACACTTCCCATTCGTAATGTCCTTTATCAATGTCCTTCTAATAACTGCCAAATCAATGGCATAAACAGATCCTTCTACTGTTCCAGAGCGGAGAAGAGAGAGCAATACTGCAGAAACTGCAGTGCTTGGCATGAATGAAACATGACACTGAAATCCTCTCTAACAGCGTTTCAGAGAAAGATGCTGAGTGCTTTGCTCTGCTCTGAGCAGCCACATGCTGAGCAGGGCCAACATGCAGGGAAAACCATGCCTCCAGCTGTGCATGCACAAGGTACAGACAGGACACCCAGAAAGAAGCACACACCTTTCTAGGTGTCACCTTCACAGCGTTGTAGCAGATGGAATTACAGCCCACAGCACTGAGAAAGCATCAGTCTGATATTTAAGCTGTCCGCTTTGAAAGACTCACTCCAAGGGACAGGGCCGCCTCAGCACCTGCAGCGCCAGGCACAGCACCACTGCAGCTCAGGAACAAGCCAGGACTTCCAGGGAAACCTGGTTAGCAGGAAGGTCACTGCCATGCAACAGGTCTCTGCTGCAGTCCTTGGGCCACTTCAACTTAACTGCAGCAACAGAAAGCATGCCAGGAAAGCAGGGAGCCGTTTTCTGTGTGCCAGCCAGTTCAGTGAGGAAACAAATATGCACCAGGGCTGAGAACACCCACCACCACGGCAGGGAGGTCAGCTGCTCCTCAGCCTGCTGCAGCCCACAGCCAGACCTCTGGTGGCACAAGGAGGCAGGGTTAAATGGTGGACTTCAGCCACAACCAAGCTCTAGGGCAAAGCCTTTTTCACCAGCAAATGTACCAGTGGTGACAGACAATACTGCAAGCTTCACTTCACTCTTTTGAGAGGGATCCAGATGCAAATACTTCTGGTTAGTAAAATGCAGGGTGGAAAGAACAAAATTCACATCTCATCCAGCCTCCCCCCGAGAAGTGCTCATTTAAAAAGACAACTTTGTTAAGAAATTAATCTCTTAAATTTTCCCTCATTAATATATAATACAAGATGTTGGCATAAAACCAGCTCATACAGTCTTGCAGTTATCAGAAACATCACGTCTCACATACCAGCCATTCCTTGTCTGCGTCTCAACTGCTTGATGGGAAAAGTGTTACAGAATCATGGAAGAGTTAGGGTTGGAAGATCACCCAGTTCCAACCCCCTGCCATGGGCAGGGACACCTCACACTAAACCATGTCACCCAAGGCTCTGCCCAACCTGGCCTTGAACTGCCAGGGATGGGGCATTTACCACTTCTTTGCACAACCTGTGCCAGTTCCTCACCACCCTCACAGCAAAGAACTTCTTCCTTATCTCCTACCTGAACTTCCCGTTTCAGTTTGAACCCATCACCCCTTGTCCTAGCACTACAGTCCCTGATGAAGAGTCCCTCTCCAGCATCCTTACAGTTCCCCTTCAGATACTGGAAGGCTGCTATGAGGGTAGTAGTGTCCATCATATAAAGCCAAGAAGTCACCCACTCAGGGATCAGTTTAAGACACACTGGGTTTGTTTACCCCTACTTTGTCTTTTCTAAACCAATTCATATTCTTCAGGTACCCAAGTACTGCTTCTCATCCCTTTCTGTGACTAGCCACAGCTCAGGCACACTGTGCCTGACATGGCAGACAACAACAAACTCTCAGTGCTCATTGTAAAAGCAACTTTTCACAGTTACCTGGAAACATGATTTCAGATCTGAGCTCAGCTTTGTACAGCAGAGCCCCCAGGCACCAAAGGGACATCACCTCTGCTACATGCCCCCCCGATCACCACATGAGACAACAACAGGCAATGCAGGGCTCTGATCACCGAGGAGCGCAACCTACCTGTGACCAAATGAGAACAACAAGGAAACAGGACTGAAAGGGCAATTTGTTACAGCCACAAAAATGCATACCCACTCCTTAGTGAATTGAGTGCACTGCCCTGTTCTCTTGTTCAGTTCAATCAAGCATCCCAGCAGTGGGCTGTTACAAAACAGGAGCAGGAAAACTAAATCAGACCACACAGCTTTCAAAGAAGGACTAACCTCAGTGGGGAAGAAAGAACACGAGAACTTTGCTGGCTTTCCCCATCCAGCATGGATGTAGTTTATATTCTTTCCAACACGGAACTGCTGTGCAAAGCAGGAATAGCTCATAAAGCTCAATTGCTCAAAAAGGAGCAATTCCAAAATGACCCACCAGGAACAATAGGAGAGAACGCAGTAAGTAACACTTTGTGATGGTCCAAATGAAAAAATAAACTACAGCTTTCTCAAAGGGAAATTCCCAATAGGGAACATGCTTAGGCCTAGTTCTAAAAACTGAGCAGAACTTTAACCCCCCCAAAAAAATGGTTCTTCAGTAATCGGCATAGCAATACAGCAACACCCAGCTCACAGAGTGCAGTGCTACCTGGCCCCAGTCCACTGCGCGGCCAGAGGCCTGTGAAACAGCTAATTCCAGCTGTGAAAGGACTCGAGGAAGGTGAGGGCAGGCACGGAGCATGGTAAGTTCCAACCTCATCTTAACACAGTGGTATTGGAGGCATACACTGAACTCAGCTGTCACCCTATTGCAGAGGCTCATTCAGTCACTGATCTAAGTGCATCACCCCACCATGCCCAGAAACACTGCACTGATACAGAGCACTCACCACACAGCCACCCAAGTGGCAGGAACAGTTGTTCTATAGCAGTGTTCTCCCCCACTGCTGTCATTGGAAGGTGTATACTTTGTCTATAACACTTTAAAGCTTTCGAAAACCAAAAGCATCAGCAACAGTGCATTCACATTCATTTTTTACTGTTACATGAAGAGCTGAGGCTGCATCCTTTGAAGGCAATTCACTTCACTAATACAAAGGCTACTTTTAGGCATCCGCACTCCAAGCTTTCTTATCCATCTGCCTCCTTCCTTACCTACAGGATATGAAAGCTTAGATAAAGGTGTTTGACATTCAAATCAATTGAAAAAAACAAGTTTCCAAGCCTATTTGCTTCTTTTAGCATGGTAAGAGTTACAATATTTCTTGCAAGTCTCCACTTCACGTTTTGTTCAAGACTTACTGATTATCCTAATAAAATAACGCCCAAAGCACACCAAAAATCTTTTAATAGACTGAAAATGAGAGTATCAGATCGATTACACCAGCCAGCCCTTCTTTCCACTGGAGAAGCATTAGAGCCTTTGGACATCCCATTTCAACAAGAAGGTTATTTAGTCGTAGAGTTTGGAGTAAAGTATTTAATCGCTAAAGGATTTGCAAATGACACATGAATATGCATGTAGCACTTCTCCCCATGACATAAATCCTATTGTGTATTTATGAATGGATTGCTTTGCCTCCAGCTTCTACGTGTATATAAACACAGGTTTTAATCTGCAATTCCTTCCTCCCTCCCTCCTTTTTAAAGAGTTGCTTAAACAAATTTGCATTTTTGGAATCCATTATCCACAGTGTATTTCTAAACTCTAAAAACCTCTAAACTCTAAACCTTCTTCTCTCATCAGGCAAAAAGCTTACTTTATGAAAGGCTTTGCATAGCCTGCAAGCATGGCCATATGGGAACTAAGCAGCAGTGTTACACAGCTTGAAAGAGAGAAAGGAGAAGCAACAATCACTGGAAAAGAAGAATGCTCTGAGCATCAGAGCTGGGAACACAAAGGCAGGGAATGACAGGTCAAGAGCCTGCCTTCAACTGCAAAAAACACCAGCTAAGCGGAAGTAAACCCTCCATAAGCACCTAGGAAGCAACAGAAACAGTAAGACTTACTATAAATTCCTTAATTGCTCCATTATTCCCTACAGCTTTCCTCAGGTATCCAGGCCAAGCACGAGGCAGCTGGAGCAAAGCAACATTTCAGCCCGTCTTCAATACTTTCAATAAGAGACACTACTGTCATTCCCAGGTGCTGCACACATCTGCCCAGCTGTTCCCAGGAAGTCATTCAAACAATGATGCCTTTAAAGGTCATTGTTAAAATGATTTAGTTTGCAAATCTATTCTGTAATCAATGTGATTGCAAAGAAACACCACCATGCAGCACTCCATCAGAAGCAAGTGTCCCAAGCAGACTTCCTGGCAGAAGGATTACGGGTATGAGTTACCACTTGGTTTATTACTCCACAGCAAACCCCTCAACCCCAGGGAGCTGCCTGCACCAGCTGCCTGCCTTTTCCAAGGACCTGGTGTCACTTGGCTCTGTTCAGAGCATGGGAGCAGCCATCACACCCCAGCCCCATCTTGCTGCCTTGTGGTTGAGAGCACAAGGGCTCTGCCAGCAGCCACGAGACACAATGGGACACGGCCTGAAACAAGTCCAGCCCCTCCCACCCCCAAGCAGTCTCTGTGTCACAGGTCTAAACCAGGCTGTGAACTCAGCATGTTCAGCTGCAGTCATGTCATCCTCCAGTAATCAAGGGATCTGTTCCCGATGGGAACCACCACCACAGCACCAGGCTCAAAACTCTTAGTGACCACACGCGAAGGGACCACCAGCCCATCAGAGCTACTGAAGATGCAACACAACTTTCAGAACTGTATCTGGGAAGCAGACAGAAAATAAACCAGGAAGCACTATGGGTATTAGCTACAGACTGCTGCACAAATGGAGAAAAAAGATGACAAAATTCAACACAGGACATTTGCTATAGGGAAAAGAGTGGCATTTACAAAGGCTGGGTGAAAACAAGCCTGAGTGGAGGACTTTGACAGTTCAGTTGCGAATTTGGCTCCTCAAACTGAGATTTTTACCCACGCAACCCTTTTGCAGGTGGCCAAGCCAGGTTCCTCTGCCCCACACCCCTTCCCTTGCCCCCATGCATTCTTTTCCTTAAGAAGAAATCCTCAGAAGAGTAGTGCCCAAGGAGCAGAAAACCTCAGGCAAGCAAACAACATGTGCTTTAAGTATTTACATTCAGGTTATGCCTCCCTTAGCATCAAGCACAGACCACAGCAGTGTTCAAAGCCAGGTTAGATGGCTTTTGGAGCAACCTGGGCTAGTGGAAGGTGTCTCTGCCTGTGGCAGGGGGTTGGAACTGGATGAGCTTAAGGGTCCCTTCCAACCCAAACCATTCTGCGATTATATGATGGCAGATACCTTCTAAACTGAACTAGTAGTGGGCCAGCTGTATAAGAAACTAGCAATGCCATACAATAGTCTATGAATAATGAACAGATGACATATGACAATGGAACTACCTTTATTCAGAACTACAGGCCATGTCAACTGAAAAGATACCACTTTGCTATTTGACAGCCTAGACTGAAGTTAAATCTGGAAGCTTCTACATTCAAATTGAAAAAGCAAACAAAGCAGAAGGTTAGGAAGTGCCACATAAAGCCAGAGGCCATGGCAACAGCCCTCACATTTCACCCTCCTGCACATACAGATTAAAATAAGACAGAATAACACCCACTGAGGCCTGTAAAGAAACCTCTTCACCAGGCACATCTGCCTATCTCTAGAATATTGGAAAGCTTACTTTTGAGGAATTAGCTGTTAAATAGCCCAAAGCCTCATGTTTCTGTCCAGGCAAGAACTGCATAGTCAGTGACCCATCAAGGCAAAAGACTGTTGAACTCTGATGCTCAGATCTTGCAGTGTGAAATACTTACTAGTGACGTAAGACAAACGGCAAGCCTGGCTTGCTCCTGGCTGGCTGACAGGCTCTTTAGGTTAGCTGGATGTGGAGATAACCTCAAGGAATTCCAGAAAAACCCCACCAAGTGGGTGAACTGACAACTGGAGAGAGATCAGACGATGAGAAATGTTCACTGACGTACTCAACAGGAGAGTTTAGCTTCCTTGTTCTCTGCAGGATTAACACACACCACTAACCCAAGAAACGAGCATCACCACATATACGCTCCAACAAAACAGTCTGTTCAAAGTGCTGATTTGATTTCCCCACGCCAAAACCTGCAACACAAAAATGGTTTTCATATGAAGGATTTTTTTAAATTATTATTTTGTTAAAACAAATTCAATCTGAAAAGCTCATCTGGAATGCTATATACAGAACAGGTCATCCTGATTTAGATACACCTTACCATTTTGCCTTAAAATACTTCCTTTTCATAGGAAGTTCTCCCTTGAGAAAAGTTTCTATCCCTGCTAGACAGGAATTAATTCAGAGCTGCAGCAGCCCATGAAGCTGCATCATTAGCATCACTCCACTAGTCACAGGGAACATCTACAGAAATCATAGGAAGAACAGAGGCGGCAGCAGAGACCTTCCAAAGAAGGGTACCTGAGCCCCTCTCTTCCCATCCAAACAGCAGGAACCAGAGGGCTGAATCAAAGTCACGTCAGATGGCTGAGGACCTGAAGTGGCACTATGGTGAACAAGGGTAGGGGCTGCTCAGCAGAAGCCTACCTAAAGAGCACTGCTACAATGTGACAGTTAGAAACCAGAGCATCATCACTACCTGAGCACGGACCTTGCCCTGTGTACACAACTGTCACATCCACATCAGTGATGTGAGATGCAGAGCACAGAGTGCCTCAGCAATCCTCATCAGCCCCCGTGCACCAGGCAGCACGCAGGCTGAGCATCTCAGGGCCAGCAGCATCAGGGTGAGCATTACCCAGGAGCACTGCTGCAATGCCCTGCCAGCACAGGACAGCCACTGCCCCACTCCCACCCCATTCCTGGGGTGCTGCCCCACTCGCAATGCCATAGCACATCTCCTGCCTGGCACTTCAGCAGCTCACAGCAAGGCTACCACATGAGTACGATAAACACCTCACAAAGGGGTTACTATGAGCTTCTCTGCAGCCTGGATCAGGCTGACTGCCCCAGCACCACCCAAGACAGGTCACCAAGCCCAGATACTTCACAGGAAACAGACTGGATAATTTGCAGAGCTGCATCACATGTGACAGTCAAATACTTTCCATTATCATCCCCACCCAAATTCCCTTTGAGATAATGTGAATAAGCAGCTGCAAAACATACTTAATCTTTCAAACAGTCCAACTATGAGAACTTCAGACATCCAGGATGAAGCTGTCAGCAGGAGGACTCTTTCCATTCACTCCCAGGCCACTGCCATGGTTGCCATGGTCTAACAGATTGCTAGCGCCAAGCTGCCCCAGCCCCTGGCAGGACATGCCACAGGGCTCATGGCCTGGGGGCTGCATGGCCAGGGGACAGCCTGTGCAGTGGGGCACCAGCCTGTCTGCTGGCAGCTGCAGAGCTCAGCTGTCACACGAGATCACAACTTGTGCCTGGCAATAGCAAAATCCCCTGCAAGTTACCCACCAGCACAGCATCATAGAGCAGTTCTGAGGCTCCCTATGTCTTCATGGGCTGCTGTAAGGGTCCAGAAGATTGTTTTGACCACTGCTGCACCTCTGCAGGCCATCCTGCAGTAGCGCTGTGAGGCATGAAACACCAGAGCCCTCTCCTTGGCAGTGGGCTACCCTTGCTCTGAGCACAAGACTGTTAAGGCAGTTGCAAGCCTCATAGGAGAAATTTGCTAGTTGTTTCAGGGTCACAGTTCAAAATAGTTATGTGGGGACAATAACTTTCACTCCCACCTTCCATCTCAGCTCTGCATGGATCAGATATGAATGGCTGCCTCTCGCAAATCAATGCTGTTTATTGCGTGCTTTAAATCAATAAAGCTTTCCTCCACTGAGTAAATTCTTCTACAAGAGTGATTAGGCATTTGTGGAGAACTAAAGAGTTTCACTGAACAATACCATTAGTCCTGAAACATCAGCTTGACATCCCAGCCAGAAAGCACTTTGTCAGAACTAATTAATCCCCACAGCACCTCGGTAAGACTGAGAAAGCAATTCATCTGCTTTTTAAATGTGGTGGGTACTTCTGTTGCAGAACATTGTGGCTGGGGTGGAAGCCATGAGTACCAGCACAAACAGAGCACAAGCCAAGGCAGCAGAACCCATCCAAAAGCATGAAGAGTCAGAGAACACTGACAGCTGTAGGATTTGGCTTCTCTGCATCTTTCTCTTACACACCAAACCTCCTGTGACTACCCAGAGAGTCTTCCAGATGTCACTTGACTGGATGAGTGGCAGTGAAAAGCAGTTATTATTCCATTGGGAGCAGTTTTGTCTGCTGTTTGTTCAGCCAATTATAAATGCATGTAGCTTAAAAAGGAGGGGGGAAACAGTAACCTTAGGCTCCGGGAACAAGAACTCTGGGTTTTATTTGAGCAGTTGAAGCTAAGTCCTCATTACCATAAGGCAAGTACATCACTCTACTGAACAGGTCTCGGGAATGGCAACCAGCCAGCATAAGAAGTATTTCTCTCCAAGGAAGTGGTCAATCTACATAGCTCACATACATGTGTGTGCATCAGCAGTGGTGTACACACGTCCGCCTGACTCTGCCTAGCTGCTGCCACCCTCCTTCATTCATTCAGCTAGCACTGGTCCTGCTGGTGGGGCACGAAGGCCAGCAGGTTCAGGCAGCAGCCCCTGCACAGGAGGAACATCAGCCAGGCTTTCCAAAGCCAGCACTCCCCCTTAAAGAGATACTTGAATTTCTCTCCAATTTGACACAACTGAGCCCAGCGCATTCCAGTGCTGGCAGGCCAGCAGGGCCTTTGTAAGGCGAGCAGGAATGTGCTGTGGGGTGGTGACACTCCTCAGCACTCCGAGAGTGGAAGCCTGGCCCTAGCAGCGTGCAGCCACCTTCAGGAGCACAGAAGGGGATCATTCAGTTACTAATAGATTTCTCCAGTAACTGAGGTAAGAGCCCAGTGTTTTGGACAGCGTTTTTGCCAGTTTTTTGGACAAGTCTTCAGATGTCTTTCAGTAAGTTTCCTGGCACAAACTGGAGGGCTTAAAATCAGATTCAGACATGGAAAAGCTTGTTGCAAACTCATCTTCCCCTAACTGTGCTAGCTATGAGGACACCAGTGCAAATTGTACATATAGGAAATGCCCTACCCCACTGCTGGCTGCACCCGGGCGCCAAGGGTGTGAAAATCCAGTCAGGAGTCACAGAGCAAAGCTACACATCTCCAGCTCTGGAACACCTCAGCCGGGCTAGCACAGCCTGACCAGGTCCAGTGCCTGGGGACAGCTTCCCAAGTGCACCCTCAGCAGCATTCCTGGGTTGCCATCCGAGCCAGTTCCATTCCCACACCTCCCAGCCTCCCGCTCAGCCTGACTGTACCCGCACAGGCTTCTGCGCAACAGACACAGCCTGGAACCAGACAGCAAAACAGCAGTTTTCATCCAGAGCAGCTCCTGGACCATGCTCCCTGCACTGAGACAGGATTTTATTGTGGCAGCAGCAGCTCAAGGTGCCCCATCAGCAACACCACCAGGCACCCACCTCAGGTCACCAACACAGCAGCCACCCCTCACTGGCCATAACCACATCTTCTGGGATTTATCAGCCAATTTCCTGCCATTCCACTGGATGGAGATGAAGACAACTGCTCCTATATGAAAATACATGGCCTATATAGGGATGAAATTGCTGATGCCCTTGCCAAATGAATTTTCAGTCCATGGCACGCCACCGACTTCACAAGCCATCAGTTTTTAAGGCAAAATGAAAGGTCTGCTCTTCTGAGCAAGATGACCTTGCCAGAGCAGAAGATGGAGCTCAACCTACATATTTCTAAACAATATGACTTAGAGAGATTTCTTCAAAAGCAATTCTGATCTTTTAAGACTCGGAATTCCCCAAGACACATTAAAAAACTGCTGAGCTTTAAAAAGCTTCACAGGTTTTTTTTCATGCTCCATAGGGAAGCAAGATAAAACAGTGCTTTGAGGAGTTCTTAAAGCACTGCCAACATCCTCTGCCACTACACACGTATGTGCACCACACCTTTAGCAGCCATGCCCTTGTTACAAAGCATCCTATCTGTTGTTTCCAGCCACCCTTCCCAGCTGGAAGCCAGTTTACCCAAGGAAGGAAGCACACTGGCTCTGAAGCAGGCCCTGCAGGCTCCAAAGCCATCAATACACCCTACCACCAGCCTCAAGGGCAAAGGTCCAGTCCCAGGGGAGTGGAGCTGGTGCAGGGCCTGGAGCACAGTGTGATGGGGAACGGCTGAGGGCCCTTGGGCATTTAGTCTGGAGAAGGCTCAGGGGGACCTTATCGCTCCCTACAACTGCCTGACAGGAGGATGGAGCCAGGAGGGGCTGGGCTCTGCTCCCAAGGAACAAGGGATGGGACAAGAGGAAACAGCCTCAAGCTGCACCAGGGCAGGTTTAGATGGAGCTGAGGAACAATTCCTGCCCCAGAGGGTGCTCAGGCATTGGCACAGGCTGCCCAGGGCAGGGCTGCAGTCACCATCCCTGCAAGTGTTCACACACCGTGGAGACGAGGCCTCAGTGTCATGGGTCAGTGGTGGCCTTGGCACTGCTGTTGGACTGGGTGAGCTTAAAGGTCTTTTCCAACCTGGCTGATTCTGTGGTTCTATGAAAAACCACTGATTTCTCATAACTGAAGAGGTCTGACTGATTTCAGCTCCAATCCACTTTTTTCAGCTCCAGGGGCAACCTGTGTTAATGCATCTTGGAAGACTCTTGATATTACTAAATTAAATAAAATGCAAATATCACCATAATCTTACTCGCTGTCCTTGTCTCACTGTACACGAGCACTTAGATAAACCAGTTCCTTTTCATTTACTGTGAAATAAAACTAACAACAGCTCAAGTCCTACACACTAAGGCATCCTGTCCAGAGATGGCACTGAGGTGACTGTAAGGACCGAGTTTCTGTCACACTTGTGTGCTCATTGAAGACAGTTCTCATCAGCTTCTGTGGGCACACACTGAACTGCCTGTGCTTTAGGAAATAGCTATTTTGGGGAATGTAAAGATGAGAAAGCAGCAGTTCATACACATGACAGCGTGTTCGGCTAGCTATCAGTAAGGAAAGGCAACAGCAGGCATCAAACTCACAGCCTTCAGCTGCATGACCTACACTGCTGCTGGTGATGAAAGAAAATCTAGGGAAGAGAAATGTTCCATCTCCAAGAACTCCCCTCTCTTCTCCTGCTTACTGATTTTCATCTTCAGAAAAGCACAGCTCCTTTTATTCCTGCAGCTTTTCATCACCCTCCCTTCTTCTAGCCCTTCTATTCCGGAGAACTCCCACACTGAAGTTAACTATGTTTAGCTTTATTCCAGTGATGAGAGCTGTGCTGTAGGCAAATAATCCACGTAGTGGACAGTTACACAGGAAATTTTAGCCTGATGCTCACATTTCTGTATCTTGAACACAGGAAGCTTGGAGGCGAAGTGTATGGAGCAGAGTGCGGATAAACCTTCAGGATCAGAATACTGCAGAGGAGACTAAATACTCGGCACTATTTCACATCAAGTCCAGAAGGCAGACCCAGAGGGGCATGGCTACATTCTTATGCCCACTATACGACATGCCAAGCTCTTCTCCATCAAGATTCTCAGGCTCGGCAAACCTGAACCTTCCTGAGTAAATAGGTGGCTCTATTTTAAATGGACAAGGTCTTCTACATGTGACAGTACATAAACTGGCACATAATGGCCCTGAACGTTGGCAAATCTCTTCACCAAAGCTCTACTTTGGAGGTTCACACTGGAAAAACCTCCATAAGCAGTAGGAAGGAATTTTAGGGAGCAACTGCAGAATCTGGGATTTCATTTAAGAAACATCTCCAATCCTTTACACCAGGAACAGGCTTCAAGAAATGAAGGGCATCAACTGAGGCACTTCTGCCTCCCAAACCTGAAAACATCTGTTGCTGTTCAGTAGCTTCACCAAACTTGAATAAGGAGTGCTCCTATTTCACTAACTTTCACCCTCAATGGGAGGCCAGTGAATGGTGTAAAATGAGAAGTTCAGTCAGCTGCATCTAAAATAACCTAGAAACAACTCCTTACGACACCATGGCAGTAGGAAGAGAACAAGAACACAAACAGTGGAGAGTGGGACAGGATACCAGGCATCTCCAGATCTCCAGAGCAACCAGGAAGCTTCTGGGATGAAAGTCAAGGAGCAGTGAAAAAACCTATCCTCTTCCAGGATGGTTTGAAGGAGAGTAATGTAAAGAACTCAAGGCCAGTGCACCCACCAGAACCCACCTCTAACCCTCATGTCTGCTGAAAGCAGGAATCTCCTATGGGGCACTCTGTTGTTTCAGTGTTGTTCATGCTGATGTTTAAGCAGCAGCAGCAGCTGGTGCTAACCTTTAGAGACACCTTCCTTACATCCTCTTTGTCCATCAGCACAGCAGTTACGATGCAGTCACACCCCCCGTGCTAAGAAAGCCACTGGGACATCTCTGTGGCATGTTTTACCAGAAGGTATGTACTAGTGCATACCTCAAAGATCATGCTTGCTTTTAACACTAGGAATGACAAACTTCTTACCCTAGCTCAGAAAGGTTTGATCTCTGATTACACTAACAAAGCTACAAAGAAGTCAGCTACACCAGCTTCCTTTTACACAAGGCAAACCACAGCAGGGCTGTTCTGTTTTCCCATCTCGTCACTAGAACTGTCTTACAGCTTTTTAACCTGAACTCCTTTGCAAGGTAACGCGATTCTTTTTTCTTACACCATCCCACAGGAACAGCAACAGTGAAGTCACAAAATTCTTCAAATGATTTAATTTTAGATGATTGCCCCAAATGCTTTAGTTCCACAGGTTTCCAGCACTGCCCTGAAGGCTACTATACCCTTAAGCATTATGAGGTAAAAGTGCTCTGACATGCAGCAGCTCCAGTCAAGGCTTCAGGCATCCGAACATCACTCAAGTCAGCTTTACAGGAAAGTGAGATGCCACCACGTGCCAGTGACTTCCTACTGCAAAGGCTAATGGCTCCTCTTACTGACAGCCCACCTGCAGGATTGGTATTGTGTGCTACATCAAGGCTAGAAACCCACCAGCCCAGCTTTTGATTCCACAGTTCAAGACCACCTCACCCCCTACATCTCTTTCCCTGCTGCAGTCTCCCCTGCATGCTTGCAGCCAGGCTTCCCAGCAGCCCATGAACCCAGCCTCAGCATGACCACAAACCTAACACCAACTGCTGTCACCAGAATAATAGGCAAGCCCATGCCCTGAAGCTAGATCATATCCCAGCTCATGTTTAGTTCCACTAAATTAATCTGGAATGAAAGATTTAAGGAAGGTTTAAAACCTGTATATCCTATCTTTAGCTACCAGTTGTTGTTCCCTGAATAAACTGATCAGGTATTACAAAGGTAGAGTCTCATTGACAAGCAGCTGGGTTCAGAGCAAGCCCTAGCCCATACATCTTCCTCCACATACCTCTTGTAGATTAACAGCCACATTTCCTAATATTTATTACTTTTCACAGGGTAAAAGACAGAATGTGTAAGCACAGCACATAGAAAGCACTGTAGCAAACATACAGACTAACCTCTCCGCTGCAACAGTTTTAACGCAGAGTCATAAAACACAAGGTTTACAAGTATTTAAAACACATTGAAAGTTCAACAATCAGTGTGTAAACCCAAGCTCACTACTGCAGGCAACAGTCATCTCATGACTTGAGCTGATCCGAAGCTCCTCATTAGCTGGTTTTCTTAGACAGCACGCATTAGGTGCAAGAGAAACTTCTTTCCTGTATGTCAGAGCAGGGTTTCAACTCATACAAGCACACAGTCCCCCAGGTGATGGATAAGTGTTGTGTCACATCATAGGTGTTAGTGTGGGACCAACATACACTTCCAAGCCTTGAGGAGTTTCAGGGGAATGTCCAACCCAGCTTGTTTTCTTGGTATCTCCTCTGGAAGGTGACTCAGAAGCAAACCTCTCAGGGCCACGTGTGTTCAAGGTGTATTTCTATGTGTACAACAAACAGTATGGGTTTGAATGCTCTCCCTTACCAGTGGAGAGTGGTAATGGTTCTGCAACAGCTTAGCACATGTGTAAATAAGGCACCATTCAGTAATTTTTGTCATTTCTGAATCATGAACCAAGGACACACAAGAATTTCTATAAGCCAGTATTAGGCCTATTAGCTTTGTCACGTGTCTTCATTCCCTGTAACAAAACCAAGATGTCAGGAAAGCATTCCTGATTTCAGCCTGTATTGACTTTCAGGAAGGTTACAAAACACACCTTGAAACAACTATTTTACCAGCCCTTCTCAACCACATTCCTGAAACAAAACGCCCCAAAACGAGTTCCAAGCCCCTGGCCAGCAGCAGGTTACATTTGTGTACAGTACACACAAGGATTATTCCTGGAATGCAGAACACTCATTGACATTTGTAAAACTGGACAATCATTCACTTCCCTGCTTAACGAAAACACATCCAAGTAGAACTGCAGAGAAGCAAAGTAATGACACCCCACCAAGCATGGAAGCCCCTTTGATGGACTGCTGGAAGAAAGAAAACCAAACTCAGGAATCACAGTAGCTGCCCCGTACAAGGGGAACACTCACTGTCACACAGGGGAAGGTGTAAAATTTATCACCAACCAACTGCATATTCCGATAGCTGGAATTTCCAGCTCATCAAGACAGATTTTTGAGTTGCTGTGGCTGGGAACTTCAACTAACAGAGGACTAAATGTGAAATTTAGAAACTTGTGATTTCAACAGTGATCCGGTAGCTGAGCTTCCAGTATGCTGGCTTATCCTAGCTGCCTTCAGCATAGAACCAGAGCATGCTAGCACAGAGTATGTCTGGGAAAGTGACCTGGGTCTTGAACAGTAGACAGTTTTCTGTTTCTCTTACTCTTTAAAGACAGCAAAATAGTGAAAGAGCTCCTCGGAGCAAGAGGTAACTGCTGAGAAGCAGGAGGCAAGCAGGGGCGATCACAGACACACCCTGCAGCCCGCGACCTCCGTATTCGCCACGCTCACCGAGAGCCGCCTGCAGACGTGGGCCACGCATACAACCCACGACACCCCCTGACCGCGCTTTCTCAGTGCCTCCCCACCCAGCGCTGCTCTCGTGGGGTGCCCCGGGCGGGCTCCCCGTCCCGCACGGCACCGGCGGCAGCGCTGCCGCTGCCCGCAGCGTTACACTCGCGCTGCTGGCACCGCACGGGGCAGAGCCGCAACGAGCAGAGCAGAGACGGGAGAGGAGGCGGGGAGCAGGTGAGAGCACGGAACAACAACCGGAAAACTCGCCGGGCTCCCTCCATCCCTCCCCGCCCGAGCAGCAAGCAGGTGCCCAGCGCGCTGCCAGGGCCGCGGGTACCCACACAGCGCAGCCCTGCCCGCCGCTCCCGCGGAGCCAGGCTGGGGCCGAGGCACAGCAGCAGTTACCGGCCGGGCAACCTGGCAGCGAGTGAGGTTCGCGCTGAGCAGCCGCGGGCACCCTTCTGAGCGGCCCCCGGCCCCGGGCGAGGAGGGCCCCAAACGTCCCCGCCCGCCGCCGCCCACCTGTCGCGGGGGTCCACCCAGCTGGTGGTGCGGCTGCCGTGGTCGATGTAGTACACTTTCCCGTCGTAGTCCCGCGCCTCCTCCCAGCCCTCGGGCAGCGGCAGCTCCTTCCGCGGCATCGTCCCCACCGCCGGCCGCGCTGCCCCATCCACCGCTCCGCTCCGGGGCGGGGGCCGGCCCCGGGGTAGGGTAGGGCAGGGTAGGGCAGGGCCGGGCCTCCCCTCCTGCGGGCAGCGAGGAGCTGTGCGGAGCCCGCGCCGGCCCAGCCGCGCAGGGAGCCGCCGCCAGCCGGGCAGCCTCACATGCCGGGCCCGCGGCGGGGCGGGGCCGAACTGAGGCGGGGCCGGGCTGAGGAGGGGCCGGTGCGGGTTGAGCGGCCACGGGCCCGATGAGCGCTGCAGCGGCTGAGCCCGGCCCGCCCGGCCCCTCACGCCTCCATTTCCGGCTGCCCCCAAGAGTCCCGCGGCGGCCCCGCCCCGCACCGCCGGCTCCTGGAGGCTCCGCCCCGCAGGCGCGCGCTGGAGCGCTCCCCCTGGCGGCGGGGGGCGTGGTGCAGCTGCGGGAGGTGCGGGTGCGGGCGGGCGGGGCCTGTGGGCCACGCGGGTTGTGAACAGCAGCGGCTCCATCAGCTCCGGTACAGGCCATAACCCAGGGGGTGCGTGGTGGTGCGTGCGCTGCACACGGCCCTGGCCAGAGCACGGGCTGCCCCTGGTGCCTCAGCGCGACTGTGGCACAGCTGAGTGCTGTGTGGAAGGAGCTGTGAGGACGTGCCCACCCCGGTCTTCTGTCCCCAGCTTTTATAGAGTCACAGTCAACCGGCTTGGAAAAGAGCCTCAAGCTCATCCAGTCCAACAGCCCTGCCAAGGCCACCACTGACCCATGGCACTGAGGCCTCGTCTCCACGGGCTGTGAACCCTTGCAGGGACGGTGCCTGCAGCCCTGCCCTGGGCAGCCTGTTCCAATGCCTGAGCACCCTCTGGGGCAGGAATTGTTCCTCAGCTCCATCTAAACCTGCCCTGGTGCAGCTTGAGGCCGGTTCCTCTTGTCCCATCCCTTGTTCCTTGGGAGCAGAGCCCAGCCCCTCCTGGCTCCATCCTCCTCTCAGGCACTTGTAGGGAGCCATCAGGTCCCCCCTGAGCCTTCTCTTCTCCAGACTGAACCCCCCAGCTCCCTCAGCCCTTCCCCATCACACTGTGCTCCAGGCCCTGCACCAGCTCCATTGCCCTTCGCCAGCTTTGTTGCCCAGTAATTTAGCCTCGGTTTATTTCTGTCATGTAGGCTTGAACAGACTGCCTGTGACAAGATGGCACCACACAAGCTCACGCCATGGCCGGGCCACACGCTAACACCAGCAATGAGAGGAGCTTTACGTGAGGTGGCGTTTCCCTGGGGAGCACCGTCCAGCGCCAGACACCGGCTGACCAGGGTGGGGGAACAGCAAGAAGTGTGGTAGAGCTCCAGCTATTGAAACAGCAGAATGGAGCGGGGATCCCTGCCAAGCACAGGGGTGGAAAGGGAAGCTGGAGGATGGGAAGAGGGGAGCCCCGAAGGGCTGGAGAGGAAAAGTAAAAGCGAGAAAGACAATTAGAAATAACATCTTTTTTTGTGCCAGATTTTGAGGGTAAGATAAATTCTTTCCTGCTTTCTGACAACCTGCTGGGAGTCAGAACTGCTAAATCTCCAGAGGCCGAAGCAGAATGCAGTAGCAGTTGGCTGATGAAGTGGTTGAGCAGGGAAGAAAATGAAGACAAGTAAAACCGAAAGTGAGGCATTTGGAAAATAGCCCAATTTAACCCCATTTTATCTGAAGCCAGGCTTGGAGGGAGCCACTAAATGTGTTGCTTTTATAACAGGACCATATAGAAGGGTTTTAAATTAATAAAAAAGCAGGAATAAGGGAATAGCTAGTGTATCTGCCACAGCTCTAAATGAAGTTTGGGTTCCTTTTGGAAGCAGAGGCCAGGAGCACTGGGAGCAGTGCCGCTCCAGCGAGCAGACACCAGCACCACCGGGAGCCTGGGCCAGCGCCAGCGGTGTGCAGTGGATTTCTGTGGGGCACTGGGCTACTCCCTGCGGCCGTCATTTTCTCCTTACTGCTTCTAATCTCCTGGATAATGGGGGTTCTGTCTTTGTAAAACACTCAGCAAAGTACTGAAGACGTTTAGAAGAGGGGGTCTGTAAGAACAGAAAAAAATCAGCAACAACAAATAGTTTAAAATATTACAGGAGACCAAGTGAATCACGAAGTAGTAACAAATGAATGTGTTTTTTTTAGTGCTGCTGTATTTGTGGTCCTATGTTCAAGCACAGAGATACTTCCAAAAGGCATGTTTAATTGTAAGGTGGTTTTTTGTGTTTTCAAAACGTGCCTAGATTGTACAGCAAAAGGTTGTGAAGAAGCTGACCAAATACTTCCCTTTTCCAGATGTCATCCACTGTGTTTATGAACAAAAGTCATTGTGTAATTTGTTTAAAGAGAATTGCTTATGAAATAAATACCTTGGAAAGTATTTACAGGTAGTTCTGACTCAGGTTGAAAGATCTTGGTTTTAAACTCCTCTTTATTTTTAACTCGGTATAAAAAGCCGTCTCATTGAACCATATGAATTTATGAATGTAATCAGGAATGTGCATGTGGTAACTTACTCCCTTTTACCACTTAGACTCACAACAAAAGAATTCAGTGTTATCAGAGTCTGTTTGAACTGTAAAGCAATAAACAAACAGGTGATTGTTTTCTCATGAGCAAAGAAAGGGAAGGTTTGGTTCCGAGGTGAGCTCTTACCGCTGCGAAAAGGAAGAACAGAGCAGAGAGCAAAGTCTGTAGAAACCTTTTTTTTCTCTTTGCCTTGGGGTCAACATCTCCAGCATGACCTCATGTGCTGCACATCCCAGCCCATGGCCCATCCAGCTTTGCGGAGCCCACAGCGGAACAGGAGACACATTATCCAGGAACAAGAGCAGCCATTTTCTGCTGCTTTCAGAGAGGCTGCTTGCTTGCTTTTTGGGGTTTTTTCCTAATGCATTCAAAAGTCTTTATTTTTATAGCTAAACTATTCATAACAGACTATTCTTAGTAGAATAGTGTATTCTTAATAGCTCTAGTCTTAATAGACTATGAACAACAAAACCACAAATGTCAAAAGCTTCTAAAGCACAATACTGCTCTGCGACCCAATATCTTCAGGTGTTTAAACTGAAATAGGAGGACAAATAGGTTTAAATTCAATTTCCAAGGAACAATTACATTTACCTGAAATACCACATTTTGGCTAAAACTTCCAGCACTGTTCAGCTTGAAGCAATCATATTGTTTCTGTGGTGGGTTACTTTATCTTTCTTTCCAGAAAGCCTCTTCCCACCCTGCCCATCCCCAGACAGTATGTACATTTTTTGCTCAGTTTCCAAACGGCATTGTAGTTATTTAAGAAAGAGTCAAACCCTGTGTGGAAAGGTGGAACATTGCGGTTTGGAGGTAACCCAAAGCCTTCCTACTTCCCAAAGCTGTTTCCAGCCCAGCGGGAAGAGCAGAGGCACTCAGGAGGCAGGGAGGAGTGCACACAATGTGCTGTACTTTCTAGTCCCAACATGAAAGGTTCTTTCTGTAGACTTTAGCCAAGCTATTTCATTGTTTTCTTTCAAACTACTTCTTAAAAGCCCCATTTCTGAAGGCTGGAGTCTTCTCTGGCAGGTATTGAGGTATTGGCAGGCATTACTTGCGTCTTGCCCGATGTCCCACAGTTCCTGGCACCCCTTGTTCCAGCCGAAGCATCTGTCCTTTTGTCCTGCAGGCACCAGTGTTTGGTACAGTGCATGCTCACACACAGTGTCGTGTAGACAAGGGCAGATGTGAGGACTGCTGAGAGTTTCAGGCTCGCCTAGCAAGGTCTCTGCTAAATAGCCTGGGTTTCACCCCTACCCCAGGAGATCTGCTGGCTGGATTTCTGCTGTGTTTTGGCCTCTCACAAGAGGGTTGTGAGAGGTCCCTGCCTAGTCTGTGAAAGAAGAGGCTGTAGAGTCATAGAATTGTTTAAGTTGGAAAAGCTCATTAAGATCATCAAGTCCAACCATTAAGCCAGCCCTGCCAAGCCACTACCATGTCCCTAGTTAACTATGCCCCAAGTGGGCACTGTTTGGAGCAATTTCACAATGAGACTTGCACCTCAGGAAATGTGCTGATCACTGTCACAAAGTGCATCCACACAAGGAGATGCTACTCCGGTCAGGTTTGCTACATGGGCATATCCTTAGTGATCCAACATGACTGCTTAACTCTTTCACTTTGTTGTACAGCAAACAAAGCTCTGGGGTATTTTGTCCCTTTAGGCTACAGTTAAGGTTGTGCTTTCTGGGAGTTTTATTTTTCCTCCTGTTTCCCACCACACATTACTGAGGAGCAGAGCTGGAGCACCGATCAAAGCCCAGGGGACTTCAGCAGTCCCCCAGAGTGTACTGGGAGAGCTACAACCATCCTGCTGGGCTACAGACAACCCCACATTTTAGTTGCTATTATGTTTTCTGTTTATAGCTTCATACATTCTTAGGTGTCTAAGCAGGAAATAAGATGTTGAAGTAGTTGTTAGCAAATATTCTTGATCATACCTGAGGTCCTGTAGTGTAAAAAACCTCTTGTATCTGACTCCCAAGCTCACTGTAGAAGCAGAAACATAAAATGTAGCACCAGGAGCCAGGAAAGCCGGCTCAGAAAGCTTCCTGGGTCCTGTGTGAGGAGGTCACAGTCCTGTTGGTGGCTGGCTTTGGTGGCAGCACCTTAACAAAGCATTGGGAAGCTCCTGTCCCTACAGTTCTCACCCTTACTGACAGTCCTGGCCACTTAAACACAGGCGTGCATAGGCAATATTGCCACTTCCCCAGACAAACCACCCAGTCTCTGATCTGTCAATTAGAATGTGCTTATTTTTGCTTTTATCCCATCATCCTAGGTTGCAGCATGACCCACCACCACCTGCACTTGCACAGTGAAGCAAACAACGAACTGACTGAAACCACTCAGGCTTCTGCATGGGCTGTGTCAGAGGCAGCAGAGAGTAGAAGAGAAAGCCATCGAGAAAGAAATGTTAAAACTAAATACAATGAAAAGGGCAGCTGGGATATCAGTGTAGGGAGGTTGGAGACCTGCTGTTCATAAGCCAATCAAACTAATAAAGGCTTCTGACAAAGGGGAAAGTTTAATTCATCCTTTTATGAAAGCCTCGGGCAGCGGATGCTGGATTTCTAATGTTAAATTTCAAGCTGTCTTCGCCATCGTGCTTATCATGAGCAGCATTAGTAAACACAAGGCAGTTCTGCATGCTACCCTAAGCACTGAAAACATTGACAGAATCCCCCACATTGTGTTTATTGAGTAGTAAATATATGACTTGCTTTTGCAAGTACATAGGATAAAATTATGTATGTGAGGGAAAAGTCAAGAATAAGCCACATGGCAGCTAAAACATGATTAAAAAGTCAGTGCAAGAAACTAGGGGCAAGGCTGGAAGAAGCTACAGCCTTGGGAAACCTCACCCACTGCGAGCCTCATGGACATACAAGAGCACGTGCAGCAGCAAGCCTGTAGGACTGTCCACATCCACCCCTCCCCAGACGCCAGGCATGGACTACTTTGTGGGGCGCAGGAGGATGCAGGAGATCTGAGGCTTGCCCTGACCAGATGCTCTTTGAACTACAACTGCATCAGTGAGCACTTGAACAACAACCTGCCAGGCCTGAGAGATTTTTCCCCCCCCATCCTTTGCTGAACAGTTTTGGGCTATTCTGTTCAGAAGCAGCATGCTGTAAGCAGGAGCTGGCAGTGAGTGTGTGGCAGGGCCGTCGCACAGGGCTGTTTGTGGGACAGCCCCCAGCCACTGCTGAACCAGGGTTTGCCAAGCCACAGGTCAATGTTTGCACCAAGGCCAATGTTCAGGCCATCCCCTGCCACAGGTGAGGCTGACTCTAACACAGCAGCAGCAGTAACCCCAAAGGCAGGGAAGCCCTCCCTAGCTGAGCTCTGCCTCAGAAGGACAGGATGTGTCACAGGACTCCGGTGATAGGGACAGTCTTTGTGACTCCGAGGGCTGTCAGGGCTGCCATGAGCATGTCACTTAGACACAGGTTTACTCTGTATTGCCTTCACGATCCTTGGCACTTTGTACACCTGCACCAAAGATCTTTATCTTTCAGCAAACAAGCTGCAGTGAGGGAATAAATTCCTAACTTTGACCTTTGGGTGCTTTGACATTTTTTTTCACCTACAAACAAAACAGGGGTTTGTTGTGGGCTTTTTTTTTTTTTTTTTTTCTGGCTTGTGTTTTTGTTCCCCCAAACAACCCTTATCTCTTGTTTTATGAGACCCTTTGTGTGCCTGCTGCAATCACTGCACTGCAATCTTCCCTTGACATTGCTGGAAGATGGGGCCTCCGCCATCCCTGCCTGTGTGGACATCACTTGCAACGTACACCAGGAGCCAGATGTGTGTTTTCTACCCTGCGATAACTGGGAGCTGCTTAACCCAAGTGGAGGAACACCTGAGCACAGCTGGAGCTGTTCTCATGGTGTGAGCCCCTGTGTCAGTGCCCTGGTGCTTGGCTGTCCCCACAGGGCATTGGCAGCTCTTGCCAGTGGTGCCTCACGGGCACCCAGTGCCCAAGGCCATGGCACTGGTGCTGAGCACTCAGCAGTGGCAGGGGCAAGCCTGCCCTCAGCAGCCAGCCTGGCCCTGCCGCTGTGAATCTGTAAAGGGCCAAACAGACTCGGTTATGAAAAACACAAGCTTTAACACTTTACAGGCTGAGAAAGTTGGGGCTGTTCAGCCTGGAGAAGAGAAGGCTGCGTGGAGACCTCAGAGCAGCCTTCCAGTATCTGAAGGGAGCTACAAGGATGCTGGGGATGGACTCTTCATCAGGGGACTGTAGTGATAGGACAAGGGGTGATGGGTTCAAGCTAAAATGGGGGAAGTTCAAGTTAGATATAAGAAAAAAGTTCTTCCCTGTGAGGGTGCTGAGGCGCTGGCACAGGGTGCCCAAAGAACTGGTAAATGCTCCATCCCTGGCAGTGTTCAAGGCCAGCCTGGACAGAGCCTTGGGAGACATGGTCTAATGTGAGGCATCCCTGCCCATGGCAGGGGGTTGGAACTGGATCTTAGGTCCTTTCCAACCCAAACTGTTCTATGATTCCATTGACCTGTCATGGAGAACACATAAGACAGCAAAACCTATTGGTTTGGTATCAATTGCTTTCCTGTGTTCCATTATTTGTTCAGAAGTTTGGAAGACCTTGTCCCATAAGCAGGTTCCTCCTGGTCACTTACCAGCTCACCAGCCCCAGAGCTGCCCCAGAGCTTCCACAGCACTCCACCTTCCTCACCTGAAAGCATGAACTTTCGCATTCCTGCCAGCGTGGCTTGTGCCTCCCAAAGCCAGAGTCACTTCCAGCCTGTGCTGCGAGGTGGCGGGACACAGCACAGCCAGAGCTCGTCCTTATCAAGTGTGACAAGGACCTTTTGCTGCGGGAACAGCTTGCACGTGTGCAGGCTTGTAAAAGGATATGTGTCCATGTGCACTGATACCAGCAATCCTCTGGAGCTGTAAAAACACCGTAGTGCCATCGCGCACCACATCAAACGAGGAGGCCAAGCACCGCTGCGACTGGAGCTGCACAGGCACCACCAGGGTGGCAGTGTGTGTGCCTGGCCCAGGGCAAGCGGAGTGGCATTTAGTTTTGCTGACATGCATTACATTACTAACCCTTCGGATGTGATTTTTCCTTTGTACAATGACACTGGATAGCAAAACCAGGGCACTGCGGGCGGATTTCCACTGCCACTGCCTCCCACCAGCGTTAACGGGCAGTTTCAGTGGGGCAGCAGCTGGTGAAGGGCAGGTGCCGTGGTCTTGCCCAGCAGGAAGCAGCCTGGTGAGGATGCCAAGGCTGCTCTTGTGAGCCAGCTGCTCTGGGCACGGCAGCCGTGGGATGCGAGCCAGGAACCTGGGCAGTCTGTCCTGCGGCACGTCTGCCGCTGCCAAGTGCCAGAGCAGCGCAGGGATGTGCCCACCATGAGCTGCCATTGCTGTCTGTGGCACTGCAGGTCCCAAAAGGGGACAAGACAACTTGCACCAGTGAAGGGCAAAGTGCTGCAAAGGCAGAAACAAGTTCTCCAAGGCTTTCCCTTCCCACCTCTCTCATCTCACTTGCTCAGCAGCAGGCTGTTTCAGTCAGGTACAAACTTGCATTGGACACACAGAGGCTGATGAGGTGGTGCTGATATCACTGTGCAGCAGGGATTTGTCCGCTGTGCTACACCGGGTGAGTAGCAGAAGGGCCATGGGGCAGCACAGCAGTGATGGTGCTGCTGACAGCCCCGCAGGGTTAGAGCCCTGCTCCTGCCCAGCACACAGCACCTCACAGCTGCAGCCCCAAGGAAAGAGAGAGAAAAAAACCCAACAAACCCCACCAAGTTACTTTACTACATAAATTAGAGACAGTAAAGTAACAACTGTCCATTTAAGCAGCTTAGTTTCACTTAGAAAATACTTTACATATGGCTTGGTCTCTAAGGACCACTTATTCCATGCTTTAGTAATCCAAATGCTGCTTTATAGCTGCTGCTCATGCCCATCTGACTGGTAATGCAGTACTGAGCTTTACTGGTGGTGTGGCTATTGATCCACCTCACCTCTCAAAGTCCCCCGCATCACTGAACTCCCTGTGAAGCCGGCTGAGCCTGTGAGCACAGGGACAGCAGTGTCACAGGTACCTGTCACACCTCAGACCAGGAGCTGGCGGCCGAGCTGAGGTGGATGCAACAGCCAGAGATCTACCTGGCTGCTCCTTTCAGGAGCTGCTGGGGTTGGAGCAGGAGGGGAGGTGGACACTGTCAGCGGGGCCAGTGGAAGCACACACTACAAACCTGACACCTCCTCAGGCAAACAGCACATGGTTGAAACTGTGGCGGGTGTTGCAGTTCCATTAACTGTGTCCTGCTGCCAAGCAGTGCCCCCGTGCAGAGCTCGGAGAGAGTGGCTGCGCAGCCCAGCAGTTCCCAGCGGTGCCCAGCGGTGCCCAGAAGTGCCCGGCAGTGCTCAGCAGTGACCAGCAGCGCCCAGCAGTGACCAGAGGTGCCCAGAGGTGCCCAGCACTGCCCAGAGGTGCCCAGCGGTGGTGCCCAGTGGTGTCCAGCAGAGCCCAGCGGTGCCCAGTGGTGCCCAGAGATGCTCAGCACTGCCCAGCGGTGCACAGTGGTGCCCAGCAGAGCCCAGTGGTGCCCAGAGATGCTCAGCAGTGCCCAGCACTGCCAGTGGTGCCCAGCAGTGCCCAGTGGTGCCCAGCAGTGCCCAGCAGAGCCCAGTGGTGCCCAGAGATGCTCAGCAGTGCCCAGCACTGCCAGTGGTGCCCAGCAGTGCCCAGTGGTGCCCAGCAGTGTCCGGCAGTGCCCAGTGGTGTCTGGCGGTGCCCAGCAGTGCCCAGAGGTGCCCAGAGATGCTCAGCGGTGCCCAGCACTGCTAGTGGTGCCCAGCAGTGCCCAGTGGTGCCCAGCAGTGGTGCCCAGCAGTGGTGCCCAGCAGTGGGGCCGGGTGCAGCGCATGGCAGGGCAGACCCTGTGTTTCTGTAAGGATCAGCAGGTCAGTGCGAGCTCTCTGCCAGCTGTGGTGGGGGACTTGGTGACACAGAGGAGGCTGAGACACTCTGCCTCCATGGCCTCCGGCCTTTCCTGGCATGATTTGTGCTCAGCTTGCCCAGGGAGAAGCTCTGGAACAAGGATGAGGTAAGGGAGCAACTAATAGGACATGGGCAAGTCCCTATAACTTGCTGGGATGCACCCAGGAGCACTGAGGCAGCTGGGAGGATCATGGCAACTGGGTAGAGCCGCTGGTAAACCAGAGAGTCTTGTGCCATCCAGAGGGACAGGCTGGAGAAAGGGACCAACAGGAACCCCATGAAGCACGGCAAAGGGAAACACAGGGACCTGCACCTGGGGAGGAACAACCCCAAGCACCAGGACAAGCTGGGGCCACCCAGCTGGAAAGCAGCTCTCCAGGGAAGGACCTGGGGGATAACAGGGTGACCCTGAGCCAGCTGTTATGGCAAAGGAGGCCAACAGCAGCTTGTGTTGCATTAGGCAGGTGACAGGGCATTGGAACAGGTTACCCAGAGAGGTTGTGGTCTCACCTTTGGAGATACAAATCCATGTGGACCTGGTTCTGAGCCCCTGCTCTTCACAGCGGTCAGCCTCACTGGTGCTGTGACTACGAAACCTAGAGAAAGGAGCTGGGCTCCCCCAGCAGCCTCAGCCTCCACCATCCCCTTCGTTTCAGTAAGGGCCCTCTGCTGCGCCAGGTGTGGGAACTCTCCTCTCAGGGGCTTTGTCATGGCCTTTTGAGGGCCTCCTCCCTCCCCTTCTGGGCAGAGACCAAGCACTGAGATATGTGTTCAAAAGTGTCACTGCAGCACACAGAGGCAAACGGGAATCTGGTTTGTAGCTCTAGGAGGAACTTTTGACAGGTGAAAAACTCTGGTTTATCAGGAACCATAGGATCCCAGACTGGTTTGGGTTGGAAGGGACCTGAATATCATCCATTTCCAACCCCCTGCCATGGGCAGGGGCACCTCACATCAGATCGTGTTGCTCAAGGCTTTGTACAGCCTGGCCTTGGACACTGCCAGGGAGAAGAGCCTCTGGAGTCCTTGACTATTGCTGATCACTGGAGATGGTTTACTCCTTTATAGCATTGAGTAGCATTTCTAATGTTTTACTTTCATCTACATGATGGCTTCATCCATGAAGTCTGGGGAGAGAGGTATCTGAAACAGGCACAGGCGTGGGCTTTAGCAGCACAGGCAGCTGCTAAAGCAGAGCCAACACAATCCTGCTGGCAGATTTGCCTTTTATATGCAAGCACAAAATCAGACTCAAGCTGCCAGAAGCTGTTATCTACAGATGTAAAACTTCTGTAAATATCATTTCTCTAGTAGCAGTGCTGTTGAGGTGCTGTAACACAGCACGGACAGTGTTACAGTGTACTGCCTGCCACCCTCTGCACTCATGATGGCTTAACTGCCACTTCCATTGTAAATCCTATTTGTTAAGGATTTATAAATTGGCTGCATTCACTCGCTCCTCTCTGGAAGCTGGCTCATGGCTCTCTCCCATGGTGCTTTTACCACATTTTACTTTACTACTTGGCTTTTTTTTTAACTCCTTGGCTCAGAATCACCACAGAAGGAGCCTGACTCTAATCCCAGAACCCTAAAATCCTCGGTGAAGGCTAAGATGTTACAGAAATATTGTAATGAATAAGCAAATAAGGGGAAGCCTGACCTGTTACATTAGATGTGTATCCCAAAGAGCTCCTGCAGGACTTCTGAAAGAGGAACACCCCTCTACTGCTGCAGAAGGAGTGGGAAGCCTGGGCCCCGCTGGTGGCATCTGCTGAGCTGCACATGGGTGGGTGCAAGGCATCTGCTGGGCACTGACTCTTGCCTTGGTGCAGCCCCCACGTTCCCAGTTCCACAGTGGCTCTAGGGCTGTGGCTGCAGGGGTTGCCTGGCCCACAGCGTGCAGGGTGCTTGCAGCCACTCAAAGCAAGCATAGGAGAGGTGACAGGGTCGAGGCCCTGCCATCCTGCCAGGCTGCTCCCTAGGCTGGGTCACCTGGCTGGGTGCCTGATGTGGTACCTGAGCACATCCCACCAGTGCTCCCAGCTTGGGTTTCCCTTGGTTTTGGTGGTGTCTCTGCGACATAGAGAGTTCTTGGTCAGCTGAGATTGAAATGATCAACTCAGCCCACCAGTGTGATGTGTCCAGCTGTGGGGGTGCTGCAGCATGCTGTGATGGCTGCTGTGTGGCCCAGGCTCGGCCGCCTGTCAAATACCACTTGCTCTTCCCAGTCACTCATGCTAGTACATCACCTGTCGGATGTTGCTGTAGACACACAGCTCATGATTGCGATTCTAGATCTGCCCAGCACTGCTGCCTTGGGTTGGACAGAAGCAGAAAAGGCTTTACCAGCACAGGGCAGTTTGTGCTTGAACACTGGCGATAGTATTTGTCTTTCTAGAGCTCTTGGTCATGTTTAAGCATTGCATAAAACTATGTTTATTAGGGAGATGATAGACATACATGGCAAGGGGGAGAATTGTTTGGCTACGATGGACCTAAACAAACACTTACAGTGTACAGTGTATGAATACTGGTACCTACCAACACCAGGAGCCTCCTGTGACAGCTTCTGCCCAATGGAGCCACCTGCTACAGCCAGCAATCCTTCATTATTTTCCATGGTGTCCTGGTTTCAGCTGGAACAGAATTAATTTTCTTCCTAGTAGCTGGTGCAGTGCTGCGCTTTTTGGATTTACCCTGGGAACACCACTGATAACACATCGATGTTTTAGTTGTTGCTCAGTAATGCTTACTCTGATCAAGGACTTTTCAGTCTCATGCTCTGCCAGTGACGAGGGGCATGGGAAGCCAGGAGGAAGCAGAGACAGGAGAGCTGACCCAAACCAGCCACAGGGGTAATTCCATATCACAACGTCATGCCCAGTATAGAAACAGGGGGAGTCACCCTGCAGGGTAGATCGCTGCTCGGGTCAGGCTGGGTATCGGTCAGTGGTGGTGAGCAATTGGCATCACGTGTGTTTACTGGGTTTTATTCCTCTGTCTCTTTTAGTTACCTCCCTTTTAATAACAGTCATTATTATATTTTATTTCATTTACTAAGCTGTTCTCAACCCAAACCTGTGGGTTGAGGACAGCTTTTCATTGATTCTTCTCCCCATCCCATTGGGGCAAGGGGAGGGGTAAGCAAGTGGCGGTGTGGTGCTGTTGCTGGCTGGGGTTAGACACATGGGCTGACAGTGATTGTGAAAATGTCTTTTGCAGCTGCCTCAGCAACTGCACTGGGGCAAGTGATGGCCCTGTCTTAAACCTGTGTGAGCACTTGGTGCCACTGAGGTGGAGAAGTGAGTTTGACTCCAGAGTGGCAGATTTTTGCAATGCATGGTTGAAACTAAGTAATCCTTGTAAAGCTTTTTGCTGCAGAATGCACCTGAAGAGGTTGGGGAGGAGCTTTCCTTGTTGGCAGAAAACCTCAGAGGCAGAGAGATCCTGGTACCTCTTTATTGCCCCACTTAGCTAGTGCCAGTGAGCCTGTTACACTCTACATCTGAGTAGTGGAGCCCCATTCCAACATTCAGAATTGCCTCTTTGGAGAAAATATTGCTGTAGAAAGTCTTGCCTTCTGGATAGAATCTGCATTTCCTGAGATTAAGGACACCTTAATTACACCTTAGTTGTAAGGTAAGATCTCACCTTTGAACACATGCACAGTTGAAATAAAGGCCACCTGCGTATAAGTCAGATCTTATCAAGTGGCTCTCATGCAAGACGAACAGAGGACAGTACCACAGTGTGACAAAAACTTTACCTTTTGGGTTTCCTAGGGCTGGAGCCTCAGAGCTGAATGTCGAACATGTTCCCATGTTTGATCATCACTGAGTGCTTCTGAAGCGTTTGCAAGACTTGACAGCAAAAGCTTCAACCTGACAGAAAAGTCAGCATGAAGCGGTTAATACAAGTTACTCAACAGCACTCAGTTCTGATGCAGTTTTCTTGAATTCCTGGGGAAGGCTGATACTTGTTTGCACAGGAAATTCTTGACCAACAAACATGGGAGAGCCTTAGGAGGAGGCACTACGGTCATGTCCAGAGCAGAGGAGGGATATGTAGCTTTTTGCTCTTACAGCAATGATGAGCCTGGGCTATATGAAGTGATCTTCATGTAGCTTAAAGGGTGATGTTACATGGGGCTTACAGGGTGATGTTACAGAGACAGAATGCTGTTGGCACAGTCATTTCTGTCAGGAAACCTCTTAGGGGCTACATTATCCAAGGGGTGGGAGGTGAAAGCGAACAATGCCAAAGCCAGCCCCTGCGAGGGTTTCAGACTGCGCGTTCCCAGAGCCCAGTCTGTGTGTGTGCCTGTGTGAGGCTTTGCACTCCAGGTAGCAAAGGAAAGATAAATAAAGTCTAAATGCTTCCTTCCCCACGTGTTCCCATGAGAGTATTGTGGATCCATCGGTCTGACCCACCCTTAAGGGGAGCTTCTGTTGGTGCCTTTATCTGAGACACCCCAAAGCCACTCAGGAAGGCTGACACGGCACTGCTGGGGACTGGTGTGGGCAAGGCAGTGCAAGGAGGCAGAGGCTGGTACCCTCAAGTGTCCCCTGGGCAGAACTGCCATCATGCGGCCAAAGTGCTGTGGAGTGCAACCTTGAGAGGGAAACACCAGTGGTGGTGAGGAGCAGGATGTGCAGAGACACAGCCTACACTGACAACCACATCCCAGGCTTTGGGCTAAGTCAGGAAATGAAGGTTATAAATACCAAATCCCTTCAATTACAGCCATCTAATAGGAAAAAAGGAAACACTCTAATGCTGATCCTGCGTCTGGTTTTAGCTTCAAACAGAAGCCCGTTCCCAGGTTTGTCTTCACTCTGCAGACACCTCAGCAGATGATCAAGGGAGTTAGAAGGACAAACCCATGCCTGTGGCTCAGGCACTGTGCCTTCTCACAGTGAGGACAGCTTCTCAAGCCAGGTGCTTGCATGGCTGCTCTCAGCCTAGTCCTGGTCACAGCACTGGTGGGGACACAGCCACAGTGTCACTGTTAAAGCCCCCACTCTCCCATAAGCAGGATCCCAGTTCATGCCTCCTTCATGTTGCTTTAGGTTAATCGCCTATTCCACATGGAAAAGTGTAGCAGGGAGGAGAGAGGAAGAGCTTTGACAGCAGCAGGAGACACCGATTTGAGGGGAATTAGGAAATGGAGGGTTGTAGAAAGGAAAAAGGAGAAAAAGATACTTCAAGAAACAGAGGAAACTCCGATGGGCCCACAGGAGAGGAGGTAGGAAGAGGCTGACCATGGCCACATCAATACAGCTATCTCCCCCATTCATTAAGTGAAAAGCTCTTTAGTAAGGCCTCTAACAGTCACCTATTTTTTGCAGACATGAGAGCATCTAGCTCTTTGTCATACTGACAAAACACAGTAACTCTTCCAATCTCTTTGAGGCACCACCCAAGGCTTTCTACATCACTGGACATACTACGGTTACTTGCCCAAAGGAGAGGCAGGGAGCTCTGCCCATGCAGATATACTGCTCATGCAAACATGACTGACCCACCCCCAAATGTGCTTAAGAACATCCTGATGATGCAAAGGAGCCACATAAGGAGTGCATCTCCTGCAAATCTGTTACATCTCCTCTCACAGTAATTAATATTAAAAAGGTACTTCTTTTAGTTTCACTGCATTTCCCTTTGAAGTAGCAGAATCTCTAATTCTGAAGAGTTTCAGTTTTAGGAGAATGGTAACAGAATAAAGGACACCAGGGACTGTGCAACAGGTTCTGATTTTAACCCTCTCAACTGCGAGAAACACTCCATTCCAAAAAATGATCCAAGAAGCTTACCAGTACAGGCCAAGGGTAATCCAGAAACACTGTGGTAATGAAGTGTCTGCACCTCGGGATGTCATGGTTTATGCCTCCATTGAAAAAAATCACAGTACATCATTAAGAGTTTTCACTGGTAAAGAACAGCGTGATAGCATAACAGCACTTCAAGTCCATCAGCACAGAGAAACATCTGCAGTGATGGGCACAAAGGGCTTCATCTGAAAGTGTACCCGGACTCAGCCTTCAGAGGGTAAGTAACTGAGCTCGGGGTTCCGGTGCCCTGCACATGAGTGCAAGGCTTCATCACAATGGGGTGGCTCTTGTTTGTGCAGCAGAGATTAGATGCAGTTTGAGAGTGCTGTAGGTGTTCCAGAACACAGCCACTGAACTGCTCTGCTTGAAAAGTGACCTGGAGTGAATTAATATCCACAATCAACTTGAGCATCTCTGTCGATATCATGAATAATTAAAAACCTCATTTGTAACCCCAAAAGCAAAATTGTTCTCAAAATTAAGTAGAGCTCCCTAGCTACATACTGAAATGAGATAAAAGCAGCAGGGCTCTGGCTGATGGATGGTTCCCTTTCAACATCACCAGGAGTGACTGTTTGCTTATGAGAGGGTCTTTGAGCTTACCTCCAGTTTTTAATGAATGGTAGAAATAAGCAATCTCCCAAAGAAGACAGATTTCATGGAGGCTTCCTGGCTCACAGCATGGCCTTCCACATTCCATTTAGTAGCATGTTGTTGCAGTTTCAGGCTGTTTGGAGGATACTTTAGTGCAATTAAACTGATTCCAGGATTGAAACATGGCAGTTTGAGGGTTGCTGGTTGTGAGGTGCACGGGGGAACTTCAACAACATTTATCAGTTTTCTGCTGTGTCGTAAATGGAGGTTTGGGTGATGTGTTGCTTACCCAGAGGTCAAAGGACCAGCCCTCTGCAGAATCCATGGTCCAGCAGCACGTCATTGTGCCCCATGAGATGCTGTGTGCATTGGGTGGCAGCGAGACACTGACTTTTTCATTTTGAAAAGATTTCACAATGGAAGACAAGTAATTCACAGGAGTTTTAGAGACTTTATTTATGTATAAACAATTTAAACACTTTGCCATAAATTATCTTTGCCTGTCTCTAGTCTTTGCTTAGCAGCAAATGAAAATTAATATAAAAACTCAATGAACAATTCATACATGTATATTACAAAAAAGTTCTTGTACCAAAGTTCTTATTAGACTTTTTTTTTCTCTTTTTTTTTTATTTTCTGTGGTGACTGTAATGTGATTGTCTCAGTTTCTCGACCAAACAAACACACTAATAATTTTTAAATCTGAAACAGTGATTGTGCCTTCTGGCTGATGTATGTACAGGGTGATCTGACGTGGTGCCCATTTGCAATAGTGTAACACAATGCCCACAGCTCTACTGGAACTGATACCAACAAACTACTGAATCTAAACAGACTACACCCTGTAACTGTGTTATACTGTCCACAATGGAAATCTTCAAAGACAAACAGAGTATGAAATTTATTTGTAGTGATTTATAGCCACCATTCTGAATGTAACTTTACACTCTGCCCTCTTTGAGTAAGTTAAGCTTCAGGCCAGACCAGGGGAGGGTCAGAGTGCAAGTGTGGTTTTGTTACTTTTAAATATATTTTGCTTTCCTATTTCCAGTGTGCTCTCACTTGCATTCTCATTGTCCTCCAGATGCTACACACAAATCACCCCAAAGTCATGTTTTAAATGCACCTGTATTTTGCTTTAAATGAAAACCTCTTGGATATTTATCAAATAAGCAGTCTGAATCATCTGTGTTTCATCAGCTGGTTAGTGAAAGTGGCCCACTTGGATTTCTTAGTTTGCTCACGTGTGAATGGAGTGAGGTAATACAATACGAGGCCTTCTTTTTGTTTTCCTTTAGACCCAGAACAAGTGGGTAATATTTCAGGGGTACTTTTTAATTTGTATGGTTAGAGTTTTCAGTCTGGCTTTAGTCCACTTCAGGATGTGGGTTTTAATCACTTGAACAGTGGCATTTAACTCAAAAAATATGAGCTTTTTGCCACTTACTATCCCAGAGTAGCTCAGCCTAGTGCCCCCATTTAGGTCTTCATCTCCTTAGGAGAGGAGATAACAGTTATGACTACTGATTCATCCAGCAAAGGATGACAGCAGATTAATTTGTTACCTCTTTCCCATTTCATTCTGTCTTAAAAACTGGATGTTGCTGCTACTGTCTGCTAGCTCTGGGTACTGCTCCACAGGCAGGACATAATATCCCTCGTAACCTTGCACCCTTCCCGTGTTCAGAAGCTGCTGCTTCTCTCCATCTGTCCATACGCGGCTGCCCTCGCGGCCATCCCGTGCCTTCTGCTGCTCCTTGGCCCAGGCTGCTCCCAGCGCTCGCTGCCGAGCCTGGTCGAGCACTCGGGCCTTCTCGTCGTCCAGCGTGTCGGGGGTCAGTCCGTAGCGGATGTTGATGAGCAGGGTGCAGTACTGGAACTCAATGTTGGTAAACCTTCGAGTCCTCCCGCTGACGAGCAGGCTGGGCTGGGACACTGTGACGTTGACTCCGCTGTCCAGCACCTTCCTCCCGCTGGTCATCGCCAGGGTGACAAGGTCGCTGTCAGCCGAGCCTATCTTCACAAAGTAATGGGTGTCCTTCCCCTCGATGCTGTAGTGCATTTTCTCCAGGTAGTGAGCACTGTTCAGGACAGAGGCAATCTTCCTGCTGTCATCTGTGGCTATGCTGGAAACGCCAGTGGTTACACGGCCTTCCTTCACAGCAAACATGATTCCTTTCCCAATGATAGGAGTGGTTGTGGCAAACCAGCGACCTGCTTTTTCTCTAATATTGGCATGTAATCTTTTAGATATGACCTGGCCCTCAAGAGCCATGAAAGCCTGGTTGTGTCTTTCTGTCGTCTGCTGAACTCCTGTAATTAGCTGGGGAAAGCAAAAGAAGACACAAAACCACCAAAGAAGATATAGATCTGAAAATACTCGTTTCAGAGACCAACACTAATTTGTGCTTTGCCTTTTTAAAGGAAATCTATGCAGTGAAAAATTCTGTGCTATGGGAAGACCACCCTCCGCTACCTGTCCATACCCATATCTCCTTCAGAATCAGGGAAATACTCATTTGGCAAATTATTTTGCTATTAGCAATATCATAGAATCATAGAATAGTTAGGGTTGGTAAGGACCTTAAGATCATCCAGTTCCAACCCCCCTGCCATGGGCAGGGACACCTCACACTAAATCATGTCACCCAAGGCCTCATATTTCTCATTAATCACTCTCTGTAGCAGACACGTACCACAAATCTCAATTTTGGCATATTACAGAATGTCCATTACAAGAAGAAGTAAACCCCAAGACTAGAACATTTTAATCTGAGCTGAAACCAAACAGACTCAATCTATTAAAAGACAGCAGAGCACTTCTGGGATTTCAACCAGCATAGATGACTAAAATGCTTAGGAATGTAAGCCTCTGAAACTAGGTAAAAGTTGGGCTCCAAAATAACAAAGCAGTTCCTGAAGAAGGGATTTAGACTCTCAAATGACTTAGAAGCCTGTGAAGTGGTATATTTAGGTTTATATGATCTTTTCTGTTGTATTACCACAGATGTGAAGTAAAAGCAAAGACTAAGTTTGGAGTTGGCCTAGTACTCTTTCTAAGTTTATTACATGGGTTGGGTTTTATTATAAAGCTATAATTATTTATTATATACCATTTTCCATCCTTAACCTGACAAGTGTGAATGCTGTAACTGAACTGAACTGTAGTAACTAGAATAGCAAACCAAAGCCTCTAACTAGGAAAAGCATCAGACAAAAAATGGTGAGAAATCCTATTCCGGGGGAGAAGAAGAACCATTTCTTAGCAGTACAGCAAGTACCAACCTAAGTTTATTGCAACACATGTTATTAGGATGGTTTTTCCAAAGGTACAACAGATGATGAATTGCCCTGACAAAGTCTCCCTTTGTCATTGCTAATCAAGTTAATCGAGTTACAACTTGCTAATCAAGGAAGAACTCAATAAAAGACAAACTAATGACACTGCAATTATGATAACAATGAAGGCTGGCAAGAAAGGCATATGTTCATTAGGATAAAATCTAGCTATACTCCCTTAGTTTTACCCAGAAATAAATACTTGGCCTTCTACTGTAACTACACGAGAGCCAGCACTTCTATTCAGAGAAATAACTTCATATTTCTGCCTACCTGTCCGTTTTCACATGCTTGACTCTCAGACAACTCGTATGGCGGTGACACAAAGTACATTTTTGCTCTAGGGAAACCAGGAATAATGTTGCTAAGTTGAAATCCGAACATCACCAACCAGCTTTTCACATCTAGAAATCAAAAGGAAGCAGGCAAGTGAGAAATGAATGTGTGTAATAAAGGCAAGAAATCAAAAAATTTAAGAAATCCATCCTTGACCTCCTTGATTTCAAGCAGCGGTGGAACTCATCATTTATATTACAGCGTGGCACTTGACAGATCTGTAGTAATCCACCATGAGTAGGCACAGGAAATATTGCTTTACATGTACCCTAAATAGTTCAACAGGGATATACAACTTTGCTCATTCTTATTCCATTAGAGCACATGGATTATCCAAACATTTCACTGTATGCAATACTTGCTCCATCTCTGACACCTTCTGATGTGGCTCCTGTAACCTATAAACTCTATTGTTAAGTGATGTTTTATTAGGTTAGTACTCCTAGAAACATCTGCAAAGTCCTTGGGGAAAATACATGGCTTGCCTTCTGTGTCCTACTTCTATTAGCTGTCACCAGGTCTCTGGAGGCTCCATTGAATGCAGTGAGAAGCTAGACTTGTAATTCAGAGGGCTAAATTTAGACACCATGAATATCTCACCTTCCCTTCAGACCAGGTATGGAAAAGCAGGAGCTTCATAGGAGGGTCAGAGCTCAGCTCTGCAGTGAGCTTTCAGAATTTCCAGCTCTGGGTTCAATCAGTAAAACTCTGTCCTCATATCTTGCTGAAAAACCCAAGTCACTAAATAACAGTAACTCTCACTCAACACATGTTAAGAATGTATGATGTATTTTAGTTATCAAGTGACATTTTTAACAACAGCAATGGAAAAGCCCATGACCCTGGTTTACATTTGTTTCCTGCATCTCTTTTCTGCCAGTCGCAGGGGTGAGCAGCAGTGTGGGAGCACAGGCACTTCTCATTTGATTTGGACCTATATTCATGACCGTTTCTGTTTAAAAATCCCATCCTTTCCAGTGGCCTTTTCTCCTCACTGGCCTACAACAGCTCCTGATGGTGTTATTGCTCCTTCCCTGTGTGAGCCAAACCCCGTGTCTGAAGAGATGTGACTGTGCAGGGCACTTTTGCTGGAAGGGTCTCTGTCTGCATTTAGAGCACCCCAGGCATGGTGCACAGCAGCTCTGCTTGCTGCCACAGGCAGATGGGGTGCCTGCAGAGCACCCAGCCTGCACACAGACCTTGGGGACACTCAGACACAGCACGGAGCCTGCTTGCTGTTGCAAAGCCTGTTTTCCCAACATGCTACACCACAAAAAGTGCAGTACTCCCTGGCTGGGGACATTTGACAACAAAACTCTTCCTTTCATTAGCCATTCTGACACTAAAACTAGTAGTAAGATACTCTGCTTCTATAAAGGCCTTTGTATGTATCTCCCATCAGTGACTACCATATTTTTCCTGTAGCTTTGGACAGCACAGGGTCACTGCTCCCTTTTAAGACTGCAGTTTATTTTATGGTATAATGGTATATCCTGACCAATTCACTTCAGCTGTCCTATTTCCACAAAAAAAGAGGAGGACCTATATGCAAAGTAGCTACTGTTCTGCTTTGCAGCACTGCACTTGGTACAGGAATTCCTTTCCATCAAAATCTGTGAATAAAGCAGTGTCAGGGGTTAACACTAAGAATGGATTGGGGTGGGGAAGTAGCTCTTTTATTTTCTGTTTGGGTTGGTTTTTAAGCTATGACAACCCAGGTGCCACCATAATCCCTTCTTGTGCAAGAGAATCTCTTTAGTCCATACAGCAACAAATATTTTCATCACCAATGAAGTATTTTTACAGACAGCAAGGTGTGTGTGGACCAAATGCAATAGATCTTCTCAGACTTCATCTAGTGGGTGAATAAATTAAATGAATGAAATTTCAGAACATAGCAAAATATCGTAAGATGACACTGAAAATCTAAACCAATGATTTAGATCTAATAATTTTCATGCACTGGTGGATGAAAATAGGACTTGAATTTAGGACAACAGAATTTGATCCCAAGATTGTTTTAGTCACCAGTATCTTCACACTATCAGATACAAATTGCACTATCTTTAAATTGGAAAGTAGCTCCAATAGAATGTCTGGGATGTTACACACATGATTACGTCTCAATGTACCAATGAAACTTGCTGTGATTTTCTCTGAAGGAAATGCACTTTTCTTGAAATTCAAATTACTGCTAAAATTAAGATAGCTCCTTTTTATAAATGATACCACTGCTCTAATTACTGGATACTGCATATTCAGTGCTGAAAAAAGGTTTTCCTGAAGACATACTAATTACCTTTCTTTTTAGAAGTTGCCAGCAGCGGGCTTGAGTACTGTGTGATCTCACTAATTGAAAAATTACTACTAATTAAGAAGAGGTTACAAGTTTTTACCCAGTTCTAACATCTGCAATCAAAACTACTTTATTGTTTCTCTTCCTCGGCTCTACACATTCCATCACATTTCTTACACTTGCAGGAGGTAAGAATATTTCTAAAAATCAATATTTTGGTTTTAAAGATTGAAAACTGTTTGTGTATTAAAAGTTAAATGGGAAAAGAGGTTTAATTAAATCAGTTCTTGGCACTAATTCATAATGCGCCCATCGGCTCAGTCAGCAGTTCATTTTGAGAGTTAATTTATTTTTTTCCCCTCCATAAATTCCTTGTGGCTTCTTATTTAGTGCCCCTCATTTGGGCAGGGGCAGCATCAAAGAATCAGGACTAGCCAGACCTTTTCATTGCACAAAAAGGAAAATGGCCCAACCTGGACAGGAAGATTCAGAAAATGGCTAGTAAGGAGAAGTCTGATTTCCTTCCCAAATCAACTTCCAAACCGTAGTGTTGTTTATAAGGAATGTAACAAAGTCTCACCTGTTACATAGTTCTTTAGATCTAGTTCATTGCTTAGAGGGTTGTTACTCTTGAACATGTACAGATTGAAAGGAGCGGGTTCTTTACCAATGTTTTTCCACATGGTGTAATCAGGAGATGTCCAGCGTCCAGCCAGGACATCATAGTCCCTTTGGGTAAAATGGACGAGTTTGGTTAAAGGATCATACAGCCCCCCATGGAACCCAATAACCAGCTGAAAATCAGGATTAGAGTCATAGTAAATCTCCCCATATGCTGTGTACTGAAGCTGTTTGATCATGAGGCCGTTGATGCTGAACACGGCTAATGGAGTGCCTGTGTTATCAGAGGCGACATAATATTCTTCCCCGCTGCTACTCTCCATTGCAAAGAGGTGGCCTTGCAGATCGTAGTATAAAGAGGTAATTTCTGAATTGGAATGATTGTAGACATGAGTGACCCTTGTTGGATTGTGAAGATCAGCATAAAAGTACTGTAGGTGGTGCCCCAGGTTAGTCTTACAGGAAGCCCTTCGGCCAAGTCCATCGTAACGGTACTGAACACTCCACCCATTGGCTTTGTTGTAAGCTCTTGTCAAGAGTCCTTTGGAGTTGTATTCAAATACATCTGAGCCTCGCTGACACAGGAATCCATCCTCATCAATTTTGTAGGGTATGTCACCTAAGCGGGTAATCCTGTCTCTCAGGTCATAGCGCAGAGGCATCAGTCGGACGCTATTTCCAGGATTCAGGAGATGAAGGTTTCCATTCAGATCATAACTGTAACGCCAGGTTGGCCTGTCATTTACTGCTACACTTTGCAGTTGCCCATCTCCATCATAGTCATAGGTATACTTGGTGGTGTTGGCATATGGACCAAGTTTCAGTTCTCTCTTAGTTACCCTTCCCATGCTGTCATATTGGACAGTCATCCAGTACATTAGAGATCGGAACATTTCATACTGAACTTCTTTAATGCGCCCATGGGTATCAAAGTGCTTACTCAGTGTCATAACTGCTGTAGTAATAATTTGATTTATATCATAATAAATAACTCCAAACTTGCCAAAATGCTCTACTTTGCCAGAAATCTCATCGTAACGGTAAAGATCAACTGGAAGAGGTGTCTCGCTTATTATGGGCTTGATGCTCGCGATTCGAAAGCTATTATCGTGATATGTATAATCGAATCTTGCATTCACCATACCCTCTTCAGAGAACCTGTAGATCTGTTTGTCAACGAGAGGACCAATTTTACGATAGCGGATTGTACAAGAAAATCCTCCACTTTGCAGATTCACCATTTTTAGGACACCTGTAGTTTCATCATACCCAAAAGTAACCGCAGTGCTATCGTAAACAATTTCAGATAACTTGGATAGCTTTCCATACTTGTAGAAGACTTGTCGGCCAGTGCCTAAAAATGATGTTTTCAGAATCCTCCCATCATCACTGTAATCAAAAATCACTGATGCATTGCTTTCAGGAGGGTTATAAATGTTTCTAATGTAGCCAATGGATGTGTGAGTTGACATGCTGTGCCGAGCAACACTGGGCATGGTGACAGCATGAAGGTGGTCTGAAGAATCATACTCAAAGATGTACTGGCGTTGACTCTGAAGCAGTAGTACCATTGACTGTAGGGAGAAAATTAATACATGGTTACCAGCTTTCGGCATGTGACCTCTCAGGGCCGTAAAGAAAAGTTTACTGAAAAGGCACTAATGTTAAATGAATCAAAAGAGAATGAGATGCATCAGTTAGGGGCACAAAGCTGTGCAAGAATATTGTCAGATTGCTAGATGGCAGGATGTGCTACTTGGAAATCAACATGCTGACACTCCAGCAAAGTGCAGGTTAGAAATCTATCCGCTGCCCTCCCCCTAGTAGGACCTTTTTGTTTTCATTTTTTCTGAGGGATGCAGAGGTGTTAGATAAATTACTTGATTTACTTTGTCACTAGCAGTTGTAATTCACAACTATTACTGTGAAATATGTGTGACAAAAAGCAGAGAATATTGGCTCTGGTTTGCCTAAAACAACAGGTTCAAAGAAGGGAAAGAATATGCAATTTTGAAGTATTTAAGGCACTTATGATTGAAGTGTCTTAGTTGGGCTAAGTAAAAATGCTTTACCATATTTTCATTTAAAAAATAGTGATTACAGATTAATTACCTGTTTCTACCTGAACCTTTTGTCAGGTATAGTTTTTGGTCTTCATTAAGGGCAATTCATTGTGTTCAGTTTTTGCTATTATATGGCAGCCAACTGCTTCCAGGAACATATCAAAAGACACAATCCATGAACAATGTATTTCCCATTAAACATTAGTCAAATTAGTTGACTAATTGAAAAATAAGGAATTTTGAGACCAGGTACAGAGGGATTCTTTACAGCTGGAACATGTCAAATTGTAGATAATCTGTGTGTGTGTGCTACATACAGGGCTTAAAACGAAGCCGAGTAACACTTTGTCTCTTTGTAGCTGCTGTCAGCAGGTAAAACAACATCACTTACTTTTTCTAGATAAGTGTAGCTCCAAACCTTTCCATCGGCAAACATGCGTGATACGATCCTGCCTTGCTTATCCAGGTCTGTTCTCTCACTCATGGCTCCGCGCTGCAGCCCAGCCAGGCGCCCATTGAAGAAGTAGGAGACGTTGACAGCAGCAAGGCCGCTGCTGGGCAGCCAGAGGAACGGGCGCCCGAGCTGATCATAGATGATCCGCAGGGTGAACTTCCGGTGATCATCATAGATTTTCTCTGTGCGTATGTTCCGGTCGTAGTCAATGGACAGCAAATTCCTTCCGTGCACCTATGGAGGGAACGGAGGCTGCGTTCAGTCAGCAGTGCCACTAGCCCCTATGGCTGAAAATGGCGTTCACAATGGAGCTCAATTTCCCCACAGTTTAGAGAAGTGTAGCATCTCTTCCTATTAACTGCCTTTTGCTTTCTAGTTCTTGGATATTCAAATATATAAGTTCAGGTGTTTCACTGGGATATTCCCCATCTCCCTGCAACATGGGGGCTGTCATCTTACAGCAAGGGGCTTCTCTTGTTGTCTCAACAGAGAGACATACTGCACACGTGGGTCCTAAAGTGCAGTGCTAGCACTCGGCAGAGAAACAACTTCTTTTACATAGAAGCAGCTTTTCTACTTCTGCCATCAGCAGATCTTAACCTCTTCCCCTACTATGACTCCAAGGACAGAATAAACTATGATTTCATGTCTTCACTGAGGTTTAGCCACATAGGCTCTGTAGCTGCAACACCCTGCTTATGAATTCATTCATTTACTGTTTTCTTCTTTTGCTTTCCAAATAGTCCATAGATCCCTCATCAATCCAGTCACTTGGGATGGGTTTCATTTCTTCTGATTAAAGATTCTGCTCATACACGCTGCGAAAGATGGACTTAGTTTTAAGAAACAAACTAAACAATTAGATTAAATGCTTTTATTTTTTTCTTTTTCATTTTTTTTCAGTTACAATTTTCAAATTGAAGTATAACATGAAGTGTTTTGGGCCCAGATTTTGTTGCGTTTGGTTTTTAATAAAAGAGCAAAACAGAAACAAAGGAGCACAAGAATGCCAAATGGAGAGGCTGCTAGTGAGAGTGCTGTAAGAGGTACATAAACATATTCACTGCAGACTACGCCACAGAATTCAGGCTAATGCTGTAATCTGATAAAGCCTCTTAAGTAATTTAATTGTAGATGCATCATTAATAAAGTAGAAGTCTTTAAATTAGATATAATTTGAGAGCAACGACTATTTAAAAAGTATTCATCAGTTTGTGGGAATTTGTTCTTTGCAGCAGCTTTGATTAGGCCACGTTTTCTCTTAGCCAGAATTAAACCGCACATCAAACAATATGTAAATTAACCCTGGGCCTTTCTCGAGGACATAAAAGTTATGCTGAGAGATTTTCCCTGCCAGGGGTGAACCCAATTCCCATCCCACCCAACTCTGCAGGAATTCACTTACACAGAAAGCATATTTAAAAGGAATACAATTTTATGTTTGTAAAGAAATAATTATTTCAAATTATTGCTCATTATCCTAATTTTTCCCATTACTAAGACTTAGCTCTAACAGTTTACATCTACTCTGTGGGCAATTATTAGAAAAAGCTCTTCTCTGTCAGTTTTCCCAAAGGTTATCCCAGCAAAAACTTCTTTTGTGACTCAAAGAAAAGATAGGGCATTCCTTATAAAACATCTTGGCCAAATAAACCTTATTCTGCTCTCCCATTGTAATGGAAACAAACCCAGGGAAGCCAAACTCAATAGCAGAACTTTCTTAACTGGTTACACTAGTTCTGTAAGTGTAGGATTAATCCTGATGACAGAGCCATATGAAAACCCTTTCCTTCACAGAGCTCAAGGCCTTCCAGAAAGATTAAGAACTGAATTTTAGCTTTTATGTTTTTATTTGGTTTTTGTTTTGTGATTTCTGGGGCTTCTTCCCTCCATTACAGTAACTGCAACTGTAATCTGCATGGAGGAAAGTTTGACTCCAGGTATCCTCCCTTTTCTCAACAACATTATAAAAGTTGTTAGGTTTTTTGCCACAGAAAACTGAAGTATTAGGGTTTTTTTTAATGGTTACCCAGACAAGAGCTATGCACACACATAAACATCACTTGGAGAATAAAGCAGCACCTGCTTGGATAATTCAGTAACTTCATTTTCATTTGTAAAATAGGTAAAACCAGAGAGTGTAATTATAATGTCATATTAATTATATAGTAACCCAAACTGAATGAATAACTCCCATGATTGAAGATCACCTAACAAGCTCTGTCTCTTTTGTTCCACTACCTACGTGCACATCTGGATCTTCCCTTGGCTGCTGCTGAACAAGTGGCCGTAGGGACAAGCCCTTTGTGCCTTGGGTAAAGGTCTGGCAACAAAAATCACTTATGTGAAGCTGCACTGTAATATGTGATGCTGCACTGTAAGAAAAACTCTTCAGAAGGGGATCTTCAATACTTTATCTGAAACTACTGCAACACACTGGACGTGTGGTACATAGGAGAGTAGTGGACAGTAAGAGAGAGAACTCAGAGGTGAAGGGCAGGTCTTCCTTTCCTGGCTTAACGAAGTCGGCCCGCCGTGTCTCAGAGGCCAACATGTACAGCTGGGATGTGCCTACAGCACGACGAGCAGAGCTGGGGGCACAGGAGGCAGCTCTACCTGGAGAATCACAGAATCATCGACTAGTTTGGGTTGGAAGGGAACTTTAAAGGTCATCTAGTCCAACCCATCCCCCTGCAATGAGCAGAGACACCTTCACCTAGACCAAGTTGCTCCAAGCCCCTGTGTCCAACCTGGCCTTGAACACTGCCAGGGATGGGGCAGCCACAGCTTCTCTGGGCACCCTGAGCCAGCGCCTCAGCACCCTCATTGTGAAAAAAATTCTTCATTATATCTAGTTTATATCACTTTTAGTTTAAATCTCTTTTAGTTTAAAACCATTACCCCTTGTCCTATTGCCCTATTAAAAATTCTGACACCCCCTTATAGATTCCCTTTAAGTATTGAAGAAAAGGGGTATTGGCTCTACCAAGAGGTGACTCCCATATCATAACAATCCCTTTCAGCACTAGTTGATTCTGTGCTGGGGATTCAAGATTTGGGTCTACACACTCCCTGCCTGGTCATGCCCGTGTTAGTCCTGCCGTGGCCCATCCTGTACCACTATATGCCACATCTGTCCCAGCTGCCACAGCCGACCCTGCTGCCACCTGCTCTCCCAGTGATCACACACACGTGCTCCATTTCATTCAATAAACAATTTATAAAGATGCATTAGAGTAGATGAGATGCAAATAAATTCTGTGCTTTCCCCCTCATTTTCAAATTTCATTTTCTGTCCACTCAACCTGTTATAATCTCGTCGTGATTTTCATTTAAAAGAGCTAAATGGGTATGTGATTATTGTTGCAGGAACTAAACCCAGACAATTAAATGTTGAGGTGTTGCTAGATAAAGCAGTGTTTTGATTTGCATAAACATGATGCAAGAAACCCCATCTCAGGCAAGGTTTCAGCTCTAAGATGTGTTTAACTTCAGCTGATTACCACAAGTACTTCTATTACATTGCTAGCCTTGAGAGTTAGGATTACCACAATTTTGTTTCGAATACCTAGTCAAAATGCAGTGCTCATCTGGTTTCTACTTCTAATCAACTTCTGCAGGTCAACACATCACAATCAATTACGCAGCCATGAAATTTAGCCATTAAGGATTAGCTGCTAATCTCATTTCTTTTTTGTCTAACCTTCCCCCTCTCCCCAGTAGGTGCATTCCGAGCATTTATGAGAAAAGGAAAGTCTTGTTAATTCAACACTGGGAATTAGATGTTAAGCAAGAGAAAAATACCAAAATGCAACATCTGATTCATAATAGTTTTTGTGAATTACTACATAATTGTTTACAGAACTTGCATTTAGTACATCATCTTGAACACACAGAACTTTATCTCTGAAAAGAACCAGGGCTTGATTAGCATTGCACTTTTTCTTTGCCCGAGTATCTCAAAGCCCTATCAAAGCTGTCTATACTGAAGCAGGCAGTGAAAGTTTAGGTACTCAAGGGGTGAAAACCAGGCCAGCTAAGCACAGAATGGGATTAACCCAGCTACAGCACATTTTTAATTTGGCAGGGGATGGATTACATGACCTGAGTGTCTTTCTTATCCTATGCTTATGACTTTGTAATTATGGCAATTATTTTCCAATCATGCCATTTGGGAAGGGGAATAAACACACTATGCCTGTCTCAATGACTCTGCAGGCAGATTCTGCACAAGCAGAATGTAACTGCTCATGCTGTAATTGTGCTTCCTGCCCAGGACTAGCTGTGGTGAGTGTGCTGCAGCAGTTTTACAAATGCTGAGTGGTTGGATTGGTTTTTCCCCCACCTTCAGAAGCAGAGTGACTTGTGCCAATGTTCTGGGTATTTTTACCAACCTGTTTTAGAATACTTTTAGTAATGAAGCTTCTACAGCTGATTGTAGCACACAGTCCCATGTAGTTAACTGACCTCTCCAATACAGAAAATATTGTCATATTAAAAATAATCCTAGAGTTGTGCATTTTAAACAAGTAAAAATAGGAAAGATGTCCTTCAAAAAGAAAATTAATGTTCTGCCCACAGAGGAAAAGATCATTATTGTAATGACAGATTCTACTTACCCTGAGCTTTCTTCCAAACACAGTCACTTTGCCTTTAATCTGTTCCTTCCTCAGACGCCATTCAATTGAGTTTAAACCATTTTCCATTGGCAGAGAAATATTACATCGTCCTATGGTGGGAGTCACAGTCCCAGCCAGGACATGAGGTTCGCTGTGAAAGCTAATGCTCATGCCATTGGCATACATCACTCTCAAAGTACCATTATTACAGAGCTGGTAGCTGTTCCTCACTTGATCTACAGCAATAATGAAAAGAAAATAATTTAGCTACTCCAGTCATAAAGAAAACATATAGCTTAATTTGATTGGGTTTTTATTGCACTCCTGTTGATGTTAAATGAAGTCAGCCTGCAATTACCATTTACGTGGTACAATGGTGGAAATTACAGATGTTACTGATTCATGTAAAGAACAGTAGTGCAACAGTGAGCCTGCAGAGAGATACTGTGTTTATTTCATTAGGTTTTCCCTTTAGTTTTAATTGTGAATCAAAATGCACAGTGATACGCTTTCAACAACATAATTTATTTCTAATATGAATAAAAACTCCTAAAAACTGAACTGGTGGATGAATAACAAACCATCAAACTCCTGGACAGAAAGAAAGGGGTAAAAAAAGAAGACTGCTGGACTCTAGGAGTGGGAAGAAGTGAGTGCCTCTTCTTTCCCTCTGTTTAAAAACTGTCTCCAAGGAAGGACTTTTACAGTATTTGACTTTAAATCCTCCAGGTGTGAGGCTCCAGCAATGTAAGCTGGCAGTCCCTTCCCTGCCTGCTGTCCTGCCACCCTACCAGCAGCACACCCAGCCTTTTGGCCCCATACTGCTCTGGCCATGCAGTTCTCAGCTCTTTGACACAGCCAAGTCCATTCTCCGCCAGGACGGAGCGCTACGGTGTGCAACTGTCACCACAGCACCAAGGTTTGTCTGACAGAAGGACAACATCTACATAATTAATCATCTGGTATAGGAGAAATAATCTTTGTAACCAGACATGTGATGGTATAATAGTCTATAACTGCTGACATTTATGTCAGGAGAAGACTACTGCTCGATGATATTCTCATTCCAGTGACATCATATCTTAATTAGAAACACCTATCACCCACCAAACTCCTCTCAGTCTTTGGTGACTGTTTTCACTTCATGGGAACCAATGCTGGGGCAGCACTGGAAAGCGTTAAGCAAACATTCACCACTTTGTTGCTGCTCTCTCCTGCCACACTTGGGCTGTAACACTGTTCTCAGAAGTGCTAACCGTGGGTCAAGAGCATCCACTGCCCTGATTGTTCCAAATTTTCTTTAATGGTAGTTTATAAATTTGTCAGATTCCATGTCTAATAGTAGGAGGCCACTGGAGCCTGTCTCTCCACAAGCATCTCTCCCCAGGCAGCTGACACTCGGCAGTCACCGTGCATCTCTGTGGCTCCAAAGTCAGAACCAATTTTGCAGTGAAATACAGAGAAATACCTGAGTGGGTAAAGTGATCCTGACCCAAGAGACAATAGCAGGCCTGACACCAGCAGATAACAACCAGACATAGTTGACACAAGGCATGATTGTGAAATGTCTCTTACCTGTCCTGCAGACCTGCTATTTTAGGAATGAGCTTTAGGGGAGTTTTTCTTGCAAACCTGTTACATTTTTCCCCAGCTCATAACTGTCCTAATGACACAAATCTTTTGCAAATTGCTTTCTCAGGTGATGTGTGTGGTTAGGAGATGTGCTGAGAAGTGTGCTTTGGTACCTTGAACAACTGTATAGGAAGCCTCCACAGAGGAGAGATTTGTGATGACCGTGACATCGTCATCCCGATTAGAATTCTCAATGTCGATGGTAATAGACTTTTCCATCTCTCGATGAAGGCTAGTTACCACTCCAGTGGGACGTGTTACATTGGTCAGACGCCCTTCATGATCATAGCTAATAGAAAAGTTAGTGAGAGCAAAAAGCGTGAGGATATATGTTCATTTCAATACCCAATGTATTAATAATGCACCACATTTGTGCAAAAAACCCCAGAATGAAACAGATTTTCAAGAACATCCTGGCCATACCTATTGCTCTGTTCTTGAAAGAGTCTAAAATGATTAAATAATATTTTTTAGCGATACTGATCTCAACTACACAAATGTCATAATTAAATTATTACGATATAAAGAGCGATATTCAGCTCAAACAATTCTAATTAGTAAATTCCTTTGCATTTTAATGGTAGCATTTCACTCTAAGGAAGTGGACTTTACGATGGATACTACAATATACAATTGCATTGACTGCATGTTTGCAATTGAATATTTAGTGGAAACTACTAAGTGTGGTCTTAAGTGACATATCAAGGAATAAACTTGCTAAAAGAGATTAAAAAGGACATCAGCTTGAGAATATAAGGGTTTAATTTAGATCTTATCTGTGGTATTGAACAGCATTTTGGGGTCAGTATTTTGGCTCATAACGATGGACGATGAGAAGTTAAAGCACAGGATAAGGTGGAGTTGCACAAAAGGCAGCAGTCAGCACTCAGAATATACCTGAGAAGATGAGTTAAGTGCTCCAGAGGCATAGAGATAAAAAAAAAATACAAGAAAAAGGGCTCTCCATGAGATCATTGAGTTAAATTTATTTAGAGGTATAAAACCTGAGGAGAGGGAAAGAAAGAATGCTGCCTGAAATCGAATGGTATGTTTCTCCCTTTCCTTTAGAATGCTGTATTTGTGTGCTACAGAAGCAATCCCTTGGATCTTAAGGGCAAGAAATAGGGACCTGAAACAAAATCAGTATTCCAGTCTGACACTCTGCTTGACGCAATCTCTACTTGTGCAAGAGTCTCTCACCCAGCCGCTACCAAAGTGCACATACTTCTGAACAGCAGAAAGGCAAGAAAAAATGTCCTGTGTAGTTAAAGGGAAAAGTTTAGGTAGAGATTGAAACCAACTGGTCATCCTTGGAATGTAGAAATCCAGGGTACGGGGAGCCTGGAAGAGAACTGGTAAATCCATTGCACTGCCTGAGAGTAACAGAAGAGAAGAGGAGCACATTTAGTACCGTGGAGCTAGCTGAGTTCTTTGTATGTCGTGGTTAGCTGTAAAGATGAAGAAGAATCAGTGCTTTCAACATGACTTTACAATGACATCATTTAGAAACCTCAAAGTATCTCCAAAATGAATACCCAAATTGGCTTCTCAGTTAATACACATATCAAGTATGCCTTTCAAATCCATTGCAAATGGTTGCACCCATGCAACTGAATATTGAGGAGGAAGGAAAAAAATCACCTGTGGAGCAACAAGCCTTACCAGAACCACTGGAAGTGTTAGGCAAAGAAGTAAATCAATAAAACAAAGCATCATGCAACCTAAAAGGGAACAATAATATATTGTGTTTAATTAAGCAGTTCATGATCAAATAAAAGATTAAGCAGCATGACTTTTCTTAATAAAAGTCACAAGTTTATATCCACATATATGTATATATATGTATTTATATAGTTGGTATTATTTACCACATATACAACATACTAGATAAGAGATAAAATGTTGAGAAAATCTAGGAAAGGGGTTTGGTTAAGTTTGTATAAGAGTTTTTACCAAAAAATACTGAAAGCACTTGTAAAATAAGGACTAGGGAAGAATTTGATCCAGTCAAGCATCCATCTAGCGAGGAAAAACAAAAAGGACAAAAATTGGACAGTTTCAAAAATAGGATATACCATAATAGGCTGTATATGGATACTTGGATATGCTTAGTGCTTAGCAGAGTGGTGAAGAGAATACTCAGATGTCAAATACTACAGAAGAGACAATGTTATTTTGGAAAAACTAGAAAAGGGCCGTGAGTGGCTTCAATGTGACTATACAGAGCTTGGTGAACATCCACCAAAATGGAGGCTGAAATTCCCCACCAGCAAATACATTTTAGGCAATGCAAATGAGACCTTCATTTAAACTCCTCATTCACATTGCTGGGTTTTTAATTAACCCAGGAAAAATTCCTGGGGATTGCTGTGGGCTACTCACTGGAAATCTCTGTTCAAAGTGCAAGGGCAGTCTAGAAAGTAAATATGGATGAGGATGTGCAGAGCCCGAAACAGGAACATTGCAATATTCTGATGCTGTTTCTAGAAGTCAGTGGTTTGCCCCCACCATGGGGCATGTTCCCGAGGGCTGGTCACAATATTTGAATTCCACAATGGCAGAGATTAAAAGGTTTATAAGCAAGTGCTGGACCCACTTAAACAAGTGCTCTCTAGGAAGGCCTGCAGACCACTTGGCTTAATAGCAGACATATTCACTACTTAAACGATATATTAAGTGATTTAGACATAATCCACTACTTAAACACTATACACACACTGCAATACCAATGTATAATGAAGGCTTTTCTACTTTACCCATGGCATCAATAAAATCCTGCTTAAAAAAACATACCTGAAAGGTAAAAACTTTAAATTGAATGAAACCGAAACCTTTTCTGTACCACAAAATATAAAGGGACATATTATTGAGGCTTTCTTTTTAATTTATGTATTTTGTGAGAGCAAGTGCTTAGTAGAACACAACACCCAGACGTTTAACTGAATAATGAGAATAAAGCTATATGGGAATTAAATGGTTATAAACCATATATGATACGTATGCATTTCCTTATGACATGAACCTGGGTCTAATGAAGTAAACAAAAAAAAAGTTGTAACGGAAAATATACTAATGGACCTGGGGCTTCTGGTATCTTCTTCAGAAGCAGTCACTACATGTCACAGCGTGTGACACAGCATCAGGCTAGCTGAATCAGATCTGGTAAGGTGACCTTTATATCTTCAGATGAGGTGGGTTCTGGATACACTGAAATTCCTGAGCTTCAGTTAGAGCAAGGTTTCATCCTAAGTTTTTCTACTAATAAAATCACTGATCCTTTCTTAAGCCCAGTATCTTCAAAGATCTCCCCATGCCCACCACTAACCTGCCAACACTTTGCTAACTGCAACCAAGTCCTCCCAAGCAGGCCAAGGTTTCCAGGACCGTGGTTGCCAGGGCAGCTCTGGGTGACCCCAGCCACCGGCACCTGGGCAGACACGGGAGCTGTTTGCTGATGGTTCCTGCAGCCTGGAGACGGTGCCTGGGAGCCCGGCGGCTTGCAGCCAGCCTCAGCAGCCGCTGTGTGCAGGGCCACGAGGCATGGCTACAGCTCAACTGCAAGACATGCTGAGCACTTATGCATCACCTCCTCACAGAGCTACAGATACCCGAGCCGCATGACCCTCAGCAGGTTTGTGATAGTGCACCCAAGGCCAGTATGATGGCACCTCTGTATCTTAGGTAATTTTCACTGTTGGCAACCTTTGAGGTCTGGGATATGTACAGCTAGACAGCTTGTAGGTGAGAGTAGCCAGGACAGTGCCTTATGCAGTACTGCAGAAAGGAGTAACGGCAGTTTTGACTTAACAAAGAGCAGGCCAAGGTGCAGATCACATGCATTTACATACATCCCTATTTTCTCTCCCGTATAAACCCCAAGCTGACTCAAGAAGAAAACTGCAGCACTCTGTTAGGATGTTCCCAAAACTAAGTGGAATACCACTGAGAATCACTTCAAATATATGTGCTTCATGGCCAAAATCAAGCTTAAATTACCCCATGTGAGCCTGCTGATAGCTGTTACATTATTTAAGAGCCTTGCTTCTTCCTACTGCAAATGAACTGCGTGCATATACACATGCACTATATGTATAATACATGCATGAGTGTGTATGCACATACATAAAACCAGTTAGTGTATGCATTTCTCCACATATTCAATGCATACCTGGACATACTCCATGAATTCAATTCTGTGAGCATTTCAGGGTACAGTTTCAGATCAAAAAAAATACCCAGTAAGATAGCACAGCACTTCAGTGTCTGGTTGATATAAATGCACTGAAGTACACTTTTCATAAGAACTTTCATTTATGTAGTATTTTAGTATTTAAAAAACATTTATTTATTTCCAGTTCTTTGGCTGTATCCGGGGTATTGATTATCTCCGTATGAACACATGAATGTAATGGCAGAGATAACTATTTTGTTGTCCTTATAAACTCTCAACTGGCCAAGTATTTCTTTCATCTTCTACTGATAGTAACTTATACCTACCAAAATAAATTGCATAGTGATGAATATATAATTTTCCCCTTGGAGCTACTTTGATGAACAAACAGAAACCAGAAACCAGCATTAAGTGGCTGTGGACTGTGACTATTTAGGTTCTTTAATTTGATTTAAATAATTCTCATAATTTTATTAATAAACCCCTCAACTATGGGGGTACATGAGATGACAGAGCATATGACAGAGTTAATGTAAGTCAGCTGCTTAGGATCAGCCTAAAGGACATGCCTCTATTTTTCTGTAATGAGTATCTCCAGTGCATATAGCTAACTTCTTGTCCTTGCATAGGGTTTTCCATTCACATATAGAGATACATATCTACTTTTAACATCTTCATGAATGGCATATTATGTCTTTTCTTCTTTTAATGCACAAATGATTCTACTGTTCTCTCATCTATGGGATCTATGCTTATGAGAATATATGTACAAATCTGGCAGAAAGGAAGGTATTTCCACTGCCTCACCAACGCCAGCCATCATCTAAAGCAGTACCTCAGGTGTACTCTTTAGACCTAAGTATGTTGCTTAACTTCCCCTGACCTAGGGGGAACATTTTTTCTGTCAAGAAAATGTTTAGGTCAAACATTTTTTCTTCATTGATCTTGGAAAAGAATCTAGTCAACATGTCAGCACTATAAACACATTAAATGATATTTTCAGCTATAACTCAGTAAGACATCAAGCACCCACCTTCTACACTTACTTAGCCATCAAGAGCACAATTCATCTAATAAATCATGCTAGCTTAGTACTTCGTGTAATTCCCAGCTACCAGTTATACCAGTTTGGTAACTTGTAACCCTCTGATGGTGTTTTTTAATGTTTCATTGTTTTCAGATAGAGTTTGAAGTTACATTGCTATTTCATTTGCTACAATTAATTACTGGTGTTTTGAGAAATAACTAGTTTATATGACTTCCGATCTGAAACTCGGCCTAGCTACTGAGGAAAAAGCAACAACAAAAACCCCACCTAGAAAGGCATTGATATCTCATCAGCAATAATGTGAGATTTTTCCATTGTCCAGTACAGTTAGGTTTTGCCTGATCTTGCAATCAGCAGCTAAATCCTTCCTGTGTTCACATTACTGGGTTATTTTTCTAATCGAGGTGTGGTAAAGAAATACTCTTTACTCAATATTAAGGAGAAAAAACCTCCACGTATCTACTCAGCGACAGAAAATCACAGCGGTTGAATTTACAGGGCCGCATCAGAAGGGGACCACGAGAGGGCACTGCTTTCCTTTCTACGGGAACAAAACGCACTGGACACAACACTGATGTACCAGGCTGATTTAGATACATTCTGGGGTGCTTTTTATTCCTGCATTACTTACGTTTCCTCTAAAAAGAAAGAAAGCGGTGGCCAAGATGAATCCATTAGTAAACTAAACTACGTGTGCGTCAGTGCTGGTCTGTAGCCTTAAAAATGAGCCTCCAATTTAAAATTAAATATAAAGCCCTATTCATACTTTCTACCCACTAATTTGAGCAATGGTATTCAGTAATGGTTAATTAACTATGGCATCAGACTCGATGTACTTAAAAATTATATATATTTTTTCAATATATCGTTTTGTTTCTATTTTTAAAGTTGTTTGGATCAATACACGGCAATAGGACTAGTAAGAACAGGATAACTTAATAAAAATGTGACTGTTTTTTCTAGATTTTTAATATACTCTTGAACTTCATCTCTAATGAACTGCATTTAAAGAGGAAGTTCTGTTTTTCTAATCCATATGGTCACCAACACCAGTGTGCTTCCAGGCTACCTACAAAGTTACACTGGGGGTCTGGCAGGTAGCTGGGGATCAAGAATGAGCAATCAGTGAAGTTAATCAACATTTTAACAACCATGAGTAATATATGAGTCTGAACAGCAGATATCTAGCCTGAGTTCCAAAAGAACCTGCAGCATTAGGGTTCCTAGGCAGAGGCAGCTCAGTAGGAGCTGTGGGTTGCTGGGGGCTGGTCTGGGTGCCAGTTATCTACAGCCTTGATAACAACTAAGAGCAGGGACCCAGTCTCGTAAATCAAACATGGGTTTCTGAAGGTGGCACACAGTCCTTTGTGCTGGAGGTGGGTGAGAGTCCCCACAGGCCTCATACTGCGGGCAGAAATTAAAGTGGTCTGGTACCCACCCAAGGGACTGGGCAAAAACTGTTGAAATCAAGAAGCCACTTAATCATTTTCATCATCAGACTAGACTGAGATGTCATGGCCTTATTCAGCATCAGTGAAAAGCCTACAACAGATTTCTGTAGGGTCAGTTCAGAGCCTACTCACTACCATTTGAAAAATAAATGTACGCTTAAGAGAGCCAAAAACATTCTTACTCATAAAATGTTGTCCATCCTGTTTCATCACTCTTCGTTGCTAAGAGACCACTGTTTCCATTATATGTCATTAATCCGAGCTCCAGGGTCTGTGTTGAGACTAGCTTGAGTCCACCATTAGTGCCAACAGCCAGCGTGACAATCTGATTATCCGGCATCAGTAAATGGCGGGGCATCCCACTGGCATCCCGACGGACCTTCAAGGAGTTGCCATTGTTGTCCATCACCTCCGTGACATCGTTATCGCTGCTATAGGTGAAATTGTACAAGTACTCCCCGGTAACAAGGCTGAGAGTGTACTGGTGAATCCCATCAGCATTGAAGACATACAGCTCCTGTTCTCCTGGAGATGCAGCTTCATATTGGTTAAAAGAATTAAGAATGGGCCTGTTTTTACTGACAGCCCTAATGCGGATATTTCCAAGATCAGCTATGTAGATGGTACCATCTGGGGCCACAGCTAAGGAAGATGGTGAATTTAAGATGGCATCAGTGGCATACCCATCATCCCCAGAATAGCAATTACAGTTGACATCATTTTTGCAATCACAGTCTGAAGCTGCCCCTGCAAGAAGGCATATTTCTCCATTGGTAGTTACCTGGCGTAGCCGATTAATTTTTTTTTCATCTGTCTCACTGATGTAAAGAACTCCTGTGTGTGAGATGGCAATGGCACTGGCTGATTCAAGTGCAGAGTGAATAGCCAGTTTGCTAAGAGAGTAGTCTATACCAGGAACCTGGCAGTGCATGGGGCGTCCAGCAATAATGCTAACTTGATGATTTTCTGTGATCCGTAAAATAACATTGTTCTCTAAGACATAAAGTGAGTTGTCCATGGGATTGACAGCGAGATCAGTAGGCCACTCCAGCCGTACCTATGAGTTGCACAAATTATTACTGTAAAACTCATAACTGAAAAGTACACTTCTAGTGTTTAAAATTCCATGTGTAACAACAGCAAATTAGTGAGGGGTTTATCAGCGTAAATCACGAAACCAAGTCATGAACGGCAACTATTTCAAACAATGCTTTTGTTTTTCGGCAATATTAAAGCTACGTGCAGTGGTAACTTTGGCTAATTGTGTTTCTGTGCAAAGAATGAATGCTACATTGTGGAAGCTCTACAATAATTACAGAAAAACAGGCAATTAAGACAATAACTCCCATTATCTCAACCTTATCTCGCTACAGTTGCATAAATAACCTGTGTTAGCCACAGTAAAAGGATGGTTCACTCATTTCAGTAATGAATCAAAAATACTACCATCTTGTGCTGCATAATGTATTTCTTAAGTGGCCAGGCAGTCATCCAAAACAGATGCCCATCTCTTCTAAGGCAGAGAAGAAAATAAATGCACTAAGATACCTGGGTGACATCCATGCTGGAATCACAGCTGAGTGGTCGAACAGCAGTTAGGTCATTGGAGCCCAGCAGGGTTGATATAATTCCGTTCTGATCCACTTTTCTAATCATAGTGGCATCAACAAAATACATGAGACCATATTTATCCACTGCAATTCCTGAAATATAAAAACCAGGCATCAGTGAGGCTCCTGGCTTCAAGGCAGGCTTTATCCTGTTGACAACTTTACAAAATGGTGACAGTTGTTCGCTCCCCCTGTTCTTTCCTCCTTTCCAACCTGAGCACAGGTCCTGGATCCCTCCAAGTACCTGTAGTTCTGCTGAATAAATGGCATCAAGCAGGTTGATTCCTTGGGGCTTTAAAGAAAACCAAACCACAGAAATCCCCACAACATGTCAAAGAGCCAGTGGAATGTATCCTCTTACTTCTAAATTCAAACTCTGTATGATACATTGTGTGAACCCTATGAAAAACAAAACCACCTCAGTTTTAATCTCAGAAATTCGAAGTGTTGCTTCGTCATCTGAAGGATCTCAGAATTTTTAGAAATCTTTTTAAATTTCTTTAAGATTTGGAAAAATGAAGAGGACATTACAGTCTTTCAGGATTGTTTTTTAATTCTTTGACCTGTTGCAGCAAGGAATATGGGAAGAATATCTGGTGTTTCCAGATGAAGACACAGGGGTTTCCAGCCTAGGAAAAAAGGAAAGGTTCAATGCCTGTCACACTGGGAGTCCTTAGAAAGGAAAGGCACAGAATGAAAGGTGCTCCCTTGGAGGAACAGAAGGATGCTGCTGCCTGTAGTGAAGGAGGGCAAGCTTTTTCTCTCTTGCCTTTCCTGCTTTGATTTGGTGCGCTGCCTTGTCCGTTTTGTAGGCTGAAAATAAAATATTGATCTAAAAATTCTGTCTTCAAATGGTTGCAGTGCTCATCCTGTTGGGCAGTGAGAGCAGGTACAGTTTTATCTTCTCAACTTCTACATAGAGGCTTACCTTCAAACATGGAAACAGCTCTGTCCTGTTAATACGCGCTGTATATATTAACTGAAACTATTACCTCTACAAAGAAATAGGACCTTTCATTCTTATTTGCTTTTACAATCATCTAGTTATTTTCAACCATTGAAATAAAACAAAAAAAAGTTTTCAGCACCTGGCAATACACCTGATCAATTCATCCTTACAATTAACATGAAACAATAGGGAAAAAAAAATCCTAGTAACAAATGCCCAAATTTCTGTCATCTTGAAAACTTTCTGTTAAAAATTAGACACTGGAAAGGGCAAAAATCCTGTTATGTTTCCTCTGCCTCTGAAGAAAAAGCAAACGCACAGACTAGAAACTCAGATGAAAAGCCGCAGCAGGCAGTTTTTCTCCCCAAAGACTATCTCAAGCAGTGATTTGTTCCCCAGTTTACATGCTTGCTTCTTGGAGTGAGCGATACCCTGCTAATTTGTGTTCTGTTCTCCTTTCGCAGCATTCACTGTTGGGATAATAAAGTTTGCTTTAACTAAACAAAGCACGAACACTTGCCAATCCACTGTAATTAAAGCCCAGAATAAAAACTACCAAGCAAGGAGTGATTTAATTGCCAGATAATTATTTCCACACCCAGCCCAGTCCCACACAGTCATTTTCTCCAGCTTCTTTTCCTACTTTACCTCGAGGGCTCATGAGGGTTGCGTCCACTGCCTTCCCTCCATCCCCGCATCTGGCTTCGTCAAAGGGCAGGCATTGCTCTCCAGTCCCTGCCACCACTTCAGAGTTACCAGCTAGGTCTTTCGTGCCAGAGAGAGACTTGACTCTGTATATCCGTCGACTATTGGTGTCCGATACATATAGTGAGCCTGAAACAGGGTCCACGGCCAGATAGTATTTATGAGCAGGATTGTTGCTTTAGAGAAAAAGAAAGCATAGAACAGAAAGAGCTGAGCAGTCTAGAAACTTCACAGGCTTCAGAACTTGGATACTCATCAGGCACAGAGAGATCTGGAAAGAAAGTCTGACACCTTCACACTGAGGTGGGGTCTGAGGGACTACCATCTGCGGCTCTAATGTGATTAGGGCCTGGTCAGTGTTGCTAAAGGATTGCTATTTCAAATCTCATTTATCCTCCTACACCAAACCTGGCACAGCAGAGCCCAATAAGCCAAAGCTGCACAGCAGACTTGCCTCTTGATCTCTTCTGTCCTTTAGGTCTGCTCCATGTCAATTCTCTTTAGCTTACCTCTACCTGCTGCCCCCCTCCCAGCCACCTTGTTTAACTTCTCTTGAAAGCAGAAGTCATGGGAGCAAGATCATAAAATCAGCTTCTGAGTCACTTATATTACGCCACAAGATTTGTGAGGTCTTGTATAAATAGGAGGCAGAGGCATAACAAATTTATTCCTAAAGCAAATTTGTTCTCATTCATTCTTATCAAGAATCTCATTTACGGCAGATGAAGTTGATTATATAGCTCAAACCAGAGACCCCAAGTGTCTGACTTTAACTCCAAACCTTCTGTTATTGAAAAACTGGTCCTCAGTTTGTGATTAGAAGGGGCGCTCATATGGAAAGCTACCTCTCTTCTGAAATATATGGGGTTTTGACAGCTCGTCACGTTTTGGAACTACTTTAGCAAATCTTCTGCAAATTGAGAAATGTCAATCTTTGCCATATATATACATTCACACACACACAACTGCAGTGCAGAAATATTTTCAAAGTCTTGCCTGGCTAGTTTAACTCAATTTAGTTGGATTTTAAGCATGATGTGAATTTTGCAGCCTTTGGTGCCTATGGATGAGTGTAAATAAGATCAATGGTGGTTTGAAAGCATAGAAGACAAATGAAGACAAGAAGAAAAAAAAAATGAAGGTTACTTACCAGTAACCAGAGATATTTGCCTCCAAATATCCACACTCCTAGCTTCATGTGACAAAAGCACCCATCTCCAAGAGTGAGGATACACAGAGGTAAGTTATGATGGACATAAGCCATTTCAAGATCAGACTGGCTGAAAATATCATAAGGCCACTTTCGGCAGGTGGATTTATCAGCACCACAAAGACAACTGCGTTCATGTGGTCATGATCAGATTACGAGTCCAAAAATGAGGTCCAAAAATATCACTTTCTACAGTTATTTTCCTCTATGCCAGCCTTTGGCATGACATGATTTTAGGTCAATAACAGTTCTAAAGCTGTAGAAAGGAGGAAGGAGATTGGTTTGATCAGCATTCAGTCGGCAGAGGTAGTACCATCTGCTGAAGTCTAGGAGTGTAGAAATTAGAGATGAAAAAATACAACAAACAAAAAAATACTTGGCAGGTTCATTTCATGCATGGATCTCAAAGTACTTGAAAAAGATGGGTATTACACCCATTTTACAGAGGAGGAAACTGAGGCACAGAGAGGTTAAGTGGTGTAGACAAAGTTATGCAGGGAGACTAGTGACATGCTTGCGATTAGAGCACAATCTCTTTATTCCCCAAGTTCTTCTGCTTATCTTCAGCAGCAGACTGCACCTCTTCACTAGGCCCTTACTACATCCTTCTTCTCCCTCCCAAAGCTCAGTTTTCTTTGTTGCCTAACAAGATATTTCTTTGCACTCACAAGGTTTCTGCAGTCTCTCAAGTACCTGTGCCATTCAAACACCTGCACGTTTGTCCTTGAACAGAAATTCTGACCTCTTCTTCCCCACGCTCTCTCCTTACGCCGAACAAACCCTGCTAGGACACTGGTGTTGTGCAGCACTTCACAAATACAGCCAAGCTCAGCTAGAGGCTTTGCAACAGCAGCGGATGAGCCAACAAGGAACTGCTGTACCTGCAGGCTCTGGGCTTCAGCCTTGAGTGCCCTTTGCCTGGCCCTGCTGAAACACAGGCACCCACCCTGGCTGGATGGGGAGGCCCGGGGCAGGTATGAACTAGGTGCAGACACAGCTGCCGGTCCCATAGGTGGGAGCTGTGGCAGCAGTGCCTGCGGGAGCCGCGCTGCTCCTGACATGAGCCACACTGGAAGTGTCTCTTCAGACATGATTTTGCCAGCTTGTGCTGCCTTCCTGAGTGAGCACACCCTGCTTCCCTCTGCCCACAGCTAGCTTCAGGCACGGCCCACTGCTACCAGGATGGGGTAAGGTGTAAGTCAGGGTAAAGAGCAATGGCAGAACATTGGGTTATGTCCCTCTCCTCTTTCAGTCATTGGTGTGTCCACGGAGCTCACCCTGCCTTTCTCCCCTAGAATCTCCCTCAGGGAGTCAGTCATGAGCTTTTGTTCCAGACCAGGGAGCAACTCACTGGAGCTGCAGATCTGCTGCATACCCCTTTGCTCTTTCCTGGGCTTGGTAAGGGAACAGATAGTGACAGCATGCTCCATCCCTGGCTTGGAGCAACCTGCTCTAGTGGAAGGTGTCCCTGCCCGTGGCAGGGAATTGGAACTGGATGATTTTAAGGTCCCTTCCAACACAAACCAGTCTGGGATTCTATGGCTCTCCACATAAAATATTTGAGAGACTTTAGCAGCAAACAACTGGTGGAAGGTGACGTGCACTCACCATGTCCCCAAAGAAACTGGGAGATTATTACCTCAAAGAGCGATGTATTTTAAATGAGAAGTAAACATTTATCAAACCAGCATCTGAGCAACCACAGACCTCTGCCTCTCTTCTCTCCGTGCCACTGGAATCTTTTATTCAAATTACAGGAAGCCAATGAATGTACCTGGTTTTAAAAGATTTCCCATAACCTTCAGTATTGCTCAGAGGTTTCTGCCAATAATGGCTCTGCCTCTTGCCCTCCACAGTGACTGCAGCAGATACCACTGGGCAGCCTTGCTCTGTTCTGGGAGGGAGCCCAGTGCTTGACAGCACGTGGCACAAGCAGGATTAGCTTGTCCTCCCTTTTCTTCTCAAATGTGCATCAAATTCACAACCCAATGACAGCTTTTCTTTCAATCCAACCAGAAAGAGAAGTGCCCAGAGCAAATCTCTAAGCATCTAAAAAAATAACTAAGCTGAGTTAGTGCAAACGAGGAGCCTCAGCATCACCAAAAATCATCAGCAAATTATGAATTAATTCATCCAGAGAGGAAAATTTAGTGAAAATTTATACTTGCTATACCAAAGTATACTGTAAAGTGGAAATTATAATGTTTAACCTGGACCATCTCTTGTATCTAATTGTGTCACAGAAATGGAAAGTATGGTTTTAAAACGGTGATGCACAGGACACTGTGGAATACTTTCTTGTTCTTGCCCTTGATAGTCTCCAGGGTGAACATCCTCCCTGTCCCGGAAGATGAACAAGCGTTTCCTATGCTGCTGTCATCAGAAGCCCTAGTGCTCAGGTGAGACAATGAAAATCTCCTCTCCTAACATCCGGGTAGGTTCTGCCTTCCCCCTGCATCTTACAGCAACTGCATCTAGTGGTTGCATACAACCAGCCCCACAGGTTGACTGACTGTTAAACGTATTTGATGAAAGAAAATAGAAACTAAATTATGAAAAAGGACAGAGGGTTCAGAAAATCATTAATGACCAGAAAATGAGTTTTTGACCTATCTGCAGTCATTAGTGCTTTTGTGAACCTTTCTGGCATTTGTAAAACCGCTGTGGCAGTTTACCTCAACCATTTAGACCAATTATAGACAGCAGGGAGAAGTGCTTATAGAGAAGTTAGCTTGGGGTTCATTATACTGGCATTCTACTAGAAATTTCTAATTACCGTCAGAACTTATTTGGTTGCTTTTTGACTACATTTCATAATTGCTAACGCTTATCATATTCATAACACACAATTAGCACATAAAAATGTTTCTATATATGGTACATGAAGAACATAACATTACACAAGAAGCACAACACAAAAAGCAAACACAATGAAGCAAACAAACCATATCAAATTATATGGGAAAGAGCTCGTGTCTTACCTATGTTTAAACTCTTTATTTCTTTATAGAAAGGGAACAGAAGAAAAAAGAACAAACAGTTAGCTGAAGAATAGATGGTAAAGCAAACATAGTATTTGTTTTATTTTACAAAAGGACACAGGAGAAGATATCTCTTTTCAGCACTAGCCTTTGCTTGGGTTATGGATGAAAAGCGACTGGGAGCTATAGAGTTGCAAGCTGGTTCTCTGCCCCCAACCTCCACCCCCCCGTATATTTTACAGGACACTTTCTAGACCACTGAAAGAGTTTCTCACATGGAAATATGTGTATCTTGTGGGCTAGGAGCTAGAAAAACTGGCACTTTTCTGATTACAGAACAGGGGAGAGAGAAGCACTGGGCTCAGGCTATCATCTGCTAGTTGGAGGCAACCTCTTTCATCAAAATAGTTTTTCAACAAGCTATTTCTAAACAAATTTCTACTACAGAATATACTGTCCTTTCCTCCCAGTTCCTAGAATAATTGCTTAAAGCAAGTTTGGATGCTACTTGGTATCTATTTAAGCCTATCAAAGCAAACCTGAGGGTAAAAAACCACAACCCTTCTAAGTGAGCAGTAAGATACTGTACAATGGGCGATAAATAGCATTAAAGGATCCCTAGTTTACCACCTAGACACGAAGTCAAAGAAAAAGTGTCCTTTACTTCCCAGAAGTAAATTAATACATTCCCCACACTACAGTGTTTCACTGTGTCTAAGTCATTTCCATTTAGAAACATCCAAGGAATGAAACAAAGAGGTGCATGAAAACTCTCGAGCTGCAGTACTCAATGCACAGCCCCAAACTTGCAATACCAGTGTGAAGCGTGACATGCAACACTCCTGAGTCAAAATTCCTATTAGCCACTCAGAGCAGGCATCTTCATAAAGGACAGTGCGAAGCAAATACGCACACTGGGATGTTCTGACTTACAAAGTTACTCAAGATTTATACTGGCTTATGTAAAACCAAAATTTCATCCATTGGGAAATCTAAATAGTGTGTATTTGGTTTTTAATACTTATGAACATCTTATTTGCAATGTTATTCAAGCTACTTCATACTAGCTGAAGGCTGGTCTCATTCTTATTTAGCTCAAATCGTCAACCTCTTACGCATGTAACTTACACAGATTTTAAGTTTACCACAGAATCACAACTGCTGCTACAGATGATGTTTGCTGGAAGGGACCTTAACTCCCTTTAGAGGATCAGGTGACAAAAGATATCACTGCAAATCCTAAAAATCTGTGTGTCAAGCTATTTGCAGCTGTCCAATAGCACTCAAAATGCAATGGCTTTATTGTTCATTGCTAATAGCTGCAACAAAAGCTATGGAAAGCAGACCTTCCTAAAAGTAGAGAGAAAGTGGACAAAAGAAGATTAAGAAGTCCATCTTCTGTTTTTTTACAGATGTTCTCATTTTCCCTCACACATGCTAAAAAGCCCAAGTTCTCTTGGGCAAAGCAGTCAGACTAATAACTGTTTGTTGTAAACTTGGAGACAACATTTTTAAGTATCAGGTGGGCTGGGAAACTCTCTGTCTGATATTAGCAAGTGAGGTGCATGTAAATGCCTTACATTAAGTATTCAAATTTGAAACTGTTTCTCTTCACCTATAAAGCTGTGATCCTATTTACTGGAAAGCTAAACCAAACTGAACAAATTAGAAACACAAAAAATCAGCATTATATACCTTATAATGCAGAGCTACAATGTAAGTTGAAATAAATATTTATAACAGGTCGCACATCCATACCAGCTCCCTCCTGTGGTTTATACTGAGCTGCCAGCAGAAAGCACGCCATGATCTATGACTTTTTGGAGTTTCAAATCTAATGAGGCAGCCTGATGGTGTATGAGGTGGGTGTCAGAGAGTGATTTCAGGGTACTACTGGCCTGAATTGGGACTCTTTTGTGGTATAAAATCAGAATTCACAATAGTGACATCAACAGAATGACAAGAATGGAAGAGAGGTGTAGAATAGAGCTAGGCCTCCTATTCTCTCACTGTCCAATCATTTTGCACTTTCTCCCACTAATTAAAAACTAAAAGTACAGTGGAAGAGAGGAACTGGCTATGGCCATATCATTAAAAAAAGGCTAATGACCTAAATTCACTCTATGGACTTTGCAGCAATATGCAATTTACAAGAGAATTAATTCTATTGCCTGAGTGGGCTGCAGAAGTATCAGAAACAGCCAATATAAGCTATCTTTTTTCTCATTTTTCTGTAAATACTCAATATGCTGTAACTATAAGGTCCAGTTACATGAGTTACAGTTTGAAGCAGTAGCTCTTGCCTCTCCTATACGAATGAAGAAAGGCGATGGAACAGAAATGGGTGAAGTGGTACACTCTGTGCTCATGCCTTCCCTAATAAGTGACCAAATCTTAATGCTGGGGAGGGGGCGCAGGATGGAGGGGACAGAGGTACAATCTTAAAAGGAGTTCTGATGATGAAAGTGACTCTGTATGTAAATCTTAACTGCACTAGTCAATGTACAGAATACAGAATAGACTCACAAGCATGGGAAAGCAGTGGGAAAGTGGCTGCCAAAACCATTGACAGGAATACCTTCCTGCTAACCTTGTAAATCTGTTTGAATTTGCTTATCTCTGTGGCTCAATACCTAAGGGCAGTCAATTCTGCAGTTTTCAAACAAAACTAAACGATGCATAGTATGGAGGGGAGATTGTATCAAATGATCACCAACAAGAAAGAACATGGTTTGTCCTTTTTGCACAAGCCGGTTTGTCCTTTCCTCTAACTTCTCTATAGTTATTGCTCTGATAAACTACAGACTTTGAACTATGCATTTCTGTGCCCCATTTCTCCACTGGAATTTAAATAGGTTGAAAGTGACAATGTTTTACAAAATTATAAAAAGTAATGGCAAAGGCTGGTTTGAGCACAGGCTACAGAAATGAAGCAATAAGGTTAACACCTTACCTCAGCTCCAATATACTAGTAACATTCCTGGATGGGAAGATACGACGAATATAATTAAAATCTCCAACAAAGAGACTTCCATCAATACCCACTGCCAGTGCTACAGGGGCCAAAAGCTTATTTCCTTCTGCCAGACCATTGCAGCTGGGACAGGATATGCTTCTTCGGCGCCCATTCCCCATAATGCTGGTTATCACAGCTGGCTGCTGAGTTAGAAACTGATTTTCTCCATTGCCTTTGTGCAATATACCTAATAACAAAGAGGAGAAGAAGTGGTTATTACTGTCATTCACTGCAGGGGACTTCAGGTAGTTCTCTTTTCAACAGCTGCTGTTAAGGACTGTACACTGAAATGACTGCAGCATTTGCTCCTTCAATGATGCAAAAAGAGTGGAAGGGCTTTCCGATAGTGAAAATAAAGGTTTAATGAAGATGCTATGTTAAAACCCACACACATACACAACCACAGCCCCAAACCTAAACCCAGAGTCTTTTGGTATTCATTATGAAAGAAAACACTGCCATACAATTCTCTGGCCTGTCACAATGGTTTAGATTGTCTTACTAACTGGGAAGTGAGAAGGCAAACAGTGGATGTGTTCCTTGTTTGTGTCCCTGGATCCTCTCACTCCAGTTTCCTATGCTACATTTTGTCTGTAATTTCATGCCAACCTTACTGTTCTCGTTCCACCTTTCAGTCTTTCACACTTTTTTCATGCAAAATGAGAAGTGAGAAATGGAGGCACAAAAGAAAATGAAAGCACAGCAAATGGAAAAAGAAGAGAAAGATCAAACTGGAAGGGCTGCTAAAGATCAACAAGGGAAGCTAGTGGTAAGGATCCTTAGTAGGCTTCAAGAAATGCCTTCAAGATGGGGTTTCTTCTCAAAATATTTGTTCAAAGAGCAGACCCCTGCTCCCTGAAGGGAGTGGATCCTCTGCCAGTGACCATTTTCAATGCCATCAAAGACTGCAGAAACCTAACCAAAAAATTTTAGCCTCATGTTCTCTTGGAAATGCAGTTGTATGATGCTAATGTAACTGGGTCCCTGCTGGTGACAACAGTGAATATCATGCACTATTCAAGTGACTATCTCTACAGCATCTGACTGCTGCACAACACCTGAAGTGTGTGCAAAATCTTGCCTATTCTGAATACTATTTTAGGTTTCTTGAGTAACAATATCCTTTGCAATTGGTTAATGCTGGGATCAGCAGGAAGGCTGCAGAAAACACTTCACAGGGATCAAATGAAATATATGCTAAGCATTCAGCTCCCTAAGGTATTTCAAGTAAAATATGAAGACCAGGAACATTCAGCTTAGGATATGTAAAGACGAAGAAAAGGGAGGAAAAACCAAACAGGTGACAAAGGAGAAGGACAAATGAGAGTCAGTATCTCATCACGGACTCGCTCTCCCTCTAAGCCCCATCTCAGATTAGAGGGAAAAAGGTCAAATGGAACCAGGATTGGGGGTGGTTATCAGAAAAATAGGTAAGGAAGACAGAAGGACATTACAAGGGAATAAATGAACAACAGATTAGAGAATAAAGGACTTGCTGTGCAGAACAGTAAAAAATTTGTTGAAAGTCTACAAAAACCTTCTGACAACTGAAACATGTGCCATGCCTTCCTGAGCCACAGGCAGAACAAAAACACTGGAGAAACTGCTTTTTTAAGTGTAAATATAATGCAAATAAAAAGGGTTCACAAAACTTCATACAGCACAGAAAACATGGAATTAACTAACTCACCACTCTTGACATTAAGTACATGATGTTTATCCAAAGACCATCCTCCTAAATTTGAAGGATCTAGTTCAAATCCTTGCAGCAGTGCTGTCCTCTTCTCCCATAAAATGAGACTGGGGCAAGTCTCATATTCAAACCCCACAGAAACTGAAATAAAATAAAATCTAATATACTTGCTGAACAAACACTGAATTAAATGTCCAGAGCACATTCAAATCATTCAGCATTCCAGCTCCCCAGCCCCTCAAGATGGAGGGATTATATTCCTCTTTTTTATTCTACAATATTAAATTCAGATCTTTGACTAGACACAAATTTGAAACTTCATTCACATGTACTCTGCAGGGATCTGATCACTTCTCTTTGAATAGCTGGCAGTGAGAAGTGAGAGTTTGGTGAGAGTGAGAAATACGGGGTTTAAAATATCATAAAATTATTCTATCAGATCACAGGATGAGATCAAAGTCTTCATTTGCTAAGTGTTCACAGGATTTATTTAGTGCATTCACCTTACAGACCATATACCAAGGAGCAGTGAAAAGTTTGGGTGCTTTTAAGCACACAGGCACTGCAAGTATTACTCAGGAAAGTAATATTCTATGCAACAATGTAAGAAAAGCTACAGCAAAGAAGATTTTAGAAAATATAGAAAAGATATCAGTTTTAAATCAGTTTTTCTTTTCACACTGGCACAGCTCTGATGCCCATTTTTAGCACTGCTGTATCAAAAGGGTTCTGATATGAAAATGAAAACTCAAAATATTATGATGATCACTCTTTTCCCCCCACCCACTAGAACCAAGTGAACTAAAGCCTGAACAGCATTAGAAAAGGACCGTTTTCATTTCAAATGTATTACACCACAAGAGGCTATAATAACAGCATGCATGAAAACCCAAATGCACTGAAGAATGCTAGCCAGCCCAGCAGGATGTTCATTTGTTAACTGAAAGAAAATAAACACATAGTGATGGACTAGGTTTCACCTAAGTTCCTGTGGCCAGTTTTTCCCATGTCTGGTCTAAACCTTCTAAGTCAGCTACCGATCAGGAAACACAGGCATGTTGATGGAGTTTAGACCCTCTGAATGTGATCTTTAATGTGTAAAAGAAACATAATACAAAGATAAATTGTGTCAGGAAGACAAGAAATGTTTAGTCTGTATTTGCTTCTCCATAAGAAGTCTTTGCAGTTTTCTTACTGGGAATTACAGGTGTTACTTGAAAAGTTTTGGAGCTTGAATAGGCTGACTTACCTACAGCATCTGACAACCCATAAACCTTCTGACCATACGCATCTGTTTTGTCCCAGATAAATGTATATGCCAAGTTGGGAGATGCCTGAAATGATTTTTGAAACAAATGCCCTTCTACTGCTACCATCAAATGAACTTTGATTAGATTCAGTGGCACAAGTGACTGAGTCATGGTGATCTTAAGTAAGGATTTGTATCCAGCAGTACGGGAACTCAGGTAGCTGAGCTTTATGCTAGAGCCAGGGATCTCAATTTCTTCATGAAGAACCTGAATAGGAAAAAGATCAAACATTTCACATTAGTGTTTTGTTATTTTTTTGAAGTAATGTCCCTTTGCATATTCTTATGAACTTATGACTTTCTGCTACTGGGAATGACTATCCTCAACTGACATTTCTGGAGAAATAACTCTTCGGCATCTGTGTACACTTTTTAAGAGCCCACTGCTGGCACAAGTGCAAATAAGTACAAGTACTTTTACTGCAAGTTATATTTAAGGGGAACATAAGAAATAAAGTCATAGGAACCAGTAGCTTTCACTAACAGTATAAAGACTAACTAAAGTAGTGAAACAACAGTATTGGTAGAGTTTTACTTTGTCCTGAACAGCTGTAGTTAGCACCACACACTTTGCATAATTACGGAGATGTACCTGATATATTGTTTGATAACAAGAAGGTGCACGGTAGTCAAAGATAAACGTGTCTGGGTGACATAAACCTAGGAAATCTCCTGCAGACCTCATTGGAAAACCTGGTATCTGTCAAAATGAATGCAGCTCTCTAGAGGCATTTGCTACAGCAATTCCAGGGGACAAATGGTGCCTCTGCAGTAAGCGCTCAGTTCAGTACTAGCACATGACCACTGATTTCCACATTCTTTTCACTCACACTGTTCTTACCTGGGTTTCTGGTACAATGGGATTCCGGCTTGGAGCATCACTGAAGAAAGTTGAAAGTGGTGATGAAATGATGAGTGGGTCAGGACGGACAAAACCACTTAGATCACAGCTGGGAATGGAGTTCTCCTCTGTCTTCATGGCAAGCGTGTCCATGGCATAGAAACTATTCCATGGCAACCATACTGTCCTTTCCTGACTCATAAATGGAGCCCGTTCAAAGTGCAAGGTTAGGGATGCTCCACCATTTGCCACCAAGTCAAACCTAGAAAAATGTGGGCTTTAGAAGTGACAAGACTGAATAATTCCTGTAACAGAATTCCTGGCTAATGAAATAGGTATATTGGTATACCTACAGCAATAGGTGTATGTCCTGGCTTTGGCTGGGATAGAGTTAGTTTTACCCCTAGTGGCTGGCACAGTGCTGTGTTTTTGCTTAAGGCCAAGAATAATGTTGATCACAGAGGGATGTTTTAGTTGCTGCTGAGCACTGCTTACACTAAGTCAAGGACTCTTCAGCTTCTCGTAGTGACCTGCCAGCAAGGACGCTGAGGGTGCGTGGAGGGAACACAGCTGGGACAGCTGACCCAAGGGATATCCTGTGCCATAGGACATCCTGCTCAGCAGACAAACTGCGGGGAAGGCTTGGCCAGGCCACTGCTTGGGGACTGGCTGGGCATCCGTGGGCGTGGGGTCGGCAGCTGCTTTGCACTTGCATCACTTGTGTTTCTTGGGTTTTAGTTATCTCTTTTTGTTACTTTCCTTTCATTACAATTATTAGCACTATTATATTACCGTTATTATTAGATTTTATTTCAATTATTAAACTGTTCTTATCTCAACCCATGAGTTTTCTCACTTTTAACCGTCTGATTCTCTCCCCCATCCCACCAGAGTGGCTGCACGGGTCTGAGCTGGTGGCTGGGCTTAAACCACAACAGTACTTTTTCAGTATTATGCTTCAAATTATCAATAATGGCAAGTGAACCTCTGGCCACTGAACAACTGAAATCCAGCCGAAACAAGAAATGATTTGAAGTTACCTGGACAAACCTTTTTCCTATATATTATAAACTCTGCATTAAGCAAATAAAAAATACCCAACAAACAAATCACCCCATTTATTACTACAAGTTACCTTTATATATAAAATCAGCAGAGAAGCCAAGTTCATATGGTGCTGGGCACTGAATTATCCCTTTTCTAAGAGATGCTGTCCATTAAGCACAGAATGGGACATGTGGCAGTAAGAGAATAGTAATGAAAAGCTTTGCTGATCGTGTTCTACAAGTCAGATAACAATTCCTGTGCCCAGGACAACTGATCTATCAGTTTTCAGAGAGATGAGGCATTTACTCCCACTTCCCTACATAATCAGAGCAGTAATATGCAGCTGCCCAGGCATTTTGAAATCTGGCCTGAGTAAAATACTTCCAGGTTGTTCTGACAACAGAAGTAGATATCAGTTGTTTCATGTAAATGCTGGCAACATGACAAATTACCCCTTGATTCAAATAACCTATTCAGATTTAAATACAGTTCAGCTCAGCATTTACTGTAGCATGAAACCACTGAAGTCAAGTACAGTATGATTTTATTATAACAGAATAATATTCTGGGAAAAATGGAAATTAAACACTCCCTATAGTTCATTTGACTCCTATTAATTATTTCAATTCAATTGTTTGTACGCAAGATGAAGATAAAATGGCAAATGTTTACAATGCACGTGTCACAGAGAAACTGGTTTAGTTACCATAGCCAGGAAACTAGATAAACCACGACACTCTGATTTGTGTTTATCTGAATTTGTGTGCATTTCAAATCAGCTGATACAAGGGGGAAAAAGCACTTTTTTGCACAGCAGGAAATTGTCTAAATATATTCAATTAGAATCTTTTGATTACATTCTACCCTGAAGAAGCTCAAAAGATAGCGGATCTTCAAAAGGGAAGAGAGTCAGAAGGGAACTCTTAACAGAACATACTCTTCTATAATGATACTTTTTTTTCCCTAGCAGTGTTTGCCTGCCTTGCATTTTAAAATGCAGTATTTTGGTCTCAGCTGGATATTACTGTAGTCCACAAATGTTTTCATAGATACAGAGTTATTGGAAAGGAGTGTGCCTGCTAAGACGTCATTATCAGAAGTCAGCCCTTGCATATCTACTCGCAGTTAGCGTTCAGTGCCATGTGAAAAATTACTTTTGTGTTTACTTAATAGCTCTTTGCCCTGGGAGGAATGCGATGCAGGGTACCACATGGTTCCATTAGATCATACCATCTGTTAATCAGCAAAGACACTACATCTGAAATAGAGACACAATGAAGCAAGCAAACTCACGTGCCATCCTGACGAGTGATGGTATAGCCATACTTTGGATACTTGACAAATGACACGTTGACCCCAACTAGAGGCGTTCCATCTGTAGTCACCACTTGGCCTCTTATGAGAGACACAAGACTGAAGAAGAAAGATAATTAAAGGTATTAAAGTTAGTTACAAAAGTTACATTGTTTATAAACTGAGTATTGGAACATTTGTGCCTCATTTACTCTAAATCAAAGATTTTTAGAAGATACTGAAGATGTTGGCCCAGCGTCATCTATATACTTATATTTATACTGCTGACCTATGCAGTGAGGTCTGTGTATACAGAATGGGAGTTGGTGCCTTCCTTGTCTAACGAGGCTTTGTTTCACTGTCTAAGGAGGCTTTGCAGAGCAGAAAACAATCTCATATTCAGCAATGTCAGAACTGTGACCTTGAAGTCCCACTGAAACGATACTTGGGCACTTCTCAAAAACCTCCCTGGGTACAATAGAGTGTCTGTGGATGCCTCATACACTAGGCAAATACAGAGTAATGTCATACCTCTTTTATACAACCAGTTTTCCAAATTGAGATTCATATTCACTCATCTTAGGGTGTGACTGATGTTTGTACACTGCATTTGGTCCTGATCTGCAACCTTTGCTTTTCACATTGTCAGCAGGTGAAAGGACTTTAAGGCCAGAGTTTTCTTAGCCAACAGGTTAAGCACCTTTGCTTAACCTAAGGGAGAAGAAGAGGGGTCATTCACATACAAGCCACAGTCAGTTTGTTCTCTTTTGAGAGTGCTCTGCTGCAGCTAAGAACACAGTAAGCAGAAATCGCTGCTGCTGCCCGCCTGGTTGCCTCCTCAGCCTCTGAGCACTGGAAGCAGCAAGTCCCACTGCTCCCTGCTGCACTGCTCTCCTGCACGACCAGTCTGTTCCTGCCCCTCTTCTCTCTCAGATGGAGAGGAGTCTCCATGCCCCAGCTCTTTCCCTTCCACATTCCCTGTACTCTGAGAGAAGCAGATTGGTGAGTGGGAAAAGCTGCGTGGTCAAAGGGAGATGGAAAAGACATCCTTGTAGATGTACATCTCCTTGTAGATGGCTTCCTTTTCTATACGGGAAACATGAAAAAAGGAGAAAGCAATCTGGGGAAACAGGGAGAGAGTTAAATCCTGCTGTAACCCATAATCTATGGGATCAAAAATGAGGCAGAAAAGCCCTGTTTCTGAACTGACTGTGCTGGAGGGACTGGAGCTGCCCCTAAAGCTTTGCAGGCTCCAAGCACGCCAACAAGCATAGCACTCTGACACCCAGCATCCCGATATCCAGCATCCTGACACCCAACCTGCACTGCAGGACACGGAGATCAAACTGAGCTGCTTGCCTGAAACCTGGTGCAATGCAGTTGAGTTCTGGGATGGCTGTAAGCAGATGGCATCAGAGCACATCTATTTGCACTAGTAATATCAGGGATCGCTTTCAGGTCTCTTCTATTAACTCCGAGATGTTCAAGGTACTTGATGTAAATTTCTAGCTGCATTAACTGGCTATTTAACCATCACTTCCTCCCATTTTTATTCCAAACAAGGTATAATATGTTCTTCACTATTACATAAAAGAAACTAGTTAATGAAAATTAACCATTTCTGTTACTTTGGTTTCAGAACTTTCAACCCTTACTCTACCCTCCAGGTCAAATTCTAATTTGCAAAATCAACATTTTGTAACAGAATATGGAATTTAATAGAAGCTGACCAAGATGGCATTATTCATTTTGCTTGAATTATTTTGTGTTACAAACATACAGAAACAGTTGTAGGAAGATAGTCACTAGAGCTTCTATAAGGGAATAGTAGAGAAAGCAGATTAAGGAAGAAATCATCATATTGTAGAAGAAAACTAATAATGTTCATGACAATTTTTTCTACCTTTAGTTTTCATATTTCAGGAAATAATTTGAATAAGAGCATTGTGGCTAATACTTTTCATTCCTAAAACACCAGCATGTGGGACATAATAGATAGGAAAATTTGTAGCTAAAATCTGGATTTATAAGAAGGACTATGTTAACTGATAGTCACAGAGAGGACAATTTCCATTTTGCAATCTTTCAAAAATCTTCAGAATTTACAAAATAGGTGATTTTTTGCAATCAATGTATTTTGCTATTTACTGCTTTAGCAGAGTAGGAAATAACTTTCTTTTTCTTATGCTAGTACTTGGAAAAAATCATAACCACTATTTTGTCCCAGTTTGAATGAGAGGTTGAGCTAAGAAACAAGAGAAGGCATTATCTGTTCTGTTAGCTATTCTTGAGACTGTGGCAGCTTCAATAAACGTGAAACTTGGAGTCTAACCCTGCAGTGCTTTTACAAAGTCAAAAATCTTAGTTTTAAAACCTTCAATTTGACACTTTGTATTAGATTTGCCTAAAATTGGTACCAAAAATAACAGCTGAGCTGTAGATCTCTCAAAAGCACCTTCATGACTTAGAGGTTAAGGCCAATTTAAAAATGTCATTAATATGCCATTTGCAAAGATGTGTTAAAACACACGACACACTTCAGATGAATAAAACAGAACTAAAACTCTCCTACCACCAGGAACCCTAGAAAAGATACTTAACATAAAGCTAAAATTTGGAATGAGATTTTTTCAAAGAGCCTCAGGATTGAAGTACCCAGCTCCCACTTAGTCTAGGGCTCTAATTCTTACTGTTTAGAAGACTTCAACCTCTATCTATACCTACACCGCTTGATTATTTCTAATACAGTTTCTAGTATTTCTTGGGTGGCACAAGAACATCTGCATGTCACAATACTCCTCTAGAAATCTGGAATGAGAATCACCTGCTTTTGTACAATACTTCAAGATGTAGGAATGAAGTGTTGGATCATGTTAGTAACACAACTAAACATTCCAGATGATAGTGCAATACAGATACAGGGAACACTCATTTTCATTCTGGGTGGCTTAATGAGGCAGTGGCTCAAGCACTCGTTACATACACTATGGCGCAGGAAACTGCCTGCTCCTCTTCATTCCAGGAAATTTTGCTGATCATAACACATAGAGAGCAGCAGGCACCAACCAGCCTATGGACTAGATGCCTTTTATACTGTAGCCTGGATTCCTTTTTGAACAATTGCTCAGCTCATGAATAAGCTTCACTCCCGCCTTGTTTTCTTTCTCATGCAACACTGCAAAAAATTGCAACAATTCTCCCATCTTATTTTTACAGAGCTGATGAGAAAAAAAAAATCACAACAAATTAGATGAAACCAGAACAATTTAACAATTTTCTATTATTTTGCCAAACTCCATGTGTGCATGCATAGAGCATTTTATAGCATAGAATAAAATCTATATTACATAAAGTAGGATCCAACAGGGATTTTCTGATAGAATATGGAAATCATTTGAACATACAATGGGGACCTGCCTGGTGCATCCAGAAATGTTATGATCCTCATTTTACAGACAAATATTTAGTGGCTTGCTCTGCCTCACCTAGTGAGCCTATAATGAAATCCTGACTGAAAAAAGCGTTTCCTGTAATGAAGTCCAATCTTTTGGGCACTATCTCAAATGAAGTTATTTCTCCAGTTTTAACCTTGGCAATATGAACATAATTAACATATTCATCAACTTCTTAGCATCTTTCCATGGAGATATATTAAATAATATTGATAAATAGGAACACCCCTTTTCTTGAAGCATACAATGGCATCAAACATCAATTAATGATGTGCTGGCTTTTACAGTCATTATAAATATACAATTAATAATAAGAACAAACACAGGAAAAGAAAACAAAGAATAAAATGAAAACCTAGTGAGATGCATTGATGATGCAAGTAAAACAGACTTATATATGGAATACATAGTCAAATAACCCCTAAGTTAATGCATCTTTAAAATAATTTGAAATGTTATTCCATTATTGAAACTTGTGTTAAGGGCAGTAAATAAAATGCAATCTCTTTCTAACTGGAAACTAGTTTGCATTTTCCCTTGTTCTAGATTGCAGTCTTCATAAAATATAAACCTCAGAAGCTCCTACCTAGTGGAAGGAATCTTCTTCTAGGGGTTTCCAATATGTTAAAATGCCAATATGTTAAAATGCTAATAAAACTCAGTGCTATAAAATAAAGGTCACATCACAAATTGCAAGACCGTGCCCTCAGTGGGAATGATGCGTCAGATGCAAACACATGAAGCATCTGAAAGCAGCATCTCATGTTTAAACATGAATAAAGTCTCTGGGAGGAATTTTCCCAAACAATGCAACTGCACAGACACAGCATCATATTTTATAGCTGCTACCTGCTGTTGAAGGGATTTTCTCCTGGGATGATGTGAGTGCTGTCCTTCCCCACTAAAAGCTTGATCCGATCATAGAATGACTTCACAGCTGGGGAACCAGAATGGCTCTGTTGTATGATGTCAAGGGGATCACGTGAACCACGGCACAGCAGGCTATTTTGACAAGTAGACTGGAGGCAGCAGTCTGGGTCCAGGCAGTCAACCAAGCCATCTGAAAGGTAAGAGTCATCTGCAGTCAGCCAGCTGCACAGTGCTATCAAGCAATAACATCTAATGGACATCTTAAGGAACTGGAAAAACCTTAATGCTTACTCTCCATAACATCCCTATGCCATAAAACTGGTGATTGAACCAACGAGGTTGAGACTGTCCCAAGAACACTGGTTAAACACCATTACTGCTACAACTAATTCAAACCAGTGTTAGGTGAGAATTAATCCCAAAGAAATCTCTTAAGGGTTGAAATTGGGAAAAAAAGAACAGTGGCAGGAGTTCAGGATTTTTTTGGTTAGGTTTTTATCTGTTTGGTTGTGTTTGCTGGGTTTTTTTAAACCTTTCCAACTGTTTGTTTTACAAAGGTTTTAGATTTCCTTGCTGGGCTTTAAGATTCTTGAGAATTATGTTGCTTAATTTCATTTGTTCAGTCTAGGGAGATGAGGGAAGGAGACAGGAGTGAGAGAGTAAGTTATCATTACCCAAGTAAGATACAAACTACATTGTACCCATTTTGGCAATAGAGAAGTGCTGCTGGAACTCCCACCTCCCACAAATATCTGATTCAGAACTTGTTTGCATGCTTTAGTAAGGAAGGATCACTCACAGAGCTGGTGGGTTCAGTCATCGCATTACATGTTAGGTTGTCCATCAAGAATATGTCTTAGGAAGTATTTTTAAGAAAAATTAGAATTTCAACACCAGAAATTAAAATGGAATCCTCAGTGGGGAGACTGATCTGTACACTGAGATAAATCACAACTGACTATTTTTAGCACATACCGTAACCACTTCTAGCATCATACTTTCCACTGGTATTATCATTTAACTGAAATATGTTCTCTCAATGGAGCTCTACTGTAATTTAGAGATTAATATCCATTTACTTTAAAATATTACCCTCTAACAATTCAGAAACATTTATTCATCTACTCCGGCAAGAATCAGGCGTCTAATCTGCCATCTACTTAGGTCTGTAAACTTTCAGACTCCCCAAGACATATTAATCTGATTTTTGAGTACAAATACGGCCTGGGAACCTACTGAATACTATGCACAAGAGAGAACATTCCAGTAGGTTAGCTGACAAAATTACTTCAGAGTATGATCATGATTCATGTACTCTAAAGCTTTTCAAATGCACAACAGACCAGCACCACTCTACACAGCAGTAACTGGAAAAACAAAAACAGCAAAAGAAAAACCCAAACCTATAAAAAGGTTTCTTATTTTTGAATCAGCCTGGTATTTCCAATGGCCTGTGTGTGCCTGAAATTACTGTTTCTGATTTAAAAACAAAATTGCCAAGGTTTCCTGACAATGTTTCATTCAGCCCTCTGAGGAAATTTAGGTCACACAAACTACCTGGTTGCAAGAGCTATACCTTGCTGTAAGGTCAGTTGCCTGTTCACATTAAAAGCTGCATTCATCTTGAAATCCTTTCCAATGTGGTGGTAGGAATTTTCGTTCTTGCTACAGTCCTTTTTCCACCCACTTATTCTAAGGGCACCATTAGCTTCAGATTATAACTCAAGGCAGTTTTCCTATTAAGCTCTGAGAACTTTTGCTCCACATCTGCTTTGTTTCTCAGTTTGTGACACCTCTACAGCCATGAACTTTAAGCTGACCACTGTTCAGTCTGCTCAGTTCTTTCATTCATATGACCACCAGTGAAGAGAATCCTACCAACACATTAGAAATAACAGAAGCAAAACACAGCATATAAATTACTACCTTTGATAAATTTACATTTACCTGTTCAAGCTGCACCATATTTTTGCTATACCAGTTATCAGAGGTGAGCATATGTTATGTCTGTAATGACCTCATCAGGCAGCAGATTATGGGATGCTGCAACCGAGCACTTCTGATGGCACCATGAACTTTCAATTGGCATATCAATCTCTCAGCGTCCTGTCAGTCATGCGAATCACATCTTGATGCTCGCAAGCCCCTTTGGATATAGTCTGACATTGCAATCTTCAGTAAATTACCCTGTCACTGCCAATCTCACCGTTATCTCACAAACAATCAAGCAGGCAATCAAACTGCTCTGAATTGCCAGTTCAGGACCTGGGAGGCTAGAAACATCTCCATTCAATACCAGGGAGAAACCTGTGTATGATTCCTTTCATGTAGGAAGGTTTTTATGCAGTATGTGCATTCAGACTTGCGCACTTTCAGATGCTCACAAGAATATTTAGAAAAGACAGGCACATACCTTAACATAAATACACACCATTTACTTGTTGGACACATTATTACTTATAACATATGGCTATTTTCTCCTGTACTGATTTACTCCCAGATGGCAGGATTCAGCGTTAGGACATTTTTACCTTATGCCAACTAGCCGATCCAGCTTGTTGCAACAACAGATCCGATGTATAGGATCTGTTCAGCATAGGCAGCCAGAACCTGGGCACTGCTGTTGAGTGTCACAGGCTTACACACCGCTACTCTATTTGCATTCAGAGTTGCACTGCTCCTATTACTTACTTTGCTGCTCCAAAGGCTCTGACTCTATGTATGAAAAAGTATTGATTGCTGTCAGAATGTATTTGTTTCTAGGTCATCTTTGCCTAATTTGCTATCCAGAGGCATTATCCCAGAATGGCTGAGGTTGGCAGGAACCTCTGGGGTTTTTGTGGTCCAACCATCCTGTTCAAGCCAGGCTACCAAAAGCTGACTGTTGAAAACTATGCCTGGACAGCTTTTGAATATCTCAAGGATGGAGACTCCACGCCTCTCTGGGCACCCTGCTCCAGTGCTCAGCATTCCTCAGGATAAAGAAGCATTTCTCAGCATACATTTGTGCCTGGCATTGTTCCTCCCCAGGTGCAGGGCTTTGCATTTCACGAGATTCCCAACAGCTCATTTCTCCAGCTGTATTGTACCATTACATATGAAGCAAATTCTTATAGAATCATTTAGTTGCATTAGGCTCAGTTGATTAAAACCAGGGCTAGGAAGAAAACCCTACCTTCTGTACGAGAAAACTGCCATAAGCATGAATTTTAATTAGAATTCAGTACTTTGTTTTTTAATACCTACTTCAGAGCTCATCATCTTCTAGATCTCCTCAGGTACACTGAATTATTTATCTGGCTAATTCAATGACAAAAACCTCACCATTAGCCTCACTGAGATATTGCTCCTTTTCATAGCATACTTATCTGAGTTTTAAGTGGCCAGTTAGCAGCTTTCTAAAACTCTCTATACTAGAGGAAAGAGACTGTAGAAGGAATTAAGGTGATGCTCAACCTCCTTCAACAATCTGAAACCAGAAGAAGTCCTGACTTGGCTTTAACTGAGAAGAAAGAGATAGGAACTTTTGATCTGATTTCAACTGGCAGCACAGGATTAGCTCTCCACTGCTGCTCGTGGTTTCCTGAATTCCCAAATCTTTTCAGGAACAAAGCAAGTGACATGGTATTCCTCTTGAAGACATCCCTTCTGCTAGGGGGTGCACACATTTCCTGTCTTTCTGAGAACTGAACAAGTATTTTGGCAGACTTACTTTACAGCAAGAAGAAAATTTTCAACTATTACATGCAAGTAGAATAATGTACTCATCTATGCCATATTTCACAAGGGCCTTAAACTGTGTTCCTCCTGAACATCATTACAACGCCTAAAAACCTCTGAGCAGAAATAGAGATGTATTTTTTTGCTAATGTATTTAGAACCTCTCATCATCAGTTGTCTTTCACCACTGAATAGGTTTCTTGTCACATTCAGGGGACTGGATTCCAGGATTCACAGAGTCATAGAATAGTCTGGGTTGGAAGGGACCTTAAAGAACATCTAGTTTCAGCCCCCCCTTGTTTCCAGAACAAAGCTTCTGAGCCCCTGCTCAGCAGAGGGCATCCTTACACTTCACCAGCTTCAGGAGCTGGGGACTTGCAAAGTGTAATTCCTGGAAATTTTTCTTTTTCCAGTAAACATTTCAGACTGATGATTAAAATGAGGAGGGGCAGGGGGGGAAGAGCAGCTATTACAAACCCTGAGGGCAAAAGGGCCTTTGATCACTCTAAGGGCAAATTAGTTAATTTATCATGATCCAATTTTAATTATGTGTAGTATTAATATACCCAAGGTGAAAGAATTTGAGATGCTCTATCAGATTATCAAAAGAGTAGGCTTTCTCTGTGCCAACACAGACAGATTTTAATAGAGCTCTATAGCTGCACGCAGAACTGTTTCCACAGACGGGCTATTCCACAGCCCAAGATATCTTATTACCTGGAAGTTTTATCGAATATTTAACCCAAATTTTCACTTTTGTAGCCTGATCTAATTGTTCCTCAATTAGCCAGTCTGGGAAGCCTCTCTGTGAACTGTCAGGATATCCAAATTATACCACTGGCTCTTAAAATAAACCGTGAGCACAGCAGAGTATTTCTGGAACCATTAAACCTAAATCAAAGCTGCCTTTCAGGAAAGGTTGGATTGTAAATCCAAAATTGTGGTTAAATAGGATAAACCTGGCTTATGTGTAACCTGAGTGTGCCTCTGAATGCTCCCAAAACACCCAATGAGGTTTTAAAGTACCCTGGCATATGACATTGGTAAGCAACAGCTTTATTTCCCTTGCCCACTCAGGATCCCTGTGCTGCCCTGAGCTCTGGCAGTTGGGAAACCCCTCATCCCTAAGAGCACCAGCTGGAAACGACTACTGCAGGTGTAGCTCCAGCTACACACTGAGAGTGGTGGTACACAGCTTGTGAATACTAGTGGACAACTGATGTTGGACAGAGCCTTGGCAACATGGTCCAGGGTGAGGCATCCCTGCCCATGGCAGTGGGGTTGGAACTGGATGATCTTAAGGTCCTTTCCAACCCAAACCATTCCACAATTCTATGCTCCAACCTCAAACCATGCATGGCTTACTTACAGCAGAGCTGACCTGGAGGGCTCCACAACGAAAACAATCGTGACAGAACTCTTTGTTCAGTTCTAGTGCACACACACAGACACTTACCCAGTGGCAGAGGGCTTTTTAAACCATGGAAATTGCAGTCACTGAATTTCTTGCTTTCAGTTCTCCATGGGGTTATAAGAGTATGTTATTGTAGTAACATACCCCAGGAGGGACAGTGTGAGGATAAGCTGGCTAATGTGTGTAAAGGCGATTAAGGGCTGACATGAGTTTTAGCAAAATCACAGACAAGCACACTCATTAGCTCTTGTCAAACTTACATGTCTAGTTTTGATACAGATTTTCTACTCAAGCCTACACGACTCACTCTGGCCCCTGTCCACAATAGATTTCAAGTACTCATTACATTTAATGTTCTAAAACTGACTATTGTACAGGCCCTGGGAAGGTGTTTTCTGTGCCAAGAGTATTCTGAGTATTTATATTGAGAACTTCATAAAATCTTTTGTCTGCGCTGAATTAGAGACCCCTGCTGAGGCAATGCTTGTTGAGGCAAGCTAAATTACATTATTTGCCTTTGTGCTGTGAAATACTTGTATTATCTTAAATGTCACAAGCCTGATGCAGTATCAAGTCACAGGATTTGTAATTTTCTAAAAGCAATTTTTTTCTAAATGTTTATTGCAGAAAGACACTTCTCTTTTCTTTCTATTTTCTTTCTGTCTAATTTCAGAGATGAGTTTTCCAAGACAACTCAAATAAACAGCCTTTCAATCAGTCAAGTGCACTGTCCTGACGGTGAACTTCTCTAGAAATGTGTTTTTCTCCTGAACTGAGGGGAATTCATATTGGAGCAGAGAGCTGCTTTCCCTCATTCATTATCTTTGATGTATTGTGCCAAACAAAATTACTGCCGACTGTACCTCTTGGTGGGGTTACAGCTATATAGTAACAAACTGCAGGGCAAAATTTCCTTTGGAGACAGGCACAGCTCACTTTGGAAAGCCAAGCAAAAATAAATTAAAATGTGTTTTGAAAAAAGAATGTCCCACTTTGCATAACAAACAAGGAATTCCTCATTCCATCTAGTTTAGCATTCTATACTGTCATGGGTCGCTTCTTTTTCTTCACCACCCGATTTTAGTCCAGATAATTACATTTTGAGGAGAAATGTGATCTGTGGCATGATATAAGCATTTTTCTTTTTCTTTTTACCCTGTCTGTACCTGTCCTCTCCATCCTGATCAAATCTGAAACAAACCCATTTAGCAAAACCTGGATTAGTTTCTGTTCCTTTTTCTCTGAGATTACCTAATTTTTACTGTCTTGCTAATAAAGATTATAAACATGAGTAATTCTGAATGGATACAAAAGGTGGGAGAAAGGAGAAAGAAGGAAAAGAAAAGCCTAGAAGGAGCAACCCCAGAGGGCAATATGGGCTCCTGCCAAGGCTGCCTGGGAAGAGGACAGAGTTCTTAAGTAGCTGTCCCAAATTATCCCACTAAGTTCAGAACAAAGGCCCCTCAAGCATGAGCTCCTGGTACCAGCTGCATCCAACATCTAGTGAAACTGTTCTTTAGAAAAGAAGTATTTTTTTGCTAAACATTCCATTGTCCATTTTACTTGGAGGCACTGGAAGGTCTAAGTTGAAATCTAGTTAAACATACACAATTTATACAGGCTGTTCTGAGATACCAGAAACATTTTTCAATTTAGGATCAAGCAATTTATTATAAAATAGTTATTATAAAAAGAAGTGTATAAATATTGGTTTCCTTATGAATATATCAAAAGAAATATGACTTAAAAAGCAATGTACCTTCTCCCATTCCTCAAAATATCATTTCTAATCCCTTAATTTCCTAAAATAAATCCACAATGATTTAAATGGGTTATACATGTCTATTGGGGGGATTATACATTGTAATCACAATTACAGGTCTTAAAATAAAGCTATTTCTAATCCCTCCAAAAGATGCTCAATAACTATTAGATTACTGAGGGACCGATTAAGGAAAGGATTAGATTTAGAAGCAGCCACAATGAGTAAATTGTGTAATACAAAAGTGATTTGGAAAACAGAAGCATTTTCCAATTTCAAAAGATTTTAAAAGTGAGTCAATGCCAGGACCCGCTTACTTTTCAGTTCAGTTTCCTCCTTAAAGATACATAAATAGATAAACAGATGGATAAATAAGGGACTTTCAAGCTTTTTCAGCAAAGTAGCCTACACACCATAGTTACCCTGAATAGGTTTATAATGAAGACCCAGTTAAGCCCATCTCTAGATTTGACATGGGATGGCAAGGACAAATACAAGTGAATTTCCCAGTGCTACCTTGGATCATGCACAGTTCTACTTGAACAGCCCTAAGAGGAGAGAACAGCTTCGGACACTCTTTAGAAACCCATTTTATTTATCTGAGTAATGCACATTGACATCCCATTTAAAATGAAGATTTGTATGTCTCAGCAAGACAGGGACACATCTGCCTCTTCTAGGAATAAGCCAGCTAAAGCACATTAATCTAAAATGGAAGAAAAATATTAACTATAATCTTTCATTTTTCTCTTTCTGAACTATGGTATGGAGTTCGCATTGTGGCAGATAATAAGACAAAACAGGACAAATGGGAATCCCTTTGGAGTCAGTGGCAATGTTCTTCTTGACATCCATGAAATGAAGACTTGGCCGAAGGCCTTTGAATCTGATTGTGAGATACAGTTTCAGTAAGAATGGCTGAACAGTGAAAACGCTCCAAAATATGTTAAATCTGTTGCTGCATGGGGAAGAATGGAAGGCAGTAAATGATCCGTGTGACTTGCTGAGGCAACTTACTTTAACAACATGAATAGAGGAACAGAAAGAAAGGAAGTTCAGCTGTCCAGATAAGGACCTCATTTAGGCAAAAATAGTATTTTTAGCTACCTTACTGCCTTTCAAAAGAACAGCTTGCATCTTCACTACTACTCCACTTAACATACTTGCTTATATTAGCAGAGCAATGCTGGTAATGGAGCAGCAAGCGTTTTCAACATTTTTCTGCAAATAAACTTGGTTGAGTTGCAAATGAAAAGAGTGACTGGGAGGAGACGAAATTTGTTTAAGTTTCAATAATCTTGCAGTTTATGTGAAACTTGGGGTTCTGGTAACTAGCTGAATCTTTAACATTGGTTCCCATGGTACAGCTTCCAGCTTTGTCTAATGAGAAAACTTAATTTTATCTGCTTCTTTATATGCTCAGTCACAATTATACAAAGGTGCAGCTTGAAGCACAGAGCACATATTCCTTCCTTCCTTCCTCTCCATTTCTGCACACTCCTGTGCCCTGTGTTAGCATTGATAAACGTATAAGTCACAGGATGTGCCCCTGGTCAGATATGTAGTGAACCAGACACATAAAGACTAGTAAGGCAAAGGCAGAACTGCACTCTAAGATACCAGGTATTAAGTGATTCATGTTATATCCAGTTTTGAGTTTTGATGTCACTCTTATGATTGATGGTTTGCCAAACAGATGGGAATGACAAAGACTCTGTCCTTACAGCACATTGGAAAGAACTCCATGCCATTTCAAAGAAATCAGAAATTCAGAATACAATAAGGCAAACTGAAACAGCAAAAATCACCAAGGCATGAGAGAGACAGCAGAGTTCTGCAGTGCTGCAGAGCCTGCACCACCTCAGCTGTGCACACAACACGGTGTGGCTGAGATAAAGCATTTGTCTGTTCACGTTTTCAGGTACAGCTTACAAGTGTATGTAAAACAGCAGCTGAGCACGTGCTGGACATCTCCTGCTCTCCCCTGCAGAAAAACTACAGAAACCTAACGAGGATGAGGCTGTTGGAAAACAGTAATGATGATCATTGGGTTGAACTCCTGAGCTAAGGGTCAGAAAACAAAGGATTCATTTCTGCCTTTATCATAAAATCCCCATGTGAAACGTGTGGGTCAAATGGACTTTTGATGTTGTTTGGACCTTGGAACAGGCATAGACTTTCAAAGCATCTACACTCTGACATGGAGCAACGAGCAGCAACCACTCCAGCCTCTGGAAAAACATGACTTCAACCCGCAAGCACTGAGAACGACCCAAGTGCTCTCCCCTCAATCTTTCTAGCCTTCAGCTAGACCAAACAGTTTTCTTTGAGTGCAACTAGGGCAAACCAGAAACCATGCACCTTCCACATTAGTGCTGATTAATATTATACATCTGTTGTAGGCATATTTATTCTATGTATTCGTTGATTTTGACAAACTTTGAGAATTCTGCAGTTTTAAATTTGGATGAACAGCTGAATGCTCCCTCTGGTCATTTTTTCCCATTTGCCTGTTTCACAAGGGCAGAATATGGTAAATAAATGTCTTATTCAAGTACTTCTAATAATGTTTTCCATACTCATTCTTTACTTTGATGAAAATCTGATGACATACCCATTTTCAAATTTTCCCCCATAATCTTCAAAGCCTGTCAAATCCGCAGACCTGAGCAGTTCACCTTTTAGTTTCTTACACTGCATATTAACACAAGTTTAGTGGGTTTTGTTGTACAGTTAAAGCCAACTAATGTAATCTGGCAGTTAGATTCTGGTCTTAATTCAGTCACAGAGATAAAGCAAGTTCCAGTTTTCTGAAATTGAATCTGCTCTAGAACTTTTCAAGTATTTCCGTAGCACTGATCACATGTGAAACCAAGGAACTAACAGGAGTTACAGATTAAGGCTACCGGATGATATTCAGATGTGGTTAACATCATGTGATCAAACCCAAATATACTTGTCCCTCAGTTTGGGACTTATGAGCAATTTCCACACCCTAAAATCTTCTATAGAATTAAAGCACTAATCTTAATGACAATTTTACTCTTGAAGCAGCCATTCAAATAAGCCAAATATTTCCCTGCAGTTTCAGGAAATACCATAGAACATACACCACAGAAAGCTTTGCAAAATGAGATACACTAAAGCCACTTTTGACAGTAAACAGAGCCTTACCTCATGTGACTGCTCAGCGCACCTCGCTCAGCCCTTCAAAGTCTGGCACATGAACAGAACAGCAAGTACAGCCACATGCACAGGTTGTGTACGTGAGAGCATGCCCCTGGCCTCCAGCACAGAGCAGGAAAAGCACTGCTAAATGTCCTGGCCAGCCAGCCATGATGACTGCGCACACCGGCAGCTGCTTTGCCATTCACGTGTGCCCACAGCCCACAGGAAAGCTCTGTCCTGGGCCATGCTCCGCACCCAGGCTCAGCAGGATGGGGTGGGACTGTGCCTGCCTGTGCGCTCCTGACCCGTGCTGTGGGTCAGCATGTCCCTTGCAGGTCACCACGTCCCTGCGGGTCACCACAGCCCTGTGGGTCACCATGTCCCTTGCAGGTCACCGTGTCCCTGCGTGGGGCCACAGCTCACTTGACCTTATTTGTTTCAACAGAAATGTAACAACAAAAAAGTTTCATCTCAACATGAACAAGAACTTTCCATTGCGGGTGTCAGAGCCCTGGCACAGGCTGCCCAAGGGGGGGTCGTGGAGTCTCTCTCACTGGAGACATCCCAAACCCACCTGGACACGTTCCTGTGTGCCCTGCTCTGGGGGACCTGCCCTGGCAGCGGTTGCACTGGGGGATCTCCAGAGGGCCCCTTCAGCCCTGGGGATGGTGTGAACAGCACTTGACAGCAACAACAGCCCAGGTCCTTCTGACAGGAAACGACTCACGAGGGAAGCAGTGGAACGCGCTGCTGTGTGGGGACCGGGGCCGCAGGGCTGTGCTCACCTCCCTCGTTGTCCTTGCTGTCGGCACAGGCCGTCTCCATCGCAACGTTGCAGCCGGGCCCCCTCCATCCGGGCTGGCAGACGCACTGCCAGCTGTTCTGGCCCAGCGTGCACCTCCCGTTGCCGTTGCACAGGTCGGGGCACCCATCTGGTTGAAGAAATGGAGAAGGTGAGGACAAGGCCCCGGTGCACGCTGCCACCCAGACTGGTCACAACATCACTGTGCACACAAAAGGGCTCGTTCTGCTGGTGGGACAAGTGCTCTCCTGGCCCAGAGCCATAGGATACCTCAGAGCAATGGGGGTTTGACTCAAGCCAGAAGGCAGGAGCACTCCTACCATCAGACATAATGTGTACCTTGAGGAGCCAGTAAAGGTTAAGACCTTGAGTCGGTAGAAATTACAGTCTGCTGACAGAAGATCACAGCCTCTTATTTTTCCCAACGTACACACATACATGAGGGAGAACGTCTTCTTCAACAAGCCTGTCAATGTTCAGAGTGCCTTTTATATTGTGCATTGCATAATTCTCCAGAGCTTCTCTAAACACAGTTTAAATAAATGGCTATAAAAGTATTTTTTAGCAGTCATTTAAAAAGACCTACTTATTTTACACTAGGTGTACTCATGACAACATTCCATGCTTTCCACAAGGCACGTTAGAAAAGAGATCCCACAAAAGATGCCAGTTTTGAATTGACTGTGGATATCACATGGCATTGTATAGCATGAGTTGAATTAAAATCAAAAATATTCATTAGCTAAGGTGCTTATATGTTCTACCAGAATGTCCATAGGTAACAGAATACTCTGACTGCTTTTTCCTGAAACTAAGTCTCTTACTGAATATTCATTATAAAAAAAGGGTAAGAAAACCAATTTCCAGCCTTGGTATATACAATCAAATGCATCAACACCCAATCCACACAAGCATGTGTGTTTGTCTGCGGAGGCGATAGAAGGTTTAAGACTCCTGCAGCAGACCTCTCATCACACCTGTTCACGTTTCCTTATTGACAATAGATGCTGGGTCCCAGTCATCCAAAGACTCTCTTGTTTGGGTTGGAAGTAGATAATCCTGTCATCTCTACCACCACCAGAGGACAAGGAATAATTATTCTCACTGCTGATGGTTTTGGGCAGAAAATTAATCTCCAAACAGCTCAGAAAGCTTCATGCTCTCTCATCTTCCCCTCCACCAGCAGCGATGAGTCACTGTTGGCATCAAGGTCTGCAGGGGCCTGCTGCAGCCCTCTCAGGTCTCACTGACTGGCTGGGTTAGTCCTTTGCATTTGCCACTATAGTCCCAAGGTGTGACTATTAAGTAAGCACTCCACTTCCCCAGGCATTTGAAGAGTACCAAAGAGCTAATGGGCACCCCACCAGAGTGTGGGTACTCTTTGCAGCAGCTGTGAAGGAGGAAATATCCTGAAAGCAAATACGTCTGTTTTGTTTGAGCAGCACCACTTCAGATGTTCATCACTGGAGAAAGATGACAGTTGCCTTTGTGCCCCTTTGCTTCCACAAGTGACTGGGAACACGAGCAACAGTCAAACCAGCACAGCTTTCCTACCAGTGCTAAAGGTTGAGCACCCTTCCAGAGATCACCAGATTGTCTGAGTTTCCTCAAACCTGTTCAGAAAGACACAGCTCTGACTTTGTGTCTTTCTGCTCCTCCCAGCTGCCTTTGTTGTAGCCAGGTGACGGAGGGAAGCTCCTCCTATCCCGTACTGGTTTTCACACTGCTGCAAGAGTTTCATGTGTGGGAACAGCGAGCTGCCTTGTATCCCTGGTACTCACACAACCCTATCACACTATGTAAGCATCCACTTTTACTTTTCCTCACTGCATTGTTACCTGAGACATTTATAGTGATCAAGGAGTCCACAGCCACATTAATTTTTGATATGATTAGGAAAGTTTCTTATACTCCTTAAAAACCTCCAAAAATAAATGAATATTGGGACTGATGAAGGTGCTGGGCTGAGACCTCTGGGACCCCAGCTGTCCCACAGAAAAGGTTCTTTATGGATAACAACAACCAAAGTTCCTGTGCATGTTCCTACCCAGGTGCCTGATACTGCATCATTTCTAGCACTGGCAGAGCAGCTTCATCTCCACCAAAGCTCTGTGGAGTAAAACACCAGCCCTCTGCCAGACCATTCAGTATATTTGATGCAGAAAGTTATCAGCAGCTAAAAACAAGTCCTAGAAATTTTATTTCAATGCTTTTGCGTATAAAAACATACAGCCCCCTTTCACTTAACTGTAAGGTTATTCTGGCATTACATAGCTTAGCTATAAAAAAATTGCACTTATTTTGCAGCACAGGTAATATATTTTCAAGGCATTTTTTCCTCTCTTTCATTTGTCAGGTTGTTTGAATGACCAAAATGATAATGTTTGAGGGGAGGCATCATACTGTAGGACAAATTATTCATTTTAAACGAAAACCAAATAGTAATTGTGAATATACACACAGGATGAGGCATTGAGGAGAATTAAATCACTGAAGCAGTTTGCTTTGCATCATATGAGCAAGATGAAAACAGGAACAGCAAAAGCTCTGAAAGTTTTATGTGCAGCTGGGACATGACTTTGCGTTTAGCCTAAAGAGAGAAGCAAGCATCACTGGATTAGACATGGTGTTGCTAGGTAACACTATGCTACCTTTATGGAGTCTATTTAACTCTGGCCTTCCAAAGAAGACTTTGTGCTTCAATAACATAAATATCAGAAGGAAGGGTTAAAAAACAGCAGCTGACTACAATAAGATCCAAGTACTTTGACAATAATGTCTTCCTTAAAAGATCTATTAACTGAATGCTGTATTAATTTTCAAAACAGTTTTAAGTAATGGACAACTCTTTAGATATTTGGCATGGTTACGTGCTTTTCCATACATGCATGTGTGCATATGTGCATTTCTGCTTATAACTTTGTTTCTTCAAGCAAATATTTACATAGTAGTATAGTTTGTTAGACCAAAACTTGTTCTAACAGCCTGTTGACATATTGGCAGCTCTGCTGACAACAGAGCTCCACTGTGATCTATTAATAACAAGTTTTCTTCTAAAACCAGTTTATATTTGGGCAGTGCACTGAACAGCACACTCGATTTAAATCTTTCTATATGTGCATGTGCACAGTGATTAGTACTGATGAACATCCTGGTCACACACAGCATCTGCATGTGGCTAATGGGTCTTGATACCCTCCAACAGGTTTTGACACTAGGCAAGGTCACAAAATGTCTAACTGAGGAGCCTCCAGAGCCTCCGAAAGTGCTTGGTTCTCCCAGCTGGATATACAATACGGTCATTGCTGGACATGCACACTGTACGAAGCATGTCCTAACACCAAGTGCTCTGTTCAAACTTGCTTTCATGCTGCACTCCCAGCTCACACTGAACACTGCCTCCTGGCTGTCTTATGAATTCACTCACAGAATAAGGTAGTTAGAGGGAAGGGCTATCAACATCTAACCTTAAGAAGTAATCTGCCATAGTATGAAGCTCTCAGTCACGGCACAGAAAAGAGCCCTTCATGCTAAGCTGACAGGTTGCTATTCCTGGTGTGTAGAGAAATTCTGCTCATCTCTTCTATTACCATATACTTAATGGAAAATGTCAAAAAGGTAGGTGAAAAAAAGAAGAAAGTGCTTGTTTAAAGTGCTAGATTGACACTACTGCAGCCGGTGACTTACCTGCGACTGCGAACTGGGGCTTTAATACAGGGACATACCCATTTACAAGTAAAACAGCACTTACATTTCTTCAGCTTATCCATTCCCGTGCACATATGGTGACAGAGGAAATTTGGTGATACACAGCACAAATAAATACTCAAAAACAACATGTGAAGACTATGGCTTAAGGAAAAGTGTGGTAACTTTGCCATAAAATAGCTAAATTCCTTTGTCTACGAATTCATTAGATTTCTGTCTCTGGACTGTGCCTATTACCAAGAGGAAGAGGAATTACTAAGGATGCTAAGTAAATTAGGTATTATCAGAAAAATAGGACACTTTAACAAAGCACTATGAAAAATGAGAACATGTCAATAGGATGAGGAATATTTAGTCAACTACAACTCTATGTATACAGTTACTACATTGATCTTATTTCACATTCTCAGTATCAATGGAGAAAAAGGATCAAAAAGGATGGAGACCTTTGCTTAGACAAATTAGGAAAAGAAAGCTCCTGTATGGAAGCACTTAGATTTTGTCACTTGTTTGTAGAGCTCCACAATGCCACAGTCCATGAGGAGGCCTAGAAGATGCTGTAACAATACAAATTAAAGTGTTTTTCATAGCCACAACAGAAAAACAAATAGTGAGTCTAGAAAACAACCACCACTGCCATAGTCAGGGCCACAGGGATGCTCAGGGGTCTGGAGCATCTCTCTTATGAGGAGAGATTGCAGGAGCTGGGCCTGTTCAGTCTGGAGAAGAGCAGACTGAGAGGGGATGTCATCAATGGGATCAGTATTCTCAAAGGTGGGTGCCAGGAGGATGGTGCCAGACTCTTTTCATCGGTGCCCAGTGCCAGCACGAAGAGCAGTGGCCATGAACTAAAACACAACGAGTTTCACCTCAACATGAGGAAGAACTTGACACTGCGGGTGGAAGAGCCCCTCTCTGGAGACATCCCAAACCCACCTGGACACGTTCCTGTGTGCCCTGCTCTGGGTGACCTGCCCTGGCAGGGGTCGCACTGGGTGATCTCCAGAGGGCCGGATATATTTATGAGAGAATACTCATAGGTTTCATCTACAGTAAAATTATTCTGGGGCTAAATAAGAGGTGATTCATTCATTTTTTTGACTCAGCAAATTTATTTCCAGAATGCAGACAGTACCTCAGAGACTCTTTATCCACTTTGGGGTAAATTCTGCATGGAGTTTCTTTTCATTGTACCTTTTTAGTACCTCGTACTGAAAATTGTACTTTCAATTTCATTTTTACCTTTCATTTAATTTCATTGTACCTTTTCATTGTTTCCTTTTCAGTACCTTTTCCACTGGTACTCAGAAGCTCCAGTGTACCCATGTGTACCCAGCTACTGAGGCATAGATAGATTTTCCTTTGCATAAACTAGTTTAAAACTCCAAACCAAATATTTTAAGTAAAACAAAATATAAAGACTGTCTGAATAATTTGTAGTTTCAGTCTAAACCTCAATAATCATCAGAACTTCCACTTATGGTGGGACAAATCATTCTGGAAAACAAAGGAACGGAAAGGGCAGACAGGGAAGGAGAAATTAGAGAAATCTTCTTTTTAATGTTTTCAATCTTTGAAGGAATAGGTAGCCTCTCTGTACAATTAAAGTAAAAAGGGTAATAGGAGATACGGAAGAAAGAAAAAGTAGAATCACTCTAGGTGATATGTTATAACCACTTAGAGAAATGGACAGTGTTTTTAGCCTTTACTCAGTTTGCACATGGAAAACCAGACATAAATCAAGAGGTTACGCCTGCTGCATCCTTCTGATTCCAAAGCTGTAGCATATGTGTAGGGCAGCTGTAGTCTGGAACCCACTATCTCTTGTTTGTCTTTCCACCTAACCTCATTTCACATATCTGTACCCAAAGCCCGCTGGCAGTCAGTGAAGTCTTTCCATTGACCTGAATTGATGCTGGACCAGGCGGTCCTATGGGTAAAGATGCCCAGCAGTAGAGAGTATGTTGTACAGCACAGTGTTTTCTTGCTCACAAGATACACGTGAGTTTCAAGGGCAACATTTAAATTACATTTAAATCACATTTAAATCCTCTTCTTCTCATTACAGCTGTTAACTACAGAACTGTAACAAATAAAAGTAGTCTGATGATGGCACCTACAGAATACAGAGAAATTACAGAAAAGCAGCAGTGACAATAGCCTGTTTAATTTGGATTTTAGAGGATAATCACTGTTTTCATATTTTCCATTCATTCCTTCAGTGAGTTGCTGGTATGCCTACGGCTATCTCGCGAATAATAAATGAGGTACATGGAACGAGGTACCTAGCAACACTGAAAATAAAATTATGCTTTTTATTTGCTATTGTTATTTTTTAATCCTTCAATTCCAAAGCCTGCAGGGCTTAGTTAAAGCCAAAGAAAGGGTATACAAATAAAATGACACATCGTGTTATGCTGGGCACGCACAAGCTATTTTCTACAGAGTAACATTTTGACAAAAATAAACTCTAACCAAAACCACGTAACTAAACCTATGTCAATGCAAAATAGTATGGGTTGAGTGAGAGGTGAGGCCCCTTTGAGTGCGTTTGGACAGTTCTGCATGGCCAGAGAGCCACGCAGAAGCACTAGCTCAGGTCTTCAAAGCAGGAGAGTCACACAGATTGACAAATGGTCAAGAGTGAACCAGACCTTTCAGTGCAGCACAAACCTGGTGTCACTGCTCAAGTACCACAGCAGTGCAGCTGGCGTTTCAGAGTGCACACACACAGAGGGGAAGCTTCACCGTGGCACTGAAGCATTTCTCACCAAGATGCTGTGACTGGCTTCCTTGCTGCTGCTTTTTTTTCCCTTTCTATATTCTAGAGAAAACATGTTTAAAAATTACCCAACACCCCCAATATTTCTTTAAGATAGATATCAAACAAAGGAATGTATGGAATAACTACTCACAGATGTGTTGGGAGGGAGGAATACATGCTGAGTTGAAAGAATGGGCCAGCTAGACTTTTATTTATTGAAGGGGCTGAAAAGATAGGAAGGCTGAGAACAAAAACTCCTGAATCCCTCCACTCTAACACTTTCTGTGGAGGCAGATAACTATGAACATTAAGTAAGGCTTCTTAAATTGCCTGGGATATGTATGTCATAACAGAATTTCTTTCTAAATTCTGTCTACTACGTATCTATGCAATTTCTGTCTTTCATAGGTAAAGGTAAGAACTCGGAGAACATCAGCTTTCCCAATGAAATAGAAAAATGTGGGAACACCATGTGTGACAGCTTAGAAGAAGAGAAGTAAACCTCACACAAAGGGGATCTGCTGGTATTAAAAAGGGAGTCTCAAGGGAAGTCATCACTTGCGTCTTTCCGAAGAATATGAACTATAGAGAAAATACAGAAAAACACAGAGGAAAGCTCACATTGCAGGATAGGTCACAAAAGTGTGAGACTGAATAAAGCCCCCACCGGTGTCAGAGCATCTCGCCTTGTTAACAGGGGATTGTTCCCAGCAGTACATTCCACTCCATCCAACTTCATTTTAAGCGACCTAAGCAGATGGGCTCCCATTACTTTTTTAGGGGGAGACACCCTTGAGGTTTTCCTCTCGTGCACAACCAACACAATTCTCTAACTACCAGCAGCTTTTGGTGTTACACACACCACCACCGCTTCCCCCACCTTCAAGCTGCCAACAGCTGAGCAGGGAAGAGAGGGTGAGTTTGTGCTACCCTGTCCTGAGACTTGAGGAAACCAAACAGATCAATAGTCAAAATATCCACATCTGCTCAGAAGGTTGAGCATACACAAAAAGATTCAGCTGAGCCCAGCTGGGCTATTTACGTATATAAGACAGACAGATTCAGGAAGGCTGTTCAGCCTGGAGAAGAGAAGCTGTGTGGAGACCTCAGAGCAGCTTCCAGTGTCTGAAGGGGGCTATAAGGATGCTGGAGAGGGACTCTTCATTAGGGACTGTAGCAATAGGACAAGGGGTGATGGGTTCAAACTGAAACAGGGGAAGCGCAGGTTAGATATAAGGCAGAAGCTCTTCCCTGTGAGGGTGCTGAGGCGCTGGCACAGGGTGCCCAGAGAAGCTGTGACTGCCCCATCCCTGGCAGTGTTCAAGGCCAGGTTGGACACAAGGGCTTGGAGCAAGCTGCTCTAGTGGAAGGTGTCCCTGCCCGTGGCAGGGGGATGGAACTGGATGATCTTAAGGTGCTTTCCAACCCAAACCAGGTTGGGATTCTATGATTCTATGAAGGAAGGAAGACTGCATTTATGGGAAGTTTTTTTTGACGGCGGTTGGAACTAGAAATAGGACTAAGACCTTCAAATTCCCTTCCAACCCAAACCATTCTACGATTCTATGAAGTTTAGTCATAAGACTAGGAAGCTTCTGCAATGCTGAAAGATCAAGTGTTCTGTTTCAGCCAGGAGGCCAGATTTGTTCCTGCAAATGTGGGATGTCCATGATATCTTGCCACCACACAGCCCCACATCACCCACCAACTGCAGTGGGTGGCCAGGGGTAAGGTATGGTCCGAGCATGGTGTGCAGGCAGCATGCTGACTGCATGGCCCAATATTGCTAACCTTAACATGGAAACCCATCATGTCCTGCACAGAAACCTACTCCGTGCACAGTAGCTTAGTCAGTGATCAGGCAGTGAGTTTCAGATGTGTACCAGCATTAGCAGAGTAGCTACATGAAACACATGGACAGAAGACATTGCTGCAGCCCAGCATAGCTGTGCAGTTTCTTCTACAGGCTGAGCAGATTATTTGCTGAGAATCTGAGATCAAGCTAAAATTTGACCCTAGGAGCACATTCAAGTCACGCAGTGTATTTTCAAACAAGACTCTCATTCAACTCCTATTCATATGCCCAATAAAATGGTACATAAAAGATGCAGTAAAATTTGTATTTAAGATAGCTAGTTCTTTCAAATTAATCTTACTGTAACAAAATCCATTTAGAATATAATTCCGGGTGAAACTGCATTCATAAAACCAGTACCACAACCATAATCTTTTACTGTATTAATGTTTCTGATATTGGATACAGGTACTGACACCATCCTTTGTAATATGTAATATCATTTCTGAGAAAGAAGCCTTCTCAAGTTGGATTTATCTCTAAAATAACATCTCTATAAATAGTTTAGTGGCAGGGTAATAATAAAGTGACCTATCAGACAGGATGTGTGAATTCAGTCAATCGAAGAGTATCAAGCAAAACATTGACCTCATATTTAAAATAATATACAACATAGATACAAAGTAACAACTCAAATCCCTACATTAGTCACAGTGTTATGGCAGGCAGTTTTAGTCATTCATTCATAAAAATTAGGCTTCACACAGTTAATTGCTCCCCAACCTCCCTGCACACAATGCAATTTGCTTTATTGCCATTTGAAATATGTGGCAGTCACAGCTTTTCAAAAACACACATTTGAAGTTTTCTGAATAAATGTCTTGGTAAAGTGTTGATATACTTTTAGATACACTTGTTAATCAAAAAGATTCAAGAATCCCATAGATGCTGATGCACAGAATTGTGTCACATTTCCATACTCCTTACCCACTCTGCCCTCTTCATGTCACAGGAAGAGACAAACAGGAAAAACTACAAAAAACTCTTATGTTAAGTGATATCTGTACCTGGCAAAAGGATATTTGATATTGTGCTGTCAAATCCCAGACACGAGATTGATTTCAAAAGCTCAGTTTCATTTGGCTAACAGAAATTTATAAAATTCAACGTAAGTCACCCAATTTTTCCTTGTTTCAGATAGAAAACAATGCAACACCCTAGTTTGACTTTTATTAACAGCTAAGATGATTTATGAACTCAGAATCATACCCAACTTACTGAAGTACCTATAGTATTCTATTCTAACTTTGGAGGAAAGCATGAAGTCAGGTGATTTTAAAGCTGCTTCTGGCTTCATGTTCCTTTATGTAGTTTTCATACAGAGCCCAGATACCAAAGGATGCTGCTACTCTATCCATGCTCCTAGAACAACTCAGCTGGCTGATGGAGATGGCATGAGGCCATGCTTATCCAAAGCTGAATCCAATGTGACCATATTGTGAATGCAGTGCATGAAATGAGAGGTAAGCCCAACCCTTCACCTGCTCAGATCTGAACTCCTTAAATCCTTTTTTTACATCCAGATGCCACAAAGGTAGGCCCAAATTTCACAGATTTACAATCTAAGACTCTGCTGATATAAAAAGTACAAGATCAGGCTTGAAACGGCAGAATTACTTGTTGCTACCAAGCCTTTGTCTGGCAGTACAGAGTATTCCCAGATCTCTCGTTGGATTGAAAACTCTCCAGTGAGGCAGATGTTTTTCCCTATAAATGCCCTGATGGGTCAGCAGAGAAGACTACACTGTCACTGGCCAGCTTGTCTCCAGACCGAAATGCCACCCAGCACTTTTTATTCTACTTTAAATTTTAAAGGAAAAACACAATCACTGGCTTTACTCCTCAGAAGATATTTCTAAGCAACACCATTTGTTACAACAAAGTTTCAGTGCAGAGGCAGAGAAGGTCAACACCAAGTCAGGTCAAATCAGACATTCTCTGTTAAGTTCAGTGTATAGATACAGTAAATATAACCACGTTTATGTAGATCTAAAACTACCCTGCAAACAGGATATTTGTAATTAAGCGTTGTCCTTCACTGCTCACACATTTACATCGACATCTAGGTCTCTCAATTAGATTTGGAAACAATAAAATTGTTTTTAGCAGTCTAGAAATGATGGCCTAACATAGAATGATCATATGGGAACCCAGGTCTCCACAGGAGCATCACCCACACAGAAACAGGGATAACAACCCAACCACCAACAGGTATGCTGTGCAGAACACTAAAGCTGACACCACAGACAAGGCCTTGGCATTAGCCCTGTCAAACACAACGTATACTAAAAATACTGAAAACTCATCTGTCTGACATAAACTGACACACTGTAACGTAAAACTGACTGTTAAATCTGAAGTGCCTAGACCTCCTGGGATCACGTCCTCCTTCACTGCCCAGATCGGTTCTTCATGCTTCTCACCTGAGGGTCAGGACACAAGCTGGTCCACACTGGCAAAATTCAGCTAAATTCAACAGAATTACACGGGTTTCAATCAGCTTCAAGGTTCATGGCTGTACCTGAGCCCTTCATATAATAGTTAAATTAACATTGTGGTTGTTCTTCAGAAAAGCATGGGTTTTCACTGGTTTCTATGCATTAAGTGACTACCACGCACAGTGAAAACCCTTGGATTATAAACTGCTGCTGGTAGTTTTACAGCCTTTCCTGCCTCTTGTAAGGGTCATGGCTGACTAGCACTTGTCTGAAAGGCATGAATAACTTAGAAACAGAATGCTCCCTTCAGGCAGGTGCCTGACCATTCCACAGAGAAGCAACCTTGGATGTACTCATTCTAGCCAAATAGCACTAACAAGTTTTTAATTTCCAAATGTTTTTATAAAGTCCTACTGAAACTAAACTAATATTCCAGACCGAATGCAGTTTGGGATTTTTGGGGAAGACACACTCCTCATTTCAGTCATTGACTTCAGAATACCTTTATTCTCAAATCCTCCACACAGAGCATACAAGAGGAATTAATTCCTTCACCCTGTAAGTAAGAACTTGCATATATATATAAATAAAAATCACCTATTATCCACTTTTGCTCTAAATACAAACTGCATTTCTTTGACCATAACTCCTTTAATACATAAATACCTTTACAAAACAGAGTTAGGTCAACCAAAATGCCCTACTAAACTAAGCCAGCATTTACAGAGACCGAACTGCTTCCCTTACACCAGTACTACTTAACAGTTTTTTGCACCAGCATTTATAATCCTGTTCACATTCAGGGCTGTGAGGGAATGGGATGTGTGCCCACACACATACATGCACGAGTAGGGCAGTGTAGTGAGAACAAGCAGATGCTACACACTACTCATGTTGCTCAATAAACTATAGAGGATACCTAGCTAGGGCACTGAGTGGTGAGTAACAGCCTACCCAAGGTGCAATACAGGGGACTGTAGGAAGTCTGCCCCAAAAAACTATGGGCCCGAGTTTAATATCTGATCTCATAACCACTGCTGCTTTGAGGAAGAGGTTGGACTAGATGACCCCCTGACATTCCTTTCAAACAGAATTATCTGCAATCCCTTCAGGTTTAGAGCTGTATAATTCATACTTCTCAGGGCAGGGAATCCCAGTTTTCTTCGGTATCATCAAAATATAATAACTTGCTGTTCATCAGATATTAATGCCTGCACAGAATTTATAATTTAGCAATTACATTTCAGGTATGCAAACGCAGATCCTGTAAAATGTGCAGGTTATCCCTAGCAGAAGAATAAATATGAGCCTTAACTTATAAGTTCTCATTTTCCTCCATTAATGTGTAACAGATTAATATGTTCTATGAGCATCTATCCCTTAAATACGGTACAGAACTTTGGAATCCCTTCAGGATGTAAAGTACTATATAGACACATGTATTTTGCAGCTGTTCTTTTTAAAGTATTAATTACATGTATTCCAATAAATGGCTGCACACTGTATGGTTTCAGACTACAGAGTCCAAACATTTCAGCGGTTCCAAAGGAAAATCAAAAGAAAGCAAAAGAAAATCAAGAAGTTTTTAAGAAGCACCATGGGGCAGTTTGGAACGAAAAAAGCCTTGTATCATACACTAAATGCTGCTTGAACCCCTTCTGGTTTGCAGGAATACGAAAATTTATGACACTAAAACATGGTTAGAAGTGACAAAAAATAATGGATATTTGAACATTAGCATAAATATATCTCATATATATTAAAGCTAGAATTTATGGACGTTAAATATGTACCAATGTAAAGGATGAAAGAATGCCCACGACATAGTGGTATTCTGCCACATAGGCTATGCATGTAAAAGAAATTAAAATACGTAAACAATGCATTCTGAGTTCTGTATTTGCGTATGCTGGGGTGTTCGGTGGTTGTAGGATAGAAGATGAAAATTTCATTACATAAAATACATTTTATAAACAAGCCTTTAATTCTAAAGTGCTCTGCATCCATTCTGCATCTCTTTTCAATATGCAGAAGCCTCATGTATATCATGCAATTTTCCAACTTTGTATCTACCAACTGCACAAATAACTAATAAAAGCTACAGAAATAATAAAGTTGTTTTCACAAATGAACTGCTTTCAACCCTGCATGCTCAGACAAAGCACAGGCAGCTCTCTTTTTGTTCCTTCTTTCTCTGCCTAAGTGGTGAAAGAACAAAACTCATAATCCTCCAAACACAGCCAGCTGCTTTGATATTTAAATTCCAAATAAATCTGGGGAACTGATTTTGATGTACTAGGGAGATAACCTTCACCATTTCACCCCTGAGAAAGGCAAGAGGATTTAATGTGCACTTGGAAGAAATTTGAAAGACGAAGGACTCTTTAAGCTCTGCTTGCTTTACATTAAAAATATTTACTATCATGCAACCGACAGCTCTGCTCCTGCCCTCGCCTCAGTACACATGGCCTTACTTACTCTGAAAGAAAGACTTTAGTCGTTCTGCCTATAGACAGAGTATTTCTTTTCCATTCCACTGAAGCCATCAGAAGGACCAACTAGGTTTTGACTTGGTTGCCTTGCATCTGTATTTGGCAGTTTAAGCCATGCTGAGACAGGCAGGATGTTATTACTTAGAGTGGGACTGTCTGCTGGGAGCACTTCCCTCGGGAAGAGAAACACGATTCCTAAGTGAGTTGGAGATGCAGCCAAGAAATCTGGAGATCGCTCCACCTTGAGTGATAGGATTCTATGATCCTTCATTGCCTGCTCCATGTAGGTGAAAAGGTGCACAACTACCGATTGCCATGATATCTGGTTTAGTTTAAAAAAAAACGGGCAAAAGCAGACTTAACACTATTAGTAACAAAGACCAGTCAAAAGGAATTTCCAACAACAAACCAAAACCAACCCAAAACCACATGCTACCCCCCACCCCCCAAAATGAAAACAATCAAACAACACTTCCTGCCTTTAACTTTTCTGTTTTCTATCAAGGTTATTAATAATCTTAGAAAAGTTCAAGGGAAAAGGTGAGAGCACTCTGTGCCTCAGTGTTCAAATTAAATGATAGCTTGGGTTACCATACTCTGCCCATTGCCCATAATTTCAATGGGGTATAGTATAATTTTTCACAGACATAGTTGAACTGTTACAACATTCCAAAGAACATGCTAGAAACACACATTAATTAGTCTTTCCTTTAGACAATAATGATTTGAACAAAGCTGGGAAACCAAGCAGTACATAGCAGCCTTTTCCCACTTCATAGCAGTGTTTCACCACTTCAGAGCAGAACATGAGAAGTATGGTCCTGAACTCACGCTGCAAGAGGAAATCCATAGCCCCCCACTCCAGATTCCTTGCCTAGTTAACAAAGGGACACCTTGCAACCTCACAATATTTGTTGAAGGTCTCTCACCTGAGAATTGGTGCAGTTTGACTCTACTGGGTTCAGGAGATCTCCACAGGTCTTAATCAAGCAAAGTGAACTTTGGAGCAGCTTTAGGTTTCAGAGTAAATACGTATGTGGGAATATGTTTAATCAGGCATAGCACATATCCAGTTTGCTATAGTAACTTCTGTAAGTGGTTAGGAAGTTTTTGCAAAAATTCCTTTTTAAATGTGTTTCATTCACTGGAAAAACGATCTGCAGTTTAATGCCATAGCCCTTCTCCTCACAGTACAACTCAGTAAACTTCAGACCCCTGAAGTGTGTTTCCCAGCTTGCATACCTGCTCCTTATTCTGAATGAAACAACTTACTAATCTTAGTTATTTCTTCAGCTGGACTGAAGTTACCTGATCTAAGTCAGTAGCTGTAGCTCTGTGAAAGTTTGTATTTAATAAACCTGTAATTTTTAGTCATAGGACAAAAACCAGAAGCAAGACTGAAAAGAACAGACATCTTCCTTTTCACTTTGCTGCCGTTTCTTCACATTTGAATGACACCTCTCCTCACATTTTGTAACACCTTTATCTAAAGCAATAAAATATGTAAGATAAAAGAAATAATTAAGATCCAGGGGCATATTCTGCAAATAACTTTTGAGAAAGCTCCCATTTAATATCGATAGGAACATCCACCTTAAGAAAACAGGTTTGTTATATACATCTTGCTGGAAATTGTTTTCAAATACAGTGTTTATCTCAGAAATGCTGACAAAAGTCCTAAGTGTGGTAGGGGAAGCTGTAACTATAAAGGCTGAATAAAGAGGCACAGTCTTGAATGGGAGGCAAATACGTTAAATTACCCCAATTCTGCTGAACAAATATTTCCCTTTTCAAAGCATCTCATACTTAAAACTTGCCATGCAGTAACACTTTTAAATTAGGTAATAGAGATAGTAGGAATTTCAAGCTAACTAGAAATACAAATACTGGTCAAAGAAAACAGACTCACTGAATTCTCTGTGTATGGAAGATTGAAAACTTAAAACACTGTGTTTATTTTAACAACATTTTATGTGGAATGAAAATATTAACAACTTCAGGAGACACTTCAGTGTATCCATAGAGGTTGCTGAGTGATTTTTTTATGTAATTAAGTATTTATTTAAAGTATATGAACTACTGCTTGAAATTACAGGCCAGGGAGGGGCTGACCAATTTTCAGTCACTTTTTTCTTCAGCCTATAAGCAAACAGAATTGTTATAGAATATATAACAATAGATTCCAATGGGAAAGCATCAAACTGACAACACTTACAGGCCCCTCTGGATCTGAATTAAGGAAAGCTGCAACTGCAAGCTAATGCTTAGGCTTCTATATAGATTTTTACATTTCCCCTTCAGCCTTCTAGTTACACACCCAAGAGTAGCACAGCATATATGTTGCTTAGGCTTCTGGTTCATAACTGGCTCTGTAGTGGAATAATGCAGAAGCAATGAGTGCAGAGCTATTTACACAAGCTTAACATTTTCTATAGTGTAACACTGACCTAGTATCTCCTTTAAGCAACTATTGCCCTCTCAGCCTTCACACACAGAGTGACCTTGACTCTAATAACCTGTTCTCAAATATGGAAAGCTTCCTCCGTTCTAAATCAATATTTCTGACTTATCTGGAGGGAAAAGAAGGTTCAAATATTCACAGGACACAATGAAGATATGTATGGATTGGCTTCATGATAAAGAATCAATTAATAACGATCCAATGGAGGCTGTAACAAAAAGCAATTTTACTCCTAGTTTCCAAAGAAGACAACAAAAAGATGGATTGGATCTAAAAATGTGTGCCACTATACTTCCCTTCCCCCCCCCCCCCAATCAACTATCTATTAACAATGCTGCATGGTGAGCAATGTCAACCCTCATTTCATATTCCTAACAAACTCCTATGCAGTGATTTTCTGTCTTAAGCCTAAAACATCTTCTTTCTTTTTTTGCCTGTTTGAAACCAGAAAAGGCACATTGCCGTTACCTTTCCTGTACTGTAACAAATTAGCCTGGAAAAAATAATGTAAGGAGTAAAATTAATCAGAATCTGTTAACACTTAACAAATTCATGTTGTGCTTCCACTCTTCAGCAGTAAATAATGATCCACAGCTTCCTGCTTTCAGTAATATTTTTGTTGTTCAAATGCAGGGGATTCTGCAATTTAAAACTTAAAGAATATAGAGAAGAGACACCCAGCTTCTCTTTCTGTAAGTGCTTCATTCTAGGAACACTATCTTCCATTGTAAACCTGTATGTTATAATGTTAATTCCTCTATTAATTTCAGAGAGAGGTGATCTGTAACCCAGCATGTACACATTTTGCCTTGCTTTATTAACTGGAAAGCAAAAAAGTCAGAACAGTTTATGTTTAAAATGTGCTGCAAAGTGGATGGCAACATGCTACATTAGGAAGCGAGTTCTACTGTCTGGTATTCCCAGTGGTTAAAACAAGAAGTCAGTTCTCTCATCTGTGCTAATGTGTCTCTGGTTTTAAGAGAATCAGCATCTTCTGGGACATTCAGGGGTTTGTGTTTGTGCACACTGAATTTACAAAAATATCTTCAGAGCTGTTCGCGAGTAACTCATTCCAAGAGAAGCTCAGCAATCCCTTTTGATTCCAACAATTGGACAATTACAGTGTTTGAAGCAGTAATACTTTTAAGATCAATAAATCACAATGTTCTACCAGGTAAACATGCTATTCCTAAACTGATTGTTTTCCTTTTTTTTTGTTTTTAATTTGTTCTTTTGGGTAATTGTCCTCTAAGTGTTGTTTCCAGCCTAAAATCACAACCCAGTAATATTTTTCACTACAAACTGATTTAGTTTTAATTAAAAAGAATGGGTTTTAATCATGACTACACCATTAGATTTTTTCTTAGATAACAAAGCTATTATCACCACGATTTCCTTCACGACAGGGACTGCATCTTGATGCACTGTGGTTCCTAAGCTCAGTTGTTCAATGCTCTGAAAAACTGACTGTCTGAAGGCAAATTAAAGCATATTTGGCCTAGATGCATTACGAATCTTACTCATCTGTCACACTCCTCAGTAACTTTACTCTTTGAACATCTACCTAAAAAATTCTCACCTGCAATTGTATAATTAACTGGAATGAATACAGAAGAGAATCATCTTTACTTTCTCTGTGTTTCTGTAAAAAATATATTAAGATGTTAAAAGTGTATATACTTTTTAATTATATGAAAGTTTCACTAGCAGCTCATGTAGTTCAGTCTACCCTAATAATTCCGGAACATTTAGGAAGAAATACTTAAACCTTTCCTTGCAGCTGTTGTGTATGTTATCTTATTTTACAGCATTTTAAAAGCAGGCCATAGTCTCTTGATGCTGAGTGGATCAACCTGCCCCGTGCTGGACTGTTAAAAACTTTTAATAGAAACTAAAAGCACAATGGGATTAGGATAAAGCAGTAAGCCCTGACATTGACTGGAAGTTTGACAAAATTATGGCTCCCTACTTACAGAGCGCAGGAAACCCGCAGCCTTTTAAAAAGCATTGTACAGCAGAGAAAATACGAGTTGAGTAGGACTCAGGTGCCATTATGCAAACCATGTTTGAGAGAATGCAGAAACTCTTTTACACTTGAACATCTGGGACTCACTGCATGGCTCCCAATAACCAATGAGACAGCACAGGAAAAGGCAACGAATGCCAGATGTTAGATATCAGTCATGGGCCATAGAACAGTCTCATTACAGTAAGGCAGGAGTAAAAGTATCTTTGTAGTAGAATGGGAGGGAGGAGAGCTTTACATAAGCAGACGGACATGTCATCTCTGCCAAATTTTCCTTAGGGATAACGTTATGATTCATGTCACACTGAAGTCTTTGTGAAAGCAAAAGTTGCTACTTTTTCAGGAAAACTGCTTCAGTGTTTACAAGAGGTACTTGCTTGCTGTGAAATATATGTGTGTAACACCCAGTGCTAAGGGTCACCTCTCGGATTTTAAAATCTTCAAGGAATGGCTGGACCATGAATATCCTTTCTGCTCTACTCCTGTAAATGACTGAAGAGAAAATGAGGATAAATACAGTAACCTTAATTTCTCATGTCCCACTTTTCCTTTGCCTTTTAGTTCTATGACTGTGAACTGCTGGTAGGTTAATAAGACTCCAGTACTGCTTTGTCTCTATCCCAGCATGGGTGTGACAGAATGAGATGGGCAATTATGTGTCAACCAATACTGTATCACTGAAAACACTACAGTAGTATGTGCTGGAGACCATAGACATCTACACACCTAGTTACAATTTTCATGGCAGCTATAAATCAGGTAATAATGACTCAGGTATTACTCCAACTACCTGCACTTTCAACATCCAGACATGAACACGGACCATGCCCTCAGACCTGAATGCCTTCAAGAACACGTAAGTTTGTATTTAGCTCTTACACTGCAGTTACCTAAATAGTGTTTGTAATTTTTTGGGGCAAATGAGATGTATATGAGATATATAACCTACATTACATGATTATATCTGTTGGACAGAAAACTTTGCTTCTTTTTGTATATATAAATAGACTATATCTAAAATGAAATAGACTGAGGCTACCTACAAGAATAATCTCCAGAAGCAAGATTATCCTAATAAGCATTTCCTAAGCAGATCAGAATAGGGATGGAAAGAAAGAACAAGAGAAAAGAGCCGAATAACATATATTTTGTAAAACCTTTGTTCAATGAGAATGGCTCAGGATACCTCATAGCTGGTACCTGAACGTGGCCCTGTATTCCATCCTTAAGATCTTTTTCAAAATTGTCTGACTAGGGCTTTTAGTGAAAGAATGATGTATCAATATTCAACATCAGTGTATTTCATCCTCAGCGAGTAGCAGCTGCATAGCAGATAACTGACAGTTTAAAGAGAAAGCTTTCAACAGTTTCATTTTTTCCCCAAAGCCCCAAGTAGATCACACAGCAAAATCCTGCCCTGACACTTCAGAGATGCTACTGACACTATTATTTCCTTTTTCTTTCTGGCATTAATATTTTTAATACAACATTAGACTAAGAAAATATTAAGTAGAGAATTTCAAAAGCATCAGGTATCTTAGGAAGACAAGCTTCTAACTTCTAATGCATCCTACTGTTAATTTGATACTAAATTGACAGGAAGCTGAAAAGGTAAAGCCTTGTGTCTGAATTGTTATTCCATAGAGTTTGCAGCTGTCAGACGAAACACATTTGGCTTTATTTGCATCTTCAAGCATGAAATATTACATGAAACTGAAACTGAAGCTATAAGAATTATACCTTGGGAATGTATAAGCAAGAATGAAAGCAATTAAGGGAGAGATATCTTTAACAAGAACACTATCAGCAGGCCTCAAAAGGATGGGAAGATATTGTTCTCTTTTGTATTTGTTTCTGAAGAGGTCTAAATATTATTTATATGTATATACATATATATTTCTTAAGATCTGATACTACCTTCTATCTCTATAAAATCTATGTCGCTGACCTCTCACAAGCATTCCCATGTCTGTTGTTTTGTATCCAGCAACACCATGTAATTCACTCACTTGCTGAAGCTGTGCTTGACACCACAGGGTACAAAATAACACAGAAAACATTATCTGTGGAAGAAGAGAAGATTGCCTGATGCTGGGAATACTCCTGTGAACAGCAAAATCAGCTCTGCCCTTTCAAAAGTTAGATCAGCTGCCTGATTGATTGCCTTCCCCCTCTTTTTGTGGTCTTTTAAGAGTTCAAGAATTGGCTGGAAGATCAATATAACTCATGGTGAAGCCCCTCCAAAAGGAGAACGAAAAGAAATCTGATTTTAGTTTAGGAAACTATTCACCAGGATCTGCTGGGTGCATCTTTTAAGTACCAGACAAAATGCAGGAAGCCTTGCTGAAAAAATGCTCATTAAATTTTTGGGGCTAGAAAGGGAAGAAGTAAGGTCATGTTCTGCAAATATCCTGTACAAAGAGAAGGAAAAAAAGCCACTCAAGTGTTTCGACGCTGCACTGTGACATATTTCAATCATTTACAGGAAGCCTTCAGCAATGAATGCAAACAGGAAAGTTCTTCCTCATGAATAAGTTTGCCTTTTAGCCAAAAAAGATCCCCAGCTGCCCTGTGTAAATTCTGCAAAGGAATTCTGTTTCTAAATTCCCTGAAAGTCAAACCACTCTCACTCTATACAAGTCTCTACCTAGAATATTTCCTTCCAAATATATATTGTCAGCTATCTTGCTCAGCTATGATAAAGTTAAGAGGATGCATATGGTAGTTTTGGATTCCTTGGTGCTACAGAAATTGTTCAGGAAGTGTACTCATCCTTTATAAACAAAATTAGCAATGTGTATTTTAGTTATTGGGATAGGAATTTACAAAGTTACAAATCCAAAACAAAAATCCAAACCAAGAGCTATTTACTCTGTGTGTAATCCAGCAGCTCTAGAGGTTTCATCTCCAAATGCAGAATTTTGGGGGTGAAATAAAAGATGACATGTTCACAAAACAACAAAGAACCCCAATAGCAAATGTAGCTGGAAAGGACCAAAAGCATCATCTTTCCAGGAAGAAATGCTTAATTGCTTCTTTACCAGAACCTGCATCTCTACTGAAGCATGGTGACGTGGGACTAGATGACCATTTGTCTAACTGACCAGTACATTTCCTTGGGTTTGGTTATACAATGTAATATGATACAACAGTGGTCACGTAAGGAAAACTTCAGGTAAGGAAAACTTCTACCTGATGAGCCTCTCTCTGCTTGCATGAAGGAAATGTAAATTACATGCACAGAATGACAGGTATCATTGCAAATCTCTTAGATTACTTTATGAGGCATCTGCTATTCTCCTGCTTTGGTGAAGACACACATGGGGGAAACCATCACATGAAAGCTGGTCACCACATACCTGAAAGACTGCATCACAGATGTGCTTATCATGAAACCTGCTACCAGGTGCAAAGACAAGAGCATAACTGTACTGTACAGGTGATGAACCTGAATCTGCAGGTACAGAAACAGCCAATGTCTCTAACATTTTTGGACGTATCATATATATTACCAACATATTTCTATATCATCAGCAATGAAAAGTGGTCATGGCTCCAATATTCTATGCATTTTTCAAATGAAATGAAAAGATGTATTCCTCCCTCTCCAGAGCATGCAATCTAAATTTCTATCAGTGTCATTAGAGGGGGTTTTATGCCTTGATAGGTTATAAACTGTTACAGATTAATTTTAAACTAGAAGTGCATCAGAGAAGTCTAATATATCCAGCTCCTTCTAAATTGCTCTTTGTCAGATCCGATGGCTTTCCTCTGTCTCCTCCCACACACTTTCCATCACTCCTGAAAATTGCCTCATCTTTGAATCATTACTGTTGTAATTACAACAAGAAAAATCAGTAGTAGAAGGAAAAAATCTTTTACATAGAGAGCATTATCCTGGACAAAAATATCCTGCTGTATCCAAAGATAACACAATGGTGCATTATTAATGTTTCTATCGATTATTGACTTCATAAGATGACAATCTAAACCTTTTCACTTTATATGTGGTATTCCTTCCAGCTGACAAAAAAATAGAAACATGACTGAAAGCTGGAAAGGGCAAAGTCATCAGAAAACACTCGGGAAGGGGCATGTGTGTATGGATTTTAGTAAACATTTGTTTTAGTAAAACCAGAGGTGGAATAGCATCCCCCCAGTGTGCAGTTAGGCGAGTCTTGGTGCTTTGAAGGGTGAGGATCTGAAGTATTTACCTACTGGGTGTAATATCTGCTCTTTGTTTGGATGTTTCAGAATGGCTCAATATATACTTTGACAACCCATAGTTCTGCAAATACAGAACACACAGATTAGTCTCCTTGGTTGGATAAATGATCGATTTACTTCTAAGAAAGAGCAGCGTTAGATTCTTACAGGGGATGACAGTGCAAATCTTACCATAGGCCATTATAAAATAAAGTACTTGGAATGAATGCTTCCTCCTCACTTCAAAACAGACTGGAAGAAAGCTCATACAGTTCAATGACTTTCTAGTCAGCACAGGAGGATGAATTACCTCTGCTATTCCTGACAGAGCTTTGTCTGATTTGTATTTAAAGGCTCTGTTGATGAGGATTCCACAACTTGCTGTTTTTCAGTTACCTTACAAGGTTTTTACTAACACATAACCCAAATATCCCATACCGTAACTTGAACTTCTTATCTCAGTCATCCTGGACAAGGAGTCCTCTCTGTTTTCCCACATGTTTTTATGTACCTGAAAATTTTAGGTTATTTCCCAAAGGATCCTGGTTCTTCAAAATCTTGCTTCTTTATTCAAGGACCTAGGAATATAGAAGGTAAGGCATAGGGCTAACACAGATTTTCAGATCCCTTTTTTACTAAGGAACGTGTCCTACCATTCGACATTTTCAGTAGAGAGGCCAAGGACTCGGGGCAGGACAGAGAGTCGCAGATCCCAACCTCTGGAGTTAGATTCCAAAAAGCAGCAGCAAGGATAAAGCAGTGTTGGGTTTATGGTTGGACTCAATGATCTTAAGGGCTTTTTCTGACCTAATCGATTCTAAGCAGAGTCTGCAGAGGCGCACACATCACCCTGTCTGTGTTTTGCCTAGCAGGCAGATAGCTGGAGGTTCAGCTTCTATTGCTGTCAAGGCAGGGATAGCTCATTTGCTATTAAATAGCCTTGACTACAACCTTTTGCCACTTACTATCAGGAAGCAGGAATGCTTAACTGACATCTAATGTAGTATGTGAGCAGATAAGAGTAAAGCTTTGGGAATATGACAGATACAACCAAGAAAACCTTATATATCTCCTTCAGGTGAGAGCTCACCTTATAAGATACGTTTGCAGACTTCCACATTTTACTCTTAAATAGTCAGAATTAAACCCTTATTTCACTGGTCTCACAGCAAGATTTTTACCAATGACTTAATAAGAGTTGTATTTCATGCTGCAGCAACATGAATAACAGAGGGAGTTAAACTTTTAAAATGGTATTTTTGACTGTTTCAAAAGATCTCTGTATATATCACACTTTCCTTAGTGTACTATCCTGACAGTATGTATGGAGAAGATTCTCAACAATACTCTAAAAACAACAATTTGAAACATCTAAATATTATTTTCAGTGTCAATAACAGATCTGTTTTGTAACAGCTTTAACAACATTCAGATAATTCAAGGAAGAGCTAAATCCTCCATCATAAAATTCCAGCATGAAATCAGTTCAAGATTTACCAACTGCTATACCTTAGTCATTTGCTTTGTTATTAGTTTTCCAATATTTTTTTCCTTCTCTACGTTACCCTCTATTATTTAGTTATGACTTCCTCCATAATTGCAATCAATGAATAGTAATCACTTAATAAACATATCCTGACAGGTCTATTTTTGCACTGGGAAAAGATTCATTTTCTTTATCATCACTCCAGTAAGCAATCTTTCTTCTTACCTGAAGTAGCAAAGTGAAATATAGTGCCTGGTGTAGAGTTCTGCTCTGCTGCATACAGCATTTGAGCAGGAGCAGACACCACTCCTTGCATTTTTCAATTATTTGGATAGAAATTTATCAAAATCTGTGCAATGTGGAATCTGCATTCTCTGGTTCTCATATGTAATTCTGTTGGTGCACATGGGTAAAAGCTGCTTTACCCAAACAGCTTGTGAACACTCAGCTAATAGCGGCATTCAGGGAGACTGTTCCCAGCATTTTTCTTAAAATGCAAGTATTGCAGAGAGAAACTGCATTTTTGTTACACATTTTGAGCTTAGATACTCAACACTGACACATCGAAGAGTGTGCAATCTGTCACGTCTCTATACAAAGGTCTAATTTGATATTAAATAGAGTAAAATATCCTGAGTGAAGTTGGATACCTGCAGGTCACTATAATGATTTCTTTTCCACCAACTTTTTAATATACCAAGTGAAACTGGTAAAGAAAGACAAAGAAAAAGAAAAGTATTTTGGTTTGTATATAGAAACCTGTCTTTTTCATCACAAATTAGATCAACTTGTTTTCAGTGGGCTTTGCCTGAAGCCACTGAAATCAAAGCAAGTTTTTCTACTGACTTCAAGAGATTGCAGATTTGATTTCTCAATGTTATTTTTTTAGTTGGACACTCCTCAGTGAGTAATTGGACATTAAATGGTCTGTCAATCTTTCAGCTGAAAGTAAAACCATTGAGGGAAATCTCCACATTAAAATGAGTTTCTGTAAACTTTATGTCCCCTTTAGTTCTTCACACTAACATTTAAAACACCTTGAGCAACTGATCCTGGCTTCTGATTCACTCTAAGGACAAATTTTCCAGTGGTATCTCCTAGCATTTCTTGTACAAATACTGACCAAAATTGCTTTTACCAGCCTTATCCTCCAAACTCTCTGTTTCAGCCCCACATAACACGAACTGGTGGGATCAAACTGAGCTGAACTCCATTTATGGCAACATGCTCTGTGCTTCTGTGAATGGCCTCACAATCAGGCCTCATGAGATAAACGTATGGGAATTCCTACCAGTCCCCTGTCACAGGGATATCTGTCTGTCTGCAGGCAACTTCTGACTGCACAAACTTTATATACAGTAACTACAAGGGCAAACCTCATTTTTTTGCCATAGTCCCATCTTTGCCATAGGCAGACCCACATTCAGTTTCAAGGAAATCTTTCCAATACATACCGAACAAAAAAAGGCTATGCATATTTTAACCATTTTAGCAGTATCGCCCTTCCTCTGAAAAGAAGAATTGATAATATGTAACAGTAATAGGGCAAATACTGCTTTCACAGCTCTAAAATTAGACTAAAAATCTCACTTGAGAGTTCACTGGTTCAGCTTGTAATTTTCAGCATTCTTTCAAGGTATCAGTACAAGAACACTTTTTGTGTGCACAGTAATGAAGACTTTAAATGTACTAATTACTTCTAAACATAGGCATATTACTAGGAGATTATAAATCAAAACAAATTTTGTGCAAAGCAGCAACTTTTAAAATAAGCAATTATTACACAATGCAAAGAAAATTTATATTCTAGGCATTTTGTGAGGATCAGGGAAGCACTTAACATGAAAACAAAATGCCTGGATTAATCCAGCAGAGATATGTTGATATGATGGAAGTCAGAAAGCAATTGTGAAAAAACACTCTGCATCTCTGCTGGTCACAAAGTGTTCAGTCATAAAAGCTTTGATTTAAAGAATATTAGCATAGTGTGGTGGAAGCATGCAGCACCACAGCATCAAAGGATATGCCCCCAAATGATGTACATTTTGTTTTTAATTCTTTCCAATAAGAGTATATTTTTAGTTTCCAACTTGTGTGTATTAGAAATGGTTTGTATATCCAGGAAATCAGAGGGGAATGACAAACAAAAACAGCTTGAGGGATGCACGAATCTCACCATACTTTTAAGTAAAGAAATAACAATTCACTTGTAATAGGACTGTCCCATTAAGGTCCCTGATTGCCATGAAAATCTCAATTGACCTATTCCTTTGTTAAACTTACCATTTTAAGATAGTTAAAACAACATGACCTTCTCTTTGGAGTCACTAGGGTTTTTTTAAGGTATACCTTAGTCCTCCAAAAATTCCTTGGAGAAAAATACAATTGCCTGAATCTCACATTGTCTCAGGAGTTGGATACTCTTGTTCCAGGTAATTTTGCTCAGACTTCTTAGAAGAGAAGTGATCACTCAGAATTTCCCATTTTTTATTACAGTATAGGGAAAATAACAATGCTCTCCTTTGTTGTCAGTAACTTTACGAAATCATCCAAATACACTACCTGACTGCTTGTAGAGACAAAATGAAGAACTCCATTTAGGAACAGTTAATTCCCCTTCAGAATAGATCTTCAAGCACAGTAATTGAGAGGATAGAACATTGCTGCTTTGTGTAAGTATAACCTTTTTGAACTTTGCAGGCTGACACATCACAGCTGAGCTGCAGCTGTGTTAGTCACGGCACTCTGCGTGAGGCCAGCGCTGTACTGAGCAGCACGCCATTAGGAAAGGGTACAGCAGCATGCTGCCCTACCGACAGGCCCTCTCATGCTGGGACTGTCTATATGCAAACACCATGCCCACTGCCACAGCACAGCACAGGAGAAGGTGAGGGAGCTATTTTTGTTACACCAGGAACATTTATTCCTCCCCAAGTTGACCCCTGCTCTGTGTGGTGATGGTGGTGATGTGATTCAGATGTGATGTATAATAGCAGGAGAGCATTGATGCATCAGCCCAGGAAATTAAAAAGGACGCCATTCACACAAAGGAATGTTTAGTTAAGTTTGAAAATCTTGGCTCAGATGATACCGTGATGGACCATTTGTTACATCTTTACTTAACTAACGTTCATTTGCTGTGGAATTTGTTCTTGGGGTTTTTTTCTCTGCAAATCAATTTGTTACTGATTTTAAATGATTCCAAGAGCTTTCTGCATTTCACCCAACACATTTTGAGTCAGAGATAATATTTGAAAGCACTAGGGTCCTTAAAGGAACAGCCTATTACAATACACAACAGTAACTATGTCTCTACGATTTATGAAAAGAAAGCAATATGTGCCTGTTTCGGTGCCTGTCGTTTGCCTACCAATGGTGCAGTGTTCCCCATTCCAGCCCTCTCTGCATTCACATTTCCCATCTTTACAAGTTCCATGCTCCGTACAACGGGGATGACACACACGCTGGTCACACGCCTCTCCTGTCCACCCTTCTTCACAGCGACACGCTCCACCGATGCATACCCCGTGGGTGCCACAGTCCACGGAGCACACTTCTGGGGGGAGAAAAGAATAAAGGTTACAGCTAGCTCATATCACGGCAATGGGGCAGAAGCAGCAACCTAGTCAAGAAGGGAAAAGGGAGCAGGACAGGTATGCTTTTGCTGAAAACCATACGCTGTCAAAAGCTGGCCTGTTCACATTCTGATTAAAACTGGCATTTAACTTCTGCTTAAGAAACCAAACTGCATGGTTCTAAAAAGTTGTTGCTGGACAGACTGCTGTAAAGCTACGTCCTCCATTCAAATGCAGACCCGTTCCAGAGGTAGCTTCCTCAACACCTGCAGCAGTGAAAAAGGGGAGAATGCAGCTCTCTTTTACCCAAACCTGGACCTCTGGTGATTTTGATACAGACATTGATTTGCAAAGAATGAGACTGAAACTCACCTAAAACTCACTCAGCAGAGAACAGTGACAATTCAGGGTCACTTGGACTCTAGCAGTGACTGGTAAGACACTTTCAAGAAGAGACTTCTGGAATCCTATTGCTAACATGGTCAGCTACTCAGTGTCTCACTCCAAAAATTATTCTACTGCTCTCTGCCAGCTGAAGTTGTAGAAAAGTAGAAAAGTCTTTTGCCTCATGCATCATCAAGGACACTGACAGTGAAACTCTCATTCATGAATTTTTCTGGCTGCTGATGCAGGAAGCAGAAAAAACCACATCTTGATATTCACTTCACTGGTGGGGTATTCTAAGTCATTAAACTTAAGAAATAACTGAAAAAGCGTGAAAACTGTAAATATTATTTTGAGAGACTTGCTTATGCCCTACAGCTCTGTCTCAAGGTTCAGCTTATGATATAAATGGAAAATTCCCATCATTTTTTCCCCCACAAATAGAACATTCGCTGTCTTGTCAAAACTGTTGGGTATTGGATTTTTTTTTTCCTCTTTAGCTCCTTCTGTCAGAATAATCAAGTTTTACAACTGTAGGCCTGGAGAGGATGAAATTTTTTAGCCTACATTTTTGTGCCTTTTAGAGTCTCTTGCTCTCATATTATTTTCTTAAACAATACATGTAAAACTGGGAAGGGAAAAGTATCTCAGAGTTGAAAAGAGATTTTTCTGCTTTGTGATGTTTTCATCAATGAATAGCATTTTGAGGCACAGTAAAGCACCCCCAAAAACATACCCAGTTTTAGTGTTATAATGTTATAAACATAAATTATGGAAGTTTTCTTTACATACAGATATGTAAAACATATTTATAAATTATGGAAGTTTTCTTTTACAGTTGGGAAAGAGATGTGAAGCACTTACGTAGCTATTTTAGACCTAATGAGAGCCAGTATTAGAATGAAATACAAACTCCTAACCTGCATCCTGCTTGCCCCCCAGCTGGCAGCACCAAATTAAGAATGTCACAAAAAATAGCATCTAAGATATATACACACTTCCTCCCAACACACTAAACATGACCAAACATGTTCCAAAGACAATGATCTAAATTATGTGCATTTCAAACTCACCACAGATATTAATATTTTAACAAAATAGGAATATTATTGCAAGGCTGGAGAAGAGAAGGCTTTGGGGAGACCTCATAACAGTCTTACAATACCTAACGGGGGCTACAAGAAAACTAGAGAGGGATATTTTACAAGGGCCTGTAGGGAGAGGACAAGGGGAATGGCTTTAACCTGCCAGAGGGGAGATTGAGATGAGCTCCTAGGCAGAAGCTCTTCCCTGTGAGGGTGCTGAGGCGCTGGCACAGGGTGCCCAGAGAAGCTGTGGCTGCCCCATCCCTGGCAGTGTTCAAGGCCAGGTTGGACACAGGGGCTTGGAGCAAGCTGCTCTAGTGGAAGGTGTCCCTGCCCGTGGCAGGGGTTGGAACTGGATGAGCTTTAAGGTCCCTTCCAATCAAATCCAGCCTCGGATTCTATGAAATCAGGAAAAAATATTGTTCTTACCAACGGAGCAGTCAGGACCCATCCAGTTGGGATCACAGCTACACAGACCTGTGTCAGACAGGTAGGAACCATGCCCACTGCACTGGTCTGGACACTGGGCTCTGGGAAGCTCGCAATTTATTCCACCCCAGCCTGGGCTGCAGAGACATTCTCCACTCACACAGACTCCGTGGCTGGAGCACGTTGGATCTAAGCAATCAACTACAGAAAAAAACAAAACCAATGTAGGCAAAGGTCAGTTCACACAATATGATATTTGGAAAACATGTAGATGAATGCTCTGAGAAGTTTATATCCCTGTCATAAATCAAGCAAATTGAGGTAGTTCTTCAAGTCATATTAACACCTGGTCTGAGAATGGGAAAGCACAAAATAATTTGTGTTTTACATTGGCTCCAGATAAAACAAGGGTGTGACTGAACAATGAGACTGTGCTGCAGGATTGCTGTAGGGAAGAAGCACAAAGATTTAAAAATAACACTAATATATATAATAAGAGTTCCATACATCAGCCTTCACCTGGGGACATTTCTTCTGAAATACATTGACGTTCCAATGACTCATGTACTGTAGTTGAATAACAAAATAAAAAACCCTAAGTGAAGAAATTGCACTTCTTACAGGATTTTTTTGGAGTACCTTCATCGATACTGCTAGCATTACTATTGAAACGCTGGAGCACTGTGAGAATAACATCATGATGTCCACTTTCAGTAGCTAGAAGTCAAAATATCACTGGCTTTCACTTTCATTCAGACTCCTAAATTATTCAGGCATTTCTGAACCTTTGATTCGTGGTCCATTAGTAGCTCAGCTGTGAAACTCAGAGTCCTAGTTACTTCAACCCATATTTTAACTAGCAGATAATTCCTCTTAAAGAAAAAAAGAAAAATACATAAAGATATAGATTTCATCTTTTCTCAGTCCAGAAACAACAAACTAAGAAAGGGAATAAATATAGTTATGCTGGAAAATCCTGGAATGAAATTTCAGTTGCTCTTTTAATCCTGATAAATAAAGGAATGTTACGAGTTCCACATAAACTTTATCAGTAACATCACGGTTTTCCAAATTTTTATCTTATATAATAAATTTGTATAAGCATGCTATGTTCTACCGCAAATACCAGCAGAGAGGCTTTAACCAACTGCCTTTTGCTGTGGAATTGAGGGCCAAGGTCAAATTCATGTCCTGAATAAAATGAATTCATCTCATGACTGGTAGATATTAGCTCACAACAGAAGGACCAGGAATGATTGGCATGCTCTCTTGCAGCTCCAGCAAGATCTGAGTTTATAATGAAAATGATTTATCTCTCATCTTTTCCAAACTGATCCTTCTAAATTAAGGCAGAGACATTTTCACTCTACCTTATGTGAACAATACTTGATCTTTCAAATCTCAACTTTTCTATAAATATAGAGTCTTGTCAAATTATTTTATGTAGCTGCAGAACATTTAAAGTAAGTATATAGATTAGATACACACAGAGGATTGAGGCAAGCACATTTACAGATACAATAACATCAGTTATCAGAATAGTTTTGACTTTAATTCAGACTACACTAGCACAGGAATAAATTACTATAAAACTTTTAGTAAGATTATAATTTTAATGACCACAATGCCTATAGATTGTTGTTTGATTGGGTTCTTTTTAAGATTTAATGCTTAGTTAATTGGAAATGAAAACATTATAATGCAATTTCATATTTATAGGTAAACCAAGATTGTTTTATGGTTCAGCTCAGATAACATCTGATAAATTCATAAACTGTTTCAGATTTTTTGGTTTATGATATTTTAATGTAAAATGTAAAAGGCAAGATATGTGTAGCACTGCATGTGGCAGGACAGCTAACTTTAGGAGATACTGATGAGTCTTAATGTACTCTCCGCTTCAGAAATGTATTGTCTTCCCAAATGAAAGTACTAATAAAAGCTATGTGGAGCGTATGACAAACACCACCTTCTCCTACGTAAATTAACTGCCTTGCCCCATCCTGAATTAACTGTTCATGCAGATAAGATTTATTTCCAAAGCCTACCAATATCCCTAAGACCCCAATCTCCCTTGTTTTATAGAATAACATACTACATAACTTTGTTCTTTGTTCTAGACAAATACACTTTATAGCTGTTTTATTCTATCATATGGGTAAGTAATAGCTTTCAAAGTTTAAATTGAAGAGAGTTTTTACTTTGAACTCAAATCTTATTCTATTTTAATACATGCTCTTAGAGCTATCATCTTGGGCCAGATCCTCAGCTGTTAAAATTAGCATAACGTGATTACCTGCAATAGAACTACATTGCCTTATGCTGCAGAAGTTCTGGCTCTGAGTCTTTACAAGGGTTTATAATGGTATGTAATAAGGATTTATAAATGGAGCTTCTTTGGTGTTTAAACAAAGGAGAACACGCCTTAGCAAGTAAGTACATTAGACTTAGAACTCATAGCCCCTTGGCAGCTCGGATCATTAGAGCTCATTTAGCACTGGGCTCTCTGTAGGTTTGACAAAAATGGCACTGAAAGCAATTTATACCCCTAAGGACAAAAAAGGAGGTCAAGGAGCTTTCTGAACAATATGTATCATAAAGCCCCCAAAGAGCCATGAATTACACCTACAAAGTTAAATGTCATTGAAAAACGACTTGACTATGAAACTCAGAAGAGAACCACCCTTAACTTCACCTCATTTGGCAATTTCACTTGTCTCCCCCAAAAACAGATTGAATGAAACCTGACAAATATGCCACTTCATCTTGTGTGCAAATTTGTTAATAGAACAACAGTGTTTATGCTGCAAAAATTGTGCATCACAAATATTGACTGTGGTGCCACTTTCATTTCAGGTAAATTGTTTGAACGATATGACCATGATGAATATCAGAAATGAAGAGCTAACGGGAAGAAAAAACATGCTGACCCATTTGTTCTAATTCAATATCCTAGTAGGAAAATGGCAAATAAATCAACTTCCTCAATTCTTTTCAGAAGTTCAAAACAATAAAGGAGATTTCATATATAATATATATAAATACAGCTATATTTATTTGTATCATTAGAATGATAGAATTTTAATTTATGCAAAAAACTTTTCATAAAGTCAGATGATTCCCTGGAACTGGAGAGACACCACTTAATGCTATACTGTTTTTCATGTAGCTCTGGAATTAATGTGAGAAATATGTACAGAAGAAATGGAATTTTAGAGTAGATACATGATGGATGCTTTTTGATTTATTTGTAAATTAATTTATTGACTTATGTATTGCCCAATGCTGTATGCAAAAGGTTATTTTAACCTTTCTTTTCATGCTATTGGCCCCTTCTAAGTTTGCAGCCAATCACTCCTGCCTTTGTCGTCCACTTACCTTTTTTTAAAAAACCCTCATACCTTCAAGTACAGTGTTGATTAAATAATGTATACCTTTTCACCTCAGATAGCAATTCACCTCTTTCACTGTGAGCGCCTATTTCTCTTACAGGAGTGCTAGGGGACTCAAGATGTCTAGCCCAGATATACCACAGCCATTCTAAACAACCAAAAGCAGAGAGAACTAAAAGTTCCATGCAAGTAGCTGGAAATTACAATCAAGATGAGGGAGGAATTGCTTACGAGGTAAAATGTGCAGAATCAAATGAAAGAAAGACCATTTCAAGCTATCTGCCATAGTCTTTCTAATAATACAAGCATTGATATGACAACACAAAACATGATAAAGTTTATATAATTTAATTAGACTAAGCAAACAATTGCATTTCGTAACAGAAAGAGCTTCTGCGTTCCTTGGGCATAGATAGTCTTTTCCAACTTAGATTTCAATGAGAATACTAGCTATAGCAAGGCATTTCAGATAATTTTTAGATATTTCCTATAATCACACACTCAGGGTGAACTGAGAACTCTCAATTCTAGCAGGCAAAAGGACATTACAGCATTTTCTGGATATAGTTATAAATGTAACCTATTAAAAACAATGGGAAAACTCTACTGACTTCAATTGAGTTTTGGATTAGGGCTTTAATAACCAGTGTTGCGAAGCTCTCCTGGAAGGAGATGACAAGAATGAACTGAAAAACCAGCTGCAGTGTTGCCAACTAGATCCACTAGTGAGGATCCCTGCTTTTTTTTTTTTTCCCTTTTAGAAAAGCAAGTTCATTGAGACTAACGCAAGATCTTGTCCTGCAGTTGATGACTGCAGTCCATGGCAAAGAATAAAACCCTTAGTGGTTTAGGTCCCTCTAGTTTTCTTCCCTTTGTTTTCTGATGGGAGAAACAGCTGTTTACTATAAGGTAGGATGAAAATTGATACACATGGTGCACAGCTCTGCATCCCACTCAGAATACTCCAGAGAGACTCTTCAGTCCTAAAACCATGCAGTCCTCAAGCTATCACTTCAAGCTATCAAGTCCTATCACTTCAGTCCTCAAGCTGCTCCACCTTTTGGAGAATTAATAAGCTCTGAAATGTCACCATAAAGCAGCTTGAACTATTACTGCTCTGAGGATGTTCCAAGGTATGCTGAACTGTCTATTTAACAATTGGCTGGGGAGTTAAATTCTCCTTTAAAACCATACTAACATATTTTAAAAAGAAAAGCAATCCAATTTACGTTGTGCATTTTAACATAAACTGCTGTGAATAAAACCAATATTGAGCTTAATCTACAACCACATTTGCATGGGTTATTTTGTTAAATTTGCTCATTCTACATACACAAGGAATTGGACACCTTCAGCATGAAGAGCTTTTCTGCATTTAAAGGACACACTGGTTTTGTGCACAATCTACCTTTCTTTAATCCCATATGACTACAGCTAACAGGAGTAATTTGCCCGACATTAAGTCTAAGTAACATGAACACTTAAGTCTTTGAAATTTGTTTCATCAACTTCCGTATTAATAGTGACTGATATGTTTGCTTTGTGTGAAGCTGCAGATATACAATTCTGTCTATCGCTGCTCTTTATTCCTCTGCATTTCACATCTAAATTGTTCAATAAATATAATCCATAAGAAAAGATTTATCTTCACTCTTCAGCAAAGGGATTATTCAGGTTTACTTGTGGCAGACATTCTTAATACTGCAAAACAATGTATGCAGAAGGCCAGAAGTGTTGTCTGAGCTTTGATCAGTAAAATTGTGATGGACTACAATTTTACCCTCTTATACAGTAATCTCCTACACTACTTTTACATTAAAATTTTTATTCTGTTCTTTGATTTTCTGTAGCCATTAAACAACTCCAAAACCCAGAAAACAAACTCACAGCAAGGGAAGAAAATGCCCTACCTTCTTCACAGTTTTCTCCTTTATAGCCAACTGAACAGACACAGTTCCCATCGATGCAGGAACCATGACCTCCACATGAGGGATCAATACACTGGCTGATGGGTACATCACATTCTGGACCTTTCCAGCCACTGTAGCATAGGCAGGTGCCTTTAGAGTACTGACCATTGCCACTGCACAGAACCGGGCAAGCAGCTGGAAAGAAAGGAAAGAAAAACAGCATACAGGGTCATACATGTACTCACGTAAATGTACACTAAAAACCCACTATCAAATACTTATACATATATTTAAATATATCCATTTACTGGGGGAAAAAAAAAATCTAGGATAAGTTGTGGTAGTTCAGTTCTTCATTTCCCAAAGGAATTATTGATTAGTATTTAATAAAACACACATTGGGCAGCCTGAGACTAAAACTACTATTCTTCATAGACTATTAATGATGTTTGGGATAAATAATGAGAGGATTTGAACAGACATTCTGACATTACTCTGCATTGTTCCACTAGATAACATCCAGTTTTCACAGAAAGCAGAACACAAAACATTCAGCCCCCAAAACATTCGATAATGTACCATCTTTCTCCTTCCATAACACTTTTTAAATGTAATATTCCCAAAATTTTAGACCCTTTGACATGTTATTTTTCAGTGTAAGGGTCTTGAGCACAGAAATAGCACAAGCATCCATCTACAACAAATGCACCTTGCCACTAATATCCCTGTTGAATCTTGTTTTCCCAAATCCCAGAGTGACTGCTTTTACCCTATGTGTAGTGGCAAGAAAGCACCATTAACCCTTATCCCTCCCTCTTGTATTATTAAGGGGGCAAGACGCATTCAGAGCAAATACTCATTTATGCAAATGAAGTAAGGCCTATGAATACTAAAGGTAGTCACAGGTCTTGGTGCCAGGAATCATAGGTTGTACATATGCAGAGCAATGGAAAGAAACAAGTGGTTTATTAAAAGTCAGTTGCACGTGAATGTTACACTAAGGCATATTCACACTCCCAAATGCCCACGTCTCCCACATGAACAAGGCAACCTGGGAATTTATATGCCTGCCAAAGACTGAATGTGCGGTTACAAGTCAGAGAAATGAAAAAAAAAAATTAATAACAGAGGAATAACAGAAAATGGGAGCAATGAAGTGAATCTTTGAGAAAAGGTACACTTTCGTGCTCTTCTCTCTGATGCAGTTTGATAAAGATAGTATTTCCCTGTCTTTTCACCCTTCACAGTAATCAGAAACTAACACCAAGTTTTACAACACCAAAAATACACTCAAAAGCTACTATCAATCATTAAAAGGTCCTAATGTCTTCTTGCTTCTATTATCCCTTTAACTTGAATGATCAAGAAGAACCTGAGTAATGGATTTCGTACAAGGAAATGTGTAATTGTCCAGTTATACAACTTCTCCACTTTTCAGTTCTGTAACTCTCATTAATCTTCGCTGTCCCATTGATCTGCTGCAAAAACACATTTCAGAATAGAGTTTTCCAAGATTTTTCTTATTTGAAATGGGAAAAAAATGATCAGAAAAAAGTAAGTTCAGACTTCTAACCTGAGTTAAGATTTAGAGTGCTGAGAATTATTTCAGTTAAGGGGATAGATGTCACATGCATAACCTTTTTTAGCCTATTTTTTTACAGTAGAATAATAATAAAATCAGTGTGCTAATGTCTGAGGTTTAGTTGTTACCCTCATCTCTCTTAGGGCAATATTATCCATTCTTTGGTAGGATGGATATAATATATAGTCCCCAATAGGACTTCATTCCTCTTCATTCCTGTCATTCTCTCTTACTGTAAGTCTTGTTCAGTCTTTTTCTTCCTCACTCAAAGAATGAATACAAACCTGAATAAAATATAATTTCCAACAGCAGTGTTGTGACTTCAGCTGTGACATATGTTCACAAGTGCTTTATTGAATTCAGCGAAAAATTTATGCTAAAGTTCTACCAGTTTTGCTTTTTGCAGCTGGTTCACGTCATCATCAAACACCCTTTCATGACAAACAACATGATGAACTAGTAGCAACTCAAATGCCATGTGACTATTCCTTCTGTCTACATGCATTACATCATGGAGACTATCATTCACTGCTTTTCACTGCCTAGATATGTTGACTGCTGCTACTGTCAGTCATATAGTTGAGCCATAAAGAAAGGGATCAAACCTTCAAGTATGAAGACCTGGTGGCACAAACAATTCCTTTGCCCTTATTCTCCATTTCACTGCAATTAAAAGTCTTGTTTGGGCTGAAATTGATACATTTTCCCAAATCACTGTAAGAAAGGTAATCACTTCAGTTCCACTCTCTTTACTTGCCATGGTGTAGAGGACCTGGAGGTGAGTGATCAGAAGGCAGCTTCTCCTGGAAACCTGCTTCAGTCATGAGTGGCAGGTTTCTTGGTGCCACCTTCCACACCCTGACACACTGTAGAGACACTGTCCCTTTACCTGGGTCTCATCTCAATACAAAATTATCTCTCTCTAGAATAAGGCACCTCTCAGCTCCTGTATGTGTTGATAAAGCTTGCAGTCCCTTTGTTCAAGTGTCCCATGGAAGGAAGTAATGTTGCTAGATGCAAATTCTCTGTATGCTTCCAAACCATGGCAGAGACTCAATGTTATCCTTTTTAATGGTTGCCCAGTGTGGATTCTCCATCGGCACCAGGACATGCCAGCATATGACTTGCTTTTGCCTATAAACATCCTCACCATACTGTCATAAAGCTGCATAGAAGGAGAAGGTCCCAAGAAAGCTAAATGAATCAGTAGACTGTAAACCGTTTCTTCAAACAACATTTGTTCAAGTAGTTATAAAGACAAAAAGTTAAAGTTCACTCACAAGCTGGATACAAATGAGAAATAGCTTTTTTTGCTTTGTTGCTTTACGCATCAATATAGCACTCAACTCCTGAAAGAACCTCTGTTCTGCAAACCTCTCCTCTGGAGTCAAAACTCAGATAAAAGCAGTAACTCTATTTGAACATCACAGTCCCCTGAAAGAGGGACTGAGCAGAAATAAATCCATTATTAGAATAAATATAAAAACAAAAGCAAAAAAGCCCAAGCAACTTTGACATGACCAGCCTAGACCTAGCTAGATAATACAGTGCCAACCACCTGCTGTAAGATAGCTGCTCTCCTTGCCTTGCCCATAAGTCTCATTAAGCAGTCAGCAATTGTGGTCCAGCTAACAGAGATGTATGTCTGTTATCTGGAACTTGTCTATAGGAAAGCCATTCTTAGCTGCCACTTTTGATCTGCATTTGCTGGGTTCAATTTCTGGAACACCAGAGACTGGCGCAGCAGAAGGATTTACTAGATGGTGCTGGATCTCGGGCTAAACAGCTCCCACAGTAGGTTTCTTTAGTGCTCCTTTACTCTGCTACAGTGCTTTAGAAATTTAAGTAAAGCTGAAAGCCACGTTCATTCCTCTCTTCATGCTTCTCCCAGGTCAGAGGTCTTGCTATGGTTCATAAATCTGTTCAGTCCTTGTGAAGCTTGTATGTAGGTTGAACAGTAATCTGCTGCCTTCAGTGGTCTGCCCCTGCAGTATGCATTGCCAAGATATGACACCAGAACTGACTTTGGACAAATGAAAGAACCTGTCATTTAACCTCTGGGATGAAATGAACGCAGTAAATGTTAACACACTTGCAACCTAAAGCCACAAAGTTTAATCTACAATCCTCTGCTGGGGTTATTCTACAAGCTACATAACAGGAATATCACTTTTAGAATAAGAAAAATGACAGAGGCTCTTGGTCAGATTTTGGCATTTCCAAGACTGTCACTAGGACTGCAAAAGAAACATGTAAGCAAGAATGCAAGCAAGTGTAGGTTAAAAGAAGCTGGCAAGCTACTGCTGTAATAAATTGTTCTTCATTAATCTTTCTGCTATGGGTTTATAGGCTGTCTTCAGTGAGTAACAGAGAGAGAATCAAGCTGCTCTTCCATAGAAAACAGAAGAAGATCATCTAAAAGAGGTCTGCTATACTTATTTATCAGACCTTATTGCTGCAGGGTGACACACAAACCAGCCCACTAATTTTATATCCAGGTAGTTTCAGTTAACGTGCAAACAACTCCAACAGTCATCTGGGGTTCCTGACTGCTTATTTTCCCTATGTGAAGCAGATGGCTCTTACTCCAGGACAAAACTGACTGTTAAAAGTCTGTAGAAGGAATGAAGAAAGATTGGTTGAAGTAATGGAACAATCAAGCTCCATCTCATTTCTGTGGGCAGAGAGGTTGCACAAAGACAACCGTGTATCACCAGCACTGCCAAAAAGTGGATAGATGTCTTCAGGAGTAGTTACGGCAACACCAAAGCAAGTTAAGAACAAGAGTATATCTCCTGGGTGAAGTCTGAATAAGCAAAACCCCTAAATGTGGTTTTGGTGATGAGATTCTGTCCTTACTGATACTTGAACAAAACAGACAACGTTCTTAACACAGGTCTCAGCTGATCAAAAGATACTACAGACTTTTAAGTCCTGTAGGCTGCAGACATGTAGGAGCATGAATTAAGTGGGAAAGATCAGCCAAACATCTCTCTAAAAGTTGTCTGTCTGTCTTTGGATAGTTATTTTGGAGTAATGTTAATATTCCCTGATGCATGAAGAACAGTGATTTGATAACAGCCTGTTACACATGGACTAGGAGGGGAAATGGTAAGGGATAATGCCCAAATGGTCTGGCATCAAAAGCCACCATTTTGCCCAGTGATGCTCAACACATAGGTATCCCAGCTGCAGTCTGTGCATACACTCCTTTCACCCACCCTTAATGGTATTCACATGTACATACTCACCAGAGGTGTTCTTCTAGAGCATGGCAAGAAACCAGTAAAGGATATCTGAGAAGTCAAACTCTTGGAGGCAGTTGCAGAACTTGGTTTAGTTACACAGCTGCTTGGTTGAGAGACCTTCCCCTGCTACTTGAAGTTCCAAACAGGATCTGAAGGCAGACTTCAGGCTTGGTTCCTCTTGCTGTAGAGCAAACATTACCCTGGTGCAGAGAGAGTCCTGTACTACTAGGACCTAGGCTGTCAGTTCTCTATTGCAGACTTTTTCCAGTTCCTCTTCATAAAATAGACAAATTGGTATACTTCTCTTGAAAGTTATTTGAGTTTCTGGGCACAAAAATATGCAGATTTGAAAGGTTTCTGAACTTGCATCTGCAATGCCTGCCTGTCCTGGACCAGGTCACAAGCAATGCACTTATATTGCTCTTATTTTGCAAGCATCTCAATTTTCCCTCCAAATGTAAATTTTCAAATGGGGCATAAGAAGGCTAGCTTCCTTTGTGCCATCTACAGGCTTATTCAGAGCCCACACAGACTGTCAGGAGTCATCCCATATCAAGTCAAAATGTTAAAACATCTGTACCACAGAATATTGTGGTGAGATGCTCATGGCAGGTTGGTGAGGGGAGTCACTGAACTGGATGGACAAAACTGTTTCAAGCCTGCTGGGGTACTATTTGAGTAAGGACCAGAATGGCTGTGTCCATAATGCTTGTAAACCCTCATCTTGTTTATAAACCAGATTCTTCTTACCACAAGTTGGTGTGCATAAAAGATGACTCTGTCTGCTTATTCACAATGTAAACAGTAAAGAAAATTAGGACTGAGTGTTGAAGTGCAAGTTTAAGGCTCCACTAACAGAGCATTTAGACACCATCTAAAGTGGTCAAGCAGGTAACTCTGGTTGCCCTGTAAGTACTGTTAACTGTTCCATCAACCAATTCTAACAAGATCATCTGAAAAGTTAAAACCCATGGAAGAATTCCCTGACTAAACACACAATTAGACAAATTCATGGAATCTACAAAGTCTACTATACACAAGAGACATCATCTACAGCAGGGAGTCCTAACACAAGTTATCTCTAGAACCAAAGAATTTACTGGAGAAGTATCAAAGATGGGTACACTTTTTACTTTTCCTCACTATCTGCGTGATGCCACCACCAGAGCTGAAATCCTGGGTAGAACGGAATCTGGGTCTGAGCCATTACAGCTTTATTTCTGTAATATCACCTCTGTACAAACACACACATTCAGAAAAAACCAAAACCATTAAAACATTCTGAAAAGACACTACTTATACTCCCATGTAAGATATGTTCAATGCTTGTGGATCTGTACAGAACTTCGTCAGATCTAAGAGAAACAAAGACAATTTTTTTATCTGTAGATGTGCTTGTTTAGGAGGAAGAAGTGAGTTTTGGTCTTGAAGTTTTCGCTTAAGAATACATTAAAAGGAATGCGCCTGGCAGCACACACACCTACACAACTGTGTAAGGATCACTGTTCGGTATGTGGTCACATGCTTGTATGTCTAATTGGTCTATTGTAATTACTATGATCCAATAGCAGGGAATATGCACTGATAATGGCATGCAGAGCACTTGTTGAGGTTTATACAAAGTTTCCTTGGAGTCAGACAAAAACTTAGTTCTGCTTCCAAACACATGGACACATTTTGAGTCTTCTCATCAAGAATGATTTCCAAATTTTTTGAGTCTGGTTTTGCCCAAACAATTCTTCCCTAACCTCATTAGTGCAAGTCAGCCCTAGCATGGGGGATGTCAGGAAACAGAGTAAATGTTTTTCAAGTCTTTAATACAACCATATTAACACTTATAGTTGTGTCTCACAAATTTTCTGAACCTACAGATTGGGCAGTTTTGACAAACTCCTTGGAGAGAGTTGCACAAACTCCTAGTTATATATAAAAAAAAAATGAAAACAACACTATCATCAAGTTGTTCTTTGTTTCACTGACACCACGAAGTGTACTGAAGACAGATGTAGGTCAAACTTCTTACCAATGAACCTTTGTAGCGACCAGTGAACCTTCTGGGTGCAGTTCCTCTACGGGATCATTAATTCAGACTCTGTAGTAGCTCACACTTGGACTTCCTTTTAGCAGAGATTAAGTTGCTACTGCTGAAAGATTATGCATGATTTTGCCAGTATATAAAGATGATGGAATACTGTTTATGACAGTCTATTCTGAAACCAATACATGCATTCCAGGTCAGCTCCAAACTGGAATAGAAACACAGGAATGATCCAAACCCAATGTTACCTACAATTGCCTTCTTCCAAATACCTAAACAATATGAGTAGGTTCACACTGTTCTGGCGTTTTTCTGTTTGGTATTTATCTCGGTGACGCATATGTAACGTTTAGCCTACAAATAGTAATTTCTCTTTAATGGACAAATTAGATGAAGATGTAAGCAGGTGAAGACGTATTTTACTGATGCTAGTGCTGAATCCTACTACAGTTGTATACCAAAGCCCTGGCTGACTAGACTGCCTGCTCTTCAGAGATCACTAACTTTGGCCAGGCTGAAATCTCCTTACGAACAGAAGGATCTAGAACATCTGCTAGGTTGCTCTAAGACCTTGAGCTCTTCCAAGTCACCTCGCAGAAACTCACCCAGAAGCAGAAGAATGAACAGCCATGAGTAACTGTCACTGACATGTTTTATTTGTTACTCCATGAAACTGTTTACTTTGACTACACACAAATAATTTGAATTATTTACCAATAGTGTTACTTTACTCTTGCAGGCATCAGGCCAGTATTTAGACACTTACAGCCTTTCACAGCAGTCACGCCCTGCAATCCTTCCTTCAGTAGCCCACACATGCTCCTTACCAGGCTCCTTGCCTAGCTCTGTCAAACTGCACATTAGTAAGCAAGAAAGAGATTCACAGAAGAATTTCCAGAAGGACAAAAAACCCATCAGGTGTGTCAAATCTCTGACATTCAGAAACCATTTGGGGAAAGCAGCACATGCTGACTTAAGCACTAAAGTATGGATGCTTTAATTAATCCGGGGTGAATTTAATTGCTTTAGTTAAGTGGAAATCGGGTTAAAAATGATGCAGAGCATGCTGGGGTGTGTTAAAAACATGACATATGAGTTGGATGAATCGATAAATTAAAAGCGCACAGATGTTTTAATTAAACCCAGGAAAGTTAACGAAGATCACTAGAGACTTTTAAGCCTATGATTAATTCAATTCATTTACAATACCTGTAGAGATATGGGGATGTCTCCATTTTGGGAGTTACTGAAGTTCTCAATCGATAAGTACTTAAGCACTTCTCCAAAAATAACGGCAAGATTTCTCATAGAAGTGAGTGAACAGCATTAATTGCACACTGAATATTTACATTCTTCTGAAGAGTCAGCAAACTTTTGCTTTGGCCAAAATTTATCAAAAGGATCATACGTTTTCTCATTGCCTCCATTGTGACCTTATCTGTCAAAAAGAAAACACTTGCTGTTCCCTCCTCTACCATTCTGCAAAGGATCTATTTCTATCAGATAACTGCTTTGCTTATGGCTGTTACCAAAAAATCTATGTAAGAAATATAAATATGTCTTCCGACACAATCTATCTAGCAGCAATTTACAGAACCACAGTGAATTCTTAAAATGATCTCCTTGGGGCTGGTCACTTGTATAAGAAAATTTTGCTTCATGAAGAGACTGTTATTTTCAATAACAATAATAATGCAGTCTGCAAGAATAGGGAAAATAAAAATTAAGCAAATGTCAGGACAAATTAGAACTGATTTAGTGGTGGACTGAAAGGGCTGAAGCTCTATTACTGCCAGTGTGAAGATCATAGAATCATAGAATAGTTAGGGTTGGAAAGGACCTTAAGATCATCCAGTTCCAACCCCCCTGCCATGGGCAGGGACACCTCACACTAAACCATGTCACCCAAGGCTCTGCCCAACCTGGCCTTGAACACCGCCAGGGATGGAGCATTCACAACCTCCCTGGGCAACCCATTCCAGTGCCTCACCACCCTCACAGTAAAGAATTTCTTCCTTATATCCAATCTAAACTTCCCCTGTTTAAGTTTGAACCCATTACCCCTTGTCCTGTCACTACAGTCCCTGACAAAGAGTCCATCCCCAGCATCCCTATAGCCCCCCTTCAGATACTGGAAGGCTGCTATGAGGTCTCCATGCAGCCTTCTCTTCTCCAGGCTGAACAGCCCCAACTTTCTCAGCCTGTCTCCATATGGGAGGTGCTCCAGCCCCTGATCATCCTCGTGGCCTCCTCTGGACCTGTTCCAACAGTTCCATGTCCTTTTGATGTTGAGGACACCAGAACTGCACACAATGCTCCAAGTGAGGTCTCACGAGAGCAGAGCAGAGGGGCAGGATCACCTCCTTCGACCTGCTGGTCACGCTCCTCTTGATGCAGCCCAGGATACGGTTGCTTTCTGGGCTGCGAGCGCACACTGAAGCCGGCTCATGTTCATTTTCTCATTGACCAACACCCCCAAGTCCTTCTCTGCAGGGCTGCTCTGAATCTCTTCTCTGCCCAACCTGTAGCTGTGCCTGGCATTGCTCCGACCCAGGTGTAGGACCTTGCACTTGGCATGGTTAAACTTCATCAGGTTGGCATCAGCCCACCTCACAAGCGTGTCAAGGTCCCTCTGGATGGCATCCCTTCCCTCCGGCGTATCAACCGAACCACACAGCTTGGTGTCATTGGCAAACTTGCTGAGGGCGCACTCAATCCCACTGTCCATGTCACCGACAAAGATGTTGAACAAGACCGGTCCCAACACCGATCCCTGAGGGACACCACACGTTACTGGTCTCCAGCCAGACATTGAGCCATTGACCACAACTCTTTGCATGCGGCCATCCAGCCAGTTCTTTATTCACCGAGTGGTCCACCCATCAAATTGATGTCTCTCCAATTTAGAGACAAGGATGTCGTGTAGGACAGTGTCGAACGCTTTGCACAAGTCCAGGTAGATGACATCAACTGCTCTACCCCATCCATCAGTTCTGTAGCCCCATCATAGAAGGCCACCAAATTGGTCAGGCAGGATTTCCCCTTAGTGAAGCCATGCTGGCTGTCACCAACCACCTCCTTGTTTTTCATGTGCCTTAGCCTGCCTTCCAGGAGAATCTGTTCCAAGAGTTTGCCAGGCACAGAGGTGAGACTGACTGGTCTGTCATTCCCCGGGTGATCCATTTTCCCCTTCTTGAAAATGGGGGTTATATTTCCCTTCTTCCAGTCATTGGGAACTTCACCTGACTGCCATGATTTTTCAAATATGATGTATAGATGAGTTCAGACAATCTAGCTAACCATCAATAACGATCTAAATCTTGGTTCTCTAAACACATTGGAGTACTGAGGGGAAGAGGAAGAAGCTGCCGTACTGTCTTGCTGGAAGAGCCACAGCTGAACATAAAGAAAGTGGTATTAACCAAACTATACATTAGAGACAGAGAGGAAAGGGGACATCTGAGTTCAGCTAGACACTTGAAAAATGAGCTAGCAGTGCCAGGTTTCAAATGTCTTGAGGACTTTTTCTTACTGGTACATTCAGGACTCAACAATCCATCAGCCTGTTTGCACCCCCTCCACTATTATAGAAGCTCTGCAACTATCACTACATTAAATGAAAGATTGTAGTTCTCCGTGCAGTACACTAAGAGAATTTGAAATATGGTAGCTTGATTTGCAGCCAATCTGGTTAGGGTCCTCCCTATTGACTACATCATGAAAGAGCAGCACAGTTCAATTTCTTTTTCATAGGCATCAGTACATTCAAGGAAATGGAAGTTACCCTGCACCAGTTCTCGTTCACCACAGGAGAATGTGACTGATCAGTTTGCCATCTAACTTGTGCTTTTGAAAATGAAGACAAAAAAAATCCAAAAAGGGGTGGGGGGGAATTCTTTTCAACTCTGCATGATACATAGGACTGGGGGGGAAATTGTGAAATCCCTGTTTTAGATACAAGCAGTAAGGTTGCTACAATTACAAGAGCACACAGAGAAATAAATTTTACTTTCTACCAACAGATGGAAATAAACAGATGCTGAAATCCACTACTGTCATAGACAAGGCTGTAGATCTTCATTTGTATGCCTTGATAACTTCATCACTAGAAAAACTGAGAAGGAAGGGAAAACTAGGCTATTTCAGAGGATTCAATAGCTATCTTGGTGGAAAAAGCCAGTGAGGAATCAAAGAGCTGATGCTTCAAGCTCACAAAAAGCAGCAGTAAGGACAAACATCAAATACCAGAATTATCCTTCCAAGCACGTGTTGTGATTCACAACAGAGAAGCACTAAGAGCATGAAGTTATTTATGCATCCAGAAAAAGAAATGAAAATATGAAATATGTTTTTGGTAAGATTTTATACTATTCCCAGTGAATGGTGTAAAAAACTATTACTTCTCTGGTAACGGTTTAGCTCTGGCTAAATATCAGTGCAGTAGATGTAGGACTGCATTCACAAGCTACAGTATTCAGGGTATTTAAAACTCAGACTGCTTTGGTCTCATTTTAGTTACTACTATTGGCTGTATTAAATTTACCAGAAAAGATTTGAATCATAACATGATGAATTGCACAGTTCCACGTTGGCTGCAGATGTTTAAATATTTTTCTACATTTGAATTAGAAATATTTTTTGTTTGTATGAGAAGGCAGCTAACTGAAGTTAATTTCACCCAAATAGGATCTAAGTATATGAAAAGATCTAAATTACAGGTTCAAAACTAGATATAATGTAGATATGAAAAAAGTCACGCATGCAGAAATCTGAAGCAGTGATTCAAGGCTGTTTCTATTATTCAGGGATGGCAAATGTCTAAGGATCTCTAACAGCTGTATTTCTATAATATGATTTACAATACTACTTAATCATAGTTGTTTCAATGACATTTACCATCATCACAAGGACTCCAAGATGATCCCAACACAACTGCAAAGACAATCTCTTAGAACTTAATGAAATAAAGAAATACCAGTACAAATCCACGGAGACAGTGCAAACTAAAAACCAAATGTAGATTGCAACACTATTAAATGAGCTAACCAATTAAACACAAAAACAAATTACAAAGCACACATCACAGTGAGCACAATTCAACTCAGCAGACTACAGTGAGAGCAGGGAGATTCTTAGCCACCAACGGAAGTATTATAAGATTAAAAGAAAGATTTTTGGCTTGCCAGAAACTAAGCAGCTCAATGGCTTGCGTCCTGCATGTATTTGTATGCATATCCACCTCCTTGCTGCACTGGGAACCTTTTGAAATATGCTATTTATTGAAAACCTATTGAAACGGAAAACATTTGTGCAAATAGATGTGCTGTTGCTGCACATGTATAAGAAGGGAAGAAAGATAAAGTGAAGTAACTGATAATAGAGCGGGATTTGAAAGTAACTTGAGAGATCAAATGAATGCACCCAGCTTTTAATAAGTATGAAAATATTACTATAATGCTTTTGAAGAAAAATCTATTAATAAGATTTTACTGTGTTTTCACATGCTTTCTGTCTTGGACATAAGCAACACAAACTTCCTTATCATACAAAGCCAATAAATATTGGTTGCAATCTGTAGGCCTTGGTTACAGTTCTACCTGCGGCTCTGTTTTTGGTTTCTGACAAAAGAATTTCTACAAGTTGGGTAGTGAGTGATCAGATGAAGATGCACCAAGGTTCACTGAAATCAAAGACTTCTTTTCACCCATCATGTTTTGACCAGCAGTAGCATTAGTAACTTTTCTCAGTTATTTCCTTCCCCCATCATCACTGAATTCATAGAATCATAGAATAGTTAGGGTTGGAAAGGACCTTAATATCATCCAGTTCCAACCCCCCTGCCATGGGCAGGGACACCTCACACTAAACCATGTCACCCAAGGCTCTGCCCAACCTGGACTTGAACACCACCAGGGATGGAGCATTCACAGCCTCCCTGGGCAACCCATTCCAGTGCCTCACCACCCTCTCAGTAAAGAATTTCTTCCTTATATCCAATCTAAATTTCCCCTGTTTAAGTTTGAACCCGTTACCCCTTGTCCTGTCACTACAGTCCCTGACAAAGAGTCCATCCCCAGCATCCCTATAGCCCCCCTTCAGATACTGGAAGGCTGCTATGAGGTCTCCATGCAGCCTTCTCTTCTCCAGGCTGAACAGCCCCAACTTTCTCAGCCTGTCTCCATATGGGAGGTGCTCCAGCCCCTGATCATCCTCGTGGCCTCCTCTGGACTTGTTCCAACAGTTCCATGTCCTTTTGATGTTGAGGACACCAGAACTGCACACAATGCTCCAAGTGAGGTCTCACGAGAGCAGAGCAGAGGGGCAGGATCACCTCCTTCGACCTGCTGGTCATGCTCCTCTTGATGCAGCCCAGGATACGGTTGCTTTCTGGGCTGCGAGTGCACGCTGAAGCCGGCTCATGTTCATTTTCTCATCGACCAACACCTCCAAGTCCTTCTCTGCAGGGCTGCTCTGAATCTCTTCTCTGCCCAACCTGTAGCTGTGCCTGGCATTGCTCCGACCCAGGTGTAGGACCTTGCACTTGGCATGGTTAAACTTCATCAGGTTGGCATCAGCCCACCTCACAAGCGTGTCAAGGTCCCTCTGGATGGCATCCCTTCCCTCCGGCGTATCAACCGAACCACACAGCTTGGTGTCATTGGCAAACTTGCTGAGGGCGCACTCAATCCCACTGTCCATGTCACCGACAAAGATGTTGAACAAGACTGGTCCCAACACCGATCCCTGAGGGACACCACTTGTTACCGGTCTCCAGCCAGACATTGAGCCATTGACCACAACTCTTTGCATGCAGCCATCCAGCCAGTTCTTTATCCACCAAGTGGTCCACCCATCAAATTGATGTCTCTCCAATTTAGAGACAAGGATGTCATGTGACACTGTGCCAAATGCTTTGCACAAGTCCAGGTAGATGACGTCAACTGCTCTACCCCTGTCCATCAGTTCTGTAGCCCCATCATAGAAGGCCACCAACTTGGTCAGGATTCCTCGGCATTCCCCATTTTTTTTTCTTAATACTTCCAGCTTTTAGCTTTCTCCTACAGAAATAAGTCTACCTTCTTAGCTGAAACACTATCCCAAAAGGTCTTTGAGAAAAGGAATCATATATAATGTCAAGTTCGTACACTGCAACAGGAATTTAGAAACACATTAAAGGGCAATGCAATCCAGTAGCACAAATGCGGCTGTCTGTTTGGTGGTGTTTTAATATAGAAAACAAATGCTCATGAAGTTGCTGTGGTAGATACATCTAGTATATTTAACAACATAAAATAAATACCTTTAAAAAATTCTAAAACATTTTTGCTGCCTTGTAAGGGCACAATGGTAACAAAGGGAAAGAGGGAAATGCTTCTAAACAACAGGAGCATCCCCACTTACATTCAGGACAACCTTTCTGTAGATAAATTCTTTTTAACCCTGAATTCAATTCTGGAATCAACAGAAGCTATAAAAGATTTAACAACAAGAAGATCATATTTAGCTTGCTGAAATCCATATTCTTAAAGTCTTTTTTTTTTTTTTTCCAAGTATTCACAATGTTAATAGTAGCACTTTGGTCTTTATTTCAACTTTATAAATATTCCCTTACAAAGAATGCAGAGGATATGAAGCCCCTGGGCAGTCAGGCTAGAGAGCATTCTGAGTAATTTCATGTCACCAGCCTGTTACTAATAGCACACGCCTTGCTAACATCTGCTAAACCTCACATTTCATCTACAATGTACTACTGGGACAGGTACGTGTTTTTAAAGAGCAATGAAATGTTGGGTGCTGAACGACTTATTGTAACAGAAATTTAACAAGGTGTCTGCTGTAGAATTCTGGAGTCCAAACTCTTCAGTCCCGTTTCTACCTCTAATCTCCCACAGTTCACGGGATTGATGAGGAAAGCTGCAGACTAGAAATGATGGTTCCTGTATCCTGTTCCATGTCGCACTCCTGACTGTGCGCTTGGAGACCCTTTTGGAGCCATCACTACTAACAATCAGAAAGAATTCAGCCTGTGACCCTCTCAGTTCTTGGCTCCTGTTTAAATTGCCAATTAGAGTGGTGGATTTTGTGTTGGCTTTACTTGTCTACTTGACACTGGATCAAAGCTATTATCTCATTTCATGCAGGCAAGCTAGCAGCTGATGGACAACAGCGACTGTCAATCATTGTCAAAACAGGTTACATGTCCATTTATTTATCCTGCAATTATTTTAGGCACACTTGATAGCACAAGACCTTATTCAGAGTGTACTGCAGTTCCATAAAACTAAGCAAAGTGAGGGCAGACAGGCAAGCACTGCCCTGTACACAGAACTCAGTGGAAGGCAAGTGAGGACATGATAGGTTTGCCAGAAATGAGAAATGTCTGCTAATACAATATGAGGCTGGGAAAAGAAGAAGAAAATTTATAACAAAGGCATGTTAAGGTCCTGAGTCTGAGAGGTGGGGACTGATGGAGAGGAACACTGCCAAAGACAGCCCTGTCTGTTCAAGCAGCAAGATGACGCTTCCACCCACTGTGAGAGAAGATTTGAGTGACAAGCCAAGGGCTGTGCTGCTGCTGCAGCACATTCATAAGCTGGCACACATACACACATAAACACACCAACCCCAAAAACAAACCCACCCAGAAAGACATACTAAGAGAGAAGCTGAACACACTGAATTTTGTCAACTGCAAGGAAGGATGTAGCTATGTGTGGGTGACAAGTCATGAATGCAGCATTTCCAAAGAAAAGCACGCTTTTAAAATCCTTTTTTGTCTTTGAGTACAGTGTGATGAGACATGCTAGATTATAAACACATGAAGTGCTTGCCAATGGAGTTGTTATTTCTCTTATTTCTCTTTTCTCCCTACGCCACTACTTCTCAGCCCTCCCCTGCATTCTTGCTCTATCGCAGTGGTCAATACCATTACTCCACCTATCATTAAGGTTCAAAATCAGGGTGTTATTTTTGACTCATCTGTTTCCCCACCTCATATTCAGGCTTTGACAAAGTCTTACAGATTTCTTCTTTGTTGCATGTCACAATTATTACTCTAGCTTTCAGCAAATCAAATCTACATTAAATCAGCACCTTTTTCTCCAGCATTGATAAATTCAGCCTTCTTCAATCGTGTCTGTGTGTAACAGTGCTGAAAAAATCATGTTGTTAATCTGTTAATCCATCCATCAAATGGGGCTCTTCTTTCCCAGTCCTGTTTCAGGTCCTTTCCTCTTGTCACATGGAACATGAACTTCATGTTGTAACTTCATTTACAGAACAGCTTTACCCCAGACTGCTCACTGCTAGAATTATGACTTCAGCCCCTCTGTGATTTACAATGCTTTTAAAAATCAAATTGAAAAAGTGCCTTTCAGAAGAGCACTTTTCTATGCTCTGTCTCCTGTGGAGGCCCCATTTGCCCTCCATCACCTGCATGATGTTATCTATCTGCCCCATTATCCCTCTTTAAAACTGCCTTTAACCACAGTGTTCCCCAAAACTGACAACAGTCACACTGCTAGTGTGCTTATGACACTAGGTATCACATTTTTTTCCTTTTATCTCTACATCTGTCAACTGGCTCCCAGTCATTCCCTTTCAGCTTGTATTGACATGGTAAATTCCTGGAGGTAGGCACTGGTTTTACTTATTTGTTTTGCTTGTGAAGCACTAAACACAATAGATTAGCTTTAACAAGTACTATTACTCATGACAATCTCTATAATACCACAAAGATGGCATTTTTCCTGTACTATTGTTCCTTTTGTCTGCCAAACCAATCTGCTTTGGGTACTTTAATCCAACATAATTCATTTGTCTCATCTATAATCAGTTATTCCACAAATTTGTAGTGAGTCACCTGAATAGTACAAGACACATTCACCAGTTTGACTATGTCACAGAAGACCCAAGTGCTGCCTCACCATGGGTCCCATTGCTCCTGTCAGGCTACAAACATGTGCAGGACAGGCAAAGGAGAAAGGCTATTCAGTGTCAGCTCTCACCTTTCCCTTCAAACTCCAGTGAGCTTCAGTCTGCTTGCACTGTTTTCAGTTCTTGAAATTTCCGGCCAAGTTATAAAGGCAAATATTGTTTTCCTTAGTCACAGAGAGAGGAAATATTATCTCCTATACATTACCAGCATATGCTGGACACTGTTCATTCACATGGACCACACACTCTACAGCAGTGAACTGAGTACTGAACCATTCGGCAAGATGCACTCCAAAATTCATGTTTTCCCCATTGGAATCACTCCCAGAACATCTTATGCCACTGGGAGCATTCTGGACATGGCACTAAGAGAATAGTTTCAGAGTATTCAATGGACTAAAAAACATTACTTTATGCACCACTGCCCAAGCAATAAGGCTCTGAATAACCTCAGAGCAAGAAGAGTCCCAAACAACCGAAATGTGAATAACAACAACTGAGAAAAAGCAAGAGTTGCTACTTCTAGCAATTATACCTTACTTACCTAATAATTCTCAGCTTTTTACAGTTTTATGCAGAGATTAACAGCACACACATAACAAAGGAAATGGCAGTGGTAGGAACTCTTATTGTGCTGTGGGCAATCATCAGAAACAGCAAATCCATTAGAATAAATTCAAAAATATATAGACTACACTTTACAGCTTAGTAACTATGTCAAACTAAATAGATGTTGCAAAAGAAAGAAAAAGAAATTTTAAAAAACCTACCCTTCTTTTTATACTTATTAAAGTGGCGCCGTCCTTTGCCAGTAAGCCAAAAACAAACAGAATGAAAATAAAAGAATGAAAAACCCACACAAGGAGAACAGGAAAAGAAACTGCGAATAACATAAATCTGAATAATTAAGACCTTTAAAAATCAGATTAAAAAGTCAACTGATCAAACATGGCACAAATTTCTGGTTTAAAAAACCCCAAAACCTTCAATCCATTTAGATTCAAATATTAAACATGTTTCTTATTACATTGCATAATCAACAGAAAGTATCTGTTAAATGGCAAGTTTGTGGCATCTGACTTGACTCAATTCTTTTCCTTCTGTTACAAATGAGACACCATCTCTTAACAGGCTCTGCTCATCATGTCAGTGCAGAAATCCCATGTGATGGTGCATTGCTTCACCTTTTCCGATTAGCTAAATATGCTCATGATGCAAATCCTAGGATTTTAAAATGCAAAACTGAAGGAGGCTCTGAGCACATTTGCAAATCAGTATCAGACAGTATCTTTGTTAAAGGAGTGGAAGAGTTGCATGCCTTTCAAATACATTATGAGATGGGATGAAATTGTAGCCAACTCTGAGTCACTTCTAGGAACCCAACTCATTGTAACACTCAACCCTACAGATGGGGAAAAGCAGGACATGACAAGGGATGCCTGCTTGCAGATTTACCACAGAACTTGGCAGCTGAAAGACCAAACTATTATTAGACATTAACAGTGGGAACACTAAGAAGGACAACTTGATATACTTGGGTGGTTATGCCATAGAGGTTGCAGGAAAATAGAGATGAATATAAAAAAGGGACAACACACCAAAATAACATAATCATAGCTGCATGTCTGATTCTTTAATCGATCCTTGGCCATAGCATCTCTTCTTATCAGTAACTCCTACAGATAATCGTGGACAGGAGGTTACTCACGGTGCAGTTCAATTTACAGCAAATCTTCCACTGGCTTTAACTGTACACATTTTCTTTATCAGGATACATCTCCACCCACTGCATTATCTTTTGATTATCAGACTTTCTTTTTCTTTATATGGGGTGTTTTATCCACATGAGATTAAAATGTATGATTACCTTTGTGTGTGCATGATGGAATTCTTAATTAGGTTAAACTCCAAATGGTTTCACAGGCAATCTTGCCTGAGCAAGGATGAAATAAATCTGTTGATACTGGCTACCTGAGAATAAGCTATTTCCACAGATAAGGGTGAGAAATAAACCTTCCCAGTATTCTGCAAGAGAGTTTGAGAGGGTGAAATTTCTTTCACTTCAATCAGAGTATGAAAACTTATTTCAGCCTGTGGATTGGTCCAAAAGTTCATCTCTAGTAATTTTCATGGTATTTTCCTGGAACTAATGGATCAGAAGTCAAATCTGAGCTGTCTTTTATAGATTTCCTTCATTTTTATCTTTTAGAACTACATGAATGGAGTAGAATAGCAGGGGGAGTACCTGCACACTGTCCGCAACAAGTTTGCAGGCAACTTCTTGCAAGATTCATTGCTCCTGATGCCCTCAAGAGCAGCCCTGTAACAGGAGACTCACTGCTATAAAAGATCATGATTCATATCTATCAAACCTGGGTTTCACCCTATGTGAAGCTCTTGTACTGCTGTGTTACTGCATGAATCAAGTTCTAAAAGCTGTCTGAGGAACTTGTGCACATTTTCTCCACATTAGTCTATTTAAGTCTTGCCTCAAATTATTTTACAGTGGAGAACTGAGACAGTGAAAGATGTGTTGCTAGGGAAATAATAATTAAAAAAAAAAATCAGATGGAAAGAAAATCATTATCCTTCTATACTTGTGACAGCTTAAATATAACTGTAACATTATGGTAAATGTATATTAAACATGTGTCCATACATACAGCATTCCGGAAAATATTTAATTCTCTCTCTCATTTTACTGTGTTTTACCATGCAGCCAATTCCAATTCTGATTTCTGTCTTCTGAAACTGCTCTCACATATAATCAGCATTCAAATAGGCAGAGAAATCTGTGGACATTAGAAGAGGCCTGACAGTGCTGTGAAATGGGTGAGGCATACAGCCGTTATACCCAGCTCAGCAGCACCCTTCTGGATATGTCTCATAGTGTAACGATGTGCAAGCACGTAGCTGCACAAGAATTCTGTCAACACAGCTTTTTTGTCAATTTATGTAGCTTTCCAAGCTTCTTTGTTCTTTAGAAATACCATGATGTCTGACAAGAAAACAGTAAAAGAGTTGAAAGAAGCTTCCAAGGAACCATTTCTGCTTTTGAGGAGAAAGAGACAACACAGAAAGGACAAAGCAGGAAGCAGAGGGTAGGTACTGAGGGGCAGGAGAAGCCTGGCAGATAGTCTGACAAGTACCCTACAAAAAAGCTACTTATCTGACACAGCCTGAACAAGTACTTTCTAGCATTAACATAGAATACAGTGTTACACAGAGATTCAGTACACAATGCAGGGCTGATCCACAACTCAAAATGCAAATAGCTTGATTTAATGGCCATGGATGTGTGAAGGGTGGCAGTGAAGCACACAGTCACTGCATGCATACTTTCACAGGTTAACACCACAGAAATGCATATAGCTGTCACTGTGTATTTATAGCACACATTATCATATCATTTACTTTGTAATACACAGATATCTCCTCTATAGATTTGCCAAAGTGCTTTAATTTCTCAGCTAATCAAACAACATGCAAGCCAGTTGAAGCTTTCTTTAAAATGAGTAGGGCTAGTACTGAAATAACATCATCAGCTTCACAAGGCCCTTGGGGTCTTTTCGTCTATTTTTATATATATATATATATATATATATATGTATATGTATATATATTTTTACTCGGGCACCTTCAAGAGCCAAACATGGAGACAGAAAATAGAAATTACTCCCTCTAGTACTACTATAACAGCTATTGAAGGAGTATTTTATAGATCAGATGGATATGCTGGATGCCACCCTGCTACACCAGTGAAAGAGGTGAGGCACAACAAACTGTCCTCAGGACTGGGTGAGGAATCTAAGAAGAAATGAGCATATTGCTAAGGCCCTTCAAGGCATGGCAAAAAGCTTTCAAACACTAGGCTTTACCCCTTTGAACACTAACAACCCTATCCCTGTGGAAAATAATTATAAGCTTATGCTACTGATAGTATGCTTAAATCTCACACTAAGAAGGAAGCAAATTCTAAAATGTTCTGACTGCTCAGAAACAGCAGGGAATACAAGCTAGTCATTGACTTTAGACAACATATGTGCTACTAGCTGTATAAACTAAAGAGGTTTACGAATCTTTTCCCTGTGACTGCTATCCCAAACTATCAGAAAAACTTAGTAAATACATACAGCCAATCCATAGATGGCTTTTAGATTTCTGTTTAATCCTTTATAATTATGCATCTCCCAGGTTTAGTTGCTAAAATTTACAATCAACATTTAAGAAAAAGTTTATTTTAAGACTTTATCAGGTCCTACTTCTTTTCCTAAAAAAGGTGACCTTCCTTTGGTCAAAGAGTAATTGCATATGCAAGAAAGATGCTATGTATTGGAAGTAAGGCTCAGCCAAGCCAGAAAATACATTACATGCTATCAATGAAGATAATCAGTCTTCTGTTGTAGACCAGTTAAGGATTATCTGAAAGCATCGATAAATCATCCAGTTTTGCAGAAAATAAATATTTTCTGCCATTTCTGCCTACTACCTTTGACACAAAAAGAGCTGTAGCTGTGGAAGCTCAGTGGCAATGTAGCAATACTTCCACTCGATTGTATTTAACTAAGAGATCTAAGGAAAAAAATGCATATTGATCTATTTTAATCTAGCTTGGATCCATGCTAACTAGCAGCCACTGAAGATCCATACATCACAAACACACACTGTGGTTATTTGTAAACACAGGAACAATGATACCTTTAGCACAATCCGCTCCATGAAATCCTGGAAAACAGTGACAGACACCTGACACACACTCGCCATTCCCATGACAGTGACGTGGGCAGTCTTGCACTGAATCTGAAATGCAAGCATTACAGGCACATCAGTTGGTTCCCATTTAGGCTACAGATTCTTCACTTATTTTTTTCTTTAGTTTATTTTGTCTTCAATACTTAGGAGAACAACTGCTAATAATACTAACACCGCAAAGTTCAGGTAGGGCAGAAAGGTATCAAGTTTTATGGCAGAATGAGTTAAATGTAGAGGTCTAACGATACACTAAAGTCATATAAGAAGTCTCTGGGCGCTATTAGAACTTGAAGTTGTCTAATAATGCTCAAGTCCTCTGTTCCAACAGGTAGACAAGATTGGCTCTTAAGACCTCTACAGCTATGTTTGAATTCATATTATGTAGCAAACATAATGCTTCATCAGGAAAATCGACAATCTCCCTTTTGCAATTAGACTTTGAACTTGCACAACCACTCTTCCATGTGAAACTGATTATCCCAAAGAGTATATCTTCCCTTCCTTCTACGGACATTTAAAGCCTCATTAATTAAGCTGACAGAAATATCTACTGAACATGACTAACAGGAGCTCTTTTGCTCCAGAAAATATTCTTTATCCTTAAAAAAATGCATAAAAAAGGTGCAAGTTGCCACCCAACAGGATGAAGAAAAGGTCTGTAAAAACATCAGACAAGGTTTAACACCAGAACTGAAGTGAGTGACTGAAGTGTTGATGACTTCAATAATCTGAGAAATCAGCACACCAGCTGTACCAAAATACTACTTCTCCACAATTTCTGTTATTATTTGGATAATACACACACTTCTTCACATCACAAAACCTAGAAAGAGAATTCCAATTTTGAAATTAAGTTTTAAAATCACTTTCATTTGAAAGCTGTTGGATTTCAGTGCAGCTTATTTTCAACACTGAAATATTGGAACTAAACTCTAACTGGAATGGTGTTACTCTTCACTCTTACTCCCTGTTGTTGTGGGACCTGCAGTCCCAAACTAAATGGCTCTGTCAGTTCCAGACAGCAAACAAATGGCAGCTGCACAACACAGAAAATGAATTTTGGAATTGGAACTAGCAGAACCACACAAAGTATTTTTCTGTCAAATTAAACTGAAAAGAGGAGAAAGATTCAAACACAATTTTAATCCTAGTTTCACAGTTGCAGGACACTAGGTAAAAACAATGCAAAGTAAATGTTCAGAGAAGTCATTATCTTGGCCACTTGAAACTATTCATGTAAACAATGGAAAAAAAAAAACCTGAAATGTAATGCTCAAAGATATCAGCTTGTCTCAGGAAGAAGCTTGTCTATAGATTATTTTCATTATTTTGCTTCATGGCACAGAAAAGCATTTTCTGGGTATTCAAAATAATGGTAAATCTAGTATTCTCTGGGTGTTAACATCATTTCTGTTATTCTTTCTCCTCTTCCACATCAGAGAAACTTTCAGGTGTCTCAGATCCTTTGAAAATGAAATGTCTGATACTAGGTGTGTGCAGGAGAACCTCTGAACTGGATAAACCACTATACTTTTCTCTACATTTCAGCCCAATTACTGTTATTGCACTATCAAGTAGTCTACCTGACTATTAGACCTTTGATGCTCTTGAAAGCTGTAGCCTAGACCAGGCAACTCTTTTAAGGACAGCTTACCATATGTGAAGGTTTTCTAAGCACAACAGATGTGTAACAGGATATAAGCACAAATGTTCTTGTTGGTTTTGAAGAAGCAGACAAAGTCTTGTACGGGCAAATATGCAGAGATATATATATCCACATGCATAGCACCTACTAGCTCCTACAAAACCAGATGTAAGCTATGGAAGAATTTTTTCACCTCAACTGAGGTTAACAGAAACAATTAGATTCATACTTAATGACAGAGTATTGGCTGTCCTCCTTACCCTTTGGGTCTTAAGCCAACAAACTGAATTTTATACTAAGGTAAAAGGAAAAAATATAAGCTTCATATCATTACTCAGGTAAGACTGCAAAAGACCTCCAACCATTTTCTACCAAGCTTAAAAATTCACTTGGACTTCTTGCAGTTTTTCTTCTGCTAAACTAACAGGTATTAAAATTTTAGACAATCTAGTGCCATTTAACACTTCACCAGCCAGGACAGAATAACACAGAGACTATCACAGAATTTTTATGGCACTGTGACAAGATATTCAGCAAAGTTCATTAAGTGCTTCAAAGTTCAACAAACCTTCTAAGAAATCTGGAAGAACTTAGACTTGGTTTGATTTTCAACTAAATGTAACCCTACTTTTTTAACAAACTGCAGGCTTCTCAGATCATAGGCTAGATGTTCTTCTGCTCTTGATTCCACCATGTAGAGGATATGACCCACTATCTGGTAGGTAGTGACTAGTAAGCCATAAACCAGCATACAGCTAACTAACATTCTCAATTAATCTCTGCAAACAATAACCTCATTTGCAGGTGTCAGTTTGTTGTGCTGTCTTTCTACTATGATTAAACAGTTCTTCTGTTAGATCCTCCTCCATAATAAAAAATATTCTTCATTCCAGATAAAGAAGCTTCTCCAGAGAAGCAAATAGGAAGTATAAAATAGATAAAGGAGAGGAATATTAATTGGGGAATGCTTCAACCCAGACTGAACTTAGATGTGAGCCTTGTTTTCCAGAACTAAACTCAAGATCTATGGGAATGCTAAAATCTTAAAAGAGAAATAAGCAAATTCAGATCAGCACCCCACTGCAGACTTCTGACATAGTATTGAGAAAAAAAACCCACAACCCGATAACATAAGGATAAACAGGACTAATACTGAAGACCACAACAAAGTATTATGGCTTTAAGTAAGGCAAAGTATAGGAACAATGGTTGTGGAGATACCTACCCAAAATAACTGTACTGAAAGAGACCACTTCTTTGTCCTTGCCATCATTGTAAAATGCCAGGTGCCACAAACCCACATCCAAGTATTGAACAAACACAGCTTCATTCTGAACAAGGGTCTGAATACTTCGACGTTCCCGTGGGGACTCCACCACACTCCATTTCTCTTTCCCATCCAAGCGTTCCATGAAATCGTACTGCAGCAGGAAAAAACAGGGGGTGGGGGAAAGAAAAAGAACACAAACAAACAAACCCCCAAACAAACAGACCTGTCAGCTCAAAATCTCACACCGTATTTTCTCTTCTACCTGGTAAGAAAGTGGTATTTATGGAAGATACATCAATACAAAACTAATATTTACCAGTCAACGTTGGCACACACAGAGATTCTGTGACTCTTGTCTTTCTTAAACAGTGCCATAGAGTCAGGCATCTTTGCTCTGCATACATGATCAAAACATGTACAAATGGTATTTCTTGACAGGTTGGGTTTTGAAAAAGAAATAGAAATCAGTGATATGATCCATCAAATTTTAGGTTCCTACACAGCTTTCAAAGCTGAAAACCTTCACCCTATGAGATACACACATTTTTCTAAGCAATTGCTACAATAAACTCTTGCTGCAAGAGGAACAGAAGTCTTGGATGTAGCTCCAGACATATAATTGAATGGAAGCCCCCAGAATGTCAAAACAAACAGGAACAGCCCAAACAAGAAATGTATTTGTCTAATGTTAGCACCCGATTAAAAGACACTGTACAAGCTTACATCACAGAGTAAGAGCTGCTTACCTGAGTTTGTATGTGGAACAAGTAGGATACAAAAACCAGAGGGAGCATGGAAAGGAATAACACAAATCAAGTGGCTGAAAGAATTGAACTTATATTAAGGAAAATTGAGAATTTCTGGTTGGATGATTTCCAGGTAAGGTAGAACATTACATTAATCTTTGGAAAAGGGATCAAATAGAGTAAGTGATTATTTAGAGCATAAGAGGAATGGCACCATTAATGGCATGAAACTAAAAAAAGAAAGAAAGAAATTTAAGATGAATGTCAGATAAGCTTCCCATCTATTAAGCTCAGTAAATAGCCTCCCAGTGGAGATGCCACCGCACCACACAATTAAACAGGACTGGAAGAAATATTGGTTAATCTACAACAGGGAATAACTGCATAACAAAGCAGCTGGACTAGCTGTCCTAATAGGCTTTTTGTCTGTTTCTAATGTCTGTGATCCTGGAGCCCTCAAGCTGATGCTAATGCTCAACTTACTAGCTCTCATAGTCCCTATCTAAGGGAAGCCCTTAAGGAAACAACAAAAACGATATATCTAATCTTTTGATAGTTGTATAACAAGTCCCTCATGAAAACACATCTTGTTTTAGACACATTTATCTATGTAGGAGTAGATAGAGAGAGATAGACATGTCTAAAGAAAGATGTATGTGTTCAATAAAATACAGTAATAGCATGTGCTTGCTTGCTTGCCAGTAGTTTCATTGCATTTCCCTCTAGCACATACAGTCTGTGCTTGCAACAGCTATGGGAAAACACACACCTTCACTTGCTTTCAGTTGAAATAGAAAACTGTAATCTTGCATCCTAAACAGACTAAACATCCACAGAGGGCTGTTCTGTGCACTGCATTCTACTCATTCACAGTGAGTTCTAGTAAATAATACACAATATGCAATAAAATAGTGAAGATTCTTCCTTCTAGTAGAAGAGACAGACAAATGAACTGATTTAACACTAAGTGCCATGCTACACATCTCTCCAAAATTGGGGTATGAAAGCTGACCTTTCTATTTGAAAATCTGTAGCAGTTATATACGAGCAGTGTAGAGTCCTTGATACACTCAGCCTTACAACAAAGGGAAAAGTATGGAAGTACCATTACCTTCCAGTTAAACATGTGGAACTGACACCAATATGCAACCACAAAGGAAATCCATGGCAGGGTAGGAATTTGAGCCCAGGTCTACTAATGTTGAAAGCTACTGTCACAGTGAGAGCATTATCCACTCTTTCTTATGCCTTTAATTGTGGGAGAGAGTAGGAGAGGTGGAATAAAAACTGCCACTGAACTGTTAATATCAGATTGCCATCCACTTGAGCCTTTTCTTTTTCCCCAAAGGATTATTTCAGAAGAAGGTAAATCAGATAAGTTAGAATATTTAAGCCAATGCAGACCAGAGATTTAGAGAATTCTGGCATGTCAGTAACTTTCAGAGTATCAGAGGTGCCAAACACACACACATCTATCTCTTAAATCAATAACATCTGGAAATATTGCTAAAACCCATCGTCTAACAGTCAGAGGTTAAGGACAGACTCATCACCTCCTCGGGAAATGTTATTACTCCGGCAACATCTTGGGAAAAAGAAATCTTGCTCTTCAGAACAATTGTTCACAAAGGGTCAACTAAGGAAGTAGCAATAAAAGCTGACATTTCTCACTGGCAACATGCTGTTCGTCTCTGCTTGTGCTGGCAGGTTCCTCTGCCTCCCCTCTGTTTGATGCTGATTCTACCTCATATAGTAGAGAAAGCTCAGCAGTTGGCAAGATCGAAGGGGAAGAGTATTCAGGCTGAAACAGTTTGAAGTAGTTTTAGCTGCAGAATCTCTTTTCACAATGATGGGGTGTGACCTAGTGAGAGCATGTCCCTTGGCATGACCTCCCATAAGGCTACAATTTTAACTTTGGTAAAGTTATGACTGGTATTGCCCCTCTTCAATCCAACTATGAAGAACTATTTCAAGCCCAGGCAAAAGCAAAATGACTAAACCTGAATAACTTTATGAACGGTAAAGTACTGGTGCAAACTGATACAGGACATAACAATACATTTTTATCCCTCTTTGGATTCCTCAGTGCTGAGGAAAAAGAAGGAAGAGAATGTATCTGCTGGTGGTTTCCTGGGTGTACAAATCTTAATGTGTCAGCAAGTACCAGGTACTCCAAAATCTGAATGCCCTGACTAAAGGGTCACCGAGATGGTGCTGTGAATTCTTAACTGGGTAAGATTTCTTCACATGGTTCTCTAGATCATTAGTTTGCTTCTTGAAGCCCTGTTGATTTTCTGATTTACCAGTTGCATGATTGACTACAGATTATAATGTTGTGCTGAAGATATCACTCTTGCTTTAAAGCTACTTGTTGACAATTATGCATAGAAGAACCATCTAGGAAAAGAATGAAAGCACTTTCATGATCATTAGGAAGCAACTGTAGAGTTTTTAATCTAACACAACTGCTAAGGAAGAGACTACTAAGTCACATGAATTGGGGAATGGATCTGTCAAACCCAACTGAACCTCTGAAGTAATTTGGAACTTTCACTGACTTTTTTTCTTTTTCTTTTTTTGTTTTAATGATCCTTTATATTTCAGGGCTTCATGCCAAAAGTCACACAAAAATGGCAAAAGCTGCTCAGAAACAAAATGCACCAGAAATTCCAAATGACTACATCTTCAAAGATCAGTTTTGCAGTGGGGAGTACTTACTATGATTAAAGCTCCATAGAAGTAGTGACTTGCCAGCCTGTATTTCTAATGAAATTTCAACTCACATTCTCAGTAAGTTGGTTTATTTTTACTACACAGCATACCAAAACCCCACTGCATACTTTTATGTACAAACCTAAATCTCATACTAAGTTCTTTCTGGGAAATTTGCTTTTATAATTTCTCCATTCAGTGCTTTCTATCCTCCTAAGCATTTTATTCACAGGCTAATAAGGACTTTCTTTTTCCAGTAATCATGGGGAGTCAGCAAAACAGCTTTGGAACTTTACATATACCATAGCGACTACTCTGCCCAATGCCATCCATTAGCGCCCAAGCCCTGTCCAGCCTAGCTTTGAACACTGCCAGGGATGAGGCAGCCACAGCTCTGGGCAATCTGTGCCAGCGCCTCAGCACCCTCACAGGGAAGAGCCCTTATATCTAACCTGAACTTCCCCTGTTTCAGTCTGAACCCATCACCCCTTGTCCTATCACTACAGTCCCTGATGAAGGTCACTTTCCAGCATCCTTGTAGCCCACTTCAGATATCTTTGGTTTTTTCTTATACTTGAAACTATTTGCATGCCTCCACAAAATCCCCAACAGTGTTTGAAATTAGGAATTGAAAAGAAAGATTTTTTAGTGCTCTGAATGGATGCATATTCAAATGGGGGGGGGAGGAGGGAGGAAGAAAAAACATGTTTGGAGTTGTGGCTAGCATTTGTCTTTACGCCAAAGCCCTGTAAGACCTAAGCAGCCAAGAAAACATATGTCAGGGAAACTTGTTTGCAAAGTGCGTTAAAATTAGTTCTTCATAAAATCCAGTTGGTAATTATTCATTAAAATACACCCATGAAACATCTGATACCCACAGTGACAGCCAACCAATTTGTTTCAACATTTGAATATGACACCACACAACCAGTCCAGTGCCGCACAGCATTCAGTAATAACAGTTCAGCTGTCATAAGGTAACTTTAAGGTGGCCAGAGCACCTAAGCGTGTTTGAGCACTGGCTAAAAAACAAGGTAACACTGAGGCTCTCTGGCTATTTAAGTTGTTTTAAATAAAGCCATTTCCTGCTATAAATAAAAACAATTTTCATTTTGACATGGAAAATTTGTAAGTATATGACACTGCTGGAAATGAAAACCTTACCACTTCATGCACTACCTTATCCAGACATTATAATGATGTTTTTATCTAAGGTTACCTTATTCCATGTGTCATTTTAAATGTTCTACCAATGTGTAGCATCATCGTAATTGCTGTAATCTCTGCAAAGCCACTGCATGCACTATTTGACATCTACAGTTCATTTTCTATACATTATCAAGTTCATTAATACCACTACCTTCTCCTACTTTCCTATTGATCATTCAAGCCTGCAATGTGCATTTTGTTATTTCTATGTATTACTAAACAAGTTGGAAGAATTTTGCTTGAAAGCAATGCATTCCTGTTTGTAGTCTGCTTGCCACTCAAAACTGCATTTTCACTTTTCCCCCCAGAGCTCCATTCCCTACGCACATGGCACACAAGACTGCTTCTAGACAAGTTTACAGCTACATCAGTTTGACTGACTAAACCAGGCATTTGGAATATTTGCTAAACAGTAATACTGAGAAGGTTAAATCTCAGCAGGGCTCTCAGACAGGAACTGCATCTTGTTGTCTCAGGTTAATCATGTACCTAATTTGCTGATTATTGACTTGCTCCCACAAAGGATTTTACTTGGCTTGACATATCAACACTGATCAGTGATGAACTGTCAAGTGTAGTTGTTCGCAGCTTTACAGCTCATGTTCCTAACCTGCAGAAACAAGGATTTTAAATTTCAATTTTAAAATATCGTCTGGTGTCAACTTCAGACTATTTTCATTAATAGAAACCCATTCTCCTCTTTTCTGTCAGACAAGGCTTCTTTTCACTAACTCAGGTCTGTAACAGGTTGCCTTTCTTCCTCTAAAATTATTTCTCTTGGTAGCAGCTTGGCTGAACTTTGATTGCTGGGCAAAAATGCTAAGCAATCTTCTGCTGTACCACCCTGTTGACAAGCAGTAAGACCCAGCATGAACATGGGAAAGCAATTCTGTTGATTATACTGGTGGATTTCATGAATTTCTTTTATGGAAAAGGGTTGGAATTGCTTCCTCTAAAGCCTAGAAAACAGGTTCTCTAAGGAGTTATCCAGCCCAGTAGGAAACACAGTTGATATTTCTCATTATTTAATAGATCAGAAAGGTCACAAAATTTATATCCAATCCACATAAGGTGGAGAGAAAGAAAGAAAGGAAACTTCACCTGATCACAGTCTTCTGAGATGAGAACATCATAATGAAAACTAGAACACATATATTTGATCACAGTGCAATAGAAATTAAAGTTCATCTTGAATTAAAAATAAAAGTTATACTACCAGTTAAATCCAACTGGATTTCTTGTGAAAGATACAGGCAACCCTTCATCATGTCTTAGACAATTATAATTAACTTGTATTTATAGCTAAACTTGATGATTGCTTAGGAGCTTTGGTTACCCTAAGTCATTTTCACCTCATGATTTATATATTTATTTGCCTTCCTCAGCTAAATTGCTGTTTCTTACAAAGGAGGATTGATAGGGGAAGTGAGAACCAAAATTCAGAATTAAATGAGACATGGTCAATATATTATGCCATTCCTTCACCGAAACAGTTAAAGACATAATTTTGCTCTCAAAACAACATATTTGAAGAATTACAGCCAAAATTAAAACATTTTTAGGGTTCCTACCCTGGAATATATTCTCAGAGGATAACTTCCGTGTTGCATGGATGTCTGGAAATGGCTGAAAATTAGTCAATAGCCCACTACAATCTCCACAATGTATCTAGTCTTTGTATGGAACCTCAGGATGCTGTATGATAACCTCTGGCTATACAGAAAACTATCCATTTACCCTCCCCTCCTGGGGTTGTGGACTGCTGATCCTTATTTCTAAACAGGCAGATATATCAATTCAATAACTCACATTTTTAAACAGCATATTACAGGGGTCTGATGGAATTTGGATAGTCAAAGCTCCTTGTTCACAAATTCTTGGAAGGAGAGGTCATGAAACCATGTAAACCTCTCCTTTCCTCCCAACTCTCTTTAAAGATTTTGGTTTACAATTCAGATTATAGGCAAGAATAAATACCAAGGAACAAGCAGCAATGCAGAATAGTTCCTTAAATTTACCTCACATTGGGAAGCAGATCCAAACATCAGTTAATGTGTGTTTTCCCCAGAAAATTAATTGGTTCACTGTTTGTACCACGAGTTTGTGCATACACATGGACACAGTTCACCTAGGGCAATATGAACATCCTTCTCCTATATGGCAATATGTAGCAATGCAATTATGTTAAAGCCTCTGGGCTTTTAGCTTCAATCACGCATTTTAACCATCTAGGTAGCTGCAGTTTACTACAGTAGCAGCTCTTCGTAAAGCAGGGCAAGGCATCTAGAAATGTTAAATGAGGCTTTCCCAAAAGGAATTGTGCAGTCCTACATTTGCTTTTTGGAAATCCCATACTCAATAAAGCATTTCAAGTTTAGGTGGTAATTTCGGAATGAAGAACTGATTTTTACCAGCAAGGATATGCATGAAGAAAGGGATCCTTTTCAAAAGCTGGTTGCTATTTTTGCTTCCCTTGCATTCTAAAGAACGGAGGCTTTCTTTTTAGTATGTGTAACTGCAAATATATTATTTCTCATTACAGTTCTCATCCAAGTAAACGGAAAGCCTTACATTCACATTAAGGAGTTTTCAATATAATAACAAAATTTTCTCTGTGTAACAGAAAATATAGCTATATCTTCTCCCAGCAATTAAAACACCCACTGCACAACCAAAAAGGAAGAGATAGTTCAGTTTGGTCTCACTAACTTTACTAATCTTTACCTACGGTTCTTAGGTATGCACTACAGGGTCACCATAAAGATGTGGTGTTACTGAGTTTTCATTATGAGGCTGGTTAGAAATCAAGTTTTCCAATGGCAAGACTTGCCCCGTGTCTGAGTCAGATGTTAGACCTAAATATCATTCTTGAGGGGAAAGCAGGAAAACTAGAGCTCTTAAACACACAAACACATGGCCACTGCATTATGTTGTCCAGTATGGCTGGGCAGCGTGATGCCAGTCTGTTGCATACCCCAACAACGACATTCCAACAGCCTGTGGACATTAAAACTTCTAGGAAGACAGAAACTATATGTAGTGCTTTGATACTGTGAGTCTGACCAACACTGCTTATCATTTTTGACTGGTGTATAACTGGATAGGTTTATCCCAATTGGTGCCAAGACTTTGTCACAGATTTAAAACCTTGAGTGCCAAACTGCAAGTTATCTTAAAAACCTGGATGGCTAGAACATCATTTACTTCTTTTTATCAACATACTGTTGAGGTATGTAATAACCTAGAAATAATATCAGGGAGTTCAGTCAAATATCACAAATTAAGTAATTCCCAGGAATCCCTAAACTTGAGGTCCATAAGCTACAACACAAATCTAACACAGATGCTCTAAACTTTTGCATTTTGACATTTAAAGCCAACAAACACATTGACAAAGTACCTGGGCATGTGATGGTGGGAGTCCTCTTCTTATATAAACACCAAAAAGAGCATCCTTCCCTAAGGATATGTTGAACTTCAGGAACTGTGGCTGGGTGATATGGATCTGAGACCGCCAGAAAACCCCAGGGGGCACTTCCTGAGTGACCCTGCGGCCAACTTCTGTTTCTCCGCTATCTATGCTGCTATTCCTAGAGACCCACGGGCCTATAAAATAAAAGCAAATAAAAATTAAATGAGATAAGTGCTTTTAATACAGGTGTTTTTATTTGAGATGAACATCTGTGGCAACGTTACCTTTCAAATCAAACTGTAACTTTCCTTTCTTACTCTGAAGCAATCTGCCCACTGTTTCAATCAGTATGTAAGAATATGGCCCCTGTATTTGAAAAAGATCTTTTTCTGTGGAGTATCTGCAGTCTTCTACTCCCTTCAACCCTTTAATTCTATGATTGCTCTTTACTGATCAAACACAGTAGCATTAGAGAATCAATGAAGCACATGAGAGTCTCCCTGAGCTCTTTTCAGTTGCGTCATGTACACAACCAGGGTATAAAAAATTATCAGAAACGTGAACTTTAGGGGTAACTTCAGTCTAAATGAACTGATTGCACGTTTTTATTACCACTGTTTTACATAGTAAAGTAGTCCAATGAACTGCAGGCCATAGACAGGAGAGTTGACAGAAGAAATGCACAGAAAAGGATTTAGAGGACAGTTTCTGTACTCTAATGTGCATCTCTCCTTATTTAAAGAAAGTTAGTACAACTCAATGCATTGCCTTTTAAGTTCTCCCTGCCTGAAGCAGGGACTATCTACAAGTCTTTCTCCCTTGTGCTGTGGTTAGTTAAAATCCATCATTTGATGGTTCTTCAACATGCATTATTGAAGATAATACACAAGACCTTTCCGGTCGAGTGCTCTGGCTTCCAGCCCATGAAATAGTCCGCCTTTAAAACATGGTGCAAACCTCTTCTGTTCTCAGCTGAGCAGGATGGTTCTGAGGCTACACGTTTTTTAAACATGGAGTACATGAAGAGTTAGCAGTGCTTTCAAGCTGCAGGATGTAGCTACATTTGATTTGTGTTCCATATTCCCAAACAACATGGTGAGAAATCAGTTTTAGAACTATTACAACAGAAACTATAAAGATCAAAAACCCACAGAAAATATGTTAACAATCACAGAAATGTAGCAGTACCATCAATATCACCATTTCTACATACAAGACAGTAGTGACACCTCTAATACAACCTGACAGTATTAGTGTAATCTCAATGTTTACTCCATGTTTTTTCATGGTGCAATGCTGTTTTCAATAAACGGCAAGTTACTTTTGAAATATATTCCAGCACTGCATGAATGTAACAGGATGGCACAGAATGACATATAATTCCAGCAGGTAAGTACATAACAGCTTTTCTGTCTTGACTATCTTTAATTGAGAGAGCTGCAATAGCACGGTTTCAATTATAGATTCCAAATTATCTATGTTAGCAGCACTTACACTTGTACATAATGAAACAGATATTATGTTGGCACTGTTTTGAAATGGTAAAAGAATGCTCAGAATACCAGCTGCTATACAGGTTTTGGCAACTTTTTTGTTTTTTCATTTTCTGTGTTAATGGGTCTATGATAACCTCCCAGCACTAACACAAACCAAAGACAAAAAGAAAGCAGAAGCTGCTGCAAGGACAGGCTGCAAAGAAAGGAAAACCGGCTGAAAATGTCAAGCAATGTGCCTTCAGAGCCACCCAAGATCAGAGGTGTCAACGAAACTCAAACACATAATGTTGCATAAAAACTGTATTTACTTTGCAATGGATTACTGCAACAGCAGCTATCTCAAAGTTCCTATCAAAGTGAAGTGAGGAACCATCTTACCAGAATTTAAACTAGTCCTTACGCACCTGTATAGGAAAACCAGGTACAGAGCACACAACATCACCTGTTGAATGTCGTACTGGAATCACTGGCAGAGCTGGGAAGTCAGCGTAAGACTGAGGACTCCTTCCTCTCCTTTGTGTGCAGTGTTACACTTCCTTCACTTCACAATTCCAAGTTATGGTAATAAATGATGATTTTTTTTCAACATATTTAAAAAGTTTGCTGTTAATGATTTCTTTGGAAGCAGATTGTGCATACTTAAACAGCAGGATCCAACCTGAGAAGAGACTCCTTGGCACATTCTAAAGAGCCCTGCTCTTCAGGATCACTATATCCATTGTCAAAGTGAAAGAGTCAAAGAAAAAGCTATTTCCAGGAAGTATCAGAGTAGGCATTATTATTGTGATAAAAGTAATACAGGTCGGAAGATTAACAGACAGTGTCTCCTGAAAATCTTGCAGTTGTTAGCTTAAAAATTGGTAAAAACTGCAGGTCAGAATTGAATTTGTACATCTTTGGAAGCACCTCCCCATAGATGCTCTTTTTCTGCTCTGCAACACAGATGACCTGGTTTTCTAGTTGTCCAACTGGGACATTTCAGTGTCCCAGGAAAATCTACCTAGGAAGAGAACTGTGACAGCTGTGGGCATTCAACACAGCAGAGGATTTTTAGAGGAAGTTAGATGAGCGGCTATCACAAGTGATCAAGATCTACTTAACTTACAACAAAGAATGGAACAGATGGATGCCCCCTGTATTCCAGTTTGTATTCCTGTGGTATGGCATGCATGTGCCACGTCTGTGAGAAACAGCTGCTGCCTCACCTCTGACATACTGAAAGGGATCCTTCTTTTTGCTTCTAAGAATTTAATACATGACATCCTGGTTTTATGGTTCTACATTACAAAGCTGAAATAATACAATTGAGAAATGCTTAAAGTTCTATATAAGTTCTATATTTGCAAGTTGAACCAAAAACTTATCAAGTTTTAAGTCCAGCAAGCTATCAGAGCTCTAAAGATAATGCGTTATTGAATCATACTTGCATAAATTCTTGCAGAGTTACTCTTATTGGTATAAGCCAAAAAAGTAGTGACAGCATCTTGGTTCTGCTCCTTGCTTTGACACAGCACCTGTGTTGGTCATGATCTCGATGTTGTCAGATGACTACTTGTAAAAACAGAAATATTAACAATGATCTGAAGATGAGTAATGCAGAGCAGTCACATAAAAATACTACAGGAGGCATCTCAGCACTGGCCACTTCATGTTCCTTCCAAGTTAGAAACCCAGAAATGAAATGCAAAGTACATATGATCACTAAATCCCTTTTCTTAATTAACAGGCTTAAGTTTATTTGTTTAAACTTGAAGAGCAGAACATGAGCCTTGCTTTATATTTGCAGTGCCTTTTTCTGCACTTACAGCTTCACTTTCAGAGTCTCTAGGGGCAGAGTTTGTAAGTAAACTTTTTTTATAGCTCCCTTCAATCTTCGTCTCCTCATGTACAGAACGCATCTCCCCACCTGACTGTTTTGAGAAGCTTTTCCATTTTGATGGACCACTGCAGATCACACTCAAACAACATCAGCTGCATGTAAGTGAAGGTACAGATGTGACAAACTGACAAATCAAGAAGACTAACCCAAACAACTGTGAACAAATAAATCCCAACATCATTATCTCAGCTGTGGGTGACTGTTTTAGGGTTTCGTCTGTTTATCTCATAACCCCATGGATACTTGATTTTTTTTCTGTCATTTCTTCTCTATAAACATCTACAAAAGAGAGTTTTAAAAGCATACTTCTTCATTTTACCCAGGGGAGCTATTTCAATCATTCAGTCAAACATATATTTATCACCTAAATAACACTTATTCATTTAAACTGCTGTGTTATTTACCCAGTTGAATTACTGTTTTGGCACATACATTTGAAAAGACAGTTTTAGCATTCGCGTATATTTGCCTCTGAAGCTCTCAAATAGGCAGCACATGACAATAGGGATGCAAACTCCCCCTGCTCAGCTGTCAGCAGACCTCATCTTGGAGCTGGAGGTCAGTTTCAAGGTGGCAGCTGATAGGACATGCCCGGTCAACCTTTAATTTAACTGATGTCAAGCAGTGTCAGCTATGGGGGTAGAACTGTATCTACACTCAGATATGCTCGAGTCTTTATTACAGGCTCCTCTCCCATAGTGGAGTTAAAATTAAAACACAAAAATGAAATCTGGCTACCAGCCGTGTCAAGATCCAGACATCACATTGAAATAGCAATCAACTCCAGAGCTTTGCTGAGTGCCTTTAGAAAAGTGATGACCGTAAACAGCGCCTTGATAGCACTCTTCAAAAATGCCTAGCAGAATAACTATTCCATGGGGTCCATAATGAACTACCAAGATTATCTGGACATTTTCAGATTACATACAAGAATAAATATCACCAATGTTGGTTAAAGAGAAACGGTTTTCACTTCTCTTCCCTGTACATCTGCATTTCTTACAAATCACTGCCATAGGCATAGCTTTCCTTATCTTTTTATCTAACTTATTTTATGTTGTCCTTTGTTATATAGTTAGGGATTTTCACAGATAACTCTGAATTCCAAAGGAATTTATGGTACAGCTGTGTAAAGGAAACCACTCAATATAAAAATACACTCCACTGACCTTTTGCCAAAAAAGAATGCATGGAAATTACTATGGTTTTCAATGATAGCTTGATTTTTTTCCTGAGACAAATTTGCTACTTATGTGACCAGACACTTCTTACTGTTTCAGAAAGGCAAACAAAAAAAAAGTAGAAATTGTCTCTTCTGTATAAATTTCTTCAGTAGAAAAATCGGTGCTATGCACTATTACCACACTGATCACTCCTATATGAACTTATGCTTCAGAATATCTACCGCTAATACCTAAGTGCCCTAGGACCCAAACGAAAACAGATTCTTCTTGAAATGTGTACAGTAGATTGACTGTTGATGCAAAATAAATTCCCACAGCTACAATAACGTAAAAAGCCAGGAAATGAGAGTTTGTCTGGAGAAGCTGCTATGACACGTCTTGAACTTCAGTTATGCTGAAGATGCTGAGGTACTAACGAGCTCTATTTGTGAAGTGAGGAGGAAGGAAGCTTCTGAATTTGTATGAGCTTCCAGGAGTCCAGTAAAACACCTTTTGAAACAAAATCAAAACCTTAGGTTTTCTGGTCAGTGACCCTTATTTCTATTGTGGCAAAAGGAAAGAAATTCTGTAATGACAGCGTCTGCTTAAGATCACTGCTGGGGCTCAGCTGCACTCAAACAATCTGGCCCTGCAGGTGGAATTAAGAAACATGCTTTAATACCCTGAGACACCTACAAATTTAGGTACATCCTCACATTCATGTGGGCATGGCTTCACAAGATTCATTGTTTTCAGAATAAAGCAAATGATAACTGAAATAAAATAAAGATCTGTCAATTCATTGCATTTCAAAAGAACTAATATATACTAGCATGAATTTCTACATCAACATAACAATCATCTCCGATGGCATATAATACACTTCATCACCTAACTTTAACCACAGCAACTCATCACCATCAACACAACCACAAAAATAAGATTCCTTTTCTGTTCTGTTGAGCTTAGTCAAATACTTCGCTTTTGCCAAGACATCCTTAGAGCCTGGTCTATTTTCAGAAGACCACATCTGCAAGCCTTCATAGCGTCCATATAAATACTTCTGCTTGCTAATGTGTTAATTAAGATCTACATTACATTAGCCACATAACTACTTAATTAGATTAATCCACCTGGAAAATGATGGCATGTCTTGATTAAATTGAATGAAAGTAACAGAAGTGACATTTAAAATACATTGATTGTTACTACATTTTGATCATCTGTCTCAAAGTGTCTGAAAGGAAACAGTAGAAACCAAAAGACTCATGTTGCTCACATTGTTGATGAAGTATGAGTTTTTCATCTTTTTATCCTTTGTAACATGACAAAGAGTTCTTTCCAGTTGTTCCCAAATCCTTACACTTGTCTGATAACCAGGATTAGGTTTCAGCAACAACACAGCTGGGGGTGGCACCAGTGTCTCAGGCAGTCAAGTCAGGGCCTATTCTATTTGCACCTGAACCCCAACTCATCAATACATAAGGGTGGCAAACCTTCCCATTTAATCATTTTGTTATTTCTTTAGCATTGCCTGTCTGCTGCATTGCTAATGAAATATCTTAACTATTAGAAAATCATCACTTCTGTGTGCAAACCAAAAGGTGACTCTGAGCTGCAAGTATCTGGCAGAGGTCGCACAATCATTTGGAGAGAGCTGAAGACGAACTAGCCAGCTTCACAATGACAGCCCAGTTTAGCTTTTCATATCTATTCAAGGCAAATTTTCCCTCTATCATCTCAAGCGAGTAAGATAACTAAGTAAGATAAATTTAACAGCAAATTTAACTTTCTTCATTTCCTTACTCCTATTGTATTTACAAGGCTGAATTTGATAACTGGAAACAAGCTTATTTTGTTAACTGGAAACAAGTATTTTTCATGACAAGTCAATACGTTACCATTTAATTAACTGTTGTTTTGCAATGCACACACTGTGGCAGACACAGGGAAATGTCTCTTAAGCAGAGCGTGAACCTGGCTCACGCTGGTTGGTCCAAAGAGACACAGACCCTGGCTTATGTGAGTATCAGAACACAAATTCAAATCTACCTTTTCCAATTAGTCATTACATTCATGGTAACCGATCTTTCAGGCCCACAATCATTTTCGGTATCTTTTAAAATGCGGATTTCTAGGATCAGAGACCACAGTCTCTTACTACTCTATAGAACCTTATTATAGCAAATAATCAAGAGAAAAAATAGTAAGTAAATTTTGAATTATTAGGAAATCTGTTAGATTTGTGAGCACATCAAGGACAATATGTCATAAAGAAAAAAACTCTACACCAAAGCATTCTTTACTTGCAAACGCAGCTGGAGTTAGTTTGAATATTTCTACATAAATGGTAGTTTATCTTGGGTGTCCTCTGAGATGATTAAAGCTGACTTTTGTAGTATATGCTGTCAATTAGAAAGGAAACAGCAAATAGATAGTCACATATTTTATGGAAATGTGGTCTACCTACTACATAACTTTAAATGTAGAATACATTTTTGGCATAGATTAAAAGAATCTAGGTATAGAAAATTCCCATAAGGTCATCTAATTCACTTCCTTGTGAAGATGCAGTTATTCCCAAACATGCCTTTTTTTTTTTTATTTATTCCCACACTTTCTCCTAATTTAGATTTATTACACAAAAATTCTAACACTATGTCTGTAACAGACAAAATGGCTTCACTCTCAAAGTTTTTTAAATGTCATATCTATCTATCTATCTATCTATCTATCTATCTATCTATCTCATCCCTCTAGCAATTCCACAACTCCATGGCAGTGCCAGCTTTTTGCTTTTGTGTCTAGGAAGGGAAACTGCCTTATCATTTGTACTAAGAAAGGAATTTTTCTTTACTTCTGTCTCTTAATGTAAATCCCTAGTTCAGCACAACTTCCAGGGCATGGGGGACTTCACTTGCAGTTTTACAGCAGCACTGAGGATGTTTTTACCCACTGCGCTTGCTTGCTCCTTTCAGACATCCCCAGTATTAGCGAGATGGAGTGTGTAATTACAAAAGCCCTGCAACTGTGTTATCTCAACAGTGAATTTTGTTTTCATTCAGATAGGAAAATGCAGTAATAAAGTAATTTACACTCCTCTTAAATTGCAGTTTTCTTATTTCATACCAGAATGTAGTCTCCTAATAAGGAACAAACAGATCAAATTGAAATATCTGCTTTCCCCCCACCCCCCCTTTCAAATTGCTCTGTTTTAAAATGCCTTGCTTGCTTGCTGAGTAGGCACAGCTTGTGTTTAAGTGGCCGTTCTCAGTCTAGGGGTTAAAGGTTTCTTTGGGAGACCCATGTTTTGAAAAGAATGGCTTCATCCTGAGTTGTGTCAATTATAGAAAGGTCATTCTCCACAGCCAGAGCCTCGAGACCTGAAATGCTTGTTGTGTTAAAAGCTGTCAGAGGCTTTCCTAAAAACTGCTGGGATAGCAATATTAACTCGGACAAATTAAAGGAAAGGTGAGGTAGAAAAACTTTTCACCCTTCCCTGCTATGAGAATTTGTCTTTCAGATATTCCTTGAGTTCATCCAAACCTGTCAGTCATATTATTCCACTGTGGAAGATACCTTGCCTAAATATTATTCTCCTTCCTTCCCCCAGATTATCAACATTTCAGCAACCTTCTATAAAATGTCAGAAGAACAAGCACACTTTTCCAGCATGCTCTGAGGAAAGCTGGCTGTAGCAACTGCAGACAACTACCAGTTCTGCCTCCTTCTCTACAGGAGGTTACCACTCCCCAAACAGCCCGCATCTTGGCCTCTTCAAATGTGCAAAGCTCATTAGAGTGGGCCTGGGATGAGCTGCCAGGATTTGCACTGAAGTGCCCCAGGCAGATGAGCACATTCCAATTCAACAATCCTGCTGCCCTATATTTGCACAGAGATGGCAACAAAAAGCTGCAGGGGAGGGAATTTGGAAACGTGTTAAGCACTGCAGTTGTCTGCTAAGTGACCATAATTGCAGACCTGAGCTCTTCAGGTTCCTGCCTAAAACCATAGGGTCTCTCACCTGTGCACAATCTGGAAGAAGTTCGGCAGTGATATAAACATTCTGCCTTGTACTTGAGGCTGTGCTGTTCGTCCAGGCTGACCTACAGTCAGACAGCGAGGAGAGCCAAGCCAAGGAGCATCTGTCTGAAAAGCTACAGGGTTTTGCCATCACTAGGATGCAGGATTTCATGAAAAGGAGGAAGCCAGAATTAGCACACACACACACATACACACCCCTGGAAAATGTGAAGAAGCTGGGGTGCAGCAGCATCATTTATTAAAAACACAAGCATATCCATGAAATGACTGGGCACATCAAAGAACAAGTCAGCTTCCTTTCCCAGCTCTGCTTTAACTGTTTTTTTCCCAATACATCCAATGCAAGTATCCTGTGTTAGAATTTGTTTCTAACGTTTGCTTCAGCAATCAGGAGTTGAACACGAGCCACAGGTCCTGAGAGCCAGACAATGCTTAGCTCTGCACAAAACTCTTCTGTTGACCAGTAGCAAGTGCTCTTATTTCTCCTGCTCCAGTCACCCTGTCCCACTTTCACAGTGCACTAGGACCTGTGAGGTGCTTTGATTAATTGAAAAGTTCTGGTCTGTCTTCTTATCATAATTTGTGTAATAATCAGGGAAAGCCTTATCGTGATGCAGGAAAGAACCCCCTGAACCTCACCAGTCACAAGCATTCAATTTAAATGATTAAAATCCTTTTCATGGCATGCATTTTCTCTCAATGTTTAACACATGCTCTCTCAGTTTAAGAAAGTATTGATGTTTCTAGAGTTTCCCCTCATTCTTCTCATTGCCCTGTCTCTGCCATCCTCCGCAGGAACACAGTTTTTCTTTAGGATAAAAAGAAACCATTTGTTGCCAACATTGCTTATGCTAAACCAGATTATTTACTATGGGTAAAAGTCTTCTGTCCTTGATGTTTTCTGTTAGAATCACATCTGAGAACAAAGTAAAACCAGGAATTTGGTCCTGGCTGGAAGCCGAAGGTTTTGACTTCTCTCAAGCAGTACAATGTACCCCTCCTACTGAGCCAAGCTTTTTCTCTGAGGTCTCTAAGCTATACCTGGAAAGAGGACATACAGCCAGTAAAACATATGGGTTTGGACTGATCACTTCATTGAAGCATCTAAGGGAGCTCATCTGCATTAGTAAATGAGGATCTAGGAACTGAGTGATTTTCATAGAGTCCCAGACTGGTCTGTGTTGGAAGGGAGCTCAAAGCTCATCCACCTCCCTTGCCATGGGCAGGGACACCTTCCACTAGAGTAAGCTGCTCCAAGCCCTGTCCAACCTGGCCTTGAACACTGCCAGGGACGGGGCAGCCACAGCTTCTCTGGGCACCCTGTGCCAGCGCCTCAGCACCCTCACAGGGAGGAGCTTGTGCTAAGAGCTCATCTCAATCTCCCTTCTGGCAGGTTAAAGCCATTCCCCTTGTCCTGTCCCTACAGACCGCCATCCAAAGCCTCTCTCCAGGTTTCTTGTAGCCGCTTTAGGTACTGGAGCTGCTCTAAGGTCGCCCTGGAGCTTTCTCTTCTGCAGGTGAGATGATTTTGTGCACAAGCGCAGCGGGCAGGAGCAGGAACAGCCGTGCGCGGGCAGCGCACCGGCACCCGAGCGCAGGGAGCACCAGCAGGGGCCGAAGCCGGCGCTGACCTCGCACCCACGGGTGCCGCTCGCTACGGGGCCGGGCGCGAGTCCGCAGCACGCCGGGCGCGGGAGCCGCAGCCTCACCTCTGCCTCCAGGTGGCGCCGCCGCCCCGTCCTCGGCGCCCGCACGGCCGGGCCGCCGCCCGTTGCTGAGGGTGGGTCCGTCCGCCGGGCGCAGCCGCCAGTTGAGCCCCAGGAGGTGCATGGCTGCGGGGACAAACCGACAGTCAGTGCGAGAGCAGCGCAGAGCAGCGGCGCGGGCTGCCCCTACACCGCCCCGGACCGCGCCGTCAGGCAGCAGCCTCACAGGAGTGTGAACGAGGCAACACCCCCCGCCCCAAGCAAGCCCTGTTGGCTCGCACGCATCTGCCTTTCTGTTGTTGATTTCAGTTCTCGGATCTTTAGAACTGCTGAGACACAAAGGAACAGTGCGCACGGCCCCGCATATCAAACTGAGCAGAGCGCTCTGCTCAGACCGCAGCATCCCGCACAACCGTCCCGGCTCACACGCTCCAGGCGGATGCGTTCCTGGAAACAAAGCACCACTGCAAATACCAGCTCGAGTTGAAATTATAGGTGATAATTTATACGTTGATTATAAAATTAGCTTTAGCCCTATGTATGCTAATGACATTGTAATGCAATTACTTTGTGTTTATTACAACTTATTTAAATCAACAGATTTAACAGCTTCTGTCTTCATTCTGCAGATTAAGCTTTCCCAACAAGCTCAGGCCTTTGCCAATCCTTTGACCTCACAGGTTGTTCTAACCCCGTGTATACCCAGCCAGGAGGTTTCCCAGCTCACAGAGCTGGCTGGTGCAGCACCGTGCCATGGGCGCCAGGCGCACCTAAGAGATGGAGCGGGAGAAAGGCCATGGCACCACTGCCACCAGCGCGTGAGTGATAGGCGCTGTGGTAAGGGCTAATTGAATAAGTCCTGTGCATAATGCATGAGACTCGACAGGTCTGAATCATTCAGCTAGAGGATTTATGTGCATCTTCACGCTGTATAAACAGAAGCTAGCGGAATACATCTCCATACTTTCATCGTATTATCCCTATGGCATCCTCTCAATCTAGAGGGATCGAAAAGCCCACCAAGCTGCTTTTATTCACTTTCTTTTTATGTTTACATAGGGTGTATGTAAAACCACACACCACAGAGAAGAGCATGCTCACTTTTATACTAAACTGGTGTTTGAGGGGATTCACTATCGAATTAGGGGCAGAAAATATACGTGATTATGGGCACCATTATAATTGTTCAATTCTGCAGTGTGAGATCCATGTAAGATTAGCAGATACTTTACATCTAATTACAAGCAATTGTAGAAGAGCTGGTGTGGTCACAAAGGACCAGCAGAGCCACATAGCCCAAGTGTTCAGAGATTAAAGGGTTGGGATAGGTGAGGCAAAAGTGACTTCTCAACAGGCACTACCAAGTACAGTGCTTGAAACAGATAATCTCTGAATACAGGGAATGCATTTAGATGTGACCGATTCCTATACATATTCCTAAAACCAAACAAAGCACCTCCCACCCCCAAAATTCATCTCTCCCAACTCCTGGGAATCTCTCAGCACACAGTCTATGCAGTTTAACCTTCCTATTCTTGGCAAAAGCAGCTGAGAAGCAAGACAGCTTTCAGAACATCAACTTTCCCCAGATATACCTATGGACTAAGCAGATGTCTAAGAAGAACAACTAAAATCAAGAGACATCCCATTAAGAGAGGGTAGTCACCAGACTTTGCATTCATGCTGAGTTTGCAAAATAATTTTTTCATCAGGAAAAAGCCTGAAAATAAAATAAAGCACGTGGTATTTTAAAAAATACCAAGGATGAACCTGAAAAGGATATTTTGCTGAGAAACTAATCCAAATGTATTTTTATGTTTAAGAATTACTGGAAAATAGACAAATTTTTTTGTGTGATCAAATGTTTTCTTCAATTACCATCTTTTTGTTTTGCCAAATCAAACATTTTAAAAGGTTTTTCAGTCTCATCTCAACCAACTACTTTTCAGGATGGCAATGAAACCGAAAAATAAAGCTCAAACAGCAAACAAGTCTCTAGCTCACACAGACCCTCTGCACCGTGTGACTGAGCATCTAGTGGGGAAGGGCTGGGGACAGCAGGCAGTAGAGCAGCTCCTGGCCTGTTCGTGCTGCCCACAATTCCCATGCCATGTGCACAACCAGGGGCTCTAGTTTGGCTGCACCACTCCCCTAAGCAAAGAGTGAATAAAGATGAAGTGGATTTTAGAGCCCCAAAGCAATAGTAAGTCACAGAGGGGAATTAGACTTCTGTGTTTTATACTCTCAGTGTGTCTATTCCAAATTGCAATTCTTGTATATTTTACTGCAAGCTTAACCATAAATGTAGGTCACTTGCAGAGATGAAAGTCTGCTGCTTCGAGTGTAAAACATTCCTTACAACAAAGAGGTACGGAACTCAGAACTAATAGTCTGTCCAAGAGAATTATAGTTGCTAACTGATAATTACCATGTAAATTCAGACAAGGAATTATAAAAGATCTTATTAACAGGTATTAAGGAAAACTGCGATCCATCTGCTTCCAAGCACGCCATGATTTCATTAATAACTCCACTGCTCTGTTTTTTAATCATAGATGCACATTAGGTAAGAGCAATTAGAGCTCCTTCCTAACGGGGCACGTCTGCTGTATTCCCTTGAAGAGACAAAGATGACAATCTCCTGCACAGCTCACGTATCCATTACGTGATCTACAAACTTCCACTAAGACAGCTGAAGTCACAAACAGGAGGAATGTTCACCTTCTACTGAGAATACATCACGAAAAGTATGTCACAGGGACCTGAGGGGAAAGCTCAGTGTTTGCATTGCACAGAGCAAGCCTGACTGGCAGCCAAGAGGGAGAACAAGGAGCTACCTCTTCTCTCCTGCTTCAGAACGCTATGAGATGGCAAATTTATATGATTAACCTTTTGTTCTGTTAATCAAACAAAAATGCCTCCAGCAAAGGAATAAGTAGGAGCCTGCTTAATTAGAAATACAGGGAGCTACTCAGAAGTCGAGTGACTATGTGTCAGAAGAGAAATTCTGGGCTAGTGAATTTGTACCTGTTTGCTGTGTTTTCTATTGGTGGTATTATTATTACTATTACTATTGTTGTTATTATTATTATTATTATTATTTTAAACTACAACTAAATTATCTGTGTTGCTCTGGCTTTGCCTTCTTCCCCAGAGACACACTTTCACCAGCTATTACAGTACTGGCATGTTTTCTGCAAAGGAGATTCACCAGACATCTGGGTTGGGATACTCAGCTTGATCCAAAGCTGATCATCAAGATGAGCACTGATTTTCCAAAACAACCCATTTACTTGAACACATTTCCTGTGCTCCTGTGCTTCACAGTTGGCTAGAGATTAACCTTCAAGGACAAACACACCCCTGAAGAGTTAAAACACAAAAAAGTGTCATTTTATCTGTTACATGTACGGGGTATTCATAAATTACACTTTACAGAGGGCTCACATATGTTTTGTAGGTATTATTTGGGTATGTTTGCTTTTTCCCCTTCAACATTTAAGCCTGTTTTCTAAGGTCTGTGATACTGGGCTTGTCAGAATTTATCTGGCTCATTTAACACTAACATCTAATAACTCAGGATAGTGAATTGTGTATTTATATTCTCTAAAAATAAGACTACAGAAACAATAAATTTTCAAGTAAAACCTTTGAGGTTAGGTAAAAAGTAATAATCGACCTCTCCCTCCCTCCCCAGCAACGCACACAGAGAGCAAAAACACCTGAACCTGCATACCCATGAAGAACAAAAGCAGAGAACTAGTTCATCACTCCAGGTGGTAGAACTGTCAAGGATCAATCTGAGACTTACATAAGATAGAGGTTGCTAGAGTGAATCACAAATTATTTTAAGAAATCCCAAAAGGCATACAAATCCACAGAAAAATGACTAAACTTACATGCAAAACTTTCTTGAATGTTCTCTAAGACTCATTAGTGTCCCCACATTACTTTCTCATTCAGTCTTCTCTCATTCTAGCCATAAACCCATGCTCACTCCATTCAGAGTTCAGTCTAATGGACACTGGTTTCCAAGCTCAGAAAGCTCTGTCTTCCGTTTGTGCTATCCTGTCACTCGACCATGTGTTTTTAAAATGAGAGACCTCTAGTGTCTTCATGTGCTAGAGATCTCCCTGCAGTACAACTCAGTGTCTGCCAGTAGGCAGGGCAGAATCAGGTTTTGCACTTTGCCCTTTAATCTGTGGTATTCCTTCTTAGAGGGAGAAATATGCAGATTAACAAGCTACCATTCTCCCCATTCCTATTGCATCTTCCCAGTTGAGGTCTGGAAGATACACACCACTCGCATGTGAGAAAAGTTCGGTATTCCCTTAGCAACTCTAAAAGATGGGAAGATTATAAAAGTTATCAGAATTCAAAATGTTTCCATATATTAATTTTCCAAGTTGTCATGCTTAGTAAACCCTAAGTGATTGTCATCCAAAATGAACCGATCAAACTATGATATCACTTTGTTAGGATATATCAAGTCATATTGTGTTTAACTGTAGCCTCTTTTCATTTTAAACATGTGTAAAAGAAATTGGTCCATTATATCATTAACAATGTTAGCAAATAAACAGTAAAAGCACATTTGCTATATGTAGACTCTTGTAGTGTAGTGTAAACATTAGAAGTTTCCTTTCTGTCCACTCATGAGGTGAATGATGATGTAACTCTTGTTATTCCATATATTTAGTCTTGAACAACATCAGTATGATTTCTAAATCAGCCTAATGAATCATAGACATGATGAAACAGAAAGTACCTACTAAATCTTAGCAGCATGTAATTTCAGAGTATATATATTCAAAGAACTATCTGCACATCTGTTTCTTATTTCATATGAACTGTATATTATTTCAATGCATCACAATTATTTGTATGAAGCTAAAGTAGTTTAGTGTTTTATACATCTAGGTGCATATAGATGGGTAATCCAGATAACTTGAAAAGAATAAATGTATCCCCCAAAATTAAAAAACATCATAAAACATTACTGCATGCTTACATTGCATTAAATGTTATTCAGCTGAGATTCATGGTTTTTTACTCATTACTACTTCTTGATCATGCAACAGAACTCCAGGAATACCAGAAATACTGATCATAATTATAATTCATAAAATAACCATTACTTAAAAGACTAGAAATGTAGTAGTTTAATGTTCTACTACTATTTCTCTGGAGAAATAAGTTCAAGTTCAACCCAAGTCACAAGTAAAATGAGTGTGTTAGGCCTATTCCCTAGTGATTACTTGCCCCCATTACAAAATGAATGCACAATTCATCACAACTGACAACCTCTCCTCAAGAGATGCCTGAGACAGGAATAGCAGGGGTCTGAAAGTCAGAAAAGAGCAATGGAAGAACTGCAGGGGAAAAGCGTGCATCGTGCCTTAAAACACTACACTTGATTCTAACCAGTGCTTTCAGGTCTCTGTCTGAGGAGCACAGATTACTGGGTAGCTATAACATGAAAAGTAAGAAGCATTCCCTAGCTCCTCTTACATCTGAAGAGCTAACAAGACAGCTCACAAGCACACACACCCCCCCATCAGAATTTGCTGAAGTAGGTCTCAGTTGAGATCCATATTTTGCTATGTTTTAGGATTAACAGAAGCTGAACATAGAAAGCTAGGCATTGTTGAAAAGGCAATTCTGCAAGTGTTATTTATGTATCAGGTATCTCAGCATTGTGGGCAACCAGGAAAAGTCTTCTCCCATAGAACTGGCAACAAATATGCCTGACAAAGTCAGATCTCAGTAAATTGCAAATGTTTTACAGTGGCTGACACCATCCTCTGCTCGATAATTTAGTTGGCCAACCTTCAGCTGTGTTTGCAGCAGGAGGAATACACGCACTGTCAGTATGCAGCTAGAATGGAATATATGACTCCTTGACAATGGCTGAGGACTCATACAAGTACACTCGCATACTCTGATACCAGCAGAAAGGGACAGTGTCTCAAGGAAGTTCTAATCTGTGATTTTTCCAGTTTAACATATATTTAAGTACTTGGAAAATCATTACCAAAAATATGAGTCTTTGTTACTTAAGTTACTTACAGTCTTAAACACTGTGATCAAGTAGCAGCTTTCCTTGCTAGAGAAACAATGACATCTCTCCTAAAATTCAGGACTAATTGCCAGAACTTTCTATTCTTCCTTGAATATCTAATGTGACTGTGACAAAGATGCCAGAGTTCCCCTGAGGGTATCCAAGAGATCTCACAAAAAGTCATCACATTCCCAGGCCTTTTCCTAAAAGCAAAACAAAAGCCACACGGCTTGCTAGGTGAACAACTGCCATTTTTGATATACTATCTACAGGCAAGTTTAAAGTACTATTTAAAAAAAATTCCAATCCTATTATATATATATGATAGAATTCCTTATGGAAAACAGGCTGCGTTGGGCAGTGGCACAGCCTCCTGCTGATACTGCTCTTTAAGAAAAGGGCTGACTGAGAACTATGTAAGGACATAAAACAACTGAGCAACTGGGCCATAAAACAGACAAAATTCAAACCCATTAAGATAACATACACTGGAGAGGAGTCATCTTAATTCCACATATAAAATAATGAGCTCTGAGCTGACTGTTATCAAACTAAAGGGAAATCTGGGGCTAAATGATGAAGTACCCTAAAAGTTTTAAGTCAGTCAGACATTGAATAATTATGGGAAGAGAAAATAAAGCAAGGAATATTACGGCATCTCCCCTCATCTCAGAAAAGGCCTAGAAGAACCAAAGGTTGGAAGATCAGTAGAGAAGAGTACATATATGATTTGCCCATTCTTACAAGACAACCACTTTTGGATGCTGGAGGTAAATTAATGGATTATTTGATTTTTATCTAATGCAACACAGTTGCTCCTACACATACACAACACCCCTTGGTGTAGCTACTTCAAGCTCAGTGTTGCTTGGAGTATTTGCTGCTTTTTTACGTCTGTACCACAGCATGCGCCTACTCATTCACCAGCCCAGACAACCCAACGAATGTTTAGATCAACATATCATGGGCAAACCCTTGAATTTTTATGCCATAAAGCATTTCCTAGAAGCATTTCCTTTTAGGTACCTTAGGGCATAAGCTTTAGTACATCCAAATGAGCTGAGAACGCAGTATATAAAATAGCAATTGCTGACATGCCACAAAGTTTGTGCAGGTTTCTGAACCTAGTGTAATTATTCATGAGCACAATGGTAAATACTCTATTTAATTAATAGCAAAACAGAGTCAATTGTAATTAGAAGAGACAAAATACGTTGTTGGAGATCTCAGGGACACAAGAGGTAGGAATTTAACTTCTACATTTGATACCACAGATCAGGTAAAAATAAATCTCTGGAGTACAAGTACCTGGGGAATTTATGAACTTGTGTTGTAATATTAATGACTACAAATCCTACAGACGTCATGTAAAGCATTTGGATGAACTCCTGATCATACTGTCTCCTCTACTTGTGAGCATTCAACTGTTTGCAGGAAAGGTTAAAGTAATATTTCAAAACCAGATCATTTGATCTATGTTTAATACTACTGTTATAGAACACATGCAAAAAGTACTGCTTATTGACTGGATCACTGAAGCTCAACAACAAATAGACGCCTTACTTTCAAAGTCGTTCACTCTCAGTAAATCATCTTAATAATCAGTATGCTATTTGGTATGCACTATGTTTTCTTAATAAATTTATATGAAAACTTCATTTGGGAGCTCCATTTAAAGCATTATCAACTACACAACTTTACGACTTAACAGATCACACTATTTTCATTAAAGCAATAGGTTTGCCTGTGTTACAGCTAGAGAGCGCAATAAAGAACCATTTTTCTGTCTTATTTGTCCTACCCAAAACATTGAACTTCTCAGTCACTTTTTTTCGTTTACAGCACTGAAAATCCAGAATTCCACTAACTACAATGGCACTGCTGCATATCTGTATAGCTTGTAACATGTTTTTTCCACTTCTCCATCAATTAAGTTGATATTGTTACCCACATACAAGGTTCTATATGTAACCCATCTACGAGTTTATGCTTGTTAACTGTGTCTGAGCTTTTCAATAGTTTCACTTAAAATAACTCCTTGAAACTTTCCGAAGAGAATGGCTACATGAGGAAAGCCACAAGGACTTATTTCCCAGTAAGCTTAAGAAGCAATGAATGTAATAAATGCCAGGCTACCATTTCTGCCTTTTTACAGCTGCAGAGAGAATACAGCTCTGAGCTTCTCTAATCCAAGAGTGATCCTATGAACAGTCACAGTAAAACTTGAATTTCAGCACCTCGCTTTCTTGGACATAAGCTGAGGGAGGCAGAGGCAGACCCTTTGCTCCTGTGCTCTGTGTAAGGGGAGCGCTTGGTGCCTCCCCTGCACAGCAGAAATGTCAGGCGTGCTGCTTCTGCTCACCAGGGAGACATGGGAGATATTGTGCCTTTTTGAGAACAGAATGGAAAGGAAGGTTGGCTTTGCACAATCTGAAACATAAGAAAGCAATCCTTAGGCATAATTTCACCCTCAGCATGTAAACTCTTTTAGACAATAAACTGTTTAGAACAGAGCTTTTGCTTTAAAGCATCCAGCCCAAGAAGCATTTTATAGAAATCCCACAAAGGATCTCTGAATAAGTGTATTGTTATCATCAGCAACAAAACTTCTGCTGGGAATTATTAATTGCTTTCTTTTCAATAAATGTTATTAAAGATGAAAAAGGAGATGGAAGGAGGGCTATAAGATGGTTCATTGTCACTGCGTTCATACGGAAGAAATAGGAGAACCAAAAAAAGCAGCATTTTTTTTCTAAATTGGTCCCCCCCCTCCAAGCTGACTGATTTCTTTCCCCATGTGCGTCAGTAAACTGAATGGAATGAATTTTCAAAGCACAGAATGAAAGATATACCCACAAATCCTATTAGTAGTAATGTGATTTGTATGCTTATCTACCATGCAGTTCTTTGAAAGTTCATTCCTCTGTTCAACTTCAGTCTTTCTACTTCCAAAAACACTTGAAAAGCTTACCCACACTTGCAGTTACTTTGGGAGTGGGGAAAACTGAAGGATGTGGAAACCTGCCTTCTAGTTCCAAGGATAACAACAAGCAAGCAAAACTTCAGCCTGCAGAACAAGAGTTGTACCTTGGGTGGTTGTTAGCTCCCCAGTCACCATTCTGAGACATAATCTCTGGTTTACACTATCCAACTTTTCTCACTTCAGTCCTCTTTACTGAAATGCTTTGATTTTATGCCACTTTGAGCGATCTTTTTGTCACAAGAAGGGTAACAGCATTGCATGCTACCTTCAGAATCGGGAATCTCCCAACAAAGACCTTAAAAGAGAAGCAGAGTACAGTGCACTGGTCATTTATTCTTGTGACAGGCCTTAGATTGTACAGAGGATAGAAAACTGGCACAAGATTAATCAGTTCCTGAGACTATATAAAATGAACTCATGGCAATTTTAGGAGTCAAGGCTGCAGTCTTTTTGGATCTTGCATCTGAACTAAGTGGTTGCAACTAATAAGAAAAGTGTTTATATTTTTATTTACCTAAGCAGCATCTTTCAGCCTGGAAGATCCCAAATCACATTACACAATATCCACTTTATCAGCCTTGCCAAAATACTGCCACTTTTGAAATAGGCTTAGAATAGCAGAAAGGGATGCTCTTGCCTAAACAGAATGGAAAACCTCATTTTTCTGGAGCAATTGTGAGCATTTAATGTTAATGCAAAGCAAATTGAACCTAATTTTAATTTCACACCTAAAAGACACCATTATCATGAACAAAGTACCCAGCTCATCTTTATTCTGTTTCCAAGAGGAGAAAGAACCTAGCTGAGACTTGGAAGTGGTGTTTCAAGGAATATAGACACAAATATACTCTCCAAAATCGCCGATGCCTGAACTTACAAGAATTACAATAACTGCTTTACTTTGTAACCCTAAAAGATATCATGTCAAACATTTATTTGACTACGTTCATCTTCTGAAACTGTAACTGCCCTAACTTGTACAAACATGCTGAACAAGATTTTCTTAATCTAACTGTTTCAAAGCATTCAGACCTTGACTCAACCTCTGGTTGCTAGCCATAGTGAAAAGAAAATAGTTTTAACCTTTATTACTCCTTTACGTACACCAAATGCAGTGGAACTGCATGATTATGAATGCCCAAATATACCTCCACAGTGCAAAAGAAGTAATAGAATCAGAGAATGGTTTGGGTTAGAAAGGACCTTAAGATTGTCTAGTTCCAAACTCCTGCCATGGGCAGGGATGCCTCACAGTAGACCATGTAATTTCTAATCACAGAATATTTTCTTCCCTTAGTAAAAATTCTACAGAATAGCTTAATTTAATCACCTGACTGAAAAACCTTGCATGAATGACAAAATTTAAATTTTTACTCTCTACATAAAGTAATTATTGAAGTTAAAAGTTCATAACAAAGAGGAAATAAATCTGAAGATGAAAAGTAAATATGATTTGTTCTCACAAAGCTCCTCATTCATTTTCAACACTATGAGCTATTTATACTTCCCTCACAATATGCTTCAGAAGGTAGATAGATAGAAACATAGCCTAAATTGTGTCTTGACATTGAGATACAGGCACAGATTTTATTTAGCATCTACACAGATTCAGACCTTATGTATGCCTTGCAAAGCTCACATTTATGTGTTGTGAACTAGATGTCCTACTGATCCAGAAAAGAAACATCTATGAAAATCAAATATACAGCTTTTATTTGATAAATATATTATACAGTCAGTTATAGCCTTGTACCTCAGATTCTTTTATGTTTGTTTTTTTTCTTTTTAAAGTTTTTCCATTGTCCTCATATGATTTCTATTCAGCATTTCCCATAATGGGTTAACCATAACTGGGATATATCCTATTTTTAATCTTATACCTGCCTCATTCTTGCCAAATTTCCAAGTCTGAAGTCTGCTTATTTTGCCTTCACAGGAAAAAATTCTTTTCCATCAAAGCAGAGACTGAAAGCTTGCCCTTCTGCATCCTTGCCTTCCCAGCTTCCCATCTAGAACTCTAGAGCAGGTAAGGAAGTGCAGGCTGCAATGAGGACAGGATTTCAGTATGATCGTGCCAATCTGGAAGTACAATAGGAAACAGAGAAATCAATGAAGGGTTTACATGGTGCTAGGATTTTAGTGTCTGATCACTGCCTTCTTTGGAAGTGACAGACTGCAGCAAGTTACATTTTACAGGAATTTCTGCCTGTCTATGTTCATGTGTTATTATTGGTTGCATCACCAACACATCCTGTTATACAATTTCATGAGCAATTGTAGGAATGAAGAAAAGTTTGCATATGCTTTTTAAGTCCCAAGAAACATCATGACAGCACACCAGTTTACATAAGCCCACTTTGAGCAGCCTGGGCTTGTAGAAGGTGTCCCTGCCCATGGCAGGGGGTTGGAAGTGGATGAACTTTAAGGTCCCTTCCAACCCAGACCACTCTGTGATTCTATGATTTCAAACACTCTGCATTATGCATGATGGAAGACAATTATATTTAATTTGGACACCTACATCCCAATTTATTTAAGGAACATTATCATAACATACACTTAATTAAATATTAATATTATTATTACTTTTTAATCTATTATGTCTTTAATTGCCTTTTATAATTTTATAATGCACGTTTTTAAGACTAGCTCCATTTGATCTTCTTATTGATATAACACAATTCACAGCAGAGCTAGTAGAAATCACTGTTACAGACAGAGCTGGCTGTCCACAACAGAAAAGTGAAGCCTGCTTATTGTACAGAGCATCTGATACCTTATCATTTTAATGAAGCCTTCCGTCTTGCATACAAAGTGGTGCAGAAGCCAATTCCACTGTCTGAGGTCAGCAATGCAGAATGCTCATCATCAGTCAGTTTAGAGCTGTTTAAAATCAAGGCCCATTGTAATCAAGGTCAAAATTGTCACAAACTTCAGTGGAGAGAGCTTTACTTCAGAACTCCTCTATTTATTTTAAGTATCTGAGGCTATGAACATCATAAGAATGCTTAAAAAAAACATGTTTTCTACAAGCAACAGCAATGAGACCCATAAAAAACTTTACCCTCCAAAGTCAACAACATAAATTGCAGGGTGAATTGGACATGAGTGATAATGCATTAGCATACGCATCTCTGTATACAATTAATTAATGAATCATAGAATAAAATAGGAGCTAGATTACATATCCTCAAAAACCTTTGGCTTCAATTACATACACTTTGTAAAGCATAACTGAATTATGTTAAATGAGTAAGACAGTAAATTCTAATGTATGTGACCATATTACTTAATAACACCAGTAAAATAACCAGAAATTTTCTTTGAAGGAGAAGACAACTTATACTACAAGGGGCAAAAGCAATATATAGGAGCTACAGAACTACACATTAGGACCTTGTAGCTAACTCTCAAGTTCTGCTTCTTCATGTCTATAACACCCAGTTGGCCAGCAACCAAAGCAGGATTATACACCTTTTTTTTCTTTGATGGATGAAACAGTAAATCCTATATTTAAAAAGAACCCCAAACCCTAAACTAGATTGAAAACCCATCTAGCATTTCAGCTTTGCTCTTCTCTGTGAAATTCATTTCCCTTTTTCTTTCCTTTCAAGAATTTGCTTCATCTTGGAAGCAGGTATCAAAGCTGCTCCTCCATAACTTAAAAGAAAAATGACTAGAAACTCCTCAGTGTCACTATATCTGACAAGTTTCTGCAATGTATTTACCTCCTTCTTTCACAACGTTATTAACATTTAAGTATCCAGAAAGTGCTACAGCTGAGATTTTTTTCCATCCATTTCAATTTCAAAATGATGCATTTGATTTTATGGTCTAATAGAGAAAACCTGCTTCTGTCTCTTGGAAGTGGCTGTCCATACTAATTAGTGAGGAACACAATGCACACAACCTTTATTTTGCTCGGATCTGAAGAGAAATCTCAATGAAGACTACCAAACCTATTCATAAATCTTTACAAATTTCACCTTTTAGGACAGGTTTAAAAAAAAACCCCAACCCTGTGATAACACCTACAGTTATTTCACCATTTTTTCCATTTAAATGGGATTTTGACAATTTAATGACTGCATTCTTTCAAAAATAACAATGGTATTATAAGACTGTCATGTAAATGTAACTCAGGATTGCTATCAGTTCATAAAATTATTCCAGAAATCTGTTCATATCCCATGTTTTTGCAGAGTTTACGTATACTGCACCTCTTACTTTGTTGTTCAAAAGTATTTTAACATTTGCATTCAAGTCCTCAGAGGTAAATGTTCAGTTCAGATGCAGAATTAATAAACTTCCATCCCTATATTACAGAATGGCATTTTATGCAAAAGCAGTTCTCAAAGAGCCCAGTCCTTTGGAACGAACCAGGCTCCAGGGTATTGCATTGTTAGCACTCAGGTTGCCAAAAGCACCATAAGAAAACCTGCTTTCACACTGGGCTTTCTAAAATATAATATCACCCAATGCAATAAGTAACGAAGCTGAAATGATCCCATATTGTTCTTAACAATATATCTGACTGCACACTACCAGTGAGGTCTGAGGAAGGAACACATAATATTCTGCTGTATATTTCTGAGTCAGACCTGTGAAGTTCTTTGTGTATTTGAAATATTTTCAGGACTTATCTTCTCCATTTTAGCAAGCCAGACACAACATACTCCCTTGCCTCCTGTCAGGGAATAATGGGAGGGACTGAGCATGCAGTGGCTAAGCACTCTCATTGAAAAAACCAGGGGATGCTGCAATAATTGTCCTGAGAGGCTAGAAAGGAAACAAGACTCTATGCTGACAGCTTAGCTCAGCATGAACTCTCATTTTTCACATGGAGCTAATTAAAAACTGAAATTAGTTAAATATGGAAATGACACTTGCAAGCACTTTAGCTGAGTTCTGGCAAAATCCCTCTAGAGTGCTGCGACGCTACCTGCTGCTTCAAAACTCCCCAACTGAATTTCACAGTTAAAAGGCTGAGCAAAGGGAAAGTTATTACAGAGATTTCCAATTCAAAATGTGTCTGTAAAATTCTAAATTAAATTTCATGGTAGCCCTTTCCATAACTAGAGACATACTGTGCAGCCCAACGGCTGCACAAATACGGTGCTCAAATAACATCCCTGCATGTATTCTCTGATTATCTCACCTTTAGGCACTGTGCTGGTGGTGCCAGCACTGTGAAGCCCATAAGGATACCAGCACTACAATGCTACACAGATAAGCTGTGTACTGCTACTGAAGTAGTCATTTGGAAAGCATGGACGCACGGCACACAGAGGAATTATTCCTAAGCTTAACAGTAAAAATCTCAGAATATCAGAACCCAACGACCAAAATATCTTATGCCTCCTGATTTACCTTATATTTGTAAGTGCTGAATATATATCCAGAGAGGGGTCTATACTGAAACAAATTATATGGCCTATATATACCTATATCTCAAAGATTTACAGGCAAGGTAATAATAAAAAGCACTTCTGCCTATTTAAATGGGCATAAAGAACCAAGGGACTGGATATGTGTAAAAGGTAAGGTGACTGACATCAGCTTTTTGACTAAAGCACCATGTGAATTCCATTTTGGTGCACGTGACTTGCCCGGTATGCATAAAAGCAAGGGTATCTGCCCAAGGGCAAGTATGATTTCTGAATGCAATTTAACAAAACCCGCCCATGGAGCAGATAATTTTGGATCCATACCAAGGCATTCAGGATAGCCAATCACTTTCAGAACAACTGAAGCATTTTGATTTTATTGTTTTTCCTACATTCCATCCCTCTACCCTTGAGGCAATCCCCTCCCACTGGCCTGCTGCCACTATTGCACCAACAAATTTCTGTCTAGGAAAGCCAGCAAAAGATGCCACATAGCATGAAAGCCACTGTTACTCCCAAGTCTGCTGGCAGGGGGGATTGCTGCACCCAGCCTGCCAAAGCCTCTTCCCTGGCAGCTATCTGTATAATCTGTATATCATACCCAGGCTTTGCTAGTCCAGGGCCTTGAAATATCTCAGCTTACCCAGCTGGAGGGGATATGCTGCAGCTGCACCATCAGACCCTCTTATTTTATTGAATTTTGAATTGCAGTTTCAAAGCAATTCAAATGAATTTGCCCAAGGCCTCAGATCAGTAAAACTACTGATACCACCTGCATCAGGCTTCCTAAATTTGAAGCATTTAAAAGCAGGTGACAGGATAGAAGCTTTCAATGTAAAGGGCTAACACTCATGGAAAGCCTGTTAAACAAACTTGGTCATGCCCCTTTTTGGCAAGGAAGGAACTGTATGGCTTTCAGCCCAAATCTCACAATAGTACTGGTAATAATGGGAAATTCCATTTGAAATTATGTTTTAAATCATGTATATTTTTCCAGGTTAAAAAGGAGATATTTATTTGATCACTGAGTTCCATCTATTTTAAAGCTTTTATATGAGTGGAGATAAAGAGCAGACTATGATGAACATGAACTCTTAACAGGAGGGTGTATTAAGAAATCCAGGAACCAACATCCAGCAGGCTGAGTCCTCTTTCAAGTTTATGAAACTCCAATGAGATCATTACAACATGGGTTGCCCTCAGGGAGGAAATCCAAAAGCCATCCATGATCATAACACCCTCCCCTTCAAGTAATATTATTAATAATTCCCATTGTTTAATCATATTCAATACCCTTAAACATCCCAGATGGTGTTGAAATATAAGTATATACATCATTTAAGTCCTGCAGGGACACAGAGGCTAATGGCAAGACTATAGTAAACAGGTAATACACTTTGACCAAGGTCCTTTGTTTAGAACTTTACTTTTACAAAACACCGGAAGTGTGAATACCCAGAAAGGGCAGAACAATAATTAAAACAAAATAAACAAACTAAACCCCCTTGATGCCCAGGATCATATGTAGTTATGCTGAGCTGAGTCTCCTGCAGATTCTGCACTGCTAACATAGCCCAGATCTGTGAGCGAGAAAACCACTAATGTTTCCCCACTCATAATGCCATCCAATTCTTCTTCAGGCAACCAGAAGCAAAAGATTAAATTCCCTATCTAGTAGTTGTCCATGACCATGGTCCATCTAGAATGTGCCTGATTGACAGGTACAGGTTTAAAAACTACTGAGACACATACCTGCCTGGCTATGGCTGCCTATCTAACCAGGACCCAGAGCCTCAGCCAGAGGTAGCAGAGCATGTCAGCCAAAGTCCTTTGCAAGAACAAGGTGGTTGTGGTCCCAGCCTGGCACCTTCCCTTACTCACTTCATACTGAACAGGGATTCGGTGAGCTGAATATTGGTTCCCCTTGTTTCACTGCCCCCACTCTGCCTGTATGCACAGCCCTGTCCAGAGCAACGATATAGCAGATAACTAGTACCTACTTCTCTTGTTTGTGGGTTTTAACAGCACCCATATTAATTGTATGAGTAACTACAATATTTGGGGATCAGTATTCCTAAGGAGAGAAATTATTTATATCTTCTTCTCTCCCTATTCTGTCATCCTACCTGAGTATACCCACAGGAAGATACAGCTTGGTGAGGGAGCTAGAGGCAGAAATAGGGAGTCTGGGGAAGGGTACTGTCAGATACAATCAGGCAGCTTACTTTGAATGGCAATCATAAGGCAACAACTTATGCCTTTTAAAAGATCCCTAAAGAATAAACTATAAGGAACTTGCTAGAAAGAACAACGCATATTCCAATCAACTAATGATTGTACTTCAGATCTGCAATGAACATTCTCTCTCCAAAGTGCTTTCTCCTATACTCAGCACATGATGCACGTCTGGGTAAGCACCACTGGGATAAAGCCTAACGACATGCTTACAAGGGGACATCCATGCGGACAACTGCTTTTATCCCTAATGATTCTGGGGAAGTATTTACTCAAGAAGAAAATGAATAGTGGCTTAAAGGTGAGAAATTAAGACAGGATTTTCATCTTCAGGCGCTTAAAGGTGTTTAATCATTCTCTTGCTTTTTTCCTCCTCTTACACTCAGAAATATTCAATAAAGTTTAAAAAGTTGAATGAAGGAAAAAACCTGAGCCTGCAGCCTCACTTCAGGGAGGAATTAGAGAAAAGGGAGCAAAAATGGGCTGACAGACAGAAATAGATTATTTATTCTTTCCATAACCAATATAGCATAGCGGTGTGAGCCAGGGAATTACACCTACCAAACACACACACTACAGCTATCTTTGCCCTTGTAGGAATCATTTCAGTGCTCAGAAGATGCAGCATGCACAACCCAGCAATGGCATCCTTGTGACATAAACCAGCCTCCATATGCAGAAAGCAGTAGAGCTAAGATTATTCCCAAAGCTGGGGCCAAGAAAGGGCTACTGGTTCCAGGAGACTGGCGAGCCAGGTATCCCCAGAGAGTGTACAAGCTGGTTCTTTGAGCCATAGGCGAGAACAACACTCCTAAGATCGTTCAGCTTCACTCTGAACTGCTGCCTCATACCGACTTTCTCTGTAAACAGAGCCTAAAATCATCCCATAAGGGGCAGAAGGAATAACTTTCTGTCTCTGCCAGATACAGGCTTCTCAGTGGGAGCTACTCAGGTTTTGCTCTGTAAAGTGATTCTGGCATCCTAGATAGTCAATTAATGAATTCTTTAAATTGTAAAACTTTAGTCAAGGTCATTTGCAAATACAAACCTTGAGTTCAATTATGTTCTATCAGTGGATGACACAATTACAAGAAAAAACCTGTTTTTAAAACTCAACCATCTTTTCCCCTTGGTTATCAATTTTTAAATACAGGGCAAGAAAAAAGTGTGCTTTTGAGAAAATTCTGAACACATAAATGTTTCAGATCAGTTCTACTGCACAGAAGAAAATGTTTCTTTTAATAGTGTGATTTGATGTAATTTGCCTTATGATTTTTCTTAAGGTACAGCAAATGCTGAACAGAAAATGGCACATATTTCATTTCAAGATACAGAGCCAAATTCATCCCTGCATCTTTTTCATGCCCCATTGGTCTAAGCCAATTATTTTCAATGTAGCTATATCACTGTGAAAAAGGAATAATGCAATCATGAATCAAGTCCATACTATTTTTCATGACAATTCCACTTCAGCAAAGCCTTAGATATAACCTAGTGAACCACAGATCACAGTAATATTTTATAAAATTTATTCAACAAAACGTATTAAACAAACTTACCTTTCTGTCTGTATCTTAGTAACTTAGCAACCCTTAAAATATCTGAACAAGCTTCCTAAATCTTACCTACAAATGCAGACTTTACTTTTGAGTATTCTCTGTGCCAGCATTGATGGCCATAATTGCAAGAATAAATTTTGCAGAATGGGGCTGTAACAGACACATTTTACCTGTATCTGCACAAAGTCCTTAAGGTACCTCTTAATTAATGGTATCATTTTCTAGGCTATTCACTAGATCTGTCATGTAAATTCAATGGCAGGGATATTAAGGCTTCATTACAGGAGATACAACAATAAAAGTATCCCTAAATAGCTTACGTGTTCCATGGCCACTTGTCGCATGTTTTATGGTTTCTACTGATTTCAGTCAGAGCACCCAAAGTGAGCTGGAGGAAAGAGCCTGCCCTATGGTACTGCATCTTGGGCTCGAGCATCCTTCACAGCACCAGTTTGATGCTCCATGACCAACGGTGGCCAATGAAATACCACAGGTGCGCTATACCTTAGTATGAGCCCATTGCCAGAGAGCCAAGAACAGGGCTAACTGAAGTTCAATGTCTACATGCAGAACAGTGAAATGAAACTTAATTCCTCAGGGAAAAATGCAGTGGGACTGTATGAAAACTGCAGGAGCTGGTGAATACCAATTTTAGTCGTATCTTTAAGTAGATGGCAATAAACCATTATTATTTGCAAGGAAAACTCATTTACACTAAAGCAACCTGCAGTTTTCCCTTGCAAGAGCCAAGAAGCAGCTTAACTCTGCACACAGAGGGTACAACCACTGTCAGCTTTGTGAAATGAGGGAGCATGCAGTGTCAACAGGACCATGTCTAAGTGATAATTAGACCCAAGTAAGAAATCTGGGGTTAAACCCTGTAATCTTAACTCAAGATTGCTCCCTCAGTACCTTTTCATCAGCTTGTTTATGATTTAGAGTTTAAATTAAAGCTTCTAACCCTGAGCTCAGTACTGTGGAAAGAAAAACATTTCAGGAAAGCCTGGGTCTTCAGTCAGCTACTGAAAGGGCTACATCCTCTCTGCTTGGGCTTCCGGGGCTCCTTACCTGTTGTAGGAAAAACAGATGTTTTGTGAGCTGGGAAACACATTCTTGTCTTTGCCAGTGCCAGGCTGACACTGTGGATGTCACTGGTCACCCCTCGCTCCTCACACACCTCATGGCTTCCCGTCGCCCCTGGGAGGCCCGCTGCAGCCTGCAGCCAGGCCAGGAAATGGCTGTCATGGCTGCCTGTGCGCTGCCAGCTCCCCCTCCACTGCCAGGCCACCTGCCAGCCCATGCCCGGTGCTGCACAGGGTGCCCCGACTGCCGCGAGCATGTTCCTCGAGAGGAGCGGGAGATGCAGCTCCTGCCCCTTCAGAAACCCTGTAACCAAACCACGTACAGTAAATCATGGAGACACAGAATCAGCCAGGTTGGAAAAGAGCCTCAAGCTCACCCAGTCCAACAGCACTGCCAAGGCCACCACTAACCCATGGCACTGAGGCCTCGTCTCCACGGTGTGTGAACGCTTGCAGGGATGGTGCCTGCAGCCCTGCCCTGGGCAGCCTGTTCCAATGCCTGAGCACCCTCTGGGGCAGGAATTGTTCCTCAGCTCCATCTAAACCTGCCCTGGTGCAGCTTGAGGCCGGTTCCTCTTGTCCCATCCCTTGTTCCTTGGGAGCAGAGCCCAGCCCCTCCTGGCTCCATCCTCCTCTCAGGCAGTTGTAGGGAGCGATCAGGTCCCCCCTGAGCCTTCTCTTCTCCAGACTGAACCCCCCAGCTCCCTCAGCCCTTCCCCATCACACTATGCTCCAGGCCCTGCACCAGCTCCATTGCCCTTCTCTGGCCCTGCTCCAGCCCCTCAATGTCTCTCTTGTAGTGAGGGGCCCAGAGCCGAACACAGGATTCGGGGGGTGGCCTCACCAGTGCCCGGTACAGAGGGATGATCACTGCCCTGGCCCTGCTGACAACACTAGTGCTGATATATAAATGAGTGCAATTGACTCCGTAAATGTAAATATTGATACACTAGACATGTAAGAAACTACTTCAGCAACATTCCGGTTAAATATCCTCATGTGGAGTTTGTCAGCATTACTGTCAAGTGCTGCAACTAAAAAGTGAACAGTTCTCCAGCACCACAGCAATATTACTCCATGTACCTAAGGCACTGGCATCCTGGAGACCGAGTTGGCACAAAGTGAGATAAAGCATAAGTGAGATAAAGATACAGCATAGTACTGCTGGGTTTCCTCCTCTTTTTTCCCTAAAAGACAAATATAAATTTATCATTACTAAAATGTTTTCTTGACACAAGCACTGCAAGGGACAACTGGCTGTGACAGGGATGCAAACCTGCCTTGCTGTGAACGCCGGCCCGGGAGCTGCTGAGGGGCAGTCGGGTGGGAGGCACGATCCTGCCCCAGTCCCTGTGACTAACCCCAACACAGGACCAGGCTCCGCCGTCACCCTTCACTGACACCCTCCAGCTGCCAGCCACGGCGTGCTGCTTAGCATAGTTTACCTTAACATTTCCTCGTGGATGCCTGCAGTATGAATTCATGTAGGCTGATGATTTAGTGGTTGCCTGCTGATATCAGAGAGAGAAGCATTTTTCCCTCAGTGTCTGCTTTGTAAATCAATCGCTAAATTATGTGCTACTTCATTCACATTTTTTTGGGCTTCTATCTGCCCTAAGCCACCTGCTGTGGCGATAACTGACAAAATATATGGAACCTGGGGAGAGGATGAGGAAAGACAGGAAGGAGGAGGGATACAACTATCTTTGCACATGCGACCTATTGACAGAAATGCTCAGGCAGTGGCATACAAATGCTGTAGATTGAAGCTATTGAATTTTTTAGTAGCACAATACACTGCATAGCACTGCTCTTTAAGTGCTTGTATTCTGGTACAACAGCAATCTTCAAAGCAGTAAAATAAGATAAACCCAGCTGTGTTTCAATTCATATACATAAAGAAGAAAACTTGTACTTTTCTATACTAATTTCACAGAGAAATCAAAGAACAAAGAGCTGAAAAAAATCTACAGAGTCAAACTTTAACAATCAAGAAAAATAAATCTAGTTTTATTAACCTGTATCATGGAAACACAAGCTATTTAAAGCACCTTTGCAACATCTCTCCTAATTAATCTGCATCAGGTTGTCTGGATGGAATCACGATCTTACTGTCAAGATCAAAATATTCACTGTCTCCTCTACAAACCAACGATTAAAATCCTCAAAAGCAATTTGGCAGGCAGAGCTAACCACATTACAAACAAACAGGTACTGTTAATATTCACATCTTACAGTGATCTTTCTTTTGCAAAGCCTTATTTATTTTTTTGTTTTCAGGAATAGCATACAAATGACTTTCCTTGGAATCAGACTGAAGATCCCTGCAGATTCTTAAATGAGAAAACATGTTACCGCCACTAACAGTACACAAACAAAACAGAACTACTCCTACATGTAACAGCATTGAAAGGAGGCATGTGTAGTATCAGCATTAGAAGATGGATGAGGAAACCATGAGGTGGGAAAAGACAGATTACTGTGCGAGCAGAATAATTTTGAAAGCTTCACTAGGGGGCTGGGATCTGCCTCCCTCCAAAAGAAAATCAGGCAGAAAGCACAAATAGTAAACTGCTCTTTTGCCTTGTTCTATAACGTTCTTCTGAGTTGTGTGGGAAAGAGAATGAAAGTTGTCTTCTTCCCTTCAGAACAGAGCATTACTGTAAAATATTTAATTATTATTGTTACAGCTTCTGCCACATCAGATTGTACTTTAACTAATTTTATTTTTTAAGGTGAATGTCCTGCTAATAAAAGACCCTGGGACTGATAGTCCCAGAACCCAGTATTTGTCATTTATTCTCAGAATAGGACTAGCACTGAAAGATTCCCCAAGTGGTCAGCTTCATTCCTGCTCTGAAGAAATTGCTCCTTTATCATTGTCTATTCCAGAAGAATAATAGACGTCAACTAAAATAATGGTAACGAGTGACTTAACCCTGTGTGTGGGCAGAGGGTATCCTACCCGACATCCCAGCAACAACCAGTGAATTCTCTTGATGTCACGGGAGGGACAAAAGTGCAGAAATAGCGGCACTTCCCCCCAAGGAGCAATGTTTCCCCAGCAAACAACCTGAAAAGCAGTACTTTGCCCCAGAGGGACAGTAATTTGGGGTCCTGAAATAAAAATGGATAGATAAGGTTGTGCTGGGTGAGCAAGTCCTGCATTCTGAAAGATGAGAGGAAGATTTTAATTACCTTGGCAGCACCCATGACTAGAGCCCTCTCCTTGCATACCTGAAAAAATCAAACCAGTTGGGGCAGAAGCTGGTTAGGTGGAGCAGGAAAGGGAGAAAAATACGGACACGCAGATCCCCAAAACTTGGTTGACCCTGATACAAAGTTTTAACAGAATATCAGAACTCAAATACCATACTGACATTCTTCACTAAAATAACTTGCAAAAAGTCAGTTATTCACAAATAAAGGTGGTGAGACATTAGCTAGAACAAACTATTGTGCCTACTATAAAGGAAAACAATGTTAAAACATTGCTCCAAATGTGATGTGAATGACTAGGATTCTTTGGAAAGTGAGGGCAGTGAATCTGGTGTTATCACTGAAGATCATATCACTTGATGAAGAAGTCGCTTCATTATCAACAGACACAAACATTCACACACAGAACTACCTGAAAATAGGTGTGAATTGTCAATCATACTTTACCACCTTGTCCTATGATTTCTTTCTGAAACTCAATGATCTTCATTAGATGTAGTTATTACATTACCTTTAAATACTAGAATATAGACCGTGATGCTACTCAAAACGGACGCTCAAAACCCAGCAGACCTAAGGTCCATTTTTTACAGTAATGTAAAATATATACATTACTGAAACTCAATTTACTCATCTGGAATGTAGGAATAATAACATTTACTTTCCCCACAGTGAAGTGCTTATAAGCTAAATTAGCATTTACTATAATTCATCTCAATTCTAGAAAACAGTGAATCATAGCCTTAACTTATTTTTTAAAAATGAATAAGCAATTTCATTGAGCAGGGAATAAAACTTTTGTCTTGGTGTTGTGGTTTTTTTTTGTTTTTCAGTTCCTCCAACTATCATTATTTACCAGAAGCTTAATTTAGCCTATTTACAGAAAAATCAAGTCCTTTTCTTGGCTCCTCTGTGCTAGAATTAATCAGAAGCTGCATGATTCCATGTTTAATTTCAATCACAGCAGCTATTGCTTTATAAATAAATAATACTTACAAGATTTTTATTACTCCTAAAGAAGACGCTCACTTTTTCTTAAGGAAAATAAAAAGTAGAATACTGGCTTCTACACTTTTGTTCAATTATGACAATACCTCAGGATATGTGTTTTCCCTTAATAAAATCCAAGTGCATAATTAAACCTGCATTTTCTTGAAAGACATCAGCAATACCTGGCTTATCTGGAAGGTGTCCAGACTGGCAAGAATTAAAATGCCCATGAGAAAATAGATTTGGGGAAGGGGGTCAGTGGGAAAACAGGTTATGGGTCAACAAGATCTATCAAGTTCAACCACAGAGGCAAGTGGCTACGCAGTGGTACATGGAATTCCTTTTGTAGACCTGGGGCATAGTTATTCAAGTTGAAAAAGCTGGTTGTCAATTTTCTAGCTAGATTTACTAAGAGGATAGCAGAATATAGCCCCATCTGTTAGTCCTTGGCTAGGACACTGGTGCTATTTGTTTTCTTAACATGGCATCCCAGTCCATTTCTCACTTGCAGGCTCATACAACAGATTGATGGTGCCAGAGAGACTCTGTGAAGTGGTGCCTGCACCACTGCCAAGGGCAGGGAAGAATGGATGGTCAAACCCAGATGATTTCATGTTAAGAGAGGATGAAGTGAAAAATCTGCACTGTCCTCTGCCCCGCCCCTCCATGCTCACAGAGGATTGCATCTAACCTTCAGTCAGCAAAACTGAAAGAGAAAAAACTCTGCTTTAAAGCTTTAGAGGTGCCTAAGAATACTTTCAGTTCAAGTTTTGCCCAGCCATGGGCTGGTTTTAAAACCATACTGTCAAAATAAGACTTAGAGGGATTTTCCCCAGTTTCATAACTGGGACAAAATGCTTTGACCTAAATAGCTTTTGTCTAAATACTCTCTTCTAGTGCCCTCTTTCACAAAAACATACAGAGGGAATGGCAGTTTTCTGCAGACCCAGCTGATCTGTAAATCTGTTGGGAGAGTGCAGAATTAGAGTGCAGTGAACCTTACGTATGCCATATTAAAGTTTATGCAAAACATTGCGTTGAAACTACGGCTTACCCTGTAGCACCGATGGGTCTACGTCACGTCTCTCACTATAAAAGAGTACAATTTTATACTTCATTATCAGTTAGTACTGGTGGCAAGTATGTGCTAGATTACTCCAAAATATTAAACATTTTGAGATGCTGTCAATTTCAGCAAAGAAAATAGAGGTGTTTTCAGTTACTGACTTAGCTATTTTTGTAAACTTCTCCCCTGCTGCAGAAAAGCCTGCTCCAACTCTGATTCATTTTCACATTCCTGACTTTACTTATGTGGGCATTCCCAACAGAATTCAGAAAGGTACACATGGAGCATTTTCAATAATGGGCCTAGGGTAAAATTCTGACAAACACATAAAATAAGTAAACTAAAAAGTAGGGGAAATATTTTCATCATTTCTGTCAATTTATAGTAATTTTACTAATTTTTAGCTCACCACAAAATATTATCTACATGTGACTTAAGTTCATCTAGGAGCACAAAACAAAAAACAGAAATCAGAGAAATATATATCCAGAAATCAGTTCAATTTGTAGGTATCTATGCACATAAACACAAACAATAAGCAAAGTAGACACATGTATAATATAATTCTGTCTACTACAAATTTGGCCTTTTCATATTCTGCAGCTCAAACTCTATTATAAGCTTGCCATTTCAATCCAGACCTTTGACTTCCAAGAAAAGGCTTTAGGGAAAAACTCTGTTTATATTTAGGCAAGGCTTTAAAAGGTAAAACCATCATAGAATAATATTATCTTTATCTTACCAGACTAGTCAGAGAGTTCAAACTGAAATGGCATTTTTTACAAGCAATAATGTCTCAATTTGTAAATGGCATGCAGGGCATCTATATTACCGCAAACCAGGGATAACGATTGCAGGATTTCCACTTCCTGAGTTGAAAGGGGGTATTTTCATGACGGCGACACATGTGGGTTTCCAAGTCCACAGCTGGCACTGACAAGTGCCATGAGTTACTAAAGACTGAACACACGTTGCACAGTGGACAAGCATGTTGATGGAAAGTATATTTAATGTAAGATATCCAAGTAAAAGAGGACAGAAGAAGGAAGAAGCCCCACAGCCCTAGCCCCTTCTCCTCACTTCAAGTGAGGAGAAAGCATCTAGGATTTTGTATTTTCCTTCAAACAAGAATGGACATGATTGTGCTTACATTTCCAGCCAAGGAAAGCAAAGCTTCAGTTACCTTCAATACAATTGTATGACTTCATTTTTACCTATGAGTACCCATGTGCTGAACCACTGTGGCTGAGACTAGCTAAACAGTGATTGTTTAAAAGAATCAACTTACTTCCAAAGCCTTTCTCTTGCCCACTGATCAAATCAATAAATCTTTCACCTGAAGATCTTCATGGGCAACATTACTGAGCAAAATAAAAGACTGAATTACTGCCACCTACAAACCGCTGTGTCTGACCCTTGTTAGTTGAGGCCTGTTTTGCCTAGTGAGAAATACAAATGTCTTTTGTCTCTGGAACCACAAAGATCTGGGTTCAAACATTAAAACTGTGTGAGAAAACTTGCAAATTTTGGCTAAAAGCAGCCCCACAAAAACTTACAGTTGATTTGCTGTGTTCAGTCATGTAACTGCGTGTCAACCCTCTGAATACTGAACTCGGGAAACTGCTTTGTACAGCTACAAAAAAATAGATACGATTCCAGAGTCACGACTATACTAAAGAAAAAGCAAGGTATGCAGTATATGCAACCATTACCTCTTTTGCAAACTGCTCTGGGATTGTCAGAGTGCTGTGGTGTAAACCCAGCATAAGCGACTGGAAAGTCCTTGATCAGGGTAAGCACCATTCAGCAACAACGAAAGCATCCGCGTGTTATCAGCATTATTCTCAGACTGAAGCTAAAGCAAGCACTGTGCCAGCTGCTAGGAAGAAAATTAATTCTATCCCAGCCGAAATCAGGACACAGAGTGTACAAGCTGTGGCATGCAGTTAATGGAAAGCATTTGAAACAAAATCTGCTGAAAGTATGTAAAGGATAGCTGACAGCTGAAAAAAACCCATGTTAATCCATGTGTTAAAAGAACTAGAATTCTTAAACTCTGGGCCCTAAGCTTTGGTTTGGACCTGCCTATTCAGAAAAGACCTGGGCTCAGGATAAGGCTCCATACCCTAAAAGTAACAAATAGGATGGATTTTATGCATTCAGTCCAAGGCCATGTGCTGCCCCTTCCCTGAGAAGTGACTGAGCACACACTGGTCACAGGTACAGGACAAAGGCATCCCCCATGTGAAATGACCAAGTCCAAGGTCTTAGGCATAGAGCTGTCCTTCCCTTGTCAGGGGAGGATTTGTCTCACAATCCCCAACCCGCACTTCACTCTTCTCCTGGGTCTCTGGGCCCCTTGAAAAGGATAGAGCCAGGAAAAGCCCAGGAGCTGCCTGGGTTCTAGCAGGCTACACCTGCCCACTGCCTGAACCCCTCAGCTGTGCTGTACTGAGGGCTACTCATCAGCACACCACCATACTACTACAAGTAGCTACTAAAAGGTCTCCTACTCCAGACTTGGGTTGGAATGTAGGTTGGGATGTGAATAGCTTTGAAACCATTATCCAGGAATTCTGAAAGCATGAATTCCATACTAAGCACCTGTTCCCTCAAATCATGGAAACCACAGTCAAAAGTGTACATTTTAAAACGCACACACAGTTGAAGCAATGCAAATTCCCACTCCTTCAGCTTACCTGTTGTGTATCTAGTATTCCAGGAGTTTCAAATCAATGTTAAGCAAGTTGCACGGTCTTTAAAAGCCCTTTTATATTCTACCTGTTTACAGCTTTCTACTGGTAAATATGGGAGAAAAGACGACTGATTTATGAACATTCACTTCAAAAAGTCAAACAACATATTAAAACAATAATTCACAGTATGGTGAAATACAGTTAAGCAGACCATTTTCACAGTGATTTTTATAGAAAGGACATGCATAGGTTTTTGACAGGAAAAAAAATAATCTAAAGATGAAGAGAACCGCATGTATTAGACGTTGTTAAACATTTATTTGTCCTAAAGCAAAAGATAAAACTCGTTCCGTCAGAGATCTATATAAAATCTAAACAGAGAGATGAAAATCACAGCTTTTCAACCTCAGTAATTTCCCTTTACAAATATTCTAAGATGAGATTGAGCGAAACCTTTCACCAAACTACATCCTGAAAACCAATACTATTTCCAGTCTCGCTGCTAATGTGAGAGTGGGTAATGCTGATCAAATGACAGAAAACCAATCAAGTAGCAAGACATATCTTGCTGTTTTCTTGAATGTCTATAAATTCACTGCTTTCACTACCAGTCACACACTTCCTTAGCTACAGGCCTAATTGGCGTCACTTGCCCGTGGCTGCTTAGGCAATTGCAATGACCCAGGTTGTGCAAGCAGATAACGAGTCCCTGAATTGACTAAGGAGTGTCAGAACGACAGAAGGAAAAATTGGCTAAGGGAGCACATCAACAGCTGTATGTGCATCCTCAGGTGGTGCTCAAGGAGAACCTATATTTTAATTTGTAGCCTATTTGTTGCAAAAGGATAGAAGTTTAAGATCTGCCATGGAGTACAATATGGCAATCCAAGCAAAGGAAAGGAAAACAACTTTTCTGTATTTCTGAGAACAAATAGCTGTCTCTACCATCACATCATTGTTTTACTATTACCAGTTAATACAACAGCAGACAGAAAGTGCAGCTGCGGTCCACAGAATATTTGGCATTTCTGGCCCAAGCATAATCCCTCATGTAATGAAAAACCTATTTCTATTTCTGCATCCTCGCTACTCTTCATACTGAAGAGGCTTGCGTCTGTCTCCCATTTATTGAAGCTTATTCTTCATCTAGACAGCCAGGACTGGTTTGTATTAGAAATTAGGTTTTAAATCAGTATTTTTCTATTATTTATTTTAGGATTTTCAGGAAGCCTCCAGAAGTGCAGAAATATTCTTCTTGTTGAAAAAGCCCCAAATCCCTGACCCATGGTAAAAAACTTCGATGTTTTTAAGTCCAAAATAAACTCTGTCTATAAAGACAGTAACATTATTTTAAGAGTTAAAATGACATTAGAATATTAACAAAGAAAGAAAAAGTTAAAACATGCAAGAGCCATGCTCACATCCCTGAGTTTTTCTTAATGAGCAGCCTCCATTACGGGCTCCTCTTTCTCTTGTCTCATGCCGTTGGAGTTTTGCATTTCAGTGATTAATGGAGTTGCAAGCTGTAAAATGGGATATATATGAAGAAAGAAAGAAGGTGAAATAAACTTTTGCCTCAATAAATCTTATGGGCCTAAATTGCATCTGTTTTCTCTTTATGCTCTCTGCTGCCTTGTGGCCACTTTTAACATGATTCTCTATTTTTAGGTCCCAGCTCTGCACCACATTCTTATAAATGTGCACAGTTCTCTCCTTGGAAAAGACCTTAGATGTTACAGGCATACTAACCCATTACTGCAAGCTAAATGGGACTATGATGCTGCATTGCCTTTCTCTGGAAAATATTAGTGTGCCTGCTGTGAAATTGTTTAATTTCTGCTTCACTTTAAAGTATTCTGCATTTACCACAGACCAGCAAAGATGTTGTAAGTTCTTATCTATCCTTACATTACCTTGGGATACTTGCTTCGTACTCCTGATAATTTTCCAACATCTATTAATTTTCTCAGCATATCAAGCACTATTTTCCCCTCTTTAAAAGACTTCTAATAACTGAGCACAGAAATCCTCTAGCAACAGTACATTCTTACAGAAGAAGTATCTCCTTTCTTCTGTAAAAGAAAACATTACCCTCACAACTCCAATTCAGTTAAGAGAGATTCCAGCCGCCAGGAGCAAAACCTGAGTTTGCTGCTAAACCAAATGCCTTGCATCCAACTAGCTCCTGTAGAATTACACTCTGGGGTTTCATGGTTCCCATATTTAGGAGGCCCAGCTGTAGCACCAAGTTCCTGATTTATAAGTTAAAGTTGTAAACTTGTTCTTCTGACTACACAGAATTATTTCATTCACATTGGCAAATCTTCTAACATTGGCAGGTTGGCTTTGCACTTGCTATTGGTACAACTGCACTGAAGTTGGCTTATGCAGCCAAATTAGGATACTGAGAACCAGCAGTTCATGCCCTGCTTCATGCTGAAGTAGACATGGATAGGTGCTTCCAATAATCTCCTGCCTTCCTCTTATAATTCTTCAGTCTCTGATTACTACATCAGATATATACAGTTTTCTGTACCTTACAGAAAGCAGGAAGTCTCTTGCAGGATAAATCAGTAAATTGAAAGAAGAAGATGCAAATATACAGAACATATACTGCAAGACTAGTGCAGTGCACTCGGATTTAAACAAAATGATGTTAACATACATGTACAAGCAGCGTGTCATTGATAGACTGACTGACCTTTCAAAGAATCTTGTCTAATCCAGGTCAATTCCTGCAAGACAAATGAAGTGCTGCAGAAAGAGTTTAAAACCTTCTCATCCAGCAAATGGGGAACCCAGTCCACCACACTTGCATTAGTATGTGAAGACTGCTTCTATTCTATGGCTTTCCTCAGAAAGTATTTAGTAAGAAAAATGTTGGAAGAAATCAGCTGATCAACCAACCAGCAAATTAAAAAAAAAGAAGTTTAAAATTAACTGCAGCAATATTATGCATTATGCATATTACCTTTTAAAAATTAAACATGACAGAGGGGGATAAATCTGGATATCCCAGAGAAGAAAACAAACTGAACCCAGAGAATATTTAAAGTTTTAGGTAAGGTTCTGCAAGATCAACATAAGAGAACACAATTCCTTCCCATTCAGGAACTATATTAATACAAATGCTTGTCTTTTCTAGTAATTATTTAGTAATAGCCGAGACAAAGACATTAATAGTGTCTAATAATCACACAGTGGGGCTCAACAGTGATTCTCTCATTATCAAATCTGCTCATGATACAAGTCAAAACATGATTTTTCTAACCAAATACATTCTTCATTTTGGCATCGTAATTCAAGCTTCTGATGTCAGAAAAGATTATGAGAAAAGAAGTAGGACAGGATTTCCTGAATATTCATAAAGTATACGTGCATCAGTTAAAAAAGGAGCTTCTCCTTCCTACACCCCTCAATCTATTAAATAAAATAGGCTTTGGCTCACTTACACCCATCACGGTCAAATTCTGTTGTGGAAAACAAACATTCATGCTCAGTGAAAGGACTCCATGTCTTGGAGTACAGTGCTCACCATTACTCAGGCAAAAATGCCTCAAATCATTAGAAATGGGAATAATTCCTTGAAGTGGTACAAACCAGGGATTGACTGCCTGGGGAGCAGGTCCACATGAAAAGAACTGCTCCTGTTATCCCACTGGACAGAGCACTAAACATGAGCCAGCAACATGCCCTGGCAACAAAGGTGGACAGCAATATCCTAGGCTGCAAGAAGAGAAGCATGGCCAGGAGACTGTGGGAGATAAGTATCCCCATCAGCTCTGCACTCAGTAGTGTGCTTCTAGGGGTATCTGCATCCAGTTTCAGGCCTTTCAATACAAGAAAGACATCAATAATCTGGAGCAAGTCCAGGGAACGCCAACAGGATGGTTGGGGCTGGAACACATGCTGTGGAAGGAGGGGCTGAGGGAGCTGGGTTAATCTAGCCTGGGGAAGGTTAACTGCTCTAGCCTGGGTGCTTGAAAGTAGCCTGCTGGTACCTACAGGTCATCAGGAAGATAAAGCCAGGCTCTTCACACTGGAACATGGCAAGAGGATGAGACTTGAAGGGTATACATTAAAGCAAGGTGGAGGCCAGATATAAGGATATCCTTCTTCCCCATGAGGGAAGTCAAGCAGTGGAACAGGTTGCCCAGGAAGGTGATGCAATCTCTGTCCTTGGAGCTCTTCAAGACCAGACTGGACTTCAGAGATGACCCAGGTTTTAGCAGATGACTGGACTAGAGACCTCCAAAGGTCCCTTTCAACCCGAATTATCCTACAACCTTGTAAATACAAATCTGGAGCATAAAATTTGTCCCAGGGATCAGACAGGTTTTCACAGAAGATGCTATTTTTCCCCAATTATAACTACAAGACTATCATAAAAAGAATTAACAAGGCACAACATAACATGAATATGGAGTGCTAGGTATTCAAACTCCCTGACCTTGGCAAGTCGAAGATTTTGTATCTGAGTAGTGACATTAGCAGGCAGCTCAAAGTATGATGCAGCAAGACTACAGAGAATCAAAGCCTGAATAGGCATAAGCTGAAATGAACCTGAAAGCTGTTTCTTAAACAGTTTCTTAAATTACTTAAAAGAGGTAATGTCACCACATTATACTATATGGCGAGTAGAGTCTTCTGTCATTTCACAGTGATGTGTCATTTCTCTTCCCACTGTTCAACTTCTTTTGCTCCATAATTTGTGTCGTGTGTTACCCTGTCTTATTATTTTCACAACTGGAATTTAATTTCTATTGTTATCTTTTGTCTTCCTGCCAGTTCCTTGAACATTCTCTTGTCTCTTTAGTACACTTAAGTATTTTTTATTTGTGTTTCATTTTTCATGGATTTCGTAAGTGTTGTAAAAACTACATTATCCACCCTTATAAAAGCTATGTCACACTTTTCAATCTGATATTACCCCACTGAGCAATAGTTCTTTTCCGACAGGCAAACATGCACTTCTACATTTAAATGCATAAAATGCACAGATGTGCTAAGTGCAAAACAACACAATGAGTTACTAAAGAAGCAGAGCAACAAATAATCAATAGGAATGAACCAATAAATGATCACCTGGTGGTATCAATATAAATAGCTGCTAAAAGAGCAATGTTTACCTAGGGATATTTTACACTAATACTGAGCACTGACTTTTCAGAATGACCACAGGTTTATTTGACAGGTATCTCTAACTTGGCAAAATATAATCTTCACTATTCCTTATGTTCACCCTTCCCCTGAAAACTGGGCTCCTCTCAGTCTGTGGGGTGGGTTATAATGCATGCCTCGCTAAATCATCTCAAAACTTTTCCATCATTTTTCCCCCTTGACTTCCTGCAAGACCTGTTTTGCATGCAGTTATCTCTGCTATCTCTTTGCCCTAACAAGACTTGATACCTGTAATTCTGGGATTAAATCCTAGAGTTCTAAACAAATGCAAAATATTCAGTATTTGCACTAAGAAAAGTGAGAAGAGCCATTACAAAATCCAGACTGTTTTCTAGTTTGTGGATGGTAGGGCAACGACAGTGCATGTGAAGCACAGCATGTGCTTTGCAACTGAGAAGAAGGAAAAAAATACATTTTCAGCTTAGCCAGTGCTATCCTATCACATCACATTGCTCATTTTTGTGATACTAACCTCTCCCACACCACATGTTTTGAGCAGTACAGCATTAGCTAGGCAGTTCCATTACTTAAGTGCACAGTCAGATATTTTAACAGCTTCTGGGGATCACTACCAGCATTTGTCAAAGACGTTTTCTCAGACCCACCCTAGATTGAGTTGTGCAATATATATTAAGCAAGCAAAAACGTTCCCCCCAGACCAGAAGCCCAATATCACAGAAAAGAAAAAACCTCTTGGCCTGCTGGTTCTTGCCAAGGTTTTGGAGTCCATTCATTCAAATTGGTAGCTAAGCAGAAAGTGCTTTCAATTTCAAGTGCTAAGCATGTGATAGCAGTTTGTGAGTTACGGAAACATTAGCCTCACTCTGGTTTCAAGTGCTGAGGTTCACTGTATGGAAATCCTCAACAAAGTCAAAGAGAATTGCACAGGCTGATAAGACTGCTCCTTCATGCTGAAAGGCACCTACTTCCATTATCTCTGAGATCTCTGCTAGGCAAAACAATAGGTACGCTGGGTTGGGTTTTTTTGGGAACAAACTCATAAATCAAGCTTCTATGACTCAGGAAAAGCACAAGCAAACTATATCCAAGTAATTTCACATGAAGGTCCTCCTGTTCTTTGTGGTATTATGCATATACAGCAAATAGAGCATTTTGACTCTAGGAAAATTGTCTCCTTCACGTAATGAGTCTCTTGCACCTTTGGACTGTGGAATAGGATACTTGCTAGACTAAAAAGCCACATCTAAAGTTCCTGGAGCCAAGATCCATGATTCCCAGCATTAGTGCCTACTTTTCTTATGGAATGGGGCCACATGATTTTCCCTGAAAGGCTCAAAGCCTCTCTTCTCAGTGGTAGCATCAGACAAGCTTACTGAGTTACTGCTACTCTTTTCTGTCTCAGATTGACTGGTATCAGTCAATAAGAATCACTGTACGTGTGACATTTAGAATATGACAGGCATATTCTAAAATTTAATTACTGCTCCTTCACTGACACCTATTTTTAATGCAAATTTAAGAACAGACCCTTCTGTCATCAGCTAATCCTGCAAGATGCAGAGCTCCCTCGGTTTACATTGATTTCAAGTGAATCTGATAGCAGTGATTGGCAGCCAGATGACCTCTGTCTCTCAGAGGTTCCATCTTTGCATGATTTTCCCTTTTTCCAATCTCAGTTTCCAAAATGTCTAGCATTTTGATTTCAGTGAAGTCTGGACAAAACAAAGTCAGCGGTTTTCTGTCTCTACAAGTACAAACCAACAAATGCAAGATAAGAAATCACATGAAATTTTAAGTTGCCATTCATCAAAAAAAATTGGAGAGAGAGAAACAAAAAGCAATTGGTACACCAGCTAGCCACTTGAGCACACTGTTTTGATTAATCCTGATCTGTGGAATGAGGGTCAAAAAGACAACTGGACTTATGAGTGGACTAAATTACAAATATGAATTAACAAGAAACTTAACACAAGCACCTACATTAGCAAATATCTGACTCATTTCTGGGAAGAAAATAGTTCAAGTCGATCTCAACACCAGAAGGACACAATTTTATGCAAATTGTGGCACCTACATATCTTTGACGCAGGGTGAAGACAAGACTTTAATTTCCAAGTCTACTTTTTCAGAAACCCCATCAATTTTATTTTCTGTCACAGAAACGAATGAAAACTTTGTGGCTACAAGCAGGATAACCAAATAAACTAACTGTTACTTGCCTATATGTCTCGTGTTCTGTATGCAGCTATTTTTCAGGCTTTAATTTTAAATATATACAGGGAATAATAAGAAGAAAAGGATATTTTCATTTGCTTAATTAACTGCCAGACCCTTTGGCAATTCAGCCCTCTCTGTAGCACAGAACTGAATATATTATTTTAAGTTTATGCTACATGTGCATTGAAGATGTAATGCAAGCATGCGATTGTTATAATTTCTGTCATTTTCCTTTTATTTTCCCTGTATCTTCTTGCACATAATAGGAGTAGATAAAATACATCAATAACCTAAAAGTTATCAGTCTGAGTCTCCAGATACTATCTTCAAGTGGGGCGTCTTTAAACCTTATAGCTTTTAGTTTCCACAGGACATAACAGTTTGGTGGGGTTGGTTTGTTTGTTTTTCCCAAAGCAAGTCTAAATACTTTAAATTACCACATTTTTAATATACTGACATGTTGCTGGTCTGATGTTCTTTGATGCTCAAAGTTAGATTGGCAGAAATCAGAGAGAGCAGCACAGGGGCTTACAGAAATGTGATATTCATGCTTGGCAGCAATTACTCTGTGAAAAGCACAAGGTGACTTTGCTTTTTCCTCTCCTTCTTTCTTTTATTTTTCATATTTTTTCCCCTCCAAGTTTGGCATGAATCTAAAGAACGAAAACCTAATTTAACATGACAAATGCTTTCATCACTCCCCTAACCTCTGAAGTGAACACTGACAAAGACAATATGTGTGCTATATGCTTTCCTTTCGACACTTTATAAATTACTTTCTTGTAACTGGGTTTTACCACCAGCCCAATATCTTCAGAATGTCCTAATCTGAATGGCTGGTTCTACATTCTTCACATGTCACCCCTGGATAATAAGAATAACTCCTGGCCTTTGTGAGATGATGTATGCCTCAAATGGGATTGTAGGACAATTTTATTTACACACTGCATGTTGGAATTTACCAAAACGTACAACGCTACCAACTTATACTCTGCATTTCAGTTATATCTGCCAGCTGAAGAAACAGGGAGAAGTGATAAATCTGGCTTTAACTCATCAGACAACATTTTGTGTACTGTGTAAGGAAAAAGTTAACTGAGATGATTTTTTCCTGTACTCTGCTATTAAAAACAGTGTGACAGTCAGACACAGAAACATCTTAAAATGCTCTTTTTAGTGGAAGTGATCCTCAGAGGAAGATTTAGAAGAATTCAGATACTGACTGGCCCATAAAGGAAGAGTCTATTTAAAAACACAAACTTCAATAGTAGGAACCACCAATTCATATGTATCTTAAAAAAGAAACCCCAAAGTTTTGTTTTAACAAATGTCATTATTTTGACAAATGTTTCACTTCTTAAAATCTCAGTAGTATCTTTATTTAACATCACTAATGTACTGTGGCAAAAGATTCCAAAGGTTATTCTGCACTTATTACTACGAAATTATTTTAATGCTTTAACCATACTGTCTTTTCAAGTCACTGTGTTTTTATTTGCGTGTTATCAGAAAGGCAATAGGAATACCTGAACAATTTAAAAAATATTTATTCTTTTTTCTCTGTTATAATACTTTTTTGCTTGTTTCTTTAAATCACTCCTCATTTGATATTTTTTTCATACCACCCATAATCTTTGGCATGTTCTCTGAAAGTCCCACATTTAAATGTGGACTATATTTTCAGTGACCAATCTATATCAATTCCCCCATCTCTTTTATTATAGGAAAATACATTTAAAAATCCTGAATTCTAAGAGAACTTCTAAGTATCCTTTCAATGTAATTTCCTTCACATTTGGCAGCATTGCTTTTTTCATTTAGTCCTGCAATAGTCTTGATTAGCATTGATGTGATCATCATCACACAGCCTAGATATATTGACAAACCTAAGTAGCATAACTGGATTATTCACAGGATTAATTGCAGCTATTTTCTGGCTTTGATGTATACTCATTCTTTACTGTGTATGGAACGAAGCTTGTCAGGTAACTTCTCATTATTTAATCCTTGAGCCAACACTTGTTCTAAAATCTGCTTTCTTGTGTTTACTAGCCAACTCTATTGCACTCATCATTCTTTAGTCAGGGAAGACAACCTCAAAAACTTCTGTCAAAATGGATCACTTATGTCATTACTTGAAACGATAGATCATTCATCAATTATTAAGAGTCAATGCATTATCTTACATTCCCTCTTGTCTTAGTATATGAAAGTGTATAAAGCAATAGACATGTTGCAAAGCTTTGCTTTAGATTACAGTAACCTAAATACCAAGGAAAATACGTTTCATAATCCATCACTTCAAAGTTATGCACATGATTAAAAAACTCACCTTGCGGTGTATCATTCTCCATGTGCATAATCACTCGAACAGAGAGCTCTTGTACGATAAGTGTCATGGTCAATAAATCATGTGCTTTCCAATCTTTTTATTTATATATCAAACTAAGCCTGCTATTTGTCTGTTAGCTCTGTAGTATCGAGTATACTGGGATATAGGCCTGGCCTAAAGAGACATCAGCATTAAAACAGCCAGTCAGCTCTCTCTTACTGCTGCATATATTAATTACATATGGAAGCTCATTAGTATGAAAAATAGGTTTTCCTTAGAAAACAGTGTCTATGCTGTTGAGTGAGAATAGGGAGTAAATTCAGTACATCTTTATAGGTCTTTTGAACACTAAATATGAAATTAGATTCAGAGACGAACTAAACCCCTCACAGAATAGGTCTGGAAAGTATCAAGCTACCGTAGTTCCAAAATACTCATTGAAGCTAGAGAGTTCGTGCAGCATCTCATTGTCACCAACGTATTGTCAAAGACACAGTGAAAGGTATAAAATACAGAGCTAGCTGCAGTAAACACTTAGATAAACCTCCAGGACAACAGACAAGGGCGGGGTGCCTGGGGGAGTGGGTGCCAAAAAATAGTTGCATTAAGAAAGACAAAATAACAGAAACATGTTAAAAAAGTCTCGAAAGACCACAGAAAGAATGAAGACACGGTGTGGTGGTCAGTGTTCATATCTTGATCCTGGGAAATACGCACAACATTTAGTTTCAATATTTTTGCTGACAAAACACTAAAGAAGTGTGGAATAGCAAAAATAACAATGCATAGAATGGAACTATCTATTCAGATCTAACACCACCAGGAATTTATTCACAAAGATTCAGACTGAGACTTATTAAATGCCAGGAGCTTCGGTTACTTACAGGGAGTCACCCACCAGCACGAAAATCACGATTTTTTCCAAATTTTTTTTTAATATATGGTAGTACAACAAAAAATCATTGTATCACCCACTGGTTGGACCATCCATGAGAGATGCGTATACAACACCTAAAGTTAACACTGCACTGACAATCCTGAATCGATTTCTTGCTTCCTCTGCTCTTATGACAGTGAACAGGAGGTGAATGTTTTATTTTACCTCAATCATCAGTATAAGGAATAATAATTTTCTTTGCTCATTACAAACACAAATCTGTGTAACAGACCGACCATCCTAATACCTGCTGAATTTTCACTTGCTGACATAGCTGTGTGATTTGATAGAGAAAACACAGCCTTACCTATGAAATACGCCAGCAGGATGGCAAGCAGGACTGCAGCAGCAATTGCAGATAAAGCGGCACATTTCCAGCTACAATACTTGGAGGGTTTCTTCAGCTTGAATGCGTTCCTGGAGAATGTATTTCTAGGTAACAGTCTGGGAGGTGGAGTATAAACTGTTCCTGAGGTCAACGGATAACCAGGGGAAGAACTACTGAACAGTGGAGTAGTTCCAGAAGATGTCTTGAACAAGAAATGCCTGAAAAACATAAAATGGAACATAGTGTTGTAGTTAAGAAAGAATACTTTCTATTCGCATTCCATCCCAGCTATGATAATGTGTTAAATTCAACTAAAAAGGATACGAAGATTCCTTCCTTATATGAAGAAATAAGGAGATGAAAATTCCCAGTCTTTTTCCTACCAGAGCTTAAGAACTGTCACTAAACCACAGTGTTAGGATATCTGCTTAATCCTTTCAGTACTTGGATGCAACTTGACCAGCTAAAACACCAGCATGACTGATGAGGTGTCACTGAGTATCAGTTGAGATTGCACCTGTAAGACATGTGAGCAGTCTAGTAACAAAGCTCATATTCAGAAGGGATGTGACTGTCCATTCCTTTTGGTCAGTGCTTGATTAGGACAAAGCAGAAAAAAAAAAAAAGGCCTTCAGCTGCCCACACATTTATTAAGAAGAAAATAAAAGTACAAAATATACTGCCTAACAAACCCTCAGAAAAGGAAATGCTGCCAACATATTCTGGACAGAGGAAATGGAAAACACAAGATAGAAGACTGGCTTCTCTAGGTTAACTTCTCCCAGTCAGGAAGAACTGACTACAGGCATGTTCCCAATAAATGATAAAAAAGGGAGAAGCACAGAATAAAGGCAGTGGTCTTCAAGGCCATTTTTTTTTTGAGAGAAAAGAGCTCTGAAGATCCATTCCTTCTTAGCTCTGAAAAATAAAAGCTTCTTGGAACAAATGAGAATGAAGATACTCGGTATTCTCCAAAACCAAACCCCAAGTCTTACTTCAAATGTAGAAAATGTTTAACAGTTTTATTCAGATCAGAATCCTGTATGTCACTCTCAAATCACCTGTTAGGACTCCAAAACCAATTTCAATCACAGTTTATTACAACAATGATTTGGATGTTTGAAACTGAAATGTGTTTCCTAAGTATGTTTTCCACCCCATCATCATACATGTGTGTACTTCCAAGCACAGGATTTACTGCATACTGATTATACAGAATAACGGAGATGGTTTTAAAGGTCACTAAAACATTTGTTTTGAAATGAAACCCAGAGCATAATAAATTGCATAGAATTTGCATACAGGTAGAAGACAGTAAAAGGAAGGCTGGCTAGGTTTCTCAGTTGTATGACTGACTATTCACACTTGAAGGCAGTCTCTAAAATACGGTCTTGTTTTTAATGCTGTCATTAATGAACTCTATTAATAACCATGAAAAATCCCTTAGTTTGACACTACCTTTATTATTTTGTGTTTTTTTTAAACCCCAAATGACCTCGGACATCTCCTACAACAGTGATCAAGATTTAGTTTGTTTCAGAAAGTATTTCAGTCACTTAAGATATTGCTGGTCTTCACTGCCATAAGTGTATACTTGTGCTTTGGAGACACTGTAGAAAAAAACTGAGACACACAAGTACACAATCACAAATGGCTTTCAAAGCCTCACTAGTTCAAGATTATATTTTGTTTTGGTTTTATAAATGCAGTATTTGTAAAGCAAAGAAGCAGAATTAAAAGGGAATATTCAAGCTAGAAACCTTCTGTCATTTTGTTTCTCAAATAAAGTTCCCTTTTTTTTTTTTCCTTATCAGTGAGGCTCATTAAACATTAGAATTGCTTCTTTTCTGCACACTGTATACAAGCTATCAGAAAATACAGTAAAGGCAAATACGAAAAGGTTTTCCCCCTCTGAATTACCTAGCCTTTTAAAGTAAAAAAGACCCTTTCCGGTTACAAGAAAAGAAAAAATAATGGAAGTCTGATTTCATGACCACTTAATTTTAACTGTTTACTTTGCAGCAGCTGAATTAAAATAATTGTTGGGAAAATGCTGCTATTGGGCTGATTGGGTTATGCTAGATCTAGTGACACTTATGTTCCATTTGTCTGGTTAAAACCTGATCAACTCTTGTTAGCAGAAGCAGTTTTAGTCCTTTCTACTTTGTCTGTGGCACTGGCAACACAATTCCACTTCTGTAATAGGAACTAGGGATTGAAGTGCCACAGAACATGAGGGAGGAAAGAAGGAAGGACAGAAGGAAGAGAGATCTGGTGAGATAACGTCAGGTAGGAAGGCCCATCTCATTCAGGTTCTGCATCTGCCTGAGCCCAGGACCACCTTCTCCTCCTAAATCCTCATGGCATGAGCAGCCCTTTCAGGTTTGGACCCACACGTCTCCAACAGAAAGTTCTTACATTTCTTTCCTTGTTCTAGCCCCAAAGCAGATCTCACAGAATCAAACTGGAAATCGCAGTCCTTGGCACTGCCTTTATCTGCAATGTCAAGGGTTTTAAACCCAGGAATTTTTTGTCCTCTTTAGCTGAGAAGGCAGATACAGTACTAACAGAATTTTTAATTTAAAGCATTGTTAAAGTAAACTCAGATACATAATGAAACTCTACTCCCATTAAAATTGAATTAATGAATATCTAGATATAGTTTAATAGAACATGTCAATCATATACTGTTTCATGTGAGAAGAAAAAAAGTAGCAGAAAAAATTAGTTCCACTGTGATCCACTTTGAGATTTTGAATATAAAGGAAACCACATACTTAAGGAAAACCACATACATCCATGCAAACATAATCTCTATATATTGTTAAAACTGATCCAAACTTGATAGAACCAAGAAAGGCCAAATGAAATGAATATGGGGAATGGTGTCATTCATAAAGCAAAACCAGAAAAAATATCATTGGATAACTCTCAATTTTGTCATACCTGTAACTCCTACCCATGTATTTTGAAAGCTGGGTAAGATTTCTAGCAAAGTAACCATGAGAAGGTACTGCACCATCTTAAAGGGCAGAAAATCTACCTTCAGGAGCTCCAAAAAGACATTTCACTAAAGATATGTCCAATATCCATCAAGCCATTGTGGAAAACTGTTGCTGCATTTGGAAGCTGGAGACCAGAGTAGCAGAAATAGCTTAAGTTATAGCAAAGCACACCAGAAAGACTGAGAACATAATGGACAAAACACTTGAACCCCCAGAGTTTTAAGTATAGATTCAGCTACTAATAGAAATAAATTGACTTGTCTCAAGTCTATCCCTAAAATCAATGATCTATAGCTATATTTTTATGTAGGATTTGCCATGCTCTGATACAACCAATTGTCTGTGGGCCTATGCTGCACAGAGAGAACATGAGCATTTATCAACATTAATTACAGTCTCACAGCAGTAACACTGGGAGGTACAGTACAATGACTGCTTATGAAAAGAAATGATCTTATTTGTACTCATTCACTTGATTTGAAATACATTCCATATTAGAATTAAAACTCCTGTATATTCTGTCTTACCTGTTCACCTATCAAACGCTATTAAGAAAACCACATTTTCTACCTCACAATTAGCATTAATAATTTGATGTAGATTGGGACTAGATTTCTATTTTGAAAACATGGGAGTAAATTCACTAATTCTTAGCCCAGTCTCCCTAATTCCTGTGCATCATGAAGACATTCCTACTCTGAAAAATTACAAGAGATGACTGTCAGTATACAGTGATTCAGTAATGTATGCATCCATGAAAGCTATGGAAGGAGCCTGCGTGCTGCTCAGAGGAAAGAAGTGAACCTTGTAGTTCAGGTGCTCTCCTCTCCTGCTCTGCAGCCTCCTGGGCAGTAAAATGCACCCCCCGGTTTTGGAGCAGCGTGTGTTGCTGATGCATGGGACCACCGACGCCAGGAGAAAGGTGACATCTCTGAAAGCCGGGCTTGCAAGGGGACATTTGTCCACAGTGCTGGGGACTAATGATAAATGGAAAAAGCTTTGTTTTGCTTTCTTCATTAAGTCAGAGCTCTCTACAGCATTTATTTTCCCACAGGTCAAAAGGAGCTCTGGTGTTCAGGGAATACTGGTCTGACCGAGACTGTATTAACTTCCACATTCTTTGAGAGAGCAATCTCTGTTTTTTTCCCCTCCTTTCTGGCCAGATTGTCTTGGCAGCTCACTGCAAGAATGAGTTGAGAAAAAAAATGGTTTTGCAATGAAAAAATGTAATAGAAAGGAAGAACAAGATACTTTCTAACATAAATTGCTTCTTTCCCTCCACATGCTATACTAAAGCTTATCCTGCAAGAAAAAAACACAGAAAGCTGCAATGCTTAAATTGTCTTTCTTTTTTCCATATTTCTTTTCATAGGTTTTTAGTAGTAATTAATCAATAGAAATAAAATGGTAACAGCTCAATTTAATGGTTCTAGGACTTAAAGAATATCTTCAAGTTGTGGTAAAATCACATCTGTATAATTTCACTGGACATTTACTCTTAGCAGAAAAAAACAATGAATATAGAACTTATGTTCTATTCAAGCTGGTTTTCATTGGGAGAAAAAATAATCTTCTGTAGTCTTCTAACTCCTCTATAAAGTAGCCATGAGCCATTTTATGTCAGTGGTAGAATCAAAGTGGCTGCCAAATTCAGACAGTGAGGTTTTATGGCAGTTTTCTAACTTACATACAGAAAACCCTCAAGATGGAAGAAAACTACAAGCTGTTCCTATGTCTTTTTTGCTGAAATGACCTCTGAGTGTTAGACTGGTGCAAGGTTTGGTTACCTGTGTAAGGGCCTCTCAATCTTTCCCCAAATGAGATTTAATTGAATGTTTTTGTTCTCAGGTTCTTGCAGCAAAACACAGGGTTATCAGTCAGGCCTACACAGCTGAGGCTTCGCTGGTGTGGTAAAATTGCACAGGTTTGACCCTTTCTAGCATCTGCAACACAGGGACCTGGGTATCTCCCAACTGCACTAAACTTAGCAATAAAGATTTAAAATGTATAGTTAAAAGAAATTGTCTAATCTCATCAAACCTCCAGACTAAACTCAGTAAAATAGATTTTTCAGTGGAAATCCACACTGTATTAATGAACCGGCCATTGTACACAAGGGTGCCTGTGCACACCCTCACACCCAAACGCCTGTTGCAAACATAGTACAGCCCTCATCACAAGACACTATTTCAGTGTTTTTCAGGCTCTGCAGACAATCAATCTGTAACTCACTGTGCATGGCGCAGGAACCAAGGACACTCTATTAGGCACGGAAACAGTAATTCATAATGAACCCATCAATACCAATGGGACACTTCTATTGACTGTAATGTGACTCTGAACCTCGCAGCAGCCACCCAGCCTCCAGCAAAGCTCTAACGTCAGTTCCTCAGCTCTTGAAAGGATCATGATCCCTTAAAGGCTGGGGTTTCCACATCCCCAGGAAAAGTCTTCAGGAAAATGTAGGGTGTAAAGCAGAGTGCCATGGGTAAGTACCAGACCTGCTTGTCACCATCATCTCCGCACTCTTAATAAAGACACAGTTGGACACACAGAAGCACAGTAGTTGAAAGCTGCCTGACATGGTGGCAGGATGCTTTAGAAAAAGGCAGGTGCCTGCCTTTAGGCACCCTGATCTGTCATATTCTTAAACAAAAACAAATAGGCAATGTTCACAAAGCTGCAACTGAAAAGAGAGAATAGGTAAAACCCAGGTAAAATGTGTATTGTCCTGCAGCTGCACTGTTAGCTTTGTTCTGGATACCTTTTTATAGGAGAACCTGCTTTTCATCTGGAATTTGTTAACTGAGATACTGTTGGATAAAGTTTTTATAACCTCTCTCACCCCTACTGTGAGCTCCATGCTGGAGCGCTCTCGGCTCCGTTGCCAGCCTGGCTCTGGTACATCCAAATGGCACAGCCTTGGGCAGCTGCTCAGAGAGCTGCTCAGTTGGGACAGAGAGCTGCAAGAGAGTCTGTGGAAAGATGAGGTGAAAAACATGGAGAGAGAAGGACTGCTGAGATGGGGGTCATTAGTAGCTTAACAATTTGAAAGGGAGCACACCCACATGGAAAGGCATAATATCTGTCAGGGGAGACCCAGGCAGGCAAGCAAGGATGCATTAAGTTGAATGGCTGGTGCTGGTGGAGCTCGTGGCACACAGCAGCCTGGTGACCCTAGGGAGCTACAGGGGCCACCCCTTACCTTACTGACTGATGACTGTGTGGTCAAAAATGATTCTGGGTGCCCTGCAAGAAGGTGGTGAGTACACTCACCCAGCCTGCCAGCTGGAATCCAGGAAGCTTTTGTGTGAGTTAGCCAGCAAAGAAGTGCTTTGCCCTTTAAATTTATGTTAATCTTTCTTCACAGTTGTTTGCTCTCCAGGAATGGATCAATGAAAACAGCTAGTTAATGCCTAGTAAAGAGTAACAGGAACAGCTACATACATAAACACAAAATAGTGGTTACTTTGCATATGTTCTTCCATTAAATGGGAGCAGGATCAAGAATGCAGATATCTCAAGATTTAAGCAGCCTCGAGTCAGCTCAAATTATAGGACTTTTCCTTTTTTAAGTGGAAAAACTTGGGATTTTTCTACTGTAAAGTTCTGAGTAGTAGTTGCACAGTACAGTCAAAGGGATAAAATCCAATAATGCACCACATTTGTTATTCCAGTAATTATAAGAATGACAGCAGTATTTTGCATTTCAATAGGCCTGTTCATTTTTAGCTTTCTACATCAGTTCATAGAATCATGGAATGGTTTGGGTTGGAAAAGACCTTAAAGCTCATCCAGTTCCAAACCTCTGTCATGGGCAGGGACATTTTCCACTAGAACAGGTTGCTCCAAGCCTTGTCCGACCTGGCTCTGAACAATGCCAGGATTGGAGAATTCACAACTTCCTTGGGCAGCCTCATCTCCAGTGCCTCACCACTCTTACAGTAAAGAATTTCTTCCTTATAGCCACTCTAAACTTCCCCTGTTTAAGTTTGAACCCGTTACCCCTTGTCCTGTCACTACAGTCCCTAGTGAAGAGTCCATCCCCAGCATCCTTGTAGGCCCCCTTCAGATACTGGAAGGCTGCTATGAGGTCTCCACGCAGCTTCTCTTCTCCAGGCTGAACAGCCCCAACTTTCTCAGCCTGTCTCCATACAGGAGGTGCTCCAGTCCCTGATCATCCTCGTGGCCTCCTCTGGACTTGTTCCAACAGTTCCATGTCCTTTTGATGTTGAGGACACCAGCACTGCACACAATGCTCCAAGTGAGGTCTCCCGAGAGCAGAGCAGAGGGGCAGGATCACCTCCTTCGACCTGCTGGTCACGCTCCTCTTGATGCTGCCCAGGATACGGTTGCTTTCTGGGCTCAAGCTCACACTGAAGCCGGCTCATGTTCATTTTCTCATTGACCAACACCCCCAAGTCCTTCTCTGCAGGGCTGCTCTGAATCTCTTCTCTGCCCAACCTGTAGCTGTGCCTGGGATTGCTCCGACCCAGGTGTAAATTAATAAACATAATTTCAAACCACTTCTAATTTAAAAGGCATTCATACATGTAAGCTCTTCACTGCCTCTTAATTCAACTACTCAATAACAAAAAAAGAAAAAAGCACTAACAACAATGGTATTTCAAGTCTATAAATAATAGGCTATGAATAATACAATAGAATAATAAACCCAAATATCTAAAATAATTTTGTTATGGTTTTGCTATGTCTACATGTAAACTTAAAGCCCAGAAACCTAAATCACAGCATTTGAGATTAGTTTTTTTAAATATAAAGTAACACCCTAAATGTACCTGAACACACTGTTGTGCGCTGCGTGTTCACTGCACAACCCAAAACTTAAAAACCCAAACCAACATGACTATGAAACATGCAATTATCTGCAATCTGTGAGAACTTCTTTGAGCTTATCTGCATGTGAGTGGGAGTACACCTAAATCGATCTTCTCAACCATTATTATGTATTCTGCTTGTGTAGTGTTTTCCTTCACCTTTTTTCTCTCCTATCACAGTCGACATTTGTTATGAAAACAATGCTCCAGTGGCCTGCTAAAAATGACCTTTCTACAACATTTTTGGAATTCCTCCAAGTACATGGCCCAAATGTGCCTGAAGTCCTTGAGGACGCTTTTGGCTGTGCTTTACTCGACTCTTCAAAATGCTTTTGATTTTTAGGTGCAGAATCTATCTGTTCAGATCCCATTTATTTGGAAAGTCCACACACAACCTTCCAGCAACCTTCACATGAGGGAACAAAGAATGAAGGAGTCAGTTCTCATCCTAGCCCTCAGACTCAGAGAACTAAACTGCTGTAGCATATGTGTCTGTAGAGGAACAGTTTAACTAAATGGCAAGAGAAAGCCAGAGAAGACAAAGCAAAATTAGTGAGGAGTTATCTGGCTGTTCCAAGTAGTTGTTTGTTATGCCAAATATATCCTAAAAATTTGCATTAACAAAAGGAAAAGAAATTTTGTTTCACTATTCTGCTCCAGAACGTTTTGAATCATGTATAAAGAGATCAAAATATTGAGACACCATTGAAAATAAGCAGGCAGCTGCGGAGAAGGGCTGTAACTTGGAACTTCTACACATTCAGAAACTTCAAGTTTAGGTATTCGGTTCAGAAGGTCTGCAGTTGATGTGGACACCCTAGCACAGAACAGCATCTGAATCCAGCTTTAACAACACTCTGCATATTTAATTTCTTTCTTTAAAATAAAATAATAATACACACAGACACAGAGAGCACTAACAGCCACTCTTCTATTCGTGCCTTTTTTTTGCCATGGCTGCTGCAGCCACAAAGATGCTGTGTGCAGATGTTACCCTGCTAGGATGCCCCACAGGTTTGAGTTCATGCACTGCATTGGCGCAGACTGGCCTATAGCTCACGCTGCTGCTCCATCCATTAATCTCTCATTTCTGCCATAGCTCCCTCTCCTCAGGCTCACCCAAAGTGAGTGTGGTGGAATCAGACTGGCAAAGTAGGAAATACAGCTTGAACCCATGAGCTGGCAAATATTTTGAAGAGCAACATAGGGTGTCTTTTAATGCTAATGTTCAGATTATTCAATCATTAAACTGAACTTTGCTTGCATGACCCAAGATTTGGGCCACTGCTTTTACATTACAGCCCACAAGATCTAAAGAACCTGATTTTGTAATCACCAGAAGAGTGACCATCATCCATTCTCCTGAAATACAGGAAAAACATCTCTAGCTACAGTCTTCCTTGAAGCTTAGCAACAGATCCTTGTGAGCAAGCTCGAAGAAATTATAGACATACATGCAATTACAACTGAAAGATTTGAACTGAAAATATTTGAAAGTATGTGACTAATTATAACACTAAGGAAATAAGACTAATTTCTGTTTAATTTTGTCTTTTTCTCCTGGATTAAGTATTATTAATTATAATAGTACCAGCTAAATTAATATCAATATAAAGTACTGGAACAGGCATTAATACATTAGGCAATCTCAGTCAAACATCCATCCATGAAAGCTCTTCTGTTATCCTCATTTATGACTCACGTGGTGTTCCTCAGGGGTTGGTACTGTTCACCATCTTTGTTGGCGACATGTACAGTGGGATCGAGCACCCACAGCAAGTTTGCTGATGACACCGAGCTGTGCGGTGCGGTAAGCACGCTGGAGGGAAGGGATGGGATCCAGAGGGGCCTGAGAGGTGGCCAATGTCAACCTCATGAAGTTCAACAAAGGTCCTGCACGTGGGTCAGTGCAATCCCAAGCACGAACACAGACTGGGAGAGACTGAGTGGAGCAGCTTTGAGGAGAAGGACTTGGGGGTGCTGTTTGACAGAAAGCCAACCATTTGCTGGACTGCATAAAAAGGAGCGTGTCCCTTCCAACTCAAACCATTCTGTGATTCTGTTTTTGATCGGCACTTGCAGATGGCCCTGTGTGACTCAAGAACCAGAAAGGTTCCTTGCAAAGCCATACTTTTCTCCCTGTTCTCTCAAAGCATTTTATGCTTTAAAGTAGACCACTGCCTCTCTAGCTGTCTGGAAGTAATATGACCCAAACTGGGATGTTCAAAGGTGGTATTTTCATCATACAATCCTCTTCCAAACCAATGATTAAAGAAGCAATAAAGGAACACCTCTTAACTGGAAAACATAGAAACCAGCACTTTGGAAAGGAGGAGGAGGAGTTGGTTTGAAAGAGACTGCAAGAGGACAATAAAAGTTAAAGAGCATTGAACAGCAGCTCCGAGCTTAAAGGTAAAGCTGCTAAGTACCGCAGAAATGAACCATAAAAATAGCACCATAAAAATGCTATGACAATGCATTACTGCATCCTTAGTTAAAGATATTTCAACTTTTCCATTATGGACCCTTATTTCAAAGAAAACAGAACAATTACAAAGCCAGGCTGGGGGCCTGCTGCAGCCAGAAAGAAGCAGCAGACAAGGGAAGATACAGTCCATATTTGTTTGCCTTGAACCAGAAACAAGCACAGTAAAATCAGCACACATCCTTAGCCATGTTCAAGGCCAGGCTAGACGGGGCTCGGTGCAACCTGCTCTAGTGGAAGGTGTCCCTGCCCACGGCAGCGGTGTTAGATGAGATGTTCTTTAAAGTTCTCTTCTAACACAAAGTATTCTCTGATTCTAAAAAAGCACAGTTAGCGACTCTGCATGAATATTGTAACTCCACTAAAAGCCACAAGCTACTAAAATATAGCTAAGCATAATGAAGTAAAAAATACAGAACCACAAAGCGTACAAGGATTCTTGGGTACATGAAAGAAGAGGGTTGCCTGAAGAGGGTACATGAAAGCATATGCAAGCAGTAAAAGCTTACTTGACATCACAAGAAAAGGTGATTAACCCTCCCATCAATATTGGAAAAAAGACGTGGAGAAAAGACATATCTGAAAAGAATGTGCTGTCTCCACACAGCCTGAATTTAGCCCCAAGTGCCTGAGGTAGCAAAGGAGAGAAGGGAAGGGAAAAATACTGGTACCAGAAAAAAAATGCAATACCATGCAGACACACATTGTATTTCTCAATAACTCCAGTTTTCAGCACTGTGCGATAAAGAGACATCTGGAATTGTGATCTGGGTTTTGTAGAGCTGACGTGAAGCGTTCACACAGCTCAGGTTCTGCTTTTTGTTTCACCACCAGTAACGTGACCACTTGCACATCGCTTCCAGTCAAAAGCAGAATTGACTGGAGGTAACTGAAAACTAAAAGTTGTGAAACTCTGTCCTGATAAAGCCGGTGCTGTCAGTGCTGGCTTTGCCTCCTGAGTACTCCACTACTCATATTCATAAGCTGACAACAAGAGAAAAAATGACAGAGTGAAGAGGCAGCATAGAAGGGATCAGTGTTCCATCACGAGGTAAAGCTATAAAGCAAAGGATAAACTGAAATGTTAATAGTTAATAATATTAACTAATGTTAATAGTTACCAAAAAGATGTCTTTTTATTGTTTTTTTGGCTGCTGGTATGAATGCAAGTGAAAGACCAGTTTTAAAGTGAAAGTGTCCAATGATTCTGCAGGTACCAACTTCAGCACAACTCGCTGCAAATCAGAAAGGAAGAATCCATCACCTTCTGAGTTAATAATATTCTTGTGATGAAATCTGTCATCAGGTGCTGTCAGTTGTGTGTGGTTTCAGACAAGAAAAATCGATCCTGAAGCAACACTGGAATGGTCTTAGAACAGAAAAATACTGTCAGGATGTTTTCTAATATCTTAATGCTTGCCTAGGACAAACCTAGCTATGGGAAAGCTCCAATTAACTGCTGGGTATCTCCAAAACATCCAGTATTCACAAAGTAACCTTTTGTCATCAACCCCAAGATATAGATATTCCCAAAGGTTTTAGGATAACAAAAAAAGAAAAGGAAAAGAACCAAAGTTAGTTACAGAATTGAAAGTCTTCACTGACAGGGGACAGACACAAAATCAGGCAGCAAAGGAGAAACAGCCAGGGAAATGCCCACTTTTCAGGGTGCCATTATTATGCCAAAGAATCTCTTTTGTGAATATCTCAAGGAATTACGTCCCTACAAAGTGTTTGATAAATTGGAACAATCCTAAGCCATCAGAAATGACATATTTCAGGTACTGTTGTACCCAAGAACAATTTCATATGAAAACAAATGGGCAAGGAACTGCAGGGAGTCACTCTACACTAAAAGTAAAGATATGTTATAATCCTTGGCAGTGAACTGCACAGCAACAACTGGCCCAGTATGAACAGCATCAACAGTTTTATCTTGTAGTTCTTAGCAATAAATACCAAATTCTGGATGCCCAAATTAAGCTCTAAAGAGAAGCAGATGCTCTCACAGAAGCAGCAGCTCAGGGCCAAGCTTCACTCCTAATTTATTTTATTTTTCGGCCAAAGTTAGCTCCAAACTTCAATAAGTGAGAATCCCTTTCCTGTCTTGTTTTGGACACCTCAGGCTTTGGATAACTTACAGTTGCTTCTCAGCCCCCCCACTTCTTCATGGCACCCTCGTTACCATTTTAGCAAAGTAGGGCAATGCGAATGAAGCCTCTGATGAGGTTTCCAAAGCAGCACAGGAGCACAGACTGGGCACAAACTCCCCGCTCTAGTCAGTCTCATTGGCTCCCCATGGTGCTACAACCACTGATTAACTGCTGAGTAACAACAGCCTGGGTGTTGTAAGCTTCAATCCACCTCTACCAACTCCTCCCAGAGCTCCAAACCAGAAGGCAATCGTTAATCAAATTTGGGAAGGGACTGGCCTGACGCTGTAGTTATGCTGCTGCATAGCAGTGTAGGTACACCACACCTAGCTACTGAGTGTGATCCAGCATAGCGGTGTAACTACACCACACCTAGCTACTGAGTGTGATCCAGCACAGCGGTGTAACTACACCACACCTAGCTAGTGAGTGTGATCCAGCACAGCGGTGTAACTACACCACACCTAGCTACTGAGTGTGATCCAGCACAGCGGTGTAACTACACCACACCTAGCTACTGAGTGTGATCCAGCACAGCGGTGCAACTACACCACACCTAGCTACTGAGTGTGATCCAGCACAGCGGTGCAACTACACCACACCTAGCTACTGAGTGTGATCCAGCATAGCGGTGCAACTACACCACACCTAGCTACTGAGTGTGATCCAGCATAGCGGTGTAACTACACCACACCTAGCTACTGAGTGTGATCCAGCATAGCGGTGTAACTACACCACACCTAGCTACTGAGTGTGATCCAGCACAGCGGTGTAACTACACCACACCTAGCTAGTGAGTGTGATCCAGCACAGCGGTGTAACTACACCACACCTAGCTACTGAGTGTGATCCAGCACAGCGGTGTAACTACACCACACCTAGCTACTGAGTGTGATCCAGCACAGCGGTGTAACTACACCACACCTAGCTACTGAGTGTGATCCAGCACAGCGGTGTAACTACACCACACCTAGCTAGTGAGTGTGATCCAGCACAGCGGTGTAACTACACCACACCTAGCTAGTGAGTGTGATCCAGCACAGCGGTGTAACTACACCACACCTAGCTAGTGAGTGTGATCCAGCACAGCGGTGTAACTACACCACACCTAGCTACTGAGTGTGATCCAGCACAGCGGTGTAACTACACCACACCTAGCTAGTGAGTGTGATCCAGCACAGCGGTGTAACTACACCACACCTAGCTACTGAGTGTGATCCAGCACAGCGGTGTAACTACACCACACCTAGCTACTGAGTGTGATCCAGCACAGCGGTGCAACTACACCACACCTAGCTACTGAGTGTGATCCAGCACAGCGGTGCAACTACACCACACCTAGCTACTGAGTGTGATCCAGCACAGCGGTGTAACTACACCACACCTAGCTAGTGAGTGTGATCCAGCACAGCGGTGTAACTACACCACACCTAGCTAGTGAGTGTGATCCAGCACAGCGGTGCAACTACACCACACCTAGCTAGTGAGTGTGATCCAGCACAGCGGTGTAACTACACCACACCTAGCTAGTGAGTGTGATCCAGCACAGCGGTGTAACTACACCACACCTAGCTACTCTGGATCTGGGTGTGATCCAGCACTGAATTCCTGGAAGGCTGCAAATTAAATATAACAGAAGCTGTGTCAATCAAGCAGCTGAACCCCTGGTACGAGCCAGCCATCCAGGTAGTCCAGCTCCATACCTGCAGCTGTGCTCCTCGCTATCTGGGTAAGCAGGAACACCCTCCTCTCCCAGTCCCGTTTTCAGCACCACAATGGCTAATTTTAAATTCCGGCAGACCAGCTCCACTATTTAAAGCACAAGTTAAATGTGTTTGACATTCCATACCCAACTGACAACAAACCAGAATATTTAGAACGGCAGCATGTCAGACCTTTATTTATTTATTTCTCTGGCAGGCCTAAGTGCTGCACCTTTTCATTTATATGCAACTGTTTGCCCCATGGGCATCAAGCTGTTAACACGTACAGAAGAGATTAAAATGAGCTTGCATGGTGGATGAAATATAAATTAAAATTATAGTAGTGCCAGTCTTGGATCTGGGATTGTTTCTCAAGGTCTCCCAAAATGCATAATTTCAAATGAGCCTCTGTTACTTCAGGAAAGGCAAAAATGTGTACTTTTTCAACAACACAGCCAAGATGAATTTTAAGTGGTCCCTGAGCCTGAGAGTAAAATATGCTGCACTAACACAATGAGCTGTGTAAGCAGGGATGGTGCAAATGGATAAAGCCTTTAACATGGGACATGCACATGTTCACCTGTCCACATTCCAATGCCAAGCAACTTCGAGGCTGGGGGGTATTCTCGTGTCATCAACTCCCAGTGCTGCGCCCTCCAAACCCGCTACTGACACAAGCTGAGCGAACCCCCATCTCCTGACGAGCCAAAGGGGTTCTGTGTGCACTTGAGAGCGCGGGGCAGGGCGCGCACCCGTGACCCACCTGGTCTCCAGCGGGACGTTGCTGTTGAGCACCCAGCTGTCCTGCAGCTGCACGGACTCGGGGGTGGTGGCCAGGTCGTTGGGTGCCGGCGTGGGCGCGTGGATCTGGTTCCGGCGGTTTGTGAGCGAGTTCCTGTTGAGGGAGTTGGCAGAGGAGTGGTGGTGGGACAGGGAATGGTTGTGAGGAGGAGGCAGCGGCGGCCTCAGCGTAGACTGGCTGTGGTGGTTTGAAGGGCCTGGAAGACAGGAGAAAAACAGATCACCAATGTGCATCGATGGCACTGCTCTCTGACATTCTGAAAGGAACGCTGCCTGGAAAAAAAGCCAAACTCCACAAATAGACAACTAAGCCTACGTTCCTTTTGGACCTGTAGACGTTAAAATATGGTTAAATCACATCAGTGATTACTAGAGATCAGAGATACAAAAGTGTTGTGAGGCTGCACTGTTGGGATGTGCAGTCTCTGTACAGAGATGTGAATCTGCATTTAGATTTAAAAATACTTCTTTATAGATTCTTCCTGCAGAAAGGATCCTCTGTTGAGGAGCAGGACAGCAGTCCAGCCTGGCCACTCTGAACATCCACCCAGGGGAACGTTTTCCTCCCTGTTTCTCTCAGGGTCTTTAAGGAGATGAACCTTAATGGATTAAAACCAGCTTTTGAGAATACAGTCTTTAGGCTCCTATGAAACTTACTCAGAGATCTCAATCTGCTTTCACTCGCTGCTATTTTACCAATCAGCATCAAACGAACATTATTTGTTCCAGTGAAAGAAGATTAAACTTCAAACATGAAAAGGGAGCAACAATGCAATGATGGTATCTTTCATGTTCTTCTGTGTGATCAGGATTTAGCCTTTATTTTTCTATTTAGCAATGCCACAAACACACACCAAGATCTGAGAAATATGCTCCCCTTTCAGCCTCTTTGATTGAAAATACCAGATGACTTTTAGTGATAAAGAAGGATACACACTTTTCTCATTCTTTGGGTACTGACATATTTGGAGATAATGAAAATGATTTTTTGCAATCAATAAGGCAAATGGATTAAAATAAAAAGCACATGAGAAGAAAACAGAATAAGCAGGTGTCATTTGAGCATAGTCACTTTTCCAAACGTAAATGCAGAATGGTAAATAAGTTTAAGTGCAATTCCACGTTACAACTACTTACTTCTAATAGATATAGCAAAAGAGATTAAAGAAAACAAACTGTGCTATGAACCGCATGCTTTAGTCATTATATTAAGTTATAGTTTTCTAGTGAACAATAATCAGAAAAAGTTATATTAGTGAAATGATAATTATAATGATATATGTTTGTTTTTAGAAACTGAAGCACATTCTGTACTTAATGAATCAAACAATAAAACAACACATCACAAAGGGAAACCATTTGCAGTGAGACTGATTTGTTTTTATATGAAACAACGAAGCATAGAAAAACTGCTGAACAGATTAATTAACTGTAAATTGAGACCAAAATTAAAAAAAAATAAAACTCAAAAAATCCCCCAAATCCCCCCAAAACCCAAAACCATTCAAAGGGGAACTTAGAATCAGGCTACACAGCCAGGAACTAAAATCAGTGCATCATTTCAGGCTTTTGAATGCTAAAGCTCTGATCAAAACACCTCCTATAATCAGGGATATGTTTTAGACTCCCACAAGACAGAAGTAACGAGTTTCTTTTCTTTTGCATAGGGAAAAGCACACGATACTGAAGCTCAAACGCTGGCAGTCAGAGAGGCGAACTGGCACAGCACCCTGAGCCATGACAGTGGCCGTGTTCTGCCTGGGCCCAGGCACTCAGCTGGGCTCTTCCAACACATGGAGTTGTGGCACATAGGGACATGGGTTAGTGGTGGACTTGGCAGTGGCAGGACTTGATCTTAAAGGTCTTTTTCAACCTAAACAACTCTATGATTCTATGCAACACCTCTGGGACCAGTTCCTCACCTAACACTGCTCTGCTGACTGCCCACCCTGCGAAAAGCAGTGAGAACACACACTCTTAACAGCAGCACAGCTGGTGAAGAGAATGGGAACAGAGATTTTTGGAGAGAGATCATTCATTTTCCTACACATTACTGTGGGCCTGGGGAAGCACAGGCTGATGAAGAGACAGGTTTACAAAGTCACCTTTCATGAACACATCCTAATTTTAGGACCATCACATGTGCTAATCTCTTCACTATCCTTGCCTTGGCTATTTCTTAAGTTTGAAAGAGTCTGTTTAGCCCCAAAATCTTTATGTTTAAAGCCCCCATTTGCACCTCCTAGAACAACCAAATGTCTAATCTACACTAGGTCCTGTGCCATTCCCCAGCAACATGTGGAGTAAGACACAGCAGGAAGAAAATGTGTTTGGACAATATCCACACGCATAGAAGCTTAAGTGGAATTACTCTCCCAGTCTGTGTTCTGACTTTAAACAAAGCATGTTTGGATTTCAATGAGTGGATATTTATGAGTGATAAAATACAAACTTGTGCCCTTGTATTAAAAATTACTTCAGAAGATTCATGAGCTTCATATTTTCTCAGCTTCCTTTGGATGCAGCTTTTCCTTTTGGAGGATAAATATGGGAAAGTCATACCCACATAAACAAAAAAGTTTTCCTCTGAGAGACACAGTAAAATAAAGACTCTGAATCTTGCAACCACAAATCATAGAGGCTGCTCTTAAAAGTGAGCAAACTGCACATCAATAAGAATGAACAGAATTTCTGTAAGATTAAGGAAGCAAGGACTGCATTCAAGTTACCACAAATTAAATTAATCTTCCTCTAGACTCAGTTCTCACACAGTAAATAAAAGATACTGTGCAACATAAGCTGTGCAGAAGTAACTGAATATACACTACTGGAGCTGCAAAACCTCAGAGATTTGGCATAAGATGAATGTAGCATTTAATATAGAATAATAAACCAAACACCAATATCAACATTACATAGATATATTTAGTTTATATTAAAACATATAAAAGCTTATATATATATATAAAAGTACTAACTAGGGAGCATGCACACACACTCGTGTATATAGGAGAGAGATAAAAGCTTAATATGCTGCTTCTTCATAAACCTGTTTAAATGAATCAAAAGCAGAAGCTGAACACTATTGAACTTGCCAGGGATAGAAAATTGGATTCACATCTGAACATCTGAGCACTTCTTTATGAGCATCTTTGCCTAAATTAAAACTTCAACAGCAGTACCTGCAAATCTGCTGAGCTCTGAAGTTCAGAAAAGTAAATCACTTGCCCCGTAATAAAAGATCAGCAGTCTTAAGGACTGGCACAACGGATCTTAGGACATGACATGCTCTGTGGTCTTTCACAAATTGCTTTATTATTTGGAACCTTAAACACACTGGGTCTAGATGGAATACATCTGGCTTTTTACATCGGGAAAGAGATTTTATTTTTGAGATAGCAGTTGCCAGTATTGGTTTGGGGAAAAGTACTGAGGGAATTTTGCCTTTTCTCAGTTACTACATGAAGCGCAGATTTCACTAGAATACACTCTACAGTTTCAAACATTTTGGATTTAGGAAGAAGTCTCTTGAAACTGCAATGGAAAACACAGGACTGGAAGTCTGACATACTGGTCCTCTCCATGCTTTGGCGCTTTTTTTTTTTTTTTTTTTTTTAATTTTTTTAATTTTGTAATTTCTGATTTAATTCACAAATAGACAAACACACCTAATTTTAATGAACTTTAGTACACATTGATTGTGCTGAGCACTTCTGAAAAATCAGGGCTTGATGACCAGATAATCAACACGCGATTCTTCAAGAGATCTTACTGCAGTCAAGAATATCAGCAATGCTCATTTCAAATTAGAAGCTGAGTGTGGATAAATTGTGTTCTAATTAAGTGATCTGAGAATACAAAGTCTGATCTACATATCTTTGAAGCAATCATAAGCTATCCAGCCCTTAGCTGAGTTTAATCAAAACCAAAAAGCTAAAAAAGAAAATAAAGGGTTTCTTCCCATTCATTCTTTTATCCAGTGAAACCATTAAAGAAAACAGGCTGGAACAGAGGTAAAATGTCAGTTAAAACAAGATGCAGAACAGCACTTGTCCCCTTAGAAGCAAAAAACCCCACCAAACCCAACCAACCCTGAGCATAGCTCTGTCACTGTGATCTTCCTTTTTTCTGCATACACAGGGACAGTAAAAGATCTGCAGCCCAAAGTAAAACCCCGAGGCTACTGCCCTGCTGTGCACATCACAAGGGTGCCATGGGAAGCGCTGTGTGATGGGCAGCTGCCACACATCCTTTGGGAGCCTGTGCTGCTGCATCACAACACGAGCCCGGCAACCTCGGGGATGAGGGAAAGTGTGGGATGTGACGGTGTTACCCGTACAATGGCGATAGCTGTTTGCTCCTGAGCACACACTTCAAACATCGCTTCTCACCTATTTTTGCCATCCAAACATTGTCTAAAACACAATGTGAAACTCCAGATCCATGGGCAACTTACTTTCCAAAGTTTTTCCAAGCCTTGGTACACTCACTTAACACGTGCTAAATCCCAGCAACACAATGATCTGAGAACAATTTAATCTCCAACCTCAGAGATTAAATTCAAAGCAGAATCAGCTGCATCCCTAATCTAAGCAAAGCAGTTCTTTGCCAATACTACCTCAAAAAAGTAACTGTAGATTGTATCTTAGTTGTGCTGAATTATCCTCTGTGCCATGATTAAGTGTTAAAAGACACAGAAACATCTCCTCATCAATCCTTTTCACAAAAGAACTGAAAGAAAACCAACAAACATACATTATTTTTCTGAAATAAGCACTGATGCAGCTATTTCCTTACACTTCTAAACAATACAAATTCTGAATGCAAAAAGATAACAAAGCTGATGCATTGAAAGCAAAAGTAAGTAAACCCACAGAAAATCCTTCTTAGCCAGCATTAAAAACCCAGTCTTCAGTATTTCTAGGTCTTTATTGAAACAACTCGACCACAAGGAAACCACATCATCTGCTATCACAATGAGTAACAGGTTTTTCACAGAACTACAGGGCCACCTTCCAAGCTAAATTCATCTTCAAAGGCAGATCATATTACTCAGAGTCAGGAAGAAAAGAAACCACTGGAACACCAGAAACACAATACAGTATCAAAGGGAGCTACCATCTCCATGGCCAGCTTTCACCTGGGATTTCAACCCTCACTGGACTTTGGCACAGCGGGACCAGGGCTCCTTCCCAGCAGTACAGACCTGGTTTAATGCTATGTCTGCTTTAGTTCTTCTGCTTGTTTGCTTTAATTCTCTACACTATACTGTGCATGGCCATAGTTAAACAGAATCTAAATGTCCTGAAAATGTTTTCAATGTATGCTGTAAATAAGCAAGTTATCTCACTCCTAACCATGGATATCATTAACTCTCTCTTGTTGCTGTTGTAAACCCAAAATATTTGCCAGGTGTTCCTTCTTTTGTCTGCATGTTTTTACAGTGTTTGAGGCAAGAACAGGTTGAATGACTGGCTGTCATCCCAGACTGTACATTTCAAACTGAAAATTCAGTAAACGTGTGGTATAAAATTGTAAGTCACTTATCAGTCTCTGCCAGTGCACTGCAGCCACCTCCTCAGCGCGGTGATAGAGTAGAAAATAAAATGTTGCTGTGGCAAAAAGAAGCAACAAAGCCAAACAAAAAATACTCCATTATGTACCCACAATATCCAGATAATCACAGAGAAGGGGAAAGGTGGTTTAACGGATAAAGTCTAGGACTTTGTCATAGTTTCTGTATCCTACTCTGACTGAGCCAACCTCTGAGCGATTGTGGACGAATCACTTGTTATCTATAAGCGTCTTTATCCGTATCCTTTGCAGGAGTGCTGAAGGTAAATTACCTTACCACTTACAAGGCAATCAGATACTAACGCAGTAGGAGCCAGGAAAGTGCTTTCTGTCTGCGGCTCCCAGCTGCGGGGCATGAGTTCATTGCACGGGAGGCAGAACCAGCAGCCACCAAATTAACTCTGCCTGACCTGAGCTGGGGCTGTGTATGCAGAGTGTGGCAACCACTCCAGAGCGTTCCCAGAACCAGAGGTGGTGGGATGCTCTGTGCAGACATCTGAGTGCATCTAAACTGAATTGCCCTGCTTGGAGCAGGATTAGCTGCTATTGTCAGCACAGAATCATAGAAAAGAGCCTCAAGCTCATCCAGTCGCACCTTTATACCAGCACGGCCAAGGCCACCACTAACCCATGGCACTGAGGGCCTCATCTACATGTCTTCTGAGCACTTGCAGGGACAGTGACTGCAGCCCTGCCCTGGGCAGCCTGTTCCAATGCCTGAGCACCCTCTGGGGCAGGAATTGTTCCTCAGCTCCATCTAAACCTGCCCTGGTGCAGCTTGAGGCCGTTTCCTCTTGTCCCATCCCTTGTTCCTTGGGAGCAGAGCCCAGCCCCTCCTGGCTCCATCCTCCTCTCAGGCAGTTGTAGGGAGCCATCAGGTCCCCCCTGAGCCTTCTCTTCTCCACACTGAACCCCCCAGCTCCCTCAGCCCTTCCCCATCACACTGTGCTCCAGGCCCTGCACCAGCTCCATTGCCCTTCTCTGGCCCTGCTCCAGCCCCTCAATGTCTCTCTTGTAGTGAGGGGCCCAGAACTGAAGACTTTGCTGAATCTAAAAAAGTGGCAGACTTGGTCTTTGTGCTACATGGGTGGATTGGTTGTGAAAAAGTGGTGTGCATACTCATCAAGCAAAGGGAAAGAGGTAGGAGCCTTCACCAGGAGTCTAACCTGAGGGATTACAGTCATATAACCAATTTTCTCATGTGAGGGTCACCTATAAAAAGGTTAAAACCCACTGTCCTGCAAAGTAGTATTATCTGAGATACAATGGACTAATTATATTTGATGAAATACATCACTTAAATATTCACTATCACACTGCATGAGGTGCACTAGCTGCAGAAAATAATGGCTAGTCAATGGCAAAATGCAGCACTTTAATAATAATGCTTTATGTGGACTCAGTGTCTTATGGTACTTTATATATGTATATACACGTGCATATATTTTGTGGTAGGCATACTTCTGTTTTTACATATCATACAAATGAGTCACAGAGAGGTTAAAGAAAAGAGTCTTCTTTCCAGCTGAAAAATAGTCCACGTATTTCACATCTTTTTCAATCAACCTTTTCATTTAGTTTTCAATAATGAAATAACTATAAAACATTCCAGAGAGACTAAGGGTGTATTTATCTTCTTTAGCTTAAATATATGACTTTGTCTTAGAAGGCACTGATGTAAAAGGAACTATAAAGAAAAATATACAGATATATTTCTAAGCAATGAAGTTCATTATTACTCTCATCATTACCATGGAATAGCATGTGCAAAATGCTCAGTGTTACTTTATAGACTTGATTCTGCAGAATGGGAAGGAGTTGAACCCTGACTAGACACTTACACAAATCCTCTCCAAAGCTTACACAGTTTGATACACTGAGAATCCCATCCAAGGGAAAGTGAAGACCTACATTTTTCTGAACAATCTACAGACACTTGTGAGCAGACATTTAGGCCAGCAGGGCAAGCCTGGTGTGTTTCAGAGCTTGAAAACTGCTGTTTCCCTGGATGGTCCAAGAGGGAGCCTGAAAATTTTCACACTGACATAAAAATAATTACACTGCAATTTCCAGTTCATTGTGATTCTGGAGTCAGGTGCAATAGAAAATCATCCCCGAAGCTATTAGAGCAGTACTTTGGATTTTACATAACGCCATCAGCTAGCACACAGAGCTGTTTTCCAAGGGGGCAAAGAGATGCCAGTCACAGGTGTTTTAATGCAATGCATTAGCTTGATTATTTCAGAAATGTCACACAATGTATTACACATCGTCCAAAATGATATTTTTGTTAAGCCTGACCTCACAAAAATCTTATACAAGAAAGAGTGTCTCAAAATACATTAATGAAAGTAACTCTGTGTCCTGGGTTCAGCAGCAGCAGTCAGTTTTTTCTCCTTCTTAGTAGCTGGTGCAGTGCTGTGGTTTTGACTTTCGGCCTGGGAATAATACTGATAAAGCCGATGTTTTCAGTTGCTGGTCAGAACGTTTGGTCTGACCAAGGACTTTGTGAGTCTCATGCTCTGCCAGGGAGGAGGGGAAGCCGGGAGGAAGCAGGGACAGGACACCTGACCCAAACTAGCCAAAGAGGTATTCCATACCACAGCACGTCATGCCCAGGGAGGTAATTGGGAGTTACCCAGAAGGGCACCTCCTCTCCCCTGTCGGGCTCATTTCCGGCGGGTGGTATTGTATTCTCTTCCCCTGTTATTTCCCTTATCATTATTATTATTGGTGGTAGCAGTAGTGGTTTGTGTTATACCTTAGTTACTGGACTGTTCTTATCTCAACCCCTGGGAGTTACATTCTTTCGATTCTCCTCCCCATCCCTCGGGGGGGGGGGGAGTAGAAACTGCGTGGCTGACTTGCCGACTGGCTTAAACCATGACACTCTGTCAGAGAGAAGATCCAAGAGGAGACTGAGATCTCGGCAGTTCCTAGGTGAGCTTTTTAATAAATCAGCCTTCCAGGTACTGCAGCTGCTTTAAGAAGGAAGAGTTTATCGGTAGAGGCACAGTTTAGAATCTTCTGTTGTTCTAAGAGTTTGCAATGACAAGTTTCACCACTGAGAACTTTGGCAGCTGAATTATTAATGAAACTAAATTTTCATTAATGAAAAAGTTTCATTAATGAACGTGACTTTCAGAATCAAGTAGCTCCTCTGTTTCTCAAGCAGTATTTTCATCACTTCCCAGCAGCATTAACTTCTGCCAACTGCTGACTTTTTCTGTTATTCCATCTTATAGTGCTGCCTTGGGTTGATTCACCATAATGCATAATTCACACCAAACTAGAATGTTTTCAGTTCAACAGCACTATCAACAAAACCACACTAGTTTTCTTGTTTAAAGAAGTTCTATCTTGCTGTCCTGGTTTTGGCTGTAGTTAAGCCACAACACATATTACAATGCTCTTCCATGGGTTTTAGGGTTAGAGGTGTTTCAGAAATATTTCCAATATTACCCCTCCAGCCCAAAGAAAGCATGAAAACAATAACAAAATACAGATTTTCCTTTAGGCTGAACCATCTGATAATCAAATGGTGGAAATAAACAGTGATATATATAAGAACTGTTAACATGAAGACTTACTGGCATATACCAGTAAATACAAGGCTCCTGAGGAGCTTCCTGGGACAACTCAATTTCACAGCTCCTGGGAAGCCAGTTACTTACTACCTGGACCATCTATTTCCCAACATGTAGAACAGGAAAACATCATTTGTGTAATGGAAAAAATAAGAGGAACGTTGTACAATGCTATAGTGAAGAAAAGCAAATACAATGCAATGAATATGTTGCATCTAATCAGACTTTTCAACAGGTTATTTCTCTTTCTATAAGCAACCAAGATACAAATAAGCACAAGACAGAAACAAGCAGTTGTCAGCCTTCAGGGTACTGCAAGCTGCAATACTACATCACTAGCATTTCTTCCATAGGCAGAGGAATCTGGTTTGAATTCTTTATTGGTTGGTATTGGACAAAAAAGAAATCCACAAATGAGTCAAATAAGCACAGTCCTGTCAAAAATGCCTGATTTTTCAAGGTTTATCATAAGTTAATTTCAGCAACCACAAACTAAAGGTTCTGTTATTCAGAAGATGAAACCATAGGTTAATGAGTAAAAATACGGGGTAGCATAAGGGGTGTTTGAAAGCCCTCACACAGTCTGCCTCTCGGCAGTAAATGAGCCAACATTAAGCCAGCAGTTCTATTAAAAGTTTTTAATTAGCTATTTTAGTGTGTGCAAAGAAACAAAAACCAAACTAAAACCCAGCCTTAGCCCTGGAGTCACAGACAATAAACCAGAAAACTAATAAAGGACAATTTCAGCCATGGAAATGATCAGTCTTTGTCACTAGGTGCTGCAGCTGGGCTGAACGTCTCAAAATATGGTGCCTGATGTGACCAGCTTCAGGGGCTGATCCAAGTCCCCATCACCTTCAGCACAGGTACCCAGAAAACTCCTGCCCTTAGCCCTCAGCATGGCAGAGCTAAGGGAAACCCAAACCCCAGTAGATGCCAGCAGGGATCAAAGGACTCTGAGCACAGGGCAGCAGAGCCAAGGCCAGCCCAGCGTGGGGATGTCAGTGCTGGTCTGGGAACCAGCTCCCCACATGGACCCCACGCTGTGTCCCTGCTGGTGCCTGAGGGGCTGCTTTGGGCACAGCTCCATGCCAGCACCATAACAGCTTTCAGACTGCAGCTGGCTCTCAGTCAGCTCGGAGACCAGGAAAATCAACTGCCTAACAGCATTGTGATGAGGTACCCACTGAGTTTATGCTGTCCAGCAATAGTACTGGATCGAATACTTAACTACTGCTGCATTTACCAAAAACAGGTTTACTGAAAGCTGGAAAAAATACTCCCTGGCAAAGAGGAGAGGAAGCAGCCCACCAAAAGCCTTGATTGGCTGGAGAAGACCAAGTGTTGTATTATTTAAATAGCATTACCCAAGTTCCTGCAGAAACTTAATCCTCATCAAGATGTGAAACCTCAGTTCAATTCTCTATTATGAGTCTGAAGAGGCTCTCAGAACAAGGCTATGGGTCTTTTTTTAATTAAAATACACCTGTGTAATCACTTACAATCAGTGAGAAAGAAAACAGAGTCACTCCTCGTCCCCTGGGACTGTGCTGCTCACTTATCCTCTGCCCAGTTTACCCAGCCTGCCCCGACACCATAATTGCAATGCATCTATAAGCTTTGGGCTGCCACTTTAAATATGCACTGTTCTTACTCTCCAGCATGGAGAAGACAATCGAATTTACAACCTGAAGAGACTGTGTAATCTTACTGGCAGACACCAAGCACTGAAGTGCTCCCACATTATCAGAGCAAACAGAAAACAGAGAACTGTAATGGTTTTTGTCAATGCTTCTTGTTCCTGGTGTCAAGGGTAGAGTCAATAGCGCAGTCCTGCCTAATATCTATCTGGCATACAGTTTTGAAGACACAGCTTTGCCCCAGATACTCAGATCAACATCGTCTTTACCTGCCCTTCTTTGTCTCAAGGCCATGACTTTATTTTTCTGAGAAGACCAGCAATTGAAAGAGATTCAAGTAAAGAGCCATATGAAATAAGGTATTAATTAAGCAATGAGGGAACAGATTCTATTTTCTATTTAAGGTATAAAAGTAGCTATGATAGAATTACATAATGTCTGAATCCACCACAGTACTAAGTGGAGTTTAGCACCAGGAAAAGAGAGAAAACAGCTCTCAGGTGCAATCTGTATTCAGAATAATGATAATGGCAACATTAAAGATGAATTTAAAACCGGGAAAAGATGATGACCTCAATATCCTATTCATTAAAGTCATAGGATAGTAGAAAGTAGTTAAATACCAAGATTGCAGTTTGGCTAAAACCTCTGGATAAACATCTGCCACCTTGCAAAAACTGCTAACAGCTTCTTCTAATGATGAGAAGTAATCGAAACCTATGGTTGAAATCTCTGCTTTAAAATGTGTATGGATTACCGGAATCCCTTGGACAGGAAGGGTTCACGGCATTTAAAGCCATAAAGTGATAGATGAATTTCAGAAACCCCACAGACCAAGGGGCAAAACTTTTTGACACTGAAGCTGACTTGTGAAATCATGACAGAGAAGAAAAGGAGATAAGGAGGATTCTGAAGTCAGTCAAAGAGTTCTGCTTCTTTGAGATGTGGGGGCAAGGAAAAAGTCAGAAGGGAAAAAGCCTCTAAACAAATACCTCCTATGAACACTTAAAGTAGTCTTCTACCTAGAAAGGAAGCTTCTTGATGATTACCTGTGCTACATGTATAGATTATAAGCAGATCAGCAAGTAATTTGGCACAAACAGATCAACAGATGAGAGCAGAAGGTCCTAGACCCCCCTCTTCTACACTATATGCTGTTTGGATAGTGTAGGGTGGTAAATTTGGACTAGATTTAGTTTGATACACCAGGACCAAGAGTCCCCACCATCCATGTGCTTTGAAGCAGTCTCATGCACCAGTCATTGCTGCCACCTCTCATGTCCTCCCTAAGAGAGGGAGCACGTCTGCATCAATTTGGAAGGATATTAAGAATTTAATAGATATTAAGTTGCAAGTGTGTATTTAAACAATCCAGTCAGATTAGATTGCTTCAATACCACAACTATGACACAGAATGACAGCACACAATCTTCCTATTTCTAAATAAATATGCAGGAAATATCTGTGCTAAGTCTTCACAGCTCTCTAGAGAGACATGCTCAACACGTCAAGGCTTTTCTGAAAAGACCTTTTAACAATTGCATTTTCCAAGGAACATTCAGAAGCAAAGAGGTCATCAAGCTTAAATTCTGAAGTCAAGAGGAGATTTTGTTTCCCCCTAAACATCTCTAGTATTTTAAGTTAAAGTTATTTTAATTATATTACTCCCAGTAAATTACAGTTATCTATAGTTTTAGGTAGTGGGATACTTATTAGGTGTCCTTGCTTAACATGGAATGAACCAAAATTATATTACCTTAAAAAATAAACCTTATCTAGCTAAATTGTTGCTGTGCCTTTCCATGCCAATAGCTGTTATCTTACAAAATAAAAAATAATAAAAAAATAGATTACATAAATGTGTTAATTTTTAGTAATTTTCTTGCTACTGTAAGTGTTAAGCATATTAATTTACACTCAGTTTTCACCTCAGACAACTCTGCTAATGGGGAGATTTATTCTGATAACAAGGAATCAGGCTGCACCTTCAGAGGGGTGTCACAGGTGAGTATATGCATGTGACACCTGGATCAGGAATAGGTATGATCATTTTATCAAACAGAGCTCTCAGAAATGACAGTTATCTTTGACATAGTCACAAAGGCATGTGGATGCCCCAATAGCAAAGATTTTGTTTTAAATGAGTGGTTTTTGAAAGAAATATTCACAAACATGGGAAGGTGGAAGAGATGTTAAAGTGAACAGTAAACATGGTATAGAAAGAGATCATAAAATCCAGTAACCTTGTACTTTGGGAATGTCAGTTATGAAGTTTTACCTGTCAAAACTGCTTGCACTCAATGTAACATACGCTTGATCAATACCAACAACCACCACCTAATAATAATGACAATACTTGGTGTTCTCTAAAATATCCACATTGTATTCTTTTTAAGGTGCTTCATAAACAAGGCCTCATGAGGTAAGGATGTTACCAGTATTGAATCGTGTGACCTAGTCCCTTTGTTTTACCCTGGTCCTTGTATTCCTACAACAGGCCTTGCTCATCTGGCACATACATTTCTCCAGTCACAACAAATATAACCACATGAAAACTAACTCCATTGGGTGCCAATACAGAAAGTATCCCATGTTTAAATTTAACTATTTTTTTTCCATGCAGAATATCTGAATAATGTGTTTCAGGAAGCAGAAACAAATGGGGCAACTTCTACATTGGATAAAGTTCTAGAAACGCTACGTTGTTCTGCATGACCTTTTAGCTAGCTGTTAAAAAACCAACCCCCAAAAACCTGAATGAAAACCCCACAGCTGATCATAGATTTTCCGAATGCGACATAAACCAAGTCCCAACCATAGCAGAGGATTGCGTTTTTAAGCTGATGTGTAATTAGTACATTTTAACAGAAATTAAAAAGCAAAAGCTACCCTCTACAGGGCATGCAAGTCCATCACTATTAAAGCCTAAAGCCATGCATATTTTCTTCATCATAAAAAAGTAGTCTCAAATAAAATCCAAACTACACATCTGTGTAGGATGCTGACAGACATCTTGATATGGTTTCACAATTTCAATTTACTTGCATATTGTTTGAGACAAGCTCAGGGAAATACAGCAAGCTGTGCCATGAATGGAGGGGAAGAGAATGAACTCTCTGTTGCTGTATGTTGTTTTTTTATTAACTGAGACTCCCTAAAACTCTAAATTTATGAAATACTCATGAAAAAGTATTAAATTATTCATCAGTGATAAGACAATTAAGAAGCAAACTAAGGAGCAAGGGGAAGCTTGGTCCTGAGGGAGAACAGCTGGTCCTCTCATTTAGAGTATGTTTTGGTAGCAAAATACCCTCCGAACAGAGGCAAGCTGCTGCTAAAGAAGCCTCAGAGTCACACTGAGGAGCAAGTGACAGACTCATGTGAAGAGTAAGGTGGGTATAATCCAGGTATCACTGTGTGGCTGGTGCAAGCTGCATATCTCTGGCTTTTGGCAAAAAGGTGTCATGACTTTATTGCACTCAGGAGCCACAATAGATGGCAGCCACCTCAGCCACTGGGCAACTGCTTAGAACTCAAGGAAAGATGCTATTCGTACCGAACAAGCCCTTAGCTGAGCATGGAATCTAGTGGTAAGGATGGTATGCAGGTCACTGAACCAGCCTGCACCCCTGCCTCAGATCCCTGTGTATCAAATAGAAAAGCACACTGCAGCCCCTGAAGGGCACTGGGTTGGTAATACAGGCAAGTTCCATGAGCAATCTGAGATCTTCTCAGGAGCAGGTACCATGGATGTGCTGAACATGAGCACTGTCCATCTGCACAGCGGACAACCACCCATGGTGAGGAAGGGAGATTTCCTCTTGGTGGCTGACATGGTGCAGGTGCTACTGGAAAGAAAAAGGAGCTGTACAATGTTAGTGACATGGAAAGCCTCTCAGAGGTGGAAAAGAGAAATCAACACTTTGCTGCAAGGCCTTTTATGGAGCAAAACAGCACCTGCAAATACAGCACCACCCTGCTCTAACAGACTGGTTGACAGTGCCAGAGCTCTGAGGGTGTCTGAAAGACCTATCGTTACTTACCATTGCTCCATTCCTTCTCTTCCCTCTCTTTCTGCTACCTACGTATCTTTAGGTTGTGGGTTTTTTCATACTTTCCTTTTTGTAGTTTTTATTTCTTTTCCTGTCCTGCCATCTCTGCAGCAGTACGGATTTATCCCTTTAGCTCATCATCTCTTACAGTCTATCCTCCACAGCAATCCATCTTAAACTCCTAGTAAAAAAACCCCAAACAACAAGCCACCTCTCACTCACAGCATCAGACGAAGGAGTTATTATAATTCCATTGCTGAAATATGCAATTAATGACAAGTACGATTTGTGTTCTTCAAAGACAGTATCCTTAAACAAGTCCACAGCAACAAAATCCCTTCTGTAGCATCTGCTGAAATACGAAATCCCCACTCCCTGGCACACCTGGTTATATACAGCTGAAAATTTTTTTCAAAGAACATGAAGGTCCTTATTTTCTTTTTTGTGACATAGAAGTGCAAAATCAGATGCTTCATCTTCACTTTGTGCCATCTTACTTCATAATTAGATAAAAGACTGCTTAAGAATTTGCTTTCCTAAATGCCATCCTCTTCTTTCCCGTATTTCGCCGTGTGTGGGGAATCTGTACAGCCCAAAGTAGAAAGACACAAAAGTGGGTTTTTTTTCTAATCAAATAATTGTTTTTAAAATTGTTATTTCAATTTTTGTATAAGACTCAAACATCTTGCGTAACTGGCAGGAATTCTGACAGCTCTGCAAAGCACCAAATTAGTCTCAGCCTGTTTCAAAACCTGATTCATCATATAAAATACAACAATTCCCATTCCAATCTTTCTGTACCCATTTGTTCACTTAGGTCAGCTGGCAAAATAAACATTTCAGCCTTTCTTACTGCTCCAGATATGTCATGCCAAAGCCGGTTTTGCATAAGAAGAAATGGCATGCTACTATCTTTGTAACATTTTCAGAGCCTTAGTTATAAATACTTCAGATGATGCTTTAGACAGGAACTCAAGTGATGCAGATTTCAGCTCCTCACATGAACTGCAGGGAGAGCTTCAGATTCAGCTTGAAGCAGCCCTATACTAATTTACCTGAGATGGTCAACAAAAAAGGAAGCATAGACAGAGCAGAATTTCTCAAGTGATGGAATTCATACCTATCACTAACAATTTATTAGGTACACACAGTTATCTGAGCATACACAGGTACTGGCTGTTCAGAAATACATGGGACAACAATCTGGTTTACAAAAATGATCCTTGATATAGAAAACTAATCCCTAGCTGCTCAGGAACAAATAGTGAGCAGGTGAAGCACAGAAATCCTGCTGGAGAGCTATCAAGGATGGGACAAAGGAACTGCAGAGGCAGGAGGAATGAAGTACTGAACAGGGTAAACTCTGCTACACCCTTTAGGCGTATCTATAGAGCTAGATCATGTACAGCTAGATCACTTACTGCAGACATATCTACCTGTAACTACTTATAAATACACACCCACCTTTTTGGATTAGCACTACAAATGTGCAGTGATTTGTGTAATGCACAGCTTTTCCCTTAGTCCTAGTTATATACTACCTTGTTTCCAAATTCAGAGGTATTACTGCGAAGTCCTATGACATATGCTTCTTGAAGCTCAGTACTACTTCAGAGGGATTTAAAAATAGGGAGCCAATAGCTATACAGCCATGGAACAGTAAATTGAAAAGACACTTTCATGGACTCACCATTATTCTTTCAATCCTGGAGTTTTTGCAAAACTGAATTGTTTTTCTTTCTCAAGATGGAACAGCTTTTGCCAAAACCCCTTCTGCCAAGGACCAGAAAGCCCCAATGATGTTAAGACATGTTAAAGGAATTATTTTAATCTTGCCACTTAGACATACAGTTTGAAGGGTTAACCTCACTCAGAGCAAAGACTGATAAAGGAATTGTTTTAACCCCAGTGCTTCAAGATAGCATCTTTGGAGTCAATCCTATTCAAAGCAAGCAATGACAAGACAAAATTGATACTTCTATCTCTTTTATAGCCTTAAAAAAAATATTTCCTAAGCTAAAACAAACAGATCTGCCTCCTCTTTATGCATTAACAATTAATATGGATGCTGCTTATAGACATCTGTAATGCTTTGGGCTGTATTTATGGTGTGATAACTGTGTCATTTTGAGACACTGTGCACCAACATGATAGAAAGACATAGCCGAACTCATGCTCCTACCTAAGGGACAACACTATTATCTTGTTACAAAATACTGCCCCCAGCAATGAAAAGTTTCATAAATCTTTTTCTACCACTGTTGTCAGCTTCTATTTTTGCCTGTGGCTGAATGTGATTATAATCTGTTTTCACCGTACAAGAAAATAAAGTGATCTAGAATATAATGACTGGGGAACATTTTGGAGCCCTCCTGAGCTGCAGGATATTTCCAGCTGCTAGCATAGCTGATAAGGGACTTAATAGAGCTAATGATTTCTAATACCACTAACACAAGACTATTTTCACAGTGGGTAAATAATGACTCTTTTGTTTTGGAAATAGTTAAGGAGTCATGTAGATGTTTGATAAGTACATGATACAGTATAAATGCAGCAATATTTGGGTAACAAATGGTAGATTACACCATAGCTAGAAGATAATATACTTTTTTGTTTCCGTTTAAGAACTTAAAAGTTTATAACCCTGTTAACACCACTGTGACAGCAAGGAGATTTCACTGTAAACAGTTACAAGTAATGTTTTAATCTAAACATAAAAAAGCATCCATTTGTTTCAGTGCACTGCCTCTTTGTTTTTATGTTGGCAATTAATATTACAAATCTTCACTAGAAATATAATAAAAACTAATTGGATAGTAAAAGAAATTTTCTTGAGGGCTGAATGCAAACTCTGCATCGATGGGGCAAACTATGAATACCATGTAAGCCCTGCAGTATTTTACTTCATCATGACTGTGAGTTTCTGATGAGGATTAACAACATTTACTTGGTCTCCTCCTTTGCTGGTGTGTTGTAATCTGTACTCCCCATTCAAAGGCATGTGTTGCCACCAGGGAGAACACTCTGTGGGCTGGAGGATTCCTCCCAGTTCTTTGTTTGCATGATATAATTAAAAAAACACCTAATCAACCAAACAAAAAAAAATAAATCCTATGGTAAAGATGTATTCTCCTTCCCTCTTCTCTCCAGCAGTTACGTACCCGTGTACGTTACACATACGAATCTTCTATTTTTCCTTAAAAGCCGTTTGAACACTATTTCACATTAAGTTCATGGTAGCCCTCAGGATCATTTGGGACTTCTGCTCACTGCAGTATTCTGTAAACTCGGTGTTTCATGCTCCCCTTCCCTAGCCTTAACTCTTTCCCTTTGAGCATTCCCTGCTCTGTGCTTGCTTCTCTGCTTGGGGCCTCCAGCTTTTCTCTGGCCCTGTCACTGCTGAGTGGAGACAGGGTCAGGCCTCATCACAGGGAATTGCAGGCAGCAGCCAGGAATGGCCCAAAAGGGACCTCCCCATGTCACGATGGGGCCTGAGACCCCCGTGCTCTGTGAAGGGGGCATGGTGCAAGGGGCGGACAGGTCATAGAGGACGGAGCAAAACTTACTGAGAAACTGTGCACTGCTGGAAGCGTGGCCATTAGCACACAGCTTTACTGCTAGTTGATTTCTGAACTATATTCAATAGCTATATTCAATAACAAAGGGTGTTCCCTGACTAGGACTGTGTTCCTGCATGTTCCTGCATGCTCTGTGTTCCTGTATCACCCAACGTGATACAGGTATCAAGCTGCTTACAACCCAAACTTCTCAATGAGAAGAAAGAAGCTGAAGTATAATTCTGATGAAGGAAACAAAGTATGTTTTAAATAAAATAAATTAAGTTAGGCAGAGCTGCTAAAGTCAAAATTAAAGACTTATGGCATAAACAGAGGACAACAACTGGTGTAACACAAGAAAGCAATATCTACCCATTATAAACTTCATAGCTTTTAGAAAAGCATATGATAACCCCCATTGTGATTCATTTTCACATATCTTGAAATATTACAGGAAGCAAGCCAAAATAATTAAGTTTACCAAACTGTATTTCAAGGCACGGCTTCTTCGGTTAAACGAAATGCAAACTTAAGCAAAGAGCCTAATACAGCTGCTGGCGTCAAGCTGAGAATGCAATCTCTTCTCTTGTTTGTCACTGCCATTGTTTCGTTATGAGAAGAAATTGTAGACTGGAACAATAGAAATGTTTCATGTCTAAGAATTAATCACGGATTTTGTTTGTGCTGGTGATACAGCAGTTCTAAATGACAGGTCAAACATGCAAGGAATACCATAAGATTGTTCCACATCACAAATAAATCAGGTTAAATATTATGAAAAATAAATCTAGCAGGAACTCCAGGTTCTAAATCAGGTTTTGTACTAGAAGGCCAAGAAAGACAGGGTTTGTAAATTCATAGACTTGACAGACATCTGCAATCCAACGGTTATCATCATAAGGAAACAATACCATGATCAAGTAATGCGACAGCTACATTCACTGTCTTCAATGACTTGCTCAAATGTTACTTCTCCTTTAATATACAGATAGGGAAGCAGAAAAGCCACTAGATGCACTTATCTATGCATTCAGAATGATAATGTTTTCAGAAAATATTAGATATTACATTAATTTAATTCCTAAATACTAAGATTCAGAATTTAACAGTTTCTAGGTTTTTCTTATATGGCACTCAATATAAGACAGAAATTCAAGATACATTAAGAACTAAGGTAGAGCACGCGACATAGCTGGCATACCATTGATGATGTGAGAAGCATGTCAGAGGGCCTACCCACTCTTGACACTGAGAATAGTGAGCAACTTTGAGAACAAGATGGCCAAGCTGCTCAAAGAATTAAGGATTGGATAATTAAAATCAGCTATAACATCACAGGGCAGAGAGATACTACATGCATCAGCATATAAAAAATTAAAATCTGGGAATTTTGGAGATCAAGGAGCTCTTCTGTATCGATACAGAAGTTGCAATGAGAACTAAAATTAGATTTAAACATGTACAGCAGGAATTTATGATAGGAATAGATGGTTGTGAAAGAAAAAGGTAATAATCAGACAGTGAATTAAATGTTTTCATTATTAGGAAAATATTTATGGAATGAAAAACGTCTAGTAGAGAGCACTTAAGGAAGATCTTGAAAACTGAGAAGATTCACAGGCAACAAACGTTGCTAGGTCTAGAATTTACTGTATTTTGTTAAAAAGAATTAAAATACAATATACTAGGCAGTCCTTCAAAAGGAAGCAAAGCTATGTAATAGGTGGTGGGATAGGAGATGCAATTCAGTGTTGACAAATTAAAGACCAATGCAATATTCTTCTATTAACTATTGATTATAAACTACCAACCCGAATTCAAAGAAGAAAAAGGAGTGGAGGGATGACTTTTTGTAAACAAACCAATGAAAATAACTGTAATATAGTAGATATTCCAGGATAACATTCTCAGTGCATAATAGAAGAAAATAACAATGCAGCATATCTGCTAAGCTCTGAACTCAAGTGATTGCATGCTGCACCCTTATTACAGAAGTGAAAGACAATCACTGGCTGACTTAGGACATACCTTGCGTTAACATGCACCAATGTGCTGAGTTAGGAAATACAGCATCATTCACTCACACTGTGTGGAAGATGTTTTGTGTTATCCTACATCTATCCTGCCTCAGTCATGCATAGTAGCATGAAAAAAAGCAAAAAGATTTAAAAGATCTATTTAACACAAATGTTCTCTGCAAACTTAGATTAGTATTTAGGATGTGAGCCTCACAGCGTCCTCTGCTGCAGACAGAGCTGGTCCATGCCCCCCAGAGTGGAGGAAACTCACAACTACTGAGGACGTTAACACAGCCACTTGCTGGCACACAGACTAAGGGTATCTAGGGGCAAGGCATCAAATGTGTTCCCAAAAATCTAGAGCTCTCTGCATTTGCATCTGTGTATGACTGAACAAACTTGCCACTCCTTCATTGAAAGTTTGTTCTTCCTATGTGTATAATGTGGACTTAGGTAAGAAATGTTACTGATTCTGTTAAAGAACTAAGAACTGGAAAAAACAACAAGGTGTGCAGACAGACATTTTTGATGCTCAAGTTCCACTAAGTGAAGTCAGTATTTAAAGTCAATCAGTAATCTCTTCCAGTGAATTTTTATACTAGTGTTCTAGTGAGATATGTGTGCATATCTGCCCATTGTGGTCGAGAACAGGCACTTACCATAATGTCACCATCAGGTGACAAGCAGAGAATTTGGCTTGCTGAAGCGATATGTCGCCTTGACTAATAAAGGAAAGAAACATAAACAAAGGCTCAGGTAGCCAAAAGGTGGCTTATGGCTGACTCCCTGAATACTGCAGGAAGCCACAAATACAATCATCTGTCTTCAGACCTGACAATCAGTTACACTGCTGCTGCTTAGGACAGGCGCTCTTTTAGGAGTCATGACCCGACATTTCTGTTGTGAGATCACCTACACTGCCAAAACAGACACAGCAATGTATTTCTGTGCTGGCATAGATCAATCAGTTATGTGGGAAACCCAAATACCAGGTTACAGTACCAGTTAGGTCTGATCAAGCCGAACGTGCCCTGCTGGGCGGTCAGAGGCCAGGCTGAGGCATCCCAAGCTCTATAAGTGAAGACATCTGGTAGTTCTGTGTTCCTCAAGTTCACCCCGAAAGATCCCTAACTTGTCAAAGGGACTAAGGTATCCCCAACTCCAAATGGAGGAGTCTGTGCCCGTATTATAAGCACATTGTATGGCTGGACATAAACTGCATAAATGAAGTTAGGTCTTCCTGTTCAATCCAGCTACTTTGCATTGTATATATTATTCTTTTGACCTGTTAGTCAAGTCAGTTATTGCTATATGCTGCTCAAATGAACGGCAGCATCAACAGAGCAAAACAAAGCCAAAAACATTGCTTAGGCACAGCCTAAGTGCTTATATTACTGTCATAAATGATACACAATAATACATTACCTTCAATTTTCTAACACTTCATAATTTTTCAGTGGAAGAGGCAATACTCTTCTACTCTCATTTTTTTTGGCAATTCTTAAGACTCATATTAACCAGTTCAGACCCAACTGTAACACATCTGTTCTTCAGCTCTTGTTAGTTTAAACATCTGATTTTCTAACTCCAAGCAAATAGACGCCCAGTGCAACTGCAAACAAAGCTTCTGGTCAAGGAGACGTAGCATCGTGAAAACAGAATAAGGCTTCTCTAGATTCTTAATTAAAGAGCTGCAGTGCCACAGGCGTTTATTCACATTTGATAAGGCTGCAAGAAACAGGCCTGCTGTCTGCCTCAGTTTTTAGGGGGGATGTGGAGAAAAGAAAACAAGAATCTTGTGATTCATAAAAGCTAGAAATAGCTCATCATTTATTATCTATATGATGGTCCCTGAATTATCTATCTGGCACCATCCCTGTCAGGCTTGTGCAGGCATACTGCTGGGCTGCTTTCACTCCCATCCCACAGAACAGGAGACCTCTGAAACAGGAAGATCTATTTCATTTTTATTTTTCTGTCTAAACATCATGTACTCTCCAAAACTGTATTTATTTTCCTGAGGTAAAAGCAACAATAACCGTTACATGAGAAAAGAAAAAAGGGTAGGAAATAGAAGGGGGAAATGCTGTCACTGGCAAGGACACTGCTGGAGGAAACGCACAAAATCCATTCACTTTGATGTGTCACGAAGGTAGAGCTTCCAGACTTGAACAAGGCAGGTAAATGTTATCTTTGTTTGGCTTTATACATATATAGATATAGATATGTAGATACATATATATTGCTGCTATTACCATGTAAGTCAATAAACAGTTTAAATGAACATTGTGCTTCCTTATGACTTTTCTCCTATTTCTCTATCAATTTTTGACACAGAGATTTTCTCTCCTAAATATACCCATCAGCACTCTTTCCTACCAAGTTGGTGACTGTCAGCTGAGTTGGTGACAAATCAGTTGGTATTTATCCCAGGATGTACACGAATGCAAACAACCTTTTCCTCCCACATGATGTTTTCCCTTACAGTGCAGCATGTTTTCCTCCTGCATGCCACTATCATAGTTTGCAACAAATGGTGAACCCATGGTGCATGAAATTTACCCCAAGCAAAACAGAAGGGTCACTGAGGCACTTGAAGGCTCCGGAACAGGTCACAGGCATTGGTCTACAGACAGGAGAAAAGGAGCAGGCAGGTGTCCTGGCTATTTCCCTTTGCTATCCCTGCTCACCTCTGATTATTTTATTAGGTTCTCATTATCAGCCTTCATACCTAAATTATCCTGTGGAGTATTGCAGAACCCTTTTCCATGCCTGCTCTCTGCTAGGCTATTCTGCTTGCTCTCATTATTCCTTCTTTCCAACAGAGAGATATTCATTACTCAGTATGTAAATCTGGCTCGTTTCAACCCTTTGCTTATAGCTCCAAATCTATCACTACACACAGATTATGCTAGTATTTCTTACCTACTAAACTATTTCAGATCACAGCTTTTAACTGAACAGATTTAGGGAAGGAATTGAGTGCAAACTGTTAAACTGATTATTAGAAAGCAAAAAAATCTGCAGGAAGCTGAAGAGCTTGCTGAGGCCTTTAGGAATTCAAATATTTCTTGCTTCGTTCTCGTTCATACCTCTAAGTTTTCAAGCTAGTCATTTGAGAAAGTTAAAACAAAACCTACTGTTTACAAAGCCAATCCCACCTGTAAAGCAGCATGTGCTCTACAGCACTCTGGACTTTACTCAGCTCTCTGCTAAGAATAAGTAATAACGTCTTTAAACCATCATTTGCTTCCATTCTGTGAGTTCCTTTCTACTGCCACAGTATTCCTCTATGTAAATAGGATTTATTTATTCATAGGCATTGGCATACCATTACTTTTGTCAAAGCTGGTCTCGCACATACTGTTGTCTCTGCATTCTTATAAACGAACTGCAAAAGCAATTAAGATTCCCTGGCATTTCGGAGAGGGGAGGGGGCAGCCACTGCACTGTTGCTAACACAATCTCCGTAGGCGTACGCTAGTGCAAAATGACTGCATCTCTGTGTAGAGGGAGATAAGAGAAGTGACATAGATTAAAATAAATTGTTGATCCATACCAGAGAGGAGCTAGGCAAACAATAGCAGTAAAAGCATAAATGTCAATTTGGGATGATAAAGGATACAATCTAAATGTAATATGAGAGGCCTCCAGACAAAAGGCAGAAATAGAAATTACACATTAGTGAAGTACCAGATGCAATAAACAAACAAATATGTAAACACACACATGAATATGCATATGGAAAAATTCAGATCACAGGGTTGATTGCTCAAAAAACTGGATTTCAAAGTAAAATACGGAACAATTTCAAAAAGTTTGAATGCAGATTTGACAGAAAATCTTATTTATACTCTTGGCACTTTTGTTTTAATTTTGAATAATCCACAAGTATCTCCACATGCCTTTCCCTAAATCCTGCATTTGCATATTCATGCCAGAACTGTCCACAGGGCACTGCAACCCACGCCAGGAGATCCTTCCTTGCAAGAAGCTGGCTTTTTATCTGCTGAAAAGAGCTGTCAAAAGGTTTCTCTAATTGCTTTCAGAATTTCCTTGCCTCTTCCACTTAATGCTTTCTAATACACTACAGCAGTTTGCCAGATGAATTAAGGTTTCAAAGCTCATTTAAATAATCTTACGCCTATTCTAGCTTTGGCGAAGAAATCAGGTAGTTTTCATCCAAACTATGAGCTAATAACTATCACACAGATCTGCTAAAAGACCTATCGAAAAATCACTTATCACAGCCACCCTTGGCAGTAATATTACTACTTTCTACCTGATATCATGGAATGATCCAAAACTTCATTTTGTTATGAGAATGTAAGACACCTCAGCAGGTTAAATTCAACTTTCTACAAAAAAGTTCACAAATACAAACGAAATTATCAAAAGCTACACATTAGTAATCGATTTCTATAGCACTACAACAAAAAATTCCACAGTTCCACAAAACTGGGAGGGATCCCATTTATGGTTTTGACCTGTATTTGGAGCTGTCCAGACACACATCAACCTGTCAAGATCAATTTTTTGATGTGAACAAAAAGCAACACAAAGCCAAATTAACCAAATAATGTGCATACATAGACATACATAGCTACACACACACATTCACTTAGTGTAATTACACATGGTATCTAGAACAGAATTGCTGCTGTATCAAGTTCTGCATTTAAATAATCATCTCTTCCAGGTATGTGTAGCTAGTGCCATGCTACAGACCACAATGATAGCAGTGGCCACCTTGACACCTCCTTCTTACTCAACTCTTTCCTTAGTTTAACATTTCAAACTCTTACCCTCAAATATGTAAAGGCAAGAAAAGGTGGGAAAGAATAAGAACAAGCAGACATTTTATTTCTCCAAGCCTGAAATGCAACTCCTCTTTGAAAGAGTCTCTAAATATTAGGTGAAAAAACTGTAGAATAATGTATTATTCAGCATTAGTGCTGCTGCTTTTGAACCCTTCTGAATGCTCTCTAAAACTAGTGGAAGTTACTGTTTCAAAATTCTGCTATTAGGCAATAATATTGCCTATCATCTAACATACTGCAAACCAAACTCACTTCCAGTTATTAAGAATTAGCTGTGTTAACCTCATTATGAAAGACAGAATATTGTTCTTCCAAGTGTTCTTTTAGAAATGAGAGCTTCTGAATGTGCCTTACAGTGCAAGGTTTCCATTCACAACTGTTCCCTATTCTAAACTCCTTTTTTGTTCACAACCAAACAGCATCTCTACTTTGTATTTTCAGTATTTTAGGTTCTGCTTGTATCCTAGTGATACATGAAAAGGAAATCTCAATATGCAACACAGCAGCATCCATTCATCCTTATTCCAAGCAAAAAATGTGTATATATTGCAAACATGCTGTTATTTTCTGCATTGTAATTTTCTAATATTTTTCTTATTCTTAAAGGCGTATATAAATATTAATCTCTTCATCAGGGATTGTAGTGATACGACAAGGGGCAATAGGTTCAAGCTTAAAGAGAGGAGATTTAGGTTGGATATAAGGAAGATATGTGAGGGTGCTGAGGCACTGGCACAGGGTGCCCAGAGAAGCTGTGGCTGCCCCGTCCCTGGCAGTGCTCAAGGCCAGGTTGGACACAGGGGCTTGGAGCAAGCTGCTCCAGTGGAAGGTGTCCCTGCCCATGGCAGGGATTGGAACTGGATGAGATTTAAGGTCCCTTCCAACACAAACCAGTCTGGGATTCTATGATTCTATGACTAATTCCAATGTAGCTGCTCCTACACCATTTTTCTAAAGATTAATAAAACTGATGAAAGAATTTGAACAGAAAAAGAAACACATAAAATTACATGCCCACAACATTTCTGACAATTTTCCATCTGTACATGCATCCCATGCACTACAAACTCCACCAATTATTAATCTTGTCCTGTATTGCCTACTCAAATATTCTGATTTTCTGTCTTAGAACACCCCCAAACTGCCTGGTCATCATTCTACAAAAATCATACCAGCCTGCTCTTGTTTTGGAAAACACCAGGTGAAAGACTTTTTATGGAAGACAGAGAGCAGGAATATTTTGCCTTTATCAATGGGCAAAGAAAACAGAGGAACACTTTGTTTGAACAGCTAGAATATCCTGTGCTCCAGGGCGGAGATAAGGCATGTGGAAGTGCAGTGACTGTATCAGGGAATTGCTTCTTGCCATCCCTGTGTCCACGCACACAACAGCTTTATTTTGCTTTGAAAATTCCACATTTTCAAAGACTGTCTGCAGTTGGACACTTGCCTGGATCAAAAAAGGGCTTTCCTCTTCCCCCTGCAACTGGGGCTCCAGGCTACTATAAACCATAAGTCTATGACATACAATACTACAATACCATACCAGTATCACGTTTTTCAATGTGTGTGATGACAAATACTAACAAAATCATTAGGAACTGGTAGTAGTAGCTTCATACTCTGCACTGTCTTGACTTAAAGTGTCTGTGCTCACGTGGACTGGTGATGAAATCACCAGCAAAGCATCTCTGCAGCAGTGGTGGCTTAGATAGGAAAGACTACAAGGGCCTAATATTTCGCTACCACCTGCTCAAAGAGCAGCACTCCTTTTTCTCCAGCCACCAATTGCAGCAGGTAGGGGCACCTGGATGTGTGGAATCCCCAGACTCTGAGGGTCATGGACAGTGATGCTACGGTAGAATAGGGTCATCTCCCAGAGAGGTGACATTAGTGCTTCCCATTTCCATCTTACACTGCAATCTCTGCCTTGAAGTCCTCTGTATTCAAGTCCTGCTACAGAAGAAGTCAGGAGGACCAGGGATTATGTAAAGGAGAGTAAAAGTTAAAGAAGAGCGTTTCCACTCACAATGAGCTGTTGTCCAAGAAGTCACACGTAGTATCAAGAGACCTGGTGGTAATGCAAAACTTTACCTGATGTCAGTGCTGTAGAAGACACTGCTGCACGCTGTGCACTCTCCCAAGCATTTCATGCTGGGCGGAGACAAGGATCCTGCTGTGCAATGCAATACAGAGATGAGAACCAGACCTGCAAAAGAAGCCGCGTAGACAGACCACTGCAACCAGCCCGAACAGGGGCTGGGATTTGTCTCTGGTTAGCCAGAAAATAGGAAGCTTAGGACTGAGGGCTAGAAAATACTGAGGTGGGACAGGGAGCTCTCAGTTGGAGTGATGGAGACAACAAGAGAACAAAATATCAAGGTGCTGAAAGAAGCAAGACAGAAAGACAGACCTAACAAAGACAGTGGAAAAAGAGAGACACATTTGAAGATCCCAGTAAAGCAAAGAGGGACTGAAAACTATTGAGAAAGGAGGGAAAAAACAAACCAACAATAAATTCCCCACACAGAGCCAGATAAAGAGTGGAAGTCAGTTCATAAGAAACACTAGAAGATGAGTAAGGAAAATGGGAATTAGGACTGGATAGCAAGTAGATTGCGTACTGAATAAACAGGAAAGTTGGAAAAAGATCAGCATGAGGATGGTGGGAAGAGAGCCCTGCTACAATGGGGGGCGCATGCTGGGGCTGGCCCCACAGCTGCCGGGGCTGAAGGGACCAGAGTACTGCTCCAGCTTTCTGTACACTGCATCGTAGCGTAAAACACTGTTGAATTCAGATTGCATAGACAGCCTTATTTCTGACAGCAAGCTTCTACATGTTTGACTTCGCAACTTTAAGATTAAGCCTTTTTTAAGATCTTTTTAAGTGTGGTTTAATTTTTTTTGGCCACTTGTGTTGTAAAACAGAGCACTACAGCTTCAGCTCATGAGCAGGAGCTGTGGCTGCTACCAAACACACAGCTATTAATTTACCTGAGGGTGATCCTTATTATTTTTCATGACAATAATATTAAATGAGCTATGTACACAGACTGATGGAAAACAGACTTTACAGTTTCTGTCAGCAGTGCTGTTTTTCTTATAAGTTTGAATTTTTATTTGAAGTTTCCTGACCTCTTTTGTTAGCTAGTGAGTTGATCTCAATTCTACATTGACAACAAAGCAGAGCACATTAACTTGGAAACGATACCCAAAGCTTGAAGTGCTGCTGGATCATTTGCCCTTATTGAATGAAGGCAGATTTCTGCATTATATTACATATTGCTACTGGTGCCACAGTTTTAAATATTGTTCTTTTCATCACTCTTTGTCAATTATCCTACATTCAGAGGGTTTTTTAACAAAATAAATATTCCTGCATGGTGAATGTCAGAATTAGGAGAAAAGTCCTGAAAAGCCAGCTTATAAATGAAATTCTGATTTCAGTAAATTCATTCTTCTCAGATAGCTACATTTCCAGAATAAATTATCATCTCTAATATCATTACCTGAATATAACAAACCTGTATTGTAAAGGGCCTTGGCACTGAATGATGATAGGCATCAGAGGCTTAATGTTTAATTACTGAACAGAGTTTTCTGGAGAGTTAAGAGCTAATATCATTCACTTGCTGCTGCTGGCAATGTGGCAGAATATTGTGGCTGTTACGATCTGTCAAGGAGAAGTGATTCATAAACTTTGCTTGTGCTACTCAAACCACAGCTGGTGGGGATAAAAAATGGACAGCTATTTATGGCAGTAAACCCCATCAGGAAATGTCTGACATTGAGCATATGTGAAGAGCAAGTAGAAAGTCTTAATGAGAAGAAGAACATACATTCCTATACATGGTAGAGCACAGAACACCAACTAGCTACTGGTATTCCCTTTATATGTTTAAGAGGCCAAGCGTAATCCCTGAATCACAAGTGCTACTATGAGTAAACTAAGTCTTGTGTTAATTAATGAAGGTACCGTCACTGCTCAACAAAGAGAGCAAAGGAAGCTGGGCTTGGCACCTTATTTTAATACCCTCTCAATGAAAACTAGGCAGCAAAGGGACAAAAGAAGGGGGAGAGTGAAGAAGATTCCAATGTCTAATTTTTGGCTTACTACAGATAGTAGACACATCTTTAATTCCTCAGGGAACTGAAGACAAGGATATCCCCAGTGACCACATAAAGGTTTCGTGGGGAACAGCAGGTGTGTGTGACTGACTCAGATCTAATGTGATTTTTTCCCTTCCAGCTTGTTCTTTTGTTCCAAACCATTGAGCAAGTTGAAATATGGGGAGTTAAAATCCACAACCTGCCCCAATATATCAAGAATAAAATATACATCTGAGCATTTTGTTCACTTTGTCCAGAAATGCTACCAATAGAGAATGCAGGAAGGTGGTGACAGTGCTGTAAGCATTGCTGCCAGTACTGCATCCATCAGGGTTATACACCCGCCAAAGCAATCTTCTTGCAAATACAAGCTCTTAGCACCACAATTGATAATGTTCACTTTCAAATACAATTTCAAAGGAAAGAACATGCAAGTCACATACCTAGATACGCTGAACAGTTGTAAGAACAAATGTTTGCTGTGGTGGTAATGAGGCCCAATTTCTGTGCTAGATACAATCTATTTAAAATAATATCTACACATTTCAGTATTGACATGCTTCTTCGTATGTGTGAGTAGTTGCTTCCATGATTAAGAGTCAAGAAAACCAGAAAGAAATCCTTTTTTCATATAGGAGCCTAAATGGAGATTAATTTCTGAAAATCTAAAGCTTGATTTGGATATTGAATATTTGAATATTGAATATTTGGATATTTAAATTTGCAGAGCTCTGTTCTCCACTCTCATCTGTTTCAATCTAGCTGATGAAATAATGTTTTATATAATAAATAACATGGGAATTAAGCCAAGGAGTTAACAGTAAGCATTAAATAACGAATCAATGCAAGTCTTGCAAAACAGCTTAAAGTTGTTTTTAGAAGAACAGATACATTAGATTTGATCTTAAAAAATGAATCAGAAGCCTAAATTGCTTGGAAACAGTGATCACCCCCATTTGGTACCTGCTGGCAGAAGGCCCTGTGATTCTGCCATTACTGCATAAGGAAAAGCTGTTTACTGATAACTGATAACTTGAAGAAGGAAGAATAAGAGGTGGTGGGAAGAAATTAAAAATGAAAACAGTGCAGAAAGGCAAAAAATAGAAGCGATGGAAAAAAAGTACAGAATCCTTTATCAGAGAAAGGACTAACGAGGCATGACATGTTTCTGAAATGTACTCCAGAGAGCTAGCTCAGCAATAAGAATCAGCAGATGAAAAGACAAATAAGGAGCAGCACCTCTCAAGCATGGTACGACATCCTCTAAAGGAGACATGGACAGTGGACCCAAAGCACACATAATTACAAGCTCATCTTTGCACAAATATCTGTAAGAGTGCAGCTTTCCACAAAGTCCAAACTGCTGCTGAAAGAAGCAGTTTATTCCCAGCCCTGTCACCTCAGCCTCTTTCTTTTCTGTTGGCAAGTGATACCACCAGTGTGTATAGAGTCAAACCAGCCTGATCATCCAACTGAAAGCAAATCTTGCTATCTAGACTGGCCTAGCTGTCAGTCAGACCACTTTGACGATCCAACTAACTAGACAGCTGGCACAAAGGAAGGGAGAGCACAAGCAGCATGATGCCAGCGGAAGGTAAAACAGGGCTGAGGCTTTTGAAAGCAGCACAGTCTCAGGCTGGTGGTAACCAATGATGAAAATGTTCCCCAAGGTATGGACCAATAATGGGATTCCCTGGCCAATGGCTGATTAACTTTATATCTACCAAGATCCACCCTCTCTGCATCGCGCTTAATGCTTGCTCAACTACAGGGTGCCAGGAGTTATCAGCTTGTGTACTAAGCATGGATTTTTTTTTTCCCCTGGGGGTGAGATTGTCTTGCTATCATCTACATGGATCAGCCATTTCTTTGGAGTTCCACTGGTGACACACGGTGGGGATGGCAAGAGGAAAGCACAGCCCATGGGCAAGCTCGTACTGTCAGACCACATCCATATGCTCTATTAAAGTCAGAGGCAATGGAATAAGGAGTTCTTAGGTCACATGGAGGTGCACGGAAAAATACATAGCGTGAGAGATTACATCAACTCATTACATGTACTGTTATTTTGTCTTGCTCTATTAAGTACCATTTACAGAACACCTAGGCTTTTAAGTAAATCATTAACAAAACCAAATGTTTTCTGCAGCTCTCCAAAGAACATTTGAAGGCATCTCAATCCTAGATCTAAGGAAGAGGAAGAAGAAACAAATATTCTAATAAAAATCATAGTAAATGAATTTAACACACTTTGAAGGATAAACACTTTTGTCAGTGGTCTTATGACTGAAAGCACACATATTTTTCAAGTCCATTGACTTAAGGCATTTTTGCAAGTGGACAAAAAATTACTGGCACAACGATATATTCAGACGCATGCACGTATACACACACTTGAAGTGTTCTATAATTCTACTAGTACCTGAATAGTTTGGTTTGTTAAAATAGGAAATATTTTAATTCTAAATTAATATTAGAGAGTATTTCTCTGTATAGATAAGTCCCTATTTAATAATAGGATATTGACAATTAAGATTTATGGCATCTGTAAAGTACCTATTTTAGTAGTAAGAGTTGGATAATAATGTGTATTTTTATAAGACACTAAACTAAGACCAAAATAACCTTTGTACTTGAAGTCTTTCCCATTTGGCTACAGCACTCTCTTTAAGTCACTGTAAAGACTCTCTTCATTTACCAGACATGATATTCGGCTAACACTGTACTGCACTTTGGCAGGAGATACACGCAGGTTGCACTTACAATACCAGGAAGCTGTACATCACTTTCAGGAAACCAGGCACTTCAGAAACATTAATGCATTTCAAGCAAAAGGTGTCAGTGTTCTGTAGAAGTGACCTCAGCCAGCTCCTTTCCTAGAGGGATGGGGATGTTCAGTTGCGGTAGCTCACAGCAGCTCACTTTGAGCCAAGACAGAGCTAACTTGTGCTGCCAAATGAAGGCAATATTTTGCCCATAAGTCTCAGCACTGGTGAATAATCAAAAGAAAAGGCTCTCAAAGTAGGCATCATTACTGAGACACTCAGAAGCAGAGGCCTTTTGGAAAAACCTGGATCTGAGGCTTGCTGCTTGTCAGCACCTAGAAAGGCTTGTCAGCACCAGTGATTAACCTGAACAAATCTCCATGCTGCGCTCTCACAGCTCCGGGTCAGGTAGGAGCAGGGGCGGAGCAGGAACTGTGCGAACTTGCTCTTTGAATCCGGTTTGTATTTCTGCATGCTGAGGGAAATAGTGTGAGGGTCATGCTAATAAAATGAACTGGGGACAGATCCAACTAAACGAAGAAATAAAGGTATTCCAGCCCTACACGTTACAGCTCACATTCTTCATTTCAGATAATGTAAGCGTTAAAACTTAAGTGTTAAAACTTAGGGTGGCTGAGTTTCTTTAAGCAAACTACTAAACAGTCTGTAATCTGTTCTCTTTATGTAAGTGTAATGGATGTGAGAACACAATATGATTCCTAATATCATCTAACTTGGCTTTCTGTGTGCTGGTCAGGGGGCTGGAGTGTTACATCACACACTCCTGCAACCTGCTTGGATCCTGTCCCCCTCCCTCCCCCCAGTTCAATGGCTCTGAAGTGTTGTTTCCTAACTGGAAGTGTTCTTGTAAGACCTGATAACCTACATGATATATATACCAAGCGGCTCTTCAGCAACATCTGCACAGGTTTCAAATTCATACTTCAAAACATAAGTGAAGAACTCATGAAAGATTATATAAAGGGATTTCCATGTCCACAGTTTAACAGAACTTAAAAAGCCACGTCACTTTTGCAGAATAGAAATTCACTGGAAGTGGGGTTAGGCTGAATAAGCAGATCTTCTGAAAGAAAGAAAAGGTTCCTATTCTTTCTACTTGCTTTCAAATGGTTGACTTCCATAATGCACACTGTAAATATAATTTGGATTTCCATACCTTAACATCCTTTCTCAGATTTAAACATTACTTCCTCAGATATAAGCTCTGTCCTGGGCTTGAAATAAATTAGAATGACTTTTGAGGGAGAAAACCAAGAACCTTTCTTACAAGTTTCCATAAGATCTTAAATTGTCCTAGCAGCAACATTAGAGCCTTTGCTGTTGACAGACAGACACTGGATAGATTAAAAATCACAGGAGTTAAACTGAAAACACGATGTTTTTCAGAAATTACACTTCCAAAAGTTAGCATAAGATGCCCTTCTTTTCCTGAGATGATTCCAGGGAAAAATGAGTTGCATTAGCTAATCCAAAATCTTATCTACTGCACAACAGCAACTCCTTCCAAAATAAATTTTACACATCTGCAATTACAGCAAACAGGGATGATAAAAAGTAGCCTCAGTGATTAATGGTAATTTAAGACCAAGCAATGTAAGTGCTGTAATGATACTTAAACAATGCTATTCCTCTGTATATTTACATTTGGATCTAGCCTATGCCAAAACACATATCAGGAATTTTGAAGTACAGCAAAACCAGAAAAACATTAGTTTCTACCTGCAAAATATTACCCCAAACTCACAGGAAGATCTCTTAGCTGTTTCTTACTTAAAAATTGCTTCCAGAACATCAGCACTGCTTCTTGCAGCCTGGATCCTATCCCCAGCTCTGCAGGCACAGAAACATTTCCAGTATGCAAGTGGTGTGATGTATTGCTTTCCTTTCCTTCAAAAAAATGAATTCTAATCATACGGGTGAGCTTCCAAGCTCTGTGTGAAAGCTGGGATTTGCTCTCTAAAGCAAATAGTACGTTTTCTCAGAGCATGGGTCTGACGTGCAAGGAATGCTTTGTTTGAAGTGCTGCATTACAGCACCTTTGTGTATCTTTGCAGAAATTCCTTGAAACGTGGTGCAATTTGAGCAGTGCAGCACAACTGACCCTTTCCAACAACCACCCAAACCAACGACTACAAAACCCTCCCAACCAACCCACACCTAAACCTTACCCAATGCTGTCTCCCAGGAAATGGTGACAGGTTCTGCACGAAGCCTGGGACCTGTGCACATTAGAAATCCCTTCCTGCAGGGTTAGCAGGTGTGGACTATGTCAAATAAATTTATTGCAGTCTGTGCTAATAACGGAAATTATAGCAAACCTCACCGAAAGTGCTTTGCATCCAGCTAATTTGAAGCTACCTTATGAGACAATAACAAGCTTCTAACAGTTTTTCCCTTTTTTAAAATACACTAATTATGCTTAATGTTCCCTGTCGCATTAGCTTTCATGGTAATTATATTTCAAAACTTTTGCAATTAGGGTACAGTTAATATTGTGGAATATTGCAATTATTTTTCATTGTGACACCTCTATTGAAAACTGGTGGCATAATGATCACATTGTTCAGCTAAATCAGAACTGTAGAAATATGGCAAATGAACCAATTATACATTATTATTTCTAATTACAGATAATGCCCTTTTCCTTGCTTTCGTCCAGAAGAATTTCTCAAATATCCAGACTCTTCCTCATTTAAAAAAACCCCAAGTAACTGATTTCTCCACTTTCATTTTCTTTCATACAGATAGTAATATGTATGTATAGCATGCACATTATATAACACATGCGTGTATGAGGACATCAACATATACAGAGATAATCTACAGCTGGTACAAGTTCAGTCAATGCTAGCTATAAATGTAAATGCCACTATGTTGTACTCACTCTGTGTAAGGATTTTACTCAGATTGATCTTTGGAGGTAACTTCAAATGCTTTACAGATTCACTCTCTACACCTTTTATAATTCAGCCCTATACTGCCCCCCAAAATTTCTAAGAACTAATATATGTAATTGTTAAAATTTGAGGTTCACTCCTGGGTTTTGAAGAGGCTGTTTGCAATTAAGCCATTCTACCATGTGGTAAACCACAACACTATTACACAGAAGTACACTCTGAGAAACACAGTGGAGGAGTCTGAAAGGAACTGCTAAAACAAAGCAGCCAGACAGGTAGTATGAGACATTCTAAGCATTTGCAATACTTTAGCAATTCAGAGAGCAATTATCATTTACCAACGTTTACATTATTCGTATGGAATTTTAATCAAAGCTCACCTAATTAAGTTTTCATTTAAATTACAGCGAACCAGTGATAAATAAATCAACTATCAAATCACTGACTTCAAACAGAGAAGACCTTTACCAAAAACACTGGCTTGCCAAACCCCACCATCTGTACGCTTCCCAGCTACCACACTAATGAATTTCAAGGTTATATTACCAAGTGTAAGATATAATTTCTAGCCAACATCAGATAACAGAAACAAAACATGTATAAGATGTCACAAGATTTCTGGCACAAAAATGTCTGATGCATGACTCCTTCCTCCCCTCAATAAGGAACAAAATAAGATTAAAGCAGAACTTCTCCAAAGATTATTTCAGGCAGAAATCTGAAAATTACAAATCTCAGCTTATTCAATAGTATGGAGTAATTTTTAAGAGTAAAGCCTCATTTGGTAACCTGAACCATGAGCATGTTTTCAAGATGAACTGTAACTATCTCCTCTGACCCTCTTAAACTCTAAAAGCTGATTTAAGTGATTAAATGACAGCTGCAAGTCCTGAGAAATCTGGCACAAAATATCATCCTTAAGAATGCCCTGAAGTCCTGCTATCGCTAATGTCTCACTCAGCACCCACGTTTCCATCATTTCTTGGCTTGTATTAACGAATTTGTGTGTGTGTGTATACATATATATTTAGTTTATGTGACTGTATTTTTTTGGACATAATATTTTTCATCCAATTTTTGTTTCCATTAACTTAGACATTCAGTCTTCACCATCTGCTGAGCACTGACAAAATACAGGACAAGTAAACTGCACAGCAGAGCATTTTACTCCCACTCCAGGTAACACCAGTGAATACCGTAGAGGTACAGGTATAGCAAATGGCAAGGAAAGCATGTCTCACAGGGGTTATGTGCATGTTCCATATGAAAAACACCTATAAACTACATAGGTCTCCAGGGTGGATATGGGTAATAACCAAACATGTCTAGCAATATAAATACCTATTAAATAATAACTGCTTGAAATATTAATAATAGCAAAATATTACAATAACCTTGAAATAGGTTAACAAAGGTGTTACAAATAGAGGCTAGTGGTTTAAAAACAGAGATTGAATTATTTTCCTCATAAAAAACAAGCAGTAAATATTCAAAACTATTAGCTTTTTTTCCCAAGCTCATGGCCACATGTAAGATCATATTTGAGAATCAACTCATCCTCACACATATTCTTGAAATTCTTAAATGGCAAATTCAACAGTGAGAACATTTTAACACAACAATAACCATTCTACAGGATGCACTTCACATTTTTTGTTTTCTATGAAATAATTCTGTCCGACTTTTTCAAACTTTTCTATGACATTACTGGTCAAAGTCTTAAGGTAATGATCACCTTAAAAAGTAAGGTCTGTAAGCTTCTGAAGATTTATGGAATAAAGACAGTACTTCTGTGTACCTATTTAATTGCTAGCTCATCCCCTCCACAGGTAGCATGTCTATTGGATCAGTGTTCTGAAGCAGGGAAACACGTAACCATAAGATATTGATTACCCTGTACTTCACAATGATCATTCTTTCCATTGGACAGTAATATTTGCTTTACTGACAGTTGTCACAATATTCCATTAAGATCTCCAGGGGATACAAAATGTACACTTCATTGTGTGACATGTTGGGTAATGTAATGTTGGAGCACAGTGATACCCTTCCAAAACATGTGAGTAATTTTCACATGTGAAATTCCATTACTCTTATGAAAGAGACTTGGATATTCCAAGTTCAATTAGAAATCCACTGCTATTTTCATTTGCTCCATTACACAATGTTCTTATTGTTTGTTTTAATCAGATGTGTGTTGTGTTTGTAAGTGGAAAAGCAATTTTATTTCCTGAAATCTTTACTAGGCAGTTTTAATTCTATGTAAATTCCTGATGAATTGGTTAGCCCAGTAATGCCTATGTGAGGCATAACAATTTTCTACAGTGACACAGCAGAGCTATATGTTGCTCTGAGCCACTGATATTTAAATACTCATAAAGCGAGCAGCAATGGTATTTTTGGAGCTCTTCTAGTACTCAGAAAAAGCAACCTAACTTTATTATCATTAAAAGCAACAGCATTATATTTCTTTTACTTGTCTCATCTTTGTGAAATTAATTTTTTCCTGGTGATTTAATTTTTATCAATATTGAATCTCAAATGTCTCACAAAAAGGATTCAACAGAGATAAATGGAATTGCAGGAACTTGAAGTTTGATTCTAAATTCAGAAACTTCTTCACACTACTGTCTCTATCTCTTGACTAGATATATAATGTTTGCAGTGGACCAGCCAATAAATCACTTCTATTTTAAGCTTGATTATCTACTCTTTTTTAAATCCTGTAAGTAAGATTTTAACACTTTCAGCTAAAGAACTGTGGCATAAATATTTCTGCAAAAATCCTAAGGTTTACATCCAGACAACATAAAAACTATCCATATTCTGATATGGATCACTTGTAAAGTAGAAGTCGGTTTAATATCCTTACTTCAAGTTGCTTAGCAGTGAAAATTCTGCTATAGAGCACTGTCTTTTGCTGGTTTACATTCTGTAGTTGTGAAATGGAGATCACCACAGGAAAAAGTGCTAAAAGTAGCATTAGGCATTGAGTTAGTGGCTCAAACAACATTTAAGAACAAATAAGAGCAGGAGAACAGTTTCATTATCTGAATTTTGATGAATAGAGTACAAATAAGGAATCATTAGAGAGCCTTTAACTATCATCTAATAATACGGATTAATACAAAGCAGCTAGGGGAGCAGTAAGAAAACATGTTGGGTTTAGTTTTATGAAGGCAGTTTTAAAGCGGGCAGATTTGTGTCACAGGTTGTTCTGGGTTTAAGCAGTTTGCTGTATGTCTGCTCTAAACATTCTCCATTGCTGTGATTTTACTCATGGGAATACTTAGCAGTGTTCACATATTGTTATTAAACTATTAAATTAACAATGTCTCATGTCTTCAATAGGTTTCAAAGTGCAACCTGAAGGTGGAAAAAGCATCAACTCTTATGAAAATACATCTGTACTTTCAGAACTTGGCAATTTCTGTAAGTACTTGGTGGCCCGGCCAGCCAAGAATCCTGCTCTTGTGGTTGTGTTGCTTTGGAACTACTAACTGCTTCCCATCTATGGCACTTGCCCTCTGTTTGCTTGTCTAACAGTTGCTTGGATGGAAGACTAACAGGAGAAATACAGAGAGGTTCTGGTGTTGGGAAACGTGGGGTTTAGAAAAACTGTACAATGGAAAACGCTCTTTTTTCTTTTCTCTTTATTTTTTCTGTTCTTTAATAACACTATGCCCAAACCAAACTGAAATGATACATTTTCTCTACAGTCTTCTCAAATTTTTTAGATGCTTTCTCATAAAACCACCTGAGAGCACTTTTTGAGAATTAGGAATAATTAAACTGCAGAGTTTTTGCATAGAGTGAAACCTAACGGTAATAGTTCTGTGGATCCTTTTAATATAATTCAGCATGATAGAGCATTAATCCCTGAAAAGAACCAACGACAATGTACTTTTTTGTTAATCAAATGAACCTAATGAATTGGTTATTAAAAAACAGCTCCAAATTAAGAGTCCCAGAAAGACAATAAAGTATTTCATGTATATATATTTAAGCAAATGAATAAAACCCACAACATAACTCCAAACCACATGCATCCTCCCCCTACTCTCAAAACCTAACAAAGCCCACCCACCTAAAGGAATGAATGTCAGACCAGCTATCCAGAAACTGAATGTGGGCCTGCAAACCCCTTGGGAATTTGGAAATTTAAATTGAATCTGACTATCATATAAAGAAAATACTATTCTACAAACTGACCACTACTATCCTATGAAGAAACTACTGAGTGCAAAGGCTGCTTATCAAGCAGGATCCACCAGTACCAATTTCCTCAGAGAAATTTAAACATTAAGAAGTTGCCATCACTTGAACCAAACTTGACTAACAGTGTAACTTCTGTATTATCCAGAAGAGTCCACGACTCTGTTGGGGTTCTAGGTCTCAATGAGCAATGGCTGTAGCTCCCCAGAATAAAGCTTCCATGATAAAGAGCTGTAAAACTGTACCAGTTGTTTTGTGACAACAGGATATTAATGGAAATTGCTCCAAAAAAAAGAAAATGAAACAAGACTTTCTAATGCATGTTTCTGGCATGGCCTCAGAGGAACTGAACAATCTAGAATGTGGAATCTTTCCAACTGTCAACAATAAAAAAGAAAAGAAAAATTTAGAAGAACTGGTCTGCGGTTAGCAAACAAGTGAAGAAGTAAATTTGGTGGCCATCTATATACTTCTCATGACAGCTTCTAGTGATCTGTATTATGTAATGTTTTTCTGTAAATGATTTGGCAGAAGTGGCTGTGCTACCTGTGCAGATGGACTGGGCTTTAGCTGCTGACAGAACACTTCTGGAATTGTGGTTTCTAGCCAGTCTCTTGAGACTTTTCCTCGGATTAGTTTTATAAGTACAGTCCCTCACCAGACTTTCTGTATTACCGGAACCACCAGTTCTCAGCCTGTTCACACACATCAGTATCCACAATCTCATCATGCTTTGAAGTCAGTCTCAAATCAGAAGCTCAGTCTTGGAAATTCCTCCTTTCCTTCAGGCAATCTGGTTTTCTCCGGGACCTCTTCTTCAGCTGCACAGGGCTCTCACAAGTCTAATTGACCAGCTTTACCATGTCTACTAAGTTAATTGATTTTAGAATAAATAGCTATTCTTTAACTGGTTTCTGCCTACTGCCTGCTTCAGACCACAAAGAGATAAACTATTCATGAATATCTAATTAAATTATGCTACACTTTATCTGAAAAAGATAGAGGAGAAAGGGGAAGAGATTTGGAAAATGCAGAAACAATAATTATTTCATTTCTGAAATGCTGAACCATTTCAGTTGGAAGATTTTTGAGCAAATATTTCCACGTTTCATTTTAAGGATTTGCGTCCTTTTTGTTTTCCCACATTGAAAAAGTAGTTAAGCAAGAAGGTTGAAACTTAGAATGGGAAAAACCTCCAACAAGCCACATTTTGCTTTAGAATAAAGTAATCTAGCCATGTTTGCAAATGGAAAAAGTACAAATTTCTTCTTTCATTCCACACAAGCCTTACCAACTCCCTTTTCTTGGAGGGTTTGACTCCACATTACTCCCTTTTGCTTTCATGGCAACTTTTCAGCTACACTGGAAATGAAGGTGCCAGGGGTTGATGAAACGTGTACTGAAGGGTCACTAAGGATTTATATGTACTCTCAAACTATCCCAGTCCCAATCCTCATTCTCAGCGCTTGATAGAATAATTCAAAGCTATCATTTACCATTTGAGCTCTAACTCCCCAAACTCCCTTCTCTTGGCTTCATAAATTATATTTCAGAAACTTGGAGCTCACAAACTTACAAAGATTTTACACCTTTTCATGTTTGCTAGTCCCTACAATTGACAGATTTGTGTCAAGTCACAAGATTTGTGTCACTTATCCACCTGTTTGTGAGAACAAATATTAACAAAGACGCTCAAACACTGTTTTGTTCAGGAGAACATTTCACGCTTCATTACATAGCTAAGGAGCCAGCATGGTGTCTGGTGTGCAAAATTCCTACTGATTCCAGTAGAAAAAGTGATTTGTAAACCTCAAAATAATTACCATGGCCTATATACTACAGATTCAACTAATTCAGTGTGCAGTATTAAAGTCTGGATTTCTGAGATTTCCCCAAATCATGTGAATTTGCAGGTGGGACTTCCCATTTTAATATATACTAACAACTGTCCCCCAGGTTTGGAGATTCAACACCAAGAAGGATCTTTCAAAATAGCAAGGTCATAAATCTTTTTCTTAGGGAGTCCTGAGACGTTGCTGAGCTTGTCTGTTATTACAAATGGAATTTCTAGGGCACTGCAGCTGACAGTAAGCCAGTGCACCTTTGGCAGATTTTGAAAGATCTAGCAGGACAGGAAGAGTCCCTGGCTTTTAGGGTTTTGGTATATAGAGGCTTCTAAACCTACACATTGCTTTTATCATTTATAAAAGGTCATTCTTATTTTCTAGAGAGTTCTAGTTATTGCTCCTAAATTAACAGAGCGCTAAGGACAAGGAGTCTGCTCAAAATAATACCACTTCCCCACTAAGTTATCATTTTGATGCTGTTTCCTTTTGATTTACTAGGGTGGGTTTTTTTTTTCCAGATCCAGATAAGTACCAGCTATCATTGCAATCACAGAGATACTGTTATGTTTCAGCTTCTATGTAAGCATTTATTTATTTATTTCATAAATCATTAGACCTGACCTGAATAAAAGGAGAGGAAAAGCTCAATTACTGAAAATCACACTGTTACAGCCCTATGATATCTGACACAAATGCATTAGATTGAAAGGAACTATTGTAAAGGAGTGACATGTAAGGCAATACCTTGGGGGGGTGAGGCAGGGAGTGAAGAGGAGCCAAATGACAAATAGCACCCTACGCAGATAGAAAAGGTCACTGCAATAAAAGCAACCTAGGGAACTGGAAGCAAGTGCAGCACTGCTACAGACTGGAAGAAAACACAGAGTCCAAACAAACGGAACAGAACAAGAGATGAAATTTCATTCAGGTGTGAATGCCACATATTGAGCTGCGGAAACATTTGGAGAGCTGACAAAAGGGAACAGGATTCCCTCTATGCCTTGATGTCAAGTTATCAGAAAAAGTAAGCATTGACTCAGCCCAGTAATTAACTTTTACAAACAGTCAAAGACCTCAGCTTTTCTGTGTAAGAATCTATCAGGAAAATAAATGACATGTATTTGTAATGTAATAAAAGGCAAGAGTTTGTTTGATTAGCTTATATGAGACAAAATAACCCTTCATTTGGAGCTTCAGTATGTAGTTGTTATAAACAACATAGGAATTACAACCAACAAGCTGGAACTGATCAGTTCAAGACTTGCAAACTCCTTTGGTTCCTGAATCTTTAGAGTGGCATAGTATCAGCTACATACACAGGCAACATTAGGACAGACATGATGCAAGTAAAATGAGTCGCCCCAGACAGAACCAAGCTGAAATACCATGCTCAGCTCTGAATGCATCCCACAGCATCAAAGCCTCTAAAGATTTGCTTTGTTTCCCAACATAAATCCCATGGTGTGCACCTCCATTATGCTCCCTCTATAGGAAATACTTGTAAACCTCCATCAAAATGAGAAAGCAGCTGTTGAATGGAGGAACCACATACTTCCATTACATTTCCATTGCAACTGTGGATGTACAAGGCTGATAAAGTTGAAATTGTAAGAAAAACAAAATCCTGGTCTACAAAAGCACACATCAGCAAAACCCAGCAGAAGATGCAGTGATGCAAGCAAAGGAGTCCTTTTTACAATATGGTTTAATGCACTTGAGGAGTTGGATTAGGAAGTAACAGGACAGCGTATTTTGCTTGGATGAGCTGTACTTTCAGTGGATGCTATACGTGCAAACCCTTTTAGTGTACATACTCCCAGAGTGCAACAGGGCTGCTTCAGGTAAACAGAAAGAGAAAAATATTCGGAATAAAATGACAGAGTTCAGATTTCTTCTGTTTATGCTGAAGGGATATGAAAGACATGCATGGGAGAACTGTCAGAAGAGTCACGAGACCATGAGAATAATTAATAACCACTGAGTTATAACCACAATAGTTTCTTGAGCAATGTGGTGAACTCCCCATGTCCTGTAGCTTTTAGGACGACCGAACATCTTCTAAAGAAAAAAATAATCCTGATTTCTATTTATTGAATCGTGCTTTGAATGAAGATAAACTCAGTTTCTGGAGATGTTAATGTGATTAACAGATGACATATTTACAGATTTGCCTGATAAGATGCTAATATTTGTAAGCATATTAGAAACAGGTATTCTATAACTGTAAATCTATTCAAGTAATTCTATTACTAGGAATAATAATTAAGCATTAGATAAAGCATAATTTATCATTTAAATACAGCAGACATGTTTGGCTTTGTTTTGTCAAAATCAGGAAATCCATAAGACAAAATATACTGACTCAGACAAAAAGTGTCTGCTTGCCTTCAAGAGTTTGTAACAGCACTTACTTGGATTTATAGGGAGAAAGAATGAAGTTCTTACACTTTTTGTTACTACAAACCCAACCAACCCACAGAACTTCCTGTGTTTAAATATTGCAAATAATTCTGAAAAAAATATATCCTACATTTTAGGTTCCCAATTTTTTATGGCTCACATACGCTTGACTCTTCACTTTGAATCAGCTACCAAATCCTGTTGAAATCCCAAATCCCAGTTAAAAACAGGAAATGTTTCCTAACTGCTACCTTTCCATATAAACAGCAGCTGAATCTCCGACAGAATTTGTTAGGATTATGTCATTGCTAATGAAAACAGAGATTAAAAACTGTATCAAAAGACAAAACTATTAGAAAGCCTGAGAAATTCTTTCCACACTTTCAGCACGACCTGAAGCAGCGAGCATTAGCAAGAACAGTTTTAGAGCTTTTCTGCTTATAATCGTTACATCCTTCCAGTTTTCCAGCAAGGTACCAAGTCGAGACACCCATTTCTTGGTACAACATCTAATAGGGCAACAGCACCTAATCTCCAAAGCATGACATTTATTGGTGATCTCCAACAAGCTGCCAGGAGACAAAGTAAGGATTGGGAATAAGAAAAAGCAAGGCCTGACTGGCCGTAGTAACTAAGCGGTTTCCCAACCATTATGGTAGACATCAGAAAGCAGCAGAGTAACAGCTGGAGATACAGACCTATGGAAAGTTAATACTGCAGCTGCTTTGCTGAGCTGCTTTTATTGCTACAGAAGCTTCCAGTTCAGTATATTTGCAAGCCTTAAACTAAAATGATGTAAAAGCAGCTAAGAAAAAACTCTCCAGCTCGCAAAACCGTGGTAAGCTTAAGAAAAATACAGAAATAACAGATGAATCTGATCTCAATTTTATAGCTTTTTGTAATGCATTATCATTCTTATTACCAAGGAACCTTCTGTTTGAGATTTGTTTGTCTGTTACAATTATGAATTCATGAATTAATAAATACAACATTTCTGCAATATCTTAATATCTAGAATCATGTCTTCTGGCTGAAATTCAGACATCTGTTGGCATCATCAACATAAGCTACACAGACTAACAGCAATATATCAAATAATATCAGTAATAGTTGCAGCAACATGGAGCTAATGCTTTGAAAAAGTACACCCTTCAGTTTCAGTGGGAAAACATAGCTCGTGCTGTTCCCTCCATTTCTAATTCCAGTTCAAAGCTCTAAAATTAGACCTAGTGCTCAAGAGATAAAACAGAATTAGAATGTGACTGGCCATTAAGGATTCAGAGAATTTAAGTTTTAAAAACAAATTGGGGAAAAAATACTCTATTTAAAGACCTTGCTGCTAAATACATGCACTGTTTAAAACAGTATGTTTAGAAAGAGACTTGCTTAAAACCTCAAAGTCTTGATACCATAAGCACTAAAACACAGTGGGTTTTAGTTTCTATCCAATCTTATCTACTGTAATAGAGGAATCTTTATCAGCCATGGTCACCTGCTGAAGAGAAGTCTTGAAGAAATATAAGGTGGTTTATGCTTTTCAGCTACATTAAACATTAAGGATAGAAGCCTTCAAATTAGTTTTGCTTTCTTCTGCTTCTGGGTCAGTGCATAATAGCCATGGGTGTCAAGGTAGGAAAAAAAAAAAGCCTACAGCACTGAGACACTCAATAAGAACAACAACAATGGTTCCAGAAACAAACATACCTAATTTACTCTTAATTTGGAAATAGAAATCCAAATAATCAATCTGCAACTCTTTTTTGCATTGTTGTAAAATGTCATGGGAAAAAAGTAGCTTCTGCTATTTCCCTCTGAACAGAAAACACTGTTCCTCAACATAATTGTACACAAAGGGCTACCTTTCAGAGGCAGATATTAGAAGATTAATAGATACTAGAAAATATATAAAATAATTTAGAAAAACCAACCCCAGAACCTTAACTGATTTCAACTGTTGCTGAGCTAAGCATAACTTAGCAAAGTCTGAAATGAAATATTCTGAAAGAGGTTTCAGAAGGAGATGCTGCTGAAATCCTAACAAATGCATACAGCAGTTAGTACCGAAAGGGAAGGTGGAGAACACCAAAACTTTTCCTTCTGTTACTGTTCCTACCTACATGACATCAGAAGTCATGGACAGAGACCACAATAAACAAACACCCAGTAAAACAACAGTCCTTCTCCCCACCAGAAATGTAATATGGACAAGGAGAGGAAGATTTCAATTCCAATTAAACAGTTTAGAACCAGGACTTCCAAATGAAAAAAACCATCAATGAAACAACAAACCAAACCCCAAAATTTCTGCAAAATTAAAAATACATATTGATCAACCATCCTATGGTAATTTTCTGTGCAAGTGGGTGGGCAAGACCTCTACTATCTGCAATGACAGTATATGAGCAAGACAAATTTGATGGCACCATACTGACTGCATTGAGAAAGAATGCCCATGGACTTGGAATCACCATGGGAAAGTGTTCCCTTCACTGCCAGTAACTGCTTGGGAAAATAATCAAAGCAAGCCTTGTCTTCTAAGCAGTGTCCAAACTACCCTGTGGGCAAATACTGTTACACTGAACCAGAGCTTTGGATTATTGTCTCTGAGCCAAAAAGACATGTTAACACCGAAAAAACTAGGCATGATCTCCCTTGCAGTTAAACTCCAGTAACTTCTTGGGCATCATGACAATATCTAATCCACGGTTTAGAATTTTCCCAAAATTAAAATATTCCAAAAATCATTCTGCATCTACTTGTTAAGTTTTCGGAACGGTTGAAGATGAGGAATGTATCCAGTTACGGTTCTATTATATCGCAAACTATTGTGCGAGTAGATTTATCCTAGGTGTTCTACTCAGGTTGGAAAACAGTTTTTCTGTTAGGATTCCAAAATTTGGTTTAATAGGAATAAATCTTATATAAAAAAGTAAAGGCAAAGGTGCTGGCAACAACACTCCTTATCTGTTTCTCCTATGTAAGACTGAAAAACAGCCCATTATATTGTATTATGACCTAAGCTATTAAAATGGCATTCCAACAAGATGAGTCACCTTATATTGCCAGGAAGAAAATACAGAAAGAAGAAACAAACCTATTCCTCCTTCTAGCTGTAAGAAACCATCCTAGAAAATGGTGTGACAGGAACTGACCTTTTAGAAGGGAAAAATACAACCCACTAGCTTCTCATGGATGAAAGTCTCATTTCCTTCTATAATATTTGTGTTTTTCAAAACACTATCAGCAGGTGCACCAGATTTCAAAAACCTCTTGTCCTTCATCACATATAATTGTGCTGCATATTATATTAAGAAATACAAGCAGAGGAATGTAAGTGATGTGAGTTCAATTAAAACCAGCATAATATCTGTTGCATAGAAAATGATTCTGCAACTGAAATCAGGTTCTAATGAGAGAAAAAAGGAATACATTTTCACGTACTTTTAATTACACAGACTTTCCTCAAACATGATTTTTGATAATATATTCCATTAGGTTAACATCATATTTAAAGAAAGTGCATTTTCTGATTTCATTTTAAGTCTGATTTTGAGCAATTATTGTGTCATTGTTCTGCAGTAGAAAGGTTGAATTCATTTACTGTGTGGTTATGCTAGTTATGATTGATGTCGCTTCTCCAAATGATAAACCAATCACCCCAATGATGTAATGTCATTTTAAGAGTGCTATAATCACATTTCTCTCAAACTGGAAGCTCTGATGAGTTCTAACAAAGATTTATTGTAGATTAAAGGCCTTCATAATATCAACAATAGATTGCTCATTTGATGGAAAATTTGATTAGGTAATTTTTTTAGGCAAATGAGTTTTCCAGATATACCAAGAATGGCTCTTGTGAAGGGCACAGGGCAGTACATGTGGATGACTATCATCTCATATCCAAGAAGACTCATCTTCAAGTTGTTGAGGAGCTATCTTGTAATTGTTGAGGTTGAAGCAAGCATAAGTGTACAATCAGATAAATAAGAGGACACTTATATAATGTAATCAGTATGAGACGTCTGCAAATATTTCATCTTCAGCATCTACTTTGGAGACTGTGATAGATTCATTTAAAGAATCTAGAATCTTATATCTAAGTATCTTCAAATCTTCCTTTTTAACCCAAGAGCAAGCGTAAAATACTTAAATGTATTTACTCTCTCCCAAATGCCTGGATCTATGGTGCTAAGTTTCCACAGGAACTAGATTAGATTTTTAAAAAATAATTAAAAAATAATGAAAAGAAAAAAAAAATCAAAGCATGGTTCCACCTTTCCATATCATCTAGATGCTGAAAGCCACCCTGAAAATCTTACAATAATAAGACTGAGCCACATAAAAAGGTGAGCTTTTCCAAGTCAAGGTATATGGCACTATCCATGGTGTTTTCTTATAAACTCTCGAAAGGAAACATTAGGGAGCTAAATGAGAACACGTGAGAACTACAGAATAAAATGACATCATTAGAAAACACTTATTACTTTCCAGAGGATATATTAAGTCTAGAAGAGCCTGTGCTATAGAACACTCTCAGTGGTGATCAAACAATTAAGCATGCATCTACGGTCAAAAAATAAGAACCCAAACCAAAAACAACACCAAAAATCCTGTGACACCCCATGGCTGCTTCTTACATCCTGAAAATTCAGTTATGATGACTGTTCATTAAAGAAGAAAATGAGACATTTGGGGGAGAAAAATGCTAAAACAGAATGAACAAATCAGCCATTCGTATACAAATCAAAGCATATCTGAGCCTACCAAAAAGGTTCATTGGGTCAAGTCCACTGCAACAGGTCTGAAACACAAAGCTTTTAAGGATATAAAGAAACAATGATTATTTTTAAAATGAAACCTAAAGAGCTCTTCCATCAGATTTTCAGTATTGTTTTACTGTGACTTGCTTTATTTGGCTTCCCTAGAAAAGCAATGCTGGTTCACTCAGCCATTGGAGAATGGCAGCTATTAACGCCAAGTACCGTGTATTCAAGTATCCTCCAAGTCTCTTTTTTTAGTCCACATTCCTTGACCTTGATTTTCTTCTACTTCGTAACCCATATTGCACCTCTCCCCCATTCACTTTTCCCATTCCCCTTTAAACCCTTATACACTGTTTGATCCACCACATCTTTTAGACAATGTTCTTTCTTTTGTTCTTTATTCCTTTCTTGTCATCATTCACCTGTTCTGAGCTCTGGGATGAAGCATGCATATCCCCAGCAACTCACTCCTGATTGGCAATAGCCCATCACCATTACCAATAGTGAACCAGAGTTTCTTTTTCCATGAATATCACTTTACATTTCTCTGCCATGAATTTCCTCTGCCATTTTATTGCTCTGTTACTTGGTCTGAAAAGGTCCTCTTGTGATTCTTTATAGTCTGATCTCATCCATACCATACTGCCATCAGGAACTTTTCTTACCCCACTATCTTCTCCAAGTATCTTCATGTCCCACGAAAAGTCATTGGGGAGCTTCAGCTTCTACTCACAGTCTTTCAAACAACTGCTTATTGTGAAGGGGTCTTTCCTCTTTCCCTTTTTTCCCTTAAAAGTGTTTAGCAACAGATTTTACTGAGACCCATTTGAAAATACAAAGACCCTCTATCAACTAGATCACCCTCATTCAGAAATGGCTGACCTCTTCAAAGAACTCTTAAATGGCTACCCTCTACAGAAGCTATACTGTCTCATCAAAGAGAGATCATATTCACTTCCCTGCCCCCATTCAATGGTTTCTGCTGAGTTGCCTATTATAGATTTTGAGGTCTGCCACTCCCAAGATCCCCTTGAACCTCTTGAAAAAAACCCATCAAAACTGGAGTCATATTTTCCACCTTCTAAGCTGTAGTAGCAAAGAAGCATGCTCAATCTCTGAATTATTATTTCTTTGTGTAATTATATTTTAACACACCTGAATGGCTGATCAGGTTAAAGGCAAATTCAGGATGGAAGGAACCCCAGGAGGTCCCTACTCCAGCCTCCTGCGAAGCAAGGGCCAGCTCTGAGGTCAGACCAAGTAGCTCAGGATTTTAACCAATCCGTTCATGAAAACCTCTGAGGACAGAGCCTGCAGAGGCTCTCTGGGCAACCTGTTCCAACTCAATCCTTAGGGAAAAAGTTTTACCTTATATCCACTCTGAATCTTATGTTTCAACTTCAGTTCATTGTCTCATCCTCCCACCACGAGCCCATTTAAAGGGCACCATACGAGAGTACTGTATGCACCCACAGAGGCCAAAAGTTCCACACCACATAGTACCTCCAGAATTGTGTTGTTACAGGAAAGAGTGACCTTGAGCAGATCAGGAAGTGCATATAAAATATAAACTTATAGTGTTCAGTTCAATAGACAGGAGCTGCACAACAGACATCTATGTTAAAAAAATCCCAAACAACAAAAAAGGCAAAACATAAGGAGCATTATAATGGCCTTCCTTTGTTTTGCCTGTATTTCTAAAAAGGGACTGCATCTTCATTCCTTGATTTTGGCTGTCAAAAAGAAAAGTCAGCATCTGTTAATAATAACAACAACAACAACAAAAGGAATAAAGAAAACCTTAAACTGAAAGCAGAGCTGCAAATGTTTTAAAACAGTGGCCTGAAAGACAAGAAGTAATTTGCAGAAAAATAGCAGTATTTTAGTTAAATGTGACATTGGGAGTACAAAATCAGACAGATTCTGAAACAAGAACAGACACAGAATGGCAGAAGCACCACACATTTTTAGATATAGAACCTCATCACCTACATGAGCCTATGCAGAACAAAGAACCATTCTGTGTAAACCTCACTCTTAGAAGATGCATCAAGGAGCTGGAAACTTACTTTGAAAAATAAATCCCTCTGATGAGACAAGAATACAGTAATATTTTTTTATGCTGCTTGTAACACTCCTAAAACTAAAAAGCTCTCTTCAGTAAAATGAAGGAAAAACATAAATGATGTATGGTGTTTCCAAAAAACGTTCAGTGCAATAAAACAGTCCGTTTTTGTTTGCCCTTTTCCATAGATGCTCTCAATTTTGTGCTGATGCAAGAACACATTTGCAATAAATGAAAAAAAAAAAAAAAAGGCATAAACCCGGCACAAACATGTCACAAACAAACTCCATATGTTCGCAATTTTCTTACCACTGCTGGAGGCCTGCTGCGGCCCTGAACACGCTCTTAGCAGATATGAATTAGGAGAGAACTCCTCATCAGGATTGGTGTCCATGATTTGATGGGACGTATTGCTGTCTAGCAATGGCATCTGGCAGCTAACTGGTGGAGGATTATGAGAACTGGGCAGCTGAGCAGATGGGAGAAGGCTAGACGAGGATGTAGGTGGAATGGGACGACCTGGGAAAGAGGACACAGGGATCAAAGATCAGCAATGAATGTAATGAAAAAAACCCAAGCAGCCAAGTAATTGCACTGTAACTGTCCATCGTTACACACGATTACTGCTGTGCAGAGCCATATCATCTCTCCACTGGTACAAACTTGTCCCTTTGTATCATATTCAAGGCATTGTGAGCAGCTCGGCTGTGAACTCATTCCAAAAATCTTTCACAGCATTGGCTTGTAACCCATCAGGTGAGCAGATGCTGATGAATTGAGAGCAACTGCAGACCACTGGATCGGGAGCGCCTGTTTGGCATGGGTACCAACACACAGAGTACCCAAATTCCCAAAGGCCCCATGCTGCATCCTCAGGTGCTGCAAAATGCAAGGGCAACAGCTACAGATTTTACCAGAATTTTCACAGAAATAGGGTGGGTTTTTTTGGCTAAGTAAGACCAATGGGAAAGGGGACTATAATGAACTGATTCCTGGAATTACAGCACACGTCTGTAATCATCTCTTAAAACAATGCGGGTGTTCTGGTTTTCTTTTACTTTTTTATTTTTACCAGGGAAATTGCTCCAAGTACAGGAATCTATTAGAGGCATGTAACAAGAACCATATGAAGGCTATCTCCAAGCTAAGGATCCTCTGTATTATTGTAGATCTTTTCAAAACCCACTGACGGATGTGATAGGAAGCATAGGGGACAGCAGGACTGAAAGGGAATTATCCCATTTGAAGAAATGGGCTAAGCTGGAATATGGGCTAGAAATTCTTAAGTGTTTCACTGTCATTTCTTTCTGCACTGATGCTGTAGGGGCAGAATTTCTTGCCTCGCTCACCAGACAGTTTAATTTCAGCTCTGAAACCCAGTCCTTAATGTGTACAACATACCTCAGCCCACTGTAACAACACATTTTTGGTCAAATAAGCAAGTGGCATCCAGTCAGCAACAAAAATGTTCATAATTATTTATTCTTTTGTGAACTTCCCTGTTATGACTTTATATTAATTATAACTTTGTACCAATCTATTCCATCAAATGCACACAGATGAATACAGGTTTTGAGGGTTTTTTTGCATTGCCTATATGACTGATTATAGAGATGAGAGGAAGAAGAGAAACATGAATTCTGATCTCTGCAAGTTTATCTAGTGCATTGGAGAAATTGTTCATGAATAATTTATACATAGGAAAATATGACCTCTGTGATACTGCTGAAGTCTGTGAGGCAGAGAGATCTGCTGCATGCTAGCTACTGATGTTAAAACGCAGCAAAACTACATAAAATGGTGCATCCTTATTTCCATCAGTCTTAAAGAAACAGTAGCAGAGCAAATACACACTGGCTTCCTCACTAGTTACATCTTCTTTTTGGGAAAGGCGAATGATTTTTTTTAAAAAGGAATTTTATATGAATTGCACTAAGGTTCACACCATCAGTATGAGGCACACATCAAATTCCAAAGGACAGAAAAAAGTAAAGGAAAATTAAATAAAAAATTCCATTCATCACATAGAAATGATACTTGGGAGCAGCACTCAACCAAAGGAACCCAGAGATACTAAAAACCCAACTCCTTTCTCTGCATGGTACCAGCAAAGAGCATGAACTACTTTTTTACCTTCAAAAAGTTTGAAACAAAATAAATACCTGGAAATAGACAAGTGACTATTCTGCTTATTTTATTACCATGTTTTTAGCACTGCATAGATAGATAGTGTGGTGTTTTAACCTCAGCTGGTAACTAAGCACCACGCAGCCACTCGCTCACTCACCCCTACAGGATGAGGGAGAGAACTGGAAAAGTGAGAAAACCTGTGGGTTGAGATAAAGACAGTTCAATAGGGAAAGCAAACCCCCCCCCCCCACAAGCAAGGCAAAACAAGGAATTCACTCCCCATTTCCCATGTTCAGCCAAAACCCCAGCCAAAACCAGCACAGATGATAAGACTAAATGACCAAGTTATCACATGACAAAAATGGGTTTAAGCTACTTTACGGTAATCCCCATCTACTGTCTTTAATGCTAGAGAAAATTCAATACAGATTGAATATTTCACTGTGGACTTGCATTTACGAGGAAATAATTCTAATATTGATGATAGGACTAATTACTGTTACTATTCATGATTATGCTATTCTTACAAAATACTACAGTGAATATCCTCAATATTAAAGGAAGGTGATCGAGCAAACCCCCTTCCTAATTATTCTTCTGCAATGTGTTAGAAACAAGGAAAAAGGCTGAGGTTTGAGACAACTCACACAGGAATATGACACTGTGCCTATTGCATGCATTTAATTTTCAGATATTCTGGTTCTGCTTCAACATTATGAAGCTAAAAGAAGATTTATAATTCACAATCTGCATTTGCTGTATCATATGGAAATATATTACTGTATCATAAAAATGTTGGACGTGAGGTTATGAGATGAAGGGAGAAAGATCTTTTCTTCTGTGTAATGTGCATATGGTATTTCAGGGAAATTTAGGAACAATTTTGAAGAGTACTTTGAGAGAAATGAAAAAAAAAAACCCCAAGAATTCTTTTGCTAGGAAGGCTAATCACATTGATACCTTCATGAAACAATACAGCCCAAATCCCTGAAGACAAGGTAAAATGTCTAATTACTACAGCTCCGTTTGTAGCTTAGAGGAAACAGAAGGTAACAAGTTGTTAAAATATTGCATTATTTTGGTGGGAAGTTGGCTCCTGAGGAAGGTTTGTCCATAAGCACATGTTAATAGAAAACCATAGATGTCTGCAAGTCACAAACCCTATTGCTGATCTGTCTTGTGCTTAGATTTCCTAATAACCTGCTAAATGTGATTAGAACCTTTCCTGTGGTTGGGGAATTCCTGATCTTTCTGTCAAGATGATTTTTGACACCTTGTAAACATTAAACTCCCACTACAGCCTTTTCCTGTACTGTAGTGGGGCTCCAGATAGAGCTTCTCGCTGTTCAGCTTTCCACCCCAGCCCCTGAAACACATGGAATGGCTGAAGACAAGCAACCTTTTGGAAAACCTGTTGGGAAGCGAGTTGAAAAATTACCAAAGAGGAACAGAGAGAGACACTTTAGCTTTGTTGCCTTAGGAAATGAATCCAAAGGGTAACTATCTGCAGTACCACAGTCGAGAGAATGGTTGTGAAAGTACCGAAGAGAATTGAATGGATTGCAGTTAGGCTATAAAGAGCATGATAAATGCAATTTATTTGTTACTACATACTCTTAAATTAGAAATAATGGGTTCAATTCATAGTGTTGAATACTAATACCTTGGTCACACAAGTTCAATGTACCATTTAAAATAACAGACTAACCTTTCCAGGTTTCAGAAACCTCAGCTTCCTGCCAGACCCATTAATGTGTGTGTAGATACTTTAACAGTCGTATTGTGACACCTCCCACCTCTTGAAATGATTCTAAATTTCCATCACTTCACAATGGGACTTGCAATCCCTGCAGTATTATAGAACATACTGTCAATTCTACTACACTGCTGGTTTTCAAAGTTAAATGCATAATGTAAATAGGAGTACATACAATTTTTGTCTGCTTTTCTTCAAACAAGACTTTTGTCTAGCTGTGCATTGACAGAAACCCTGTGTAGTGGTACTTACTTCCATTGACAGCAACAATGTAAATGTGTAATATACCCACAGAAATTTAAACCACATACACATGCTAGAAAGGAAAACCAAAGTCTTAAAGCTGATATATGACAATTCAGTATTAAAAGTTAATACTTCCTTCCAGTATCTGTTCATATGCATGTTCATCCTGCATATGCTCATGCATGGCAACAACTTGTACAGATACTGAATATTCGTAGGGCAGCCAAGAACAACAAAAGCTTTTCCTTTTCCTCCTCCCTCCTCTATGGCTTTCTCCTGACATATATCTTATCTTACTACTTAGAGTGAAAGAAGAAACTTGGTAACTCTCTTTCAGGAGTGCATTCTGATATGAGACAGCTTTGGGCTCCCATGCCATACAGCATCTCATTCTGCAAGGGCCTTTCTTATGATCTTATCACTTACATTCCATTTCCCCCCTAAGATTATGTAGCAGACAGCACTGACTTACTAGTTCAACTTGTATTTTTTTTGTTTTTACCAAAGTCACATCTTTTTTCATCAGCCCAGGAGCCTTTATGAAACCATTCCTCAATTACTGCTACACTCCAAGTCCCTAAGGCTTAAAATCTGCTGTAGAATCTACATTTAAAAATCAAGCCAGGCTTGTAGCTGGTAATGATGATACAACTCTGCCACTAGCTTCAGGAGAACACTCACAGAAGCCAAGGATGCAGATCAGACATTGGTGTGAGGAATTCCTATAATCTCCTTGTTAAGGACAGCTTCATAGCCAGTCAGAGGTACAACAAGGAACAAGCTTACCAGCGGAGCCTGCCATGTGTGGTCATGGAATAACGTGGCAATGGAGTGACAGAGAAGATGGTGTCAAGCCCAGACACTTGAGAGACAGCTAAGAAGAGCTCTGTTCACCTTAATCACAATAACACATTTGGAAAGAGATGCTCCAGTTGCTGTTAGCCTGAAAGACCCCAACTCATCACAGGAAGAAAAAAAAGGAATAAAAAAAGGACTGCCTGCAATCACTGCTAGCATTAATATACATAAATAAGAGACACAATCAAAGAAGAGAAGCAAGCTGCTTATCAGTTCCTGAAGGATTCTTGAGACACACCTTCCATACCCTTTCCCTTCCTGTTCCTGCAAAGGACCTACAGAGTTCTGTGGGTGAATAAAGCCCTTGGTGTGTGTGAAACCCTGGCCTCTATACTCCACCATGGTGCATGACAGGAAGCAGGGAACAAATGTGACAAAACCACCTGGAATTTAAGAGTTTTGATACATGAGCAGTCCCTGTGTAAATATGCATTACACAACTACATCTTGAAGAGCTGTTAAGTAACATTTCAGCTAACTGTAATATAGTGTAGTATTGCTACCTAGCAACAACATATAAGAAATATAATTGTGTACATATTTATATGAATATTCATATATTTAAATATATTTGCCCCCACACATTTAAACAGATATACAAAATATCCAAAAAAGAACATTATTTTAAGCATTCTGAAGGACCAATCCAGACTCTTCAAATAGCCATTTTGCCATTAACTTTGGTAGGGGGAAGATCACAACCTGTATGTTGCCAGCCCACCCTCCTAAGTTAATCATTTCAACATAAAAACTTCCATCATCAGAAAACACCTGAAATCCAGAGGTTGTAAATACAGATTTCAAAGCATATTGTACCTGCAATGGAATTCTCCGGGTTTTTGCAGCACGGGAATCTCACTTCTAAGGTTAGCACGGGTAGCAAAAATCTGTGCAGATTGTTCAACCCCACACATTTTCAGCATGTCTCACTGAGTTCATCTACCAAACTAGCATATCTTCATTGATAAATTACAGCTATAAAGGCATCTTCCTATGTGTAGAGGCTTTCATAAGCAAATCAAGTTTCAACAGCTTTAAACAGCTGGTAATCTTCATAATCAAGATTTTGTACTTCTCTAAGTTAGGCCACCCACTATTCATATAGAAAATAAACATAAATGATCTCACAGCAGCCTTCCAATATCTGAAGGGGACTTACAAGGATGCCAGAAGGGACAAGGGGTAATGGGTTTAAACTTACACAAGGGAAGTTCAGGTTAGATATAAGGAAGAAGTTCTTTACTGTAAGGATGCTGAGGCACTGGCACAGGGTGCCCAGAGAAGCTGTGGCTGCCCCATCCCTGGCAGTGTTCAAGGCCAGGTTGGACACAGGGGCTTGGAGCAAGCTGCTCTAGTGGAAGGTGTCCCTGCCCGTGGCAGGGGTTGGAACTGGATGAGCTTTAAGGTCCCTTCCAACACAAACCATTCTATGACCTGCAATACCTACAGTTAGTCACATGTATCGCTATCAGCAAAATCACTCATGCCTGTTCTATGGCTTTAGTCAAGAGGACCAGGACTCAGACAGCAAAGATATACACAAGCCTCACTGTGCAATCCCCAATACATCAGACTGCAGAAAGAAGGGAAACTTTAAAATACCTTTTGTTGGTGTGGTTTTTTTTAATAGCTGTTTGGAAGCTGCAGCAGCAGTCAAGGATTAGTGCAGGAAGCTGGGACGTTAAAAGTGAAAGGAGATGAGATGTAACTGATGCCATCAGGACAGAAACTGTAAAGCACTTAATTGGCAATTAAGATTTTGACATTTACTGATTGAAGCTGATACTCACATTACACCAATACAAAGTATAGAACCCTGTAGAAAGTAGTCCCATAAAATTATGTTAGTGACTTAAACGATGGGCAGCACCATTAACTGCAGTTGCTGTGTTGCTCATATTACTAAAATTACAGAAGGAAAGCTAAGTAATGGCACTGGGTGGACATTAACTAGAGATGATAAAAGAGAAGGATCAGATATCCTCCTCCTTTGCTTCCTGACTTCAGGAAACAGCTGGAAAGCCAAATGGAATCAGTACAGGAACACAGGCAGGACCCTGCTATCAGGGGTAGCGCACACTGCCCTCCTCCCACAGCACACAACACATTCTCACCACATTTCTAAGTCAGCCCAGCTGAAGCACCTACACTGTCAGCAATGTGAAGTTCACTTACGGAGGGAGAAGTGTTGCTAAATGTGTCAGGAAACAACTAATAACATAAGATGCATGTTTTTGCAGTGCAAAGCACTACAAATTAACCAGGCAGCTGATGAAGGTGAAACTTTCCTGAGGTATAGCACATTCAGCACTCTCCTATTCCTCCCCAGAATAATTGCTTTCTACCAGAAAAATACCCTGCTTTCCATCAAATATGTGTGCAAAGCACATCTTGCCAATGGGCTGGGTACTCCCAAGCAGCCATATTTAATAAATAGGTATTGTCATAACTAGAATAAGGAATATAAATATTTTGTACCTGATGAAATTACTACAGTTAACTGACAACAGGAGAAATCACCCATTTCCCATACAGTAGCAGCATCTATTATTTATGTAGCTAAAATGGCATTTGTACGCCAGCACACTGGAGGCCAGCATGGAGCCCAGGCAAAGCTTCTCCCAGGGGAGAAAGTCCTTTTCCCCAGTGCTAAGCAGCCTGTACTGCCAGCTCTCAGGAGACAGACAAGACACACCAACAGTCACCTCATCTAGCAAGCAGCAGTGCTAGCCTGTCTGTAAAGAGGACTCTGTTAACCCTGTATTTATCAGACAGTATTTCAAGTTGAAAATAATAACCAAAAGCCCAAAATGATGCTTGTTAAGAATAGGGAATGAAATCTAAAAACTGGTGATCACTTCTTCAGCGCCAAGTTGTTTTCTGTTGCCTAAACTGTTTTTTCTCTAAGGCCAAAAAGCTTCAAAACAGCAAAAAAGAAAGAGAGGAATCAGGATTTGGATGACAGAGAGTTATCATAGAAGAAAGGTACTTCAGGGTTTCTGAAGTTCTTATCTCTCTGAAAACAACAAATGAACAAAACCAACCAAGCTAAGAGAAAGGTTTTCACAAAGTCTATTTCACAAGAGTCAGAAGAGAAAATAAGGTCCTCCTAAAAGCATGGGGCTGATATTCCTGCACAGACCTGTTTATTGATGTCTTTTGGGTATCTCTCTTCATCAAAACAGATAGTAAGGGCAACTAAGGATGAAGTTGATGCCATCATATCATACCAGGAAAAGACAGAAGGTGGCTTGGAAACAATGAAAAGAGAATGCCAAAAAAAGATCTAGATACAGTAAGTCATCCCCTGTGATTTACATAACAATGAACCAGTGAAGACAGGTCAGTACTATGGTTTGTATCCTTCCCATTTAACAAAATGAACAACATCTGACATGGCCTGCTAAGTTTTCTCAAACCTTTTGTTATGCATAAAAACCACAAATGAGAGCATGAACCCAGTGCAGGTAATAATAATAATAAAAAACCTAACAACGGTATAGGCAAGAATATGCCCCAAAAGGCAATTTCTATCAATGTACAAAGATTGTATCTTTGGTCAGTAGCTCCTCAGAAACCAGAGCCCAGCATGGCACACAGAGAGCTGAGTTATGCTGTTTTCACTGACACGCTGTGCATCCTGCTCTCAGTAAGAGACAGTGGAGATGTCTGGGCAGGCAATAGCTATGCCTGCAACTATGTCTTTGCAGACTGCGGGGATGACAGGTTGGCTACTGCCTGCTCTGCTCCCTGCTGCTGTGTTCTTTCAGAAGACTTCACTGGAGCCCCTGAAGCCCTGAGGCCTTTCTTCCTTTATTTTTGGAGGTTTTTTTCATTTCAAGGTCGCTGAAACATTGAAAGGCTCATGTCGGAGTTCCCCAGGGCAGCAGCGTTGCTGAGGCACAGCTCCATCACATCAGCAGCACATGAACTCCCACAGCCTTCAGAGTGAGGGAAAGCATTTTTGTTGGCAAGATCTCCAAAGATAATACTGAAGACAAACTTAGTGCAAGCAACATCCATTCCCTCCCTTCTCAAGCAGGCAATGGAACTACCTCTTCTCTTAAACACATCCAGGTTTCTGTGAAACATCAAAATGCAAAATCATCTCTAAGGGGACCAAATCCCTCAGGAAAAGGGCACTCAAGAAATTAACACACGCCTGCCAAAATCTCTACCTCCTTTACGAAAATTTGAAAGACAGTAACATAGGATGATCTAAGAAAGCATAAAATATAGTTTTGAAAGAGTCTTAAATTCACATTGTACAAGCCAATAGAGCATTTGTTTAAAAAACATGATCCTAGGAATCATGATCTTACCTGTGTGGGTATAACATTTTTGTAGGCAGTAAGTTTAAACGTTGCTTAAATAAAACTACCCTAAAATTCAAAGTTATTTCTTCTTAGGTACATGTGATAATTTATATTTTCATTTCCAAGCAATCTTACAGAAAATGGGGGGTAGGAGTGTGTGGTGGGAGACATAAATCAAGAAAACCCCAGACAAAACAAAATAATCCTAGATTCTTCATGACTGTAATGCATGAAGTCTGAAGTGCTTTAGTGTTGTTGTAGTTCTAGTTAGATTTTGCCAGCAGGACAAGAAATTGTTTATAAGGTGTTACATGTGATAGGAAAAAAAAAAGAAAATTTAAATGGCAACCAGTTTCTGTATTAAAAAAAAATAAAAATTAAATCCAACATTAAAATATACTCATGCTTAATATGTTCCTCTTCTCTGTCCTCTGAAATAGAACCAGTTACCTGCACACCTAGGAATGCAATTCGAGAGCTGTAGATAATAGAAAAGGGTTGAATGAAGAAGAACCAGCCAGTCCTGGTCTCTGTGTTTTATTATGGATCCATTTGACAGGCTTGTCCAAGTTTTGTATCTTGCTTAAACCATTTCATCTCTGTATGTGGTTAATATTTCCTGAAGTACTGCCCATGTGTAATGCTTGAATATGAAAATCACTGTACCAATGCAAGGTACTATTATTACTAAAAGCTATGCATTAGAATAAGGCTAACTTGGAAATCAATCATGTATCTTCTGACTTTCAGTGTTAAAGTTAAATTAATTTTCCTAAGCAATCCACCTACCAAATATATCAGTTTTACAGAATTCATACCGTACATGACTTAAGAATTATCTAAACCAATTCAGAATGTAAAGGAATAATTTGCTGCTGTCAAAAGCTAATGTCACTTAATTCTTGTCTTGTTAAATCATCTGATGCCCCTTTCCTTTTTAGTTAAACAAAGATAAATAATAAAAACAATTTACAGCTAGAAGATGTGAGGGGTTTGCAGCTGTTCAATGTCTTTTGGGCAGATTAGATTCTGTAATGAGAAGTTATAAGCCTCATTTTATAAAAGCTGTTGCTGTCTTGGGAAAAACATCAGTGAATAAGATTAGAAAACTCTTTTCCTTCATGAACCTATTACACTAGCAAGCTGATTACTTGGCATATGTTTGATACTTTCATAGCTGGAAAACAGTAATTTGTTTCAATGATTTTTTTCCCCATCACTCATAAAGTCAAAATGTCTTCTCTAATATTACCATACCTCTGAGTTAGATAGTAAAGGCAGAGCAAGAAGGAACAGAAAAACGCACATGAGCATAACTCACATGAGCTTGCATCAATTCAACTTCCCTAAAAAAGGTTCTACTGAACTAACTATAACTAACATTAAATTATAACAACTCATCAACCGCCTGTTCCTTGGGGGACAAAAATAACACTCTAAGATTAGGAATGTATTTAGAAGAAACTTATTGGAAGACTCACAGCCATCATCATGTATGACCAAATTTCCACCTTTATAGAAACTTAGTGATATGTGCAGCTTAAAAAAATTGGGAAGAAATAGAATTTCCTATTTATCAATCTTATAGCTGAGCATTCATGCCAGGGAATTCCACTAATGGAAGGGCTGTAATGAGGCCCTAGGTAGGTAGTTACCAGGCACCCTGTGAACTCTATCTCCTCAGATCAGTCTACAAGTACTTGTTTTGATCTTTATTCTAGTGACACAGAGTTTAGATTGTGCTGTGCTACAAACTTGTTTCTACCTTCCAAACACCTCCTGTTTACCTTCACCTTATTTTACTGAAATTCTAAATACTGTTCAACAACCACGCATACCATCTCCACTCTATATCCTCCTGAATGATGCTGCCTTTATTTCCGTTAGTGAAATTTATTTCCAGGAACGTTGCCACACTTAGTGACTCAAGTGCCTAGAGTCACTAATAGGTGGGAAAAATAACACTGCCTTGTACAAACATGAGAAAACTCCAACCTGTAATTATTTAACAAACTCTGTGAAAAATCATATATAGATAGTACTAACTGGTGGGAGTTGGATAATGATTAGAGAGTTTGTGTTAACTCTTTGCAACCTACTGAAAAAGCAGCTCTAATTTCTGGTGGACAAATATTAAATGAAGACACGGTTTCACGTGATCAGTATTAGGTATATGGCTAAATTTAAACACTATACTTAAAACCTGCTGTATCATACAGTGCAGTGCCAGTGCCGTATTCTGGCTAATTCTGCTACAGGTTATTAAAAAGTCTACTTTAATTAGTTGCACCTACAGTTTGAATACAGTGTTCTTATTTGCTTTCTAAATATGCGTAGAATGCGCTTCTGAATTAGCACTGAACAACTGCTGTGATACACTCTAAACATGCTTGTATTTTAGTGCTGGGAGATACTAAGGTGCAGGAAGAAACGTATCAGTATGACGGGAATTAATCTTCCATTACTCTTGATACTGATACTTACATTTACATGAAACTATCTTGATATTTACATTTCTCTTCATCTAGTTTCTTCTTTCGAGATCTTCACATTTCTTACACAAGCTGCATGGAAACTTGTAGAAGTTGTGGATGTATAAGGAAACGAAAGGCTTGACTTTTCAGTCATGTATGATACCGGAGTGATTTTCCAATGCACAAAAGCACGTAAGCATTTAACTTCCCTGTGTCTAACTGCATCTTCAGCAGCTGAACATCTTTTCTTTTTTTCTTACAGATTTATCAGGTGCTACAAATGTTTAAGACTTATGATATTTTTACACTGAATGTCTGTGTTCCCTGACAAGAAGTTACCAAGCCCTGTAACGGATCCTGCTTCAAGAATGAGTATCTCACCATTAAATAGCAAACCTCAGTGAAATCTCAGTTCCATAAAAGTCAATACAAATCTTATTTTTGCCTTCAGCACAGCCAGAATTTCACGCTAGAGCCCTAAAAAGCTTTGCACAGAGAGATGCTCCCCCAACAGCAGTCTTTTCTGTACTGGAATACAGTTGCTGTTGCTGTTCATTTAATTCTGGATAGTCCACCGTGCTCAGGTCTTAGGAATACAGCTTGGAGCTAAATTGAAGTTCAAAATCAAAAGGAGAAGTGAAATCCCATCACTCATAAGGAGCCAGGCCTATTTAGCCCTTTAAAATCTCTCTGATGTCTTCTGGTAGGGCTGACTAGTCCCTGAAGAAGACATGGAATACAGAAAATATCCAAATACAGAATTATGGACAACCTACAAAACCACTTCCAAATGAGCAACTTAAGGGCAGATAAAATTTGTTTGCTCCCAGTATTGAATAAGGATTGAGAGATTTCCATCTTTGTAAAGGTGATTTCCAGTTCAAAATTTGAGCAGCAGACCCAAATAAAGAAAGAGAATATAAATTATGGAAGAAAAGAAAATATCATTTATTGCTTGTGGGCCACACTTTAAATGAATACAGGAATCTGTTCATTTTGCTTACATGAAAGCTGAAAAATGTTGATTTCTTAAGTGAGAATGTTTATGTCAAATTTCACTTTATATGAAAAGATTTAGCCAAAATAAGACCTTTCTGAGCAGAGACTGCAACCCAAGAGCTATCAGCCCATTAACTCTTTTACTATTGCTGTGTATTGCTGTAATTAATGGCACTCTGAGAGAACAGTACAGGAAATTAAAAAGATAAAATTTCCTTTTAATGAAAAGAAATTGCAGACATGAAAGACTACTATGTGGAAAAGGGAGCTTTGCTCTGCAGTACTAAGAAACCTGTAACATGATTAAAGGGCATTTGCAAGCACAAATTAGATAACTTGAAAAGGTAAGAAAACTTTTCATTATAGTTACAGTTAAAGTTGAGAAAACTGAATGAATAAAAATACATGTTCTTCCCCTTAAACAAATGGGCTCTGTTCCATGCCTTTTGGTAAAGCAAAAACCCCACCAAAAATCACACAGGCTACAGAATAGCTGGAATGTACTATGCCGCATTTCAGCATAAACTGTATCTTTAAAATAATGACAGTTTCTCTCATTTTTTCAATCTTAAAGCACTTTATAACTACAGCTCAGAAATACATGGACAGAGAAGAATTAAAGCAACTGAAGCTGAAATATGCTACTTAGGAATCCAAAGTTTGTTTACACCATTAGAAGGCACTCAAATATATATCCCTATAAATGACAAGGTCCCAGCAGAAAATTAACAGGAACAATTTTCCCATCTCAGGAGCTGTCGAGATGGGCTCTGTTAGCCAATTTATCTTACTCTAGCACATCTCTGGTGCTTGTCAATCAGTATGTGAAACATTTGGTGCTGATTGCCATTTTTCTATCCACTTCCTTTTGCCTCTCGTACCAGGCAATTTACTGCAAGTCAATCAAGGTTGCAGCAGACCTTGTTTAAATAAAACACTGTTGAGTTCTTTTCACACCAACAATTTCAAAAACAGAATGAGCTGTAGCTTTTCACATTTACATTTATACTACTTTTTCCGGTTTTCCCAAATGCCATGCTCAAGCTAGAAGTCGTATCTAAACTCAGCCGGAAGCTTATTAAGAAAACAGGAAAGATGAACAAAACATAACTGTATATGCTTTGATTGTCAAAAATGCTGTCTATCAATGGAGACAGAGAACATCAAAAAGTACTTAAGTAATCTGAGATTATTACTTCTTCAGCCTTGCTTGAAGTCAGGTCTCCACACCATTACAGCAACTTCTGAATTGTCTGAACTTAACTGATGGTTATTTCAACTAATTCATTTACACTGTGATTTTAAGGTAAGAAGGAGACCAACTTCTGTATTAATAACTGCATGTCACACATAAAAGTATTAGGAAAAAAATTCTTCCGACTAAAAACTTTGTCCTATGCTCCATAGAGACAGCTTCCCTCTCACATCCAGACGAAACGATCCCACAGCAACCCCAGGTCACATCACGCTTAACTCTGGCACTACCTTTGCACCACCTGTAAGCAGTGAGGTACAGGAAAAGGTGGGAACAATTTCCTTTGCAACATATACCTGATGTACAACTGAAACAACGTACATTTATAGTGCATAACACTTAGCAAACAAAAATAATTGAAAACTTCGACTTGTTTCTGCACAGTAATACCTGGCTTTACAAACAACACCTGTGTAACTTTGCTACTGTACACAACGCCATTCCAGTGCTTAGGTTCACCATGGACTGCAAAATCAGCTACATGATCATTCACAACAATGGAGCTTAAAACTATTGTCTTCTGAGCTGGAACAGCAATTAAATACCTGTAGCATGCATTTATGTGCTACAGCTATACAGACTGATGACAGTTTAGTCAGTTTAGTCTGTTATTTATTAGATCCATATACACTAAATCCAATGACGTACAACAGCAACAAAAGAAAATGCAAGTCAGATCAACCCCTAAGATGGCACAAGTAATAATCTCAGATGAGCAACAGAGGACATATTCCTTTAATAGCAAAGAGATCAAGAAGGTGGCTACGTTACTGTTCTTATTAATAAGATTATTAATTCCTCCCCTTTTTAATTATAAATGATGCAAAAGTGTCAGAAATTCAATCCCCCACAATCTCAATGGCGTATACATATGCTAGCTTATACAATATATACATATTACTTTATACTTATTTTATATATTATTTTCTAGCACATACGTATACATGATAGAAAATAAACTGTTACACACACATATCTAGAAAATGAACAGATTTTGAAAGAGAAAAAAAAATATCAGTTCCTTCTCTGGTCAACAATTTACAGCTATTTTAAAGGTATGAAAAGAGCTTAGATTACTAAAGAGGATGCCTGAGGTAAGAGTCTCAAATTTGCCTGTGGTTAACAACTTAAAACATGTCATGACCGGAACATCCCTGCTCATTTGCTAGTACTTTAATATGAGACCTAATATCTTCTCAATCTATAGCTCATACGATAAAATACATAAATCACCTATAACAGAGTCACAGTCTGATGGAACAATCAAGCAACTGTATCATAAGGTGTATATAATCACCAGTCCTACCCTTTGCAGTATTTAAAAATCCTTACATTATGCCAACATAATGCACAGTACAATTATAATGCACTGTATCCCACTATCTTTTGGATAAGGAATTATAGCTTACCTTTTGGATAAGCACTAGTTTAATTATAAAGTAAGAAGTGATAAACATTTTAGAACATTAGTCTCCTAAGAAGCAAAAACCTCTTGCTGTTCCTCCTCACCAGGGGGGTTACTGCAGGTAATCCTTCTGAGGCAGTCCCCAGTTTATGCATCTTCCTTTACACTGCTGCAAGTAATAGGGCAATAAAAAATTCCACATAACATGAGAGTTAGACGTGTACCACAGATGTGGATATTATATAAACACACACAGATATATACCTCCATACACAAGGATATTTTTAGGCATACTAGATACGTGCTGCCCTAACCTTAACTCTACCAAGAGTTGACCTTTGAATTATTTCCAGAAAAAGATTCTCATTACTCATGAGAAGGATGATGCATGTTTTACTTTACATTGATGTAACTGAAACCCCCCGAAATCCAAAGCAAACAACAAAACCAGCAAGCTGTAGATAAAAATGTATTTCCTGCAAGGCAAAATCAGATAGCCTGACTCATGCCAATATGATGCAAGTATATGCCTCAGTAACAGCAGCCAGTATCCCACAGTAAAGTGATCATAAAAGTAGTATAAAAATTCCAGATTCGTAGTTTAAACTTAACTAATGACAAAAGAGAATTATTTTCTTGCCTTGCCTTGAAAAAGATGCCTCCTACACTAAAGCATGAAGATCCAGACTTATATAACATTTATCATTTTCAATGATATGAGAACACTTACATATGAAGAAATTTTCCATTCATTCCACCCCATATACCTAAAACATCTTGGAAGAAAACAAAATGCCATTCTAATGCTCAGAAAGCTGTGGGCTTATTCAAATCTAAATCTCGCCACTGGCAAGGCATGCATGGGAGTTTTACAGTCCTCTCAGCTCTATGGAAGAAGTTCCTCAGGGCTTGCTGACAGCTCATGTCTGGACCGCAGGTCTAGAGCTGGGCTCCTTCAATTCAGTGGGGAGACATCTCTTCCAAGATAAAAGAAACCACAACAAACCCCAAAGCCCCTACACCTGATTCTGAACTGTTTCTCTTTGCTCATAGTAGTGATTGCCTTTTCATCACATCATTTTTCCCAACAGTTACACCAGTTTGTTGGTATATGTTTTCTGATTATGAATGTGAAAGGGAATGTAAAATGTTTCTGCCATAGAAAGAAGCAATAAATGAGGAGTGAAGTTATTTGATAGCTAAACGCCCTAAATAAGCAATTGGCTTAAGTGAAACTGCGGGGAAGACTGCCCGCTTTCTGCCTGCCCCCACCCCCAGACCCTCTGTCCTCCAACCTGAGAATTTCTGTTAGGGCCCTACACAGACTGAACACAACATTTGATGGATTTTATGGAAATGTAGCTGAAGTCAGTAGGGTGGAGAGGATCAATACAGAGAGAAGCAGCATGCACAGCCTGACGTATCACCTGCCAGAGGCTTACAAAGGAAGAGTAAGTTACAATTCTCTCTGAAAAGTCGATCACATTTTTCACTATCCTTACCATTAACCACAACTCCAGGATTTTTTATCTGTTCCTATCCTCTTTTTCCCTCAATACCTGATTGCTTAAAACCTTAATTTTAACCTGAACCTGCAATTTTAGCTGCTAAGAGAATTGCACTTTCTTGTCTCTCTACAGCCCCAGGGACTAATTGAGAAGATTACCTGAAGGCTTGAGGTCTAAATGCCCAAGGAAGAACAAACTGCTTAAAATGATTTCTACAAAGAAGAATGACAGAAATAGGAACAACTAGGAGATCTTTTTGTCACTGGATGCTTTTATATTACAAATGATGGAATGCTGTGTGTGATCATCTGCTGGGAAAACCAGCAATAACACAATGAGTTTCAGTGATTTCTGTTATTGCAGTACATAGAAATAAGTGACAGACAAGCAGCTTGTTTTCACTAAAATCACAGAACTAAAAAGGAGTCTCGATCTAAAAATATTATAATATAAGCAGGGGTCAAGTTTCTTTTGTCTTTGCTAACTTGCCACTGTGAACAGATGAAAACTGTTAAATCTGTAAGACTGAAATCATGGTGCTTCTCTCCAGCTATCCTGTAGACCATGCTAAAAGCAGTATTGAGGCCTAAATGGAGTAGATACGTAAGCAGGAGTCAAAGACAGTTTTAAAAGATGCCATTTTACCTACGCTTAATGAAATGAAAACTAGAAAATCCACACTCCTACCAGAAGTCATGACCCCATCAAAAACTGATGTATAAAACTGTTCCAGCAAGGTCAGTTAATAGAAATAATACACCACTATCCAGTCCATTTGGGGCTTTTGTTCTTAAACACTTCAGTAAATGGGCCTGTTTGTTAACTCCAACAGATAATTATGAACTCCAATAAAAAATTCAAATTATGTTAATAGGCCAGAGAACAACAGCTGTTTCTGGAATCACGGGCAATTACTAGACATAATGGTTCTCAATTAAGCTGGAGGGTATTTTCAATTGTTCATAATTCGCTATTTTAAAAGTATCATAAAAATATATACGTGTGAGCTGTTAATAAAACTTTCAGATGAACAATGTAGCTGTTTGTCACAGAAAGACCTATCTTATTTATAGTGGTTTTCCTCTTGTGAATATGCAGCTATTGTTAGTGAAACAAAGGAACTACATGGGGTTTATTTCTCATAGTGCTCCTAAGTGGAAGAGGAGCTATATTCCTTTCTTAAGTAACTTCAGTTTCCCTTAGGAATACAGTCAGCAATCATGCACATCTTCACCAACCCTATTTTTAGATACTGCAGCTCACTACATAAAATGTAATGCATGTGTGGATGTGAACCAGGAGACTTGCTGCTTGTCCACTTTCAGATTTCTGATATTTTTTGAGGGAATAAAATTGACGAACAGAAAAAAATGGAACAAATAAGGACTAAAATGAGACTGAGAAATCCTAAGGATCATCCTTCAATCATAAGGATGTAAGCACTGTAGATTTCCACCAAACCAAATAAAACAAACACTTTCAATAAATTAAGCCATTAAGGAAAGATCAATAGGCAATAATTACTACCCTCACTTCCACTAAAACTAGCACTTACTTATCCACTACATGTGCAACCTTGCATTAGGAAAATGGCACATTTAGCAGTTGCTAAATCCTCATTATAACTTTACTACATATGATTAATAATCATTTTACTGGAGACATGCCTGAATACCCTGAGTAGATTTAAACACACATGTGTGCACATGTGTTTTATTTATTTATTTCAAAATAATACTTTAAAAACATTTTCTCTAACCCAACCACTTCCATCTTTCTCTTGCCAAGAAACAAAACTTCTTCCATTTTTATTCAAATCCATTTGCTCACGTTTATCCTGAGAAAGAGTAAATTGTTTGACAATAGCTCCTAACTGTAGAAATTTATATTTTCATATTTAAACAACAACTCAAAGACTTGAGCACAACACTGTGAATAAGCAGTGGAAGACAGCGATTCATCATCCAGACCTTAAGATCTAGTGAGAGTCTTTATTGCTTTGACCTCATTAAACCAGTGCAAGCCATGAGCTAACATAAATCTGCCTCTCTAAATACTTTCCTCTTTAATTTTTTAATAGTTCCAAACAAAAGGAAAGGTTAAAGCCAATTAAAAGAGACACAAATACCATTATTATTGCCCTGACAAACTGTTAGTTATTGGATTTGATGATTTCACTTTAGGAAACTATTACTCCAATTTCTGAATGAATTAGAAATTACACTCTTTATTGACTGCCCTGAGGGGCTCTGGGTTTGCTGGGGGGAGGGTGGGTGTGGGGGTGTGTGTGTGTGCACTGTGGTTGGGTTTTTTTTCTCAATCCCTCCATTTTTATTCCATTTACTCTTTCACTGCTTTAAGTTCGAAACTTAAAGTAAATCTCAAGTGTTACAGCTGGGCAAGGATATCACCATAAAGACTAAATCGTAATTCTAACTTCATTCCAAATGGGACAAAAAGATTCTGAATTCACTCCTATGCAGTAAAATCTTGTTTTTCTGTCTCATTAAGATCACTGTACAATACCAACAGATGCTTAAAAGCATGTAGTGCTGAAAGAACTGTTGAGAAAATCGAAACAAAAGTACTGAAGTACTGATGAATGGCAATCTAATGATACCATAAAGATTTTGCTTTCCTGTACCATGTCTAGCAAAACACACATATCCCAACACCCCCCTCCCCCCAAACTCAAAAAACCCCTCATTAAATAGGTAGCATTTTAATGTCATTTCATACTGTTTGGCACTGTGAGCAGCAGACAGTATTTTCCTTAAAAAATTAAAGAAAAAAGAAAAAGGAAAAGATAGGGGTTAAAGTCTCCCAGAATTCCCAATGACCTTGGTAGCTGCTCTTCACACAGAACTGCGAACAGAATATTACCATTAACGTTATAATCATAGTAAACAAGCATCTGGCTGTCATTTAAAATACAGCTTTTCTCTACTGATAATAAGAAGCATTTTCTGCTAATTTCTGTTATCTGTAAATCTCTCTTGGCATTCCAACTCTGCACTTAATGTGCTGTACACGCTTCACTGTATGCACAATGAACACTTGCATCAAATGTCAGCATGTCTTCTTGTTATCTTAAAGATAGGCAGGGATTCATTCAATAAAACATCTAAAGAATAAGATGATAAGGAATAAGGAGATATTTAGTTATTATGTCACAGATATGCACTGTAATTATATATTTATTTCTTTTCTTTTACATTTGGAAAATAATCATAACTTTTTTTGCAAAAAAACACTTTCATTTTGTGGCTAGCTCTCTGAACGGGAGCTGAAGCCAAGTCCCAATCACCTATTTATTATCCATGTACTGCCTCTCTAAATGAGCAAAGTACTACAGCCCATCAGCCCCAAGTTAATCACATCTGCTCATTTGGAGGTATCACTGATTTGCTTGCTGCTAGTCTATCCCTATAGGATACCTGCATAGATGCAAACCAGAAACTAAGCTGCAATCAGCTCTCATATTTTGATTTTCATATTTTCCATTTGGTTCTGTTAGACTACTGGAAAATTAATCTGCAAGTGACCCTTAAAAACATACAAGCCCAGTGCACAGGTAAAAAGCAGTAGCCTTGAAAAATTAAACTTGTGTAACAATTTTCTCTCCTCCTTGATTTAATGGTGCAAATGAACAAGCAACCCAGTTGACTGAATTCACTCATATGAAGTCAGTACAAGGAATGTCACAATTCTGTCTCAGGTTCTGAACTTTAAATGGACAAAGTATTTCATACGCATCAGAAACAGTAATATACTTGTTAAAGAAAATTTTTAAAATCTAAATTGAGTTCAAATTGAGTGCCTATCTTTTAAATTTTTATTAAACTTTGTTTCTCATTCTCCCTCTCATTTAGATGCTTGCAAAATAAATATAATTATATCCAACTTTAATAACTTTGGTACCTTGAGCTGCAGGTGCTAGTATGCTGTATCTATTACCATATTTTAAGCCCTTTTAAGAAGATTGCATTAATTTCTATGATAATTTAGAGCCCATAATGCATTCCAAGATGCGAATAGATGTTAATCACTACAGAATGATTTTCCTGTATACTAACGAAGTCACGCTGTAACCAGTAACTACTAACTTTTAATATTCAACATTGCCTCTGAAAGACTTGATTAAAATTTCGTTAGAGTAACGATACCTTTGAGAACAGTTTAAAAACCCCAAACTAATGAACAAGTACAGGAACTGCTATATCCTTCCTAAAGAAACTTTCAGGACTGAAAACGTTTATAGCATCCATTCCATTCTTTGGCCAGTACTAAAAGAAGCTATCTATGCATATCTATCTTTTGGTAACACTACAGACCTAGTACAGCAGCTAGCTCAAAGAGAGTAGGCAGAATAGAGTCAGCATTATTAAAATGGTATTATGTTCAATATTACAGGTACGTCACTGAGAAAAAACTGACATCAGTGATTGCATAACTATTCTGATATTAGAATACTTAGATTGAGAAAATAAGGCAAGAGTTTGCTTTATATTTTATGTCAAACCTCAGCTTGTTTCATCAAACAACCTCTAACAGAGCAACATTCAAATTCAAATATCTATACGAAGAAGTGGAAATTGGCAACATTTTTTTGGAACAAAGCCACTTACAGCTTTTCTGCAGCTTAAAAGTAACTAAGGGATGCCTTTTCTGCATTAGCCTGTTGATCGTTGTTACTTCATGACAGTTATTTGAAACACTATGTACTAAAGGTACATGTTTTGTCATTATCAGAAAGGTGACCCACAACGAAGGGATCCTCCTGCCGGTTTCAAAGATGTTGCTAGGTGACCCAATACGCAAGCTGAGAAAAGCTTTCAGCTTTACAACAGTTTGCCCTCTGGACACACAGGGACATCTGGTTATCTGTTTCACTGCTGTGTCAATGTGCATGGTACTGACTATATTAAACCTTCAATCTTCCTTCAATAACCAAGGAAGAAACAGCTGTAGTAGAAATTACGGCTGTGCTGCACAAATTAAACAGTTTCACTTAATAATGGATAGTTTCTGCCACATTATTGCATATAAAGATTATAGTTTCACCTTCCCAGACCTAGAGTACCAACTTCTTGAAGACCGTGGTCAGAGAACAAGCTTATAGGGAGTTTACCACAAAGCGTTGGTTTAAGAGTGAGAATAGAATAGATTATTTCAGGTGGAAGGGACCCACAACAACCATCTTCTATCTAGTCCAACAGCGAGAGCAATCCAGGGCTGGCCCAGCTGAAGCTTGCTGTTAAGGGCTTTGTGCAAATGTGTCTTGAACACTGACAGGCTTAGGGCAATGACCACCTCTCCAGGAAGCCTGTTGCAGGGTCCGACCATCCTCTTGGGAAAGAATGCAATTACAACATCATAGCATCTGCCCACGTCCCAGGTGATCTAAACAACACAATCAAGTTGACATTTCAAACTTTCTATGTGGTTAAAATTTTATACATTGAGTTCTCACAAAAGAAAATTACTGGTTTAACATTTTTTTGGCTGTAGACAACAAGCAGGTTCAGGCGAGCAGCTGAAAGCCATTATGACACTGTGATAATTCAAATTCTTGCTCCCTCTATCAACAATTAACCTCCATGCAGAGGTTTAAGTGGGTGCTGTGATTCAGCAGTGTGAAGAAGACTGTATGTATTGTGTCCCTATTATAATGAGTATTTTTCTCCAAAGTCTCTTCTCACTTCTTTGCAGATTTAAAAGCTAGCAATCACTGCAGTGACATGCTCTAAGGTGCGTTTCAGTTTCTGGGGTCTCTATGATGCTGTCAGCACAACTCCTGAAACATATAATGATGTGCTAGAAGAAAATCAGCTCCTGTAAGAAATATGCCTCAGAAAGAAATAAGAAAAGAACTGGGGGGCTTCTAGATTCAATTCTATTATGATCACTTAAAAGACTTTGCACTCTTTCTGGCATCAATCTTGAAAGTGTTGAACACTTCCAAATTCCACTGCCCTCAACAGAAGTTCATTATGCTTTTCCAAAATGTGTCAAACGGTAGAAGTTTTAAAAGACAGCTTAAAAGGTCCGGAATCTTCTGAAATCCACAAATGTAACATTAGTATTTCAGATGAAATTTCGATTTTGAAAGATAGATTTAGGGATTCTGAAAGACGAATAGTTTATTTACTCTTCTTTTACATTTAAGCAGCTCACTTTACATGATTAAGATCTAATTGAGAAATTAATTATTTAAAGCTGGTTTGCTTTTTTTTTCTTAATAACAATTTGGGATTTATTTCATGGTTGTGTATTTCTGTAGCAGCAGTCAATGCCATTTAAGCAGTGATAGGATTTAAGCTGCCACCAATACAAATTAAATCATTAATTGCTGTGTGTATAAAAATTCAGAATCTTGAATTTAAATCTCAACAGACAAACTGAGGAAGAATTTATTCTCACACATTTTATATAAATAATCACTTAAATCTGTACATGTTAAGTACAAAATATGTGTTAGCATAACAAAGTATCTGGTTCATACAAATGGGATTTTTGCTTTCCTTGTGTGTGTGTATATATATATAAATAGTAGCATAAAACAAAGGAATGACTTGAGGACTTAAATAACTGAACAAACAAGTGCAGTATGGCTACAGGATACCTAGAAGCCCTACAGAATTTTAGTCACAAAGAAAGTTTAATACACCTAAGCAATGGGCTCCTCTGGAGAAGCCTCAGATGAAAGAAGATGAAGGACCCCCCACTTCAGCTCTGTAACTCTCCAATTCCTTATCTCTTCCTCAGCAACACTGCATTCTTAAGTGGTTCCAGAAAACCTGAGGCCAAGGAGGGCTCACTAGCATCCCTTTGTTTCTGCCCTTGTCTCCCCTGTGTTAGGTACCGCCTTTTCTGCCCTGCAGCTGCATCCCTATCCTGACACCCTAGGCTTGGAGGGGAGACAGTGACAGAGAGCCAAGGTTTCACCTTCCCTAGTCACAGACCATTTCCAATCACAGCTCTTGAGACCTCGTTTACCTTGAATTATAAATCTTTCCTTGGGGATGGAGGATGGGAGCAGCACTGGGTGGGATGTGTGTGAAGGACTTGCAAATGCAATGGTGAAGTTGAAAAGGACAGAACAAAGCATGGAGTTGCAAAATCACTGAAACCCCATGACTCTCTACTGTAATAGATTTTAGACATTCTAACAGCATAACCCTAAAAACACACAAAGTATGTTTCTAAGCTTACACAACAAAAACCCTAGACAAGACCGTATTTCATTTGCTGTAACTCCACTGATTCAATACGATTAAACTCAATACATAGTACAGAGATGAAGATGCAAACCAGGCCTACCCACGTACTGGAGTAGGAGACAGAAAAATAGTAAAAGTTAACAGAGACAAGTGTCACTACAGAAAAAAGATTAACGCTACACTCCATCAGAAATCTTTCCTCCATGTCAATGACTTACACAGTTGAGAAATACAAACCAAAAATGCCTGAACAAGCAATAAGCATTATGAATGCCTCTGGGAGCTCTGGGGTCTCCAAAGGACCAAGAGGAAACAATAATTAACACCATGTGGAGGAACCGAGCAGAGGACCAGGCAGAGCAGGAAATGGAAATATCTGTCATCATTAAGTACACACAGGGACTCCTATTTTGGTTCACAAATTCTCCTTCCTGGTATCATGTCACAAATTGGACAGCTCAAAAACAAGATAACTGATAAAATACAAACTGAAATGTAAAAAAATAGAAACAGTTAAATAACACTGACTTGTTTGCTTTCTTTTGTAAGCATGGAACTCCTGAAACATCAGTGATGGTGCATTTCTAAGGACGATAGAGCCAGACATTTAAAAACTGTTAAGCCCTTGAGTAAAAGGTACATGATAAACTTCAGTGCTTAAAAAAAATAATCGGAATAGAAACCATGACAGCTTTTTTTCAAAATATTTTACTTTAACTGTAAAGCTGAAGAGGAATTTTCTATCATATAATTTATGATGCCAGTCAACCTACAAAAAACCTAAGCTAGAGTTAGGAAGAACATTCCCATTTACAGCACCACATTACAATATGTGTACACTATCGATATTTTATGACTTATAATAAAGCACTTGCCCTTTGTCACTGTCAAAAATAAGACAATTACTGTAGCTACGCCTTCAGCATGTTGTGCTGTTGTCCGCTACATCTCTGGAGATGAAAAATATTTTTACAAATGTTTTTAACTTGAAATGCACAATGGATGCACCTCAAAAGACTACTCTGTGTGCCTTTGTAAAGGTGTTCCCAGTTTCTAAGAATAAAAGATGAAGAGTTATATATTCACGTGTGATAAAAGCTTAAAACATGTTTAAAAATTAAACAGTGGTGACGGATAGAAAATACCAACCAAACACTTCACCAGCATTATTCGTTAAGGTACCTGGTTCTTTTTTTAAGTAACATTTTTATGAGTTTCTTTTTCAATTCAACAATTTCCTTAACTTCTTTCCCCGTTTAGGCTGTTCTACCTAACAAATGGCTTCAATGTCCTTTTCCTCCCTTCAATGGCCATGCATATTTTGCCAGAAACATGAAAAGTAGGAATGCAATTGCATTTGTGCTGATGCTAAATGTTAATAGATTTGCCTAAATGTCTGCTAATAGCACCCCTAGAATTAGCTAGACTAGTAGTGCATGCCTAATGTGCTGTTTTTGTTGTTGCTGCCTTAGCTGTTTTCCTCCTTTTTTAACTCGGTAACAAAAGGAAAGGCACTTTTAGTAAAATGTTGCTATACATCTGCAGCCTGTAGAGCAGGCACGCCACCAACATCGTGTAGCTCTGACATAGCATCATTAGGATTATAAATCCCAACATGCTACCTGTTTCTTTAAATTAAACATGAAAAGTTTAATGTTCTTTTAAATTAAACATGAAGCTCTCACTTTGCGAGCCAAAATATGTCCTTCTGTCACCTCTTCCAATTCCTCCAGGTCCCTTCTTTTGTTACAGAACTTAGCTCCACACAGTGAGAAAGTGATGCTCTTTTACTGGCACATACTTTCAGAATGTCGTGGGTGAACAAAGCCTGTGACAAACGTTCTACAGGCCAAAACATTGAGTAAGTGTGTGTTACACCTCCAGAGCTCTAATTTGCTTCAAATCATAAAGCAATATACAATTATAACTGCATTTTTAAAATCTTTTACAAGTGGCTCAGTTGACCAATCATATTTTTAAAACTGAATCATCTGTGAAAATCGGGTAACACTATGATGAAGAATCTGTTTTACCAATTTGTGTTTGCAGTAGCTGTACAAATGCATTGTATTATCAAAGTCTTCTGCTATTTCAAAATATAATAAATGTATCTTGGAAGACAACACCTTTCTTTCTCATAGGGAGTGCTAATTTATAGCTATCAGTTGACTGAGCCACCTTTAAATACTTTATGATGACTGTAGTGCAGGAGAGATAGTTAACTAACTTTCAAATCTCTAATTAGAAATTCTGTTCCTGACTGTAACTACAACAGTAGATAAAAAAAAAACCCCAAACAAAACCCAACACCCCACACCTTTCCCCCCAAAAATAACAAAACCCATGACACACACAAACGTACAAGTCCTTTGTGTCCAAAGAAGGACAATGAAGCTGGTAAAGGATCTAGTGCAGAAGTTCCATGAGTTCCTGAGGGAGCTGGGTTTGTTCAGACTGGAGAAAAGGAGGCTCAGGGAAGACCTTATCACTCCCTATAAACTGCCCAAAAAGAGGTTGTAGTGAGGTGGGGTTGGTCTCTGCTGCCAAGGAAGAAGGGATGGGACAAGAGGAACCGGCTTCAAGCTGCACCAGGGGAGATTCAGATGGAGCTGAGGAACAATTCCTTCCCCAAAGGCTGCTCAGGCATTGGAACAGGCTGCCCAGGGCAGGGCTGGAGTCACTGTCCCTGGAGGTACCTAAAAGAAATGTAGATGTGGCACTTAGTGACAAGGTCTAGTGGTGAACTTGGCAGTACTGGGGTAATGGTTGGACTAGATGATCTTAAAGGTCTTTTCAAACCTAAATGATTCTGTGATTCTACGCGTCATCATAGAATCATAGAATAGTTAGGATAGGAAAGGACCTTAAGATCATCCAGTTCCAACCCCCCTGCCGTGGGCAGGGACACCTCACACTAAACCATGTCACCCAAGGCCTCATCCAACCTAGCCTTGAACACCGCCAAGGATGGAGCATTCACAACCTCCCTAGGCAACCCATTCCAGTGCCTCACCACCCTCTCAGTAAAGAATTTCTTCCTTATATCCAATCTAAACTTCCCCTGTTTAAGTTTGAACCCATTACCCCTTGTCCTGTCACTACAGTCCCTGATGAAGAGTCCATCCCCAGCATCCTTGTAGGCCCCCTTCAGATACTGGAAGACTACTATGAGGTCTCCACGCAGCCTTCTCTTCTCCAGGCTGAACAGCCCCAACTTTCTCAGCCTATCTTCATACAGGAGGTGCTCCAGCCCCTGATCATCCTCGTGGCCCTCCTCTGGACTTGTTCCAACAGTTCCATGTCCTTTTTATGTTGAGGACACCAGAACTGCACACAATGCTCCAAGTGAGGTCTCACGAGAGCAGAGTAGAGGGGCAGGATCACCTCCTTTGACCTGCTGGTCACGCTCCTTTTGATGCAGCCCAGGATACGGTTGCTTTCTGGGCTGCGAGTGCACGCTGAAGCTGGCTCATGTTCATTCTCTCATTGACCAACACCCCCAAGTCCTTCTCTGCAGGGCTGCTCTGAATCTCTTCTCTGCCCAACCTGTAGCTGTGCCTGGGATTGCTCCGACCCAGGTGTAGGACCTTGCACTTGGCATGGTTAAACTTCATCAGGTTGGCATCAGCCCACCTCACAAGCGTGTCGAGGTCCCTCTGGATGGCATCCCTTCCCTCCGGCATATCAACCGAACCACACAGCTTGGTGTCATTGGCAAACTTGCTGAGGGCGCACTCAATCCCACTGTCCATGTCACTGACAAAGATGTTGAACAAGACCGGTCCCAACACCGATCCCTGAGGGACACCACTCGTTACCGGTCTCCAGCCGGACATCGAGCCATTGACCACAACTCTTTGCGTGCAGCCATCCAGCCAGTTCTTTATCCACCCAGTGGTCCACCCATCAAATTGATGTCTCCCCAATGCAGAGACAAGGATGTCATGTGGGACAGTGTCAAACACTTTGCACAAATCCCGGTATACGACATCAACTGCTCTGCCCCTGTCCATCAGTTCTGTAGCCCCATCATAGAAGGCCACCAAATTGGTCAGGCAGGATTTCCCCTTAGTGAAGCCATGCTGGCTGTCACCAAGCACCTCCTTGCTTTTCATGTGCCTTAGCATGCCTTCCAGGAGAATCTGCTCCAAGAGTTTGCCAGGCACAGAGGTGAGACTGACTGGTCTGTAATTCCCCGGGGCATCCATTTTCCTCTTCTTGAAAATGGGGGTTATATTTCCCTTTTTCCAGTCGTCGGGAACTTCACCTGACTGCCATGATTTTTCAAATATGATGGCCAGTGGCTTAGCAACTTCATTCACCAGCTCCTTCAGGACCCGCGGATGGATTTCATCAGGTCCCATGGACTTGTGTACATTTAGGTTTTTATGATGGTCTCGAATCAGATCCTCTCCTACACTGGGCATAAGGTCTTCATTCTCACAGTCCCTTCGTTCACCTTCCAAGACTTGGGTGGTGCAGTCAGAGCCTTTGCCAGTGAAGACCGAGGCAAAGAAGTCATTAAGAACCTCAGCCTTCTCCAAATCCAGGGTAGCCAGTTCTCCCGATAGCTTCCGGAGGGGGCCTACGTTGTCCCTAGTCTGTCTTTTACTCACTACGTACCTATAGAATCCCTTCCTGTTATCCTTAACATCCCTAGCTAAGTTCAATTCTAACTGGGCCTTAGCCTTCCTCACCTGGTCCCTAGCTTCCCGAAAGTTTTCATCTACATTAATGATTTCATCTACATGTAGTTTTCATCTACATTAATGGAAACATACCAATGTAAAGGGTATGAAAAATAAGAATCAAGCCTCTGATTATACTACCTTTCAGAAAATTTGTTAGCATGTTATTAGCAAAATGTTTATTTGTTAATTATAGTTTTAATTAAGATACAACAATAAATTATCTTTGCAACATTTCTGCAGCTATTTACAACCCTTGAGACTTAGGTATCTCATTCTATATCTGCAAGCCTGACTGGAGTGAATTAAAGTTATACCACGATGACTGCACTTTGCTCACCCAAAATTCCTCCTGAAACTTGAAAGGAGGAACACAGTGTTCCTCCAGATGCCTCTGCAAACCAGAACAGCACAAACATAACAACCACTACTCATACAGAATATGTCAAACCTAGTTTTCAAGAAGGAAAATCCTGGGGTTTTCATTAGTTTTTTTCTCTAATGATTGTTATACTGCTTCCATAATCTAGAATCTTGCTAATACCAGTCAAAATTAAAGAGGCATGGCATGACCGGGAAAGAAAAGTCTGTATGCAATAGATCCATTTGCTACCTTACTTTAGTGGCACCTGTTTCCCGCATCTTAGTAATTTCAGATTATTCTTTATAAAAAGCTTCTATTAGAGGATATCATGTGTGGCTTTTCTGCACAATAAAGCATATTCTGCCTAAGCAAATAGGGCAGGAATGCCTAAAAAGTCTAACTGTAGAAAGATTCTTCCAAGGCAGACTGCGATGAAACATCTATGAGCCATAAACATATGGCTTAACTTCTGACTTAAGTTTGGTAGGACTTTCTTCATGACCTGTCACAGAAAAATACACGTATTTTGATTTCAAATTAATTTAGACAATACCAGACCACTAAGGATAGAAGGGGCTGGGATAAGGAGCACATCAGATAGATAGAAAATACACTACAAATGTCAACACATTCTATGTTCAGCCAGAGATGCAGGAACCACTGGCTCCAAGTCTCAGCAGTACCAATTTTCAGAACTCTGCAGTACTTTTCCAATTACAGTTATCAGGCAAAAAATCTCTCTAATATCCACACTGCCTTGACTCAGAAAGTAAGATCTGCCAGGTTCAAAAGCAGTAGGTTTTCCTCCTGAAAGCAACTGAGCTCAATATGCCTTTTGAAGAAGTAAGTGCATCAAATTTTATCTTTCAATGACAAGTACATACAGGAGGAACAAACTGATGATGCTTCCTACCTGAAATGGTTCCCTCCTCACCCCAAGTCTCACCCAGAGTAGTTCTATCATCCTATAAACATGTTGCTTGAGTTGAAAGAAGAATCATGAGTTACTTCCATAGGTATTCCGCAGTGACTGTAACACGAAAACAGCTCTATTCATACATCTCTTCTTTTTCCTGCCTGCCCCCCCATTTTTATTGAAAGGAAAGAGCAGCCACATGGAAACCTTTCCATATCACATTTGTACATACCACCTTCTTTTCCATGAGTCAGAAAGCACAAAGAAATGCAAAATTAAAATACGAATATTTGAAAGGCGAGTATTTGTTGGATGATGAAAGCTGTATGGCAATTCAAAGTCAAATTAATAAGATCTGTTTTCTGTGGTTCTGATCTGTGGTTCAAGGACACAGCAGTACAACAGCACTAACACAGCCATATTACAATAGTTGCTTTTTTGGGTTTGTTTATTTTTTTCTTCGTATAACTTGTGCCTTTCTTATTATCTACCAATTATCTGGATTTTTACAGTCAAAATGTGACAAGGGATATATGTATCTGCCAAAAAACCTGCAAACAGAAACAGGTTTAGGGAGCCTACAAGGATGCTGGGGATGGACTCTTCATCAGGGACTGTAGTTTACAGGACAAGGGGTAACGGGTTCAAACTTAAACAGAGGAAATTTAGATTGGATATAAGGAAGAAATTCTTTACTGTGAGGGTGGTGAGGCACTGGAATGGGTTGCCCAGGGAAGTTGTGAATGCTCCATCCCTAGCGGTGTTCAAGGCCAGGTTGGATGAGGCCTTGGGTGACATGGTTTAGTGTGAGGTGTCCCTGCCCATGGCAGGGGGGTTGGAACTGGATGAACTTAAGGTCCTTTCCAACCCTAACTATTCTATGATTCTAGGTTTTATAAACAACCCCAACAATCATTCAGTTTCTCACTACTGATGAGGTCGCTGCTCTGCAGACATAAGCAGTACTTTCTCATGCTGTACATCAGAAATCTTGAAAAATTACTAAGGGATATGTGTGTCCGTGTAAAATAAAAATTAAACTCTTTAGACTGTATTTGCTCAGTATTTCTGCACAATTACTAACAGTTAATACTAGATAAATACCAAGTTTGTTCTTTAGTAGCTCTTGGGAATACATGGGAATAAAGAAATGGTACAGTATTATTCAAAAGCATAAAGTGCATCTAACTGATGAGGTTTCATAATTTCCAAACCAACTCTACAGAGAAAGGAGAACTGCTCTTCTACCTCCCTTTAAAGAAGAATGTTTTTCCCCTCCTTCAGCCAAACTATTGAGATAGAATGGTACTTCAAAGGCACTGATGCTGTTTTCTGCTTTTAAAAGTCTTTCAAGTGCTGCTATTTCTGTATCCCATTGGTTTGCTGCTTTAGTTTTGCATAAAAAGGAACAAGACTAGGTCATGGATGCAAAGAAACCCTGTGGCATAATGAAGAGAAGACCTGACCACTTTTATCTTCCTAATTAGTTTGTTATTAATGTCATACTGCAGTTCATAATGACAACTTTTGCTTCATAAATATATCTACACATACTAGAAAAACACAACTGAAAAATAACCTTGAAGAAATGTGGGTTCCTACAGCAATAACAATTGACAGCAAATAACTGTTACCCCATTACCTCATATTTTCAACAAATGCATTTAACATCACTATTTCTGTAGCCATGTAGCTATTTCATGTAGCCATTTCATGCAGCTGAGTGAAATCTTGCATCTGCAGTGTCTTATACTCAAAAAGCGACTCTTAGCTCGTAAAAGGCATACTAAACCCAAGCATGTTCAAAGCTGTAAACCAGGGAAAGATGGTCACAACGACACAAAGCTTACACTGGAACAAACCAGGTATTGCACTAGATACACTCTAAAGTGTCACAGCCTTAGTGTGACTCCTTCTTATTTTTCCCATATTAAGGAGTAGCACAAGAGGTGAGACTACTTGATTTGAGTATCAGCTCTATTGCATAATTAGTATATATGGCAAGGATTTGTGAGAAACATAAAAAAAGTCAGTAAATTGACACTGGAAAGTGTCCCCACAGGAAGAAAGTCCCTTTTAAAATACTAAATCTAGTATTTTCATTAGGAGATATTTTAATGATAAAATGCTATTAGTGTCACAGCTAAAAAAGCACATGAAAATTTATTTATTTGAGAAGCAGAGAAACATGTTTTGATTTGGATTAGATGGTTTAAATCATCAAAGTTTAACCTTTTGACAGCAAGCTGTCTGACAAGCCCTACTTAGCACTGCAGTCACTTGAAGCCTATACTATAGAAAGACATCTCTAGTAGAAAGACAGGAAGGTAACAGAAAGCAGTTATTCAAAGATCCTGGCATAAAGTCCTAAATAAAAACACAGGGCATACTTCTCCCTAAAAGGCTTTATACTGAAATGTGATAATCAGAAATATGCCCATATTTTACCCTCCTCTCCTCAGAAAAATTGTTCACAATCACAGCCAATTTATTTAGTGGTTCTGTCAATACAGCTATGAGGAAGTACAAAAGATTTGCTGTACTTAGAATGTACCACCTTCACTTCTTAAGTTTCAATTCCTTTAGCTCATGGAGTAGCTGGTGATAGAAAGGTGGATTACAGTTGGTCTTCTTACGAAGTCTTCTAGGCCATTTGCTCCCTACCCAGCTACTGCTAGTAACACCTCACCTTGTCTTCCTTTTCCCCATCAACCAGCAAATGATTCTCCAAACTAAGGCACTTAAACCTTTGGGAGATTGTAAAACTATTTTGGAAACATATAAAACCATTCTGAGACAAAGGCAGCTTAAGCAAGTTACTGTCACTGTTATAGAAAGCTTCTACATCTTGAAGCAGTTCAAATGCAACTCAAAGCTAAAGCAGAAGCAGTAATCTGTGGCATCTAAAAATGCAGTTGTGGTATCATTTGAGACTTAAGCTACAGTGTGTGTTACAAGGCATCATTATAGTGCTTTCTACCTACAGAAAAGTCTCTGATCTATCTTGACATTTAACAGTCAACTCTCATTTCAAAGAATTTCTAGCCACAAAGATTCAATGACACAAACTGGACTTCTTTACCTGGTTACAGGCTGTGCTTGCCTCACAGTGCTTTACAGAGCTGCCTTCCCTTTTGTATGATACGTTCTTATTATTCTGTTTATTCCCTGACCTTGCATTGATTACTTTCCTCCCACCAAGTTTCCAAGGCACCTATTGACAATGACAAGCAAAAGGATGATGGTAGGACCACTGCTTTTGATTTGGATTACAATTTTTAAGCATAAACTGATTCCAGTATTGGAGATACCAAAATACTTGAAATTAGTCAAAGGCTAGATTCCAGTTCTTTTAACAAGTCATGGGCTAGATTAGGTAGGAGATTTGGGTTCATTAACACCTTAACTACCATGCCTTATCATATTCAGGCTTTATGTCTAGTAGCATGTTTCTCATTTTCTTCTCAAAACTAGATCTTGAATGTGATTGTGCTGTATGGTGATGCTGCACAAAGATTTGTATAGATAAATATATTAAGATGAAACCACGATAAAGACCAAAATAACCTCTTGGCTGTCAAAGTCCCATCATGACCTGAAACTGTAAGTTAGAAAATAGCATCTCTGTTAGCAGGCTCAACATCCCTAACTTTCCTTTCAGAGGCAAGCTTACTGTTTGCTGGAATCCAGAAGACACCAGCCACCTTCTTTTTGAGCCTTTTAGGTCCTTTCTTCCAATCACAGTGTGCACAAGTGGTCCTTTCCAAGTCTGCCCTATTCCTTGCCTTGACATCAAGCCTGTTTCTGTATCTGTTTACAAAGAGGCTGATACTCTCATTTCAAAAAGTGTCCTAAGTGTTCTCAATGTAGGCCTCTAAGAATTTACACAGAAATACTTACACCATTGCAGCTGATCTCACTATTAACGTGTATGTACCTTCGTAATCTGAGCTTCATTTGTTTTGCTTATCCATGCCATTTCCTGTCTTCCTGTTCTCAACTTATGTTTCATTCTTTTAATAGAAAACAGCTTATGACTGAATGCCTAGAGGAATGAATCCTGAATGATGTGTGCTTTTGCACTTGTCAATCTTTTCCAGTCTTTAGCTCAAGATCTGATAATCTTTATATTTTAAATGCCAGCAGCATGCAGTTAGTACTATTTTGGTTTAGATGAACAATAGTGTTTAGAGAAGAATGAGAGAGAGGATTACTGGTTCCTGAGAGCTGCTGTCTATGAGAGATCTGACCTGCATGCCTACATCCACTGCTCACAATACGCAAGAGGAACTTGTAAATGTGCCACCGTATATTAATGGCCTAAATCCCAATCTTCCTGAATCTGCATTTTATTTTGCTTCTAGGAACATATTTTCTTCTTTTGCATCTTTCTCAGCTCATGCCCAACAACGTTTACTGCCTCCATACTGCAATGACTTTCTACCAACTGAAAATTTAGCCTCAAAATTTTCCTTGCACATTTGGTTTCATACAAACTATAGATTTCTAGCTCAAGTAGAGGGTTACTGATCTAGTTATGATTTTGTTTCTCTGATAGGACTAACATCACCTTCTCTGAACAGTTCACAGCTTGCTTCTATATGTGTATACCTTTGAGCATAACATCATAGCCTATGTGAAAGTGTGTGACTAAGACATACTAATCTATACTAATGCCTTGCAGCCCTGGGAACATACAGAACATCTGTAGTGCTATGTTTGCAGTTGGCTGTACTCCAGTATTTTAAATATGGTGATTAATTTAATTTCTGATTTGACCATTAATGAAATACAGTTCACTGTTCTAGGCTTAAGATACAACAATTAGAATTTTATTTTAGTACTAATAAAACCTTATTTGGGACTTATTGCCAGTAGCAAAAGCTAAGCTGAATTAATCTGCCTCTCTCTAACCCAGACAGCATAAACCATAATGATAGCTTTGAATCAGTCTGACTCAAGACTGATGCCATCCAGAGGGACCTCGACACGCTTGTGAGGTGGGCTGATGCCAACCTGATGAAGTTTAACCATGCCAAGTGCAAGGTCCTACACCTGGGTCGGAGCAATCCCAGGCACAGCTACAGGTTGGGCAGAGAAGAGATTCAGAGCAGCCCTGCAGAGAAGGACTTGGGGGTGTTGGTCAATGAGAAAATGAACATGAGCCGGCTGCAGTGTGCGCTCGCAGCCCAGAAAGCAACTGCAGCCTAGTCTGCATCAAGAGGAGCGTGACCAGCAGGTCGAAGGAGGTGATCCTGCCCCTCTACTCTGCTCTCGTGAGACCTCACTTGGAGCATTGTGTGCAGTTCTGGTGTCCTCAACATAAAAAGGACATGGAACTGTTCGAACAAGGCCAGAGGAGGCCACGAGGATGATCAGGGACTGGAGCACCTCCTGTATGGAGACAGGCTGAGAAAGTTGGGGCTGTTCAGCCTGGAGAAGAGAAGGCTGCGTGAAGACCTCATAGCAGCCTTCCAGTATCTGAAGGGGGCCTACAAGGATGCTGGGGATCTGAAGTTTACAGGACAAGGGGTAATGGGTTCAAACTTAAACAGGGGAAGTTTAGATTGGATATAAGGAAGAAATTCTTTACTGAGAGGGTGGTGAGGCACTGGAATGGGTTGCCCAGGGAGGTTGTGAATGCTCCATCCCTGGCGGTGTTCAAGAACGGGTTGGACAGAGCATCGGGTGCCATGGTTTAGTGTGAGGTGTCCCTGCCCATGGCAGGGGTCTTGGAACTGGATGATCTTAAGGTCCTTTCCAACCCTAACTATTCTATGATTCTAACTATTTTAATAGTTGTAAGAATGTTTCAAATGAGGAATATAAGTCCATGTTCTGTGTCAATGTTGTAATTGCAGTTCAAGTTTAAGAAATTGGAATTACTCTCATAGAAAGCAACAAAGAGAAAGCAGAATTACTTAATAACTTCTTTGCCTCAGTCTTTACTGCTAAGGATGTCTCCCAGGAGTCCCAGACTTCGGAGATAAGAAATGAAGGCCAGACAAAAGTAAGACTTCCCCCTGGTCATAGACAGTTGGGTTAGGGACAGGTTAGATAGACTTAACACCCATAAATCCATGGGCCCTGCTGGGATGCACCCATGGGTACTGAGGGAACTGGCAGATCTTGCTGTCCTGCCACTCTCCATCATCTTTGAAAAATCATGGAGAACAGGTGAGGTGCCCGATGACCAATGTCACTCCATCTACAAAAAGGGCGAGAAGAAGGATGGGGGAACTACCAGCCCGTCAGCCTCACCTCCATCCCTGGAGATACAGAAAACAGAACGGTAATTTCTTCCACTGGTATTTAATCAGCAACAGACTCTTTTTTTTGTTGGTGGTGGTTTTTTGTTTGTTTGTTTTTTGACAATCCTTTACTCTGTTCTTCCATTTCCCTTCTTCTCCCACAGAAAACAAGGTATTCCTCGTGTTTGGAATGTCATCTTCTTTGCACTGTTCAGACATTTACCTGTTTGGTAGGTGCAAAGTGAGACTGTCTACTTTGCACAGGCTTTAGTATGCAGAGCTCATGTTGTACACTGCTGAACAGCATGGAAGTAAAAACCCTGCATACTATTCCAGAGGAAAGTATTTTCTCTTAAACCATCGTGACTGACTCTTATTGCCAGACACTAACACAATTGTGCCCAAAACCACCCATCAAAACCAAAGAAATAGAGAAACAGATAAAACAACTCCTTTGAACATTCTGCTATGACATTGAAAATTAATTATATCTGCTCCTAGGTAGCTTGGGAACATACCCTCCTCTTTGCTGTCCCTCTGTCTAAAATAGCCCACAAGCTCATCAGAGCAGGGATCAGCCACTGAAAAGCACTTAATACTGTACAAATAATGCAACAACTCTCAAGGTCATAAGGTGAAAACAAGAGAGCTGGAAACATTGATATGAATGGGTACCTAAGTTGCCTTTATGAAGTAGAGATGATGAAAAGACAGCACGTCAAGATGGGAGCTGTGTGAGCACTGATACCTTTGAGGAGTAATGTGTTAAAAAAAAAAAAGAAAGAAAAAATATTTACACTAATTCTTATCCTTTAGCTCCTGAATAAAGAATTGTAGTGGTTCCATGATTCACTTAGGCCTTTCTGAGCTACTTCACAAACACACCTTACTCCCTGACTGCTTTTTCCTTCAAGTAAGTGCCTATCCTCATAATATATTTCTCAGCATAAATTGTATGCTGTTCTCCACAGCAGGCATCAGCACTTAACTGGATCAACAAGTAAAGCAACACACTTGTTCACACATATTCAGTTGAGGTAGGTTGAAAATGCTCTTCAGAACCAGGGAAAGTAAGATTTCTGGACCTCTTTTGTATGTGCTATCACACATATAAGACTGTCGACATACTTTAGAAAGGTAAGTGGGAATTTTCCATTAGCATTCTACCATTTGGAAGTTCAATTGTTTGAAGAGGCAAGAAAAATAAGGAGAAGCAGAAAGAAATCAACTGATTTTGTGAACTGACCTACAGTATACAATTTAGATAATCCAAGCCCAAATCTTAAGCCACGTACTGACTTTAAGCATTATAAATGTTAGTCATTATGCATTACTTCAAGTCTCCTCTTGTAGAGCTGATAAAAAATGCTTATAATGTATTTGAAAGTTACTACTTTCTTCTCATGTGGGGTGACAGGCAAGCACCTTGCTCACAAACAACTACTGGTGCTAGAACACACCAACACTTATTCAGAGAGGTCCAAGCTACTACCGAGCTCATGGGCAATCTCCTCTGTAGGAGATTCTCTGGCTGATCAGAGCACGGACATTGCTTTACTGAATCCCATTAAAGCAAATGCTGCCCACTCAAAATCAGTAGGTCATATTTAGGTATTAGTACCATTATGGTCCAACACAGAGGTAAGTTTAAACTGACCAAAGCAAAAAGAAAACATCCCTTTGTTGTGACAAGAGTTTTTTTTGACTAAATTTATAAGGTTTCTGCAACTCAAAGTTGAAAGCATACAGTGGAGATGCTCTCTTTTGCTAAATATTTACCAAGACCATCAATAAAAACCAGAAGCAATCTAGAAAACATAAGAAAAATGAAAGAAGTGACTCTGAAGTTAAAATGGGGATTAAAATGCAAGTAAGACCTGACAGCAGCAAAAGGAGGTAACACCACTGCTCTGCTGGTCAGAGACGTTTACACAGGTTTTTAGGAAAGCTCACAGTGAACCAGTCTGTTGGGGGCTGAACATGCACAGGTTCTCACTGGTGAACTGAGCATGCTGGAGTGTCAGTTCAAGTATCCAGCAAATGTATTTGGCAAGTAACGTGCTGCTATCCCACAACTATATGTTAGGATTTAAACATGCTGCAAAAGCTGCTGCAAAATTATTATTCATCTATTGAGTACATTCTCTCTATTATAAAGATTCAGCAATGCACTGGAGAAATCAACCATTTCTTAAAATGTGCTTAAATATAATCAATAAGAAAAATATTTTACAAAACATAATTTGACATGGATTAATCAATAAATAAGACAATCAAGTAGAATATGTTTCAGATGCAAGTGCAGAGACCAGAAAACTACTGGAAAGCCCTTGTGACAGAATTCAGAGTATTCTTAATACTCTCCATCAGTTCTGACAAAGAGCTGACCGGTTTGTCTGTAATGTAGGAAAGATTACTGCATTTCTCTTAATGAACTGCTTTATTAAAAATGTGAACACAATCCTTCTCCCTTGATTCAGAAGAAGAAAGTCTGAAGTAATAAATGTAATCCTACAACCTGTACCTAAGTTGTGGTTTAACCTCGCAGGCAGCTAAACACCGTCCAGCTGCTGGCTCACTCTCCCTCCCCAGTGAGATGGGGGAGATGATTAGGGAAAAAAGATTCATGGGTTGAGATAAAGACAGTTTAATGGACAGAAAGGGAAGGGAAAATAATAATGATAAAAAAATTTAGAGTATATAAAACAAGTGATGCACAGTGCAATTACTCACCACCCACTGACTGATGCCCTGCCAGTGCCAGATGTGAACTGACGTCCTATATCACAGGATATGCTTTGCACTGGACAGAGTAATTTTTACCAAGCTGACCAACTACTAAATTACTGAACTACAGTTTATCAATTTCAGCTCTCAGTTTAACAAACTCCTTTTTTTCCTGTTTCTTTTATAGGAGCAGTCCATTTTGACATGGCTTCAGTTCTAATTCATGGGAACAAGATCAAAACCCAGCAATATCAAGGTAATCAGAATCATTTGATGTTCACTCTGAGACTAAATAATCTCAGATTAACACATTCATGCTAAAGGGGCATCCACATATTTTGAAATTTATTTTTTTTTGTTAAACACAACTAGTACCAAAGTGTTTTAAATGATCCTGGGGCACCAACAATTTGCAGTTTATCTGCTGGCTTCCAGCGACTACCTAATGGGTAATTAGATGCTGAAACTTCCAGGGACTTAGAAAAATAGTCTACATGTTAATTGCTTTTATGAGTCCTTTAATGTGATTTGGGGACAGAAAGAATTTTGGACTGTCTCTGAATAACAACATTACAAGCAGCAAGCTTAATTTCTTTCTCTTTTTCTCCCAGACATTTCTTAGAGGCTTCCCTCCTCCCTGTACACTGTGTGTGTATATATATATATATATATATCTATGTGTGTCTATATCTATATATATATATATGGAACACTAGATTTTCACCCCTCCCCATCAAGAGACAAATATTTTCCATCAATTATTCATTGTAGGAAAAAATTTTGTCTCTTCTTTCTTGTTTAGCATCTTTCGTTGTTTGGGTCTTTTTTTTTGAGAAATTATAACTGAAAAAGGACCTTCGCTTTCTTTCTCCTTCCAAATCTTCCCATAGATTCCCCTCCCGAAGATCTTTGACTTTCCCTTAGGATGGGGAACCCTGAGCCATCTCATCTTGCCCTCAACAGACTGACAGTGGTGAATCTTCTGGCAACAAAACTGCTACTGCTAAAACACAGACTGCTAAAGGCTTGGCACTGAATGCTGCCTATAAACACCTCAAGAAGCGAGGTGAATGTTCTAGTGTCGGTCTGTTAAAAGCTGAATGTTTGTGTGATTTAGTTGAGAAAACTTTGAGTGAATTTGAGAAAGTGGAAAACAAAAAGGAAAAAAAAAAAAAAAAAAAAAAGGCACCCAGAATATTCAAAATTAGCAGGGAAATACAGAAACACAAGAACTTCCAGAACATTACATCTACACTGTATCTTGTCCTCACCAGCAACAAGCATGTCTAGGAAAAAGTATAACAATGGGGCAAGTATATATTTAGCTTTGCCTTCAAAATTTCTATAGTCTACACCAACTTAAGCTTCTTGAAAGAATACCACACAGAATTTTGTAGTCAGAAGGGGAAAAAAGCATAAGAAGAAAAAGAACTTACACAAGGAAATAAATCACATGGCTTAGGGAAAAAAAGTAAATAATGGAAATGTATATACATGCTGCTAACCTTTAAGTGATGCTCTCCACTTTGACCCCCCAGATAAAAATTTTGAACTGGAATTCTTCTGTTTCTCTCAATCATTCACATGTATTGACTACAGCAGAATCCAGAAAGTTCACAAGTTCCCATAAACTTACAAACTTCTCTAACCGTCAACTGTAATACTGATACAAGTCAACTGCAGGAGAGTGAGGTACAAGCAACAGAAGTTTCAGAGCAGATCATCACTGAAACTCGTGAGCACAAGAAAGAAGAAAAGCCCCCATCAGCAAAGAGATTTTTCTGTTCTGTTACACTTTGGGGGATGTAACATGGAGTGTAAGTAACACAATTTTTCTGAAACATTTGCATGATGATGTTACTCAAGTATAGATTCCCCTCTTTGAAAGCCCGATGTAAATCTGAGCATATTAAGTGCTATACTTATCATGTCTTCCCAAACAATTATCTTTAATCACAGAATTCTTGAAGGGAAGAAGAACTACCAAGAAGCAGTCTATGCTATTGTGAGTAACAGGCTTCTGGACTGTTAAAGTCTTAGCTCTCAGAAAAACCTATAAAATAAGAAACTGCTTCCAGCACATACATAAAGAGCCCAGTTGAAAGTGGTAGATCGATTCTCTTCAGAGAATGTTTAGAAGGGAAGCGAAAGGAGGAGGGTTGATGCACGATTCCTGACTCGAGTCCAGCACTTACTGGAATGAAAAAACTTCAGTATTACCAATGATAATTTGTGCCCAAATGGTTTGACTGAAAGCACAGGGTAACCCCTACCAAATGTGTCATGAAGAGTAGAATTACTAGCCTCAGGACTACATAAAAACATGTGGAAATGAGTGCTTTGCTTGGAGAGTGTACAGGGGAATGATTAATCAACACAGCTCTTCATTATAAGAGGAGATGCAGGAAAGCAGATGCTGGTTGGCACGAGGATGGAGAACACTTTCGCACTCAGGAACTCTACAAATGGAAGAAGCAGCCTGAACTCTGGTTCCTGCCCCTATGATTCCACATGATCAGTTGACATAACAGTCCTCTTGCTTTTTAAAATTCAGTTTAATCCCACTTTCTCAAGAATTCCTGCTCATGATCCTACTGCCACTTAGGTACAACTCTGATTTAGTTAAATGGCATTGTTACTACAGAGATATTTAAGTAACAGTAAGAAAACCAGAAAGAGCAGATTACCAACATATGTAATTGTCCAAAGCAGCCAGACAGATCTTTCTGCAAAAGTGGTTATCAAAATTTAGAGTACAATATATTATTGTATTACATCCACTACTGGTGAGCTGCAATCAGGCTTGGTGCAAGTTAGTAAAAATCAGAGCAAGAAAGATTTATAATTAAACTAATCAAAATCTTACAGGCAGTATAATAAGTACTTCTGAATTTTTGATGTGGCATGCTGATTCCTAAATTTTGAGAACTACTGCTCTACGTGACACAAGCACCCTGGTGGGTTCCATCAAATAAAAGTCTGTATCTTAGAAAGCTCAATTCCTTAACACAAATCTAGATGCCAGACTATAGAGGCCAATGTGCACAGCTAAATGAGAAAGGAACCTTTGTGAAAAGAATTTTAGGGCTCTAAGACTGTATCATGTCGTGCAGTCTTTTGAAATGACAATAATCCACGTGCTTAAGAACACTTTTTTGCTAAACATACAAAGAAAACCCCTCCACACCCAACAGAGAAAAGGGTTCCCTCAAAAATTCTGTCAAAATAATTTCTTAAACAACAACAAACCCACAAACTTTTCTTTCTGTAGCTTCCTAATAGGATGTCACATCAGTCTGTTTATTCTGACAGGGTCAAGTATTCATTCTATAACCTGCCAACACAAATGAAATCATTTGATATTGCTACATACCAAATTTTAGCATTTTAGTTCTACAATTTTTACTTCATTTGGTGGAATTAAGATGCTCTAACCATTTAAATGTGTACCTGATCTCAGAGTTGGACACGTAAATAATGGTAGTTAGTATTATCTTCAAAAAAACCCATTCAGTACACTCCCTGGCATACACAGAATTCAACTACATATACCAAAAAAAAAAAAAAAAACTTTTCTATAAATACTTCTTAAGTATTTTTAATTACCTTAGATCTAAAAGCTACACTCCCTCTTCACACAGAAGCGTCACTGACTGCTTTATCAAACAAGCCTGGAAATAGATTGGGAAAGGCAGCTGTGCCAACTCTATTGAGGTCAAGTGGATTGAAGTCTGCTTGTGCTATGTGAATCATACATTGGCAGATGAAAAGACATGCCTTTTACCATCTGTAAATTTTACTGTGCCAGATTTTGGCTGCCATGCAACCTGAAGTATTTACTTCCCTGAGGTACACAGAAAGAAGAAAGGAGAGAAGTCTTTATCTAGATTTGAGCCACAGCATGAGATAAAATCAGTTTATGCCACAGTTTAACAGTTTAAACTTAAGCACTGAAGTAACTTTCTCATCCATATAGAGATGTTCTGATGAAAACAAAACCCCACCAATTGTCTCTTGCTGTCTCTGTGGTTTCCTTTTTGCATTTTAGAAGAAAACAAATACGTGAATTTTTACAATGGCCTTGAAAATGCCATTTCACTAAAACTGAAGGTACATACAAATGTCTGGTCCTTTCAGGGCTTGTAGTCTCAAAAGACCATTGCAAATGCAAATAGCTATAGTTGTTACTGAGGAAACAGAAACAATGAGAGGAATAAGAATGGCAGTGAGGACAAGAAACAAGATACGTGACAGAAATGATTTGCCTTGCAACAGGAAAGCTTGAATCTACATCTGTTTTGCAATAAGTCATGTGGTAGACTATGGATAACTTCAATCAGCTCTATAAACCTCACTGTCTATTCGAAATTACCATGACTTATACTCTGCCCAGAAATAGTATACAATGGTGCAGCAAAATACCTTTGGCATATTCATATTTTTGTCCCATTGCTCCTCCCGTTAGTTTTTAATCCACTCCATATTACACCCGTATTTCTCCAAAATCTATATTGAATAAACTGTTATATTTTCCCTGTATCTGTCTGATTTTTAAGGAAAAGGATTTCTTTCTTGGTTAATCAGATGTCTACTAAAGCCAGAATGGTACAAACAGCATTTACATTTTTGCATTGTTGCCTTCCACTTGGCACTAGCACAAATGAGGAGAAGTTTAAAATTGAAAGTTGAAAAAACCCAACAAACACACCACAAAACATGAGTTTAAAAGTACACAAAAGGCAGCTGTGGGGACGTGTTTCTCTTGTTGCTCTCATTTCAGCTTGATTTCTCTTTTGTAATTTTACCTTGTTTTCCTGTGTTTAGCTTCAAGAGCCACAAACTTCTATCTGAAGAATTAAGTTGGATGGAGAATGTAAAATTTAAGTGAAATGTAAGAGAATTAGAGAAATTCTGAAGATTAGCTGCAATTTTGATCAAATGTATTGTAAAATGGAAGAAATTCCTTCATAGATTTGTAAGAAGCAAACCCCACCATTTCTGGAACAGAAGGAGGAAAAGCAACAAAGCATGCCACAGAGATAGTTATTGTGGAAAACCCTTTAAGCAAATGCAAATCTGGCAGAATGAAACTAATGAATATAGGGAAAAAAGGATGAAACATGAGATTCACAGATAAGATTTAAAATCATGCTTTTCATCTAGCTAAAGTCACTTTGATACTTACTGAGAACAAAAGAGATGCTGAACTGCAAGGACTTCTCTTCCTTCTGTTCTCAGAGCATCTGGTGCCGTAAGCAGCATCGAAAATACTGAACATCTAGAAACTTTAAGAAATTCCAATATCTTCCAAAACTAGGAAGATTTGAATTGTGAGACTGTGGCTACTGAAAAGCCCAAGACCCCTTCTCTCAAGACCATCCCCACCGAACAACATTAACTTTTCTGTTCCAAAAGTGTTTCAATGCTGCAATATATCTTTACATAAGTGCAAACTGCCTTCAGAGCCTTGGCTGCAGCTCTCCTGGACCAGGTTCACCACTCGGACCTATTCTCTTTTGTTTTTACCAGGGACAACGACAAGAAAGCAGAACTGTCACACATGCACAGAGTTTGCAAATTACTTACATATGTTAGAGGTGCAAATATTTTACAGGATAGACACGTAAAGGTACCACACATGCATATGCATTATCTTGCTGTACTGCATGCAAGTCAATCTGTTTGCAGATCTTTTCTAGAAGTAACCATTACAATGCACACTAACGGACACAAGTCCACTACGGTAGAGGGAATGGACTAAACACCTGAGCTCTGATTTCTATTCTTTTCAGTTAAACTCCCCTTTTTGCTGGAACATGGATCACCTGCTCCACCATGCATACTTCTCCATTATTAATTTGTTAGCTTGCTCGAATCACAGTTGAAAACCTTTCAGCCTTGGTTTGCAGCAATAAATTCAACTGACAGCTGAAATTTGGAACGCTCACTTAATATTGATTCTGAATGTAATAACAAGCGACATGACCTTTTGGAGGATGTAAAATATGGCTGCCACAACATCTGTGCCACATTTCTTGCTGTGTAGTAATATGCTGTAACAGCATGGAGCTGGCACTGAAGTTAAGCTTTATTATCAAGCAGATCACTCCATCTCACTGGCTTCATCAAACCTCCCCCCACCAAATCTTACTCCTCATCCTACCCCCAAAATGCTTCCCACATGTAGAACTTCAGCACATATCACTCTAAGACCTAATTTATCCTGCAGTAAGAAAAGAGATACTGGACTACGAAAAGAGCCCCCCTCTCTGTCAGACATGCCAATTCCAGCAGACTGAAAGTCTGAATGTCTTTAGTCAGGGAGGAGAAGGGATTTTACATCAAGTATCCTAAACAAATATCTACCAAGTCACACTGTTTACAGTTATCTTTCTACATATGAGAAAATACCTTTACATCTTTCCTTCCATTCTGACAAAAATAACACATCAATACCATTTTCATGTGCTCTGACACCACGGACACCATTTTCATTTAGCATTACCCCAGGATACCTTGAACTAATTTTGCTAGTCTGGATGCAGCTTGGCTCCTTTCAGTCATTTCCTTTGAAGTGTTGGTATCTTTAAAATATAGTCTAAGTAGGCAGAATATCATTTTCTCTATTTTTAAAAATCCAATTTAAATAACTTCAAATTATCCAAGCAATCTAACCAAGTTCAAAACCCGGAACTTTGCTACAGAAAACACCCTCCCCACACGTTATAAAGAATGTCTTACGTATCTCCTGACTTCTTCCATAAACTGAAATATCTAATCCCTTTATCCTTATGAACAAAACCTCTTTTATCTCTTAATGAAAAGTAAACATAATGAAGCAGATCTTTACCATGACATTTTCAGTTCGTATTTTGTGATTTGAGTTTCTACACTGCCAAATACTTGGTAGCAGCTAAAATTTTAAATGCTTTGAAATTTACTGTTCAAGAAAAATGAAAAACCTTCCTAGTTTACACTTAAATAAAGGTTACACAGGAAATAACTCTTGGCACTCTCAAAAATTGGGTATAATATCAAAAATATGAAAATATTTGCTTTTTAAAAATCTTAGTAGACCATCCAACACAAGCTTTGCTAGGTCTATATACCTGTAGCAGCCCTGTGGCCATTAGAGATGTAACCTGCATCAACCAGGGAGCTCTTCTGCTAGTGAATGCTTTATAAAAAGTTACAAAGACAAAACACTGACATTTATATAAAAATATGCAAAATATATTAAAATATTTCTTGGATGTAACCCTGGGATAGTGGGAACAGATTCCCAGTATGTAAGCTTCAGAAGGCATTAAACGCCCTCGTATACATGTACTGACACATACTATTCCCACATATTACATTTAAGAAATATATGTATGTTTGAAATCAGCACACTTCAACTGCATGGCAGTTGTTCTCGAGGGGCAGTAGGACAAGGGGTAATGGGTGTAAACTGGAGCATAGGAGGTTCCATGTGAACATCAGGAAAAACTTCTTTACAGTGAGAGTGACAGAGCACTGGAACAGGTTGCCCAGGGAGGTTGTGGAGTCTCCTGCGTTGAAGATATTCAAGGCCTGGCTGGACAAGTTCCTGTGTGATGTACTCTAGGTTACCCTGCTCTTGCAGGGGGGTTGGACTAGATGATCTTTTGAGGTCCCTTCCAACCCTTGGGATTCTGTGATTCTGTCCTAGATGATGGAATCAGTTGAAGTATGAGAGAGTGCCATACACTCACAACTTTGGGACAGATTTCTCGCTATGGAACTGTATTGGACTACAGTTTAACTGCATAACCAGGCTTTGGAGTTTTAAATAGTACATACCAAAACAGTTGTGGTTAGTCTCAATAGTTTCAAACATGGCTTCCTTAGAGGCTTAAAATCTACTGCTTCTCTGCACCACAAGCCTAGCTGCTCTCTTTACCAAGCTGCTAATGTGGCATTGCTTCCTTGCACCCTTTGAGGCATCACGAAGAGCAGAGGTAAACAGCCACCAACTGGATTACTCCTACCTTCTCAGCTAAGACAGAATTCAAAACTAATCTGATTATACGTAGATTATGAGACACTAAGAATCTTTTCGCAGCAATTACGAAGCTTCCACACGTAAAAAAGGGCATTTTATTTAGCACTGGGCTAATCTATCAAGTGGCAAGCTTCAAAGGGAATGTTGGGGGGAAATAAACAAACAAAATCCCATAAAGTAAGTTTATAAAGCAAGGATATTTCTTTTTTTATTGAACTGTGAAGAATTATTTCAGACTTTAAAATGCAGTGAAGGTCTTTGAAGTAAAATACAATTTCTCCTTTGGGCTTTCAAAGCTTAACTCCCAATGATTCAACTTCGGTAAATTCTAAAAGGCTCCAGAGCAGCAGTGGGAAGTGCTGTCACTGTTTCTGATACACAGCTCAAAACCGAGGGCTCTGGCTGGTGAGGGTGGAGGGATGACAGGCTAACTAGTAGTGGCTGACACCTGCCTTACAAATTTATAGCCAAGATTCTGGGACAATTACATTTATGCTTTTCAAATTGCAACTGAATTTGTGAGACAAACAAATATGAGCTACATATTTACAGATAAAACAAGGCTGAAAATGAAAACCGGAAGTAATACAGTGTAATGCATATTTGCTCATGCACATCTGTAAAACTAGATTTTTATGTAAGCTGTCAGTGAATATATTAACATAGCTGTAGGAGTACAAGCATGCAATGTGGAGTGAAACTCAAAAGTAAGAAGGGAGCTATAAGTGGAAGAGGGGTGCAAGAGGGGAAAGCACAAGAGGTACGTTCCATGTTCCTGCTCAGAAACAAGGGCATTCAGGTGTCTGAACACTGGTGCTGAGTTAGGGCAACAATCAGGAAGAAACTCAAGTTCACTCATAAATGTGTGATATGATTCCAGAGAGGGACTCTTCATCAGAGATGGCAGCGATAGGACAAGGGGTGGGGTTCAAACTGAAACAGGAGAAGTTCAGGTTAAATACAATGAAGAAGTTCTTTACTGTGATGCTGGTGAGGCGCTGGCACAGGGTGCCCAGAGAAGTGGTGAATGCTCCATCCCTGGCAGTGTTCAAGGCCAGGTTGGACAGGGCTTGAGCAAGTGTCTAGTGTGAGGTGTCCCTGTCCATGGCAGGGGGTTGGAACTGGATGAGCTTAAGATCTTTTCCAACCCAAACCATTCTGTGATTCTGTGATCTTGGGTTGCCAAGAGTACTGAAAAAAAATTATGGATACTGCCATAAGGAGACATTCACTTGTGAAAAATCACTGCCATGGGGGCAAGTCCTTGCTAATGTTATGCTTACCTAAGAAAGGCCAGAAAGAGAACCTAGGGAACTACAGACTGATCAGTCTCACCTAGAATGATGCCCAGAGAGAATTTCAACTATTTCTCTTTGGAAGCCTTTTCCAAGAATATCAATGACAAGAAGATAATCAGGAATAGTTAACCTGAATTTACCAGAGGGCAAATCATGCTTGACCAAAATGATTACATTCTATGATGAAACGACCAGCTACGGAAACAAGGGGAAAGCAATCAATGTTGCACTTATTTTTTAGTGAACCTTTTGACACCGTCTTCCACAGTATTCTCAACTGCAAGCTGCAGAAATATTGTTTGGACAAATGGACCTTTTGGTGAACCAAAAACTGGCTGAATTGCTGGGCTCAAAGGGCAGGAATTAATGATTCAGTGTTCTGCTGACACCAAACAGCAAGCAAAATACTGCAGAGGTACTACAGTCTCTATTACTCAGTATCTTCATCAGACACATGTACAATGAGAGAGATTACACTGTCAGCATCTTCTTGGATAGCGTTAAATTGCGCAAGTGGCTGACACAACTAATCAGAGCATTTCAATCCAGAGGAACCTTTAAACTCCAGGAACGGCCCACTGAGGGCTCACAATGTTTTGCAGGGAAACAAATTGTTCTCCAAAGGTGGTGGAATAATCCCAAGCACCAGTCCAAGCTGGGAAGTGACCAGCTGAGTGGCAGAGCTACTAAAGTCTCCTTTCTTTAGTTCTACTCTCTGACCTGAGCCTTTGCAACCAAGTGAGAACTCTCTTTGTTGCTCTCAGTAAGCAAATGAAAAATAAATGAACTACAGTTTTCAACTATCATATTAGGAATACAGTGGTGTGCAGGTTGGTTTGGAAAAACAAAATCATTAAGCCCAATTAGTTCTTGCCCTTTATAACAATCGATTAGAAAATACCAGTTTCAGCAATACCCAGCAGTCATAGCATCACAGAATCATAGAATATTTAGAACTGGAAAGGACCTTAAGATCATCCAGTTCCAACCTCCCTGCCATGGGCAGGGACACCTCACACTAAACCATGGCACCCAAGGCCTCATCCAACCTGGCCTTGAACACCGCCAGGAATGGAGCATTCACAACCTCCCTGGGCAACCCATTCCAGTGCCTCACCACCCTCACAGTAAAGAATTTCTTCCTTATATTCAATCTAAACTTCCCCTGTTTCAGTTTTAACCCGTTACCCCTTGTCCTGTCACTACAGTCCCTGATGAAGAGTCCATCCCCAGCATCCTTGTTCCATGTCCTTTTGTTCCAGTTCCATGGCCTTTTTATGTTGAGGACACCAGAACTGCACACAATGCTCCAAGTGAGGTCTCACGAGAGCAGAGTAGAGGGGCAGGATCACCTCCTTCGACCTGCTGGTCACGCTCCTCTTGATGCAGCCCAGGATACGGTTGCTTTCTGGGCTGCGAGCGCACACTGAAGCCGGCTCATGTTCATTTTCTCATCGACCAACACCCCCAAGTCCTTCTCTGCAGGGCTGCTCTGAATCTCTTCTCTGCCCAACCTGTAGCTGTGCCTGGCATTGCTCCGACCCAGGTGTAGGACCTTGCACTTGGCATGGTTAAACTTCATCAGGTTGGCATCAGCCCACCTCACAAGCGTGTTGAGGTCCCTCTGGATGGCATCCCTTCCCTCCGGCGTATCAACCGAACCACACAGCTTGGTGTCATCGGCAAACTTGCTGAGGGCGCACTGAATCCCACTGTCCATGTCACTGACAAAGATGTTGAACAAGACCGGTCTCAACACCGATCCCTGAGGGACACCACTCGTTACTGGTCTCCAGCTGGACATCGAGCCATTGACCACAACTCTTTGCGTGCAGCCATCCAGCCAGTTCTTTATCCACCCAGTGGTCCACCCATCAAATTGGTATCTCACCAATGCAGAGACAAGGATGTCGTGTGGGACAGTGTCAAAGGCTTTGCACAAATCCTGGTATACGACATCAACTGCTCTGCCCCTGTCCATCAGTTCTGTAGCCCCATCATAGAAGGCCACCAAATTGGTCAGGCAGGATTTCCCCTTAGTGAAGCCATGCTGGCTGTCACCAACCACCTCCTTGTTTCTCATGTGCCTTAGCATGCCTTCCAGGAGAATCTGCTCCAAGAGTTTGCCAGGCACAGAGGTGAGACTGACTGGTCTGTAATTCCCCGGGGCATCCATTTTCCTCTTCTTGAAAATGGGGGTTATATTTCCCTTTTTGCAGTCATTGGGAACTTCACCTGACTGCCATGATTTTTCAAATACAATGGCCAGTGGCTTAGCAACTTCATTCACCAGCTCCTTCAGGACCCGCGGATGGATTTCATCAGGTCCCATGGACTTGTGTACGTTTAGGTTTTTAAGATGGTTTCGAACCAGATCCTCTCCTACACTGGGCGTAAGGTCTTCATTCTCACAGTCCCTTCGTTCACCTTCCAAGACTTGGGTGGTGCAGTCAGAGACTTTGCCAGTGAAGACTGAGGCAAAGAAGTCATTAAGAACCTCAGCCTTCTCCAAATCCAGGGTAGCCAGTTCTCCCGATAGCTTCCGGAGGGGGCCTACGTTGTCCCTAGTCTGTCTTTTACTCGCTACGTACCTATAGAATCCCTTCCTGCTATCCTTAACATCCCTAGCCAGGTTCAATTCTAACTGGGCCTTAGCCTTCCTCACCTGGTCCCTAGCTTCCTGGACAACATCTCTGTATTCTTCCCACTCCGCCTGTCCTTGCTTCCACCTTCTATAAGCCTCATTTTTCCTTTGAATTTTCCTCAGCAGCTCCTTATCCATCCAAGGAGGTCTCCTGGCCCTCCTGCTGCAGTTCCTTCTAGTTGGGATGCAACACTCCTGAGCTTGCAGTAGGTGATCCTTGAATATCAACCAACAGTCTTGGGCCCCCCTGCCCTCTAGGGCTCTATCCCATGGAACCTTACTAAGCAGGTTCCTGAAGAGGCCAAAGTCTGCTCTCTTGAAGTCCAGGGCAGTGAGCTTGCTGCACGTTCTTCTCACTGTCCTGAGGATCTCGAATTCGATCATCTCGTGGTTGCTACAACCAAGGCTGCCCTGGTTTCCAACCAGCCCTTCCCTGCTGGTGAGCACGAGGTCAAGCATGGCACCTCTCCTTGTTTGCTCCTCTATTACTTGCAGAAGGAAGTTGTCTTCCACACAACTGAAGAACCTCCTGGATTGCTTGTGCCGGGCCGTACCTTCACTCCAACAGATGTCAGGGTGGTTGAAGTCTGCCATGAGAACAAGGGCCTGTGAGCTGAGAATTCTTATGTTTACTTCAAAGACCCAACAATTGCCTTGGTAGCTTTTTAGTATTAGATGCAATAAAAGACACAAGGACTTGCAGTTAAGCACCACAGCACTTGTTTCCAGTCAGGCAGCTGTGATTCTCCATAGATAATATGGCAAGAATTAGAAAACTGAGAAGCCTAAGTAGAAACAGCAACCTTGAATTGGTCAACAGGAGGCATGAGGCATATGAAAGCATCCAAATCCCACCCTAGCTCTACTTCTCCTGAAAGCCCAGGTACACAAGTCAGTGTCGTACGATGCACCATGGTTCATCTTGGATGCAGACTTTTGAATGTTTAAATTTACAAGCCTGGAATACTTAATCTAAAACCCTACCTACAAAAATGGGGTGTTTCTGAAAACAAAATAAAAAGTGCAAATAGGCAGTTCAAATATAATCATAAATAAAATGTACTAATAACCATGAGATATAAAACTACATGTATTTTATACAAAACAAGTAACCCTGGCCCTAAAGAATAATCTTTATATTTTCATCAAAACATGTGCATAGGCGAATCTAAAATTAACTATTCACAACAACAATTTAAACCTAAATTCCATGGATGCCATCCATGCAAATTCATCATCCATAGGACTAACTTTGCTACAGAAAGCTTTAAATTCATCATAAAATGGGAGCAAATTTAAAGTAGTGTAAGTGCCACTAAAAGTGGCACTACCTGGACTTGTGCAAAGCGTTCGACACTGTCCCACATGACATCCTTGTCTCTAAATTGGAGAGACATCAATTTGATGGGTGGACCACTGGGTGGATAAAGAGCTGGCTGGATGGCTGCACGCAAAGAGTTGTGGTTAATGGCTCGATGTCCGGCTGGAGACCGGTAACAAGTGGTGTCCCTCAGGGATCGGTGTTGAGACCGGTCTTGTTCAACATCTTTGTCGGTGACATGGACAGTGGGATTGAGTGCGCCCTCAGCAAGTTTGCCGATGACACCAAGCTGTGTGGTTCGGTTGATACGCCGGAGGGAAGGGATGCCATCCAGAGGGACCTCAACACGCTTGTGAGGTGGGCTGATGCCAACCTGATGAAGTTTAACCATGCCAAGTGCAAGGTCCTACACCTGGGTCGGAGCAATGCCAGGCACAGCTACAGGTTGGGCAGAGAAGAGATTCAGAGCAGCCCTGCAGAGAAGGACTTGGGGGTGTTGGTCGATGAGAAAATGAACATGAGCCGGCTTCAGTGTGCGCTCGCAGCCCAGAAAGCAACCGTATCCTGGGCTGCATCAAGAGGAGCGTGACCAGCAGGTCGAAGGAGGTGATCCTGCCCCTCTACTCTGCTCTCGTGAGACCTCACTTGGAGCATTGTGTGCAGTTCTGGTGTCCTCAACATAAAAAGGACATGGAACTGTTCGAACAAGTCCAGAGGAGGCCACGAGGATGATCAGGGCACTGGAGCACCTCCCGTATGAAGACAGGCTGAGAAAGTTGGGGCTGTTCAGCCTGGAGAAGAGAAGGCTGCGTGGAGACCTCATAGCAGTCTTCCAGTATCTGAAGGGGGCCTACAAGGATGCTGGGGATGGACTATTCATCAGGGACTGTAGTGACAGGACAAGGGGTAACGGGTTCAAACTTAAACAGGGGAAGTTTAGATTGGATCTAAGGAAGAAGTTGTTTACTCTAAGGGTGGTGAGGCACTGGAATGGGTTGCCCAGGGAGGTTGTGAATGCTCCATCCTTGGCGGTGTTCAAGGCCAGGTTGGATGAGGCCTTGGGTGGCATGGTTTAGTGTGAGGCATCCCTGCCCATGGCAGGGCAGTTGGAACTGGATGATCTTAAGGTCCTTTCCAACCCTAACTATTCTATGATTCTATGATTCTAATTCAGAAAGCAGCGGTGGTACACACCAAGCAATACGTTTCCTAACACAATACTAAGGGTGCTGTGCCATAGTCATTATAGCGCATGATGTTTAAACCCTATTCCAGCATGCACCTAGGACCAACAGACATTTCCTTCAAGTACTGTATTTCCCAACCTGACATCTGTTTTACCGAGATGTCAGGTACAGACTCTGTCATGAGGCTTTCTTAAGGGACACAGAAAATCAACAAGTTCAAACAACATTTAATACAAGTTCATAACTACAATTTGTCTTCCAGACCCAAAGGTAAACACCTGAAACAAACCAAAACCAAGCCACTGAAAATGCTTCTTCAAAGAATTCACAGCTAAATTTCAGGAGAGTCACCTTCAGAAAAGCTCAAGAATGTTTATTTGCCTCTGTGCTGTCTTCAAGCTGCAAGAAATTCCACCAGAAGAATTTCCATGCATTAGCTTCAATGCTGGTTGCAGAAGCACAACTGTGGCGATGTATCCCAGCACAGTACTACTTCAAGTACTATGAGGATACCATGTCTGTGGTCAAGATTTGTTTAAAAATAATCTTTAAATGACAACTGCAATAAACGCTGTTGCCCAGAAGTATTTTAATAATGCATATTAACTCCTCAATTTTATAACTCCATTTCCAGGTTAGCAATGCTGTTGCTTTAGAAATTGTTTATTTGCCATTGTTAAACCTATCTAACACAAAAGCTAAGCCAAGGGAAGATTACAAATAGGGTTAAAGTTTCTTGCTCAGTTTCTTGAGCATATTTGCAAGCTGAGACAAGTCTTGGGAATATCCAGATCTGGGCTATGTGTCCAAAGAGCCTGTAAGTGACAGCAGCTAAAAATTAACTGCTCTGGTCTCTCAGTGCCCTCCATGGAGAAGCAGGTGGCAGCAGGACAATGGATGCCAAAGGACAGAGCAGAGAAATTAACTACTGAAAAAACTTCAAATTAAATACATTCTCATTTCAAAGTTCTGGATGGGCTTCAACTAATTCTAACAGTTTAAAACTAGCTCTCGAAACATAACTAGTCAAGTAGTTACCTCTGCAGTTAATGAACAGACACACACATCAAAATAGGGAAATTTCTCCCATGCCATCTAAGATGAAGCATGCAGGAGGCATCACTCTGTAAGTGCCTGTCTTATTTTACTGATGATTAACTTTGATTAATAGCATATCTTTTATATTAGCAGAAATTAGACAAGATGAATTCTATCTTCATTGTCTCATTTTCAAGTAGCAAGAACCTTAAGCCCTCAGGCCGGAGGTTATTTGGAGCCTACAGAATGGTAGAACAATGTAATTTGCCTGAGCATGTCACTTGTGCCACCTCCTTTTAATTTCTAACATATTAGCATATACTACTCTCTATTACCCTGTTGAATATGGCACTATTTATGCCTACTGAGTCACATATGTTCTATTCTGTTAATGTGACTAAACTCCTTATTTGGTATTTTACTTCAAGCTGCCACTTCCAGAAGGAGCTGATTGTTTGAAAGTCTCAGTGTTACAATCCTCCTAGCTTCAGGAAAAGAAAGGATGCGGGTGCAGCCTAAAGATTTAAAATCAAAAGACTTCTAAAAATAATCCATTTATAGAAAACAAGCCCATGATATTATCCGACACAGCCTATAACCTGCACTTCAAAATTCTACTTATTTTTAGATCCATTATTTAACTATACATATTTTCAACTTGTTGATGGAAAGAAAGCTGACAGCCACAGAATCATCTAGACAAAACACCAACATCTACGTTGCATGTTTACCAGTATCATACACTGAAAAATGAGGGCTGCTTTCTCTCAGTAACTTCCCTGCTAGTAAAATATTATACTAGCGACTTCTCTGTATATTTTTAGGCCATTCTTTCATTCAACTGCTTTCCTGTGTGGGCAAGCTTCTAATAGGCACAGTTCCATCCACTTGCCTAACTTTACTGCAGTACTGGAGGCATATTTATGGTATGCAAAGGCTGATCTGCCCAGCTCCTCTCATCATCACCTTTAGAGTCTGGGCATACACACAACAAGTGCCAAGATGTTCATCTCAGGCTGTGGGCAAAATTTATCTTCCAAAGCTTTATCATTCTATGTCTGCACTAGATAAACCTCTCTGTGGATGTTTACTGTGAGAGCTGGAGAGTTCATCTCCATATCTATTTGCATACACATATTAGTTGCAGAAAAAAATAGAAGACAATAAGATCGGTAGAGCTCTCCATTGACACACTGAGCATGAATGTTTATCCAGCAATCATAAATATGTATTCTGACAATATTCTCCCATCCCAGTATGCAAGTGGAGACCAGAATAGCAAAGAGTAGTGAAACACATCCTTAGAAACCCACGGTTTCCAAGTATTTTCCAGGAATATGAAATCACTAAGAACAGACAAATGCAGGACATTCTCTGGAACCACAGAGCTTTTTTTGTATAGGTGAAAACATATTCACACTGTGAAGTGGAAAAATATTCCAAGCAGCTTATTAATCAGAAATACAGAACAAACATATCAGTGCAACTGAAAATCATCAATGCTAATGCAGAAGGAATCTCTGATTAGAAAATGCTCAAAAATGATTATACAGATGAGCAAGCCTGATTTTGGGGATCATCTTCTTTCTGCATCTGACATGTAAATGTAACTATTCTGATAAATCAGAGTATGAAGAAGCAGAGTTTAATACCAAAAGTTGTATTTTAGCTTAAATTGATCTGACCAACTTTTTAGTAAGAAAGCTGTGATTAACTGTATGTTTCTGTCACTTTGTAGACAGGTTGCAAAGTGGAGATGTAAAACATGCAAGCCATATTTTGCAGAACAGGTCAAACCTTTTCTCTTTATACTAAAGCTTCCTAGGACTGGTATGTTTGTGACCTTGGGAAAGCAAAATTATGAACAGAATTTAAAAGAAAAAGAAAAATCAAGAGAGCCAGGAGACAGGAAAAGGAGCTAAATCTTGAAACAAGTCTAGAAAAAAACCCCAGAATCATTTGCCACTAATTCAAATAACATTATATATCAAGAGTAGCAAGCGCTATCCCTTTCTTGTCTCTCTTTCTCTGTTGAGTCATAATTACGTCACACTTCACAGAACTGGAGAAGTAGGCTGACCCACAGGACACATCCCTTGCGCAGAGCTGATGGGACTGTGCTTGCCATCTCCTCGCTGGAATACAAAAGTATCACTACATTCCATAGTATGCTGCTCGACAGTTGGCCTGTCAAATTACCACACATAGACTGGCAAGAGGGAGAATATATGGCCCAAGTAGCACATGCGATACTTCTCAGCCCAGCAGAGAAGTGAAGAGGAAGCAGCCATCACTAAGATGAAGTAAAGAAATGCAGAAGAGGGAAAAGCAGGGGACCACAGGTGGCACCTTGTGCTGGTAGTGTAGAGCCTGCAGCATGCCCCTGCTCTTTCTGAATGATGCACGCACCTCAGCCCTCCCAGTTTTAGGATATGTTTTCCTGAAATGTCTTCCTAGGTATAAGGTAAGATAGTTCCTAGAAGAAACAATATTATATTCATGTTAACTGCTCCTAAGGTGATTATATGAGCATTAGCAGGGTCTCTCATCTGCCCAAAGTATGAAGGGCACAGATAAGTACACGGACAACAAAATGTCCTCCATGCTGAGGCCCTTTTCCTATGAGAATCCCTGATGCTGGTGCACCGGCACTTTCTATTTTGACCTCTCAGGAATCAATTAGAGAGTCACATTCAGAATGCAGCACTTCAATAGCTCTGCTGGCAGCAGCACTTTGAGTTGTCTGACATTTACTGATCATCTGGTAAGCTGAACGCTGCAAATTCTAAGTTGCAGATAGACAAAGCTAAGGAAGGAAAAGCAAATACCAGCACCATGAGGCTGGAGGAACAAAGAAGCCTGTCTAGTGTTCTATTGAGTAACTCGAGACAACTCTACACTTAAGCACGAGAAAGTGAAGGATTGAGCACTAGGGATAAGTTGCACTCACTGAAGTTCTTTACTCTTAAATGGCAATGTTTCCTACTAAAAGAAGCCCTCCATGAAATCCCCAGTGTAAACAATAATTTGCTCTCTCTGTTTTTAATTAGGCCTCTCTTCCTGCCTCACTTAAGAGTAAGTTATCAGGCTTTTAAAACAATGCTATTAATAAAACATTGTCTGAAAATCAGGATTAAAATAATTAGAGCACCATGGAATCGCATCTTCAAATCCCATTAACGCTGACTCAGATCATCATTCAGAAACAGTTACAGAAAGCTTCATGAAAATGACACTACTTTTAAACATTAAAGGATTCAAAATACCTTTCTATTTGTTCCTTCACTGGTGCTCAGTTTCCATTACTAAAATTTAGCCACAGGTGCATTTCAGATCCATTAGTATGGGAGTTAAACAAAATGAAAATACCTCAGCTTTGGGACTACCATTTTAATTAACTACAGAAGAGGAGAAAACCTACAGTGAAAGCATATTTTTCTTAAGACAAGATATCTTAATTTCTTGTAAAAGGAAAACAAATAGAACATATAACAACTTGAGCTTTTGTCATACTGAGTTTTGACCAGAAGTTGCGACATTCCATAACTTTGTCCATGTATGCCACTGGTTCTCTAAAGAGAATGATAAGGGCTTGACAGTGGCTCAGTAAAACACTTGGCAGCAAATACGAAAATGTGGACAGTAGTGTAGTACCACTGATGCTTTATTAACTATCATTATCAGATATTTTAAACTTTGGTCAAAGTGAAAACTTCATGCAGGTATCTCTGGAACCACAGAAGCATGAAGTTCCATCAGGAATGTTGAACTATTTCTGACGAGGAAAATACAAAGAGAATAAAGGAAGTGGAGAACTTATTTTTTTAAATCATCCACTACATGGGATTATGGGAGAAATGTGCCTACAAGCTGGTGCAGGCTTCTGTCTCCAAATGGAATGCTAGATATTTTCCTCAAAAACAAGTAAGCAAACCAACTAGAACCAAATACTGAAGAAGTCTGATCCTATACATTACCATTTGTTTCTTACTATAGCTCTGAGCATATTTACCCATTGGACCAAATATTAAGATTTCAATGCAAATTTCAACACCAAGAGAAAAAAACGTGAAAGCCTCTAGAGGAGTTACTGAAATTCTCCACATCCCAAAGCATCCCAAAATTACCAAATTCTCTTCCTTATTTATGACAGCGAAGAATAAAGACTTCTTTATCCAGAAGTTTAAATGGTCAAAATGACTTTTATTTCCCAACCCAACAGAGTGGGAATCAAAGTATGGCTCAGAGGAACAGGAAGGTCCTCAGGCTAGCCCCAAGCACACTGAACAACTACAGCTGTTGAATTTTCTTCCTTGCTAAGCACACTAGTTACAGTTGTGCTCAGGTTTCATTTGAGAAAAGACTAGAAAGCGAAGTGAAATTGTGCAGTTTCAGGGGTTTTTAATAATAAAAATGTGATTCCATCAAGCTACAATTTTAGAAATAAAATGCCAATACTACATCTTTCCTCCAAACCCTCCCATATACCATTGCATTCCTTCTCTGCTCAGATGCAGTGAAAAAGTCTGCAGTCAGAATCTTCAGCTTTACATTTAATTAAATGTTTAAACAATTGAGGTTGAATCATACAACATCTTTATGTAACAAAAGAATGAGAGGTATTCATAATTATTACTGTTTGCCATATAAGAAAAATTAAGAATAAGCCCAAGGATATTTGTGATTTTTTCAAGCTATTTTTCTAATTAATTAATTCTCTAATTAATTAAATTGAATTCTATATCTCTGGAAAGCTGCAAATAATTATTATATAGAAACTGTGGTCTATTTTCAGTTAATAACACAGATGTTAAAAGTCATTTTCCTATTAAAAAAAAAGAAAAAAAAGGTTACTTTTTCCTCCAAGTTCAGTGAGAGCATTTAGTCCTTACAAACCAAAAATCCCCTGTCTGTCTGATAGCAAATGGACAGTAACACTTCACCATCATCTAATGTTGGGGTTTACCATCAGCTATTTTACGGTCCTGCACTTCTTTTTGCCCAGTGTCACACAATGCATAATGGTGCAGAACTCCTAGTTGGTCAGAGATCTATGACCACCACACACTAGATAAGAATTAAGTCTGTCATCATTTGAGCCACCTTTGCCTCAGAAGGGTACTCCCTCTGCAGCCACTTCTGTACACAAATGGCATTAAGAACAGAGTGACGAATCTGGGAAGACTCGCTGCCCAGACTGTACAAAATACAACAACATCCTAGGAAGGAGGCATTTGATGGGTGAAGCTGACATTCACTGGTCTCAAACAGTGGAATGACAGAGTGGGTTTCACAGGGAGAAGCTGATACAGCAGCTCAATAAAACAACACAGTCTGTGTTATTTTCCACATACGCTGGTGTAGCATATCCTTCTTGACAATAATATATAGTCCACTAAGTTAAGTATCTTTGAGTATATGCTTGGAAAACCTCTGAAAAAAGGCTTTTATTCCTCATCTACTAATGAACTATTTCACAAGATTAAAAGAAGTGCTTTACTATCTCCTATTTGTTTTCCCTATGCAGTTAACATGAAGGACACAAACAACAGTCCTGCTGCATAACATTTAAAGTCAAATAATGATCAGTGCTAGAGATAAAGTTTGGTTCATCATTTGCATCTATTTGCTGTCAATGAAGCTGCAACACACAGTAATCAGAATTTTGGCCTAATACTGAAAAAAAAATAAATAATGGAACAACTGTCCATGAGGGAAAATTTCACATTGTTAAATAGAAATTTAAGCTTTTTAATACACTTTTAAAAGAAATTTAAGGTTCCAGAAATAATTTTTCCCATTTTTCTTTTTATCTAAATAAATCTTTTATTTAGGTGGAACAAAGTCTTTTCATTTTCAATTTTTTTGAAAATTTCACTTTTTCAGTTTTTTCCCTTCCATTTCTGTCTTCTCTGGTTTCATAACAAGATGTACTTGATTACTGCAGTTTGTTCACATAAGAAAACAGTTTACTGGCATAGGAAAACATTGTCTTAATGACAGCAAAATTAGTAACAGAACGCATCTCGCCAACTTGAAAAAGACACTTTTCCAGCTCTAAAGACTATAGAATTTTTGTTCACGCAGGGTAAAATTTAAAGCCATACCTGCCTGAACCAAAGGCACACTTGAAATTTTTCTTAACATACACTAGGTCGGGTTTTCACTGCATTTTGACCATATTATAAAAAAGCAGCTCTGTTAATGGTAATCGAGCCTATATCAAATCACCATAATAAACATGAAAATATTGAAAAAAAAGGCAGTAAGAAGAGGAAACTATCTCCTAAGCCCTGTTTTTCCACTCAGTGTTGCTCCTATATTTAATAGTACTGTTACATTTGGGTGATACTGATTCTAATGTTTAGAGTTTATAGCCTAAAAGAGATTCAAAATCATAACTCTTTACATGTATGGTGTACCTACGAAGCTCACTATGGGAAATAATTGTGTATAAACTTAAATTATAACTATCCACTACATTCTTTGTATTCGTTAATATATTTAATTGGAGGAGATTTGGTTCTGAGTTTATAGTGACACTTAAATTCCATTTCCCTATCATGTTCTTAAACCTACTATACCGATAGTGTCAAATTAAACATCTATAGCTGAAAAAACAACTGTAGCATCACAGATAGTACTGCTGGGATAGCACACATTACAAAAGCCAACTTTTCCATTAAATTCAATAGGACAGCAAACAGCTGGTTTTATTGTCTGGCAGAACTGAGAGGAGAGGAGGGAAAGTAACTACAATGGCTAAACCAGGGAATCAATTCCCCTCCACAGCACTTGCCCCTTATGTCTGAAAAGAGAACTCAATAAAAGAATGCAACACACGTTCACCCACAACAGTCAATAAATCAGCAGCAGATAATAATTATTAAACACATCTGATTTACAAGAGAAGAGATTTTAACCAATTTTATATGTAGCATACTAGTATTTGCCCATTGATACCCTTAAGACTAGTGAGCTGCCCAATTTGGCTTCGCATACACCACAGATTTTATTCCAACTCAAAAATACAGCATGACTGACACAACTCATAGTTTTCTCTTAAAGAGAAAAAAAGCCTGTAATACACCTCCACAAAATAAACAATATATGCTTCTACCTCTAGCCCTTCTTCCTCCCTACAGACAGACTCAGCGTGTGGTTCCTGAGGAATTAGTTGTAGAAGAACTCCCCTGCTGACAGCAAAATGCCAAATGCACGTCCTGCACATGTAATGTGTCTGACATTTCCACATCTCACCAGGTTAACGTTTCTGACAAGTGCTTAAAAATATATGTCTTTTAAAACGTGATTTTATTGCTGCCTTCCTATCTCCAATTTATAATATTTTAAAATGTTGTTTTACTCATGAAACCACCTCCACATTTGTCATTTGATTGAAGTAGAAGTAATTGCTTTTTGAGGGTCAAATACCTTTTTGGAATCAATGGGTATATTTCAGTTGATGGACGCTGTAAAATGTGCAAATATTATCTTCTTCGTATACAACAGAACTGTTAAAAACTGAAGATAATCAACATGATTGACAGATTTAACAGGGGCAGCACTGAAAATGTTTTAACATCCTACCTTATTTACTGTTATTATTCTTTGCAGTGGGAGACCTAGGGAAAATCTGCAAAATTTTCAAGTGCTAAAGCAATTTATTCCCTACTTCTATTTTTTCCCACGCAAGTACAACTTCTCAGTTGGGACCTTTTACAAGCCAAAGAGGGATCTGACACAGACACAGGATTGGTGCATCAACTACTGTTGCAGCTGAGTCATTACAATGATTTTTCTTCGGGAGTAGTATATGATATTTGCAGAAGAACAGCACTAAAATGTACAGAACAGATTCTGTGCAGAAGAACAGCACTAAAATGTACAGAACAGATTCTGTGCACCCCTCCCAAGAAGTCTTGTGGCATTACACACAATACACTTTACATTCATTTCTTCTCAGAACTTCAAAATGCTTCTAAAGAGTGAGCCTTCAGCTTAAAATGTGAATCATGGGAAGTGATTTGATCTAATGGCACCCAAAGAGACCCCTGCTTGTACATCTGGCTTCATATAAAACAATTCTTTATGTACATATCTACATTTACCTAGTTTCATATATGCTTTTGAATACTGGAAATATTTTTTCCTCATCTTTTTCCTTCAGTACTAACAGTATTGCCAATGAGAGTAACAGTCACTGACGCTGATTAAATTTTATGATTTTACAGTGGAATTCATAAATTACTATAATTTCTTTTAGAAATATAATTGAATAATTAAGCATCCCTCAGTAACATGCTGCACATTATGAAGCCCCCCAAACCAGGCATTTTAAATTCTGCTATAGAATATCTGCACCATTCAGTAGAGGCTTTTCTAACTTTCTGGACTGTCAGCCTTGTACTTTTTAACTTTGCCAGCCCTGATCATGACAAAAATAGATTTCAGGAAAATTAAAGGTTTTTGAACTTCCTTGGTATTCAGTCAGAGAGATCACTCCTGTTTGAGAGAAGACAGACCTCATCGAATGCAACACAGGGAAAACACTGAGTTCTCTATAATATTCTATCTGACCCAGCCACTACGCATTTTCCCTTCTCACTCACAATATATACTGACAGTTGTCATCCAAATATTTTTCACTTGAACTGAAATAACAATATTTCAAAATATTTCTCATGAATCAACAAAGGAAATGAAGCTTATCATACTACTTAGCAGAGGATAATCAAGCTTGTTCTCACGGGGGAACTTCAACCACCCTGACATCTGTTGGAGTGAAGGTCTGGCCTGGCACAAGCAATCCAGGAGGTTCCTCGATTGTGTGGAAGACAACTTCCTTCTGCAAGTAATAGAGGAGCCGACAAGGAGAGGTGCCATGCTTGACCTCGTGCTCACCAGCAGGGAAGGGCTGGTTGGAAATGTGACGCTCCAGGGCAGCCTTGGTTGTAGCAACCACAAGATGATCGAATTCGAGATCCTCAGGACAGTGAGAAGAACGTGCAGCAAGCTCACTGCCCTGGACTTCCAGAGAGCAGACTTTGGCCTCTTCAGGAACCTGCTTACTAAGGTTCCATGGGATAGAGCCCTAGAGGGCAGGGGGGGCCAAGACTGTTGGCTGTTATTCAAGGATCACGTGCTCCAAGCTCAGGAGTGTTGTATCCCAACTAGAAGGAAGTGCAGCAGGAGGGCCAGGAGACCTCCTTGGATGGATAAGGAGCTGCTCAGGAAAATTCAAAGGAAAAATGAGGCTTATAGAAGGTGGAAGCAAGGAGACGCGGCCTGGGAAGAATACAGGGATGTTGTCCGGGAAGCTAGGGACCAGGTTAGGAAAGCTAAGGCCCAGTTAGAATTGAACTTGGCTAGGGATGTTAAGGATAATAGGAAGGGATTCTATAGGTACGTAGCGAATAAAAGGCAGACTAGGGACAACGTAGGCCCCCTCCGGAAGCTATCGGGAGAACTGGCTACCCTGGATTTGGAGAAGGCTGAGGTTCTTAATGACTTCTTTGCCTCAGTCTTCACTGGCAAAGTCTCTGACTGCACCACCCAAGTCTTGGAAGGTGAACGAAGGGACTGTGAGAATGAAGACCTTACGCCCAGTGTAGGAGAGGATCTGGTTCGAAACCATCTTAAAAACCTAAACGTACACAAGTCCATGGGACCTGATGAAATCCATCCGCGGGTCCTGAAGGAGCTGGTGAATGGGAAAATGGATGACCCGGGGAATTACAGACCAGTCAGTCTCACCTCTGTGCCTGGCAAACTCTTGGAGCAGATTCTCCTGGAAGGCATGCTAAGGCACATGAAAAGCAAGGAGGTGCTTGGTGACAGCCAGCATGGCTTCACTAAGGGGAAATCCTGCCTGACCAATTTGGTGGCCTTCTATGATGGGGCTACAGAACTGATGGACAGGGGCAGAGCAGTTGATGTCATCTACCTGGACTTGTGCAAAGCCTTCGACACTGTCCCACACGACATCCTTGTCTCTGCATTGGGGAGACATCAATTTGATGGGTGGACCACTGGGTGGATAAAGAACTGGCTGGATGGCTGCACGCAAAGAGTTGTGGTCAATGGCTCGATGTCCGGCTGGAGACCAGTAACGAGTGGTGTCCCTCAGGGATCGGTGTTGGGACCGGTCTTGTTCAACATCTTTGCCGGTGACATGGACAGTGGGATTGAGTGCGCCCTCAGCAAGTTTGCCGATGACACCAAGCTGTGTGGTTCAGTTGATACGCCGGAGGGAAGGGATGCCATCCAGAGGGACCTCAACACGCTTGTGAGGTGGGCTGATGCCAACCTGATGAAGTTTAACCATGCCAAGTGTAAGGTCCTACACCTGGGTCAGAGCAATCCCAGGCACAGCTACAGGTTGGGCAGAGAAAAGATTCAGAGCAGCCCTGCAGAGAAGGACTTGGAGGTGTTGGTCCACGAGAAAATGAACATGAGCCGGCTGCAGTGTGCGCTCACAGCCCAGAAAGCAACCGTATCCTGGGCTGCATCAAAAGGAGCGTGACCAGCAGGTCGAAGGAGGTGATCCTGCCCCTCTGCTCTGCTCTCGTGAGACCTCACTTGGAGCATTGTGTGCAGTTCTGGTGTCCTCAACATAAAAAGGACATGGAACTGTTCGAACAAGTCCAGAGGAGGCCACGAGGATGATCAGGGGACTGGAGCACCTCCTGTATGAAGACAGGCTGAGAAAGTTGGGGTTGTTCAGCCTGGAGAAGAGAAGGCTGCGTGGAGACCTCATAGCAGCCTTCCAGTATCTGAAGGGGGCTACAAGGATACTGGGGACCTGTAGTGACAGGACAAGGGGTAACGGGTTCAAACTTAAACAGGGGAAGTTTAGATTGGATGTAAGAAAGAAATTCTTTACTGAGAGGGTGGTGAGGCACTGGAATGGGTTGCCCAGGGAGGTTGTGAATGCTCCATCCCTGGTGGTGTTCAAGGCCAGGTTGGACAGAGCCTTGGGTGCCATGGTTTAGTGTGAGGTGTCCCTGCCCGTGGCAGGGGGGTTGGAACTAGATGATCTTAAGGTCCTTTCCAACCCTAACTATTCTATGATTCTATGATTCTAAGCTCAATGCCCTTATCCACAAAAGACTCTACTTCAGGTGCATGAGAATGGCTGCAGGAGCAGATTAAATGTGGGGAAAAGAACTATGACATATTTAGATGCAAGATAGCCATCTGATACAATTTGCTGAAATATATTAAAAAAATAGAGTACTATAACATCTGCACTACAGATTATATTATGTTACTCTGGTTTTATCTGAGTTAACCTCATCAAACATGTACAGAGATAAATTTTCAGAATTCATTCATTTCCTTAGTGTCCCACACCTGCAGTAGCAGCAGACTCCTGACATGGGATAAGGTACAACTGAAGCCATACCTTCTTAAACTTCTCCAACCCAGCTGAAAAACAAATGGGTATCTATTCCCTAAATCTGCCATTCAGTGCTTCCCTTGCTTCCCTGCATCTTCCTGCAATCCTCTGTATAACCTTGGAAAGAAAATTCTCTAGCAATCCACTGGGCAGGAATCCTAGACCAGCTCTTTTTATTTTCCCAGACATACTAGACATATGTAGTGGCAAATGCAGTATCAGTGAAGACAGAGTAACTTCAGACTGGCCTTCTGCTCACGACCAAGCCAGCAGTACACTGGCAACATACACTCCAAGGGTTGAACTCCTTTTTATTCCAGTTAGGATCAAATACTTGTTGCCCTGTTCTGAACTGTGAACTTTCCAGACCACCAGTCCAATTCACAAGCTAAACTTCATCATTTACTCCTAGTTACAGATAGGATTTGACCTTCATTATGGCTATATTCTGTTCCTGATTTCTTTCACCAGACTCTGGATTAACCTATTTTAGAAATTTTCCAAATGTTGTAATTTTTAAGAATATTTTGCTGACTGATTGATTCCAGGCTCTCTTCCTCAACAGGGACTGTGAATGCTCCTGACTCTGGGACAAGGTTAAAAAACTTTATTTATCAAAGTAAATAAACTTTATATTTGGCTCCGTCTTGTCAATCTGTTCATGTGCTAAGGGCAATATAACCATCTAATTCTTAAGATATCAAACCCATTCTATGATTCTATAAGGAAGAAGTTCTTTAGTGTGAGGGTGGCGAGGCCCTGGTACAGGGCCTCAAAGAAGTGGTGAATGCTCCATCCCTGGCAGTGTTCAAGGCCAGGTTGAACAGAGCCTTGGGTGACATGGTCTACTGTGAGGTGTCCCTGCCCATGGCAGGGGGCTGGAACTGGATGATATTATGGTCCTTTCCAATCCTAACTATTCTATGATTCTTGACACATACTTACGACGTTCACATACTATCATTATGTGAACTATAATCCATGCTTGCAGAAGACGAAAAGTAAAGTTAGAGACTTTTTCTGACAAAATTTTACTTCATTAGTTTCCTACTGTGCTTAGTAATCTCAGGCCAGGTAGTAGAACCTGGAATAATCACCTGTGCTATAAATATTTGAGTACAAGTGTCAATTTTGCCTTATTTTGTACAGTCCTCTCGTACTTCATGCAGCATAATATTGCAGCACCTGGTAGTATAATATTACAACAAGTATCACAGCTACAGTAAAGTGATTTTGCACATCACAGCGTTTTCAGGAGCTAAAAGAACACATTTCTCTTCCCTCATTCCCCTTTGCTTTTTAATGTTAAGGCAACATATTTATTACAAGGCTTAGATAAAACAAATTGCAGAAAACCAGAGTTACATTTTTGGGTCTTTTAAATTACCAACTCAGTTTGAGTAATATCTTTCCTCAGCATATAATGGCAGTTATTATTAAAACATTACTGTAAATATTATCCTGTATTGTGAACTGTATATTAAATTGCTTTCTTTTGTTACAAAGATCTTAGAGACTAAAAAATTTCTTAAACTCTTATCTAGCTAACAGATTGAATCGTGATGGTGCAACAGATTGAAATCTCCATAATGGGAGATCATATCAAAATTCCTCTGGAAGTCTGTTACTTCTTACATGAGCTATATAAGATGCGGGGGAACACAATTGTGGGGGAGCAGGAGAGAAAGAAGTGAACTAATGCATTCAACAAAAGAAAGAAACACGGTGCATAAAATAATCAGACTTGTTGACAAGGGAGCTTATGAGCATAGTGAAGAAAAATCTGTGACTAATTAATTTCTCTTAAACAGAGGATGATAAAGAGTACCTGTCTGCTTGATTTAGGGATCAACGTGAGAAACACAAGCCTACCTGTCTGAGAAATCCTGTCTTACATCAGACACAGCAAACCTGTCTTGCTGTGCCCCTACAAATATCTAACAGCATTCACAGACCCATTTCAACAAGCACAGCTGACACGTTACAATGTACAGGTTACCAACATCTCCAAGCTATAGTAACTGAAAAGCAGAGCAAGCCAGGCAAATGCCTGCAGTTCATCAATTAAAACCTAGGTGTTCAGCTTGAGGAAACAGGAGCAAAGATTATATAAACATTTTAGCAACCAATGTGTTTAAAAAAGGTAAAGCAAATTTGTGAGGGGAGTAAAAGAAACACTAGATTCAATGCTGAGGGTTTACCCTGGACATTCTGTGTGACAGCACTGCCTGTAGAACAACAGACACTGCCCAAACTGCACAGATTCAGAGTACTGAACTGGAAAGAGCTTTCTACCACTGAAGCACTAAAGAACAAACAAACAAAACTTTATTATGCCTGTAACAGACTCCTTTTTCTTTCTTCTTTTCCACACAGAGCAAGACCGACTATTGTACTCTCTGTCTTTGTCTGAACTGCACCAGTGTGATAATGTGATGTTGCTCTAATTTAACCCCATTATTCTTTTGTCTTTCCCAAAGTTAAATGCCACTTCTCTTCTTCCCTTTGAGGCTCATCTCAAACAACTGTCTTTGTTCTTAGTGAGCACAATCCATATGTTTGCTCCTGCATATTGTGTTCAGTTAATGGGAAGATTTTCTAACACTATAAATACATTCTATTATTTGATTCCAGTCAGCTTTGTGCTCTTTTCAATAGCTGTTGTAATGGTTACCTCTGACAAAATGTCCCTCATCCAACATGTTCTACTTCTGAACAGTCATCCCTCACGTGAACTCAAGCTTGTGTCTCTTCAGCAGATGTATGCCACCTTTCCTCAATTTCTTCCTCATTGTATTCAGTGTGTTTAAAACCACAAAAACCAGAATGTAGAGCGAAGGCATTGATCAGGCAGCCTGCAGTAAAGCACTGCACATGAACTCATGCATCACAACTGTAATTTAGGTTATTTGTCAACAATTATACTTTAAAATTATTTCTTTTGCTGATTACCAATAATTCAACAAATAGCCATGATCAGAAAGCAGCAAGTTTACTTTTGCTGGGTTTTAGCCACTATTCAATGAACAAGAATAGTTTGTTTATGTAATTTCACTCAATTTTTTTTCAATGAAAATCAGGAATATGTATAAAATAATATAAAAATAACTAGATTAGCGAGAGTTTTGTATGAGTGTACATGCAGTGTGAAAATATTATGAAATTCACTGAAATTACTAGCTTCTCTTCTAATGTGAAACAGCTTAATGACTTTCTTGATTTAAATTTAGACTCCTGCGGCTCAAACAAGTTGCTCTGGCAGGCAGACATTATCATAATAGTGTCAAGCCTCAGATAAACCCTGTTTCCACACCATGCCACCTTCCGACAGATGCAACAGCGGAACAGAACGGTGTGGCACACAATGGTAGTCTCACACTGGCCATGAGAGAACATGACTAATCCTGGAACATAACCAGGCACACCATATGGATGCTAGATGTTTGCTGCTGCTTTGTTCACAAAGCAATGCTGAGGAGCCCTAGTGCTTTAAGCAATATTCCCAATTTTCTTTTTAAATAGATCTCATGGGTCTGTAAACAAAATACAAGACAGGACATAGGAACTCTCACAATTAATTCCAACCCCTTTGCATCTAGTATGCATAACAGTTGTTTTACTTTAGATTGCAGTGATCATGAGTCCAACAATTTACATCCAATTTTTTCTTGGTGAATACCTAATAAACTTATCCAGCACTGAGAAATGTCTCATGGGTATTGTTCAGTTTTCTCTTACATCCCTTCCCCATCAGATGCCGAGTTCTTCCAAATGTGATGGCCTGCTGCAGTCTACCCACTACAGCATTTATCTTGAACAAGTGTTCAATTTTTCATAGTAATCTGCAACTATGACAGGATTTAGTGAAACAGTTTCTCTCTCCCCATCCTATTCCCCCAACAAAATAATACATGCTTCTCAAAAGGCTTAACATCATTATTCACTCATCACCTTTTACCAAGTTCCTTTGTTTCAGGCTTAGAACTTCAGTGATCAAATTTTATTTTCTGAAGAAATAAGAGTTAGGGCTGAAAGCTCAAGAACTCCTACTATGGTCTGAAAACATACACCATACAACAATTAAAACCTCTCACACCCTCACTGCATGGGACTGCAGTAGCCTTACAGTAACCATAGCTACTTGTTTCAATGAAAAGGAAAAGAAATTGCAATGAGTAACAATGAAACCATAAAATACATTATGAAAAGCCACACCAGACCCTGAAAGCTAAAAAAACCTCCTTAATGTAAAGGTGAAGGACATGTGCAAGACAGCCAGCCTTTTGGTTTGATTTCAGATGGACATATTTCTCTCTTCTGTAACACATTCCACAGGCACTCAGTTCAACACTTCTGGAGAGGAAACAAACAGAATTTACCAGCTGTGTGTCCTTATCTGATAAATATCGAGAAATGTGCACTTTTTATCATAATCATACTACATTCAGGTATGTAAAATGTAGAGAATACAGTAGAGAATTTAATGTGAAGAGAATGAAGAAAACGGTTTGTTACAGTCCTGTGAAACCCAGCACAGCACCAGACTCTCCACTGCAAATTTACACAACACATTCCGAGACTAAATTCTGATCCAGCGCAGGCAGCCTGCCAGTTTGTAAATCAATTGTAACTGCTGACCTTCCCTTGCACCATGTAGATTTACTAAATACATGCCATGCAGAAAAAGCTCAGCCAATTCTCCCAAATACAACAAGGGAGGTTCAGGAGGATTTAGATCTTGCTAATTACTTACATAGCAGGTATTTTAGTATTTTAATTCTTATTTATGTATGGAACCAACATCATGTTATGAGACAATAAACCTTTTGTTACAACTAGCAATAGGGCCTGACTTTACAGTCTGTGGGTTTAGGAGAAAGCAATCATTTATCATCATTATCATCAGTGCATTTTGATGTGTATCTAAAGCATAAGTTGGAATACTGCTGTCTCGTGCAGCAGCAAACTTTGTGATCAGGTAAGACTTTTTAGATTACATTTTATAAGATCAATTCTGTGAAAAACTGGAAATTTGGGATGCAGGTATCATTTTTATTTCAGAACAGTGGGTCTCTACTCCTTTGTTATTCATGCTACTGGCATAACCTGTGGCAATACGGCAATGATCTGGGTTCTGAATAGATGGGAAGTTCCAAAAACGCTGCCAAAAGGCTCAGTAACATAAAGGCCCATACTTAGGTCAAAATTATCATGATTTCAGGAGAAAACATGCAGGGCTCACAAATCAATTATCTTATTTCTATGCCACAAAGATCTATAAGGAGATATTAACAGACTTACAGAACAACTAAAGTTAAAAGGGACCTCCTGAGGTCACCCAGTCCAACAGACCAACCTCAGGGCCAGGCTCAAAGTTAGGTGAGTTTAACTTCTTACTCATTATCATTCTTGATAGGAATACACACATTTTGGAACTTCAGATACCTATTTTTGGTGCCTCGAACAGGAGTTCAAAGAGGAAAAAATGAGCTTAAAGCCCTTCCCTTTGCTGCTGTCTACATAAGGGGTCTGAATTTTGCTGGCACAAGCGTATCAGATCTTGTCACACATGCAGACTTAAACAATAAGCACTCTTCTACTCCTTCTGTAGGAATACGAAATATTCCGTAGGCTGTATTTCTATGTTTAGAGAAATTATGCAGTGTGCTTTTACAGCAATACTGGAAATTATTTCTAGAACTTAAAAATCTATTATTTACTGAAACTTATGTGAAATAGATGACAGCAAGACACAATGTTCAAGTGACTCCAGCATCAGAGCTTCAGGCATTAGAATAAATGTTTCTCTTCGTCAAATCTGGCATATTCATAACTTATTTGTAAATTGGAAAGACTGTTTCAAAGCTCCCCCATTCAATGATGAAATCTCATTTTCCTGGTAACCCCAAGCATGTCATTTATCTCTGTCAGAAGAAAGCCTTCAATAAAAAATAAAGCAAGTGTCACCACTTTTCATTAACAGGAAATCTGCTAGTAACCCTGACTCTCCCAATCTACATCTGATATGAATGGGAAGATATGGCGGAAGAAATGTGAACATACATGAATATGTGCATACATATTAAAATATATATTCATATTAATATACATTAATATATTAATATGAATATTAAAGAAATGGTTGTCATTTTCATATACAACTTCAAAACCTGTTATTTAAAAAAAACCCAAAAAAAACAAACAAAAAAAACCCCTGCCCTCCCCATTTCTTTTTATGCTTTCAGCAATGCTTGTACGTTAACTAATTTTCTGACTTCAATGTTTTATTCGCACCTAAATGCGAATCCTGCATTTTTTTTTCAGATGAGTTATGAATAACAAGTTACATTCACCAGAAATATCCATATTTCCTTGAGGTCAGATTTTTTTTCCTTTAGAAAGAAATGGTGCAACAATAAGAAAGCGATCTGTCACATCGTTTGACTGAAATATGTGCCACTTACACCAACACCGCTCAGCAGGTGCACTGCTGCGTGAAGTGCTCCCTCCTGCTAGCACTTGCAAGGTAAAATGTATACTACATCAAGATGAAAATTAAAAGTGGGATTGAACAACCTTGCCAAGCTACGGAACTCCAGGGTTGCAGATGTTTAAGTACAGACAAATTTAGAAGAAAGATCATTAAAACTGCATTTATACAAAACATCTTAATCTGCCAAAAGCCAACTGATGGAACCTCATGCGAATATTTTAAATAGCAGCATCCTAGCAAAAAGTCATTCAAAACACTACCTCGGATATGTAAACAGCTCGAAGTATTGTACACAAAGTCACCAACATGAGTGTGTATGAATACCTCAGTGCTACACAGGAAATCCTACCTGGGGGCAAACCAACAATTTGAAGAAGTATAAATTAATGTCTGAGCTGAACAAAAGAAAGGATCTGAGATTAAACTCAAATGTAATCAGTATCACCTTATGCATATACACAAAATCATCTTTATTGAAACTTCAGTAGCATTGACTTCAGATGTACAAGAAAACTGAAGGTCACCCTGCAGATAAAATAATACTTTAATCCAAGGACTGAGTTACAGAACTTTTACACCTACACAAATAAGAGAAAGTTCAAAATCACCACTAACTCTTACTCTGTATGTACCTGACATGACACAAACATCTGAATGGTCAATGCCTCCTTCAGCTTTAAGAACAACTAGGATCTCTCTACATATCAGATGTAGATTGGGACAGTCAGGGTTACTAACAAGAAGTTACCGTGCTGCTGACTGGGTTTCACCTTCTTGAGGAAAAAGGGAAAAATAAAACAACAGAGAAAATTAAAAAAAATCCAACACAAAATGTAACTATAGAATAAATTATTGTTACCATCAGGAAATGCAGGACTGAAATTCAGAGTTTTGCTTTTGAGCAAGTAAATACGACATCCTCTGACTTTACCATATAAACCAGAATAAGATATTCTGATTTTAATTAAGTACCTTTTAGCTGTTAACTATGGATCGAACAGTTTCCACACATTATGAAGATACACTTAAAATTATTTCAAAGATGTCTCTAGCTGTCAATGCTCAACTGGCTTACGAAATAAAGACTCTAATAATAAAACCAAAGTTGCAAAGGAAAACCATATCCTGACCCAGCTATAGAAACAAGACAACTTGGGATAAGTTAAGATGCAGCAGATAGTTAACACTCATGGGAGCCAAACATCACACGCTTCAGAGGCTTCTAGAACACTGGAAAAACAAACAGAACTATATTAGGCTGCATTACTCAGAAAGGGCAGATGCTGTCCTTAAATGCATCCAGGAGAATCCTGCTGATTTATGTGCTTTGCTTTAGCACTGGGCTAAAAGAACCATGCATATTATATTCCCAGCTAAAAAAAAAAACCCAACCACCAACCAACCAAAACAAAACCAAAACAAAACTAAGTACTGTTTCCATCAATGTATAAACTGTTTTCTTTCAACACAGTTCTGTTAGCTTTTGATTAATTTTCACCTCTAGTGTACAAAATTGTTGAGTCCCTTAACTGGAGAATGCAATCTGGACTCCTTTTCAACAAATTCTTCAGCTTACTGAAACAAAAATTATGTTGAAACAGCTGCTAGAGTATGTTTAGCATTCAGTTTACTCATCTACATCTTGTGCATGTTTAGCATAGATTAATATACACTATGTCTCTTAGCATGGTCATTCAGGAAAGCACAACTTGTGTTGCAGTCCAGATTTACAGTCCTTTGTCTTCACCTGCACGTGCATTTTGGAACAATAAACATCTGCTCATGCTACCACTCATGAACTTGTGCATAGTATGAACCGTACTTAGCAACGACAAGACCCTTTAAAGGCTGTGGATTTTGTGAGATGTATATAAACAATTCGTAAAGTACATGCACATCTATTATTTTAAAATGTAAACTCATTAGAAACACAGCTTAGTTTTTCTTTAACGGAATTTATTTTTCATGTCAGGGTGCTTGCAACCTGGACCCTAACTATCTTTCTCAACTACTTTACATTTTTAAGGAAGCGTACTTGGCTTGTGTCATGGCTTCTCTAGGGTCTCAGCAGCCCAACTCTCCATCGGTATCTGTTAGTACATAGAAGATGTAGACATACATGTAAAGTGTGTCTAGCTATCCTATTCTATAGCTATTCTATTCTAACACTCTTCAGTGTATTTTCCCCTTAGTTTCCAGGCATGCAACTTTTTTCCATAATAGAAAAAAAAACCTTTGGGTTTGTACCTCTTAAGTTATAAGGAAGCAACAGTTTAAAACCAATATAATTTTACTACCTCTTTAATCAAACCTACTGATGTAATATGCTTAAGAAGTGATTTACCTTTAAGCTGATAAGTTCAGACATTCCTTCAACAAATTCATGATTAAGAATTAAAGGTGCAGTGAACCACAGCCATGTGTTCGCTGACACTAGTAACTGTTTGCTTGTGAGATGCATTGCCTGGAGAGGGGGGGGGGCACAGCTGACCTTTGCAAAAGAATACACAGCTGTAAGATGACATGGAGGAATCTAAAAATTCAAGGTGAAATAGGGAAAAATAAGGCTGACTTTTGACACCTGGAGCTTACCAAGACGTGATTATGAAATCAAATTCGTTTTTATTTTTAGCCAATACCCCTCAATATTAAATGCAACTTAATGACCTTATGTCATAGACAGTAATAGATGCCACACATGAGATACTGAAGAAAAGGTGACATGTTGTTACTTAAGAGTAACGAGAAAAAACTGACAGGGATTAAGTTAAAAAGTTACCATTATTCTGGGAATTCAGAAAGTCAAATTCTGTATATTTTCCTATCAGAAAAAAACCCCACAATAATGGAACTCACTGCACAAGTATCTATAACATAGGGATTATATTACACATTCCCCTCCAACTAAAGCAATGAGCCATCTGTCACTCTTATATTAAGTAATACCACTTCAAGAGCAGAACCTGCATTTTCTACTCTAAACAGGTAAGGCCAGGAGAGTTTTTTTAGCCACAGGTTGAATACTGATCAGACTAGTATTTAAAACCAGAACCACAACTTGTGTTATGCTATTTGTACAACCTGACTTTCCTTTGAAAGTAAAGATGGCTCAGAAAGAGCTACACCACAGTGCAACAGATGATAGATGTATTTTAAGATAAGGACATAAGGCTATTCAGGTCCTGTACATTACAGTAAGCAAGACAAAAAGATCTTTACCTTGGAGAAGAGAAAGCTGCATGGAGACCTCACAGCAGCCTTCCAGTATCTGAAGGGGGCCTACAAGGATGCTAGAGAGGGACTTTTCATTAGCGACTGTAGCAATAGAACAAGGGGTCATGGGTTTAAACCTAAACACAAAGGAAGTTTAGTTTGGATATAAGGAAGTTCTTTACTGTGAGGATAGTGAGGCACTGGCACATGTTGACCAAGGAAGTTGTGAATGCTCCATCCCTGGTGGTGTTCAAGGCCAGGCTGGACAGAGCCTTGGGTGCCATGGTTTAGTGTGAGGTGTCCCTGCCCATGGCAGGGGGGTTGGAACTGGATGATCTTAAGGTCCTTTCCAACCCTAACTATTCTATGATTCTATGATCTTCCGCACATGACACTTCAGAAATTGAATGGATTGAGATGGTACTCTGAAAATATGCATTTTATTAAGTACAAATTATTGTTATTAAACTTTGCATATCAATAAGCTTTGTCTCCTATCATTATATGACCTTTAATCTTTCAACTGCACAAAACATTCATAGGCTATGCTCTTTTATCTTAATAATGACTATAAATGTAAGTAGCCTAAGAACAGACAGGTTTAAAGAAATCATTTTGTCTGCTACACAGTAAGAAACTGTGTATGATTTGTCAGAAGCCTTTTGACAGTGCCTGGGATCTTCTCAGACAAGTAACTCTTTAACTACTGTCCTGCTGCCAGTTATGAAATACAGCTCTGTGATCATCTTCCAACTTCTACATATACTGCTGAAGAATTGGCCCTACTGAAGTCGACAGGAACTGTGCCACAGAGCTCAGGGACACAGAGGTGTATGTATTATTCCACCGTACTTCCAAATTTGGGTATAAATATAATTCAAGGATACATTTCTGTATATATATAATATGTATTACACAAAACCACAGATTTGCATGTCATGTTCTTGACACACTACAAATACATATACTCCTGTAACTTACGCATACAGAATTTGTTTCATCTATGAAGAACCAACTAAGCAAATGGGAAACTACAGAGGAAGTATACGAAGTTGAAGTTGGGTAGGAAAAGTTATTCAGACTCAACTTCTCCCATATTTTGTTATTAATTTTAAGTAGTAAGAACCTTGTACAAAATTGTTTATTTGGGGCTTTTTAAAGACAACATTAATAGCTAACTAAAATCAAGTACAAAAGCAGCTTTTAGGAAACACTCATATGCAAACCCTTGAAGAAAGTGAATTAGGTATTTTAATAAACTGTGGGATTTCCAGATTAAATTTAGAAATCTCCTGTCTTTAAAGAGATCAGGTAAATGTCACTCTTTTTAATTTTCTGAAGTAGATACACAAAGTCGGAGCAACATCTACAACTAATCCTCAGAATCACCAAGTATCCTTTGAGTTTAAAGAGGAGGGACGGCAACAGTACAATTTGGCCTAGCAATGAATAAATTACAGTGCTCAAAGCAGCCTGAAGGTTTTGCAAGTTAGATAGGCAACCAATGGAAATTCCTGTTATCTAAAGAGAAAGAAGCTACCTGATTTTTTTCCCTAGTTACAGATCATTTAGTTTTCCAAAAAGCACTCACTTTCCCACTTCCACATGCTCCTTAATCCAATAAAATCATGCTTCAGTTAAAAAAGAAAGTCAGTATGTTTCAGTAAGGCCTTTTGGAGGCCTCTCGGCATTAACACCACATTCAGTATTTCCATTAATCAGGACCAGGTAGTTAAAGATCATGGGATCTCCCTGCCCCAGACTTTGAAGAAACTAAGTTTTCATTCTAAATAAAAGATATAAACCAAGTACAATAAAGTATGGGCAGACTCTGAGCATTCAAACTACAAAAAAACCCACCTGTCTCTGAAGCACATTCAATTTACTGAACTATTACTCAAAATCTAAACAATTACTTCGGGGTCAAACACTAACTCCTGACGATCCTGTTTAAGGAAATAAATGTTGAAGCAGCATGAAAATGTATTACCAGATGTGTCTGTAAGTCTTACCGGCAGGAGAAATACTGTGAAGTTTGTTGAAAATACTGAACTCATTTGTCCCAGTAAGGAAATGGATATCAAGAAATGTGCTATTTAAGTCTCAGCTTTTCACCTCTGCTTATTACCCCAAACAGATTTAACTCTTTAGATACAAAAAGCCCATCCACTATCTACACTTCTAACAGAATGCTTGGCCTTCCACTGACAACTTCTGAATGCAGCTATGCACCGACAATGTAAAAATCTTTAATATGGGGAAGAGTTCGCAAGTAACAGCTTTAAATAATTCACTGTCATCATTTTCTCACAGCTTCTCTATAGTAAGAGATATAATGTATAATGCAATCAATTAGAGACTACAAAAATTTTGCCCCAGATGCAGATTCAGTTTGGAATAAAGCACATTCTATTTCCAGTTAAGAATCCACACAAAAGGAAGTGCTTATAAAAGCAAGCTGAAGAAATTCACAAAGAAAGCACTGGTCAGACTCCCTCCACTTTTACCTAAGCATCGGATGCAAGTAAACCTAAACTAATGAATTATGGCACTAGTATAAAAAAAATGTATGTATTTTTTCAAAAATCACTTTTTCTTGTCTCCTTCCTTATTCAAGTTTCACAGCATACATATGGGTATGAATAAGTAACGGATTCTTCACCCTAACTTCATGCACAGCAGCTTGAGAAATGTTTCAGATTAACATAAATGATAATACACATACATAAGGCTGTCTTTCAAAGAGCTCTGATAAATCATAAATGCAATGTTTACACAGATCAGGTCAAGTCAAAAGGTTTGTAATAGAAGTATTTAACTTATGTAAGTCTGTTTATCACTGCTAACGAACATGGGATGTCTTCGACTGCTCACTATCTACTGTACGTAGTACACATTTCATGCAACTCGCATGAATTCTCATTCCAATTCTTAATTACTATGCAGTCTGTAAAGACAAAAGTCCACTAAGTCAAGACTGCTCTTTCTTTTTTTAACAGAATAATTAACATTAGTAGCCCATCACTTCACAGGCAGTGCTTCTCTACACATTCATCACTGAAATAATAAATTGAAGTTTGCATAAAAGCATTAAAATAACTGCAAGTACAGATGCTTATCCTTAGACATATTTCCATCAATATTTCCTTAGCCACTGTTCATAAGGAGGCAATGCAATGCTTCATGTATACTCACTATGTGGCTCAGGACTCCCAACAACAAGAAAAGAAGCAACAATTCCTGTTAAAATTGTTTATACTATGTTTCTTCCAGGCATAATTTCTTATATACAGTTTTACTGCATAAGTTGTCAAAATGCTTTTTGAGAACATAGCGGGAGGACAAGGATTTCATTCCATTAAACAGACTTCGGTGGTAGTAAGAGAAGACATTGAATTTTGTTTTTTTCTTGAGATTTGTAAAGTTCTAGACAAGGTCTGAATTCACATCTCTGGAGTCCATCCTGTTCTTAAATCTACTAGAGAATAAAGTAGCCAAAGGGGTTTCTCTAAGTTTTCTGGTCCACGGCTTTAATTTCTATCAAAATCTTAAAATTAAATATCCACCCATCCATATGGAGATCCAGCCACTTAGTTTTTTGGATTTATTAAAACCTACTTATACTGATAACAGCATAGGGACTTATTATTTGGCACGGTAAGTACAGGTTTAACAACCTAATTGCTTGGATTTTGTATAGTAGATCATTATGTTAATGCCTCTGCAATAAAGTGCTAAAGAGGAATTCCCACAACAAAGATTTCTCATTGCTGACTGAGAAGGAAAAGGTAGAACTTACTGGGGTAATTTGGGAAGAGACTGCTTTGTAGGGACACAGGAGAGGAGTCTTCAAGCCAATAGGACTACCAAGCTCTATCAAAGGGAAGAAAACATGCCACAGCACAAAACACCACAAATTATGTCTTTGTCTGAATAATCCAGGGACATAAACCAGATGATTACACCTTGTCTAACAACCTTGCTTGGGAGGAAAGATAGCTTCACAGAGCTTCACAGGATAAAGACATACTCTATAATAAGTAAACAACCCTTCATGTATGTAGAATTTCTTATTGTACAGCATTCAAGTGGATCTTGAGGTAAACCTCACTATTTTGTTGTGCAGTTGCGATGATGGCACTGTACATTATGCTCCCTCAAGTCTGAGACTGACATGACACCTGAACCTGCTCTGTCTTCCCAGCCCCAGATCCACAGAAGTGCTAAAGAAGTGGGCTTGCTTAGAAGAGTAAGAACATCTTTGTGGAAAAGAAAGACTAAATTAGAAGTTTTCCATGATAATCAGGTACTTTGAAGGAATAAAAACATGTTTAACATTTTGATCCAATAATAAATTGGATCAAAATAAAAAATAAAAGGCATCAACATAAATATGTATTTTGTGAGTTCCTTTTATTAGTTTAATACATCCTTCACTTTCCCAAAGAAGTTTCAATGTTGTTTTCCCTAAACTTATGTCCACATTTAATCACTGAAAACGCACCTCAACCACACAGCAGATGTGTCATTAACTATTTCTGAAAAAAAGCGAAATAAAATCACCCAGCATGAGAATACTATGGAATAAGTCAGGACTAGCAGATGGTGTTTATTTTGTCACTGCTTGTGTTAAAAATTACCACCTATTTCATCAGCTTCTTTAAGGTAGAAGCTTCATGTAAAAAGCTATTTTTTATAAGCTGTCAGAGAACTCCTTAAAATATAAGTTCTTGTTTTCATGGCTTCCAGTTTTCTAGGACATGGCGCGTTACACAGGAGATCAGTTTGTATAAATCTGACATGATCGAGTATTTTGCTCGCAGCTCCGTCTTTCAACACACAATCTGGTTTGTTTCTCAAGCAAATTTGCAAATCCTTTAGTTCAAATACCGGTGTTTTCAAGACAAATTCTGTAACAAGTGTTAAGTCTGCTCCTAGGAGAGGCACCTGGTAGAACTGTCAGCTTGTTCTCTTCTAGAACCCAAGACGCAAGAGAGTTTTCCTTCCCTCTCAGAGTTTCCTGCATTCTCATTTGATTTTATCGCACACTTTTGGCTTTGCGGTTTACATTCTCTGGTTGATTGTTTCTTATGAAAACAGTATGTTGCATGAAGAGCAATTGTACAACCTGGACTTGGTTACTTAGAGAAATCACTGCTAAAAATCCCATGACAAAACCAGGTTTTGCTCATGTATTTTTGAAAGGATTTCCATTAAAATGGAAACCCAAAGCCTTCCCAGAAATGTAAACCCACATAATCCTCAGTAAGGCAAACCATGCTGAGAGCAGCAAGGTGATCTAAATTCCTCGCTACTGTGATTTAAACAGAATTATTACACACACTATCCACAGCATCCATACACAATATTGAAATAAAATTTTCAAAGAACTTATTTATATCTGAAGGCTACTGGACATCAGTCTCCCATTATCACTGATGATTTTAATGTCACAGTGATATCAAATTAAAGTAGTATTTCACTGAATATAGAGACTTAGACAGGGCTACAAGGATTCTTAAACTAGAATTTTACTGTGCATAAAGGCTATAGAGACTGTGTATAAAGGATATAAAGATAAGGAAGGCAAGCAACAAGAGAACCAGATGTCTTCTCTCAAACCAGTGTGGGCCCTCCTCTTTCTGACAGGCCTGAGAAAGAAAATCACCTGGGGAGCCCTTTAGGATTGTAAATTAGTCCGAACAAGAACAAGTAGTTAACTGGAAAGACTAAGCAAGCACTCCAATGGCCTTAACTAACGGATTTCCATAACAGGGTAAACTGAGTAGGGGCATTTCTCCCCAGACAACCACTAGGACCCCCAGGCACCACTCCTTAAAATTCACAGCACCTGCAAGGTGGCCTTATCTGCCCAAATTCCCACATGCATGAGAAACAAGAATTGGGCGGGCATTTCATGGAATGGCAATGAATACATATATAATGAAGACATAAGTTGTGAACTGTCTCTTCTCAGTGCGCATGACAGGCACAGCAATCCTCCATGCACCCGGCAGTGTAATAAAGTCATATTGGTTTCTAACCGCTCATTCTGGTTAGAGAGTTTATTTCCCAGATTTTGGTGACAATAGCATGGAGAGATCATCCTCCTAAATCAAATCCCCATACTCACAACCAGCTGCATTTTGTATCTAAACATCATAAGCACAGGATAAAATTCAATCCATTTTCTTCCCCTGGAACAGGCATAATAATCCCCATCTTCATTAAATTACAGTTCAATTGATAATGACCCCAAATTACTTAAAGAACTTCCTTGCACATCACAGATTACCATAGGTCTTTGAGAGGTATGCTTTCTGCAACTATAGTCATTCAAACCTCCTTTGGCACTGACAGGCTTATACATGAATTCAGAGACTATGGACTCCACAACAATGTCCAGATTTGTATGTTTACAATTTACTCAAGATCATCATGTTGAAACAAACAGCAAAGATGCTTAAACCATATGACAATGGTTGCAAAGTGAACCAAACGTTAGGAAATGGTACAAAAAAGGCTGCCTGGACAACCACTGTTAGTGCACTGAAATATGTTTCTTAATTATGTGACTCAATCCTTTCTCCCTCCATGCTAAGCCTTCCATTGCACTTCCTGGTCAGGTAGTTTGCACACACTATAGGAGGAGCTGATCCTTTCATCTTTATTATTTAATGAGAAGTGCAGGCCTCTCAATGTCCTATTTAAGTCATACTCTAAGCTCCATGCTATCAGATTTCTTCTTTTACTTTTATATATTGCTCAACATTACACTATCTGAATGCTTTAAAAGCTTTATGTTTCTGTTAAGTCTCTGAGCTTTAGTTACATTATTTTCCAGCTTTAGAAAGAAACCCAGGGTAGTTTTGTTCTGTTTAGTTTTAATTTCTGGGTGTTTAATATGAGATAGATTTGAAGTATTTTTTTGTTTGCGTGTTTGGGGATTTTTTATATCTATTAAGAATTCTCCCAGAAAGGGAGAAGTCAGAAAAGCTAAAATTTAGGTAGGTCTACACCAAAGAGAAGGTAGGGAAGATATTTTCCCTACAGGATGCTTTTATCAGCTTTCATTCCAGAGTCTGAACAAGGATCTGACAACAATCCTTCTGCCTGTATTTCTGAAGCACTGACCATTATAACACCCCTCTTCAGCACTTAACCTCCTTTTACCCATTACCTGTTAGAATTTGCTGGTGCAGCCTTTCTCTTTAGCAAAATAAAGGCTCAGTAGATCAAGAAACCTAACATTTCATTAGAACACAACAAAGCAATCCACCCACTAAATGAGCACACTCAATAACTGGTTACCTTTAAAATGAAAAGTCTGAAGGCTCCACTTACAGGGATACAAAGAGTCCTCTTTTGTTGACAAAACATGCAAGCCAAAAGCTTTGCAAAACTGTTTGGATGCATTCACAGCCAGCTGAGGCTTTAAACCAAGGTTACCACCATCTGTCTGGTTTTGGCAGCAGTCAGACTGATGCAAAGAGTCCTACGGCACTTTTTAAAAGGAACACAGTTAAAGCTTGGTTTTGGTCAATTCCCTTGAACTACCACCATAGTTGATTTGACTGACATCAACGTCAGTCAGCACACCTGGATCTATAAGCTCACTGCTCCTTTCTTACCACATTTAGAGCATGCAATGAACTATTTTACTATTAATAACAGATTTCATATGTCCAAGTAATTAGACTCATTAAAGTCACAAAAAGTACCAAGTTTTTCTATTGCTGTCAGTTCAATTTTCTAAAATACATTACTGTCAAGTCAGAGGTGAAAATTAATACTGTCATCAAGTATTTTTGAGTTGCTATGTAGTTATTACTACATTCTCATGTTTGTCTTAATTTCTAGAGCCCTGAATGATACAATGCCAAAAGTTAAAATCAATATATAAATCAAGTTTGTTTGAAATTTAATTTCCCTACTATATGTTCTGGCTCCCATTCTTTTAAGAAGCACAGAAATACATAAAACAGTCCTTATCTCCAGTTTGAAAAAAACACTAAGCATTCTTGGGCTGCATTAGCTATAAGATGGTCACAGATCTCAGTACTTTCCAGAATTTGATGTAAGAAACTGCCCCAGTATTTGCTCAGACACTGTTTGATTTTCAAAGCATAATGCCATTCACTATTTTTCAGCAACAATCAAGCAATTATGGGAAGAAATATAACAGAAAATCAAATTGGGGCTGACAAGAAAACATTGGTTTAGGTCTCATTTAAATATTAAACAAGCAGAATATTATTCCTGGTTAGGAATAATTTTGCAAACCATTTGCTTAAGTGCTTAAGTGAGAAGCCCAAATGGAAAGGGATCTTTCAAGTAGGTACCAGGTCATTGTAGCAATGGAAGAATATAATGAGATATGAGAATATATCTTTCATCTTATCTTGTCAAATACAGGGCAAAAATTGTAGTGTTGAGGACAAAAGATTTTACAATAATAATCCCTGATAAACTGGTAAGGGCACATACTGATACAGTTAGTGTAAGCATACACATCTGATGAATGAAAACCATGCTTTGAACTCAAGACACATGAAGATGTCACTAAAATGCCTTAAGATGCCACTGGATTTATATTACTACAGCTTGCTTTTGCTTTTGCTAAAAAGTATATTGCCAGTTTTTTTCCAAGCATCCTCATCCTCTCAAAGGCATCTTGCTCTTAGTGAAACAAAAAGTGTAGCAGGGGAAGGTAGGGAAAGGGGAGTAAAAACAAGAAATCAGGTGATTCCCTACAAAAGAAAAAAAAATAAATAACACCCACCCCTCTCCAACTGTTTTGCACAGTCCCTAAGAAACAAACCGTCAGTGTCACACCTAGCGTCACTGGCTGAATCTGAAACACTTAGAACAAAAAAACTAAAATCAAAACTACAGGTGAACAGAGTTATCACTAAATCTTTCATTGGAAAGTCAGATGTAAGAAACATCTACCACAAGCAACACATGGGATAAAAAGGCAATTTCTTTGGTGAAAATACTGCTAGATACATGTGCCACTTTTACAGTTATGCCTGTGTGTACCCAGATCTGGCACTCCTCAAGTCCTAGCTCTCCTTCTGTTCATGTAATGAGCCGCATCCTGTGAAGCACCATGAGCTGCTTTCACCACCTGGTGAACACTCCCAACAAAAACCAAAAGCCCCACCCTGAGTTCAATCAAATCAGGAAGGTAACTCAACAATGCAATAGAAGTAAGTAGTAAAGAGAGATCAGGTTTATTCAACAGAATATAAACACCCAGGAGGAAACACACAAACAAAATCCCAAATACACAATAAGCAGAACATAAACAGAACTAGATTAATTGTTGCAAACCCCACAAATTCCAAACTAGATTCTACATTTACAAAGAACACAGTTTAAGCAAGATAAAAACCTTACGTATTAGAGAGTTCTTTGTCTCAGCCAGCTGCTGCCAGCTTGTCTGTCTGTCTTTCAATTTCTCAGAAAGGTGTGTGTGAAAATCTAAATGAAATAAAACAAATACAGTTTAGAGATGGCTCTTCTCATCCTTTTACATTCTATTCACCTTTGGTGACACACACCCAATAGAATGTTTCACCTCCTCCCACCCAAACCATTCCTGAATAATAAAAGAAATATTACTCATTATTATCTAGAGAACAAGAATACTTTAATGTTGTTATCAATGGCATACAAAAGGCATCTTGAGCAGCAGTAGTACTGATGAAATCTTTCTTTGCAGGAGGTACATATACTCACTGTCAGTATCATTAACCACAAAAAGGACAGAGTACATAAAAAACTGGCTATAATACGTGCATTAGAATTTAACCTTAAGTTCTACACGTGCTGAACAGTAGGTATTTAAGATCATACTAGCTTATTTTGAGTGTAATATCTATTAGTCCTATAGCCAAGTAGGTATCATTGCACTCTTCTAAAAGATAACTTTTATCATCTAAACCAGACTCTAAAAATACATTTGGAAAATGGACACTTTCAGCTGTAATATATAGATTTTTATATGTTTATCTCAGCAGCATGATGAGTTTTACATTGACCATCAACATAATCAGGCTCAGTCTGCTGCATCTCCACTAACATGAACCAGTGAAGCTGCACTGTTGCAAGAATGCCATTTTTTTTCTTTTTTGTCTTATAAAATCTCTCCAGCTTTAGGAAGACAAATTTCATTAAGGGTTTTTGTTTTAATCTTGTCCTTTTTTATGTAAAAATGGGACCAAATTCTTCAATACAGGGTTATTCTTCTGTGCTACTTACAATTGAATGAAACCATTTTAGTAGTTTGCAATTATATAGTTTTTGTTATATCACACCCTATAACATGCAAACATTTGACATCTTTACTGTCAAACTGTGGTTTGCTTTTATTTCTCTTTCAAGAGGAAAACCCAGAATTAATCCACCAACAGTTCATCTATTGACATTTTGTCACATTAAGCTTTAAGTGTGTGTTACTGAACCTGCTGTCATCTCTTTTTACCTGACTGTGTCCACCCTGGGATGTTTGATCCTTGTAATTACAAAGGGTATGGATGAGGACAACAAACTGTTCCCACAAAGAAGCTGAGACATCCCTCTTTTTGATGTGAAACACCTAAGCCTAATGGCTAAAACCTAAGTTTCCAAACTATGTTTCTCCAAGAATTAAAGTTTGTTACCAGTGCCCAAAGGAAAGAATAATTTAAATGTTGAGACACTTTCACAATAGTGTCATCTAAAGGGAAGTCTCCATGGGTATTACCTTCCTTTGACACTCACAGGGAGTTAAACCTAATTGCATTTAGGGTTATCTCTAGCAGCTACACTCAGAATCAAACATCCTCATGAGGACTATTGTTCTAACTAATCTACTTATTAGGCTTTTATTCAGATTTAGTACAGCCTTTTATAAAAAACCATCTCCAAGGGACAGTAATGGATTTTGCAATTATCTGACAATAAAGAATAGACTATGACCTACAATCTTTGGCCTTGCCAAAAATTAGGAAAAAAAACCTTTTTGTAAGTAAATCTTTAGATCATTAAGCTAATTTTAGCCCTTATCAGACACCACACTCTACATCTGGAAAAAGTAAATCCTGTGTGTATTTACTATGCTTGCCTCTTACACATTCCTCTAAAACACAACCCCACAATGTCCACAGGTCCATTTGCTCCTACAGTAACCAACAGAGAGAAAGAAATCTGCTTTCGGTATATTACTTTCAAAGATAAATGAGTAGCAGCTTTCAGCTTGCTGCGTCAAGCTCCAGTTTAACTTAAAAATCAATGCTGATACAGCTAATTTTAAATAATAGCATAAATACTAGCAGCCAATTTTGAAAATGGAGAAAACAAATACTGCAATTCTTAAGCCACTCTCCTGTGAGGCACACGATATCCAGATTAGCTGCTTGTCTTCAGCACATTATTCAGCAAACTCATTTTCTTCTCCTTTCTCACAGCAGCCTCTTCAGAGACTGACACTGCTTCTGCTATTGCATTATGTTTTAACATTTATCTAAGTTCCCTCACAGCCCAGCAGTCTCCCACAAGGCCTGGCGTGAGACCAATGCAACGTCTTCTTGCTGTCCAACAAGGCAAGGTTGTAAGTACTCCCCTCATTTTCATTCCCTATCACTATGCTATGTAACCAGCAGTCAGGAGGCACCTCTGCACACCCCGCAGTCGGAGATCCCACTCCTCAGTATCCCACCACAAAGCACTGTTGGTCCCCACAGGACTCGTCTATCTCACCACAAAGAGGCTGCTCACCAAATACCAAGTTGTTCTTAATTTATGGTCCCTCTTTCAAGCTGGCCTGAGAATGCTTCATAACTGCTATCTTTCCAGGAGCAAGTATCACTCCTGTCTCTTCCCCACTCCCCACTTCCTCCCCCCCCCGCAATCCCCAGTTGTTTTCTTTCCCTTCACAGTCCTGTTTGAATGGATGCTTCCAACTACGCACTATGAATTTTCAACCTAATTTAGTCAGGTGTTCTAGAATTTCACTGTTCAACATTTCCCAACAGGCATAGACAAAAGCTTGGCTAACAGACAGTATATGCTTAACCCTTTAAGATGAGAGCACAGTGTTTATATATATATATATATATATTTTTTTTTTTTTTTTTTTTACAGTATTAAAACTTTTTGCATCTCATAAGGCTTGGTTCCTCCACCTATAATTGTGCCTCTCCATCAATGTTCATCCAGAAAATAACTATGGAACTTTAAACATGACCGGAGCATAAATATCCTCCTAAGCTCTGTTCTCATTTTCCCTCTTCTACTTAACAAAGGGGCAAACCCCAACTTCTACTAGCAATAAACAATAAAAGGATGGTTTATTTTTTATAAACTAGCACTTCAGAAGTATTAAAAAGTCTTACAAATAAATGCTCTGAATTTCTTCAGCTGCTTCCCCTCCCTCCCAATATTCACACAAAACCACCCAGTAATGAACTCTCACTCCATTTCTGTCATACCTACATGGCTGAGGCTTGTCCCAACTGTGTCTGATTTCCTCTCTATTGAACACTTTCAGCGAGCAGGGGCTGCTCCTCTGTTAGTACCTTGGTACATTTTCATTGTTATTTGCTCAACATTTATTACTGTCATTTATCACTGATTATGTTCCTTGAGGAATAGGACAAACCCCATAAGAACTGACATACCGCTTTCAGAACTGGGCAGGTCAAAGCTCTATGTTTTACTCAAACAACCTTTCTTGGTTTTGCATTTTCATCACATTCTATCCTAACATTTTGGCCCAAGAATACTGGACAGACATAACAGCCGTGGTACTCTTAACCTATCTGCAAACAATGGTTTATGAAGAAATTAGAAAAAAGTCAGTAATAAAATCATGCAGGAAAATATGGGAATATGAACTGTTGTGTAGTTAACAGGAACACACAATTTTTCTTCTCCTATATTGTCTTGAGAGAATTACTCTGCTGTTTTACTCCATTACACTCTATCGCACATTTTATAGCCACTGTTTTGTTTGATCTTTTACAAAAGTCATATTAATTTTTTTCTCTGAAGCACATTCACCAAGCCAGTTAAACTGAAACAGCTTTACCTGAACTGTATACTGCAGCTCTCAAGCAGAAGCATTCTCCAATAAGAAATATCCACAAGACGTTATATTTTTGAAAGTACACATTTAAATGTGTGCACACCCCAAATACTCAAGCAAGAATGAAAAGCACCACAAAGGAAAATGCTCTTAGGTCAAGCAGGTTTCAAAGAATATTATAGTTCAGTGAACTCAATAGGAAATACCTCATTTTCTCCCTCCACAGTTGACCAGAGGTAATGCTACAAAATGGGAGGCAGAGGAATTTTTTAATCACATTTCTATTTATGACATTCTAAATACTACCAAACATGACCAGCAATAGATCTACTGCACCAGGAGCTGGATTTTCCAAGCACATTGTCCATGTCTTTTATAGAGAATCAACTCAGCAATTAGCTACATCAGACACAACAGTACAGGACTTCAAATGACAAATACCTTAATTTTGCATTTTCATTTCCTCTGAACTAATTAAAGCATTAGGATGTACTAGTACCGTAGCAATCACAGGGACATGCATCACATCAGCACTTAGCAGAGTGCATAGATGTGTCTATTTCTTTGTGCAGAACTCTGTCTACACTTAAGACTTACAGTGAACTGAAATTAAATTTCAAATGGATTTATTTCACTCAAATTATATGGTTTCTATGTGTCTTATTTCCAAAAAGAATTAAATATAGACCCTCTTAAGTTTAATGGATGCCTATATAGGAACTTCAACCAATTTCACAATACCACTTTAAGATCATGCTACTAAATCACTGGCAACTTGGATGAGTCTTCTCAAATGCCCCCGAACAGTCAAGCTCTTACATCTAAAGTGTTCGTAATTGCCTCTTAATTCAACATGGTCATTGACTTGTACAAAACGAAAAACTCTTAAGTGAAACTTCATAACATTTTTGCTCTTTTCCACACTGTTTCTTTTCAGTTTTGTTCTGCTTTGCTTTTAAAGTAAGGGTCAATGTAACAACTATTACTTCATGCTTGTAAGAAACGGTTAGTATCCCAATACAGGTCAATGATTCAGCTATGGGTCAATATCTCCATAATTTATAAAACCATAAGACACAATTCTCATGGGAATAATGTATTACAAACTAAAAAAAGCTTCAATCTCAAGTGGCAACTACAGATACTCTAAGGTTTATTGCTCTTTCTTTAATACCTCTTCCATTCAAGTCTTTCTCTCAAAAAACATTTTATTAGTTCAGCCTCTCTGTTTTTGATCAAAAAATTAATTTCTGGAAAGACTAGCATCTGACTTATTAAGTTAGTGGGACAATTTAAATTGCTGAAGTACAAACTAAACAGTTCCTGCTGAAAGTGTAACTTTTTAACCCTACCTATTTGGAAAAAAAAAAAAAACCCACTTAAAAATCACTAAATCCTGGATCCTTACAGAAATATGGTGACAAAATTCACAAGTTACATAACAAAAGTGGTCAAGCACAAAGCTGGAACTTAGAGGGGACTATATGCATTGTACTACAACCAATCAACACTTTGATTAAAGCACCCACTGCTGTTCTTTGTCACTTTTGGCAGCACACAGGATGTTGTAAATAGAAACCGCTTAGAGAAGGCTAAAAAGAATTTGAATTCTAAAAAAAATTCCCTAAAAAGAATTCTTCTCTTTATTGCAGGATACTGATACCCTGTACTTCTTCAGCTTGGAGGTGGAGAGAAAGAATAAGCCAACCAAAATGCTACATTAAAAATTATCTGCCACATGCTAAAAATTATCTCCCCATACTATTTTGCTGCTTCTTTTGTGAGCAAGGGAATAAACCAGAGTTAGCTGTTCTTGATAAGACTGCACTTGTTCTAATTTATCAAATGTCCGCAGAATGAGCACTGTGACAGCTGTGAAATAAACATTAAGGGATTCATAAAGCAATGGAAAGGTTTTCCATGCAATTCTAATAGCACTAAATTCTTGTAACCACATGTTGGGTGTTGTCACCCTGCCCCTTTCTCCAAAACAAACAAAAGTAGGAAACAACTAAAACATTATTTAATCTGTCAAAAGAACAATGTAAAGCCAAGACATATGGACAAAAAAATGTATGAAAGACCAAATGGCTACCATGTTAGTCCTACTGACATACTGGGCATTCTTTCAATGACCTGAATATTCATAGGCCCTACAACATGCTTCTAACAGCTTAGTTCATTGCTCACTTAAGACAAAGCAAGCCCCTAAAAATACAAAGAAACGCTAAAAGAAATACATGCAGTTGTGTTCCTAGGGAGATCAATGGCCAAAACCAGTGTTGTAATGCCTTACAAAACAAAACAAAGAAGCTCTTAAAGTAATAACTTCAGCATCTGACTTCCTCATTATACAGCTAAGTTCTTCAGTGTTAAAAATTATTCTTTGCTTTTAAATTGTTACAGCAAGTTAAGTAATTGATAAGCCTCAACCACCTTTAGACCTACGTTCACTTACTGATCTCTTCTCTTTCTATGGCAAGTTGTATTAGTGGGGGGAAAAAAGACCAAAACAAAATTACAGTTTTCAAGTAATTTAGTTGGTAAATCTGATTTGGCAGCTATGCCTGTAAACAGTTTTGAAGAACTAAGAACTGACACACAATTCACAAGCAGACAAACTTACTGTCTTACTGTGTTATGTTGGGGAAAGAATTACAAAGGACAAGATTTCAGTCTCAAATTTTACCAACTCTCTCTTCAGCCTCTATAATGAGATCACCTATAGCTTCAAAACAAAATCATTCTCAGTCTGCTCTGACAAAGAATGTAACTATAACCTGTAGCAAGTCAGATCTTTTATCACATCTCTAGCCTAAGGAAAAATATAAAACTAGAGTAAACACATGAAGAGAATCCTCCAGAATAGCCTCTCAAACTCCAGGAGTTTGTCTCTCAGATTTCCTGAAATTTTTATTCAGCACCCCGGTTGGATTTTTCTTTCGTTAACTTCTCATCTGGTTTTGAACCAGTGTAAATTGCCAGTATTTACAAAGTCCAGGGACAAGTAGCCCAACAGCTTCCCTGAATGTTCCCTGTGAGAGTGCTGAGGCACTGGCACAGGGTGCCTGGAGAAGCCATGGCTGCCCCATCCCTGGCAGTGTTCAAGGCCAGGTTGGACACAGGGGCTTGGAGCAACCTGCTCTAATGGAACATGTCCCTGCCTATGGCAGGGAGTTGGAACTAGGTGAGCTTTAAGGTCCTTTCCAACCCAAACCAGTCCAAGGTTGCATGATTCTATGAAGTAGATTTTTGTTCATTTTGGATCTGCTATTTACAGATTCGATGTTGTAGATTTCCTATATGGGGAAAAAGCAAAAAACAATCATTCACATTTTCTATGTTATCACCACTGTGCAGACTCCAGTCATGTCACTAGTTGCTGTTTGGCTTGTTGGGTTGTTTGGTTGGTTGTTTTTTGTTGGTTTTTTTTTTTTGGTTGGTTTTTTTTGTTCTTGGTTGTTTGTTTTTTTTTTTACACTAAATAATATTAAGTCACTCTTCACAAGGAAGCTATGTCTTGTTACGCTGGGTAGCTCATCTCACTGGCTCTTACCCTTTGCAGTTCTACTACAGAATTCTTTAAATGGAAGAATGAGAACTCAACATATTGTTCAAGGTATGGACATCGCACACCTTTATAGAATGGCAGCAATAATATTTTGTGTTTTGTTCTTTATAGAAACTTTCAGGTAGGGTTTTTTTCTGTATGAAGGCGGTTGCATTACTGCCATATCCAGTCACAGGATTGTCCACTCCCGCACTAATGTAACTTTCCTGAATAATAACAGACAATCCAGGGTTCATAGTATGTCCTCAACAATTACCAATTTCCCCTGCTGTTTTCTCTCCCACCTATTCTGCACCTTAAGACTCTTCAGGAAATTTTTTCACTGCTTTGTCTCCACCACCCTGGATAACAGCTGGCACACAGAAAATTAGCACCTCATTCCGGATCCGTTTTCCCAGCTCATTTCAAACAAAAAAAAAAACCCAAACACTAAAATTAAGTTTGTCCTATGAATGGAACAACCAAGTGCAGGAAGAGGCACATAAAACATCACACATTCAGCTCTCATATACCATACATTTACCTTACACATCATGGTAGCTGCTTCCCTTTACATACAACATAGGCTAGTAATAATTCTATTCATCTGTTTCCTGATGGATAGATTCTAGCATCTGCCCAGTTTCCACAAACCAAACAGTTTATAAAAGAGCCAGAAGAATTGCTTGGACAAGACAGACACATATAAACATATTACAAGTTCATGCTGTGCACTGTTAGAGAGAGAGCATTGCAGCACACAATGACTCAAAAGGGATAACATTTTAGAGTAAATAGACATACACAATACATCCTACATGTACCAGGAGGATATTTATGATTTGAAAAACACTGCAATATATTCTATCTAAGCTACAAATACTGAGTCATGTGGTGAGTGACCTAGTTTCCTCTTCATTTTAAGTGTATTTTTAGTTATTCCCTGTTGATTTATATTTTCATTAAAACCTCAGGGGTATGTCCTTTTGAAGTCTGCTGGAGACTGAATGGACATATGATGCTCTGTAAAGACTACCTAGGCATTTTCCCCCCAATGTTCTCTCTCTCTTAAAGTCATAAGTCTAATAGGAGCTTAACTAAAGAGCAAATAAGCATCATTTGTTTACTTCTATTTTATCTTTCCTTCACAGGAATTGAAATGCAAATGTGAAATAGAACGAACACCAACAAATGCATCAACTGCTAGGGCAGTCTAATGACTACAAACAACACAGGAAAAGAGACTCCTGTGCTCTCTGCTTACTGCCACAGCATTCTGCACTTGGCAATACTAGCAGTGTTCTGTATAGCTCGGTTTTGCAATTAAATTTATATTGAAATGCTTTGAAAATCATCCCAGTATTTATAGAGAAGTGGTGTACTTCACTGCCATAACCTAGTGGGACAGCACATAACATTTTATGTAGACAATCAAAGAGACTGATTTGAAATAGAAAAGAAAACCCACCTACAAAAAAAGCCCTCTGGGTGCCTTTAATCCTACAGAAGATGCATTAGAAGGGTTTCCTTTTTAGAGAATTCTGAGCTTAACTTGCAATAAGTGGAAACTTCCAATTGTTTTCAAACCAGACCTGTAAAGTCACTGAAATGATGTCCACTTCTGTCATTTTTTTTTTTTTTTATTATTAAAATGGCCCATAAAACTTCAAACTTTATGTATGGACTCCAAACGTTCAGTGCAAACTGGAGCTGAATTTTTGTTTTTTCCCTTTCTCTACCAATGAATGAAGTTACAGCATTAGATTTTGCGTAACAAACAAGCACAAAATATTGCATAATGACCTAGCTTCAAATGAAGGCTCAATTACAGTAATGATCTTGGTAATTACATTAGGACAATCTAGGTTTCCCTACAGCTCTCTTCTTCTCAAATTTAAAGAGAGTTATGTGCATGACAGCTCTGTGTGCTCATAAGACTCTTCTTACTTTATCCTGTCTACTTTTGCATGCTCCACAAATTCAGTTTTAAGCTGCAGTTTTCAAGTATTTTGTCAATCACAGTTTATCAAATGCATTCTGCTAAGGCAGCTGTCAGGACAAGATTCAGGAATGACAAGCTGTCTTAGCTCCTGTTCATTCTACCCTTAAGTCACCAACTCTTATTTTTATCTCTGAGGAGGAGAAATACTCTGGCTAGAAAAGGCTCTACCTGTTCATGAAACAGGCAATTGAGTCACTGTATTGGCAAGGCTCCTGATCAACAGAACTAGGAATGCCAATAAATTCTCAGCAGCCCATTTATGCCTACTTTTTCCTTATCATAAGTGCTATTCTGAAAATACTACTGCCACTCTGCACATAGAAATGATTGAGTAAAAAGATACAGTGCAGGTTGTCAATTCATCCTGAAATGGCCTCTAGTGGCTAGGTAAAAGCCATCTAAACCACAGCAGAAGACAGTGCTATTACACAGAGTCACCAAATCCCCCCCGAAACATCCCAGACAAAATTCTGACCTCTACTATGCACACACAGAATTATGTCAGTCTACATCACCATTTTTGCATATAGCAAAAGATCAGTGCATACTGAAGTATTTTATTATAAATCCTGGCAATAAAGAACTTCATGGCATCTTACTCTGTATAAATGTTGTATGTGGTATATCACAGAGGCTAAAACTGGGATTGTGCCAAGCTTGCCTTTTAGCATTAGTTGTGATATTCAGTATATTAGCCGAAAGAATGTTCACTTATCATGATAAATCATGACTGGGAAAAGTCTAATAAATCTGACATCCACCCCCTCCACACTTGTTATCATGGAAATGCCATTAGCATAAGATAGTACACAGACAGCTTAGCTCCAAATATTTCAGTTGATCTAAATGAGTGCATTTGATCCTATATACGATTTGTTGTGGGATGAATAAGGGAGTTTGAAAAGCAGATCCAGTATTAAGTCTACACCAAATCCTTCTACTTTAAAGGGAACAGAATGAAGAAAGTTTCAGTCTTCATTAAAAAGGAAGCAAGAGAAAAGTGATGTAGCGACTTGAACTTATAGAAGTGCTGAATATTTCCCGGATCAGTTGAGGTTAACAGAAAATAGCATTTGAAACAGGCTGGCATTTGAAAACGGATCTTATATGAACTTTTGACAACATTTTCAATTGTCACCCATCTTTTAAGTGACCATTATTGTTCATGCCACACAAACAGGAACAAAAGCAATAAATGGGGCAGATTAGTCTCAAAACTAAGAGAAAAATCATTAGGAAATGAACAGGAGACATCAAACTACCTTAAAAAAAGTGTCATTGCCAACCCTAACAGAAGAGAAGGTTAGAAACAAAGCTAGTGGCAAGAGTAAGCATGCAGGAAGAAGTCAGAGATGGATCACAGCATGCAAACACATCAATAAGCAGCTTGGGGATAGCTGGCCTGATGTTGCTTCATAACAGTGTAGATTGTGTACTTCTGATTTCACTTTGCTGTGTCACAAAACCAAAGGACTGTTTCATTTAGCAACACTCCCCAATGCCCTCTAAGCACAGCTGTTTTTGTATTATGATACTTAAGGTCCCAGATAAAGGAAGACACAAAGCAAATGAGAGAATTTCCATTTTATTTCTACCCTATATCCTCAACTAGCTTGAATAAAAATATTGTAAAAGGTGAGCAGGGGCTTTTTGCTATTTCAAAAGGAATCTGTTCCCCCTAGTAAAGGATGCACTTCATTGTATCACATAACTGCATTAAGAATGTGTGTATCTGAACATAATGCAGACAATATTCAGAGTCCATAACATAACAGGTCATTCCCACAACTGCAAATGTCTGAAGGCAAAATGATGGTGGCTGACCTTACCGAAAGAGTAATCAAACAGGACCAGCCCTTGTCAGTACCACAGAAACTTAGTATTTCAGTTACACTGACTTGCAGAATGTGTAGAACATTAAGGGCATTGAAATAAAAGCACCACCAAAAATATCAAGAACACGTAAATAACAAGTTCTACGTTTTTCAGCTTTTCGGAGAAGAACCAGATGTTTCTAAATGCTTTTCTCTCATTCATTAGCTTAGCAGCAGCCTTATTTTGTGTATGTGAGTATACAACAGTGGTTTTCCACTTGAATAAGCTGCTAAATGTCTGCTAAAGACAGAAGGACATGAATTCATGTACTGATTATTTCATGGAACTGTCTCGTTCTCTATCACTGAGGGTACTGTCTGCTCTAAATGGTTCCCATTCATTAGTTTTTGCAGAAACTCAGCATTCACTTTATCATCTCTGACATGTTACAGATAAAAATCCTTAGGCCATTTTTTTGATATTAGTTTTTACAGATTCACATGTCTATTTTCAACATGTCTTGTTTTCAATACTAAGCCAAAATTATCTCTTTCTTCTTTTCATTGTTCTAACAGTCTTTGTCTGACATACTTATTTAGAAAATATGATTGTGGATGTGCTCCAAATTAATTATCTTATCAGTGTCCATATCAGAACAATTTATAGGAAGACGCAAAGTTGGTAAGTTATCAGGAGAAACACAATTAGACTTCATTAACCCAGAAGAAAACCTATTCCCCAGTATCTACTGGTAAGGGACAAGATTGGAAAGATTACAGAGACCTAAAATAGCTTAAATAAATATACAGTTACATTTCTGATAAGAATACTTCAAAAGTTGACAGTGATGTTGGACAAACAGTGCTGCTGCATTTCTTACTGTATCTCAAGCAGTACAGAAATATAACTACAGTCAAATAGCTTTCTGAGAGCATAGAAAAAAATCCATCTCTGTGCCTCAAATTCCTATTTTTAGGATACCTGTATGAGCTGGAGTTTGGGTGGCAGAGAAAATAAGTTAAAAAATGTGATCAGAACACTACTTCAATTCTGCAATCTGCTGCAACAGCTCTGAGGGCTACTGAGGGTAGCAGTGTGTGAATAAAAGCTAAGTTGTATAAGCCAGAAGAGGTCTTGGTGGGGGTGTTTGTGTGGGTTTTGTGTTGCTTTTTTTTTGCCTCTGAAGTTTTGCATGAGGAATAGCTCATCGAAACCAGAGAACCTATTTCTATCAAACTAACCATTCTTATGAATCTATTTATTTAAGACTCAAACCATTCCCTTAGAGGAAGTACTGTTACACTCTTACAAGTGAGAAAACCAAGGGCACGCAATGTTACTCTGGCTTGGTATCCGTGCTTATCCCCACACCAAAGGACAGTTAAATCTGCAGAAACTAGTGGTAAATGGTTGCTAGACTGCCTAGGAGGATAAGGAAAAAGAAAGCAAATTAGATCTTAGGTACACAAGGCAGAGTATGGAGAAAGCAGCAAGGTCCAGTATTCCAGCAAAAGGACTTTTGCCTATCCAGTAGCTTGAGTAGGCACTGAACAGACAGATGAAGTCCAAGTATTTGAAACTAATGCAGAGGCAAAGCTATGCCACTGGGAACAAAAAAATGTGACTGTCAGGAAGTCATCCCAATGATCAAGTGACTCTGTTACTTTCATGTAAATTTGGCTAGTCAATTAAAATGAAAAGATTTCCCCTTTTACCCTCATGACTCACTGAGACCTTGATACCAGTGTGAGACTCATTAAAGCAACCATGATATGTTCTATATTTAACTCATAGATGTTAGTGTGTCCTAGAATTGCCATACTGGATACCTAAAAGAAGGAAAGAACAAGAGAAGCATTTTGTGATACTTCCAAGCTATAGCCCTTCTCCCTCTCAACAATACCCCATTATAACAGGTATAATACTCCACAGAATAAAATCAGGACTTCAGGATTTATGTCTTTATTATATTACAAATGGACTAAATGGTCTGAGATAAATAAAATTAATATGTAAAGTGAAGTGATTAGCCTGACATCTACGGCAGGAGCAGATGAAGGTGTAAACGTAAAACCACAAACTGACCACAGAGTAACAATGCAATGAAAATGCAAAAAAAATGCAAAAGTTTGCACATAACACACCACAAGTAAGAAGGCTTCAGGTGAAGAATGTGTTATCAAATTTGAAGTTTAATGACGAAGATAATTTAGAAGGTAAAGAAGAAAATGACTTGAACATTAAAGTGTTTATAAAATGAGACTTGCAAAAGAGTTTCTAAGTCTGAAGAAACTAACTGTAGGTTAGAAAAAGACTTGCATTAGTGATCAATTACTCTACATTCACACTAACAGTAGGAGAAATAATGACAAATTTTAGCAAGACATCGACACTGAATGCTCTTCTAACCAGGAGGTTACTAACAAATGAAACCATTGCCAAGAAATTTGTAAAGCCAGTGTAACTAAATGCTTCCAAGAATAGGTCAGGGAAGTATCTAAGGGATAACATCCTTAAACAGAGGATGAGTGAAAAATCAGATCCCACAGAAATGCAAGTCCCACGTTTGTTTACTTCTTGAGCAAGTTCTTGCTCAGTATAGTGACCCTCAAAAACTTTTAATTCACCTGACTTTTTGTCTGCCCACTGCACAATGAATTTAACCACTCTATTTGAAATTGCAAATCCTACTCCAGAAGTAAGGAATATTAGAAACAGCACACAGCTCAGCACATGCATCCAAGTTAGTTTGTGGGGACGAGCCAGCGAGTCCCTTTCAACTCTGCTTCTAGGACTGAATATAAAACACAGGATTTTGCTTGTTTGTTTCCAAGTGCAACAGTTTAATTCTTTAGCCATCACAGCAACTGACATAAAGTTCAGAGAATCCTTCAAAGTCAGATTCTGTTCCTTGCTCTCCTTTCTCACTCTCTATATACACCCAATTAATTTAGGTGATCATTCAAAAAACTGTACTTCATGTTCAGAGATAGCTGTCCTGGTGAAAAACTGCTGAAAAAGAAAGTACATGAAGAGCTTCTGCCTGCTCCTTGTGCAGTCCATGCTGGCATATAAAGGAATAGTAAACTAAAAAACCTACAGGAAAAGGTGAAGTAAGAGTCAGCATATCTGAAAAGACAACTAAGTAGGTGAGAAAACATATGCAATGTAATTGGGTAAAATTCTGTTAGATTTAGGAAAAAAAACCCTAACCAACCCCAAAGCTTCAAGGACTAAGAGAGGACTGTCCCGAAGAAATACTTTCAGACTGTAATAAGTGCAGCTGAGCCCCTTTTTCCTCCAGGGTAAATAAACTTAACACCTCACGCATCCTTACTAGATAAAGGATTAGACACCATCCAAACACAAAGCCTCCATTCAGAATGTGGCAGGGGAGAGGGTTGCCCATATTTCCTCTCCTTGACACTCCTGGCACAACACTCTAGCTCCTACCTTCTTCTTGTGCTGGACACAAATACTGAACACATCACCAATGTTCAGTGGATCCAAAGAGCATATTAGGATGGAAAGCATGCTTTATGTATAAAACACTATATGGAACTTCAAGTTCACTGGCTAATGTAAAAATATGCCAAGAGATAAATTTAACAACATAAAAAAAAAAAAAAAAAAGAACTTCCACGACCATTTTTTTTCAGAATTTCTTTTCAGTACCAGCCATTGACACATTACAGTATCACAGTATGTTAGAGATTGGAAGGGACCTCAAAAGATCATCTAGTCCAATCCCCCTGCCAGAGCAGGAACACCTAGATAAGGTTACACAGGAATGTGTCCAGGCGGGTTTTGAATGTCTCCAGAGAAGGAGACTCCACAACCCCCCTGGGCAGCCTGTTCCAGTGTTCCGTCACCCTCACTGAGAAGAAGTTTCTTCTCAAGTTTAAGTGGAACCTCTTGTGTTCCAGTTTGTACCCATTACCCCTTGTAACATTACCTCTTGTCTTAAAAAAGGAAGTTGCTTAAGAAAATACAGTTGCTTTAAAAAATAATTTTCCACTTTCAGTGTATGTAATTTCTCCTAAATAAGAGAAGATGACACAGTATTTCCCCTCAGAAGCAGGCATACTAAAATGTATTGTCTGGATATGGTGTACTAAAAAGAACAAGGGATTTATGTGCACAGTACGACAGAAATCTTTATATAATTGTTAAGAAAGCAGAATGCAAAGATGCAGTAACAGAACTCTTCCAAAGAGAGATGTTACTTAACCACTGATTCCTGCACAGTTTTGCAAGGAAAGACAAGAGAAAGGTAACAGAAGTGTATTCCAGACTTCCTAGAATGCTACACGGAGACAGAAGAACACAGGCAAGAAAAACAACTCAAGTGAGTGAACAGGTCATTAGAAACCTGTTTTCTCAGCAGCAGACTGTCCCTCAGCCCAGCAGCAATCCTCCAAATGTCTTTTACCACAGTCCCTCTGACATGGCTGCTATGGACTGAGCAGTCATTAAACTGGCATGGCAAATATTTCACCAGTCACCCATGGCCCATGAACTGTATAATGAGTTGGGCTACTGTATGATGCAATAAAGGTATTCAATTATCTGGGAGCAAAGGCATATGTTAGAATATAGGATTTAAAACCAAACCTTTAGTCTATGCAATGTTTTTCATTCATAAAGTCTACATAGCTGCTGACCATGTTCCAACACAGAGAAACTTACAGTTGTAAAACCAGCACTCTCTGCTGTAGGGAGCAAAGAGAGTTTGGCAATTATTACAAAGCAGAACCTTTGCTTTATAGAGCAAGTTGCAAATGCTCTAATTCACTTCTGTACATGAGAATTGTACAAGGTAGCATAGCATGATGCAATACATACATTCCTTGTTGAAGCAAACAATGGCACAGAGACATTTCAACTAGTCTTTAACAACTGAAAGGCCTTTTTTGTCTTGCCTTTCTTAGAATTACTCAGTCTTACTTCATCACAAGCATTTGCAGCTATTTCACACATATCAAATTCTATTTTTCAGTAATGACAGACCCTAGATAATCTTGTACATCGAGACCATTAGGAGAATCACACCCTATAATAATAGTACTTCACAAAAGGTACAGCTATAAAATGGAACATATTACTTCCGAAAGGTGCAAGTAAGTAATGTCACAGCTGAAGGCAGCCTTTCGAAAAACAAATACATCAAAGTTTATCTTTATGACCTTTCCTTTCTCAAGCCAACACTGACAAAACCCTTTTAAGCTGTTATTTACTGGCCAACATTCCCAGCATGCATTAAAAATAATTATGGGTAGGATTCTGTTTAACTAGCTTAGATGCTTAGCCTGTGCCTAAATTCTTGACAGCGAAGCCGAACTCCCTATTCTCTACAGTCAGCAGAGAGAAATAAGCGCTCAAGAGCTGTGTTCACAGGGAGATCTTGTCTACCTAACTTGGAGTGAAGTCAAGAGAGAATGGCCTTCCTTTGGCCAGCATCCAAAAGATCTACCACTCCCTGAATCTGTGAGGAAATCAAATGTGTTAGTTGCAAAAGTGCTTCATTAAGCACAAGCTCAGAGCAGAATTATGTGCATTAAACCTGTGCTTTGGACACGGCAGAATAGAGCATAAAAAAAACCTTGCTAAAAAAAAAAAAAATGTCCTTGCATGACTGGGTAATGTAAATTGATACAGCAAGGAAAAAACGTTACATTTAATTGTCACTAAACGTGAACAACCCTTGGCTGTGTTGAGCTACAAGTTGCTCAGCCCACGCAACGATTCACTATGAAGAGAACTCAAGGCCTGCGATTGAGCCTGCATCTCCATCCACTGTGTTAGAAAATTCTAGAGAGCCGCTTCCACTGACTTCATCAAATTCCTGTTGCTTTGCTGCTGCATTCTGAACATCCAAGAAAGTCCCCTTGTTGCACAGGTGTTCAGACTCCACAATACATCAGTGTTTTGAGGTAAGAAACATACAAATGGCCACAAAATTTTAAATTCATACCCAAAAATCATATCTAATGACTCTTTAAATGGAGAAGTGGAACCTTCTTGACAAGTAACACACTGCCTTTTTGAGTAATTTTGACAACTTACACATGGGATTTGAAATACATCCCATCCTAGAGAGCATATACTGACAGAACACTTACTATTATTTATCTACTGCAATTGTAGTAAGTAACAGAACATTCACATGCTAGACTATGTATAAATACAGATTCAATGCAATATTATATATTATTGTGTCCGTTCTGTTTATTTAGACTGTCCAATTTTATTTGAAGGAATGCACAGGAAGTTTTTCAATATAATTTTGAGGACTTTATTTGTGGATTTCCCTAGAAAAATCTACGAGGCTCCCCAAGTCTTCACCTAAAAATGAGATTAATGGATCTAAGAGGAAAATCTAGGACAGCAGCTACATTGCATATAGCAAATACAATACATAAATATTCCTGAAGTCTCACTTACATGAAAGTAGGGTAAGAAGGAAGATTATATCAAATGAACTGTGAGAAACTGAATTAATCTACCTTCAAATATTAAAAATAGTAAATTTTCTGCTCATTTCCAGTGAAGAATCACCTGAGAACTAAATATGTTAACGTATCTGTACTAGTTAATGCATCTTCATGCTACAATGTTCTTCACAGGACCTTGTGGTTAAAACAGTATGTATACTATGTTTATTCAGTTTCAAATTATTACTACCTTGGCTTTCAGAAAATGAAAGAATATGTTCTCATTGAATGTCAGTCTAAAAATGATGCAAATGAGGAATGGCAAAGTAGCACTGTTATAAACAACACTACTTGTTTTCTTTTTGTTCAGTTCATCTAAGACTGCTAGATACACAAAACCAGGGCGATTAAAAAGAATACTCAGGACAGGTCTTCCAGAGCTGCATAATCAAGATGGATAACATCTGTCCTACAGCAGAAGCATTTCTCCTTTTTAAAGTCACCTTTATAATTTAACTAGCCTGAAGATTCTGTTGAATTGCAAGAACTGAAGATAAAGTTTTTAGTGTTATTGTGAATCAGTTAATTTCTGGGTTTAATTTTCATCATCAAACAATTATATCTACAACCCTCTGTTGTCCCCCCACCCCGAATTCTAATTTGTGCTAACTACAAACACAAATCAAAAGACGTGAGAACTGTATTGATAGCTATAGCAGCGTACCTTTCACTGACAGTAACATACGTTACTATTTGCAGACTAAAAAAATTGGTTTTCTACATGAGTATTATTCATTTCTCACATTTCCACAATGCTACTTTACAATTTGGCTGTAAAACAAAAGGAATTACTCTGTTAACATATCATGAAGCTTAGTAAGCATTTTTTATATCCCATTTTTTCCACAGTAGTTTTGCTCAGGCCCAAATCCCCACATAACCAACCATTTGTACTTTTTTCCCCTTTATGATTTTCGTATCAATCATTATCTTCAGTTAAATGTAGATACAGACTGTGAAGACAGCTGCTTCAGGTCATGGCAAGAGGAAATTACAAGTTCCCAACTCCTCAGCTACACTAAAGGTTTGTAGGAATTTTACTTCTCCAGCAAGTTAACACTAATTTTTTCTTGCTTTGCTTATTTTACAACCAGAGGCTTTTTAACCCCACTGTTAAGAAAATCTTCTTTAATGATATCAATACTATCTAACAATCTATGCAATGTTCGCTCTTCCATAGATCTAATGTTTAATTGCTTTCGCATGTCTCTGACCTTACTATTTTGGGAACAGAAATACAGCAAGAAAGGACAAACTGAGGTGATCAGGTAAATGAGTTTCCCAAATCATTAACACCATGAAGAGCAAGGATTCAGTACGTTACTTCAGCTTCATAGGATATAATTACATGTTTTGATTAGCAGATATATTTTCCCAGCCTCAGGTGTCAACAAGGGTTCAAGTGTATAACACGTATAAATGGGTGCTAATTTTACTAGTCATGAAAATGTGTTTCACTAATTACATTTATATCCTCTTAGCCAATTTTCATTTGATATTGCTTCTCTGTAGTACATCTTCCTGTTTATTTCCTTACAATGACATTTGAGCTCTTTCAAAAGACACAGTGATTCTAAAATTCGGCAGGCATGACAAGTTACTTCACCACTGCACATCTGTCAGTCATGAAAAAGTAACAAGATTTGCAGAAGTCTATACAACTCTGTGGTCATTCCTGTACCTCTGTGAATTGTATCCCATTTAGGATGTTATAATCTGGGACTAAAATAAAAAGTAGTGCTCTTCTTTCACGCAGTTGATTCTTGCTAGGAGTGTAAGCATTTCTGAATGCTGACACCAAAAAATAAGGGAGTAAGCCAGTCTTAGGAGAGTGAAGCCCTTTTCCTTGCCCTGCAGTTTCCTGAAGAAGTCCTTCATGTTTTGCTAACAGAAATGAGATGAGGACTGACAACTGAAAGAACCACTTTTCAGACATCAGCACAGTCCAGTGTGAAGTGTCCCTGCTCATGGCAGGGGGTTAGAACTAGATCATTTTGAAGTCATTTCCAACCCTAATCTATGATTATAACTAGTCTTAGAATGGTATGGGTTGGAAGGGACCTTTAAAGATTGTCTATTTTCGTGTACTAATCAAAACATCATGGAAAATATTTATGGCCTTATGCAGTGTTGTGGGTATGGCTGGGGAAAAACTTTAGACCATGTAAGAAAGAACAACAGGCCAAGAAAAGAAAATTCCACAGTATGGCTTAAGCAGCTGCATGAATGCATATGATAAAATACTAGTTTAATCTACTCAAAAGTCTGCTCTTGCCACTGATACTTCAGAGCCCTTATTAATTATTATAAACATGACTAACTCAAAAAAATAATTAAGGGGAAAATCACACAGAAATTACTATCACATTCAGACTGTGTTAAGTATTGCAGAAGAATGCTAGTGTAGGGACTGGATTTACAAGCTTGCACATGGATTGATATAATTACCAACAACTGTCAGACTTTAAAACCCAGGGTAAGAGTTTAATGCAAACACTTCCATAGGGAACAGATTTAAAAAACAAACAAAAAACCAAACCATGCTGCCAAACCCAGTAAAGGTGATTTAAATTTCCCTTGTAAATATCCTGAAAGATTTTTTAATGGAATAAATACAACAGATTCTTTTTATAAGACCTGGTGACAATTCAGGCTTATTCAGTACATACAAAAATACTGCCTCAAAGCCTAACTGGCACTCACCAAGTACCTGAGCACTGCTGAGAACACTTTTAAAGCATAGTAGTCAGTACCCATACAAAAAAGGTAAAGAAAGATGAAAACTTTCAACTTGTAATAAGTACAGTGTGACAGGTAACTGAACCATGCAGCACCTCACTGAAGCTGCATGCAAAGCTTATTATAAACTGTAAGCTTTAAAAACCAGTAAGTAGACATCTGTAAAATATGGACTTAAACTATTATTGTATAGCTGGCATCACACCAAGTGTGACTTTTATTTTTTTCATTTTTAACTTCTGCTCTTTTTCATTATATTACATATCTTCACAATTATCTACTTGGATAGACAAATACAATTGAAGTAATCATATCTATCGTGAGAGGCTTCTTTTGCTTTACTCTAAAGGCTGGAGATCACTTTCTTTTAATACTTTGAATTTGAAAAACAGGAGCAATAAGGACATAAATTCAAGCATATTGTATGCACGTTCACTTTAATGGAGTCATGAGTACTATTTAGTTAATGGGAAAAACCTCTTTGTTCATATGACCTTGCCAAAGGTTTTAGAAGAAGACTCATTTCAGAGAATAAGAATATTCACACATGAAGATAGGTGCATGTTTAAGTGTTTTAATCACCAGATGAAATTTGCATGTTCTGTACTTGGCTAAAAAAATTAAAAATACAGTTCTCTTTCCATTAAAGTTATCCTTACGATATAGAGAGTTTTCAGCGAGGACAAACAAAAGCTCTGTGGATAACACAGGATTTCACATGCGTGAAGAATGTCCGAAAACTTATTTTTCATGGTTTTAATTGTATATTCATCAAATCAAGTCAGCAGCCATAAGAGAACAATGATACATTCGTCCTTACGTTATGAACTCTAATATGGAACCCCTTTTCAATCTTGATAATTTATGTATTAATTTGTTCTGGGTTTCTTCGGGGTCTTTTATGCTATTTCTGTCAATAACAGAGTAAGGTTATGCATTGTACTTTTATTCCTGATCCTTAGAAACGTAAAGCACGACATGAGCCAGAAACTGTAAGGCAGGGGGAAAACTAAAAATCTTAAATATAAAGAAGTGGGGGGAAGAAGCAAGGTTGTCCTAAAACTGCATGAACTAAACATCAATTTTGCATTTATCTTCAAAAAGGCAATTCATTACAATTAAAACTTACAATTTAAAATTGTGTACAAGAATATAAAAAAAAAAAAAACACACAAAAAACCCCAAAAAAACCCCAAACAAACATGAATCAATGAGTTAAAGAGTTGTCATGTTTTAAGTCCAGTCAGCCACGTAGCTCACTAGCTCATTCCCCCCACTTCCTCCCCTCGCTCCCGGAGGGATGGGGAGGAGAGTTGAAAGAATGTAACTCCCACGGGTTGAGATAAGAACAGCCCAGTAACTAAGGTATAACACAAATCACTGCTGCTACCACCAATAATAATAATGATAAGGGAAATAACAAGGGAAGAGAACACAACCGCTCACCACCCACTGACCGATACCCAGCCCAACTGAGCAGTGATCCAGCCCTTCCAGGTAACTGCCTCCAGTTCTACATCCTGGGCATGACGTACTGTGGTATCAATACCTCTTTGGTCAGTTTGGGTCAGGTGCCCTGTTTCTGTTTCCTCCTAGCTTCCCCTCCTCCCTGGCAGAGCATGAGACTCAGGAAGTCCTTGGTCAGACTAAACATTTCTGAGCAGCAACTAAAAACATCGGTGTTATCAGTGCTGTTCCCAGGCTGAAAGTCAAAAAAACAGCACTGCATCAGCTACTAAGAAGGAGAAAAATGACTGCTACTGCTGAACCCAGGACAAGAGTATTTGGGCATCACAGACATAGTCACATGGAGAGTAACAGAAATCGAGCCTACAGCTTTCAACTCCAAAACTTAAGAAAAAATAAAACAGAAAAAATCTCTACCCAATTAGCAATCATCTCAGAACACTCAGAGAGGATGCCCCAGATGAGCACAAAGCAATATCTGCCTTTACAAAGGGAGGGATAGGGAAGGAAAAGGAAAATTAATAGACCTGTTGGCTTAACTGTGATATCAAATGACATGGAACCAATTGCTAAGCATGAATTTCTTAAAGATAAGAAATTAAGATAAGGAACAGTCAACATAGATTTGTTATGAGTGAACTAAGAACCAATTCAGATTTGTTTCTTTAGCTAAAAGGGATGTGGTACTCTCAGAAAGGATTTCGACATCGTGTACCAAATGATACTTTTTACAGTGATTTCATCTTCACCATGAAAAGACAACGAAAAGATGCCTAGCCCAAGGCAGGACTAAAAAGTGATTCCTGAAAGATAGCACACAGCATTTCTATCCTTAACGACTACAAACTGTAGAGCTGATTATCATAAGACACTGTGGTATGGAGATTGTATTTATTTATTGATTTATTTTAAATTGACAACAGGTCTTTCAGAAGTCACCCAATAAAACAACATGTAAAGATCTGACCCAAGTCCAGAAAGGGTATAAAATCCAGGCACACATTCTGATTGTGCATACCACAAACATACACCACATTCAAAAATGATCTATGAATGGTGTATTACAATATAAATATTATTTATGACAGTTCTTACAGTAGAGATTTTCAAGTAAAAAAAAAGTGCTTCAGAAAAACATGAAGAAAAATGGGACTTGCTAGAGAGCCATAGAAGAGAAGCAATCCCCACTCTCCTGCATCTGTCAAGCTTCTCTTGAAGGGACAGGGAAACAGATGATGTGCCACAGTTTTTAAATTGTTACCTAACAGACCAAATGAAGAGGAATGCAACCTTCCAAAAGCCACAGACAACAGCCTTTTCAGGAATATGCTAAGAAAATCTTCCCTTCACATCTGTAAGTGCACTCAGAGAACAGTGTTAAGGATTTATTTTGTACTATACTATTTGTCACAAATTTGGGTAGTCCTTGCTGTGAAGGTAAAATAATACCTTTGGCCTGGATTGGAAATCCAAGATTCTGAACTGTCAGGGATGTTCCATGTGCACTACCTGCTCTGTTTTCTCAGGGAGGGATGAAGGGGTTGCCTGAAGAGTAAGCAGATTCTGAACGTACAAATAAGCAACACTATGCAATTATTACAAGCCACGCTATCCCAAAGGCTAGCCTAGGTTTAAACACTCAGTGGTATTTACCATACATTGTAACTAACTTGATTCTTTCTTAACACCTTCTGGGCATATAAAAATGTGTCAGTCTCCATCTGCACTGTAGCACTGTGCAAATAATGATGATTTCAGAACACACAACAAAAAAATAGGTACTTGATTCCACTTATTTTTCACCTATAGAAGCCTAATTTCAAGAGCTATTTCCAAAAATAAAGACCTGACACTTTCTCCGAAGGATGAGGACCCCAACTCTATTGCGCTGAAAAGTCTGCTAGCAGATGTAAAGCTCCTTTCTCCTACTGTGCTGTACATCCAGTCTGCCCATTAGGAGCTCACATAACTCCCGCTGTATAACCTTCTTGCTACTATTTATTTCCCTAATTCACTAATTAAAATATTCAAATAAAATATAAAAACGCCATTACTTTGCTCAGCCTAAAACACTTTTGATATACTTTCAAGCTATTATTAGTTCATCTAGTTATTCAGAAACAACAAGACATAAAAAGTGAATTCCTGGGTTATCACAGCATGCCTTTGGGTAGCACTATATAGCTTGGGAAGTGAAATAATCATCATAAAAATACATGGCCTGCCGTGCAGATGTTACTTTAACAAAATGAACTCTGTATTTAAAACTCAGGGAAAACAAAAAAAAAAGATGAGTATTGCAGTACACATGCAATGACATCACTATCACAGCTTTAACAGCCCTCAAATCTCAAATCTATTTTAATGCTAAATTGGCTCATAAGCCATTTTTATTTTCCTATCATGAAAATCATTGCCAGCTTTTGTCATGAGTTACAGTGTATTATTAGGACTTCGGTCATGAGAAACATTATTTACAAACACCCAGGTACTCCTGAGCATGCCTAAAGTAAAACAAAAAGATAACCCCAAATCCAAAGCAACCCCGCAAAACAATCAAACAAAACCACTCCTTTAACACTTATATACCTAATACATATAGCAACTATCTGTGCTGTACATATTTGAAAGGCAAACAGCCTCAAGATTTTCTCCTTTTCAAAGAGAAATAAAAAGTATTGAGAGAAATAAAAGGAACAGAAATTATACTATCCTTTTTCATATACATTTATTTCATAGCAACGTTATGAAATACATATATATACAGATAACACAGAACTCTCTTTACTCCTGTTAGTAGTATTTACACAGGAAGCGTATTGCAGAAGCACAAATATTTTCCATAATTAATTCACAGAGTTACATGTGGTTTGTTGCTTAGTTATTGATGAAAACATTTAATTTGATAAAATTCAGCCTTTTCCTCTGTATTCCTGCTCCACATTCCATTGTCACTAATTACAGCACCTTCTCTCTCACACACAGGGAAAGCTGCCAAGCAACTCCCTCTGGAGTCAATGTCATGGCTACTTTTCAGATTACTAGGAGGGAGTATGTAAACTGCACTGCCAAGTACCCTATCCACAGGGATTAAGTGTGCCATTTCAGAATCCAGAGTCTCAGATAAGTCAATCTGAAGTCCTCTCGCCCCACTCTGCTACCTCAGTCAAGTCTTCCCAGCTGGCAGCTAGTCACTTCATACTCTACTGTTGTCAGAGTTAAACTGTGAATGCTTATGTTTTCAACAAGAGTTCAGAAAAACTGAATTTTGATAAGGTAACAAACATCTGTCTGTTAGCCAACGACATACACTGCATTGGCAAAAACATCTATCACCCTCTTTCCTTAATGCTCATTTAGAGATATACCTGCACTGAGCTATTTCTTTTATGATTTCTTATGTCTCACTAGTTTATCAAATGTTAAAACAAAACCAAAGCATTCATTCTAAATTGGTTTTGGTCATGGTTTGCTCATCCACATACACACAACTCCTTCAACTCATCCAGGATTCCTCAGTTAGAATGACATTTGCAATTACTTGTAAAGCAGGAGCAATGTATTTTGTTGGCCATTTGCATCCACAGAGCAATCTCCAGAGCAGGTATGTGGAGGAGAAGAGCTACAGCGAGCTTTGCAAAAATAGAGTATCTTCCTTTATTAAAGACAATATCTTACAGTGAAAGAATCACAGTCATGACTTCACATTAACAGCAAAGCCACCCTGCAGTGGTTTTGGTACTCCTATGGTACCTGCCCCTTTATTACAGTTCTATAGAGAAGCTCAGGCATCAGCTCTTGATCATGTTGTCTTCTGTTTGGCATTGCTCACAAACAGTAACCTCAATTTGTACGTCGCATTTCCAGGCTTTTCCATTACTCCATGTTGCACACCAGCACCCTTCGAGTACAGCCACACTTGGCCAAATCCAAGCAGCAGCTAAGAGTATTTGCTCAAAAGGAATTATTTTGAAACATTGGCAAAAAGCACAGACTTCCACCATGATATCCAACTTCACCGAATGCAAAGTTCTTATCTACTGAAGTTTGTCATTTACTTCAGTGGAAAGATGACTTCACCATCACATTCCTACTGACACAATACAGACTCAGAAAGCTCTTTAACTAAGAGCTACTACTGCTGTGTATCTGTAGCAGAGAGAAATATTATAGGTGCCTTTTTTCTTCCCCATACACTCAGTATTTTTTCAGTAGAAGTTAATTAATGATAAATGTTAAGGACACAATAGCTGTCAATATCTCATCACAGCAGTGGACATCTTAGCACATTTCCAGATGTCCCTCAAAGTTACATCAGAGGAATGATGAGCAAAATAATAATTCTAAATATTTCAGAAGTCAGTATTCAATTGAAATTTCATTTCACTTAGTCAAAAATATTCTCTTTGTATTGGTAAAAGTAGAATCCACAGTTTCTCAAGAGAAAAATAAATGCAAAGATACTGACAAGTGAGCAGCAGTTTCAAAATACAGAGCTAAATAAAAGACAAAACAATCATCACCAAAAGTGATGATTCCCAACTCAAGCTTCTCTCCAGCTGTTCAGATGTGTACATACAGAGAATAAAATAACTGCAAGGCTGTTTTTCCTTCCTTGGGGAATTGCTGTCTTATCCATCACTGCAAACATTACTTCAAGCAATTGTCACATCTGTAGATCTCTTTGCCTCTCCCTACCCTTTTCTAAACAAAATATAATTTCAAGCTTGAACTAGAACAGTATAAAATTGAGCAAAATTGTCACTAGATCTTAAATTTATTCCTTCATACACACACGTTTTAAGATACAGATTAGAAAAAAACACTTTTTTACTCCCTTGAAGTAGTATCTTACTATATTACTGAAGTAATATCTAATCAGGTAGGCCAATCTGTGCAAGACAAAGAAAACATTATCATCTTCCCTAACTCACCATGTTCATAAAGTATAAACTTACACTATCTAATGTGACTGAGGGACAAATATGTGAATAGTTTAGAGAATATACTTGTTGGTTGGAATGTCTCAAATTTTCTCTATATGCTTTAATAGCCTTTTATAGAATATTGCGAACACAGAATGAAATTTTGTACATAAACAAGCAGGATTTTTCATCAAAACCTTATGAGGAGTTGAACTCATTCAGTTACAGAGACTATACTCTTGTTCCACTACATTCAGGCAGCCCATTACCAAAAGAGAAGTACATTAGCAAGGTAAAGGACAAGTGAATGTTCTGAACTAAATTATACTATCTCCAAGAAAGGAGCCTTCCTTTCAAGGAAACAACAAAGTGATGTAACAAACACAAGTGTGCAAACTTTTGTGATTCTACTAGTGTTTGCTCAAAACATGGTATATTGAAAAAAGGACTTGTCCTCTACAAAATATCAATTTTTAGCAGTGAACTCTGACACATCCAATATCTTCCTGTCTCCTTGAAATTTTAATATAAACCAAAAAGTCTGAACGAGCAGACATACGTATGGATTAAGAGTCAGGAAGATCAGCTAAGGCCTAATTCTCCAGTTTTGACATCTGAATGAATGTAATCTCTCAAGTTTTAGTACACTATGGCTGGTTGCACCAAAGAGAGGATTTTAATGAAACAACACATTTATCCACATAAACCATGTGCAAATAGATGATTTTATTTGCATTCTATGCAGAGCATGCAAATACATGAAGCATAAGCAAAACTGGGAAGAAATATGCAAGCAACAATACTCATAAACTACACATAAGATGAAGTACAACTTAACCAAAGGTTTGTACCTGGAAAGATTCCTCCCATTTTTTGCAGCACAAAAGGTTTAAGTATCCTACTATTTTACACAGCATTCTCCTCCACCAGTTTCATATGGCTCTACTCCTATTCTGCCATGCAAACACTTGCCATTAACAAAACTCCAACTGTAGACTATCATCCTGTTTCCTTGCTGCACTATTGAACGCTAAAAGCCTCTGAAATGGCCTATTGACTACACCCCTCCCTTCTGAACCCTGGAGACATAATGATGCTATAATCTATAAACCTCAGTGCTTCTTTAACAGTCCACAGAACAATCAAGTTAGTTGTTCCTCATATATCCCTGTAATTGTATTCTGATATGCAGTGGAATGCAGTAAAGATATTGTTAAAGGAGTTCACTGGTGAAGATTAGAGTTACCTGGAAAACCCAGCTGTCAGAGGTCATTATTTTCAACAGATTCCATGACAGCCTGCCAGAATTTGCCTTATAAATGGTTCCATGCTGTCTTAAGAAAGAAAAACTCCTGAAAATGCCTACAGGTTGCAAACTCCACCTTACCTTGCTAAGGCACTGGCTGATTTGAGAACCTGACAGACTGCTCCAGGTCCATGCTGAATAGTCCTAGAACAGTTGGGAATTTCATTTCTTACCCCAACTGGTGTGTTTTGGGCAGAAGAATTGTTACAGAAGTTTCCATTTTTCCAGAAAATTTAAAACTAACCTTACTTTTCACACCATGTTGGATGAAGATTTAATTCAAAGAGCTAACTGCAGATTTGAACGGGCTCCGTGAACATTATATGTCACATGTTCCTGGCTGTGTGCAAATTCTAATAATAAATAACACTTAGAGACATTCTTTAGAAAGCTTGGTGAACTAAACATGGCCTATATTTGTTAATGCAAATACAGATACAACTGGTTACATCTACTCAGAAGAAAAGAAAGCCAGAGACTGGCAGAGCACTAAAGCCATGATAATGCAAGCAATACTCATCCCCTCAAGCCATTGGTTTGTCAGTGCAAAACCACAGAAATGGACACTTTCAATCATGGCAGGATATAATAAAGTGAGAACTACATAATATCATTTCACTTAATTTCATAGGTTCAAAATAAACTTCAGTAATCACATTTCACTGATAAGATCTAATTTTAATGGGATATTTATACTAAAATACACACATTGCTTTGGTACAGAATTACTACCACGTTTGCAGATGCAAGAAAGGCTTACAACAATGTAATCCAGTGGAATCTCAGCAACTAAAAACAGAGGTAGTGTTACATCTTGAAACACACTACAACAGCTTTTAAAGAAAAGATTGTAGTAAACCTTTCTTAATTTCATTATGACAGTGAAAATAAACATGCTATACTCCCCAAAGTAGGAGGATTATAAAGAAACAAAGCAATGACATGCCCAACTAACTCACTCACAGTCCAGGAGGTGGTTTGGGTCACATTTTAAACTGATCTCCCCATTGTTTCAACTTGGTAGCAAATGTTGCACTGCATCAAATGCTCTAAATGTAACTTAAAGTACTGGAAGAAGAGCGAGAGATTTCCCAGTTTATTGTGCAATGTAAGAAATCGATAGTTTCTGTTTAGCAGAAGAGCAGTTTAAGCTCAAAACAGAAAGCATACATAACAATTAACTACGTGTGAATATTCAGTCAAAGATTTCAGTTGGCTGGACCACTGTTTATAATGACTTCTGTATACTGAGCTTCTAATCCACAACACAAAGTCAAAAGGAGGCCTACAGAAATACTAATGTCTTTCCCACTTCAGATAAATTTCCTTTTCTCTTTCTCAAAGAATGCAAGTTTAGCCATCCACAAAAAGTCAACTATTACCTAAGAAATTTTCCCACACAAGATTTTATGTGCAATTGAAAAACCAAACGTAGCTTTTTGTGAGCACCTACAGCACTCAGAATGCACTGAGTTTATACGCATTCATTTTTATTAAGGTTCATTCTCACCTCTGTTGAAGAAGGATAACTTACTTTTGAAGAAGACCAAAGGTGAAAAACGAAGCAGCACAGGCTCATATCTGAAGCTGAATTACATAAATACGTACTCAAAACGTCTTTCTGGGAAAAATTCGACAAGCACTATAACTGAACGTAGCCATTTTTCAATGAAATAAATCAGTTCCATATTTACTTGTTCTTTTATGATAAACAAATCTACCTTTTATGATAAAGTTTCTAACTTCCCAATGGTTGGACACACATATACAATCCTCAAAGATAGTGAAAGATGCAGGATTAAGTAGCTATGACTGAAAATACCAATCCCTATCCAATCCTTCAGTTACTTATACTTTTGAACAAATTCAGATAGTTTCTCAAGTAGCATAAAAACCCCAAACCCATCTGAATTAACATGCCAAATAATTTTTACGGTATGCATTTTGATTACCTACTGCATTAAACATCCTATAGAATACTTTCTCTCAAATACGCTCTTCAAACATCCATATCTAAAGTTCTTAATTCTTCCTGTTTAATTATCCCACAGCACTCCACAAACAAAGTGTTTTCTCCAAGTACTGGTCAAGCCATTTTGCAAATCTGCTGGCTTGGGCAAGTCAGAATGAACCAAGCTTTAGTCCATTACTATGACAGGTAGTGCTCTTACTAACAACTGCTTTTTACTCCCTCTGACAAATGTGCTCTGTGCCATGGCTGACGTTTGTATAGTAATCAGGACTGATGGATAGGGACGCTGGTGCTGCCGAAAGTGCCCCCCATTTTAATGTGAGTGATTTGTCAAATGTGCTGCTATTGCACTGCTGTCAGGCACAGCCAGGAAAGCACTCTGTCATCTCTCCACCAACCAAGGTCACTTTGGCAGGGACAGGAGAACTCTCCAACAAAATTTTCATCTTTACTGGCTATGTGAATGGCTTGGTCTTTACAGCATTTAGTTTATTTTAAGGAGTCCTTAAAAGTTCTTGCAAAATGTCCTTGCTACCAAACACTAAAATAAACTGTAAAAATAAAGACACATTGAAGCAAAAGTAGCACAGCTAACCAACAATATACCTTTGGATTTTCAGAAATGCAGACTTACAGTAAACCCCAGCATGTCAGATCCGCACAGACTTAAATTAAGAATTATTTAACAATCCAAGGACTTTTGCCACCAGAACACCTTAAAATGCAATGAAAATACAGTATGGAATAACGATTGAAAGATTAAGTTGACAAATCTACAAAATATGTCTGTGCATCACCATGAAGTTTTGAGTAAATGGGAGTCTCTGAAAACAAAAGCTTCGGAAATACAGAGAAAAGTAGAACCTTTACTCTCTATGATATAAAGTGCAGAGAATGGGTAACTGTTTCAGCTCAGACTGTCATCTAGGAGCACATTACAAGCTTTTTTGGCAGTATAGCAGCCTCAAAGTATTAACCATGCTTTTTTTTTTTTTCTCCCTTATTTTATTATTTTTTAATGCCAACACTCAATATAAGCACACCAAGATTTAGATGCTTATGGATTTTACAGAAGTTATCTATATCTTCAGTCACTTACATAAAAATCTGCTCTTCACCAACTAAGGAATTTAAAGAAATTAGTTTGGTACCTTAATGCAAAATGTGAGAGCAATGTTATACCAAAGGCATTTGTGAAATAACAACCTACTGAAACAAAAAGTCTTTTACAGAACAACCCAAAATGAATAGGTAGGTCATATTATTCCTATCACTTAAAGAAACATAATGCGAGTTTGTCCATGAGGCAGAATACAAATCAGCACACTTTCCTACAACTCCATCCTAAATCTTGAGTATTTACTGACAAAACCCAAAGCCTGTAAGAAAATTGCCTGTAAAAGGCAGAAAGGAGCTGCAATAACATAAAATGAAATATACCCAACCACGCTCATCTTTTGCCTGCTACAAAAACCTGAGTGGTGTGGGCAGCCCTGCATAAAGTTCCCCTCACAACTACATCCACCACAATCCTATTGGCAATTTATTTTCTTTTCAAGGACTGAAAAGATGAAATAGTGTAGTTCACAAACATTGATGCTACATCCTTTTTATTCATACATTCCTCCAGAGCCTCAGCTGAACTGACAACAGCTGAGAAGATGTCTACTACTGCAAAGGCGCTCTCAGGGCTCCTACTCTGATCTCAAACTGTGAGCACCACTGAGCTTTGATAAAACTGTCACAAACTCTAAGTGCATTATCTCTAACTTGAGTGGACATTCATTCTATGATTGTAAAACAAATACATATTTAGCATTTTAATGACCACAGAAAAACTACTCTCTCCCTTTTTCTATGGCATATCATCACTTCACATGAAAAGAGACTCAAGGACTAAGGGAAAGGGAGGTTGGAAAGTCAAAAAACCAAAGCCAGTAGACACCATTTCTATTTTATTCAGAAATTGATGTAGCCCAAGAATGGTTGTATCATATGAAAGGCTAAAAGCCCACCAGGACACTCAACTCAGCTCTTTAAAGGCCTCCTGCTTTTCTGCTGACCATATCTTTAACAAAAATTTGGATCAGGTAGTGATCTCAACTTGCTCTGAATAATGTTAACATGCCTTCAACGCCAGAAGGCCTTTGGCTGCAAACTGTGGCATGGCATTACTATAAGCATAGAAGGTAAATAATGACTAAATATCTACTTAGTTAAGATTAACAAAACCAATTTATTCCTGGGAAGCTTCAGAAAAATGTGATAGCAGCATCCAGGAATACAGTTAAGAGAAAATATGATTTCTTGTGAAGGAAGAACTTGTGTCATTTCTTCTCTTGAAAGCTTAAACACCTCTACATTAGAAAAATATCCCCAAAGCCTATGTTCCTTTAGAAATCAGTATCGCCACATCAAAGTCAAATGAATCTTTGTGAAGGTACAGTAACAGTAGACATGGGACAGAAAGGGAGAATATCTGTTCTGCTGTACTTTAAGTTGTGGATGCCCAGAAAATAAAAAATAAAGAAGCAGCTGAGCATCAATGAAAAGACTGGAGAAGCAGCACAGGAGAAACAAAACAAACCCAATCAAAACTGCAGGAAAACAAAAACACAGACAGGTGGAAACTGCAAGAATCTAACTAATATATATGCAAACCTATCATAAAAATGTTCCCAGTTGATCAACCACGACAATAGAAAGCTTTTGCCAGTCTCAGTCTAATCTGTTTGGATCTCTCCTCATGTGAAAGTAAGGCCATCATAACCAGTTCTCAAACACAAGGACTCACAGAGATTACATTCAGACAATTGCATACGAACATACACATTACTAACACATAAATAAACACACATGGAAAAAAACATCCAGTCAGAATCCTTTGGGAAGGGAGGACTTTGAAGAGGACAGAATAGCAACAATTCAAGGTCTAAAAGTTAAACTGTTTGAAATTGTACTTGAGAACAATCCTAAAAGAATTTAAGATTCATGGTTGCATACAACATCAACCAGCAAAATTAATACTTAATCACATTCAGAAGTAATAAAGAATGTGGGAGCTTAAAAAAATATATATATATTATCACACAACCAAAAATTATCATCAAAATAAAAAAAAAACCCAACTATTTCTGATCTACCAGATATTATCAAATATTTGGAAAAACTTCAAACTGAAACAACAAGAATTTACTTTCTAAATGAGAAAACCAAACCTAAAAATATTAAGTCGTATCGTCATAGAAAATGGAGAGATATTTATATCTCAGTTCAGTCTGTATTTTAGAAGGAACCAGAAAACGGCTCAACAGATTAAAAAAAAAAAAAGTTATTAAGCATGCTAAATAATGGTAAAACGATAATTACACTGGAGATTTGTCTTAATAAATGAGATGTGAAGGGGTCTTTATTATCCACCCATGTGCATGTAGAATTTAATTAGTTATCACCTATAAATGCTAATACCAGACCTGCCAATCAATCTCCTACACAGTAATTGAGGAAACAGTAATTGAGGAAACTCCCCCAAAAATCAGAAGCGAATGCTTGAAGAACTCTTTGGTTAGAAAATAGTTAACCCAACAGCAATATGGAGAGAAGGAATTCCTCCGAGAGCCTAACGAAAGAGATGTTTTCATCTCATTACATCTACCTTCATAATTATAACAAACTCATCAGCCTAGAGATGAATACCATATATAATCATTTTCCTGAATATTTTCCAAAGCAGGAAACTTAACAAGGTATAAATGCTACCGACTAATTTAGGCTATTTGCAGTTCTCATCTCATCTTGAACTGAAGTAAGAAGAAGTATAGTTAAGCTAAAAATAACTAGAGAGAGACTTTATTTATTTACTGTAATCTTTGCTCGCAGCCAGGTAAGTAACAGGTTTATCCTTTTTAATGGAAGGTCATTTTAGAGTATGATTTGACTCTGGTCTTTAATAAAAAACTAATGCAAATAACTAGAACAAGCTGGCATGCTTCTATTTTCCTAAATGGCTGCTTTCATTAAAACATTTAAAAATTAATTAAAAAAACCCAAACCAAACAATAGGAAAAAAGAATTAAACCAAATTAAAAGAACAAAACAACCAAAAGCCACAAAACAAAACCAAAAAATCTGAAAAGATTACCGTGCCAAAGATTAATTTCACACTAATATGAAAATAAGAAACAAACTAGAGGACTATACTCAAACAGAATCAATCACATATGAAGTACAGGCGAATCTTGACCCACCCAGTGCAAGTGGAGCTCTGCCAGAATACATTTCTTGGCAAGGCTCTGCGCCCACTAATTAGAGACTGAACCATTTGGGGAAAGTTACTCTGTGTCCTCAGGAGTTGATACAGAGCTGTCCAAATCCACCTACCTCTCCAGAAGTGAAACTGTGGTGTTACACATGCTGGCACAGAATGGGCTCAGGCAACAGGGTCCAACGCAAATCAGGAGGATTACAGATGAACTGGGGGATAAAGGGTGGGTGTATATACACATGCACAACTCCTGCTCTGTATTCCCCCCATTAAAGGCAATCTTTTTCTTCATTAGCTGACTGTGGTGGAGAGCATGCAAAGCTGCCAAACATTTGCTTCCACAGTAGTGGTGCGGTTCCATAGCTCCAATATGAAGATCACTGAAGGAAGTAATAGTCTGTCCCCTGAATACAGCTATTTTTTTTGCTGCATACAAAAAAGGAAACCAGTAAATATCCATGTACCCATTTGAAACACTATTTTTCTGATTAATAACAAATCTTTCTGTTCTGTTTTCTTCACAATCTACCTCACAGTATCAATATGGAACTGCAGTGAAGAGAAACACTAGACTTATTTCTAAAAGTGGTTCCAGAAATGAGCTGCTCAACACATCTCTATGTTTCCTACTTACCACACTCATAAAGGCATTTCCTCCTAGAGAGTCAATGAGCATCACTTGTTAGGATCACCTAAAGTTTTTAAATTCACTACTATGAAGAGTGGCATGCACAGAAGTAAATGCATTTATACATTGCTGAAGTCACCAGGGCAGTGGGAGTTCTGCTTCAGCAAGCCTTAAAATCTGGCCTGAGAAGGAAATTGGTTTTTAACCTACAAAATAGACTGAAATCTCTTTCATTACTTAATAAGCATAATGGGGGTCTTTCAGATGTGACATGATTAAGCTGTACACTGAAAGAGAATTCTACTTTCTTATTCTGCTTTGTAATGTAACAAACTTAAATTTCTTATATTATGAAAGGGTTTAAAAATAGACCCTTCTTCCCCAAATCACAAGCAGTGTTAACAGAGAAGAATCAAGGCTGTTAAAAAGAATTGACACAATCATTTGTATTTCTTGACAAAACAGCCAAGAAGTTCAACACAAAACAATTTAAGTTTCATTTTAAATGCTTATTCACTTGCCAAAAGCATAGTTTATACAAATGTTAAAAACAATACACAGCTTTGCAAAAAATAACTACTATGGCTGAAGGGCTAAATCTGACCAGAAATAATGGCTTGAAATCAAGCGAGTACAAAGATTTCTCTCTTTTTCTGTTTGTAAACCCAAACATATTAGCATAGCAGGTGTCTCACCATGCCTCCTGTCAGCACGCTTTACACTGCCTTTGTGCACTGATTGCTGTGCTTGAAAAGGTCGGAAAAGAGAAAGGACACAAAAAAAAAGGCAAAGAAAAAAAGCAGAAGGAATATCTGAAACTATCATAAACCAACCTCAAGTGCTGACTCATGCTGTAACTATACAAAGCTGAAAACTAGGCTACCGCAGAGAAAGCAATGGAAACTCAGAAATAGTGACTGCTTTCAGTAACACGCCCATTCGTATTTGATAAGACAGTATACAAAGGAGGAGTCCAGCTTTAAAGCAATAGCTTTAATTGGAAAATCTTCTGGAATGTATTCCTGTCCTTAATTCCTTGTGCAGACGACAGCCAAGAGGAGCAGGCGGCAGCCCGCTTGCCTGGCACCCTCCAACAAAGGGGCGTGTTGTGTCCATGCAGCCAGCCACAGCTGCTCCCAGGGCTCTTGTGGGGAAAGCTGCTGAAGATCTCAGTTGAGACTCTGAGCACTGATAGTACATGGAGATACTACCTGCCCCCCCTCCGACCCTGCGTGTCTTTTTAGCTGACTATTATTCTGTACTAATCAAGTGAAGCAGACTAATAACTTTGCTATTCAGACATAATTCATTATCCTTATTTACCCAAGCCGGCAGAATTTAGAAAGGTTCTTCCTTCCAGCCTTTTTAATTACCAAAATTCTACTCGCTTTAAAATACCATAGTCTCCCTTGAGTATTCAGCAGAGCTGAAGATCACCATGGCAATAAGAAAATGGTGCCAATGTTATCTTGGCACTGACTGTCTACAGATCTCAGGAGACTTAGCACAGAAGAAAATTGAGCTCACGTAAAAGCAGGAACTCACTCTCTCTAATGGTTTTAATATACCTTTTATTTTTGCTAATTCAATGTTAAAGAAGTTGAATAAAAACCAAAACATCTCAGAAGCATACACTTTCCTAAACAGAAAATCAAAACAGCTAATGAGTTTACTATTCCAAGGAAATCCAGTTTACCTACACAGAAAGAAAGCAAGGTCCTACAGTTAATAGCTGGATACGTGCGAAAGTACTGCCAAAGCATTGGAGGCAAGAAAAACAACCCACATGAAAATGAAGTTTGAGAAAAAAAATAACCTGGAGTTCATCAGATCGCTTCAGATAACAGATTAAGACATGCCATGAAGCTTTTCTCTACAACCACAACATGTAAAAACCCTGTAGTTCTGCTGCCCATGTTTGCTTTGCCCCCTTCCTTAAACTGTGTTAGGGAGACAAGGGACACCTTTTATTAGGATTATATCAGTAATCTAACACACAGCATAATTACACAAAACCTGGCAGCAATACAAATGAAATGTACTGCAGTCACTGCAGTACTGCCCTGAACTTCTAAGCTCACCCTTCTGTAGAAAGCCAGCACAGCACGGGGGTGTTTCCTGAAGGCCAAGTGCCACTCAGACAACAGTGACAACATCTACCAGAAGAAACTACTACTAAGCCATGCAAGACAAGATATTAACAAAGAGCATCTTCCCTTCACATTTACTGTAGTGCCAGTTCAACTGCATGTTTTCTCACAGTGTAAGAACAGCCACTGATACATTACACTGTCTTTCACAGTCAGCAAACAGTCCAGAGGGGGAAAATAAACTACAGATCATCTAAGTTCCTATGCACACAAAAAGACAAACTAACTCTGTACTAGTTGAAAGATGCATGCAAAATTTCAGTGAAGAATGAAAATGCTGTAGCGCAAACACCAGAAGAAGAATTTAACTTCATACAGTACTGAGTAGGATAATTGCTCTGAATTAGCAGACTTCAATGTGAAAAGAAAACTCCAATTCCTTCAATTCCCATTTTATAAACATGATTTCTAATTTTTTCACATTTTCTAATACGTGCCACTCCATATACACATAGAATAATTTTGTAAGTGTTAATGTAAACTTGTGCTGACATTTTTGTTAAGGAAGTGGAACATACTAGAATATTGTTTTACAATGATGTATTAGTTGCAGCAATACATCTGCTTAAGATAATTTTGGGAGGAGCAAGAAAAAAAGGGGCGAGGGAACCACCAGGGCCTCTTCCACTTCCTGCATTCTGATGGTCAGAACATTGGCATCAAGCATATAAAAGCCATGTGCAGTGCTTGGCTTATATGGAGTCAGGAGTGTCTTGAATATTCAGATCTTCATTTTGAATCAGATACTTACCTCACTCATTGTCACCTGTGACACTCACAAATGCCACAGCTACCAGGGCACAAAGTCATCCCCAAATTAAACAATGTTTTAATTAAAAAGCAGACATTCTGATGCAGATAGGCTTTTTGTTAAGGTAGATGAAAAGTTCTTTTTTCATCAGAAGGCAGGGAAGGAATAAATATTAAAAACCCTCTACATGTGCCACCCCACAGACTTGATATGTGGATAGCTCTGGTTTAATATACAGGTATTGCAAAGACATTGTACAAATACTGTGGTATAGAATGGGTTTGAAATACAATGACAAGATTGCATAGAAAGCTGTCCTACTTTGCAAAAAGGATATTGCATTTCACAATATAAAATTAATTCAGATGATCATGAGTCAGGGCTATGACTTGGCACATCCCTGTGAAAGGATGCTTAGCTGGTCAGCAGAACACAAAAAAGTCAAGAACTAATCACTACTTAGTAACAGAATTCTAGATGAATGGGTTATTTTCCACCCTTAAAATGTATAATAAGCATCAAATCAGCATCCCTGGAAGATGTTTCTTGAACTTTTCAGAATGGACTCTTAAACTGAGCAATCCCACATTGCTGTACTTACTGTTAAAAACCCAGAGGGGCAGGAGGCAGGAGGACACCTCTCAAACTGTGAGGCCTCCTGCCACTTGCTCAGTAGACGTTTTCTGAAAAATAACACAAATATCTGCTGGATTGCAGTTAGAAGAAAGCTAATCCTGACTCCATAAGCTTCTTGGCTTTCCCCCATGTGCTATGCCAGTATCAGAAAATTACAAGAAAGAATTAATTAATTTACAATTATTTTTAGATATTAAGCTCAACCTTTGAGGTCACTTGCCTTCTCATAACAAGGCTCTATTCTTCCCAGATTAGTTCTTCTAAGGAAGGTGAACAAGACAAAACCTGTGATCCAACAGGAAGAGATCATCTTGCTTAGCTTAGGGACCCCTAGCTATAGGACAAGGGGTGATGGGTTCAAACTGAAACAGGGGAAGTTTAGACTGGATCTAAGAAAGAAATTCTTTACTGTGAGGGTGGTGAGGAGCTGGCACAGATTGCCCAGAGAAGCTGTGGCTGTCCCATCCCTGGCAATGTTCAAGGCCAGGCTGGACAGAGCCTTGAGCAACATGGTTTAGGGTGAGGTGTCCATGCCCATGACAGGGAGGTTAAAACTGGATATCTTAAGGTCCTTTCCAACTCAAACCAGTCTGTGATTCTATGATTCCGTACAGACAAAATTACTCATCCAAATAGATTATGCCCTTTTGTATGTATCTCCTTAAATATAAATGGGTGCTGCAGGTAATAGTTTAATTAGTCCAGGGTTTAACTACCAACCACTAAACCTGCACGAAAATTACTCCATTCATGACTATGCAATTCTTTACTTCTATGTGTAGTTACTTGTCCCTTTCCTGAGAGTTTCCCCTAAGCAGTGCATTTTTATTTTACAGATTAAAATGAAAATACTACATGCTTTATTAGGTTCAGATCTCTTATAATTACATTTGGGCTAAGAGACCAATGTTGCTTGTCAATGTAAAACATAGCTCTTTGACACAAATGTTTTATTTGCTTGTTGTTTCTCCCTCCAAATCTCTGGCATATGTCAAATGTTTAAATAATATAATATTGATGACAGATTAATGTTAGTACTAAATGTACAAGGTCAGCTTTCCAATGCAAAAAGCAAACTGAGAAAAATGTAACTGTTTTAAAGCTTTTTTAAGAAATTAGTTTAAATTTAATAACAAAGTATTTAAATGAAAATTAAAAAAAAAAAAAAAAAGAACAACAAAACCCCAAAACCATAAATCCATGGCAGAACTTTCCAGTTTATAGCACATTCTAAACCAGCAACTTAAAAGCATGTAAATAAAAAATATAGTAGAGTAGGTTTGAAACAGAAAAGTTGGAATGATACGCATCCTGTAAACCAGGCCATCTACTAGCTATATCTCTAACAAACTGCAGCACTACAAAGCCAAATCCACTATGAAACATGGGCTTCAAATTAAAAACTGGGTGTATCATAGAAAGTAATAAAAACGTATTAGTGTACAGTACACGTGATCTTAGCCACTAACCACACTGCTAGATTCACAACATCGAACTAAACAAATGGATTAAGGCTAAAGGGTCCAAAGACAAACAGCAGGTACATAATTCATGTATTTGGTGGTCATTACATTCCTGAAAACAATTTAGTCTTCAAATGGTCACATTTCACTACACTTATTCTCTTGTGCATGCACTATGCTTTGCACCAGCACAATGCAGAATCAAATGCTCCTTACTCTTCTGATGGTCATCGTGCACATCTCTGTCCACACAAAAGTGCGAGCAAAAGTCCTGTAACATTGCCCTTCATTACAACTGGTGATTAAAACGAATTTAATTTTGCAACACATGTATTGCTAAACCTTGTTTATTGACCTCCATTGTTTGTATACTTAAAAGTATACAAATTAATCAGGAATTATACCAGTACTGCTACTGACTAATTTTGTGCTAAACTAAGTATATGTTCTGACAAGACATAGCCAAAGTCTGAAATAATACAAAATTCAAACAAAGCAGTGTAATATATACTCCCTCATTCTATCATTATCATCTAGGTCCTATGCTTAAAGAAAAATTCAATCTTAGATGTATTAGAACAAAGTCATTTTCCAAAGCAAGCACATTTCTGCTAGTAGCCTCTTATTTCAAATTTCTCATAAGCAAGAAGAAAAGCCTCAAAATACTCAGATACTACACTGTTATGTAAGTAGGTAATAATTAGATTATCTCACCAATACATGTATCGTGCCTTCCCAAATATTTGTTCAGCACTTAACACAATTTGAGCTACTGAGACATATGGACTCTACTCATTGTAAATCAAGAAGAGGGTGGCGTCAGCAGAGGAAAGAAGTTTCCTGTCAAATCAGTGGATATAACACTGACCTACTTGTATAACATAATGTAAGGCATTTAAATTTCACTACTTCTTGTAAAAGAGAAGACAACCTATCTATTCCGCAAGGAAGAAACTGGGTTACTGGTTCCTCGTTTTATATTTTAAGTGAGCAGATTATCTAGATCCAGTTCTTACAAGCACATGAAATCAGGCTTTCTCTTTCCAGCATTCATAGGAAGGATCAGCAACGGTAATATTCTATTCTTGGAAGTAATGCATGCATAAAGACAAAAAGGTACCTGATTCCTTTTCTCGAAGACACAGAATGACAGAAAACAGATCTAAATGCCTGTCCACATATGAGCAAGCATGTGTAACAACTGAAAGGTCCCACAAACTTAACCGAGGAAACACTGCAAAGAGGAATTGATTAATATTTATAGAACACTCAATCTCAAGTGCTTCTGTGAAGATATCTGTCTCTTTTGCTTCTTAGGTTCTGTTATCAAACATGTGGAAGGCATAAATAAATACAGGTAGGCCACAAAAAGCTACTCTCATGGCTGTTACTGACTGCACTTTAAGAAAAAATAGTCCATTTGTCTTCTACCAGATCCTTCTCTGGTCCTTACCACTTGTATGTAAGTTCCCAGCTATTCATAATGAAGTGAACCATTGTATTTATAGGTAATCCTATCGCAGACACAAACAAACTTTGAAGAAAAAAGAAAAACCAGTTATGAAAACTCCAATCCTTACACGTATTTTCTGATTTCTTAAATAAAGGCAAACTAACCACCTTGAATAGCAATCCCTTTTGTCTTTACTTAAAATGAAAAGTATTAGCTAGAAGCCTTTCACGACTCAAACTAATCCCAACTCAATATGGTATGCACATCCATATATCAGATATTGTTTATCTGAAAAATTACACTGACAAGGCCCTCTCAGCTTCCCTTGCAATATCTGTTTGAAATCTTCCCCTTTTTTATCCTGGTCTGAAATCAGAAGCAAGCTGCCTCCAGCATTCAGAATTCAGCTGTCAAGTAAATCTCCATGAAACAAAACATATTAGATGCTGAAAGCTTTCCATGTTGGCCTCATTCACTACTAAGGGTAGACACAACCTCCAGTACACAGCCAGGTACTCCACCTGGTAACTATTAATGCTCCATATTCCTTTCTATTGTTAACTTTGAAGAAATCACTCCTACAGAAGGATGTACTATCGCTTGAGGTAGTTTATACAGATCAAGTGAAGCAACTGTCATTCTACATGCAAAAGTTTCACTCCTGCCACTTACGCCACTTGTTTTGTTCTTGTTTGCTTTACACTTTTCACATTGTACATTCATGAGGAAAGGAATAAGGTGATTGCATGGTTTTGGAAACCAAGCCGAATATTATGGTATCAATGCAATTAAATAATTAAAAATATAATGATCTTGACTGAAGAGGTATTTCAATATACCTCTTGGCATAATGACAGCAATTGAAAATCCTTCTAGACTGCTGACTACTTGGCACTTATTTATCAACTTATTAATTTCTATTCTGTTTACAAAGTGGAGGTAATGAAGGAAATCTCAAGGGAGTTTTGGTGGGGTTTTTCTGGGGGGAGGGGTAGTTCTGGTTGAAGCCACTTTCTGTGCTCTGAGAAAAAGCCTCCCATTGAATGATAAAGGACTCACTGTTACACTATTACAGGAGATGAATTGCATTAACCCCTGCCCTTCCCATTGTACTTGCTGCCCACTGGAAACAACAACAGAATTACTAAAATCCCACACTCTCTAATGGGACAGTAATAGGATTCAAAGGCCATTAGGGTAAAGGCAATCCATATTTTACAGTTTAATAAGCTTTTGCTGAAGATGCTGGATCCCTCTTCAAAGCCAACAATTACTGATTTAGTATTAACAAATCCACAACAACTGTCAAGGCTGCAGAATGCATTCGAGATGAAGTCAACAGCTTATGGTGACAGACTTTAAAATGTGTGTAGAAAAATGAAACCACTTAAATTGAAATAATTTGTAATTTTACAGTGATACTGGTTATTACTGTCATTTCAGATTTCTTTACATCCAAATGTCATGGTTACTCAAGTTTGCACATAATTCTCTCGTTTCTGTAGTATTTGTTTTAGAAGGGGAGCAATTTCATCCTGTTTTCTAAGCATACACTTCTTGCCACAAAGAGATAAAACAGTGAGCACAAAGCTATCAGACCAATTGATTAATGAAATTAATTTCTCCCCAATCACAGATAATCACACAAACGATTTATTAATATTATGATTACCCATAAATGGATTGTCTACTAGGTTGCAGATTCAAAAGAACCCATCATTCCTCAATAGCATGCCTTGAGTGTAAAACACATACTTACTCTGCCCACTATTATCTTTACTATTTTCTTAATATACCAGTTTATATATTTTTGAAAGGTGAATGTGCAGACTATTTTCTTAGATCCTTTTAAGACAGAATCTTACAATTGCATTTTTGCTGTATCCAGTTATTTTCTGTTCTCACAGAGTAAGATGCAATCCACTCCTTATGTTCCTGAAACCAAAAATACACCCCACCTAAATACCCACCATAAACACTGCGGGATCTAAACCCCCACTTTCCACTATTCTTTTGTTTACATTTCTGACAGGGAGAGAAAAAAAATCCCATTAAAACACATGCACATTTAAAAAGTGGTAATTCTGAGACTAAGTTTTGCCCCCACAAGCATTCATACTAGTTTCTTTGTGCTTAAAATAGAAAACAAACAGGTATTCCCCAAGACAGTAGCTGTCCAGATGTCAATTGCCTAGTAAGTCCCTCTCTCAGAATCCAGCAGAGTGTCCAAGGGAAACTGAGTTTAGTCTAGCTTTCCTTCTAAAATGTCATCTTCTCCCATGCTTCAGTGAGGTACTTGTTTGAGTGGGAACCAACCAGCTTAATACCAGCCCCCTTGCCAACTCCTTGAACAATAGTAAGGAGGCATGAAAAGGAATGCCAAATGGACTGTATGTGTCTCTGTAATGGATTGAAACCAGGCTTTTCCACAAGACTCCTGCCTTCTCAGCAGCATGTTGCTTGGAACCCAAGCAATGGGGAATGAGAAGCAGGTTGTTTAGCTGTGGACCTAGACCTCTTTCATGCAGACCCATAATGTAATCCTCTCTTCTGAGGTGATGTTTTTATATATTCAGATATTGCAAACTGATATTGAAGGCTGATCTTCAAACTTTTCTGTGCTGTTTATGTGGAGACCCACCAGGCTTCAATGAAGACCATACACAGTCACTATTTATCATCAGCAGAACATAATAATAATGAACATAAGTACATCTTTCATTACCTCCACAGTTTATGTTAAAAGCACACATTTAATGAAATTTAGAATTGATAGTGTTTCTGCTCCTCCAAAAGCAGAGGCACTGAAGTCAGAGCTTTACTTTCACATCATCTTTGCTTTGTCACATCTAATGCTTAAAAGAAAGTTTTCAGTACACTCAAAGAACAGTGAGGAAAGAAAACCAGAATTTATTTATTTTTTATTAGTATAGGCAGTGTGGTTAGGCAGCAGCTGCAGGCAGCTTCAAAGATACTAAAAGCCACATTAACCGCAGTGATGTTCAGAGACTGCTAAAGCTACATTAGTACATTTTCCCACGCAAGTATGCCTTGACAGGACATGTTGCAGCACAATCATGTATTGAATTGAACAATCATTTGTATGCTATGGATACATAATAGCCAGTTCCACTTTCTGAGAACTACTGGACTAGAGGTGGAAAACACTTGATCAGTGGTTGGCGAATTAAAGCTTTGTGAGCACAAGTAAGTTTTAGAAGTCTTTTTTTTCTTTTCAGATGTTTCTTACGAAGATGAGGAAAAATATGATGTTAGGAAACACAAAGAAATAAAACGGCACAATCTAGACAGCACTGCATCCAAATAAGCCCACCAGGTTCTATCATCTCTGATGCCTTCACCACCTCTGTGAATCAACTAAACTGTTGCTAGCAGAATGCCATCAGTTTAATAATGCTTATTATTTCTGTGTCCACTACAGTACACTCAGATACCAGTGTCTTTTTCTCTTGATACTGACTAAATACATCAGTTCCATGATGTAATGAACCAGCTTACTATTCTCTTTCAGATAGGATGGAAACATAAAACAATGTACTTGCACATGTTCCAGAATCAGTACATCTATTAAAACATCTGCTTTCTCAGTCACCTGGCTCACATATTTTCACTGCTCAGAAACTGCCTTTTTTCAACATATAATTTGAAATTCTGCACTCACACCATAATAATTGTGAAACAAACAAATAATAAATACATTAAAAACCTGCACACCCTGCTTGCCTGCTCTACTGCAGATCTCTTTGAAACAATCATCTGTAACACCCTTTCCTACCTTCCTCAACTATTCTTTAGCACAGAATTATAGTTGGTTTAGACTTTTATGTTAGACTTGGAACACAAAGCTTCTCACCTGCAGCATAAATTAGAATTCAAACCAACTCTTTCAGAGATAAAAGCTCTGCATTTGCTTAGTTTCCCAGAAAACAAAACAAAATCAAGTCATGGTATATTAAAAATACCCCTAAACTTGCTGCTTGTAATTAGGAATTATCAAAACAATTTTAAAAAAGAAAGCAGAACCTTCAAGCCCAAGTGATCAGCCCATGCAGAAGATTTCATTTTAGAAGGTGGTGAACAAGGATAAAACAAATAATTTGCTAAGGCTGGCTGAGGCTGACTGGGTAAACATGGAAAGAAAACGTGTTGCCTGCATTGTAGTCCTGATTTGCTTGGCATTTCACATATGCTGTCTCAAAAGACCATTTTGAGTTTTATTTCAGTCAGTCCAAAACATCATCTCGGGAAAAAAAAAAAAAAAGGTAGTAAGGAGATGCAATATAATGAACTATAATATGATAATCATGGTTTGGATTTCTGTCAAGTTTCTTGGAGTGTAAATGAGCATTTATCACAAATTTGCCCAAAACTAATAATTTACGCTCATTTCCGCAACAAGACAGACAAGACAGACATGATTCTCTTTCATTCAGCTCTCTGTTAACTCTGATTAATTACTTCACTTCCAAATTTCATTAGAAACATATTCATCTTTTCTAGGTAGCAACAACTGATATGCCGCATCTTGAAGTCTCATATTAGAAAAACTGAACATCTGCCCATTCCTTACATTCTACTGACCTCTAGAGACTGTATGTATATATGTATAGCACATATACATTATTTATGTGCATGTACACATACTAGAGCAATGTCATACTAGACTGACTTCAGAAAAACCTGTATGCAGTATTTGATGCTACAGTTTTTACTCAAACCACAAATTGTTCTTAGAAACATTGTCTTTCCTGTGTTTTCTAGACATGAAAACTTCTTGCTGTTTTTTCCCTTTCTTTTCTGTGTCCTTCCAACCCAAACACACCACAGCTTCCTTTATCTTTTATGTATAGAAGTAAGCTACAAGTATGAATGCAAATATTGAGATATTCCAGGTTTCATTTAAGCATGAATGCCTGCCAGGAAGGGAGTGCCACAAACCCAGAAGCTCCTTGATACTGAAAGATAGGCATTATTGCATGTAGGGAGAGAAGACAAGTCTCTCGCAACTCAGTATCAACACTCCCTCTCCTCACCAAATGAGAACACCTTCCAGCAGTCTCCTTGTCTCCATTTTGCTGCCAGGGAAAAAGCTGCACAAAAGTCTGGTTGGGTTTGACATTTAGATTGAACAGAAAGGGCTGAAGGAGTTGAATTTGTCAACTAAACCCTATTCAAAATAGACATTAATCCAATAATAAAGAGAAACTAGGGAAACAGACAAGACTATGTGACTCTATAACAATATTAGCATAACTGACATTGTTATGAACCCTTACTTGGTAATACTTTGTGGTCAAGTATCATAGAATCATAGAATAGTTAGGGTTGGAAAGGACCTTAAGATCATCCAGTTCCAACCGCCCTGCCATGGGCAGGGACACCCCACACTAAACCATGCCACCCAAGGCCTCATCCAACCTGGCCTTGAACACTGCCAAAGATGGAGCATTCACAACCTCCCTGGGCAACCCATTCCAGTGCCTCACCACCCTCTCAGTAAAGAATTTCTTCCTTATATCCAATCTAAACTTCCCCTGTTTAAGTTTGAACCTGTTACCCCTTGTCCTGTCACTACAGTCCCTAGTGAAGAGTCCATCCCCAGCATCCCTGTAGGCCCCCTTCAGATACTGGAAGACTGCTATGAGGTCTCCACGCAGCCTTCTCTTCTCCAGGCTGAACAGCCCCAACTTTCTCAGCCTGTCTCCATGCAGGAGGTGCTCCAGTCCCCTGATCATCCTTGTGGCCTCCTCTGGACTTGTTCCAACAGTTCCATATCCTTTCTATGTTGAGGACACCAGAACTGCACACGATACTCCAAGTGAGGTCTCACGAGAGCAGAGCAGAGGGGCAGGATCACCTCCTTCGACCTGCTGGTCACGCTCCTCTTGATGCAGCCCAGGATACGGTTGCTTTCTGGGCTGCGAGCGCACACTGCAGCCGGCTCATGTTCATTCTCTCATCGACCAACACCCCCAAGTCCTTCTCTGCAGGGCTGCTCTGAATCTCTTCTCTGCCCAACCTGTAGCTGTGCCTGGCATTGCTCCGACCCAGGTGTAGGACCTTGCACTTGGCATGGTTAAACTTCATCAGGTTGGCATCAGCCCACCTCACAAGCGTGTCGAGGTCCCTCTGGATGGCATCCCTTCCCTCCGGCGTATCAACTGATACTGAGGGCACACTCAATCCCACTGTCCATGTCACCAACAAAGATGTTGAACAAGACTGGTCCCAACACCGATCCCTGAGGGACACCACTCGTTACCAGTCTCCAGCCGGACATCGAGCCATTGACCACAACTCTTTGCGTGTTTTGCATAACAAAAAGCACTACCACAAAGACGAAATTAATGTGAAATTTTCAAGGCACATTTTCCAAATGAAAATACTTTGTATCACGTTTCACAGCAAAACATCCAGAAAACATACAGGGGGCTTTCTAATACTGCTAATGTTCTATAGAGAAGGACCACTCTTAAGATGCTTTCATATTTCATATTTTTTCATATTTCTATGATTCTATATGACTTTGTCCTTTAAAATCTCATGGACAAAGGGAAGTTCAGGAAGATTATCTGATTATTTTGGGGGTGGGAGAGGAATGACAAAGCTTTTTATGCAACATTTTACACTGTTATAACCACATTGCACATGATAAGAGATATAAACTCTATTTGTTTGGGAATCAGCTGAGCTACAGGTGGAATTCTATTAAATCAATATAAACTATAGATAGAAACAGAACTCTGTGTCTTCCAAAAACTGCATGCACAGATTAGGAACTGCACTGGCTAAATATATTTCACACACTACAGCTAAACCAGAACTTACATCCACTACTTTAAGTTACTCAGGAGTTACTTCAACATAAATGAGGAAAAAATGCATATCCAGGTCTCTTTCTTCAGAAGTAACATCCTTAAGATAACTTCATTGTCAAATCGTATTTCTATTTTCTTTAATTATTTTCATCCACCTTATATCAAATTTTAATGAAACTATCACAGTGACAGAACAAGTTATACAAAGGCATTTGAAAAAAGCTTCCATCATTAAATTACTCTTATCTGCAGTACATTTTCCCGTGTACAGACCCATGGTTTTATAGCTCAGTAAATTACTGCAAACTTCTAGGCATCCATTCCTCCTGTATTCCAATAATGTGAGACTAGGTATGTATTTAAAAATGGGTTTAAGTTAAAATACATATTCAGATTTATGTGTTTCTTTATACATACATAAGCATCCATAGATAAACCCAGAAATACAATATTGCTGCTACCGAGAAACATGGCATCAGGCTCAACTGTGGCCAGAATTACTTACCCTATTCAGCTAGTCTGAGCTTTTCATAGTGTACTCATAAACAGAATTCCACTACACAAGTATGCTTGCTTGTCTCTTTATGACTTTGAGAACTGAGAAATACAAAGATAAAAGTTTATTCCTTAGGGCTATATTGTGTCATAAGCCTTTAAACTGAATTTGCCAATGTTTTCAACAGGGAATTCTCTTTAGAAACTGATGACATATTACGATCTTTTAAACTAAATTACGTACCATTTCATTGAACTGACAAGTCTGAAAGTAAACTGAAGTAGGGAAGATACAAGAACATAATTCTGGTAATATTCTCTCACTGGTAACAGTCAGGCTTATTTTTCTGAATGACACAGAATTGTAAAGACATGAAAGTGCTCATGAACTTCTGGCCATGCCCAGCTGAGATGCACAGTGTTCAATATTGATTGCAAATTGTCTCTAAAGCCTTGGGAACTTCTAGGTTTGAGCATAAAAACACACAACTGTTCAGTAAATATGTATAAGCATTAGTGTTTCCTAAGCCACACTCATGAAACACAGACAGATTTCACTCCTTCCGCATACAAAGCATGTGGCCAGTTTTTTGAAGGTTAAGGAATTGCCTCAGTTTGTGCACAGTTGTAGGCATGCACAAATTCAACAATAAATTCAAGCAGCAGAACATTAAGGAAATCCCCTACTGGCAATGGCACATCTGTGTGAGAAAAAAAAACCATCAACCTAAAGCTTGTCAGAATAAAGTAAATTTGGAGTTCACACCCTCCAAACCCCATCAAAATACTAAACCCAAACTGCAATAAATAATCTCCAGTGCAAAGGACCTGGGAGATGATTTCAGAGATCTGCCACATGTTTTTTCTCTCTGCATTTTCTCCAATTATAAGCTGAAGCTGAATTTTCCTTACACAGGAAGCAGCAAACTGAATAAAACCATGATGCTATGTACTATAAAAGTCAGTTAAATATAGTAATTTTAATTCCACAACCTGAAATCTCTTCTCAAAAATGTCTTCAACTAATTCTTGTTTTTCATTTTTTTATTTAAGGTACAAATAGGTACAAACCAGGTGAATGTGGAGAGATCACATTTTTATTACGACCAGCCCAAGTTTTGCATGTTAATCCTACTTGACATGAAAACCTAGGATTAATAAGCCAACAGAACATTCATTACTGGTCTGAATTTGAAATCAGTTCTGGTTGATGATCACCTCCAAAAATAAATATTCCCACAGACAGAGGTCAGTGGTTGCCTGAAATTGCATCAGTTAGTGCCTGTATACTGGGATCCTCCATCCTTTGGGACTGCTTTATCACTTGACCAGATTAATTAATAAACCAGTACTTTTAGCACAGGCCATCTCAGCTTCCTACCCATGCATTTGCCGTTAGTTACTCTAGAATTTATTGATCCGAGACTCATCACAGGATTTCTCTCAGAATGTAAGCACAGAAGATGGTAACTCACAATTGTTCATAGCTAAAATATATAATAAAAATAAAAAAATAAAATGTATAAGTAAAAAAATGAACATACAAATCAAGAAAGAATGGATTTTTGCTAGTATGTTATGTGTTGATTTGGTAAGCTCTTACTATTCTCAGAGGAAAGCAACTTCACTGCACTGGAATTCTAATTTTGATTTTGCATGCATTTCACTTCTTAATTTATAATTTGTATTTTGCAAACGCATTAAAAAAAAAACCCAAATAAACCAACAGACTTTCAGGGAGACTCTTTCTGCCCTTCCTCTGAGAAAACATGTATTTGAAACAATCTTAATACTACTGATAGAATGTTAAAAGTGTAAGTGAAAACTAAAAGCCTTAAAAGACAGTCACTTGTCTCTCCATGTGCCTCATTTCAGCCCATGTATTTCTTCAGATTGAACAGACCTAGGATCATGATGTAAAAAATTATTGATCTAATATAATTAAACTACCAACAGCCTGTATAACCATTCACTTTGAGATTTTTCTTTGGATTTTGTAATCCCACTGCATTTCTTTTCCTCTATGAAGTAATCTTTCCTTTGCTCTTCAGCAACATCTACTGGAACATCAGTAAAATGCTGCTATTTCTATTAATCACCCATTTAATATCTAGTAGGGCAGAGTTAGCAAATGCCAAAAGGAGAGATAAATGATCCACAATTGAGATCTTGCATTCTGGGCTCAAAGAGGTCAAGTTAGCTTGTCTTCAACCTTCTAGTTTCCTGCCATTTCATAAGGAGCAATTTATTTGTGACTAATTTATATCAAAAGTCATCTACCATTTACACTTACACATACTTTAAGTCACAAATACCATTTAAAGTACCATATTACATCCAGGACTTCCATTTTTGTCAGGCAAGTTACTCATTTTCATTTTGATCCAACATGGTTTTAAATAGATCTGAAGCATACAAAGAGATGAAAAAATGCATAGGAACCTTTCTGAAGCTGAAAGAGGCACAATGGCAATTCCAATGCCAAATAATAAACAAGTTCAGCAAAACTATACTTAAAAAGTAAAAATGTCCACTACAAATCAGTGAAACAGTTACAAGTTCTTTTGTCTGATTTTAAGTCCTCAGAAAAAAAAAACCTGTCCCTTTAGATGAGGCTTAATATGTACTATTAAACACCACTGAAGGTAAAGTAGTAACATGCAAAGTCCCTCTGCACCGATGGGAGACAAGGCTTCCCAGGGGCTTGATCCCATTCAGCTGTGCAGTGGCTTCTCACTGCCTATCTTGTAAAATCAGCTACTGCAACTGTACACAAAGCACTACCACTGGATTTTGCAAGGTATAGCACCATGCATCGTACGTCTGCATGCAGGACCCAAGCCATTAGGGTAAACTGCCATAAAGACAAAAGTTCTCAAGTAAACATATTAATTTCCACCTGCAGTATGCTCATTTGTAGGTCTGCAACACTAAAACCTACCCATCACTGTTTACGACAGCTTATAAAGTTCGCTTTCCACAGCCCTGCTTTCAGAGATGGTTAACTAGTACTCTACTTTTACAAATAACTGATCACTGCAATATTATTTGCTTTCCCTTAAATCCCTAATAATGGTCTAACTATCCTTGACTGCTTGTTCACTTTCCAGTATGACAATGAAATTCAGAACATCACTGCTGCTCAGAATCCCTTCCTACTATTTGGTGTCTCAGTTTGCTCATACTGAGGGCAATTGTAAAATGTAAGAGCAGAAATGTGGGGAGAGAAAAAAAGGCACCAAAGCCAGTGAAGACCACAAACAGAAGTCCCAGCACTAAATATTCCAGTTGTGAATAAAAAGCACTTAATGAAATGTAACATTTAAAAAGTAATTAAAATTCTTTTGCTTTAGTAATCCCTATAGAACCTCAATGTATTTTTATAGAGGATAAAAGGGCATGTTTCCCCAAACCACAAACACTTTCAGCTATACAATTTTATGTTATCACAAGACTTAAGTTCATAAGCTTTGCCTAATAAATTAGCTCCTCTCAATAACTGTTAAACAGAAAGCCCTTTATTGTGATCCAAGTGTACTTGTGGACAGCACTTTCAGAGTTAACTCCATTTGACAACTGACATAAATCCATTATTCTAATTTGGTGATTGTTTTACTAAACAGAGATGCATTTTATGAGTTTTAGTCATGTATTTCATTCAGGATGCTACTTAATCTCAATTTACAAAACATAAACACAAAATAGGTTTTACAGTATGACTAAAAAGGTATAGCCATTCATCCGATGAAATCCCAGGCAAACAAACCATATTCACCTAGACCCAAACTCAGTGTTAAGATTTTTACCTTAGTAAATAAATAGTAAATAAGTACAATTAATTTTTAATTCAGCTGTTGCAGCCAAATTGCAGAATGCCAAGCTCCCCGAGGCTTGTAAGACTCTAAAGCTTTTCTTTTATTGAGATTTCAGCACTGAATGTAATCTTAAGCAAAGTCCAGCTTTCACAAAAGCTGGTTCTCTGATTTATTTTGATGCACAGAGAAAAGGGGGGGGGAAACAGTCATTCAGTGTGAATACAGCATCCTCCCAACCCCATTTCTAATTCAAATTATAGCACATACTTTACATTTTAAACAAAAGGAATCTGATACAACACGGATGCTGCCTCTTGCTGCAGTTGCTTGCCTCAGTTACAAAATGCTGAAAATCTACCGCTCTGACCAAGCCACTCCATAAAACATTCGGATTCAGGCACTTCTTACCTGCCTCAGTTGAAGGCTTCCTTCCCTTGTTAGCAGTATGAAGCATCCTCTAGCCTTCCCAATCTTCACCACCAGCCTCAAATTGCACAGCTAAGTCCCTTTTTTGCAAGAAAACGCTTATTGAAAGTGATTAGTTTTTGTTGTCCCTTTAAAGTCCCTCCTGCGGGAAAGAGCAGGGGAGCGATGTGACGCCACCTTTTAATCTTTTGCAAGAGTGAAAAGGCAGAAAAGGAGCGCTCGATCAAACTGAGCTTCACACATGACTAAAACTCGCCTGAGAGGCTGCAAGCTCTGGCTAAAGCACCACTAGGCGTAAGTGTAAGAACAGAGAAGAGGGGAGAGTCAATGAAATGTGACAACGTATGTGCATCAAAGACAGGAAAAGAGGGAGAGAACAATAAGAGAGAGATCGAGACAGCAATGAGAGAAAGAGAAAGAATGAGAATGTGAGGGAGAATAAGCATAAAGAAAAGATAGGAGAGTTTTGAAGCAAAGAATTCACAGAATAAAGCCAAAGTGTCTGGCAGCTTCTGTTTTTATCTCAGTGAGCATGACATACTGCCTCTCTCATTTAGCAACATACTCTTGTCTCTTCCAGGTTTGAAAACTGAGATAATCACAATGTGTGCCTGGTTTTGCCTGATTGGCATACTTGTGTGCAGTATACCTGAGATTCCCCTCAACCATCTTCGAGAGATGCATTTATGTGCAATGAAGTTCATATATTCATTAGGAAAGATGCCTTCCCCCACCCCCAAACCTCAGGAGCTGCTAATTTCCTCACCAATTTACAATATAGTTTCACTGGCAGATGGAATTCTACTTATAACTACTAACAAACTGCAGCTGATAAACAAATGACTGAACAAATGTTTAATGTTGATAACTGAGTTTTCATAGCAACAAAACATATTAGCATTGATAAATGCATGTTTAAAACAAAAAGGTATTATGGACACTTTCTTCTGTTTGTCTTCTTATTTCTATATGAAGCTGCACTAAGTAGTAGAAGAAAAAATGTGACCCACAAGTAACATTTTAAAGGAACCCATGAGAGACCCAATCACATTTCAAATTGTTTTAAAAAAGGCAATTAGGAGCTAAAAACTACATTTAGAATTTTATATTCAATTATGAATTCCTACTCATTTAGAAAAGGTTCACATGTAACTCCTCAGACAAGTAGGGTTCATTTTCACACAAGATGTGGGGGGTGGTGGCAAGGGAGGGTTGTTTGTGTTGTTTATGGGGTTTTCTAACTACATACAGCATCTGTAACATTAGGACAGCTTCTGTCATTTGCTTTGTTTATACATTTTACCTTTTTAAGGTAAAGGCAATCAGACTTTCAGCCAACTGGCAACTGGTCAGCCAGCCAAAAGGCGTAACACTGGTCTCCAGAACCAGCACAAGTCCACAATCAGCCTTGGATATTACATGGAGATACAAGGTTAAGAGAGCAGCAGGAACATAGACAAATTGGCAAAAGAACATATATTTTCTCTTTGCTGCAGCATCCCATCTGGGCCTCTCCTTGGATCCCAGCATCTCAACTCTATTAGGGAAAGGGAAGGACTATGTCAGTGGCATAAGATTCTGGAAATCTGGATCTAGATCTCAACTGTAGAGCATGTTGGATAATGCAAATCACACAGGGCTACATTTAGGCATCCATGTTTTATGGTACGCAGCTAGTATATAAAAAAGAAGTTCCAACAGCTCTACATAACTTGGTATCTTTTTCTTTCAGGATTTTCCATTCCAGAGAGGACATTATGAATACGAGTTCACGAATGATTATCAGGGAATGAGTGGCCAACTTCAACACTGAGTACTTACATATGATTGTGCAAGAAATTTTACAAGAATTGATGTTTTTCTGTGAATGTTATACCCCAGAATGTCCCCACAAACCATCACATTAAGCTTTGAGCAGCCAGAATCCAGTTTTCATATTTGTAAAGGAAAACTTGCAAAACAACTCTAAGCTTGCAAACTGTCTACTCCACACTTACTGCTAAATTTGTGATTGCTTCAGTGCTTCACCTCTTATTTTTTGTCCCTTGGGGGTTAGCAATACATTTACATAAATATGGACCCATTAAAATCAGATTCTCACTAATCTTCTTGAGCAACCTTCATTAGATGAGCTAAGAGTAAAATTTACCACAAGGAAAAAAATATTCAAAAGAACACTGAGCTTTTAAACCTCTCTCCGTATGTGTATCAATACAGCATTAGCCTGACCTAGCAATGGAGCATTTTGTGTGACGGTTTACATCAAGTATTTCTCCTTGCTCTGTTGGTGTAAGGAATCTAATCGAAACAGTGTAGCTGCTTTAAAGGCCTTCTGTTATCTCTTCCAGACATGAAGGAAATAACCACCACCTGAAGGTTCAGGAGGACAAGAGGAGGAAGGAGAAATAGAGATCCATGTGTTCAGATACTGCAATTTTTTCCAGAGTATGATTAGTAACTGCTGTAATGGAAGTGTCTAGCTACCTTTTAAAAAGAAAAAAAAAAAAGCAAGTTTATAGAAGAAGTCACTATAAGAAGTTCACTCTATCTATGCAGCGTGTCCATAGGCACATGCCTACGCACACTTAAAAATTAGTAACAGGAACAATGAAGTAAGAGATCTTTCCTGGCTATTTCCCACTTCATTTTGTATTTCTCACTCTTATTGGTAAACTGCTTTTCTTGTGGAAGTCCTGATAAGCAGTTTCCTCCTATCTCACAATGTACTAGATTATACTGATGACAACAATTCTCAGAAACCACAAACACATATATGCCTACTTCTAGAAGTATTTATTCAGTCTCACAAGCTTATCTACACATTAACAAGGCAATCAAACCTCTCTATTTACATCCAGGGTCAACAAAACACTTGAGAGCATGCACGCAGTTTGTTTGTTTTCATGAAGGATATGAGATTGTGTGGCTAAAACTAAGCATAAGCTCAAATACTATACTAAATAAATTCTTTTCTACAAGAATTGACCTTGTATTTGAACTAAAAAATGTTTGGACACTGAACTGCTTGAGCCCTGACAGCTCCAGTGAGCAAAGCAGGTTATTCTCCTATGGAAGTAAGTTATTCTATAAATCAGCCACATTTCTGTAAGACAAGCTAGGTCTCTGACGAACAGGAATGCAAAACTGTATTTTACTGCCATTAAATGTGCTTCCACTTCAGCTTGCCCAAGCAATGCTCCAGTAGCACACAGGCACCACACCACAGAACATTATGAAGTAACTACACAATGCAATGTACCAGTAATGACATTTTGTGCAGAGATATAAATAACTGATTTCCAGCCCATTTTTTATACTTTCAATATTACAGAAAAAACAACTAATCAGAGCTTTCCCTCAATCTTACCTGAGGAAGCCAAGTCAAGTTTAATCACAGAAAACTTCTTGATCCCTTCTCTACTCTACTAGAAGTGTGGATCATTCCTCTGAGGTCTAGGTTTTCATCAGCCTGCATGCAAATGCATACTCTATGTCTGGCACTTAAAACTTGCATAGCAATAGAGCAGTGACTAATATTCAACACGTTGTGTTGTTTCACTGATGCTGAATCCCCCTCCCACAGCTCCCTGCTGGGAAAACACAGTGGTAGTGTTACCTAGAACATGGAGCGTTAGGGCAGCAAATAATGAGGAAATTATGTGGCAAAAGACTGCAGAAGTACTTGTGCCCATTCACAGGACTACTGGCCAGAAACACTCATTGCCTACGTATCCTTTGGAGCTGAATGAAAGCCTCTAGCTAGGCAAAAGAGCTAATGACCACTTACCAATATCCTTCTGTTCCACATCTAGCAAAGGCTTTTTCTCTGCCAATTATCTAGTTGAAAGGCACAGACAAAGAACTAATTTTTTTTTGTTTTTGTTTCTTCTTTTTCAGACCTGTAGAAAGATTGTCTGCAAGCAGGTTTTTCTTCAGTTATACTGGTTGGCTTAATAAAACATACCACCTTTTCCCCCCACAAACCTTGCTTCAATAATAACTTTGGATCTTTCTCTTACACCACAACCACTATAAAAGTAGAATGACACTGTGAGGCCTTTCATCCCTCCCCAACCACCATTCCCTGGACTGCGATCCTGCAGATCACTGCTCAAAGGAAATACAACAGAGTAGAACAAGGGCTAAAACAGAGGCAGAACGAAAATCCTCTGTCTTATATTGTGCATACTTAACTTTCCAGCACTCAATTTGCAACAAGAAATGAAACTGGTGCAGTAAAAGAAGTATCACAATCAGACATAATTTTACTGGTGAGAGGCACAAGGTAAAGACCTTGCCACAGGCATAAGCTCCATGTAACATCCTGGCAGAGTGAAGGAATACATGTGATGCTACTGCTGGTATGAATTATAAAACCACTTAAATACTGCTTTTTGAGCACAACTGAATACATGTGATAGCTCATTATAAATTAAATTGTTTATGACCTTCATTTGGTCCAAACACTACAAGCTTACTCACTATATGCATGGTTGAACAAATTTATCTGTGACTGCTGGTGCTACACGATAGACGAAATAGCCAAGTGTCATGCAAGGGAAACAAAGAGAAAACACCAGCAGAAGCAGCTTGTCATTTGGCTCTGAGTCATAGGGATCTCTTAATGGCTACTGAAAGTAATCTTTGATTTTTATCACTGTCACTTCAGTAAGTGATAATAACTAATACATCAGTTGGGTTTTGTTTATATAGTTAATTTTTAGTTTTCTCTGTTTCATAGAGTAAGTGTTAATATATTATGAAATCTGTCATTTGATAAATGAACAGAAATAAGTACTTCCGTAAATTTTGCTTGACAGAAGTACCAAATATGAGATAATCAGTAAGCTCCAGGTTATTTTGGAATACAAATTTCAAAGCACATGCAATTCTCCCCTTTCCCCTTCCCCCATTCTATTTACTTGTAAAACCACAGAGGAATATGCACTAAAATGACATTTCAAAATTCAGACTTCTGTGTCACCAACTTGTACTAGTGTCTGCTTCGCGTATTTCTGTTTAGAAATCTTGCTCCAACTATAACTCTGAAGACAGTCACGCAAACTGAGGCCCTTTAAGACTGCCATCTGTACATCAAACAACTCCTGAGGTATCTCCCACAGAAGAGTTACATTTTTTACAACAGCAGTAAACAGATTACCTTCATCTCTGCCTAAATGGCAGCCAGTTCACATAAGCCTCCTGTGCCTCACTTAACATTAGGGATGGAAAGAATAACTTACCTTCAAGGTACAGATCTGCCTGCCATGATTTCTTCCTAACATGGGCAGGGAGATCCTTTACACTGTATAGATAAGTTCTGCTTGCAGAGACAAAGGCCAGCTTCCAGGAAAGAGCTGTATGGCTCATATCGGATTTTCTCCACTACTAGGTAATTTAAGTTCCCTACATGAAGTACAAATCTACAGAGTCAATAGAGTACATAGCTTCACAGAGCGCACAATTTATCTTAAGAGTACTGGGCAACACACTTAAAAACTTAACAAAGCCTAGTTTTATTGCCCAGTCCTCTGAATTAATATTCAACATTCATGCCTTAAGTATACCCTCGAGCATTCAGCATTTCTGTGAGCCACAGCTTTGAAGATGTGTTGGTTTCCTGTGCACTAGCTTGACCTATATTAAGGCTGACTTCTATTCTGAGATTCCTCCTGCTGTGAGTTCAGTTCCAGATGCTATATACATTGCTTTGCTATGCCTATGATACAGATGCCAAAAAGCAGAAGGATATCAACCAATTAGAAGGCCGCTGCTGTCATTCCCTAAAACCCAGGGCTCATCAAGAAACCATGCTTTTTGTGAGCTGATCTTGGCACAAGCTTATTTCCCTGATAGTGTGGAAGCACGTAACCAGATCTAGAAACCTCCTTAAATTATTTGTTGTTATGTCAGGACCCAAAGAGCTTCTGACTGGCCTGGAGCTGAGCTTGAGCTGTGCCATGCGCAAAGGATGCCTAAAACGCTTTCAAATGGGGAAGGCTTCCCTGAGGAGGAAAATAAGCCTGCAAGAGGTGGCCAGAAAAAATGAAGTGCGGAGCAAGGGAGAGAAAACAAGAGAGTTATTAAAGAACAAAGTTCCAAAATGAAAACAGAAAAACAGCTCTCCATCTCTAATGCAGGGCACAGGAAAAGAAATGGAAAACAGGGATAAAGTCTCACTTTTTAACACTCGCTCCTGTTTACTCATGTCACGATCACAATTTTTGCACCAAACCTCCAGTTTTCTTATTTATAGTGCAAAGGTCTTACAGGATTAGGTCTTACCCTACTAGTAACACCTGGCAATTCATTAAATGCTTAAATGCTTCAAACTGCTTCACATAATGCAGAACCATATACTATACATGCACCTACATATGACACCTAAAATTCCACTTATCTCATGAAGCAGAATTATAAAGGCCTCTAAGTCCACTAGGTCAGCTGAAAGCCCCCCTAGAGATTCCTGAGGACTTCCATTTCTGCACATATATAACAGACCCATAACAAACAGTTAACTTTACACCAAGTTACCACAGCAGTGATGATGCAATCACCACTGGCAAGATTGCTACGCAGGCAGTACCATAACAATAGCATATAAAAACAACTGCTCAGTCCCTACTTGCTGCCTGCATATGTGCAGGTCCTACTTACAACATGAGTCAAGAGGGGTTTTTATTAAACAGTTTCACACTGTATCTATGCTATAACTCAAGCAAGTGAGCAGCTAGGAGAAAGGGTGGGTAGTTTCAAGAAAGTCTGGTTTACTCTGGTGAGGTTCGGAAGAAAGTAAAATTCCACCAAGGAGGCTTGATATGGCATTTATAAGCTCTCTCGTAACACTTCTGTTGGCACGCCATCAGCTCTCAGCAGGCGTAGGATATTGGTTTTGAAGAACCTTTGGTATGAACCAGAACAGCTGCTCCTGTCTTTATCCCTGTCACACCACTAACAGGCAACGCACACTGAAGCAAAAGGCTGAAAAAAAACTTTGGTAAATGTAAAGTACTGATGGGAATGTTGAGAACAGCAAGAACTTGACATGATTGATTCTTGAGAACTTTAAGACACAGTCTTTGAAGTAAATTGCTAAAAAGCAACAGAGATGTTCAAAAAAGTGTATTTATATTAAAAGTTCTATAAAGGGTGAGGATGGCATTACATTAGAAATGACTAAAAATTAAAAATATAAATGCACATTTAGTTTGGTTTTTAAGACAACTGTTTCACAGTTCTGAAATGCAACTACATCAACATCATGAATAGCAAGATGTGGATTTTTAAGTATGTTAATTTTCATAAAAATAGTCATAAGCATCTTGCTGTATTTAAAAAAAAAACAAACTAAATTTAAGAACATTCAGTATTTTTTCCTAGATCCATTTTTTCTTTAGAATACACAGATTTTGATTCCATGGAAACTCAGTTGAGGCTGTGTCACTTCTTCCACTCAGCAGACTAAAACCACTAGTGAACTATCTGGCTCTTATTAGAAATACTCTTCAACTTCATGAAGTCAGAGATATTAGAGCAAAAGTTTTCCCATAAACAGCTTCCGACAAGTGACAGAAGTAGTTAAAGAAAGAAGTGTTAACTGTTTTTACTCTTAATAGTTTTCAGCCAACCAGTTTATTACAGCCATTGTCATTTTTTTGACATTCTCTCTCCTGTGACAATCACAGAAGCAATTCAAAACTTTTCTTATCAGCCAACTCTCTTTCACAATAACCTGATTCTTACTTGTGAAATCTGGAATAAAATGGTACAATTTCAGATGCTGAATACCTAAAAACCGCTCCAGAAGCTGCCAGGAATAGATATGAACCACACTTTATAGTATGATGGAGTCACCACACACATTTCCTGGAAAACTCTCATCTCTATGCACAACATCAAATGCAGAACATTTAAAGGATCCAATATTGGGGAAAAAACCTCAGACAGACCATCTCATAATGCTCAAATTGTTTAATAACTTCTATTTTGTCTATGAACCTCCTTTTTTAAAGACTTTTGAAAACAGCACGTTTGTGAAGGTACTTTGCAAAACTCTATTGAAGAGATCAGGGAAGGGTATAACATTTTCAAAATCCCCACCCACCCAATAAGAACTTTTTCAGCTTCTTCCCCTCCCCCCCAAAAAAAAACAAAAAAACAAAACAAACAAAAAAAACCCCTCCATTTTCTCTATTAAAACTGTGCTTATTGACCTCAGTGGGAAAATGTTTGGATCCCTGATAGAATTTTATACAACCTTAGGAGAGATTTTCTGCCAATTAAGGTTTCAAAGTAACTATAATAATGTAAAGCACTACCATGCTGTTGTGATTTTGTTTTTAAAATCATGCAATACATAAGTCATAAAGGATGCTTTAAACATTCTTCTGCCTTGCTCCATCATTATCACCTAATTTTTGTCTCAACTCCAACAGGTTTTCAATTCACCAAATTCACAGAGCATTGACATCAACCTGTACATGTTCATGTCAAAGAAGAAAAGAAACAACTATGAATATATAGTACTGTGAATCTCGTTTTTAAAATGCTTTTCAGTTTGATAAGAATTAGACAAACCCATTCTATCATCATAAGTAATGTCTGATTCAAGGCCTAAGTAGTTACAATACATTTCCTGGTATTCACCAGAATGGAAACATTTCTTCATGCTTGCCAAGAAGCCCTTTAAGACCAACGAAAGGGGGTTATTGAAATACTTTCAACATCTGCTGAAGCTTAAATCTCACAAGACCTCCTAACTTTACCATTAAGGTCGCAGTTAGAAACTGCTAGTGCGGGATAAGCCACCTGACACCGAACACGAACACACACGCGCATTTCTCTTATGTGTCCTACTGAAACAACGTCCGCGCCAAGCGCTGGCCCTCCGAAGCTGGGAGCCAGTCCGAGGAACTCCGAACGCGGCCGATGCAGGGCTCCAACCGCGTCTGGAGCGCACGGAGCAGCCCTGCTGAGACGGGAGGGCAGGAGGGGCAGCGGCCTCCCCCCACCGTGTGGTCTGAGGGGCACCTGCGCGGGAACCGTGAGGACCCCGAGAGCCGCAGCGGCTGCGGGGCCGGGCAGAGCTGCCCCGCCCCAAAGTGACCACCGCCACGGCGGGGCCGGCCAAACGGCAGCGGTGTCAGGCACTAGGTCCGTACCGCGGCCACGCCTGTTGTGACACCCGGGACTCACTGGAACGGCAGCTGAGGAGTATGGCAGCGCTCAGATTATCGAGCCACAAACACAGCGCTTCGCCCCCAAAGCCTTCCACTTGAATTTAGGTTTCACATCGCTATACAGGTGGCACCTACGCAGAGGATGCGGGGCCACTCTCGGTATTTTCGCACTCACGGGAGCGCCGAAACTCCTTTAAGGAGGAGGCTCTGCAGATAAAGGTGCTCGATCCAACACCCCGAACCAGAACTCCTGCTTCTCCCGCCCAACCCAGCTGCGCCGGCCCCCTCAGCACTTGACCGAACTCGATGCTGGAGGAAGGGTGCAGATGCGGTAGTTGTTCTTCACTCGGACTCAAGCCTCAGGCACAGCCTCGCTCCTGAGGCAATCCCTACCCCTCAGCGAGCCCCAGCACGGCCCCTCTCGCACTCACCCTCTCGGAGGGGCGAGAGCACAGCCGAAAAGCCCCGCGAGCTCCCCGGCACCGTCCTGCTACGGCCGCGTTACAGCCCTTGTGGAGGGGGCGGCGCCCCTGAGCCGCCCCCGGCCCTTTTACCGCCGGGCGGCCCCACACAAGGTGCAGCACTGACCTGCGGACGGGGTTGGGGACCGTCCCTGCGCTGCCTGCCCCCGCCGCGGGCCGCGCTGGCCTCGCTCAGCGGCGCCGGGAGGAGCGGACGCGCTCCTGCTGCGCACCCCTCACGGGCACGGTGAGTCGCGTGCAGTGTCCCTCAGACACAAGCCGGGCCTGCACCTCGCCCGGCTGAGGGGAGGCCGCTGACGGCGGGCGGGGGCCTCCACGCACTGCCCCGCCCCGAGCCTGACACGCACCTGAAGCGGGTTTTGCAGCACCGGGCTTTTCTTTGGAACAAGGGGAAAATGCACGTCGGTGCCACGAGAAGGTGGCACGAGGAGACCCGCGAGCTCGTGCGGGAGCCTGGCCCGCCACTCGCTGAGGTGAACTCGAGGAACGCTTGGCTGCCAGCAAACGCGTGCCGCTGGACGCGGTGCACCACGGGCATGTGCGCAGCCCCCAGGACGGCCCTGCCGAGGGAAGCCCACAGGAGGAGAGCGGTGCTTGACATAAACCAGGGCTGGCAGTGTCTGAGTGGAGAAGGGGCTTCACAAAGAAGAGAGCAGAGAGTGCCCTCGGATACCGGTTGCGCTGTGCTGTGCGATGAATACCTGAACAGCTCGGCAGGGCTCGCAGATCAAAAAGAGATGCCAAAGGGCTAACACTAATGGCAATCCTGTCTCGCCACAGTCATCAGCGTGACAAGGCTGATGCTGTAGGTGCCTGAAGAAACACATCTTTTATTTTCTTAGAGAGCCAGGTATAGGCTGTGGGCTTTGCTCATGCATAAACCCCAAAATTAGCACAACTGATAGCTGCTAGTAATGTGAACAATTAAGGTGCCTACTTTTCACTTTAGATTAACAATTTTAAACACGGGATTCCAGTGAATTTTTAGCTACATCTGAAGAAAAAAACTTTTCATGAGAGTTGTGTAAGAACTGAAGTCTTTAAATGAAGTCAAATAACACCTTATTAAAATGTAGTTGCCCCATTACCCACTCGATTAAGATTCAGCACGACTAAAAATCATTAAAAGCACACCAAAAAAAAAAAAAAAAAAAAAAAAAAAGTAGGAAATTGAACAACAGAGGGAGACAGGGACACACCGAATCAGTACACATTCCAAAGAACAATATGCAAACATTGAAATGTTTTTGCTTTGGCTACAAAGACCTAGCTCAACATTTGCCTGTTTCAGCCTTTAAGCAATGCACACACTTGGAATCTTAGCCAGCTCCCTATGGCCTCAGAGTGGACTTTGCTGTTTTCCTAAGCTGTATATTTCATACCTCCACATATGCATACACTGGATCAGCCTCCTCTGTACCATGTGTGCTCATGAGCCTTACACCTTTGGGCATGCTTGCTGTATGAGTGCAAAGAGATGCCACTGCATCACCTACTTGTTCCTGGGAAAAGACTGTTACTCTAGGCAGTAAAATAAATAATAAGAACCCAAACGAACCAAACAACCCTTCTGGGAAGTAAGGCTGCACTCCTCCCCCTGCCTACCTGCACAGGTGATTGATGTTACCTGCTCCCATACCACCATTCCCCGAGTGGAAAGGCAGGTTGCATCTATTTCATTTATTAAGTGGATAATGACTCCTGTGCTGTCCTGCAGCCAAACAGCAAATACAAATTATAATGTACAGGCCAAGCAACTTCCTTGGATTCTAGACACATTACTATGCGTAATTCCCTTCTTAATGGTTATAAACAGACTAGAGCAAGATACAAAAATAACATTCTACACAGAAGCATGATTATAATCAACTATGTATGACATGTCTGTGCCATTTGGGTTAACTTTCAACAGCATTCTAACACAGCTTTTCATTTTTCAGGTAATACCTTGCTTCAGTAATTTTATTTCAAAGTGGAAAATACCACCTAAGGTCACAACTACTAACACAGCTATAGAAGTCATCCCAAATACAAAAAAAATAGCTTTTTGTTTGCAGTAGGGACCCCCAAAAAACCACAGGGCTGGTACTGACAACTTATTTCTTGTGCAATGACTGGAAAATAAACAATATTGGTTTTGTTCAGACAAGTTACATTGAGCTCCTGGGAGTCGGTGTGTTAAAGCACGCAAAATCCATGACTCAGAGCTTTGGAGATCAAATCGCATCTCAGTTTGAGATTCACTGCTGGAACTTGGGAAAGACAATTATCTTTGATGTGGTCAATTTTTTTCTATGCATATAATGGTGGTAATGATACCTCATAGGACCCATTTAGGGGTTTAATAACTGATATTTACGCAAAATTCTCAAGTTGATAATTATGATTACTTAGTTGTGTTAACCTAATACATATGTAAGAAAACAGTATTAATGTATTCCCAAAGATGCCACATGGCCAAGTGCAGTTGTTCCTCCCCTGCCAAGGAGTGATGTTCAGATGACATTATGGGTACTTGACAGGAAAGGTATGGCACAGTGCCTTAAAACTTATAATGCATGAAACTACACTAGAAAAGGAAATGCTAGAAAGAAAATATGCTGGTACAGTTCTGGAATGCCTTAAAAAAGCCCCATTTAGAGTCAGTCTGAATTGGTTAGAATTAGCATTGTGATTTGCTAGCTCTGTGTTGAGCAGCAGTGGTGCTGGGGGGGTCAAGGAAAAAGCAGCAGGAGTGCCAGCAAGGCAACCAGGAAGCAGCTGCAGCATCCTGAGACAGAGGAAGAAGCAAGGAGGTAGCAGGAGTCCTGGTGGGATGGGAGGACGCTGAGAAAGATCCAGGGAAAGAAATGTCATTGCCAGTTTTCTCAGGTAATGTTTCACCCCGACAAGACACAGAATCATTGCACTTGGTACAGTCCTCCTCAAAATAGAGCAAGGTTTTATTCTAGCAAATATGAATACATTAGGGAAGTGAATAATTGAGAAGACTTTAGAAGGCTCCAGGAAAAGAAAAATCCTGTAAACAAGACTGAGCAACAAGTTTTTGAAAGAATCCTTTTGTTCCCAGCACAATGCTCCCAAAATCTGCTTCTTCAGAACAGTATTCATTTAAGAAAAAAAAAAAGAAAAAAGGAAGAGCTAGCTAAAGCGAGAGCTGAGAACCCATTTTATGGAAAAAGCACTTTAAAATCATTTTCTTACTCCTCAGATTTTATGTACCTGTGCCTGGAAGTACAGTGCCCACACTCCTAAACACTGGAGCTTCTCGGCCTTTCCTGTTTTGCATGCTTTTTACCCTACCTGAAACAGCATTTCCTAACAGGTCCAGCACAATTTTGTAGTTAGCAAAAACCATTCCATTGATTGGCCTGTCAGTGGCTAATGGACAACACACCTTGTACAGTCTGTGCTGGTGCTTATAGGCAGCCAACTGGTGAAAATATATACACCTCTTAGGTGCAGCTCGCTGCTTGGAACACAGGTAAATACAGCTGTTGGTAACAGTGAATGTTCAGCTGCAGTTAGGAATAATAGGTTCTCAGTTTCAAGTAGGGCAAAGAAACACATGGTCCATTTCCCAGAGGAGTTCTCAGAACAGCAGCTATCTGCCTGTGGCTGGTGGTACCTTCTGCTGAGGCTGGAATGATGTGCAGAAGAAGCTACAGGCTAAGGCTTTTGAGGGCATGGTAAGAGATGGATGAGATGACAGCACCAGACCAGGACAGGAGCATGTGTGGCTCAGCACTGGTGGGCTGGAGACTTGCAGTGACGCTTCAGTCTTATGGGAACTGACTGGCAGCGCCTGCATCATGGGATAGGAGGATCAGCTTTCCACTGATCAGATCAGAATGAAGCTTCAACATCTTAAGGATTTCCTTAACAAACAAAAAGGGACCGCTATTAGCATATGAAACAAAAGCACAGGTTTCATTTTATTAAGCAGTGTAGGAAAAAAACCCACTAATACCTACACTTCTTGTTCCTCTGGTGGACTTCCAGAATAGCCCTGAGGCTGTAATGATTATTGCCACCTTTGCTAATGATTATAGCCATTCTAACTCTGTCCAGAAAAGGCAAGACTGGTGCTTCAGCTTGTCACAGTCCATTGCACCTAGAAATGTCAACACTTTAAAATTGTCATACATTCAAAGTATTCTATGACTCTTGAAGAACAGGCACAATAGCAGTAATAAAGAGGAAAAAGGAAATTCTAGTCTCTATAACGAAGACCAATGGCTCTAGAAATCAAACATTAACATTGGCACATTTTTACTCTGTCTCTCTCAGAAAATCTGCTTCTGTGTCAGTCGTTCCTTCAAATACTTAGTTACCTAGGGACATGCAAATCTGTGTGAATCTGAAATCTGTGAATCTGAAATTCCGACAAGTTTCACAGAAGATGAGTAAGGAGCCAACAACCAAAGTTGTTGTCCCTACTGACAGAAGGGTTTTGACACAATCCAAAATATCAGACCTGGCACATTGGTCAACAGGATTCTAGCAATGTGCACTAGTTTACAACTAGTAATGATCTTAAAAGTTCTCATTTTCCTTTCTCTAATACTAGCACCATTTATCTCACTGTCATTAAGTCTTTACTGAGGTAAACTTGTTTCTAAACTCTCTCCAAAACCCTAAAAACCGTTTCTGCAGCCTGTTACAACATATCTCTCAAAGCAAAAATAAAATAACTAGCTTAAAAGAAACAAACCAAAACAAATTATTATTAATGTGTATGTTTTTTGGCTGCAGTCAGTAGAAGGAAATGCAACTTACTGTAAAGTGAACTACAATTAAACATATTCACAGCATTCAACATATTAGATGACAAATCTAAGATAAAAGGGACATTTAAGAGAATGATTTCCATTGTCTGTGTTCCAGTATGTTCTCCATGTTCAAATGTTGTCCGTCTGAAAATATCATACTGACATGGAAGCCCACGGAGATTCCTTCTGGGGCACTTACAAGTTTTCTATTAATAACTACTGAAATACAGTGACTTACTGCAATATTTTTATACAGTGCTCTTCCTACTTTGAAACTAAATCCAAAACTACACCATGAATGAGCAACGTAAGATGCGCCCTGAAGGGCTGTAGTGGTGTGTGTGACAATCTCGCTTCCCCAGAGGTGAAGTATGTGATATCCTCAGTAATTCCAGTCTCACCCATCTACAAAGCTAATGCCTATTCCCAGGGCAAAAAATCACATATCCACACATGCTTTTCATGTGCTATGGGACCAACAAAAGCTAAGCAATACAAAACTCCATTTTTCAAGCATACATAAATCAAAACCTAAATGTAGAAGAAATGGATGCAAATAAATTAATCTGAAAGAAAAAACTTAAACAGGTCTAAGACTGGACTTCTAGTATGTCTATTAGAAAACACAGTGAGGCAGGCAGTCAAGTTAGGTTTCACTGACTTAGAGGCAGCAGGCCCATTGACTTTAATGAGGCCAGGATTTCAGTAGGAATTTGATTTGGGAAAATCGCAGTAGTGTTTTGGCAGGATAGTGCAGGGCAGACTGCTACATGACTGAAGGGGGCACATAAAAGTGTACAGAATACGTCACCAAGATACACAAGCCATATCTTGATGAATCTAGCACAATGCAGCACTATATATTGCATTAAAGGCTTTTTTTGCTTTGTTCCCCAAGTAGCAAGTGATAGGGCAAGAGAAAATGGCTTCAAGTTGTGCCAGGGGAGGTTGTCAAGCATTAGAACAGGCTGCGCAGAGACATAGTGGAGTCACCATCGCTGGAGGTATTTAAAAGATGTGGAGATGTGGCACTGAGGGACGTGGTTTAGTGATGGCATTGGCATTGCTAGTTTAAAAGTTGGACTTGATCTTAAAGACCTTTTCTAACCTAAATGATTCTGTTATTTTATGACCATTAGGATCTACTATTACAGGGTTTTACTAAAATTATACATAATTGTAATTGATAATGTGTTATTATATTCTCCTCTATGTGAGAATTAGTGAATGTCCTAGATTAAGCAAAGAAACAATGAATGCATGCTTGTTTACTCTGTGATTTTTCACAGGGAAGCATTTTTCATCCTATGGACTATTTTAAGACAAAAAAGGTGACATTTTCTAAGGTTTTTACCAAGATTAACATTATAGTTTAGTTTTTGTTTGAGACAAAAATGAGAAAGGCATCCAATAGGTAAAAAATTATAGGGTTCTATTTTATTTACTTAAACTTTCAAAAATAATCATTTAAGGATGCACATTTGCCAGCAGTTCATAGGCATACAAACCTGGGAAAGCCACAGCGTAGGTGCAGCTCACTCAACTGCATGCTGCTTTCCTTAAGTAACCCATTATACAAAAAAAATAAATATCTTGTGACAGATTGTTTTGACAGCTAAAAAAGATTTAAATTTTTTGAATGCATTTGACTGAAAGGCAAAAATGTTAGATAGATGTTAATTTAGCAGATGTCTAGTTTTGCATCATCAGCCTGAAACAGGCAATTTCTAGCAAGTCTCCTTGCTGTATCACAACATGAAATCCTATGAATTCCATACGGATATGCCTTTCATAAACTTCAAATGAGCCATTCTCATTCAAACGGAAGTAAAATTGTTGTGAGAAGATGGTACCACCTGGTCGTACTTCTGATCAAGCAAGTAAACACATCGAGGGAAAATAAAACTGATACATTATCATTTACATTACAGTCTGGAATAAGAGAACATTATTTGAGACTATATGTTAAAAGCATTAATTTACATGAGAGATAAATTAGATCCTCTAAACCCCACGCAGATTCTTGCAGATTTCATTATCATACAGCTAAGTATGGACCTAGGATTTTTTTTTAATTGTTTTGCCTGTCTTAAATGAAAGTCTTTGTATGCTGAGTATATTGCCACACTCCACACATATTTCTGCAAAAGTTTAATTTGTACTGGTTGTAGGAGAAACTGAAATAACTAGAGCTTAACTAAAGCTGTTGTTGCTAGCACAGTTACCTCCAGCCTTCAGAAGCTTTGGGATCAAATCATCACCATCAAAACCATTTTTATGGTTTCAAGACTTCAGTGGCTTATACTGCACAAAAAGCTGAAGGCAGTGAAAACTTTTTCCTAAAAGCAGTACAACACAGTTGGCTATATCCATTTTGCATCTCACAAGTGGCAAAAACCGTTATGTGCATTTTCATGTGGAATTTGCATAGAGTATTATTGTTCCCATTTTACAGAAGAGGAAACAGAAAATCAAGAGATTAAATTACATGGGAGATCAGGAACTACTTACTACTGATTTAGAAAAGATCCTAACTGACAACTCTGAAAATCTGCTGCTGAAATATAATGTGTGTTTGCTAATGCTAACTGATGTCTAAATAATGAGGATCAAGGATATTTACCTACTTAATAGGAATATTATAAGAAAAATCTAATTCATGAAAGGGTATTTAAAATTACAGTCACTGATTTATATGCTTATATAAATCACGTTTACCTGTTCTAGTTGTGATCTATCTATTGTGGGAAGCCAATGCATTTGTGAAATTGAATCCAGACTTAGAATCTGCAGATCTGAAAATGAAAAAGATGCTTCCCCAGCAACAGCATTCAGCTGCTCCAGATTCTTTATCAAGTTTGCCACCTTTTACTAAGCAGACACCTGTTATTTCATGACCCTGGCTCAGTTTTAATTCTTTTTTAAAGAAGCATGAGGGTTGGATCTTTTCAGTTTTCTGTTAACTGGGAATATATCCCAATTTTTGGTTAAAAAATAATATGGCAACACATAATTTTACAAGCTGAATAATATTAATGATAACTCAAAGAATTCTAGGAGATATATTAAAATCATAGAATCTTAGAATCATGGAATCATAGAATGGTTTGGGTTGGAAAGGATCTGAAGATCATCCAGTTCCAACCCCCTGCCATGGGCAGGCATGCCTCACACTAGGCCATGTTACCCAAGGCTCTGTCCAGCCTGGCCTTGAACACTGCCAGGGATGGAACATTTACCACTTCTCTGGGCGACCTGTTCCAGCGCCTCACCATCCTCATAGTAAAGAATTTCTTCCTTATATCTAGCCTGAACTTCCCCTGTTTAAGTTTGAACCCATTACCTACCCTTGTCCTATTACTACAGTCCCTAATGAAGAGCCCCTCTCCAGCTTCCTTGTAGGCCCCATTCAGTTTATTTCTAAGATTTTTTCTTTTTTAACAGAAATAGGGTAGGAAAATTTTAAGTACATTGGGATTATTCAAAATCAACTTTCTCAAGAATCAAAACTGAATAGTCAAGTTAAAGGAATGAAGTTTCTTTCCCTGGTGAAGCCACACCCCAAAGTGACTGTAAAAAGGTTTTGAAACTTATGGAAATGCTTTTACAAAGTCACTTTTAACAACAGAGAAAGGCTAAAAACTACCAGGAGACTATGAGCTAAAAAATAGGAAATATAGTAAATATAAACCCAAAAAGAATGGTTTTGCCTACATATCTTAAATATGTCACTACATCAAGCACAATATATTAATATAGAATAGGAAGGAGAAAAATGAAATAAAATGTGGAGATGAAGTTTTCCCACAAGTAGTAAATCACCATGAGATATTAAGGATCTGCTTAAATTCGTATTTACGATCTGGTCATTGTTGCTTTATATACACATCTTTGATTCCTGTCCTTGCTAATCAGGCTGTGTAGAAATGCCATTAACTGTTCGAAATAGATGTCAAACACCTGCAAAGCCTACCATAAGTTGATGTTTACAAGCTTAACTTAACAGAAATCTTCTTACAAATACTGCAAAACATTACTAATGAAGGTATTCTTCAGTATTATTTTTGGTTTGACTAGTATAATGATTCAACACTTCTGACTAATTTCATTTTGCTTATTATTCCGCTACATAAAAGCAATACAGAACAATAAATCTTCATAGATGTAGCACATCTCATGCTGATCACAAAAATAAAATTGGGTTTAAATTAAAACAGCCCCCCCTTGCTCCAGGATTGACACAAGCTAAAAGATGGCATACAGGAATGGATCTATTGAAAGCAGTTCTAGAGATCCTTTGAAGAGAAGATGACAGCAGTGTCTCACTATCCCTATTACCCATGGGGGGGTTGCTCTTGCATTTTCATTGACATGTCAATTACTCGGAAGGGGAGCAGGAATAAAGCCTAAGGGTGTTGAGTTATAAATTAGGACACTCAAGTTGACAGAGAGATTAGTTCAGTCTTTGAGGAAAGAAGAAAGACAGAGTCGTATAGAATACTCACTATCAACTGATTCTTCTTTCACCTCTGAGTGGAAGATAGACATTGTCCACAAGTACGACAAAATTCTTGTCCTGACAAACATGCCCTGCTCTGACAAACATGAGGAATTGCAGAGAAATAAGACTCCCCCCAGGTTGAAACAAACACAAAAATGAAAACCATGGCCAAACAAAGCAATTATTATTCAACATCAGAAAACTCTCCTGTGTTGAATTTTTCCACACATCTACTAAGCTTAAACTCAACATGCTTATATTTAAAAAAAAAATTTCAAAATACTTATATGCATTATGTATTCTAGCTATTGTGTAGCAATTCCTGACCAACTACAGCCTTAACCTCAAGGAAAAGCCCGTAAAGCAAGATTGTTTACCTGAAACCAGCAGCATACACTTTAATATTTTAGTAAGGTTCAGAAACTCTTATTTCTGGTACAGACAATGCAGTAGGAGGACAAGTGACTAAAGAAACAAACTGGAGTCTGGAAAAGGAGATTGTATTCTCAAATTTGCCTCAAGTCATTTGCCTTCCTCTTCCTCACTGTTCTCATCTGTAAATAGAGATAATGACACTAACCTTTTCTATAGAAACGCTTTGCAACTGACTGATTACAAGCTGCATGCAATAGTTAAGTATCATTATTGTAAACAGTAGTTGAAATTAGAAGAGTCAAAATATGTGGAAAACTGCTATTAGGGAAACGATTTGTGCAGCATTTTGATGATGAAAAAGATGTGCTGATATGCCCCCTTAAGTTCTAAGGAACATCAGCAGAACATACCGGTGTTAATCAGTCCATTTCCAATAATGCTGTTAAGCCATGCATGAAAGCCTCCCTAAAACACACTCATTTTCCCATTTTCATAGATTCAGTGCAGAGAAACACCATTTCCTAAATACACTGCATCTTCCAGAGGTCTCCTTCTAAACTTTCTTTTTCCAATATTTTTATTAAGCCCTCATCCAGTCTTTATAATTTAAGCACCATTCACACTTGCATTTTCATTCATATGTTTAAAAATTCCACTGAGCTATACTCAGTGACCCACACTTTAGGAATCTGTAGTGGTTTTAAGAAGATGCTAATACAAAAAACAACATTAAAAAAAAAAAGCACTGAAATTAAGAGTTCACTGGGACTGAAGACAGGGAATAAATATTTTCCTCAGCAATGTAATGGTAAGATTTTTAAAGAGCTGACACATAATCAAAATGGTGATTGGTACTTCTGTTGTATGGTAGGTATTGTTGATGGCTTTATTAATAAACTTGGGGTATAGGTGTAAACCACAGAAAACTAAGTATATCCAGCCTTTATGCTATTTATTTACATATGTTTTCCATTCAGTTCCTTCAACAAAAGTGACTACTCAATTTCTCTAATATTTAGGAACCAGATTCTGTATAGTTATGACAAGTTGATATTCTCCAAATAGTGCATTATTTGGAGGAAACATTCTGGTGAGGACAGTTGAAACTTCAGTAGAAGCCATTTCCACTGAAATGAAAATCAATTTAGCAGAGATCACAGATGAATTGCTTTTTTCCCTATCAATCTAAAAGCTACATTTTGAACCCACATTAGCTTTAAAATTAAACTGATAGTAAACGGTTATTGAAAAATGTTTATGAATATGAATTAGAAAGGCAACTGGATTCAATAGAGAGATATTTCATTTTCAGAAAGTTGAGCAGAAAGGATTGCATTAGCAAACTCAGTAGAACCACAAAAGACTAATTCTTCAGTCCTCCAGCACTTTTTAGTATTTTGTTGCATATTTAAACACTATACAAGCATAATGTCATTAACATTATTTTCATACCTTTCCTACAGTATGGTTATATTCAAAATTGTGTTCTTGCTCATATTATTTTAGAGTGAACTTAGAAGTGTTGCCAAAACAAGGAATGAAAACCAGGAATGAAAAATAGCTGGTTTCATTTCCTCCTTCACATTTGTAATTTTGATGCTGACAGAAGTGCAAAACTATAGACTGAGCACTATCTATGTTTCTAGCTAAAATGCATTTATCTGCTCAGTGACAAAATTACTAGTAAGGTAGATTTTCTTTATATGAAATTCATGTCTCATAAAAGAAAAATGCAAAATAAAACCTACATAACTTAATAATTAACTATCAGAACAAGAAACTTATCAACATAACATATATGAGCTATAAAACTTCAGAATGGTAGAATTCCTACAGCATTTGGATTATGCTGCCTTTGGCTGTATTATGTGTTCAACTGATTTAGGGTGTATATAGTTACCTATTTTGTAAATAGGCGCATTACTGCTAGTTTTTCACCTAGAAAGTAAAAACAAATTAATATTATACTCTCTTCTGTCTCGTGAATTCCCCAGCATCTGCAGAAGTTTCAAAATCCCTCCATTTTAAGTCTTCTGGATTGTGCCTCACTCTTTATCAATACAGGCATTTTCCCACCCGCAATTATTGGAGCTTAATTTTGCTTTTTATTTTAATTCATGCAGTTCAGAGAAAAAGAAAAGTTAAAGTTACTGTACCTTAACAAATGTACCTAAAGTGGCACTATTTTTGCATGCATGAAAGCTCAAAGCCTCAACAACTCCCATGAGCGATTACTCTTCTAACACTAATTAGATATTTGCTAATTAGTGTCTGATGTGTGAAATGAAAAACATTTTGAAGCTGAAATGGATAGGGTCTGTAAAGATAGCAGCGCTATCCCAATTCCCTTTTTTCTGTTATCATATTTCATAAATATTAATAAGATCACATGATACTACCCCTTCTATAAAATTATCTTTCTGAAAGAAGCCTATTGTTTGGTATAATAGGGCTGTGTCAATATTTTGCATTTAGTGTAAAGCACTCAATGGAGGGAAGTGTTTTCTCTCAGTGTTAAAGAGATGTCACATTCCATGCATCATTTTTATGCTGCATTAACTGGTCTCTCTTTTTAATAGTTTATCTTTATTGCACTGAAAGGAAGAATGCAAAACAGTATTGAATTATCCTTTACATTTCTGAATAATCTTGCTACATTTATCTCATTTCATATGTATCTGGAATAAAATATAAATGATGAAATAGCATTTTTTCTGAAGCAGAATGTGAGAACACCAAATTAGTGTCTCTGCTGCTCATTTCCAGGAAAAGTTTTGGAATGTTACAATAGGTAAAATGTGATAGTGTCTTGAAAAGAAACTTGTAAGTTTATGCTAGAGATGTTTGAACTATATCTATCTTTGATCATGCACAGAAAATTGTTCCCAACTGCCAGGGAGAGTCACTGGTGTCATTTAATGATAGAAAACTATTTATCTATCAGAATATTAACAGTTAAATCCAAGCATGAGTTTCAAAGAAAAAAAAATCATTAAGGTGACACAGGTGAGTGACTTCAGGTGAGGAAGTTAATTCCAAATGGGGATACTGAAGTGCTGTTTTAGTGTAACTGCTCATCTGTAAATACTGCCCATATCATAAATGATTCCTAATCACAGGATTGATACCAAAATTTTAAATGGTAGCTAAGGCTGAATTGACAAAGGTGACATTGAAACATTATAATGACTAGATTATCACTTTCCTCAGGCTGACATTTTGTGATTATAATAATACCGATCAAGATGATTAAAACGATAATAAAAGGCAAGTTCTAAGAACCAGAATAAAACAGACACAGGCAAGATAATATATGGCAAGTGAAGCTACAATTTTGCATTACACTTTTTCAATGAAATTTCTTTATTTCAGCTTGAAGTTAGGCAGCTCCCTAGTCCCAAAGGGGTTTCTGAAATAGATACCGCCTTTTCTACCAATACAATGTGCTTTTCATTTTTCACATATTCAACAGAAGAATAAGTTCTTCAGTACCTATTTATCCTGAGACAGTAATTTATACTTCACATTAGTCTGGTACCTTTATCTAACTTTCATAATTAAGGCATCACAATATTATTCACACTGATATTCAGGGACAAATTCTGATTTCACTTGTATTTGTTTGCTTACTGGTGCAAACATATTAATGGCAACTACAATAGCTATGGCCCCTACCTTTACTTACTGCTCTTTCCTTATGAAATATTATGGGTTATCTTCTAGAACACACTGAAACAGTTTGCCATTTACAACCCCAAAGATCACTTCTGTAACAGACAGTGATAGAAATGTGAAGGAAATCAATCCAGTAATGATTAAACCTATATACAAGTGGCCCACTGAGTTGGAGAGGAATCCCAGAAGGAAGATGGCTGCTTTCTCTGTGATTACACAGGCACGCAAGAAGCAATTGAGGCAGATGTATGTGACATGGTACAGTACATCCACATACTTTTTTTTCTTCACATTTTGGTACACCAAACTCAAGAGTTTCAGGGTTCCTATTAATACTTTCTTATGCATAGCAAATCTTCCTCGGCTTTGCCTTAGGAATCACTCTTCTTTCAAGTCACCAAAGACAACTTCACTATAGTGAAGTGCCTATATAGACAGTGCCTCGTGAAGGGCACTGTCTTCTCTCCTTTGCTAACACAATGCCCATGAGTTACTTTACTTCTAGATTCAAGATTTATTTGGCTAGGGAAGACAGAGTTTGCACCTCAGCTGCCAATTCACATGAGCTAAAATGCTTGCAAATAATTGTTACATTTATGAGTTCTGCACATGTTAGTCTAGTTGTGCTCTGCTGATGTTGTGAAGGAGTGAAAAAGCCACTTCTTGTTTGCTTCTTTGATCTGCAAAATGAATGCCTGTTTAGAGCCAAATGTCTTGCAAATACTGTATATACAGTGCATCTATTGAAAAAAAGGCAAGGAAATTTAGGTACTTGGACAAAGGTTTAAATTGTTGGGGTAAAAAGAGTGTAACAGTCACTCAGCTTTAACAAGTTGCCGTGTTCAGGGAAGTAGAAACTGATACCAAGCACATATAAACCCAGTTTTTCACTGCTCTAGATACAATGAGAATATCTTTTCAACAAAATACAGAAACTGATTTGGTTCAAACACATCACTTCCAAACCTGAAAGGAATCACTGGGCATTTTGAAGTATTACAAGAAGTCTGTGCTAGCATATTTCTGATGAAAGTTTTGCCAATAGATTCAGAGTTCAGCTAGGTTATGCAGCTGCCTCACTCAGAAGTGAAGTTGAGAAAGGGTGCAATCTGAGGCAAGCACAAGTTGCTATTTCTTGTAGAAATCATTATGGTCCTAAAGAGATTGATCATATGCTCATTGCTAAAATTTACCCCTGTATCATCAGTAAAGTAGTAGCAATGCTGTCATGAAGCAGTCTGTAAGAAACATTTTTACTGGGGATGAACAAGGGACAAACCGATTTTCCTTCAAGCTACTTTTACTTATGTAAAAATAGCAGAAGTCTTGGAAGGGCAGGAATGTATCTATTTTCAGAGAACATGTAGCTCAAGCAGCAAGCTCTGTTTTTTTTAATAGGTAACTTCAAAGAAAACCTACATCACTGATGTGTAGAATACTAATAATCTACACCTTTGTGTTCATCTGGTTTTCGTCAGTCTTACAACCTGTTAAAGATGCTTCATTAATATATTAAAAAAATTAATATTCAGTATCTAATTCTTTTAATTTCAACTGCTTTCTTGACACAGTGCAGATGTATGGGATTGCAGTGTAGGGCTAATCAACCTCACTGTATGGCTTTAAAAAAATCCACTAATTAAAACTAATCTTTGCTAACACTTGTTTTGTGAGCCATCATCTTTATCACAGTATCACAGTATCACAGTATGTTAGAGATTGGAAGGGACCTCAAAAGATCATCTAGTCCAATCCCCCTGCCAGAGCAGGAACACCTAGATAAGGTTACACAGGAATGTGTCCAGGCGGGTTTTGAATGTCTCCAGAGAAGGAGACTCCACAACTCCCCTGGGCAGCCTGTTCCAGTGTTCTGTCACCCTCACTGAGAAGAAGTTTCTTCTCAAGTTTAAGTGGAACCTCTTGTGTTCCAGTTTGTACCCATTACCCCTTGTCCTATCATTGTTTGCCACTGAGAAGAGCCTGGCTCCATCCTCGTGACACTCCCCCTTTATATATTTATATACACTAATAAGGTCTCCCCGCAGTCTCCTCTCCTCCAAACTATAGAGACCCAGCTCCCTCAGCCTTTCCTCATAAGGGAGATGCTCCACTCCCTTAATCATCTTTGTTGCCCTGCGCTGGACTCTCTCCAGCAGGTCCCTGTCCTTCTTGAACTGAGGGGCCCAGAACTGGACACAATATTCCAGGTGCGGTCTCACCAGGGCAGAGTAGAGGGGAAGGAGGACCTCTCTCGACCTACTGACCACCCCCCTTCTAATACACCCCAGGATGCCATTGGCCTTCTTTATGCTGAGGAAAAGGCTTGTCTCGTAACTCACAGCAGCTCACCATTTTCTGTATGCTATTTCTTCCATTTCCTTGCAGAACACGAAATTAACTGAATCTCTAGAAAGGCCAATTTTTGACGGTTCACTTATCTAGCAGGGAAGTTTTTCCTAAAGAACCCCGAGGAAATCACAGCAGAACAGAAGTCCAGCCTTCACTTAAAATAAAAACAATTTTTTAAAACTGTTTCTGGTATGACCAAACATTTATTCATTTAAATGTCTGAAGAAAGAGTAAAATAGCCGAAGTTTTATGATAATGAAACTCACTTTCAATGAAAACGAAATGGTGCTATGTTGTGTAATAAATGATTGTTTCCGCATTTTCAGTTTCACTAACTGAAATTTGACTTTCATTGGCAAAGCTTAATTATTGAACTTTTTATCTAAAGAAAAAATGGTGAAGAATTTATCAGAAGACTGAGTTTATACAGCTGTCAATGAGTAACAGCAACACATTCTTAGTTGGTATTAAAAGTATTTAATAGCCTTGGAATCATGGAGCTGCAGATCCTTCTATACCTCCATGGTAGCCTGAAAACCCAATTGCATTTGCATTGCTCTCCTAATGTTTCCTGGCACACGGAGCCTGCTATTTTTTATCAAATGAATTGTGGTCTTTCACACAATTCTGCTGTACTTTGGAACAGCTCAAATTTCTAAATTCTCTTTTTTTTTTTCCCAAATATTTCCAAGGGCACGAGCTTTTAATCCAAGAATGAAAGTCTCGCATGGCTGAAAGGTAATGAGCTGAACATTCTGCTTTAATGTTCCTCCTAATGGATCACATTCAGATTGTGTTAAAAAATAAAAGAAACAAAAAACCTCCCCACAAATAAACAAAAAATCCCTACCCCCCCCAACAAGCCCCACCTAAACTTAAACCCAAACAGGCTCCCAAATGACAGGTAAGAACTGGCAAGCTGTACAGTAGCATCATCACCAAGCCCCACAGAACCAATATCTTCCTCCATCAGTCCTAAGAAAGTTTGTTGCAAAAGGTTCTGTGCTCAGGAAATTAAACACATTTCTGTATCCCCATTAGGGCCACAACTGTCTCTAAGACTGATCTCACATAGTTTATCTCCATGGATCTGTGCGACAGTTTGATCCTATCGTACTCATGTGGATGTTTAATGAAGGGTAAGTGGCTAGGAACAATTCTGGAGAAGAAGAAACTGAGTAAAAGTCACTTACGTTCATCTCATATTTATGTACAGGAGTGTACAGAGAACAGAAATGATAAAATATTTCCATGTCATTCATTAGATCACAGGTATTGCTGTAAGGAGTTCAGAAGTTTTATTACACAGATCCTTGAAATACATATAAGATTTGTGGTTTTCATATTTATTTTCAGTTTTCCTGTTCTTTGTTTATCCTTTTATATACAGTAATATTTGCTAGATAATATTAATCTACTGCGGGAGACTGAACTCCTGGGAAGGAGCAGGAGGGGAAGTAGTATAAAACAGTCTTGTACAACCTGCTACATAGATGTGCTGTCTGTGCCCAAGCAATAGCACTGTCGGTGCCTCCTCAGTAAAAAGGAAAGAGGACAGCAAAGGAGAGGGGGAGTTCAGCTTACACATTGACCCAGCCCAAGAAACTGAGACACTGGAACAAACTGTAATTAGCAGCTGATCAAATAATGTTAATGTAACGTTACCTGGTGGAACTCATTGCTATGATATCACTAGGATAAAACATCTGAACATCTGAAGTGGATGGTATTTCCATTCACTTCAGATATAAACACCAAACAGAAGCAATCGCCTAATATTACAGAGATTAAAAATGCCAAACTGTATAAATTCTCATGCTACCAAAATAACTCCCTACGTCTTAGATTTTTCCTCTAATAACTTACACAATTGTAGGGTTTATATATATATAAATTTTAGTTTGTTAAATATTCCTATGACATAATTGCTGCCATGACTAACAGAAAGAGGAGCTTGACTGGTTGTACCGAGCTCCTAATCTAACAGTAGAATTCCCATGGTAATAAATTGCAAGTCAAGGGTTGGCCCCTAGGGCAGTTGCATAGCATGGCTCTAGATACTAGCTACCAATGGAACAAAGGAGTTACAGCAGCACTAGGAGTATAAAGTACAACCATACCGACTTCATGTTTCACGTAACATGACAGAGTTTCCTTTTGTAACTTCAATGTAATAGATTTTGAGAGCACCACGCAGCTGATCAATACCAATTTTTAATGGCATTTTTGCTATTTCAAACTTGTTCCTCCTTTACTGTTTTTACATTCACTACACCCAAAGGATTAACCTCAGTCTCCATTCACAAATTATTTGACTTTAAGAAAACATATACATTCACTTTCCATCTCTGCAAAAAACTATGAGAAATATTCTTATCACATTGCTGTTATTCATGCTACCATCAATGCTGTCATCAGTATAAATAAATGCATGTAAGGGAGACAGAAGCAATGGACAACCCTATCAAAATCACACAGCAGAGCTCTTGCTGACTTGTTTAATAGAGTAGTGGTGGATGCCAGCAAAAGGCGCTGCCAGTGCCTGTGAAGGCACCTGTCTTGATGCTAACCAGCAGCATGGGCCTCGGCTGTTCCTGCCTTTGTCTGGCCTTGTCCTGGCCTCGCTGGAGCTTTGCTGTCAGTTCTAACAATGATTTTTTTTCATAACCAAGTGGTTATTGCCTAATTTGTTTTACTTTTCTTTCTCTGTGTGCAGTCATGTGAAATAACCATCATTTTAAAAGAAACTGTCAAGAGAACTGGTCAGTCTGGGCAACATTTACTATTTCTGATCCCAGTGTAACAAAACAGCATGCTGCAGCGTGGGCATGACTGCAAAGAGTGGGGCACAGGAAACAAAAAAGTGGGACATGGGACATGGGAAATCCCAACACTATAAAGGCCCCAGGGGCCAGTTAAAGAAATGCATACCTGGGAGGTGGGCAAAAACATTCCTAAGGTGACGGAGAAAACCATGAATAAGTGTATACCCCATGTGAGACACTGCACATGCAGTAAATTCAGAAGTCACACAGACCCACAGATCAGTGAAGAAGGAGCAAGGGCCAAAAGCATGTCAGAAAATTATCAAGCGTTCCTCAGAGTGAGGAGGATGAAAAACCACCACCAGCAGCATTATGTTCTTCCCAGCCAAAGAGCAAGGTGACCTCCTCACCAGCAGTGCCAGCCCCTCCTGCAACACGGGTCACTCACCACAACCTCCTCCCAGACTGCGGTGTGCAGCCTTTGGAGCCAGGGGCGCTGGAAGGGTAGCCCAACACGAGAAAGGAAGAGGCAGGTGCGAGGCACTGCGTGCAACAGTTTTAACAGCATTATTGAGACTTGTATTAATTGTTTTTATAGAGATCTTCCCTGTAATAGCTTTCTCCCCTCTCTCTTTTCTGCAACAGCTACATCTGGCGTAACAGTATTTTTTTTACTACCTTGTTATGATTTCAATTATATTTACAATAAATTCTTGACTTTACATACAGTTGTGTTTCTTTTTTGTCCATAGCTTTTGTCTGTACTGTCCAAAGAGTTGGGTGATAAAGATAAGGAGCTAACCTGCAGTTAAGGCTAGGTCCCTAGTTCCCCAGGGGAGCTGTGAGCTTGAACAAAACAGAAGATCCAAATCATCTTATGCCTCCATCAGAGGAGACAAAAGCAGCCTGCATTTTTTTAATTATTCATGTTCAAAATCCATATAGATTTTGTTTTGAAAGGCTAACTGTGATTAAAGAACAGAAGGAAAACATATGTCTAAAGAAGCACTGTTAAAAAATACTTTAGAAAGATGTTTCATTGCATAAAAAGATCTTCAACTTCAGGAGCTGTTTAGCTTGGTATTTGCGCACAACCAACAGGAAAAAATGACTGAGTCACTCCAAATGAGTGCGAATTGGCAGGTCTGTGGAGCTCAGCACTACCGCTGCTGCCAAGTGTCATGCTTCATACAGAAGACTCACGCATCAGGTGTCCATGTCACACTTTTATTTCACTCTGCATAAATCTCACACAGAGATATCTTGACAAGGTTTGTTTTGTGCCAACACAAGTACTCCATAAGCATTGCTCTGATGGGAACTGGGAAGACCAAGAGCTGGCAGCTAGATCAGCTTAGGTGAAGTTTTGATTCCTACATCAGCTACAGAAGTTACCCAGTGAACTGTTGTGTCAGTGGCTGCTGGAGCCTCAGCACCTCCCTGGTAACGTGTGTGATGTCCTGAGAGCTTCAGCAGCCGCAGTGGTCACGGCTATGCTCTGCTGCACCAGCAAACCTAATACATGTTGACCTTGGTAATACTTTCGCTTTTAGGCTCTGGAGAAAACGTCTTTGTTTTTGTCAAATGAATGATATAATGAAACCTGTCATGTGGCAAGCCACATTCAAACAGATTTCAGTATGTCGTGTAACTAGTATGTTATGTTTTATTCTATTTAGTGTTTTAAGTTTGCTCTTTTATGCAACACTCACGTTTTGTTTAATTCTGTCGATATTTTATTCTATTTTGTCACATCTGATTAACCTCTATTTGAAACTCCTATTTTGCATTAGCACACTGGCTCTATTCATAGCTGGTTTTAGCTACATGGATAAATCATGTGCTTGGAGCACTGCCTCAGTAATCAAATTGTCTGCTGAGAGTGCAGTTCCGTGCTGTAATTTTTGCTGGTGGTGAACCCAGTGTAAACAGATCCTGTCCTCCTCCTCCTGCACCCACTCAGGCCTGCCTGTCCTGCCAGCTCTCCCCCGCTCAGCACACTCAGCTGTTTATGCTGATGAAAGTGGCAGAAGGAGAGACAACAGCAAATGCATTAGCTGAGGATCTGACATAAACAGAGTAACTGCTCTGTGCTCAAAATAAACCCCAACCCAAACCAAAACCAAAACAACCCCTACAAGAACCATCAAAAAACCACCTCAAAGCATGCGCACCCTCCCCTCACCCCAACCCGAGTGTCATTTATAAACTGATCTGGACATTCCACCTGTGCAATTTGACCTGCACCACTGCAGGAACTGTCACAGGAGGCAGGAGGGAGAAGCCGAGCAGAAACCAGGTGATGGCTTTTGAATCAGCCTTGGTGGCAGAGGTCATTAGTGCAGATCTCTGCCTTGAGGGCAAGAAGATGATGGGGCTAACATGCATCTTAGAAGCAAAAGGTCATGATCCATTAAGTTCCCCAAAAAATATAATTATGCTGAAGATTTCTTACTCTATAGGGAAGCAATTTCAACTTTGAGCTCAGTTTCCTTTGTGCACTTTGTTCAGTACATATCACGACAGCCATCCATTATTTTACATTGTGGTTGAAGAAATATGAGTATACACACTGCAGATTATGGAGTGTTTGAAATATTCCATGGTGTTTTGCATTTTGATCATGTTTTTTCTCTATCTAATGTCCATGAATATTACCCATTTCTTTTAAAAATATTTTTTAGACATATATGCCAGATAGGGAAGACATCTATTTAAGAATTACTGGAACTCCACAGTCATCTAAGAGAATGGTTCTTCCATTTATAAAATCCCTGCAGTATCTACTGCGTGACTTAGACCACAGAGCTCAGCTGACACCTGCTTTACTCAGGAACCCTCTGCATTAGGCACCTCCAGGTCTTTTACTTTCATGTGATGCCAGTTCTCCTTTTGCATTTGCTGCCATCCTTGACCCTCCCAGTGCTCTGATGCCACACACAATTTGGCTGCTGGCTTACCAGGAACAGTTCTTGAAATAAAATGTGCCCTGCAATCATTTCATTCAGTCAGAGGTTTCATCCTGGGAATAGCAGTTTTCAAAAAGAACAACGTTTAGCAGGCAAATAAGAAGCTCTATTCCCTTATGGTGTTTTATGAAAATTCCCTCAAAGAGTATATGGGGTAAGCAACTAAAGCAACACTGTCTTCTTAAGCATAGGATTCCTTGGAAATGTTGTTCTCAAACAGACAGAATGTTAAATCTGTCTAGGTTATGCATCTCCTCCACTTGCACATTTATTTCCTTATCTTTTCAACTTACTCCTTTCAAGCACTTTACAACATCCCTGATTCTTGGACCAACTCACACAGTGAACTCATTTCCCCGTTAAAAATGCCATGCGACATCCTGCACTTGAAACTTTACTAACCTGAAACAAGGTGAGATAATTTAATTAGAAAGAAATGCAAGCTTCTTCATTAAGCATAATAATTCCTTTTTCCTCTTTAGTGACAATTTCTTGACTTTAGTTTCAGCATGCATTCTCTTTTATATGACAGTGGAAAGCTGGAAGAAGGATCGCTGGTACATTACTACAGTTTTGTTTACCACGTGCGGTAAAACATTCTTAGATAACACCTCCATTTGTCAGTGACACAGCAGGGAGTAAATGAAAATGTTTATTCTGACCCCTCAGCAGAAAGAACTCCCTTAATCCACTCACTGATGAGATAACACTGTAGGATTACAATAATCAACTTGCAGTATGTCCTCTATTAGGGCACTAAAGATACAGCATTTCATATCCACTGGGAAATGTTTCTTCACTTACATAACAGTGACAGGCTTTCACCCTTTGAGATAACATTTTCACCCCATGCTGAGCCCTCAAACTGCTTCGGTATCAAATGGCTAATATCAAGCTAAATACTACAATTCTAAAAGCCTGCAACTAAAAGAAAAATGGTTCGCAATGCCCACTATTGACTTAAGTAATGGAATGATAAAGAGACAGATGTTAACAATATACTTAAGCTTCTAAGCATCCTCATAGGCGTAGTTACAATGAACTGCTTGTGAAGGGCTGTTATTTGAATGTAGATACAAATCGGAATAACGTCCTGCCCTAACAAATTCCAAAATTGCTAATACTGAGGAGTTAAAGTGATTGCTACGTGGATTCCACCACCGTTGAGTCACGACCATTGCCTAATGTCATGCAGGAATTCTCCATTTGCTACAGAATTACTCAGTTTTGTCAAAACTCAAATAAAGAAGCCCAGGGAGGAGGGGAGGGAGGACGAGTGAATTCAGATAATTCATTCAAACCTGGAGTTTTTCCATACAGTTTTTTTCTTCTAAAGGAAAATTTAAGTGTCAAAAAATACATATCTTGTGCTCATTATTAAATGCTAAATACCAGAGTGTTTTGAGTTGCCTTGTGGCCATTGTAAAGAAAACAGGTGTTCTGATAGATTATAAAGTGTGAGTCAGAGGATGTGCGGCACGGAATTTTAATGAGGCTGCGAGCACAGAAGGCTGACTAGCCTTTTGAACATGATGCTAAAACACTGCAAGTACTCTTAAAAGAGACAAATGGCAGGAACACAACTAAAAAATCCTCATTAATGTACACCAAGTGAATGTGATACAGAAAGTCATTAAGTCAGGTTTTGTAAGGCGGCGGTGGAGCTGATTACTGCAAGGGTTGCGGTAGAGGAGTCAGATGCTCCGGACAAGCCCCTCGAGGTGGGGTTGGCTGGGTCAAAGGGGATTGATTCATCATTTCTGCCTTTGTCTGTCCTGCTGCTAAAACATGCAGATTTCTTCCTGATTTGCTTGGTGATGTAAAGGCCCAGTCTGACGTTACAGCAACAATAGCAGAGAAATCTTCACCGAGCACCTGAGCCAGCCTCAGTCTCCATTTTCTCCTATACCAGCAGCAGATGGCACAGAGCCTCTGTGTGGGCTTGCTGACGCTAGCTCTGAGACCTTCCCAAAACAGGAGCTAAAAGCATCCTTATCACACCAGATAACCATTCAAATCACTCTTATCATTACAGTCACACAGAGCCTCTCCAACAAGATGATAAACAAAGACAGTCTGTGATTGACATGCAAGAATAAAGTAATTTTTTATAAAATTAAATCATTCTGGCCAGCCTGGGATGTCAGGAAAGTTTGTTCTGACTGATCACAAAATTGCTGGCTGAAAATCAAACACAGCCATTACTAAAAGGAGTGCATCTGGGTGGGTGTGAATGAAGAGGACTGAAAATGGTCTCCAATCTGACACCACACCAATTGCCCTTTAGATAGTTTTATTCATGTGATTAACCCAAAGGAAAAGATGGAAGAAAAAAATTGTGTCTCTGTGTGCAGTTTAAATAAGCACTCGCACATACACTCACTTTTGTGGAAGCGTTTGTTTTGATCTCTGGGAGCTTGAAGTGAAGCATGAATGTAAATACAGGACTGGATCTTCTAGTAAAAGAGGACTGCATCAGATATAAAACCATGTGCAAAATATAGAGGAAAAAATATTTTGAGCAAAAATATGACATTTGCTTTATATGAATTAACTATTTTAGTGTAACTCCATTAGACTGTTAATTAACCACACACTTTATTAAGGTTGCTCTCTTCCTACAAATTTCTGTCAAACACATACTATCAGTAGCAGTACTGTGTTTCTGCAGCTATCTAGTCCATGCTTTGTGAAGCACACAAGTTGTTAAGTGTATGCATTTTTTGCCTCCCACACACTCTTGGACATATGCTGTTTACTTTTTAAACTCCAAAAAGTGAGCATAGAACATTACTTCTACACAGGGAGGATTTCTTTAGCTCAGCCTTAGAAGCTGAACATCCACTTGGGCTTCTGACGTTGGAAGCTAACCTGAAAATAACCGTTAACAGTCACCTGTGAGTATGAACCAGGTTTCCTTCCAAATCCAGACCTGTGTTGTCAGTTGACTCATCTCAGATATAATATGGATCTGCTCCTTTATCCCTTTGATTTTAATGTAAAATTGACATGGCATTAACAGCAGAGGTAGGGAGCTAGTCATTACTGCAAGCCCCACGTTAAAAAATGCAGGTATAGAAGTCAGAACAAGGAAAAGAGCAGCAGTTTCCCTTCATAAAGTTCATTATAACACCAGTGGACAGTCTCTTTTGATGACACTGGGTACATGATTTGCAACAGAGAATGAGGATCCACAGACTTGAATACAAATGCAGAGCAGCCCGATCAGCTGAGCTGCACTAGTTTTTGGTCAAGAGGGACAAGGTTTTGACTTTCTTCCTGAAGCAGAAAAATGGCCAAGCAGTGGGGATACCCCAAAACAGTATGGAAAGTCCAGGTGAGAACTTCCAGGAAGCCTGAATAAGAGAGACAGTTGGGAACACCAGGCTGCCAGGCTGCTGCCAGCTTTACTGGCTGGCCTGGTTGTCACATTCCATAGACACAGAAAGTGTAAAACTCCAGAATGCCAGGCCAAGGTTTGAAACCCAAAATGGCAAAAGTTGTCTGGAAAATGTGGTCACATGTTACCTCTGTGTGTGTGTGTGGACACACAACACTGCTTTCCTGGTGTCCTTGCAGACATATGTATATACAACAGAAAGAAAGAGTGTGTGTGTACATGTGGCAGAACATATCTCCCATGGCTATATATAAATGACAGCTTCAGCTTCCACAGAAAATATCCTCTAGCAGGGGTAAACCTGGAGTGCATCTCTCAACAGCAGACCGTGTAAAACATAGGGTAGATGCAAACAGAATACTCCTAGGAGTGATTTAATCCTTTCATTAAGCCTTTAACCTTTACACTGTACGCTGTGTTGTGTTCTGTCACAGTTGGTTTAGTTCTGTTGTTCTTCTGGATAGATTTACACATTTTTAGAATTACGTCAAATTAAATTTCTCCATATTTAGATAATCTTACAAAAACTTTAAGGATATTTCCTATTCACTTTCATTCTTATCCCTGCTATTCTAGCTTTGAAAAACATAGATGGAAATAAACGTGGTAAGGCCTAATTAAGAAAATCCTGAAGTTGAAATAGTTGCATTCATGAAACTAAACAAGTAATTGAAAGAGAAACTATGGTGAAATTCCAGTTTGTATCCTGGTAAGCAGAGAACTTACAACTAAAATGCATTCATCAATGCCTTAGTAAGTACAAACATAATGAAACTACACCGCCTTACACTGAAGTGCCAGCCCACACATAAAATGCCTCTATGATTATAGCTTAAAGTGCACATGTAGGTGGTGGGAAAGGTGACTGAGAGTATCATTTTCCTTGGCCATATACTCTGGTCTTTCTTTAAAAGTAAAAAAAACACCACAAGAAATTGGAAAAACAAGAGTACATTGGGACGAATACGTCAAAATTATTCCACACACCCACCTCTCTCAGTCCCATTCAAAATAATTCATGATGCAGAAAACCTGTGACTTGAACACACTTTCTGCACTAAAAATACAGTTTACATAACTTATTTGCAAAGCTCTTGAACAATAGAACACATACAGTGGGTACATCTGTATCACAAGCCTATACACTGCCAAGTACCATTAGCTAATTCTTGAGTGCTCCTGATTCCCCCTTCAGTCAACAGAGGATCAGTGGTGCCAAGGATACTCATTCAGCCATGAACGCAAGATCACCTCTGAGCACTTTGCAGAATTTTTCTCTTAAGAAGCTTTCTAAAGTATAATTAGGGATTTCTGCACTAAGTGGAAATTGTTAGCACTTTACAATATAGTGCAAAACATATGTTCTAAAAAGAATAGCTCGAATGGGTATTTTGGTAATCTCAACAACAGTTCTATCTGGATACTCCTGTGGATACTGGGCATTTTCAAGGCATCTATTTACATATACCCAGCCAGAAAACATGAGCATTAGAATTGGATCTTATTTTTATGAAAATAAAAGAAACTTCCTTGCTATCTTTGTATCACGAGCTTTGCTGTAACTAGGAATTTTCATTTCAATTTGTAAAATGGATTATACAAATTGAGATTTTATAAGCTTTTTTTTTTTTAAGAATAAAAGTCTCAACTCCTCAACCTGTTTCACCCACCTCCCTGTTCCCTCAAAACCTCTCAAGATATCCCTTAGTATAAGCCAGCTAAAGCTGTGGCCATTGCCGTTAAGACTAGATATCATTGTTTCGGTTACCAACAGATAGCTTTCAGGAACACTTTTTGTAAGTCTCACATTCAAATGCAGATCTGCTTTAACAACAACTTCTTCCATGTTTGTGTGTTTTAGAGTCACGGTAGATCAAAGGAAAGGGAGCCCGAGCACCAGCTTAATAGAAAATGCATACTTGATAGTGTTCTCTTACTCATTTCAGCAACACAAGGTGCTAGTAGTAAACCCAGGCTCAGGGCACATAAATGTTCTAAAGTTTTAGTATTAGTGTGCTATAGATACTGTTTAAGTTGCCTTTTTAAATAGCTGTAAATGTTGCCAATTAATCACTTGCCTACAGAGAGCAGGTAGAAGTTTGACAGTGTTGCCAAAGAAATGTCAGTAAGTGAAAACTAAGTGCTGAAAGGTTGGAGAACAATAACCCTTCTAACTATTGCACATAAGTTATGGCTTTTGTGTGAGAAACACCTAATAATCAATAGCTTAAAGTTAACCCTTTAGGTTTGAGAACAAAACATTTCAAATATTTTAATGATAATACTAGTGCAATGGCCCTTTAAAATTAAAATGCATGAGATTTAATAGTTTACACCCTGCCAGTTCCCTAATTCAGTTCAGAATGCTCACATCCTCAAGGAAATAACCTTGCTATAGCATTTCCGTTTCATTCCATAATGTCTTTCATAGCATGTAAGAGAATAATCAAAGCAAAAGGACCATATACATTTGATTTTTAAAAATTTCTTTTAAAGCTGATTGCTTGGCAATAACCAGTGCTTAAGCAAGTCTATAGATCAATTGCTTCAAAGACTTATTCCAGGCAAGTAACTAAAGGGAAATGTTTAATTATCCCAAAGGAATCTTTAGGCTTTTCTCCCTTCCTCACTATGATAAAACTGAAAATTGCGCAAATAAACACCTAATTTCCAGTATCAGATTTACCAGTCTTGTAACAAACAATATACCCCAAGCCAGAGAGATCTTACAAGTGATCTTACAGAGAGAACTTACAAGTGTCATCAGAACTGTAGTATCTTTCATTCATCCACACAAAATCGTTTCCCGCTAGCCCAGCTCCCAGAGGTCCAGGTGGGAGCTGTGCAGCTCAGCTGGGAAATGGGAACCCCACAAATGTGCCCTTGGACCACAGGGTGGTACAGCCCAGCATCACCATCCACGCAGGGCATTCAATCTGGGTTTCAGTGACTTAGCAAAAGAGCTGCACCTAATGATCCACCAAACTTAGTCCTCAAATGAAGGAAAGCATACACTCAGATGTTCAGAAGACTTCCATATTTTAAGAACAGCCAAAAATGGGACAGTAGGAAACAGCTGTAACACAGCCTGTTAGATGTATTCATTTGTATTTTCTGAACAGCATTCCAGTAGCACAAATGATATTTCCCACACGCCCTCAGTCTACAAAAATGATGATGGAAGCTTCATAAATTACTGAAGGATTGCTTAGACATACTTTATAAAATTAGTAAGTTCTTCATGAAGCAATGAAGTGACGTGAAAGCTTCCAACAGAGATTGTATGTAGGTCTTCCTTGGGTAGCTGTTAAAAAGAAAAGCCCCTTTAGAATTGAGATTAAGATGGACCAGCTTCATGATTAGACAGAGCACTCATACAGCAATGAAATTAGGAACAACTTCATTATTTTCCAGCACTCTAAAAAGGAGTACACACATAAGACTAATAGAAGTTACACATCAAGAATGTAAAAGAAGGAGAATCAAGACTGCAATGGGCAAAGACAGGACTTGGCTGTGAATGTGAGCGTACTGAAGCACAGACTGCTGTGTACAACTAATATCTAGCAAAGATACGCCTCTCTTCACCTTCTATCATCTCTCCTGGAAAACTGTCAGTCGAGAAGGTAACTGACTTTACAGTACATTAATTAGTGCCTGCTGTGTATTTAGCAACAAGTTCTCACTTGGGTTACAAACCCCCCCCAAGGTCTGTAAAGCACATACCAACATGTGCTCTAATCCATTCCCATTGAAGGTACAATTTCTCAGCTCTAGAAAACTCAGAAAAGCAGCACAAGAACATATTAAATAAATACTAAAATGTTTTCAAATTATTTATAGAAAGATCAGCTCTACCTTCTCTCGATGGATGCTAGCATTTAAGTTCATATTTTCTTCTCCTAAATGTCAGATGTTTCCTCCTTTGTATTTACATCTAAATATGCTGCAAAACCTAAACCTGCTGCTCAAATAACCCTGCATAGCTAACACACAAAGCAAACTGAAGACAGTATATGCTTTCCTGGAGTGGGTTTAGAAACAATACACCGTTTTCAAATAAAAATCATGCAACGAGACAGAGCAAAACGGGGAATGAAATGGTAGCCAAGGTGACTATGTTCAAATACCCATAAACTGTACCATGAAAGCTGCTGTCCTTCAGCCTCAGCATTAGGCAGTCCAGACTGCTGTGCACTGAAGGCTGCAGCTCAGACACCACCATCCAGGATAAAATGGTGGGCAGTCTGCACAGAGACACGTACCTAGAAAATTCCTTGGGACAACTGGACTGAAATAGAAAAAGACAGAGATATCGAGCGCTCGGATCCAGCAAGGCGCATGAGCGTGTGCTTAACTTTCCGAGTGTACAATGGATTACAAAGAGACTGTAGAAATGCTTGGATAAAATATACGCTTAATTGCTTTGCTAGACTTGAGGCCTGATTATCAAAGCATCTGGCAACCCCACTGCAAACAAGATTTGTATGTGACTCAATGGAGCTAAGAAAGCCTGCTGAAGAATGTAAATGCTTCCAGGGTAAAGACCCCTTTGTTTGTCACAGTCTTTCCCGTGCTACTTGCTTAGATTAGTATCAGTCAGGAAATCTTAAAAATCAAATGGAAACATGGTGCTTTGTTTCCAAAAGTATCCTCATACGCTTATTACCATCACTCGTGCTGCAACTGGCCTGTAGCCATGATAGGCTCCATTATTTTTCTTTGCTGCAATTATTGTCATCATTCCTGCAATGCCATAAATAGGCCTTGCACTTAAAATTTTACTTAGGTTTCTTGGATGAGAATTGCAATATTGAGCTGTTTACGGCTACTAGATGCTATGAATTCCTCTGTCATTTCTAGGAACCATTTCTTTTAACTACCTATCCAGCTCTACCTTAAAATGAACAGATCTACATAGGAGATTTTAATTCTTTAAAATATGCAGTGTGTAGCTGAGATTGTTTAGTATATGAGGGAGACTGCATTTATAAGCCTGCCCATGAGCTTGGGACAAATGCATATTTTAAAAAACTACTGAAATTGAAGTACTTTAGGTGATGGGATTGAGGAATGAACCCATTGAGGAAAGCAGAGATGTTTATGATTAGGGAAAAAGAAAAAGTTGTTTGAAAGTTTGCAGACAAAAAAGCATTAAACCAAACACTTCATAATCAACTGTGCCAGTTTTGGCTGGGGTAGAGTTAATTTTCTTCCCAATCACTACTATGGGGCTGCATTTTGGATTTCTGCTGGAAGCAGTGTTGATAATTAAAGGATGTTTTAGTTACTGCTGAGCGGTGCTTACACAGAGCCAAGGCCTGTTCTGCTCCTCATCACACCAAGGAGGAGGGGGGGGGGCACAAGGAGCTGGGAGGGGACCCAGCCAGGACGGCTGACCCCAACTGACCCAAGGGATATCCCATGCCATAGGACATCATGCTCAGTATATAAAGCTGGGGGAAGCAGGAGGAAGGGGAACGTTGGGAGTGACGCCCTGCTGTCTTGGGGACGGCTGAGCACCTGCCTGACCACGGGAAGTGGTGAGTGAATTCTTTGTTTTGCTTTGCTTGTGTTTGTGGGTTTTGCTTTCCCTATTGAACTGTCTATATCTCAACCCACGAGTTTTCTCACCTTTACTTTTGTGATTTTCTCCACTATCCTGATGTGGGAGGATTGAGTGAGCAGTTGGGTGGTGCTTAGTTGCCGGCTGGGGTTAAACCACAACAGTCCTTTCTGACACCCAATGTGGGGGTCAAAGGGTTCGAGATAACAACATATTTGATTGGTATGTGCTAGATCAAATTTATAGCTGCCATTGCTGTTCAGCTATTAATTGGCAGGCTCCTGTGCTTGCCATGGGACTTGCTTGCCTTACTGTAAATTAGAGACTAGTGCTTGTTAGTGGCTGCTTTTTGCTTTTGCTGCTTGCTGTACCACTGTAGTGCTGATATCTGACTGCTGTGCTGGGAACATTCTGATAAAAGCAGTGATGATGTGCCTGGGCTGGCAGATAGCCAGGGTACTGCTGCTCTTCCTGGGCTGCTGTACTGGACAGGATGGAACTCCAGTGGGACCTCGAGCTGAAGGGACTGTGACCTGTGGATGAGTCCATGCAGGAGCAGGACACCGTAAAGCACCTGTAGGCATGGGTAAACCCATGGGAGAGCAGGTACATCTCAAAGCTTCCATGGCTATGGTTATGTCTGAGTGGCAGCAGGTATATCTCTGAAGGGATGATGGCCCAAAATAAGTCCATGCTGTAGCAGGTACACCTTGAAGCATCAATGGCTGTGCATGAGGTCATGCTGGAGCACCTCAAAGTGTGTGGCCATGGACAAGCCTGTGACAGGGTGCGTAAGGTCATGTTGGAGCAGGTACATCTCTGAAGGCATTGTGGCCCATGGATAAGGCCACGCTGGACAGCTGCACCTCAAAGTGACTGTGGCTGTGGGTGAGTCTGTGCTGCAGCAGTATTTTTTATTTATAGAAGTATTTGGAGTTCATTATTTGTGAAGTACTTATTTCACAAGTAAATTAATACATCATTCAAGCCCCTATAAATAAAAATCATATGCAGAACGTACGCCTGGCATATCAAAGTTATTCAGGAGAGTGACAAATTACAGTTTTTAATTATTGTTGGCATCCTAAAAGTAGAGGAGCCTTGAGCAACTTCCTTTGATCAATATTCTGAGTTGACACAAAGATCAAGGTTAAAATGTGGTCATCATATCTTAATGAGGACCTTGCTTGCAGAAGAACCCCGTATGAACCAATCCCTGATTACAGCCACTTATTATCACTTTTCTCTAACAAGAAGGAAATCTGGAGTTCAAATGCCTCTACAGCCATGACAAGGATGGGTACCAGTCTCCAGCAGAAGGAGACTAAAGCAGAGTTAATGAAGGAATCAGCCAATTTTTTTGAAGTGATTCTCCACCAACCTTTATGACAAATGCCGGTGAGCTTAACATTTGATGTCAGCAAAGACATAGGTCTGAGAAAGAGAGAAAGGAGGGGAGGAGCACTTTCTGCCCACACAAGTCACAGTGGTACAAGGCTGTGCCAACATCTTGCTTTTCAAGGAAATGACTAATGTGTGAAATCCCATATCATATCTACAAAGCCAGTACATTTTCCAGCACGGCAGGCAACAACCATACGTGCCACAACCATCCATGCCACAGTCACACACAGACAAGGATCTCATAATAGTTCTCAAACTACACACTGCAAAAAACTGACCTCATTGTCCTTAGAGTAAAACTACCTAGAGAGGAGTCTGGGCAACAGTGACAGACAGATGACTTCTTTAGCCAACTGAAATCAGAGAACAACTTTCCAAGTGCACAGCAGACGATACTTCCACGGGTTGTTAGGATTGAGAGTCTCCTTTATTGCTTTGTGCAGAAGGAGCTCTGTAGGTTTTCTAACAGTCACATGCCCTGAGTACTTACAAACTTGTACATCCTTACAGATGTATAATACTCCCCTGGAGCCACCCAGGGGAGGCTGTGCAGTAGCGCTGTATGGAATACACTGATGCCGAAGCCAGCAGCACTCTGTAGCACTTGAATTTAAAAAAACACATATGAAAAAACCTTAGAATGTCCTGGCCAGTCCTGCTGGGCATCAGATTCTAGGGCACATGTCAGAGTTTCATGCTCCTGTGCCACAGAAAGACCTGATGCTGACCAACATGAAGTCTGGAGACATCCCGAATGACTCATTATTTGTGTCAATTCGAGAAGGTCATACCCAGACTCGTAAGAAAACATATAGCACAGTTCCATGCAGACAGAAAAAATGAGACAGTTGACAGTTGACTTGAATGTTCCAGTACATCACATCCTATGGAACACAGAACTCATTTTTCCTGCTGAAAATATGCAATTCAATAGCATGTTTGGCCTAGAGACAAAAAAGCAGAGCCAACAAAATCATCTTGAACTGTTTGACAGAGTTTTTTCCCTTCCGAAAGTCCCAGGTTGTGACCATCTATCAAGCCATCATTTCTAATTTAATTGGGTTGCACTTTATACTCACAACCAAACAATAAAGTTAATGAGCTTCAATCAGAGGACTCTAGTAAAGAGTTTAATTTATACAGGTAATGAAAATCACCATCTTACTGTCCTTTCCTTGTTCTTGGTACTGTACTAGAAATGGTAGTGGAACGTTATCACTGCTGATCTTCTCATGGTATTAGAAACTTCTTCAGAGATGAGTAGCAATTTTCCTACTTGAAAACAGTATCAGGTTTCACTATGCTGAAATGAAATGAACACATCCCAACTTGTTTTACTTCTCTCATTTTTTAAAGACCCAATAATACCTTCTAAAAGGGCTTCTAACAACTGGTTATATTTTAACAGCATTTTAGTAGTATTAATAATTAAGTAGTGATTTTAAATGTAATAAAAACCATATACATCTTTTGACTGAATGATTAAATAGGTACAGGCCTAAACTTCAGCAGATTTAACTTGGCATTCCTTATTTTACTTAATTTAGAATCAAGAGCATGAATAACTTTCAAAATGCTAATTAGAAATGTGAAAATACAATCTTCAAATGGTTTCAAAGAGTCACACTTCGCACGATTTCTGAATTAACCTAAGCCAATCGCTGCTTCCTCCTAAGAATTAAACAAGAATTCAATTAGACAAAACCATTAAACTGCCAGCTTGAAGAGCAACTCTTCTTTCTGCATTTGGATATAAACACTTATCTTAATACCAAGCTAGGCACTGTTAAAGTCCCTTGTATTCAACAGAATCCTTGACTGTTGTTATACGAAGCAATTTTGATATCAGGAAATCAGTTGCTTGATTATTTTTGTTTATTCATTTATTTTCCAAACTAAATTAGTACTTGCCAAAACACTTCAGATTAGAAAACAGCTTTGCTATGGACCTACAGCAAGTTGGTTCACATATCTTACAGTCCCCAGTTCATGTAAACCATCAGGTTTACACACTCAGAAATAATCTCAGCAAGCAGCATCAGCAGAGGAACCAGTACCTGGACAGAGAATCCAGATTTATTTCCCTGGGATCAGAAATGGTTTTCCAAAATAAAACACTTGCAAAAACTGCATTCAAGTACTGGGAAATGCTGACTGCCCGTATTACTCTGGGATCCCAGACGGAAAACCTTGTCCCACACTCTCACAAAGCATGTGCTTCATATTGTCATGTGTAGGAGAGCTGGGCTAGAAAAATGCTAACTGGGATCTGTAGGCAGTGTGTGAGAAGGAGAGGAATTACAGGCACTACTCTGCTTTATGTGTCGATTAAAATACCAGATAATTGGCACATATCAGTTGCTTCAACTGCTATTCATGTTCATCAGGGTATTTTCTTAGAACCAAGTAATATTAGAACCCACTCACTGTACAAAGTAGAGATGTCTTTAAAATAAAAGGCAAACAACCATCTCTTGCCCCTTCTTTGCTAAGTGACGCTCACTTCAGAAGAACACCCAACATTTGTATGTACAGAAAATGAAATTTAAAAGCAGCATTACAAGCAACTGCTGGTACCTCCCTGTGCCAGGACACCTAAATGTCCAGCACTGCACTTTTGGAGTCATGTTGCTTCTTGGGGAAGAAGCCCAGCACATGAGAGGAGGAGGAGCAAGACGCAACACTGGTCTCCATGCTCCCCTCTGACCTCCTTTTCTGAGAGAGGGCAGAAGTTTATTTAAGAGGGAAATAGCCATAAAAAGTCAAAGGAGAAAAGCCTGAAAAGTAGCATCATTAATAGGCCAAGGCAAGGCTAGAAGGAAGCCAAGATAATGAGGGCAGGGAAGGAGCCAGATGGACCTGATAATTAGTTGCAGGGCAGCAAAAGCCCCAGCAAAATCTCAGGAACATTTCTCCAATGGCAAAAGCAGCTGCTTTTGTGGCTGCTCCAAACAGCAGGGTTTCCTCATGTTACATGAGTAATGGAAGACAAGAAGGTGTCACATTGGCCTGGCAGTTCTTCCTTCTAGGAAGGATCTTTGCACACTAATAGGTAATTAACACCCCCTGTTTATTCTCCTCCAGCCAAGGGAAAGTAGTATCTTGCAGATCAGGTGCTCAGTGCTCTTCTCTCCCCTATAAAAGTACAGCTCTTGAACATGACCTCTGATACCAGTCACTCATGAAGAAAAGTAAAACACTTCTGCCACCCAATTTCCCTGCACATGTATGGCCACTGCATTTCTCTGGCTGAGCAAGGGTTTGTTTTTCTCACTCTTGCATTGTTTTGTGCTATACTGTTTTGCTTTTCAATAAGGCACGATACTAGCATTGTTGCAACTGGTTAATCGTATTCTATTTTAATAAGCATCTTTGTTTAACCTCTGCTTGTATGAGATTAAACTCCCAACCTCACCTACATAGTTGTTTTTTTTCCAGCAGGGAAATACCAGACTGTGGTAGTCATCAATTTTGCTTAATCTTTCTGATAGTTTTTCCAATACCCCTTAGTTTATTACTCTTAGTGCAAGTATTCTGCATGCAAAATCTGCAACAGTCTTCGTGACTGTGGCCATAGTGTTATCCCAGCTCTCAAAAGTTTGGTGTGAGGAATTCCTCTTGCACCAACTGCTAGTCAGAAAAGTGTGCTCTGTACAAAGCACACTGAAGTAGCGGGGAGATGACAGTAAGGCGTGTTGAGATACCATCATCTCTTAGGGAACAGCTGGTGGACAAGGCACCCTGCTCCACTGTTCCCTCGTGTTCCTGAATGCATGTGATGAAGGTGCCACGTTCAGGTTACCACACTGATGCACTTCTGCCGTATGTGGATTTTTGCACAAAGGAAGAGTCGGTAACAGCCTCTCCAATGCCCTCCTCACCCACCCCAGAGACATTCTCCTCTGGGGATGAGAATGTCAGGGATGGGACATGGGTGGCACCGTTCAGCCCAGAGGGACAGATATACCTCCTGGCCCAAGGGTTCTTCACCCCTTTTGATTTTGCAAAACCAAGCTATCTTCTTCAGCAGAAATGCAGAAAATGAACCAGTGGTAAAGGAAGGGTTAAGAAGTTGCCGGGTTTGTCTAAATCATAATTTCAGCTACTCTTAGCAGACAGGGCCAGGCAGAGGCTATTTTAACAAGCAGCTGGTGCCTCCTCTGTCAGTCCAGGGATAGTTCAGTGTACTCAAAGCAGCCACCAAACTCAGAGGTATGTGCCTGTCCCTTTCTGCACGCCTTCCCCACCACTCTGGGCTAAGCAGGAGGTGAGAAAAACTTGATTGCCTTTTCCTCTTCACTCTTCAACCTCACATTTTCATATCAGGAGTTCAAGGATTCTTCCCAGTGGAAACTATTGGTCAAATGCCAAGTAAAACACTCCAGCACAGACAGTGCACACTTGTGTTTAAAAACTTCTCTCCATTGTGTGACTTGTTTGGATCTGCTGGCCCCCACAGCCATAGGGTTCTGTTTACTGCTGGAACCACAACCATATGAACATAGAAATGACCATACCACATCCAACCCTGTACTTCAGTACACAGTGAGTTTCCCAATATACACAGTTGTGGGAAGAAATAAGGAAGTGGAATTCAGTTAAACAAAAACAAGGGGGAAAGAAAACCCAGTGGCAATCCTTTCTCATTAAAAGCATGGGAATGGAAGAAAAATACAATCTTGATTTTAAACAGAGATTGTGTGTGGGTGTTCCCCAGATTTGTCTAACTTCAGTGTTTCTACAATCCTGTGCTGTGCCAGAGCTCTCAGTTTCTGCTGCTCACTGGCAGGTTAAAGAAATGTTTTCTCCTGCAGGATGCACGTGATTTTTCATACTATGGCTTTAAGACAAGCTTCGTATTCAGAAAACAAGAAAAGGAAAAATCAATGTTGTGTAGTATTTAGAGTCTGCATATCTAAGTAGCCATGATGAATTAACCGCAGCAACAATGAACTGCAGGGGGGAAAAATCAAGAAGTACACTGAAGTTTCAAAATCTACACTGAAGTAAAATGAACCTCTCAAGTCACACAGTACAATTACCCTAACACAGTTTTGGCTGTGCACAGTCAGTTAAATAAGATTCATTTAGTAACTTTTAAATATCAATAAGTAATAAACATCTTCATGTGTAGGCCATGCTTGCTCATTCATGTGCTCTGGAGTGTATTAAAAAATGATTTCTTCAATTAGCTAGACATAGCGTCTAACGAAGGACCTACTTCTCATTAAGGATTATTTAATCACATGTGGAGATTGGAAGGCATTTTCATCAGCTATTTTTGAGTTCTTGATTAATTTAAGAGATGCTTAAAATGTTTTCCAAATGTATTTTCACCCAATAATAATGCCAAAGAATTTGCTCTATCCCAATTCATTTCCCCGCTACCATCAAGCACGGGAAACACGCAAACGTTGCCAGAGATGTGCCAACAGACCTCACCTCTAGTACTCACTACTCTGACACCTGCAACAGGGAACGGGGAAAAATAACAATCCTTACAAAATTACAGAAAACCCCTACCAAGACACAATCCTGCTGCATGATTCCTCTTTGTCTTACAGCAGCCCATTTGTTTTTATATAGCTGTAATCCTCTGACAGTATTATACTTCATCAGGATTTTGCAGCTTAAATCAACACCTTCTAGAAACTACAACAGTAGCAATATTTTGTTTTACTTGCAACTCATTATTACCTTGGTTCCCACCTATGAAAGATTGTATTACAGTAGGTAAGCTGATCCTTCTTCAATCATGTGTCCTGAAATCCATACAGAAACACATTACATAACAAAATGGTCTCATAAAATACTGCTTTCACTCTGGACAACACAGACAATGAAGTAGAGATGAAATTTGTAGCTTAAGTACTGGAGTAAAATAAATAAAGCAGTAGATGTCAACATATTAACGACAACTTAATCTCCTGAAAATGGGAAGCAGAAATGAAATCCAGGAAAAATGTTCCTGACAGCTACAGTTACAGGTGACACACACAAATCTTGTTTATTGTTCTCTTTGCTTGCGAGCTGGTATTTTATGCATCCCACTGCTTGGGAGTTGATTATAAAAGCAATGGTGGGGTCAAAGATCTCTCTTACAACTCTTTCTCTGTTTTAATTCCCACAAGAACTGCAGAAATAGGTCATACCAGCTCTATACCGCTCTGTCTAGCTAATTTAGTTTGCTAACTCTTACTAGCAGTACACTAGATTTGCCTATAATACATCACGAGCTGCCAGCACTTTCATATATACAAATAATTGCTTTTAAAGAAAGTATTACTTCATCAGTACAAAGTTATGGAGTACTAAGTAATGCATGAGAAGCTCATCTTAGAAGTCTACCACATGGCAGGGTTTCCCATTCATTTAAATAAAAACAGCTGAAAGGAAAAGTATCACATTCTAAGTATTCCTCTTCCCTCTATTATTTCCATATATCATCATGAATACTGAATGAGCTTTAGCAAATACAGAGACTGACAAACAGCATTGCTTTTGGTGAGATAAATCCTTCCTTGAGCAGCCTCATAACCACATTCCTTTTCTGCCTTATCTCCTAGCTCTACTCTGTGCCTGTTCAGACCACTATTTTCTCTGCCAGTTTTCTAAATCCTTTGCCTTTCTCATATTCTTCACTTTCCCTTTACTCCCATTACCACTCCTGCCTGTCTGTATGTTAGCTTTAACTGTTAGACAGGCAAGTGTATTACAACACGTAAGAAAAGGGTAACTGCTATGAACAAATGCTAGAACTGAGTATTGTCATGACCCAGTATTGAGCCCAGAACTCCCCATGTGCTGGGCTGCACCCTCAGAGCATGAGCAGCAGCTCAGGGAGGGGATCCTGCCCCTCTGCTGCTCTCTCGGAGATCCCCCCTGCAGCCCTGATCCAGCTCTGGGGCAGCAGCACAAGAGGGAAGTGGAGCTGCTGGAGCGAGGCCAGAGGAGGCCATGGAGATGCTGCGAGGGCTGGAGCAGCTCTGCTCTGGAGCCAGGCTGAGAGAGCTGGGCTGGGGCAGCCTGGACAAGAGAAGGCTCCTGAAGGGGAGACCTTAGAGCAGCTCCAGTGCCTAAAGGGGCTGCAGGAAAGCTGGAGAGGGGCTTGGGACAAGGGCCTGTAGGGACAGGCCAAGGGGAATGGCTTTAACCTGCCCGAGGGGAGACTGAGCTGAGCTCTTAGGCAGAAGCTCTTCCCTGTGAGGGTGCTGAGGCACTGGCCCAGGGTGCCCAGAGAAGCTGTGGCTGCCCCATCCCTGGCAGTGTTCAAGGCCAGGTTGGACACAGGGGCTTGGAGCAAGCTGCTCCAGTGGAAGGGGTCCCTGCCCGTGGCAGGGGTTGGAGCTGGAGGAGCTTTAAGGTCCCTTCCAACCCAAACCAGTCTATACAGTCCCAAATAAAGAAACAGCACTGGATCAAATTAATTACTTTGCCTGTGCCTCCTTTGACCAGACTCTGCAGCTAAGACACATTACAAAGTTTTCATACTTACTGTAACATCAAGAAAGAAGAAACGTAAATATTTCATGTATCTCAAACATAACACTTGAGAAACATTGTATAGGTACACAGGATATAGCCATACATGTCGTACCTCTGTTAAAGGCTAAACATATTATTAGAATTATCCCACCCTGGCCTGCTTAATTTCTCAGCCCTAGAACTGCACTAGTCTTATGGTAGCTTTTGCACTTAGCATAAGACATTCTGATTTTGTAAAGCTTTATATTCCAAGGGAAGTCAAAGCGCTTACTACACTTTACAGATACAGGACAGCTCTATCCAGGTCTGGGGAAGGAAATTTTAAGAACAGGACTGATAACACACCTACTTTAAATAGAAATCTTCATCCTTCCATGAAGAAGGGAGAACACTGGTTATGGAAGCATTTACATGATCTTCAAATCACCATGAAAAACAAGGAAACAGCAGAGCAAGATTCAGTTTCAAGGCCCACAGCCATGGTCTGTGACGGTGACCAGTATTTTTACCAGGTGGTTACCTTTGATGTGTGTTTGAAAATGCATTGCTTGAAGAATGAAGCAAAACTTAATCCTGGTATTATGTTTCTTATTGAAATCCTAGCTGGTTCTACACTTGTGGATTACTATGATTTTGAGAAGTACAGCTACATTGTAGAGGAAGCTTCACAAACTCCTCAGCAACAAATCCCTACTTCTAAATATTATACTAACTCCTGCTCAGGAAATCTTATCACACTGAACCCTGTTTTATTAGAAACTATGATTATCAACATCAGCAGAGTTTAAACTGCCTGAATACTTTTCTCACATAAATTTATTAGCTGTATTTTACTGTAGCATACTGCACGGGCTCAGCATCAAATCCTCCTCATAACAGTTATATTAGCAATAACACAAATGACACAAAATTGGATTTTTTTTTAACTGCCGGTCTTCCCACCCCCAGCAGAGCACACAGAAACCTTTTCATTACTAAAGCCTTTCAGTATTTCATATTTCTTAACTTCTCTTATTGAACTCCAGTGGACACAGGATCCTATATAGCATATTTACTATAGCAAATAAGTGAATCTGTACAAAACTTCTACTAATACTGAAAAGAAATGGTATATATTTAGGTTCAGTCTATCTTACAATATTCACTATATTTGAGAACGCGTTTATAAGAGAATGATGTATTGAATATGTAATTACATTATTTCACTTTGAACATATGGCTGGTACTGATGAAAGTGTTTTACCATAGATAATTAGTGCATGAAACTTTTAAGTCATGGAAGGATGTAATAGCTTAAGATTCCTTGTAAGTATGATTCATGATAAAAAGTTAAAGCTTCAGGTTTTCTGCATAGAGTAAAATGTAACAAATAATTTCTCAAAGATATTGCAATGCCTTTTTCATGAGAACCTTTGAGTAATCCTGATTATCTATCATGTACTATCGACTCATGCACTTGTGATTAAGTTACATGATAAAATCTATATCAAAATGAGAAACCAAAAATAAAATGCATTTTTACTTTTGAGCAAATTCCATGAAATAGCTTGTCAAAAGTATTCATACTCTGACATTTCTATTTCTGTCTATTTAACAGAAAACTGAGTCATCAAACCTGATGTAAATAGTTCTAATTTTACCTAGCTTTACAGTCTACTTAAAGGGCTATAAAAAGATTAATTGTAAAAAGCAGGGATGATCTAAATATGATCATAGGAAGGGCAGCTGTCTCCTATGCTGGTGCAAAGGAATTTTTCTGTACAAGGAAAGACAGAATCTATGTTTAAGGCAACTTGCTTTAATGAAGTGAAGAGAATTAACAGCTTCTGTCTTTGAATTCTTTGGTGTTTCTAAAAGATATTGACTTGCGTGTTACACAGAGTCACCTTAGGTCAGATTCCCTTGCTATCCTCCAAACCCAAACACAGCATTGTGCTGGTAGCTCAAGAAAATTAAAAATAAGAAGTAAACCCCAAACTGATTTTTTCTTAGAAAGGGAATGAAATGCAAAATGCAAACAGAAATCACGTACAGAAAAGAAGAAAACTGATCACTTAAATATCTAGGTATTAATCACAAATAGCTGAATTTGGTTAACAGTTGGTGGGTTTTGTGTTGGGGGTTTTTTCCCGCCAAAAAAAACAAGACAATGTGAGGTTCCTCAGGAACATCAACACGTAACACTAAGGTCGTTTGCTCCACTTGTATAAGCTGTGCATTTTTTTCCCTGCTCCATTAACAGTATAATTATTTGTGGAAACTAATCATTAACTTTGTGTAATTGTCACAGCGAGAAGCTGAGGCCATTATTTTTAAGGGGTTTTTTTCCAAGCTTCCCATGATTTTTGACTGTTTGGAATGAAATGAGTGAGTGGGAGGGTTAACGTGCACGTGAGCAGCTCTACGGACCTTGCTGAGAGCTTTAAAACACCAGTCCCTTGCAGGGCACATGCGGCTGGCGAGGAGCAAGGCTGCGGAGCTGTGCTGCAAGGGACAGCAGCATTAACCCAGCAGGCTTGGAAAACGAGCTCCAGCACCTGAGCTGAGCAAAGGTGATCCAAATTAAAGCAAATAAATGTTACATGTAACCAGTCTTTAAAATCTTCACATCGAGAAGAGTTTTCTGCAAAGAAAGAGATCCAATCTTCTACCTACCTTTACAATCCTGGGCATTCCCTTTGTGCTTCTCAACCTCACACCACAGAAGAATACAATACGTTCAGATTTCAACATGCCTCAAGGCCCTAAACAGCCTTTTTACAGAGATGGCAGACCTAGTACAGCAATGAGGAGTTAAAGCAAACTCTAAGGGGCAGCACATAAATATGTACAAGAAGTAAGATTTGATTAAAGTGATTATTTTTTAAATCTATTGATTAACACAATACACAAGATGCATACGTGGAGTTTAATACAAAATCAATGGGGCATTTATTATTGTGGCTATTTCCAAAGTTCATTCCGTTTGGTTCCTTTGCCTTTATTTACGATTAAGAAACCTACAGTAGTATTTGTGAACAAGAAAAAGACCACAAAAACCTCCTGAAAGTGCCTCTTTGAGAAGAAACTGGGGAAACTAAAAAACAAAATCACCTTAGGAAACAAGTATTATATTTATAACATAATGTAAAATCATTATATTAAAGATACACTGGAATGTTGCAAATGACAGTGGCTGAAAGCAAAATAACTGTGAAATCTTTGACCACAGCTACAGTTTCCCCAAAATTAAAATCTGATTTATTTTTCAATAAATCAGAGCTTGTTTTGACATGCCAAATATAATAAATAATTTCTAAGTTGTCATGGAACTGAAAGAATATTTAATGTTTGTACTGCATAAACAATAGCTACAAGAATGAATCACTTGTTCACAATCATGAACTGCTAAATAGAACAGTCTGTGAGATATTTGATAAGAGATTCTTACATACCTATTTGCCAGAGCCAAAAGCAACACTTGTTATAGTTTTTCTGTCTTCATTTGTATGTGTAATTTATTCAAGAGACAAGTAGGTGATAAATTATCCATAAACTTAATTTTAACAACAGAGCATGGAAGGGTTTTGCAGATTACCTGCAGGTGATTTGCTATGGGTAGTTCTCTGTATATCTAACATGCTATCACACACACTGCTGGCTCATTTCCTTGATGAACAGCATCAGTGACAAGCAACTAAAATCCACTGACAACATGAACTCAGAAGAATAACCTATTTGTGCCACCCTGTTCTATATACTCATATGTAGAAAAGTGAGACCTTGTAATGCAGCTGACTAATACATCCGTTGTAGGTAACTGCACAACTTCTCTTTTTATTGTATATCACCCTCAGAGGTTTCTTTTGCACCTTTGAGCAAGACTGGTCAAAGCTGTGCTGACAAATGCTATGATGATCAGAGTATGTGTGCTATGCAAAGCATGAACTGAAGGAGCACTTTTAGTGACCTATTGTAATGATGCAGTTAACACTTCATACCTGAGATCCTGATGCTGCATGTGGAATGACACCTGGTCCCACTGTCTTCAGTGGGAGACCCTCAAGCCCCAGCTGTTGCCATACACGCTTTAAGCACACTACCTAGGAGCAGGTCACTAAAAATCAGCAGCTACACTTGAGTCTCTGATCGCCAAGCAGATTTGCAGCTTCATGATTTGCAACTAGGTAAAAATAACACTCCCATGCAGTTCCTGTAATACCTGCCTTTTGTAATTCCTCACTGGTTCAAAAAAACCCAACCCCCATGGTGACTTTAATAAGGATTTTTATTGTAGCCGATGATTGGAATCATCAAACCAGTTCTCTCACGTCGAACTTTTTCAAAACAAGACAATACATATTGTGAAATCAAAGAAAAACTAAGTTCACTTTAAGAACCAGGGCAATTCAAAGCAGTCGTTTGCTTGTCACTTAGGAAAGTGATATTCAATGGTATGCACATTAAAGTACTTGAAAAAATGTATTTGGTTCTTTTCCTCCCATTGTTCCCATACTCAAAAGCATACAGAGTCTCACTGACTGCAGAAAAAACTCCCTGAACTTTGATTTACAGACTTTTCCCTACCAGGGAGACTGATGCTCGGTTTGTAACTGTATACATCTATGGCAAATGCTGCACTTTAGAGCATTAGTTTCACAAATTTTTTCTCTGCCTATAGCCCTGATAGGTATGATCAAGTAGCTCTAATGGATTAGCTGTACAAAGCCAGGACTTTCATCACGGTATGTGTGAAGGTCTGGTACACCAAGAGAAATAGACCAACTCCACTGGTCTGAGCAAAGTCAGAAGTATTACTGCTGGAGCTTGGACTGCATTCACTGCCTTCAATTTACATGGACAAAGGACATAGGACAGGCCGTGCCCAGGAGCGGGCAGCTCCGCTGAGGCGAGCAGGGACTCACAGGGGCGGAGCCAGGAGGAGCGGCACCAGCCCTGACTGGGTAAAAACCCGCCCCAGGGAGCGCGGCCAACAGGGCGGGTCGAGGCGGTTTGCGCGGGCAGGCGGGCGGGATGGCGAGCACTCGCCTCATGAGCAGGGCCCGCTCTGGGAGCTCTGCTCTGGCTGCCCCGGCGGTGGCCACCGGAGGCACCCAGACAGAGCCGATGAGAGGGGAGGCTGCGGTGCAGGGCTCGGAGTGCAGAGAGTGCCTGCACCGGTCCGGTGAGGGAACGGGGCACAATGGGCAGGGCTGCGCTCGGTGCTCCCTGGTGCAGGTCCTCCTGCAGCAGGGGCTGAGCTGCGGGACGCTGTCAATAGGCTGCGAGATGTCAGGGAAGCTGAGAGGAAGCAGCACTGCTTGCTCCAGGCCCAAACTGTGCAGGGGCCTCAAGCGTCCCCTGTAGCTCACTGGGGGAAGAAGGAGGCCGTTAACCCAGGGAGCTGGGAAACAGCTACAAAAACACGAACAAAAAAAGGAGGAAGAGGACAGCTGAAAGCAAGGGGCTTCCTCCTCCATCTGTTGTCCCCCCCCAGAACCGCTTTGCTGTCCTGCAGGGGCTGATGAGGAAACACCCTCGCACCATGAACACCCCGGCTGGGGCACTGCTAAAGAAGATCTCTACTGGTGCTGCCAGGAAAAAGCAGCAGGGAAAAAAAGTGGTAGGGACTCTACTTTGAAAGGGACAGAAGCACTCATCTGTCGGCCTGACCCAGTCTCAAGGGAGGTGTTGCCTACCAGGGGCTCGGATCAAGGATGTTGCAGAGAGGCTGCCTGCTCTGGTAAGTCCCACTGACTGTTACCCACTTCTGGTGATCCATGTGGGTGCTGGTGATAAGAGAGCAGTAGCCTGGAGAACATAAAGAAGGACTACAGAGCCCTGGGAGAGGTGGTTAGGGGCTCTGGAGCTCAGGTTCTCTTTTCATCAATTCTCCAGGATACAGGGGAGGACCCCAAAAAGGCTCGGAGGATTGGCCAGGTTAATAAATGGTTAGAATTTAGCCATAGTCAGGGGTTTGGGTATTTAGAACACGGGACCCAAGTTTGTAGGCCAGGTCTACTGGGGGCTGGTGGAGCTGGACTGACAAAGAAGGGGAAGAGCGGTTTTGGTAGGAGGCTTGCCAGGCTGGTCAAGGATGCTTTAAACTGGATGTGTTGGGGGAGGGGGGCATCATTCCATCCCAGCACACCCAGTCAGTTGCCAGCACCTACAATAAATGCTCGGAGCGATGCAGAGATATTCCAGCCGCTCCAGCCAATGAGCCGGCTTCATTTGGAGCTCGGCTCAGATGCCTCTATACAAATGCCCATAGCATGGGGAACAAACAAGAGGAATTAGAGATGTGTGCATGTCTACGGGGGTAGGCATCACAGAAACATGGTGGGATGGCTCCTATGACTGGAGTGTTGGAATGGAAGGTTACAGGCTCTTTAGAAAAGACAGGCCTGGCAGGCGGGGAGGGGGAGTTGCTATTTATGTTAGGGATAGGCTGGAGAGTATGGAACTCTGTCTGGGGACAGGTGAGCAGTCGACAGAGAGTTTGTGGGTCAGGGTTAAAGGGAGAACAGCGATGGGGGACATTACTGTGGGGATCTGTTGCAGAACACCTGACCAAAGAGGACTCTGTGGATGAAGCACTTTATAGACAGATAGGAACAGCGTCACACTCGCAGGCTCTTGTTCTCATGGGGGTCTTCAACCACCCTGACATCTGTTGGAGTGATGGTACATCCTGGCACAAGCAATCCAGGAGGTTCCTCGATTGTGTGGAAGACAACTTTCTTTCTGCAAGTAATAGAGGAGCCAACAAGGAGAGGTGCCATGCTTGACCTCGTGCTCACCAACAGGGAAGGGCTGGTTGGAAAAGTGATGCTCCAGGGCAGCCTTGGTTGCAGTGATCATGAGATGGTCGAGTTTGAGATCCTCAGGACAGTGAGAAGAACGTGCAGCAAGCTCACTGCCCTGGACTTCAAGAGAGCAGACTTTGGCCTCTTCAGGAACCTGCTTAGTAAGGTTCCATGGGATAGAGCCCTAGAGGGCAGGGGGGCCCAAGACTGTTGGTTGATATTCAAGGATCACCTACTGCAAGCTCAGGAGTGTTGTATCCCAACTAGAAGGAACTGCAGCAGGAGGGCCAGGAGACCTCCTTGGATGGATAAGGAGCTGCTCAGGAAACTTCGAGGGGAAAAAAAGAGGCTTATAGAAGGTGGAAGCAAGGACAGGCAGCCTGGGAAGAATACAGGGATGTTGCCCGGGAAGCTAGGGACCAGGTTAGGAAAGCTAAGGCCCAGTTAGAATTAAACTTGGCTGGGGATGTTAAGGATAGCAGGAAGGGATTCTATAGGTACGTAGTGAGTAAAAGACAGACTAGGGACAATGCAGGCCTCCTCCGGAAGCTATCGGGAGAACTGGCTACCCTGGATTTGGAGAAGGCTGAGGTTCTTAATGACTTCTTTACCTCGGTCTGCACTGGCAAAGTGACCACACCACTCAAGTCTTCGAAGGTGGGCGTAGGGACTGTGAGAATGAAGACCTTAGGCCCACTGTAGGAGAGGATCTGGTTCGAGACCATCTTAAGAACCTAAACGTACACAAGTCCATGGGACCTGACGAAATCCATCCGCGGGTCCTGAAGGAGCTGGCGAATGAAGTTGCTAAGCCACTGGCCATCATATTTGAAAAATCATGGCAGTCAGGTGAAGTTCCCAATGACTGCAAAAAGGGAAATATAACCCCCATTTTCAAGAAGGGGAAAATGGATGAACGGGGAACTACAGACCAGTCAGTCTCACCTCTGTGCCTGGCAAACTCTTGGAGCAGATTCTCCTGGAAGGCATGCTAAGGCACATGAAAAACAAGGAGGTGCTTGTTGACAGCCAGCATGGCTTCACTAAGGGGAAATCCTGCCTGACCAATTTGGTGGCCTTCTATGATGGGGCTACAGAACTGATGGATGGGGTAGAGCAGTTGGCATTATCTACCTGGACTTGTGCAAAGCCTTCGACACTGTCTCACACGACATCCTTGTCTCTACATTGGGGAGACATCAATTTGGTGGGTGGACCACTCGGTGGATAAAGAACTGGCTGGATGGCTGCACTCAAGGAGTTGTAGTCAATGGCTCAATGTCCGGCTGGAGACCAGTAACGAGTGGTGTCCCTCAGGGATCGGTGTTGGAACTGGTCTTGTTCAACATCTTTGTCGGTGACATGGACAGTGGGATTGAGTGCGCCCTCAGCAAGTTTGCCGATGACACCAAGCTGTGTGGTTCAGTTGATAACGCTGGAGGGAAGGGATGCCATCCAGAGGGACCTTGACACGCTTGTGAGGTGGGCTGATGCCAACCTGATGAAGTTTAACCATGCCAAGTGCAAGGTCCTACACCTGGGTCGGAGCAATCCCAGGCACAGCTACAGGTTGGGCAGAGAAGAGGTTCAGAGCAGCCCTGCAGAGAAGGACTTGGGGGTGTTGGTCGATGAGAAAATGAACATGAGCCGGCTGCAGTGTGCGCTCGCAGCCCAGAAAGCAACTGTATCCTGGGCTGCATCAAGAGGAGCGTGACCAGCAGGTCGAAGGAGGTGATCCTGCCCCTCTACTCTGCTCTCGTGAGCATTGTGTGCAGTTCTGGTGTCCTCAACATAAAAAGGACATGGAACTGTTGGAACAAGTCCAGAGGAGGGCCACGAGGATGATCAGGGGACTGGAGCACCTCCGGTATGAAGATAGGCTGAGAAAGTTGGGGCTGTTCAGCCTGGAGAAGAGAAGGCTGCGTGGAGACGTCACAGCAGTCTTCCAGTATCTGAAGGGTGCCTACAAGGATGCTGGAATGGAATATTCATTAGGGACTGTAGTGACAGGACAAAGGGTAACAGGTTAAAACTTGAACAGGGGAAGTTTAGATTGGATATAAGGAAGAAGTTCTTTTCTGAGAGGGTGGTGAGGCACTGGAATGGGTTGCCCAGGGAGGTTGTGAATGCTCCATCCCTGGCAGTGTTCAAGGCCAGGTTGGACGAAGCCTTGGGTGACATGGTTTAGTGTGAGGTGTCCCTGCCCATGGCAGGGGAGTTGGAACTAGATGATCATAAGTTCCTTTCCAACCCTAACTGTTCTATGATTCTCTGATTCTGTGATTAAATAGATAACAATTTAAAATGTTATTTAAATGAAAGAACTTAAATCCTCTGTTTACTTTTTAATGGCCTGGTAGTTCTATTCCCACATGACTGTGGATAATGTGTTGTTAAGGAGGCTTGGCTGGCACCTACCTGAAGCTGCAAGGTCGGCATAAATCATCCTCCTTTTATAAATAAAGTTTACACTTTCCTTACCAGCCTGCCAGGTGTCTATTGGTCATGAACAGCAGCATTCAGGTAGGTGGGACATCTTCTGGGATTGAGGTCTGAAAGGCTCAGTTTTACTTCGTAAGATTGCTGTATTCAGCGAATGGGAACTGAATAAAAACAACACTGAAAACCTCACACAGCTGCTGGGAAACACTGTTCCTACAGGGCTGACAGATTTGGTTAATTGTGAGGACTCCTTCACTCATAAAATGAAATGGCTTCATGTCATTTCAACAAGTGTATACCTGGGAACTACAATATGAATTAGTCTGAATTTATCTGCAGTATTGCCTGCATGCTTTATGAAAAGTATATGTGTGTGTATAAATAGGGTGGAAATTAACTTCTGCCTAAGGCTACCACCGAATGTCAATTAAGCTGCCAGACTTGCAGGGGTGGGGATTCTGTCTCTCTGCCTGGGGGAAGCTTTGCATTCAATTTATTGTTGAATAAGACAACCAGCTTGGCAGGGAAAATAGATTAACAAATTATACTGTAGTTTTTTTTAAAGGTGAACATAAGTTACTGAAAACAAATTTAAGGAAGCTTTCTTGTTACTGTTGTAACTATTTTTCAATGTATAAAGCTAGAGAGGGAGAAAACCATTAACTGTCTGTAAGCAGGATCTAATATGAGCAATATAAGTTAAAAATACACTCTTAGCTTTGTTTTATTATTTCACTATTTTATTAACATATAAATATTGGTGGGAGAAGATGCCATCATGCCCAGCCAGAGGAAGTAAAAACCAGTTGTGTTCTGAACAAGACTCTTGTGTTCTAAACAAGATGCTAATTCACTGACTGTTTAAAATGCCTTGCTCTTTCTATTAAACAAACACATAAATTACCCCTGAGTCTGTCTTTCTCTTTGCAAAGAAATACTACTTACCATTTCAAGCTTAGGTCTCTCTTAATATTGCCATACCTGTAGTGAAGCTCAAACAGTTAGGTGCCAAACTGTATCCCAGTTCTATCCAAACACAGCCATTCTATCCCAAATTAATTACACTAGAACTCACAGAGTGCTATTGTAGATAGAAGAACTATGTAGGCAGAAGAACCATATCTGCCCCACACAATGCATACACCAGTTATTTCCAGATGTGGACTTTGTGATTTGAAGGTCCTCCCCCTGCCCTTCAACCCCCAAAACTGAAAAGTTTCTGTGTCAAGTGGAATGTAACATTTCCAGCATGCTTCCATGCCAAGTTCTCCATGCACTGGTGTTCTTCCTCAAGCTGAGAGTTCTCATTGCAACAGCCCATTTTTGACATTGATTTTGCTGAGAGAAGATCCAGTTCCTTTTCTCATATCATTTGTCCTGGGTTCAGCAGTAGCAGTCATTTTTCTCCTTCTTAGTAGCTGGCGCAGTGCTGTGCTTTTTGACTTTCAGCCTGGGAACAGCCCTGATAACACCGATGTTTTTAGTTACTGCTCAAGAAATGTTTAGTCTGACCAAGGACTTTCTGAGTCTCATGCTCTGCCAGGGAGGTGGGGAAGCCAGGAGGAAGCAGAGACAGGACACCTGACCCAACCTAGCCAAAGAGGTATTCCATACCACAGCACGTTATGCCCAGGATGTAGAACTGGGGACAGTTACCCGGAAGGGCTGGATCACTGCTCAGTTGGGCTGGGTATCAGTTGGCGGGTGGTGATTGGTTGTGTTCTCTTCCCTTGTTATTTCCCTTATCATTACTATTATTGGTGGTAGCAGCAGTGATTTGTGTTATACCTTAGTTACTGGGCTGTTCTTATCTCAACCCATGGGAGTTACATTCTTTCAACTCTCCTCCCCATCCCTCCGGGAGAAGGGGGGGAGGAAGGGGGGGAGTGAGAGAGCGAGCTGCGTGGCTGGGCTTAAACCATGACATATTATACATACAACTGAATTCTTCCTCTAAGGTGTAAACTGGAGCAATCTGAGACAAAATCTCCACATGCACCCGCATGTATGGAGAAGTCCTATGCCCAAATAGATGCTTTCACCATCAATTTGTTGTTCAGTTACATGGCTGGATGTCAGAAAAGGGAAGGTGATCTTTTGTGTTTGGGTTTGTTTTTTTTTTCTTTCTAATTTTGAGTAGAAGTCTTCACTTTACATTGCGATCTAAAGAAAATCAGTGTTTACAGAAATTATTTATAACTACAGGGGCAGGAGGACTTCTGTCACCTCAACGTGTACTCAGTTTAGTGTTCTGCAAGGCTGAAAAGAGCTATAAAAATCACCATGTAAATGCACACTTCACTTGTTTGGAGAGCACCACAAGAACATCTTCCCATAACTGCTGGCACATGGTGTACTGTCTTACACCAGAGAAAAACTTAAGCCAGAGGGTAGTGTGACCAGTCTGCTGGATCAAGCACATGTCCAGGTATTGAAATAGCAGTGCTCATGCCATGTGTAACTCTCTTTCATCAGTCTGGCAAACAGAGCAAGAGGGGCAAGTGGGCATTTCTGGTATGTTAGCTGAGTTTCTTCCCCTCAGTCCCAGTAACAGTTTTCCTGCATTCAACTCTCATTACAACAATAACACAAGGACAAGAAAATGCCATCACTGTATGTGTCCTACAGCTCAGATGCTTGGAGCGCATGCTTTCACACTTTCTCTCCATACCCTGAGTATACTCAGCTTATGCTTCTCCAGGATCCATTAAAGGTTACCAACATGTCTCATCAGCTCTCAGTGTTTGGAAACAAATATTGGCTCAAGGGTTCTTTGCTTCAACTGAATGGTTTACAAAAAGTTACCAATTTACAAACACAGAACATCAGAAATAAAAAGGCCTGAGAGACTGCTGTGGCAAACAAGAAAATCCTCACAGATGGAGCAAATACTCTCTTATTTTCTCTCCAGGATTATACTTAGCTGTTTAGATTCTTCCCACATTTAGTTGTACAGTAAAAAATATCTTTTGCTGTCTTTCCTTGAGTTATCGTTTAGTAAAATGTGGAAAGGATTGAAACAAAAGTGTAAAAATTACTAAAAAGGAATAAAATAAAATTCCCTTGCCTGTAATGGCTATTCTAACAATTAGTCTCTTTTTCCACTGATCCCAATAGGCCTTACCCTTCACAATGCTAAGGGTATTAGCATTGTGCAGTTCTGTAGTTGCCCCGTGCCTCACTCTTGGCAGCGAGGCAGTGGTTCCTCCTGCTCCCATGCTGCAGTTCCTGTGTTGTTATTCTCAGGGCTTTTGCAGCTGCAAATCCCAATGCTGTTGTTGTGTTCCCCATGGCATGAAGATCACTTCTTTCCTCCCCTTTTTCCTACCCCTTGTTTTGTAGCTTCTCCTTTCTTCAGAGGAAAACAAGACTTACTGAATAATGAGATAGATAATAGTCATTTCAGTAGGCAAGAAGCACAACCCAGTAATATGCCTGCAGAAAGCAGCCAGAGGGTATGATGTGACACCGTTCTGGTCACATCACCCACTGCAACTAATAAGGTTATTTTTTATTATTTATATTTATACTGTTTATATTCAGATGCCCTAAGAAGGGCATCTGAAGCAGGAATGAGCACAGGGATGCCTGAGCAGGTCCTGAGGAGAATTATACATTGTTATGGGACAGGGGCATGGAAGAGGACCATCTGCAGCAGTTGTGAGAGCACTCTCCTGAGAGAAAATACCTTTCCTCTGCCCAGCTTTCAGGGCTGACACATGCCATGAGCATGGTCCCTACAGGTAAATCTTACAGCATGTAAGCCTGTCTCATCATCCTTTCTGCAACGCTCTGCAGGTAGGTTCACAAACTATGCCAGACTAAACCTCAAAATAAGTCCTGACACCATTTTCTTATGCTGTGGAAGACAAAGGTAATTTCAACAGGAAACAGAGTTAGCACATTAGCAAATTTGCTGGATCACTATAACTTTAAGACAAAGGGGTAAATAGGGATGTACAGCACAAAAATCAAGTTCCAAAGGAATAAAGAAATGCTATCAAGGCAACTGTACTTGTTATCAAAAATTGAACTTTTGACTGTATTTTGATTGTCTTTTTGCTAACTTTTCATTCTTATCTCAGGTTTGGTGGCTTTTTTCCTTTTTTTTTTTTTTTTTTTTTTTTTTTGCAATTAGGTACAAGTATGCTATTTACCATGGCAGCAGTGCTCAAATCTCATTTATTGAATGGACATCATTAAAGTGAGCAGAGCTCAGAAAGGTTATTAGAGCCTCATCTGAACTACGAAAATGTCAAGTCAAGTGGGAATGGGGAATGGTGGTATGGAACTTATTCCAGTTATCTTATGTTAATGAGAAGAAACAATGAAAAGTTTTCAACAAAACCAAAACAAAGCAAAGCAAACAGAACATGAGATGCATTTATGACCACAGCCAACAATATATTCGGTTTTATATATTCCCAACATCATTAAAACATGTCCATCTTACCATTAGTTGATCATCGCTTTTACCTCCACTAGGTCAGCTTTAGCATGCTTATGACACTGGCAAAAACTACCTGTGTATATGGGCGAGTAAAAACCAGCAAAAAGCCTCTGTGAAAGCAGTGATTTATAATTGCTCTTCTCTCACTAGTAAAATGCATATGTCACTTCTTTTCCCATAAGCTTTTCTTTCCCCAGGACATTTCTCTCAATTTATTTGATGAAGTCAAAGATCTGACAAAATTTTAGAAAAAAACACGTACACATTAATTCCAGAAATTTAAAAAAGTAGTGCTCATGTTCAAAATCCCTTTTTTTTCCTTGTTACACACCTTTACTGATTCAGAATGATGTCTTAATAGGACTTCCAATCAAATGTATGACCACGAAGATGCACTTTTTACATTAATTTTTGGAAAAAGGTAATCCAAATTAAATTATCTGGGAATTTCTTTTTTTTATACAGCATACATCTTTCCTCATTTTCAGATATAGCTTTTATACATGTAGGAAACCAACTAACTTGAGTGTTACATGTAAAATACATATTGTCAAAAATCCCAAACAGAGCCTTATAAAACCCCTCCACCTCACCATAACAGCTTGCATACCATGCAGACACTGTGTGTATTGAGCTTAATGTGCACAAAAAGGGGTTTTTTCAAGACCACTAAAGCACCAGTACTGGCTATAATCTTTTGTCTTCTTTAATGTACATACAAGTGTTGTTTTTGTTCACATTCTGTTCTACAAAAGATCTTTAGCACCTATTTTGGCAGAAAGCTTCAAATACTAGGGCAATCAGAAAAGAAGTGTAACAGTGACTTCAGAGAAAATTGAAGCTGAGCAACAGAGAGGAAAAAGGACCTTCAATAATCCGTGTAGGGCATCTGTTTGTTGTTTTGCTTAGACCAGTTTGGTATAAATTAATACCTAAATTTTGGACCTTTTTTTTTTTTTAAGGACCTCTTCAGTTTTCCCATAACTTTACACACTAAACCTACCTGCAATCCCATCAGTGCTCATCCAGGCAAACCAAAACCTACAGAGCACACAAGACCTGAATGGGAAGACTTGACTCTTGGCTAGAAAAAAATCAAGTATTATTAAAACCATAACAATTAAAAGCTGATCCTGTAGCCTTCCTAGATATTTCACACTAAAACCTGAAAAACCTGACAGATTACCTTCGGAAATTAATAGGTAAGAATCGGTACATTATAATAAAAGTTTCACATTCTTATTTTCCTTATTTCTGGTTATTTAAGACCCTGTCACATTGATTTGTTTTGTGGTAGGATTCCAGTGTGTCTTTGGTGTGTCTGCAGTAAACTTGAGTCTACAGAGCAAATTTCCAACCATAAACCTGCACATATTTATACACGTGTTGTAGTAAAGTCAATTGGATTGTTGCTATGCTCAATTTCCTAAACTCATATTTGAAATAAAAGTTTCTGGAGGCCTGATGTGGCCATCACATCACTGTAACAGAAACCTGCAGTACAGAGGGACTTTCAAACTCAGGCCTACATCAAATGACACCAGAGCCAGTGCAACAGTTCAGGATAACTGGAGTGAAGGCAGAAAGGAAAAAACCCAGAGTACAGTAGCAAATAGAACCTGTGCTCCAGGTCTCCTGAAGTCATGGCTCTGTAGTTCATAAGGTTTGAAATCTGAAAGGCTGTGTTGCCTTATTAAGAAATGTTATCTTGATCTATAATTACATCTGGACCATATAAAATAAGCAATTAATTTTTATCAATACAGATTAATACAATTCATGTATTTAAGATCCAAGGAACTGATCTATGTGTTTGTAATCTTTGCTCATTTCATTTTGTGAGGCTGCCTATTACTGGCTTATTAAAGCCTCATTATATTATTAAGCCCAAATGTCAATCTTGGTTCCAGTCCAGGCTCTTCTCTCTGTATTTAGTAATTACCAACAGAAGTAATTTCCAACAGCAGTGAGTTTGACACTTGCTGACCAAATACAATGTGTACAGTAACATTCTGAGACTGCATTTCTTTAACTAAAAGGATATGTTTACTCAAGACTAATTTGCAGTATTGGGAAATGTGGAGCAATGAAGATCTTTATATCAGCTGTCTTCATATGCAGATGACCTATATGCATCTATTTTACATGGGGAAAACTCTCAGCAAAGCTATCCAGTTTACACAACCATCTGTCTCATCCATGATGAAGTCAAGCCACATATCCTAGTAGACTGTTACATGTTTATTAGAATCGGACAGTAAAACTGCTCCAGCTCACATCTCCAGTTTTCATGACACTTAGAAGGTAGAAGCAGTTATTTGTTTTCTAGCCTAAGTTAAGCTTGTCATCTTTCATGTTATTTGCATAGTCAGGAAAACCTCAGCAACTGTGACTCTAAAACAACTGAGATTAGCTCATTTCTCCAATAGGCAGTATTCTGTTGTTGTGGTTTGAAAGGTATTATGGCATGAAACTGTAATTAAAACAAACCAGTAATAAAGTGAAAATTGTCTCATAGAATTTCATAAATCAGTGAAATAATGGCTTTATAGGTAGCCACCCTGCAGTTAGGAGGACTGCCTAAGAGATCTTATGGTAACTAATTAGATATATCAGTATGAGCCTAAGAAACATTTAAGAATTACCCCCAATTACACAGGATTATGCATTAAAAACATATTTTTCATATTAAAATAAGACGACCTAATCTACCAGCACCAGCTTCCAGGATTCTGTCTAATGTGTTGTTGGCATGTTTCAAATTCAGAAATTTGATTTTAAAAAGCAACAGATTTTATAAAGATTGTTCTCATACTGGCTATATATGATACCCATCTGTGAATTAAAACAAATATATTTAGGAAGCTATCAAAATGTACCTTAAAATCGAACATATGGTAAGTGTTCACTGCATCAGTTGAGCCAATTTCTCCAGTGGCCAGGCCTCTCCACAGCTGACCAATTTCAAGATTTTTTTTGTTTTTCTTTGTCTTCATTTTAATCTGTCACAAAGGTTTAACAAATTCAACAGGAATATGTGTAAAATCTGAAGTACGAATTTAAGACTGTTTCATTTCAAATGAAGCTCAGGAAAGTATGGTTTTATTTTTATTTTCAGTTTCAAAAAATAAACACCATACTGATAGAAGGTGGCTTATGATAAGGAGAAAAAGGATGGTTCAAAGGTTTTTTGGGAGAACAGCCAGACTAAAGGAAAAAGCCCAGCTACTCACCTTGCTCAGTAATATTTTGCTGTGTTATGATCTGAACCAATTCCAAATGATAAATTTAGAACACAGTTAGCAGGAAATAGAAAAGAGGTGTCTCAGTCCTTTTGTGAATCTCTCCATAGGCCCTGAGCCCAGCACCTCTGATATCAATGTGGAGAAAAGAAAAAAAACTAGTGGGACATTCCCCCTGTAAAGCATGAAAAATCTAAGGGTTTTAAAAATGAAACTTAGGGCTTTTCAAAAACAATTGGAAAAATACGATGAATAAACCTTTTCAGGAGGTCAATAGAAGAGACAAGGAACAGAAAAGTAAAGTAAAAATATAGTGGACTATGATGATAAAAATTGAACTTCTAAAACTAAAAATTCCAACTTCCAAAGTTGGAAACCTACTTGAACTTGAACCAGAAACTCCCACTATCATTTCCCTTTCTTGTTTTATGTATCTAGATATTAACTTACATTTAACTGTGTTATTTTAAGGACTCAAACCTGTACTGTCTGGGGACACCTGTTTCTCTTTGAAACAGCTGGGAGACAGATTCTGAGGGTCAATTGATTTATTCCAGTTGTCAGCTTAGAACAAGAGCTCCAAACACAGATTTTCAGATTTTTCTATGAATTTTTCCTGGTTTTCTAAAACATGGAACAACTTCTTTATTAGTACTTTTGGCACATTGAATGGGCGCAAGTTAGCAAACCTATTTGGAAGCTGTGGAGGAGTATAGAGACGATTTCCTAGCAACAGCTGCAGGGGCTCTAACGTGTAGGACATGAGTTTTGACAATTGCGAACAGACAGCTCTGGACACCTCACTCACCAGTGGCTAAAACAGGTTCCTCAAACTGAGGGGTTTGTGCTCCTAAGAATTGAGGCATTTTGTGCTCCTGAATTCCTCAGCCTGTCCTGTGTAGGTTTCTTACTAAAAAAAACCCAAAATCAGTTAAAGATGATCCAGTCCATTATTTTTAGGCAGCTGCCTTTTGAGGCCAGTGGATGACAACAGAATGAAAAATTCCTTTCCCTTCCAGCTCTGCAGGTACACTTGCATCATGAAGGAGCTTCTGAATAAAGCAAATTGTACATATTACTACTGTCTTCAAAATACCTTATGAACTTTTCAGTCCATTGTGATCACAGTTCCCTGTATTAGAAGGGAGCCTATGCCCTTAAATCTTAACTCTGTGAACTCTTCCCTTTAAAGTACCCAACATGAGAACTTTTTTCAGGAACAGGAAAGTCTGAACTCTAATGAGATCCTCTCTGACAATTGTAGAATAAAACCTTCTATTATATATACTACAGAGATTGGAAACACATTTCCTATACCTTTTTTTTCTCTTTCACGATCCTCTCAGTCCCTTAACTAGAGTACAATGTCCCTGACTTGAATTTATATCATGCTTTTCAAGATGCAATAAGCAGCAGTTTGCAGAAGCTAATCACTTCAGGGAAGATAACTTCATGGAGAGACAGACTACTGTGAACTAGACTAAACAAAGCAATATATTAATGCCTGCAGTAATAAATATATAAATATGGATCAAGAGACACTTCTTCATACTCTTGCTTCTTTGAAAATCAACCAATTGACTGACTGAGCAGAGAACAAAACAAAACAAATTAATTCTGGAGTATCCAGTGTTAAGCAGATTTTCTGCTGTGTAGCCAATGACCAAAGCTTAAATGTAACCCATAAGGTAGGATCTAGGTATTTGAGTATCTGTGTACAGGAGAGAGGGAGGGAGGCAATGCATGATGTGACACAAACCTTGGTATCCTGACTGCGTATCCTCTGCTGTCGGGTGCAGTGAATTCAAGTGTAGGGTACAGGGAATAAAACATGGGGCCTAAACTTTGAAGACTACCTAAGGATATCAGCGCAGTTGGGTTCAGGGTTCCAGAGTCTCCCAAACCTCTGCTAAAGCCAGAAAGCAAGTAAAATTGTCACTCCCTAATGAATGGGATATCAACAGTTGCTATTTCAGAACCATGGAAATAGCTTTACTGATTTTCATTTTAAAGTTCAGAAACTGTTGCCTTTATTATCACAAACATTAACTTGAAGTAAAAAACTGATCAAGACTTTAAGGCAGAGTACCAGCCTGTAACACTTGTTTTCATGCATGCTGTGGATTGTGGCCAGAAATTAAGACTAAATTTTGGAAGCAAGATAATGCCAGGGTTGTGAGGTCTTTGTTTGTTGGGGTTGTTTGTTTAATTTTTGGGGTTGTGCTCCCCAAGAGGGCAAGCTGCTGAAATATGTATCTCAGCTATGTGTCACATGATACTACTCGTTTTCTTCATGGCCATATCACCTCTACTTCTGCTTAGATTGAGCTATCTGCACAAGCAACTTGGAGGCATATTAAAACTTAATTTCTACTGAAAGAGGAGCACAGGTAACATTACTGGTACATGATCGAATGACCCACCTCTTTATTTGGACAGTGCCACCAATGTTTGAACTGAAGATGAAGTGATCTTAACTCCTGAGAAAGATGAACTGAAGATTTAGTTACAATATCATAGAGAACTACTACAGGGTTATGAATGGAACTTCAAGCAAATGATGCTTGAAGCCCTTTAGCTATCACAAGAACATTGTTGTAGATACATAGAACACTCCATTGAAGGACACTGAGCAAATTTACACACGTCTCTTACAGCTCAAAGCCTTCTTGTGGTTAGCAGATATCACTGCTATTACTGCCCTCCTACAATTCAGACAAGGGAAAGAAAGAAATAAAAAGACTAAAAAACATCCCCAGTGTCGCAACAGTCGCAAAACAAGGAAGAGCACTCAAGTCCTCCTCTTCTTCAGTCCATATCATTTCTTGCACAGCACCCTGTGAGACAGTGCTTCCTTCTACCACTCGCTACTGCAATATCACTTCAAAACTTTTTCTTTCAGAAGAGAGAATTCAGGTTTCATCATAACATTCTGTTTTGTAATATTAAAAATATATCTCGAAACAACTGAGTCTTCAGCAGGCTTGTCTCAGTTTATCTCGACAACATTGCATGCTCTACCTGAGGATTTCCAGAATGGCAAAGGATTTCACTATTAGTTAATTTTTAACTTTTTTTTTCCCTGTTTAATACTACACATCCTCTTAAGCTCATTGCATACTTTCATCACAACTGACGTAATCAGGTTAAGCAGCTGAGTACAAAAGCACGGTGTAACCAAGAGCTGTATTCTCTCATGATGTTCCTCTAAACAATCAGAGATTTTTACTTAAAAAACCAATATTCTACCTTCCTTTATTTTTGCTTTTTTGTATGGAAAGCCATTTGAAGAAAAAGCTTCCTGTGTCATGCCATATCTCCTAAAACTAAATTTTAATACCTGTATTAAGTAATGGCTACAGGCCAACAGGAAAAGGGCTTGCATGGCAGTTTAATTGACAGAGTATCTGAAGTGCCCTTGAAAATGATTTAAAAGTTTATTACAGTCCTGGAGGTCAAGAAAGAAAGGCTTCAAACAGCAGTTCTGCTGAGGTCCTCCTCTGGCCCAGATGCTGTATCTTTGATGTTCCTCTTAATGCAAAAATTTAACTTAGCACACAGACACCTTCAAAAACTCTCCTCTTTTGAAAATTTGCAGTCATTCATGTGCCATAGAGCTCAATGGTGTTTGAATCTCTGACTGGAACAGAAATCTGTGATGAAGCATAATTACTTTAAACCAAATAACCTACAAGACGCCACAAGCAAAGCAGAACACACTTTAAATGTCACTAATTTAATATTCAAGCTGTAAAGAAGTGAAATATGTTGAAAACAAGTCTGAAATGACACAAGTATTTTATATATTTATGAAATAATTCACAATGTACTTACGGCATTATCACAATGTACTTATGGCATCCTTTTCTCATGAGCATTGTCACTGTGATGAATACTGGATGATGATATCTGCTAAATAAGTAGTTATTGCTGTGCTTAGTAATAAAGTTTGCAAAAAATGAATCACTTGTGAGAAAGGGAGTGTGCTTTCTACACTGGCGTTGCTTCCATCACACATCTTAGTGTGCAGCTTATACATTAGAAGCATTTAGCATACATATTTGTGCAGAAAATAATAAATGTCTTCATACTGAATGGGAAGCCTAAATTTTCATTCTGCCAGAGAACAGAGATTACCTTAATGACTGTACCATACACACAAAATTATCAGCATGGCAAGCTGACAAAAAAGAGGTTAACTGACAGATACAGTAGCTTCACCTTAACCCAGATGTCAGGAAACATGTCATTATTGATATTCAAAGCTGGAACAGAACAGTTAAGAGAGTCATATAAAGCTGAATAGGCAAGTATTCAAAATACCGGAATATATAAGAAATTCATTGCTCACCTTGTTAGAAAAAAATGAGGTTTCGCAGAATCACAGAATCCCAAGGGTTGGAAGGGACCTCAAAAGATCATCTAGTCCAACCCCCCTGCAAGAGCAGGGTAACCTAGAGTACATCACACAGGAACTTGTTCAGCCGGGCCTTGAATATCTCCAACGTAGGAGACTCCACAACCTCCCTGGGCAACCTGTTCCAGTGCTCTGTCACTCTCACAGTAAAGAAGTTTTTCCTGATGTTCACATGGAACCTCCTATGCTCCAGTTTACACCCATTACCCCTTGTCCTATCACTGGACATCACTGAGAAAAACCTAGCTCCATCATCCTGACACTCACCCTTTACATATTTATAAACATTAATGAGGTCACCCCTCAGTCTCCTCCAAACTATAGAGACCCAGCTCCCTCAGCCTCTCCTCATAAGGGAGATGCTCCGCTCCCTTCATCATCTTTGTGGCTCTGCGCTGGACTCTCTCCAGCAGGTCCCTGTCCTTCTTGAACTGAGGGGCCCAGAACCGGACACAATATTCCAGATGCGGCCTCACCAAGGCAGAGTAGAGGGGGGGAGAACCTCTCTTGACCTACTAACCACACCCTTTCTAATGCACCCTAGGGTGCCATTGGCCTTCTTGGCCACAAGGGCACAGTGCTGGCTCATGGTCATCCTCCCATCCACCAGGACCCCCAGGTCCCTTTCCCCTTCACTACTTTCCAGCAGGTCAACCCCCAACCTGTACTGGTACATGGGGTTGTTCCTCCGCAGATGCAAGACTCTACACTTGCCCTTGTTGAATTTCATCAAGTTTCTCCCCGCCCAACTCTCCAGCCTGTCCAGGTCTCCCTGAATGGCAACACAGCCTTCTGGTGTGTCAGCCACTCCTCCCAGTTTAGTGTGATCAGCGAACTTGCTGAGGGTACATTCAGTTCCCTCATCCAGGTCGTTGATGAAAATATTAAACAGCACTGGTCCCAGCACCGACCCCTGAGGGACTCCACTAGTCACAGACCTCCAGCTAGATTCTGCCCCATTGACCACAACTCTCTGCCTTCTTCCTTTCAACCAGTTCTTGATCCACCTCACTACCTGATCATCAAGGCCACACTTCCTTAGCTTATCTATGAGGATGCTGTGGGAGACAGTATCAAAGGCCTTACTGAAATCAAGAAAAACCACATCTACCGCTCTACCATCATCCACCCACCTAGTTACTTCCTCATAGAAGGCTATAAGGTTGGTCAAACATGACTTCCCCTTGGTAAAACCATGTTGGCTACTCTTAATGACCCCCTCATCCTTGATATGTCTAGAGATGGTGTCAAGAATAAGTTGTTCCATCACCTTTCCAGGGATGAAGGGAAGGCTGACCGGTCTATAATTACCTGGGTCCTCCTTCTTGCCCTTCTTATAGACTGGCGTGACATTTGCCATCCTCCAATCCTCGGGCACCTCTCCTGTTTCCCATGACTTACCAAAGATGATGGAGAGTGGCCTAGCAATGACCTCTGCCAGCTCCCTCAGCACTCGTGGGTGTATTCCATCCGGACCCATCGATTTATAGATGTCCAGATTTCTTTCTATAGATGTCCAGGTTTCTTTTGTTTTGTTTTTATTTCAGTGCTTATCATTCTGTTGAGTATCTTCTCTATATGGCTTTGGACATATCCACATGTGGTCTAAGATAAACTGACCAATTTTTCTCAGAGTTTTCTGCATTAAATCAAAAGTCTTAGAGAAAACTTGAGCTCAGAATTCAGCCCAACTGACCTCACTGTTACGTATGAATATATTTCCAATCCAACATGAAGCACAGTTTAAACTTGTTGAAGACAGCTGGTCAGAAAATGTGCATGGTGAAAAACAAATCTGCATGCTTCTCTTTTTTGATTTTCAGGAATACACAGCATTTAATTCATGCTTTAATTATGACAAAATACGATAAATGCTTCAAGGGAAATGAAGGACAACAAATACAAACTCTGGGTTTAATTAATTTCTCTTCTTTCACACACGTATCAGGTATTCTTAAAAGGACTTATGAACTGTCAAAATAAGACTCCTCCTCTTACTACTTTCACGGCACATATATCTACATAAAACTCCAGAAAGGTACCTGACCACCATTTACGCATTACATATGAGAACCGTAAAGCATGCCATTACAGAGGCTCATGTTATTGATCACAGAACCCGCTCACACACACAGACTATCCATGCTGCTTCTCTTACTAAATTCAATTAGTTGCTCCTATTTCCAGCAAAAGTAGAGTTACAGACATGTTAGGAGAATTTATTTTGGAAGACACGAGTCTCTTGCTAATACCAGTGAAAGGAATATGAAAGGTGAAAGGATAGCTAGCCTTAGTCTGAAAACAGTGATTGGCCATAAAGTCCACATACTGAAATTATGGTGAGAATTGGTATCATCTTCAAGACATGTTAAGAAACCTTTCTTCACTTTCCTTAGAACAGGTTTATTCTGGTCTCCTCAGTGGAGGTGAATAATTTACAGTTCCCCACCCCTAACTTGATAATGAAAATGAGTCAAATTTGAACTTTTAGCTCTTTGACATTGGAGAATATGTAATGAAGAATTAGAATGTAATATGAATGCAGGCTGGATCAACCTATTAATCATTTTGTGAACTTAGTAAAAAAAAAACAACCCACAAACCTATTAAGAAAATTGGTCGTTCAAATGAATTATTACATTTCAACAAATGTTAACTTCCATATTCCTCATTTGAGAGGAATCCCTGCTTTTACCAGAACTATTTCTCCAGTCACCTTTTTTTTTTGTAAAACAATAGAGTGCAGATACCCCAAAACAAATGTGTCCCCTCAAACTTAAATAAGAAAGATAATTTTTGACCCAGAAAGAAAAGTCTCAAGCACTTCTTATCAAAAAAAAAAAAAAAAAAAAAAATCCTTCAAGTTCTCTTCCATTTTGTTCCCATTTTTCTAGCCACATGTATCTTTATTACAACTGCATATAAAACTTTATAGAAGGGTAACAATGCAGTAACAGCAAGTTTGTCATAGTTAATACTCATGTAGCAGGATGACTTGATACATAAATTAAAATAACAAATTGTAATACTTTCATCCCTTGGTAATGACACAGAATGATTTCTGCTGATCATGAAATCCATCACAATCTCCACTACAATTCATATCCCAGTTGAATTTGAATTCATAACAAAAGGGATAAGAAGGTCAATGTACCAAGCTAGACAAAAGAGATGCTGCCTGAACAGACATTGAATATTCTATTTCAAGCATCCATCCTTGACAAGCAAGCTGCAATTAAGATAAGATTTACTTTTATGCATCAAGTCCTTTAGTTTGATCTGTGTAGCTGCACACACTTTTCCTTATTGTTTAAAGCATCGTTTCAGAATATACAGCACAAAAATACATAAAACACTATCAGAAAGTACAGTTGTTTTATTCTGTCACAGGGCTGGTCTGAACCAAGGACAGAGAGGATGGGCTGAGCAGCAGTACACTCAGGTAGAATTCAAGACTCTCAGCTTTTTTTCTCACCCCAATGACAGCCTTATGCAGCCTTGGACAGATCTCTTCCTGTATCTGTCACCCCTCCAGTCTGTAATGCAAGTATTCATAATAATGGCATCAAGTGATACTAAAGGAGGAAAAATTATTCATTAATTTTGATGCTATTTAACTACTATTTAGTAGTTAAATACATACTAACTAGTATGGGGACTGCTATCACCCAACATACGTGAATTTCATATTTATGCAAAACCTGGTATTCCAGTACAGCTACTTAGTCAGCAAGTGCTCCATCTCCTTTTTTCTAACCACACTGAGAAACCATTGAATTTCTATTTTATCTGCTCACTGAGCTCTCCTGTGTCTTTGTAATGGAAGAAAATCGTGCAGTATGAGTTCAAATATAAGCTTAAAAAAACTAACCCAAAGCAGCAAAAGATCACACTGCCTAGTACAAATAAATCTAGACTTTAACTGTACCCAAATACCTGGATACAACAAAGATTCATAGAATCCTGTAGACTGCAAAAGAACTTCAGAGGTCATCTAATCCAATCTGCTGCTCAAAGCAGGGCCAAATACAGCAGGATGCTCAGGAGACGATCCAGTGAAGCTCTGAGGTTCTTCAAGGATGGATAATGAGGTGCCTGTTCCAGTACTTGACTATCCTCATGGTAAAAACTTCCTCCCTGTACTGAATGGGAATTTCCCATGTTGCGGTTTGCATCTATTGCCCCTTGTCCTACGGCTGTACACCTCTGAGAAGAGGTTTGTCTCCCTCACTTTTTGATTAGTAGTTGTGAACAGAAATAAGGTCTCCTTCCTGTTAGGGAAGGACAAAACTGCTCCTTGCGGTCTCTCTTCTAGTATCATGTACTCCAGACATGAACTAAAAGGAGCTACTGTCTGCAGACCCACCTTGGTTTTAAATCACATCTCGGTTAGATGAACAGTGATCAGATCTGTGAGACTTCTCCAGTCTGTCCTTCATCTTTTGCCTTAAACAGTCTGACTGAAGTTAGAGCTTCAGCTGAACATGGCACTCTGTCATTGAGGCACATTAACTGCTACGAGGCCTGCTAACAAAAAGGATTATGTATCTTTAAAAGGGATGGCTCTTGCTCTCACATTTCTGATGCTAATTTTCTCCTCCATGTGTCAGTTTTGTCAGAGCCATGTGTCAGCTAAGTCTTTGGTTGATGTATTCTCAAATAACCACAAGGTATGATAGTCACTCAACATGGTACAAAAATATATGATCTTTGTAAAACCAGGAAAAGACAGAAATTGGCAGAACATGGAAGACTAGGAACAGTTTCTGTGCTATACCACCTGATAACAGGGCAGAAAATAAGGCTGTAAGGCATTATTTGTTCAACTTCTGTAACACAAGAGTATGGCTCAAGGAACAAGTCATGAGACAGATATCCAGCAGTCCAGCACTGTATGTGTGATTGATAATTTCTCTCTTGAAAATATTACTGGGACTGAAATCTAAGTCCACCCCCTTCCTCCTCCTCCTCGTTACCTGAACGCTGGTAGCATATTGGGCTGGTAGCAGCAAACACGTATTCCTTATTACATGTAAGGAATACAAATAAGGAGGAGCTAGAAAGGAGAACAAGGGATCCCCCAAAGGGTTCACAGAATAGCAACCAAGTAACAACATAAATGATTAAGAGGATTGCACTGAAAACCTAGAAACTGGAAATCTGTGGTGCCTGGCAAGTTGTAAGAGAAAATTATGTCCTCTTTGTATGATGTGAACAAACTTCAAATACATGTATGAAATGAGCATCAATACTAAAAAGCAACCTTTTATGGATGATAGAGCCAAGAACTTAAAGGATACAACTAGCTAATAATGTTTATGGTTTAAAATAGATATGTTTTCTTTGCTGTCTGAATACCCACCACTTCCTTTAAAGGGGTATTTGTTTTGTTTGGGGTGTGTGTGTGGTTTTTTTACTCCGGTTGCTACGTAAAAGATGCTTTAGGCCACTGCTGCTTAAGTTAGGTAAGAACAAGGGAGAGTAATCAGCTAAAGATCTAGCACTCTGATTTTTAACAGCCTAGAAATGTTCAGAGATGCCGGATATTTTTACACAGACCCATTCTCTCTTGTATATTATATTTGAGAGAGCATGAGAGAGAACAACCATTTAGGTCATTACAGCAACATTTTCTACACACCTATCTGCCTTTGGAGCCTAAGTTCCATTGATTTTCCATGGAACTTACCTTCCTCAGTCACTCCAGGGCTTTTGAAGACGTCATCATTAAGCAGTAATTTAATCTTGGTTTTCATCAATTGCTACCAGCCCTGCCTTGTGGAAGTCAGAACTATCCCACCTGCTGGCTTAAAATAAATACTTGAAACTAAACTGTACGATAAAATTGTGTTTTGCTATAAACAATATTGACAAAAGACCACAAAAGCCCACCTTGAAATGCTGATGGGTCCTGCTCAGTGAAGAGAAACAGATTAAAATAGTCAGAAAGGTGAATCCCCATTTGTCATCCAGCCTGAGAGTAACACATAAAGCTCCATTTTGCCATACTTTTTTCTTTTAATAAACTACTACCATCAAGTATTAAGGTGGTTCAGGACAATTAAACTGCCATCTCAGATAGGCTAACTTGGCACAAAATTTTAATCATGCAGCTACATCTGATCTATCACAGTCTCATGAACTGTGTGTAGTATGACAGTGAGTAAAAATCCCCTTACTATGCTGCTAAAAATACCAGAAACATGGTAGAGATAAGCATTTAAGCCACACAAAGCAACAAAAAGGACGGAAGTTAATAAAATGTGCATTTCTCTATTTCTTGTGTTTTGGGAAAAATTTGCAGTGGCCTAAATTCTTTTTTAGGTACCTCTCAGGCATTAGAGGATAACTTTTCATTGAAAGATGTTCTCTACATTTGAATAAAACCAGCAGACAAATGTGACTGAGAGCTTACTCCCAATATAGTCAGTAAGACACAGAAATAAAGACAAATGCCAGAATTTTTCAATACTCAACTCTAATTTTCACCTCCATAAATTGCAGACCAACTCCATGCTCGCGTGGGCTGGTAATGATTCTCCCTTGGGTTTATTACACACTCACTTAATGCTTCTGATGCCAGACATGCCCTCTCTATACCTCCTCTTTCATTATTGTCTCCTTTTGGGAAGTGGGAAGTATTCACTAGGTACCAGCAATATGTTCACCCAGAAACTCTGAAGGATCTTTTCGTCCTGGAGGACCTTTCAGCCCTGTCCATGCTCCTGCATTCTGTGAAAACATTTTTTGTTTAATTTTTGCCTGGGTATTTTGACAATCTTGGAAAATAAAACCAGCAATGTATTTTATTTTTTTTTTAAGTGGTCTTGAATTAACACATCTGCAGTATAGAATGAATTTCAGTGATTATTCCTTGAATATTGTGTTTAAGGTCATCCTACCCCCAAACAGGAAGAAGTGTATGATTACACAGCATAAACGCTGCAATTTCTCAGAGACCTCCGGTTGAAGATAAGCTTATATCTCTTATATTTCTGCAACATATTGCTCTCTTGTAGGTCAGTATAAGGGGATAAGGATGTAATTATCCTGTATCCTTTTCACCTGCTTGGTAATAATTTCTTCCGTTTATCCCCTTTCTACACTTGTCAGCATATCTAGTAATAGATAAATGGTACGTCCTAGTAAGTACTCAATGCTTATTCCTACCTATTTTACAAAAGCACAAGAACAATATTATGAGGACCATTACAAGGAACATCATTAGGTGGTTTAAGACCTCCACATCTAGCTGGATTACAGCTATGAAATTAATGAAACTGGAGAGTGTCCATTTGACATTTATAGAGGAGCTTTGTGATGAGTCTGTCTCAGAAAATCATGCATGTAGAATTACTCCTTCAAATTTGCTTTTGCAAGAAAGTTGTTTGATCTGTATTTCAAGCTGATGAGACCCAAAACCAATTGCCAGTTGCTAGTTGATTTTTGGAGCTTTATTTTAGCTGTGTTAGCTCCTGTTTATTAAATTTAAGATATGTATTTTTTATTTTTAAACAGCACTTTGTAGTTCTTTCCATTGCTGGCAATTAATTTGTTCAGTGAAGAAAAAAAGAATACTTTCATGTATTGCTATGTTTTTTAATTCTGTGCTGATGTGTGATTAAATATTCTCTTTCACTCAGAACAAAGAAAGAAACTTGTTTCTCTGTTATTTTCTTCTTTTTTGTTTTAGGAAGTACAGATGAATCCATTTTATCTCAATTTGATATTTCCAGTAAAAATTAAACTGATGATTTACTGTATAAAGTTTTTTTAAAGTGTCATGTTTTTCTCCGAAGTTATAGATAAGCTGAGAATTACGTATTTTTATGTAGAACTCTTTTGCCTGATAAATCCTGTGAAGGGAAGGTTACTGTAGAAAGTTTAGATGTAAGTTTGATATGAAGGTTCAAGTCTTAAGTCCAAAAGCACTTTGTATTCCCCAAGGACCAAGCAATTCACCCTACATATTTTCACTCTCAACCTTTTCCAGAAGTCAGAACTACTTTACAGAAAGGAAGGAACCACACAGTTAAATGACTTATTTTAAAATATCAGAATAAGAAAAAAGTACTTGGATCTAGTTTAAATTAGCAAAGATGAAACAGAGTTCTCATTCTGATCTCACATTTCAAGATACGAAAATTCATATAACATTGAAGTTATAGTACTTAAAAATTATAGATGTCAATTTAAGAAACAGGTTGAGTAAGTTCAAGGAACTGATTGTTATGAATTGAATTCAAGCAACTAAAAATTCATTCTGATAACTGAAGAACAGAAGAAATCAAGACTTTAAAAATTTAGATATCAGGTTATGGTCTGGTCTTTTATTAAAGAGAAAACATACTGCTGCAAGGTTAATAAAATGGCAATCAGATATTGAAGAACTAGATTATTTTTGGCAGCATTAACATTTACAGTAGACTGCATCCCCAAACCTGTATTTATCCAGGCATTTATGATATTTTACTGCTGTTTGGGTAGAGGGAAGAATTATTTTAAGGAACAAAGACTTGCTGGGAACAAGAGAACCATTTTATGTAGAGTTAAGATGCATATGGCCAAAAAAGGCTAGCTCAAAAATGTTGAATGGTTATTGTTAGACAGGTTATGTATGGCAAACAAATCTTCCAGGACAAGAAGATAAACAAGTGCAATTGTGGTAACAGGATGTGTGTGGAGAATAGCTTTGGAGCTACTGCAGAACCATGACTGATTCCTATAAAATCCTTACCATGCAGTCTCAAATCTCCTATACCATGCAGGTATAAAGGCAGCAATTAAACAGAGGCAACTTTAAGTGACCAACAAAATGAGTTTGATTAAATACAATCTAATACAACTTTTTAAAAGCAAATATGTACCACTGGATGCTATTTTTAATAAGCATCAGCATAGCTTATTTTATAAAGCAAAATGCTATAAGATGCTAATACAGGTAGGCAAGTAGGGAATTACCTTTTTGGCATTTTTTTCATTCATTTGCTCCGACTGCACAAAGAAAATAAGCTTTAGGTAAAGCAAAATCTAGCAACCTACACATCCAGGCATGGCTTCCGCTCACATATGCACACCTTCAATTACATTAGATGGTCTCATTTTGAGAAAAGTACTAAATACTGTACAATTCCTACTTTGCTGAATAATTACAAGAATAAATCAGTTGAGTTGCAATTGGAAACCTGGCTGTATTATTCTTCCAGTTTAATAAGCTTTACAAATGAAAATCTATTATGCCTAAACAGCCTGGATAAAAAAAAAAAAAAAAAGAAGAAGAAAATCTGAGGCTATAAGAAAGCATTGCTTCCTTTAAAAGTGTGCTCAAAGGCTTTAGTAAACATTTAATAGTGCTTGATAAACTGATTCATTCTCTCTCCATTCCTCAGCCACTGGCTCCATAATAGAGATGAATCCCTATAGAAGAGATCTGTAGGCTGGGTCTACATACCCTGAATGTCATGATGTCCCTCTTTGTTGGGCATACTAGGACAGATGGCTCTGCACACAGTCTCTTTCATAAAATATATGGCAATGCCAAAAAATCAGTTGCTATGCAACCTCAGTATCCCTTCACACCAACAGAAGTAGGTGATGTATAAGCTTGAAAAAGCTAGTTGTTTAGGGCAAAGAGCCTGCAAAGATGCCACAATTCCAGGCTTTTGAGAAAGTCATCTTCAAAATAACCTGCAGGAGCTGAAATGGACAACTCCAGCAACTTGCTACCACTGCCTGCTGAGGGAACCTAAACCCACTTAGGTCAGCTGGCAGTCTTGACAGGCAAGCAGCAAGGAATCCTGCAGCAAGTGGTTGATCAGGGGATCTCCAGGAACTGAAACAATGAGTATTTCTATTTCTCAGAGAAGCACTGGACAGTGAGACATTTTCAGCAAGAGGAATAGAGACTATAGTACCTTGCAAAGTGACACAAGTGTCTGCTTCCCTCCCCCAGGTTGCGGAGGTGGTGAAGAGATGACACCCCTGGAGGTGTAAATGATTTAACTGCTAAGTAATCATATGAAAAAGAGACTACGACCTTTATTTTGCTAAGTGTATATTAGAAGAACTTCTCTAATTTTGACTGGGACAAATTAGACAATTTCCAGAAACAGTTCTTGACCTTGAGCACATAAACCTTGAAGGCAACTATTGCATAGCAAATAATTAACTAAGTGATATATTACCAGATCATACTATAGCATCCTTTAACAAGGCGGCATTCTACATATTCAAGCAGTGAATTCCTATTTTCTGAGTTTTGCACAGATAAAAGTGAACATTAATAAAGGAACAGAAACCAGAGGCTCAAATATCTGAACCATGAAGAAGAGAATCATTTAAATTGTTTCAATCTTTTGTTTCTGGCACCATGCCGTCTAGTCATATAAAGCTGTAATTGAAACCATGCGGTGTGTGTAGTGGGTTCATTACTGGCTCCAACTGAGTCGTCTCATGTGCTAACCATGTACTGATTTTTTGCATCCTTAGCATCAAGAACTCTTCACCTATGTATTTGATAGCACGTATGGGGTTTTATTCCTTCTAGGAAATTAAAACTATCTAATATTTACGAGCCACAAATTGATTTCCGAGTCCAACTCCCCTGTGATACTGAATGGCATGTCTAAGCATCCGTAAAATAAATCAGCTGTAAAGATTTATCCATAGACTTAAAATATAACAATGGTTTAAATAATTGATTTGTAATACTTTGCTATATGATAAATACTCAGTTTACTGCAAATCCTTATTTGCTCAGTAATAGCTTTCCACTGCTAAAAAGAACACAGCCATTTTAGAATTAAGTATCTTGCCTAAAAATAATTAATATATGATTTTAATATTAAATATAATTTTAATTATGTTTGGAGTAATATGCCCTGAAATGAAACCCATATATTTTACAAAACATATAAAATTAAAGTCTGATAATGCTACTTCTGTTGAATTTAACACAATCATATCTATTTCATTAAACTTTACTCATTATCTTAGAAACGTTATAGAATTAAACTTTCATTCAGGAAATACAGGTGAAAAGTCTGTTAATATTCAAAATACTCCCTGTCCTCTAAAGTAAGGCACTGCTAAGTAAGCTGAAGCAACAGAAAAATACAAAGATACAGGTCTCTGCAGTGCGAAAAAGGTGTAAATTTTGACCTGAGAACAGTGACAGGTTTTCAGAACAAGCAGTACACTTTCAGACTCAAACTTTGCCTTTTTCAGAAGTGTAAATAAAAATATTTCACACAATTGATGCATTTACTACTATTGTTAAACATCAGGCATTTAAACTTACCTTACTCTCATAGGACAAATTCTGCTACCTATAGTGTAATTTTGTAATGTTTTCATAAACAAGAGGATTAAGTGAAAACTCATCAAAGGTCTGTCCTTATTCACTTCCTCAAACATTTTTAATCTCTAACATGAAATGCGCTTGTGTTATCATGAAAATAAACTAAATCCGTGGTGAATGTAAGAAGAAAAATCCAAAGAAAATCAAGCCCCCTCTTTTACTTTTAGAAAAGCATCATAAGATATTCTGAGAGGGCAGTGGGAAGATCTATAGAGAAAGAACAATTCATAGGTTGCTACTATTCAATTCTGAGCTCAAGATGTCACCTTTCACCTTTTGAACAGTGTTAGCCATTTCATCAGCCTATAAAATCATATATCTTCCATATTTCAAGCTCTGATAATCCACAACTGCCCTGGGAATTTATGAGGGGAATAAGTTAAGCACTTCAATTTAGGAAGCAAGATTATTAACATGAGGTATGTCAGCTTGTGTTTATTTGTGGGTGTGAACTTGGGCTGTGTTATTTGGGAAACCACTTTATTTAGATATCCATGGAAGTAAATGCAATTCTTAAATAAAAATGCATTGTTCTTTTGCATTATACAGGAGTTGATCATATTCACGTCTGTACATGTCTGACCAAGAAGCTTCTCTGATGAAGAAGCTGATCTAAGCACAGCTGGTTTGCTATTTACAGGCACAAGTATTCTTATAACAAGTAAAGACAGGAATAGTTTAACTAAGATGGTGGCTTTAAAAAAGGCACCCATTTTATTTACACTAAATAAAAGCTAAGCTATAGCATGCGATTAGTGTAACATTTAAATGATTCTGTGCAAACAGTCAGCAACTTGTAGATTTCCTCGGCGTGATCCGTTCCCTTCTGTAGCTTAGCAACATTAAGACTATAACAAACAAAAATTAATTGTGCCAATGCTAATTTCCATATGCGATGCTCATCCAAGTGCACTGGAACCATTTACATTTTCACCTGCAACATACCCTCCATCACATGCGTATAATAATAAAGTATTACAATGCAGCTCAGGGAGGCGTACTGTTGTTGTGTTGCATGTAAGTAGGAATTTCACCGTATCAGTAATGTTGACTGTCAATGGGAGCCAGTGCAGCTGAAGCAGATGTTTCATGTTGATAAGCAGAGACTGGAAAAGAAATTTCTAAGCCACATTTTCTTTTTCTTCATTTTCTCTACCATACTTGGCAACAACTGATCTAGTACTGTTGCCATGTGTAGCCACTCTGCTCAGTGTAGACTTCCTCATCTCGTCCATAAATCCAAATTAACATTAGTCATGCTAAATCACAAACCTCTTCCTTTCAAAGCTCGTTCTCATCCCTCCATTTGGGAACTCTCTCTTGCTATCACATAGGGGTATTTAACTTTGTTTTGGTTATCCTTTCTCAGGGACTTAAAAGGGGAAGACTCAGCCTATGTCAACACTATTTGTCAACACAGCTATAAAAACTCACATACAATGGGAATCTACAGTCAAAGCATGCATTATCTTATTGCTAAGACATCTGAATTAAAAAATGTAAATTTTAGTGCAATTCTATAAAATTGTAATTATACCCTGCGATACTCACAGTATTTTTTAAATCCACCACAACATGAGTAAACTGAAGACTAATGTTACAAGCCAGAACTAAGGTAATAGAAACCTGATTCTGAAACTAAACAAAACAGGTAGATTGGTACAAAAGCTATCCCAGATGTACAGAATAGTTTATATTGGATGACACCTTTAGATGTCATCTAGTCCAACCCCCCAGCAGATACAATAAGACTTGGCTGCTCAGGACCCTGCCCAGTCGAGTGCTCAGTATCCCCAAGGATGGAGACTCTATATCCTCTCTGGGCCCTTCTTCCAGCACTGGACCATGTTAAACAAAATTTATCCTATATCAATTGTAGTGTCTTGTGTTTCAGCCTGTGTCTGTTGTGCCTTGTCCCATAGCTGTTCACCTTGAAGAACAGGCTGGCCTCATCTTCTCCACACCCTTCCACTTGACAGCTGTGGACGGCAACGTATAGCAGAGAGGCATGGGAAGGGTATCCATGCCTGCCCTAGGTGTGCATGCCTGGTGTTTCGTCAACTGAGAGCAGGAGTGGACAGGAAAAGGTTAATCACTTATCCACCACCATCTCTGAAGCAATAGTGCAGCCTGTGCTAAACCATCACAGCCACATGCCTGCTTGTGGGGTTCTATAAAGCAGTAACTTTCCCCAATGCCCTTGTGGCATGGCTTTGGGTATCCCCACAGGTTACAGGTGTTCTGGATAGTGTAGTCTCAACATTTCCCTCCACTTTTCTCTCACCATTCTTTAGATGTGGGAATAAACTCCTTGCAGGTGACACCCAAAAAAAAACCTACCTAAAGAACAAATTATTTTTTTGTATGTCTGCAGTTTTCCTCTCCTTCCCCACATGGAAGGGCCACATTAGCTGTACATCCCAAAGTTCTGGAAGTCAACTGAGCTATACAGAGCTTTAGGAACACTGTATCAGCTTGAATTCCACAGGAAGTCAACCTTTTCCCTTACCAATTAGTTTATAAATTAGAAAACGGTTCATAGAGAACTGTGTTGGAATGCATTCTGGAAGATGTGAACATACCACTCAATCTCAATGCAACCTGAATTACAACAACAACAAAAGCCTGCACAGAAGTCTTAACAATAAGATAAATTATACCTTCCTCAGTGGTTAAAATACTTGAAGTAGAAAAAGTAATAAAAATCTATAAAACACACTCTGGAATTTATTGCCCTTTAAAAGCTCTATAATATTAGTTGCAATCACATCCCTACAAATTAAATATATATTAGGCTATAGAAATCAATGTAGTTAGAGAAAGTAAATCAAAGGCAGAATGGAGCTTACAGATTACAGAGAAAATAGCTTGCTAAAAATGCAAGGACTCCTAAAGACTGTGAGGCTTTTCAAGGTATTTCCTTATCATTAGGCTCCGAGTTTTGCAAAGTAATAAAATATTTAACATGTATTAAAATCGAGTTGCAGAGAACTGTTACTGTGTGAAATTTTATTTTAAGAAGTACAATTTATTTAATGAATTGAATTACCAGCATCCAAATGACAGAAGTTAGAGGACATCGGAGGAAGCTTTTAACAGTAACCTAAACACTAGAAATTATTATTTTTGTTTTCTACAAACTATTATCTTCCATAATCCGTGTTGCCAAAATCTTTCAGAGTAATGCAGGTAAAATACAGCTGTTGTTTTAAATTTCCAGAGGTCTTCATCACAGTCATTGTAACTGTGCAGCCTTTTCTGAGTCACTGATCACTGTAATATCTGCCCACCTTAAAATGGCAATGAGCAAAGACTTGTTAGTTCAGAACTACCTTAACGAGTTCCTGTCCTACCAGGTTTGCTGGGAAAGCCTGCGTGCAACAGCTCTTTCTCTTCCACCAAATCCAATCAGCCTGTCTGATCTCTAGCTCAGGGATGATGCCACCAGCGAGGCAAGTCAGGAGCTGTGATGCTTCAGGGGCTCCTGGGGAGGGAGGGCTCATCACGATGCATCGAGCCCTGATACTGAGTCAGCTGCAGAACCTGCTCCAGTTCAACCTCCTCCGCTGGCGAATGAGTGGGACCTGAGAGCATGAGCTCAGGGGAGGAGAAAAGGGGGACTGCTGGCTTTGTCTTGTTGGAGAGCTGGGAAAGAAGGGCTGCTCGTATATCCAAACTGCTTTGGAGACACGGTTTCAGGGAGATATTCCCTGTTCATGCTTTGCAGGGAAGAAGGAAGTTGCTCTGTAATAATGGTACTGGATAAGAGATCTGTCTGGAAAATAAAAAGGGAATTCACACAAATTGATCTATTCAGGCATCCCTTACACACGAGCAGTTAAAGTATGGGAAGAAACAAGTTAAAATTCTCTGAAGCACCTACATGACTCGGCAACCTTCATTTTGGAAACAGATCCATTTTAGTGGGAGTCTGAAGTCCCTGTCTGCATCTGATGGTATGTGAAAAGCTCACTTAAGTCTTGTGAAAATTTTACTTTGATGTAAACCACTGAATCTGACCCAGAAGGTGATCTTGATTTCGTATCTTCTGGTACAACATATTTTAAAACATACAGATGTAGCTTACTATGCAAGTAACAAAAAGAACGCAGCTGGGTCTCTTATTTCTGGGATTAAAAATGGTAGCATTACTAAGACACCCTACTAGCTGTTTATCTGTATATATTCTTTGTATTTTAAATGAAAAAATGCAAAACCAAAACAAACAGACCTCTAGCAATGAAAACCACCATGAACATGGTGCTGCCTGTCAGACCTGTGTCTGCAGGTAGAAATTGCTATGTTACAATAACTTCAAAATCATGCATAAAAAAGAAGTATCTTTCCATCTGGATGTTAATGAATCATTTAAATATCATTAAGAGTCTAAACTTGGTTATTCCTATACATACATAAAGCTTCTAATCTCCTTCCCTTTCTTTTTACCCATTCAACCTTTGTGGTATTTATGACTGGTCAAACATTTATGTTTGTTTGAATTAACTAATGGCTCAGGGTTTTGTGAAGGTCATCATCCTGGTTTACACACATGGCTGAATTACACATTTCCAGAGCTAAAAGCATCAGATATTAAAGTTTGAGCTAAACACCCTTTCTAGCAGAGACTGCAAATCACCATCTGCAGCCATGTCTTCCTTCAACCTTGACATTGCCCTAAATGTCAGACGCCACCACACAGCCATCGAACCCATGCGCCCGTCTGAAGGTCACTGCTGTCACACCGTCCAGTCCGAGCTCTGACATCCAGCACAGTTCTCTGGTGCAGCAAACCCCAGTCCCCACCAGCATCCTGCTGTGAGCTGGGCTATACCTGCAGCCCTGCAGCACCGTCACAATCGCTCTGGGCTCCCTCTCCTTCCATGGAATGAGGACCCTTGTGAAGGAAGGAGCCTGCAAAACATACTGATCTGACAGCTCCACTGTGGGGCATCTAGTTCTACTCACAGAAAACTGACAATATGAAAAAGACCCTGAGCAACCATTCAAACCCACAAATATTTCTCAACCTGCAGGTCAGACCTAACATCGGAAATGCCCCCTCACTGTCAAAAAAGAGTACATCAGTATTAACTATATAATACTCACTAACAGCAGCTTCTGTCTTTTCTCCTAGAGCAACTTTGCTATTGCTATTGCCTCCACAGCACACTGCCAAAAAGATGAGAGGAGAGAAAGAGAAGAGAAGAGAAAGAGGAGAGAGAAGCAAAAACTTAGCCAAACTTGGTTGGCTTAGATGCTTACAAGAGGAAGCAGCCAGCTCCCCGAACTACACTTGACTGCAACCCATCACAGAAGGAAAACACAACAGGCAAAGAAGCTGCAGCTGGTACTGGGAAAGATACATGAAGAAATGCTGCCAAATGCATTTCCAAAAGTATCACAAACCTGAACATCCCAGGAACACTGAGTGTCTGCAGTACAGCTGTATGGAAAGGAGAGAAGAAATGCCATTATATATGTTTATCTGCCTGCATGAAATAAAGGAAAGTGTAAATATTCATTCTCTCTTTCACAAAAACTAAACAAACAAAAATCCCACAACTTTTCAGCAACTACTGGGAGGCCAAAGGAAGAAGTAGCAACAGAGCCTGCCTGGGGAGGCTGGTTCTCTTTAGGGAATCTTGCAGGGTGCTGGGAGCTATGATAACCTTTTATTTCAGAGCTCTTCCAATGCATTATTTAGGTGTAACGTTCTTAAATGTCTAATGGAAATGCAGAGTTACATAAACATAGGCAAAACACAACAAAAAATGTGTATGTATAAATTGTGTGAAGTAATGATATTTGAATCACTGCTATTTTAATTATAACTAATACAAATTAAACAGATACAAGTTTCTCACAGCATGGGGACACTGATGTACTGTGGGCAGAAGCAGACGCATACTGCCATGTATCTGAAGATTTAAAAATTTTCCTGCATAATTGTCCTGCAAAATACAAGTTTAAAAAATTCTTTGTGATCCCAACCAGAAGGACTAACCTTTCCCATATTACTCAGATGCAAGAATAGTTTGTTAATAGAGAGTCACCCAGAATGACAGTACTTAAAGATGTAAGCCACTGCTGTTCATCACAGCACAGCAGTAAATCTGACCCTTTCAATCATGACTATTTAGCTCTTGGCTTCGTTAGCTGCTTCGTATAGCTTCTTAGCTGGTTCAGTGAGCTGATGCTGTACCACTGACCCATCTATCCATACAGGCAGCTACTGAGGCGATGGCAACACTGAGGCAGGTTCAACCATTTGTGTGAAAAAAGCACAAATTTTAAGTCGCATTGCTCTTCTTTCCCTCTTCTGAAAAGAACAATAAGGAGCCTGATGAGTTATTTTACCTGTACCAGAAGCTTTTACCACCCTGTAATGCTGGAAGTGTATCTGGGAGTCTGAGCAGCTGAAGAAAAAAATATGTTCACATTATGCGGAATTCTCAAGAAACAAATGACGATATTAATTTTGAGTCATTATTAACCTAACAGACCATCAAATGCAAATACTCTGAAGTATGATTCCATTAACATTTGAACAATTACAGCTTTTCTTAATAAACACATTCATGCCTTCTACAGTTCATTAAAAAAGAAAAAAAAAGGCAAAAAAGCACAGCTCTGTTCCATCTTAACAAACCCATTGTTTTTTAATACTGTATGATATAGCCAAAACAGTATTCCAAATGAGGATGCATTTGCACAAAGAAGCAAAGACTCACACTCTGTGCACCCAGGATCATTAACCAGCCTTCCTAAACCTGGTAGAATTTCAGCTCACTCCAGTTTATCATACTTCATATTAATATCAATCCCCCTCAATACTGAGATGCTGTATTCTTTCATTACTTATCAGCTGGCATTGTAGGCTTCACTGCTTCAGAAGGCATGATGGCAAACTTAGTTTTCACTCTGTTAACTGATACAACTTGCCTGAAGTTGGCAGGTATGCATCTGGGTGAATGTATGTACATACCTTCTCTTTTTAATCTTTGTTCCCAAAGAGTGACCAGAAATCTGCATTTGGAAATTCAATAAGTAATCTGAGGAATAAACTAAGATTTATCTGTACTTCTTAATGAGTTAGTTGCATGATGCTAGCAACTGAGGATATACAGCTGAGTGAGGGAGAGTAAAACCCAAGGATCAGAACCTCTGAAAAATTCCAGCTCTGTCACTCAGGAGTGTGGCAGATTAAGTGATGATAAACCAACTCCAGAACATTTCAGTTTATGGAAGTCAATTTAAAATCCTAAAATGTTATTATTTTTGAGCCTTGAGAAACTTTGCTTTGGTTTCAAAAGATTTGGCTTTGATACCAGTGAAAGGTAATATGGTAAATAAATGGAAAAATATGGAGCTATTTTCAGTGCAGCTGCTTCTAGAAGAGGAAATCTTAGCAGAATCCCTATCTCCAGTTAGAAGGCACCAGCCATGGGCTAAGAAGAGAACAGTATTTCACAAGCAAGAAAGGAAAGTCATTGCAAACATACTGGCTTTTCTCACAGCACTTATCCTGGACTTAACTTCTAAAAGGAACTCCATTACCCTGCTTTCTGTATGAGAAAACAAAGGGAGGGGGGTGGGGGTGGGAAGGAAAAAAGAAAAAAACTAGCAGGGTGTTGGAATGAAGCTGTAACACTCAATCGGTATTAAAAGTGAGTTGGGACCCAATCAATATCCAATAAATTCATTTTGGTGGCAAACTATTTAAGTTACAGGCTATTAAAGGATTTCTCTCTTCTACGAAATTGATGTCTCACTGCTGTAGAGAATGTCTGCAGTGCTTTATTTAAAAACTCAATTAACCCTTTGATGAATGAAACAGTAATCTGTTGTTTTGTTCTGACAGGCAAAGGTGTTACAGACTTGACTAACACACATAGTGTTAGTTAATACACCTATTACGTATATATTATAATATATATTACATAATACGTCTATTTTTAAATAAACTTTCCTTTTAATTTTCAGAATTAATGACTTTTTTTTCCCCCATTCTGCCTGACATTGAACCAATGGTGCTGATGAGGTGACAGTACCTTCCCCTATAGTGAATTAATAACCCACAGACCCTTGTAAGAGCAGCTGCAGAGACCTGCACTGCTCCATCAGCCTGCTTTGCGTAAGAAATCCCAGTGACACAGAGCACAACTTGATGGTCGAGCAAATCTGCAGGATTCACATTGCTTTCCTTATCCAGAAATCACAAAAACAAGTGCTGTTCTCCAAAATGCACTGATACAACTGTTGTTGGATCTACAGCAAAACACAGAATGCCGTGCAACCATTGAGCAGTACCATCTGCATAATTGTTACTAAAACCTCAGAAGCTTCACCAGATTTTTTATTCAGCAGAGGCACTTTATCCTGTACCACTGCGTTTTTCTTATGATAATTTAAAACTGGCAACATTATTCTTCATGACAGAAACAGTTCACGATACCATATGACTATCAACATTGCAATAAAATATCTGCACTTTGACAAGATAAAAAACAAAATTTAAAAGTTATTAAAATAACCTAAATCAGATTTTCTTGTGTTAAACTACACAGTACAAACTTCTTGATATACTCTATGTTGTTCTTTTAAAATGTTTGTTGGTTTCTTATCCTTCCTTTTCCCATGTCCTAAAAGTTACAACTCTTGCATGTTGGGTTGCATGTGTTTATGAACATCATTGTAAGAGTCAACTGAATCAGAGAGAGAAGAATGTTTGTCACATATAAAAAGCAGCACCAATAATTATTCAATGAATTTAGAAATCAACTCCAGCAGTGAAGTATATGAGATTCCTGCTGATATTGGTCATCTGAGAAATAATGATTTACTATTGTTCAGGGCATGCTTGCTTATGTGGATACAATTTTCCACTAAGAAATGAAAACAAAATAAGAAGCCCAAACATTTGCATGGTTCCTTCAAAGAGACTGAGAAATAAATTGAATACTAATAAGTATGTTTAGCACAGCTGATTTAGTGCATCTCCATGAAGTGTAAAACATGCAAAAAACCCAATGTAGTCAAGTTAACTTCACGTATTTTTTTTTATAAATGGGTTATATTTTGAGCAGTTTTCTTCTGCTCAAAATTAGAGGCATGCTCTGTAACATTCAGCTTTAGAGAACACTGTTAATGCTTGCTTGTGATTACTTAGTGTAGCATCCATGCACAACTGCATTCATTTCAATGTGGCTACTTTTGATTTACAGCAAGGTAATCAGACTCCACAGGTGACATTTTAAATCAACTCTAATGGCTTAATAGAGTAGGAGGAACAGGGGAGGGGAAGAAAGAAAATAAGTCAAACTTTCCAATCCAGCCTTTCGGTTTGCGCTTTCGACTATGTACATATTTGATGGCTGGATCTGAAGACGGGTATTAGCATATGCATGAGAAGCAGCCAGGTACAAGACTAATACAGAACATAAAAATACGCAGTCCTGAACCCCACAGACTCATCATAAACAGGATTGGGAGACTGGATTACTTAAAGGGGAAGTGGAACGCCCCTGCCCCCCCAACCCCCAAGTATTAAGTGATCTCTTTTTTGCAGAGTACTACAAGACCTCCTCTGTCATAGACTTAATTCCAGTTTGTCATCCATTATGTACCGTCCTAAATCATTAGTAGGCTCAGAAATATTTGCAACCAGCACCCTAAACCCCAAACACCACCACCCCTAAAACCCCATGTTAATAATAATTGAAGAAAGCCTTTAAGATGCTGACTGAACATTAAGCCGCTTAAAATTAAATGCATTCCCATTGTGAGAAAGTTTTGGAGTGCTATGAGATAAGGGTAAAGCATTGCCACTTAGTTCCTGCACCAGTTCTCGGGGGGCTACATCCATGAGGAAGATGTGCAATTCCTGCTGCTTTGTCTACATGTGAGCAATACTATCACCATATCTGGTTCTATTCAGTTGCCCCAAAACATATAACCGGTAACACTAAGTGTCCTGCTTTAACTACAAAATGCACATTTGAATCAAAAAAGTAAGCTTTCAAGACAAAAGAAAAGCAATGAGAAGCTGTATTGGTTTTACTCTGTAATGCTACTTCTATAATTTTATGTGGTTAACCTATGTGGTAATAAAATATTAACCTTAACTTTTTGTTTTCTTTGGAGCACATCTGCCTGTTCTTCTCTCTGTTTTAAAGAAAAAGAAACTCAAAAGCATTGTCTTTATAGGTTGGGTTAAAGGGATTTTTTTCAATAAACCAAAATCCTCTAAACCTTTGCCTGTAGATGTCATTGAACATCCACAACGTTGGTGGAGTTAACAATTCCAGAAATGTACAGTAATGCCAGATGCTGCAGCCAGTTGTTGTTGACTATTTAAAAAAAAAAATAAAGTAAATTTGAACACATCCTGGCAGTATGATGCTCTTTTACAACTCTTCTGTTTTTTACAGAGTTCCAGCTGGGAAATTATAACTGGAAGACATCTGTCCTTATATCTTATATTCCAAAAATCTGTAAAGGACAAGCTTTTTACCAGAGTGGTGAGAGCTTTTTGTTGAAAATGTAATTTCTCAGATAATCAATTATCTATCCAATTAGATAGCTTTTTGAATAAATCCATCTTTTCAGAAAAGGGAATGACAACTCCTCAGCCTCCCACTAATATCCTACAAATATCCTAATCAGCTTCCTACAGTCATACATGCTCTGTGAAGCAAAAGCCTGATTGGGTCTCCTTGTAATTGTGAGCCTAACTTCATCTAATAGCTCTTGCTAAGTAATAAGCTTACCAGATATCACACGAAAATTATGGCAGCGAGTTGAATGCATACTTTGTACTGCTCCTGAATGAATATTAATGCCTGTTTAACTTTACTTAGCACTTGATCCTGATTCCATTCAGCTCACAGAAGAAAAACAGTCCTTGATATTAATACTGCAGAATCAAGTCGGTAGGCACGTAACCCACTCAATTTCTGCAGAATACTCAGTTAAGAGTATTTAACTCTCGTTAAATAGATGCCCATGAACTCCTAAAATTGGGTTTAAATATTTGAAATTCAAGAGCCAAATATTACAGGGTGAAAGATCACTTCTTTCTGATCCAGCTGTCATACAACTGTTGACAGGCTTGAGCCAAGGAAATCAGATCCTTCTCCTTACTGAGGTGTCTAGGACCTGCCTCTGCAGTGACCATGCTAACAGCAGCAGACAGTCTGTACAATGCCAGGGAACACACGGCAGGATGAATGAGTGAAACAGTGACCTCTAAATGACCTCCAGCTATTCCTTCCAACCTAAAATGTTCTATGGTTCCCTAACACAGGCTTAAGCCCAGCACACAAATTGTCTCTTTAAATTATAAATAAATGAAAATATCTAGATAGCTCCCAGTATGAGCCCACAGAAGAGAACTAGCTGCCCCAGAGAACCTTACAAAGCTAGACTAGAACTGTGCATTCTGAAATATGATTTGTTTTACTTATGCAGTCTCCCGTGAAACACAATCCTCTGTGAAGTCCCCAGTGCACAATATTTTTACACTTCCAATAGAGATGCGGACAATCAGGAATGGACCTAATTTTGCTCACAGTTGTATCACAGGTTACCTACTGTTTTCCTTCCTTAGTTAAAACTGCATACACACGTAAGAGAAACTGAGAAGTTAAAAGGCTTTTGCTGATCATTTTATCTTTAAAGAAAAGTAGCTTTTCTTCTGACTCTGCTCAGAATCTTCCAGGCATTCTTACTAACTCACGATCTTGCTAAACATCACAGTCAGATGTTAGATACTTGTACTCCATCAGTAATTTCACTTTCAGCAGTCAAACAGCAAAGTCAACCGATTGCTACTTTTGTTCCACTTCTCAAAATAGATGAAAACAATATTGCAGTGGTATGCACAAATAAAGCAGCATTTGCATTTTAACTGGAACTGGTAAGGTCAACACGATCTGTGCTTATGCAGCCAAGTCTAGTAACAGGGGGTATGAAATGACATTGGGTGAGTATTCCGAGAGTTAATGAATACCAAGGGGGACACAAATAAATTTATGTTGGTATTTTGATGGAGAATTTGAAAGAGATTAGGTTCATAGCATGCTCCTGAGGGAACCATGAGTAAGATAAGAAGTATGAGCTATGAGACTTCATTTCTGAGAATTACTTAGAAAATAAATAAATAAGCAGCCACAGAAGTTTTGATGACTAGTGTATGGAGACTTATACCTGGCTGGCAACCCTTGGGGATGAGATAAAAAAGAGAGTCCAAGAAATAATGGATTTCCAAGCAGAAATAAGATATATTGAAAACAGGTGAATAGAAAATACAAAGGGGGAAGGTGAAATGAAAACAAGATGATTTCAGTGAGCTACAGAAAAACAGCAAATTGTAAATAACACATGTAAACCATCATGAAGATAGATTCATTGAAGTCCTTGGTATCTAAATGTCATTGTTCTATTTTTAGGTGCCTGGTATTTAACACAAAATATGACCTGTACTAATTGATATTTAACTACTGTATTCAATTTGTAAACATGATATAAAGGAAAAGACAAGATGAATGCTTTATAGACATTAAGAAGATGGTGTCGGCAAGGACAGTGATGAAAATTGGAAGGGTTTAGTTGGCATCCTCTGAGATAGCATACTGTACACATCAGTCCCTCACTGTCTGCTTCACTAATTTGCATGAGCATTATAATTGACAGCTTGTTAACAGGTTATTAGGGACTCTGAAGCCCTGTTACAAACACCACACACAAAACAATACAGTGGACAGAGACCCTAGTCATAAATTCTGTTTTAACAATCCGAAGTGAAACCTGCAGGTTAAAAACCACATCTTGACTGCATAAGAAATGATTATGATTGGGGAGGGGATATAGAATCTGCAGATACAGGAGTGAGAATATAGGAACAGCCACACCAGGTGAGACAAATGGCCCATCCAGCCTAGTTTCTTGCCTCCAACAGCAGGAAGCACAGTGATAGCTCCTGCACACTCTCTCAGCCTCAAGCAATCTGCAGCTCTGGGATTGCCTAGCCAGGAGTGGTGTTTCATGTTTAATAGCCACTGACAGATTTTCTTCTGCTACGAATCTCTCTAAATGTATTTTCAACCTCTGTAAAGTTTGAGCACAATTAAATGGTTTAAAATATTGCCAGTCTTTGTGTAGATATTATTCTAATGTTCATTTTTGGGGGGTAAAATAAACAAACAAACAAAGATGTAAACTGCAACTCATATTTTTCTGAATTTCTAAATATAATGTAGTTACAACATGGTGTTACCACAGTCTACGACGGAAAATATCTATTAGTGTGAATTGCAACATATCACATGAAAGACAATAACAGCATCATAACACATAGAGAAAGCTATTTGTATTTTCTGGTGAGGGAGTACAGAGCTCCTGAATGTTTTCCTTACTTATCTTAGGATGAAAGCCTTATTATAAGCTCATTTCAGTTGAACAAATCTCTCTTGGCTCCCTGCTGAGCAAGGCATTTAAACTTTAAAGCTAAAGGCATTCATTTTCCTTTGCTGACAGTGAAAACCTTACTGCACAAGCTCCACGATGCACATGGAAGCTTTTAGATCGCTCAGTGGCAGAATGCATTAAGGCATTTAGCTGCTTACTGCGTTTCTCTGCAGTGAATGGACATCAAAGGCATTCATTTCCACGGGTAGCAAGAGTGGTCTCTTCAGTGCAGCTATCGTTATCCTGCTCGGGTTTAAGTGCTCTTTAGATTCCAAATACAGAATGCAGTGACAAAATATTCTGGGCAATATTTTTCAGATCATTCTGATTTGCTGATATTTCTGAGGAATATTTAGCATGGTGGTCCAGGCACTAGAGAGGTGAGCCCCTTCTGTGGGACAAGGCACATAATATCCATCGATACAGAAAAGACGCATGTTACAGAACCCGAGCTTCCTATCTTTCACTGTCCTTCTTCCTAACAGCTTCTACTAACAAAGCTTTTTTTGTTTTCCTTTTAAACAAAATAATCTTTTGCTTGTTCTAACTGGTGATCTCTGTCTGTGAAAAGTTACTGTCAAACACAAATATTCCAAAGCCTGACTACACACTACAAAATGGACCAAGCACTTTTGTATGCACACTTATAAGCAAGATCATATATGCTTATCTTCTTATGTAACTTAGAGATCAGAGCCAAAGTTTAATCACTCCAGTTCACCCAAGTGTAACATGACCCCAAATCAAACACCCAAGTCATAAAAACTCTCCCACATACCAGCAAGGCAAATAAAAAATAAAATATTTTAATCTCATATATCTCTTCAATTTTACTTAGCTTAAATGTTGGATCTAGTCCTACACTCATTGAGTAGTTGCTGAAATCAGCAGAAGCTTGCTTTATTTCACGAGGGCAGCTTTTGATATCTATTCTCAAGAAGGAACTTCTTCTACTATAATACCCAAATAAAAGTCTTTTTAAATACTGATGCTGTAAATATGGCAAAAAGAACAGCTCAAAACATTTGTTTTGTATGTTGACTCCTAGAATTTATGCGTGATGTATTTTTTTCTTGTGTGGTTGGTTAGGCTTTTTTTAAACATATTCACAGTTTACTGTTGCAAATAAGCATGAGAGTAACTTAATACTAATTGCTATCAGTACATAGATGAGGAAGATTAGGAAATTACCGTGTGAGTGCCATGTTCATTACCTAGACTGCACGCAGGTAGCAATACTGAGTTCACAACGCTGCAGGAATAAAACATGAGAGCAAGCCAAATCTTCCTGAAGCAGACTGATTGACATCTGACGAGCTAAACAGATGCAATCATTATGGAAACACTAGGTTACCAGATTATATTTTTTAATATATCTATAACAAACACAAACCAAAACAAAACCACCAGCAACCACCATTATTACTATTAGGTCACAACTTTAAGACAGGTTCTGTACAGGTTAGTAAAAAAAACCAAAAAGCCCTGAGAATTCATTTTCTTACTTGACAAATACTTTATCTTAGTCTACAAAAATACATATGTATGCTACTAACATTAAAATGTATGAATATTTGAGCTATTTTACATTTAAGTAAAGGGACTATTTGTTTACACTAAAGAATTGTATAAATAGATTTCTTAATTAACACAAGTAATAACACCAGTATTTAGCACTTTACTAATATTAAGACTTCTACCAGTAAAATAATAGGACTGTTGCCAGCTCATATTACTGAAAACTGTGGTGGGGAATTATTTTTATTATTATATTATGCTACATATTTTGCTTAATGTATTACCTCTAAAAAATTAATATATGTGACTCAAACACAAGATTTTAAATGAGCCTAATAATTAACAGAAGACAGAAAATCTAAAGCAGAAGAAACAATCCGTTCTTCACTAAAACCAAACAACCAAGAGTGCATTTCAACTTGGTAAAAATGAATCAAACTAAACATTAAGACAAACTTTGAAATTACAACAATAGCGAATGAGAGAAACATACTAGAAGTGCTTAGGTCTTCCGCATGCATATAAACTGATAAGCCTATGCACTAGGTAATCTGCAGAGGTCTACTTCAGACTGCAGCTGTGAAAATGTTTCTCTAATGTTAAAATTAGAATGTGAATTTTTTTTTATAAAAATGAAAAATTGTATTGTTCTTACAGCTGCCTAACAACACACATAAAAACCAGTTCTGCTATCTGGGTGCTAGGTAGCAAAACAGAAGTCTGACGAATTCATCTCCAGTGCCTCTATACCAGGGAGAGACCCGACGGGGGATTAAAAATTATGTAGTGGTTACCTGTAACAGTAAGAATTCCTTTCACGGTTCATCGTATAACTAGTAAAAATACAAGAGTATTTCATGCTTTTGCTTTTCTTTACAAGAGTTTTACTTGACATAACCAATATTAAAAAAAATGACTTAACACCCCACTTTAGGAAGCTCAACAAGAATTTTAGTCTGATGTTCGGCAGAGATCATATATCCATAGTACTACTGACGTATCATTTATTAGGCTCACAAAAAGAATGAGTTAACTGTACAATCTGTTGTCTTTTGGAGTAGTCTGCTTGCTTTTATATACAGGCTCTGTGTGTTACTACTTTGAGAATGTATTTGTAGAATTGGCTTTAATGATTGAGAATATTACAGCGAGAGCCAACCCACAATACTGTAAATGTTAAAGATGTTAAATTTAAATTCTAAGCGTCCAGCAACTAAGCAGGGCAAGCTGAAAAGAGTGGGAATTACTACACCGTTGGCCACGAGTCAGTTTTTACATGCTGATTACCTACTGTAACCACCAGCAATTTTGACGGTGTTTGGCAATCTTTATTTTACTTACAATCTTTACTTACAAATATTTGCATAAAGGCAAAGTAAGACATTTAAAATAGCCTCAAATCAGTTGTAAGAGTAAAAACCAGCTGTATTTGCTGTCCTCCTGAAAGGCCCTGCTGCTGTACCAAAATTTGTGGTGCTCTCTAAGTACTGAAATTGTGATACAAGATTGCATTCACTTTTATCTCACCCTAAGTAACACTATTTTCTACAACTGTAAAGAAACTGCACTAGCATATACTATGCACTATCATATCATAATCCATTTAAAGGAACTGGCACAGCTACAATAAAAGTCATCCTTTTCTGTAGCTTGTTCTTTGCAAATCACCCAAATGCTAGCAGTTGAAGAGAGCCTTTGATTTCTTTTCATGTTGGCACTGTAAACCCCCTCTTGTTCGATGCACACATATCCCTCAACTTCTGTCAAAAGCAAGAACGAATTTCCTAACCAAAACTGAAAAGTCCTTGGCTTTTCAAATGACTATAAATTGCATGGCTAAGTGCATATGGCCACAGGGCTGTCACAGTTACTTTTCCTGACAATTCATCATAGCATACTAATTCTGTAATATCATTACTGTGTCTCTTCTCACTGTACTGATCCAGCCAGTTAATTTAATCAACTAATAATAGATTCAGAAATGGATGCAAAGGGCCCTAGCACTTCAAATTATATTACTAGAGATGCACAGCAGTGAAAGCAATGTATTCTGTACTTGCCATTAAATGTAACCCCAGTAAGTTATATTATTTGAGTAAGTTGGAGATTTTCCTTTAAAAGGAATAGAAAATATATTTGTAGAAGTTTAGAAAACGTCTTTTCCAACAAGATTAAAAAAGCAGTTTATATCACACTAAGCATAATTTACAATTACATGGCATTAATTTGAAGAAAAAAATTATAACCAACTATTTAATCAATTATCATAATTACTGCAGGTAAATTTCAAGGTAAAAAAACACTGTAGGAAAGAAATATATATCTGTAGTAAAGCTAAAGGTGTATGATTAACTGCAAAGTGAGCCATTCAAATGGACAATTAATTTTATTAAATTTTAATCTTCTCTGAAAATGTCAATGATGATTAAAAACATTATTCTCTAACACCTCAGTCCATTTTGCATGGCACGATGACTAATACTTAAACTTTGCCTGATAAAAAAAACCATAAGCCAAAACATAGAGAACACTGAAATGCCGACTGCATCCCACTTTTGCTTCTAAGCCACTGACAATCACAGTAGCACCCCATGAAACTTTTCAGTAAACAGCACAGGCTCTGATCTTGTATGTGCTCACTTCAGCTGTGAAATCTACACAATCCAACATCCTGCAAGATGCCACAGACCCAAAGAGGGGGTCACCATACTTCATAGAACAATTCTGAAGTACATAAACGTGTGTGTGTGTGGACCCATGTATCTAATATATCTGTGCACGTTCAAAGCAGCTGCATCCTTCATGACCAACAGATTTTTGCTTTTCTGTTCTCACGAGGTGAGGAGCAGAGTTCTTGCACATGATGCATGGAGGGCAGCACTACTGGCTCTTCACTGAGCTGGCAGGAACCAGGGACGGCACTCACCTGGAGCCACTGACTGAGCTGCTCCAAGTCCCATTTGCACCATCGGGGTGTTAAAAAGGACAAGGATGCCTCTGTGGGTATGGTTTACTGTGAGAAAATCATGTGCAACAGATGCAATTTCAATCCCTACGCAGAATTTCCAACTTAAAATTAAAGTTAGATGAATCGCCAAAGTCAATCCAATTAATCTTTAGGGAAGCTTAGACTAAAGTCAACGAATCTCCTCACTTGCTGAGGCATTTTGTGTATTCGGGCCTAAAACAAGACAAAAGTGTGTTTTCTGATGTAAACAGAGTTAATTTTGGCAAAACTCAGTGAGCAAGGGTGATAGAGATTTATAGACTTACTCTCTGGCAATGATTCAGGAAGGCAAATGTTTAACATTTTAAAAGCAATTAGAGGTCTCCAAAATGCAATTAATCTTCTGTACCTGCCAAAGCAGCCTCCCTGAAATGAGGGGACCTGAATTCAGACTTACATTAAGGCTAGACTAAATACACATTTCTTAAAGCACATTATGCCAAAATCACCGTGTACTCCCTCTTGAAGGTGTCCAACGTCACTTGTTACTAAGCGCGACTCAAATTATGCCTACCTAGTCTAAAAGCAAAGCATCTGCTTGAGTACCATAATCTAACAAAACAAATAATTTTCCTTTCGTCAATATACAACAGCTTTGTTCATTACTGGGAAACGTTATGTGGTGAAGTATTGAGTGCTATGCATTTTATTCTTAAATCAATGTACTGTCTTGCAGTTATGCCACCTAATGTGTTTTTAAGCCATGCACTACAGAAATCAATGTGGTTCTTATTTGATATTCAGTGTTACGTTCAGCCTCATAAATTTAGAATTGCACTCTGTTATTTTGACGGTTATGTATTAACCATGTCCTGTAAGTTTTATGATTTTATATTCAGACATGCAGTAAATCATGCCAGTTATACCCAAACGGAATATGGTGGCTTTATTTTTACTGTCCATTCTGGAAGAGAAAGACAAGGATGATTCATTTGATCTATCGGGGAAGAAAAATACAGTATATCAGATAAATTTCAGGAGGTGTATCAGTAACAAAATTAGGCTCCATAAAATTTAACTGAGTCTTTTCTGAGACAAACTGATTTGCAGCAGATAAATGTGTTTGATATACTTCGTCTTACCAATATTTTACACTGGAACAGGCACACACCACTTGATCATTCTCTGTAACACATTTAGCAGGTGCTATGCTATTGTCTAGAAATCAAATGCTACGCTGCAAATATTTTTCTAAAAAATTGATATTGGTATATAGAATACAAACCAAGCCCTTGCCCAGCACCTGCACATGTTTTAATAATGGAAAAACTTTCCTTCATTGTTTTTTTGAAGTATCTAACTAAACTCTCTCTTATACAGAAGCCAGAAAAGCAGTGCTCTGCAAGGTGAGCTTTTATTTGTAAGAGGAAATTTTATTTTTCTTCTAATTTGCAATTTAATTGCTTGCCATGAAACAAACCACAGGTTCCTAGACCACATGGTAATATAAAGATTTTTTGCTAGCTTCATTAAATATGCCTTCTCATCAGCATTTTATACCATATTTTTCATACAATGGTAATGTCACTGATTATTCAATATATTTCAAAACTATTGTCAACTATAGTTATATTGAGAATTGCTTTTCCCTTCATCACTGTTTTTCTTCACAGTTGCTCCTATGGGGTTGTGGTTTGGATTTATTTTGGAAGCAGTGTTGATCACACAGGGATGTTTTAGTTACTGCTGAGCAGTGCTTGCACAGAGCCAAGATCTTTTCTGCTCCTGACCCCGTAAGCAAGGAGGCTGATGGGGCACAAGGAAGGTACACAGCTGGGACAGCTGACTCCAACTGACCCAAGGAATATCCCACGCCATAGGACATCATGCTCAGTATATAATGCTGGGGAATGAAGGAGGAAGGGAGCATGTTGGGTGTGATCGTGTTTGTCTTCCCAAAGATGGAGCCCTGTTGTCCTGGGGATGGCTGAGCACCTGCTTGACCATGGGAAGTGGTGAGTGAATTCCTCGTTTTGCTCTGCTTGTGATTGTGGGTTTTGCTTTCCCTGTTGAACTTAACCCACAAATTCCTCACTTTGCCAGTCTTGACTTTCCTCATTCCACCTCGGGGCAGTGAGCAAGCAGCTCATTCCCCAAACAGGTACAACCCCAAACTGATCAGCACCACCAGACTTTCCCAGTCTGGCGTATTTCCAGATGAGATGACACGCCTGCAGCCAGACAGTGTAATGCCCTTAGTGACAGAGGACGCTACGGTTACACCAGACTTCCCCTATTTCTTTCTACGCCTTCCACTATCTCAGGTGAAATGCTGAAACTAAAATCCTCTTTCTTTTTCCAAAAGCTGTTGAAGACTGAAAGGCCATTTAAAATCATGGTGTGCAGCCCTGTAATCTTTTATTTTTTTTAGGGTCACTATAGCTTTAAAAGTAAATGAATAAGAATCACAGGAAGGCTGTCTTTCTCCTGATAGAAATTAAATCACAGAAAATAATCTGACCATATCCACAGTGTAATCCAGCAGAAAAACAAGAAAACTTTTCTTTAAAATGAGTAAAGTATACACTAGGTATTTGCAGGGATTCTTATCTAATCATAACTCAACATCTCATTGATATAGCAGAATAAAAAGGATCTAATTTATGTCATGCCAATGGGCTGGAGTGTTTCCCAGCTCTGGGCAGAAGGTGCTTTACTCCTCTGCCCACACTTTACCTGTCAAAGTTTCTTGAGTTAAACCCTACATTTTCTGAATTACATGGTACATCTATATTGCAGAATATGCTGCAATTTACAGTTCAGAATTACCCCCATCCCTACAGTATTAAAACCAAAACATAAATGAACCATGAAATGTATTAAATGAGGCACTGCCAAGCAACTGCATTTGGTTTTGCATGACTTTGAATAGGAGAGGAAGCTTGGTTTCTCAGACCTCACTCTTTTTACAGACTTGGTTTTACTTTTTAACTTACTTTCATTAGTTGCTTTTGTTAATAAATACAGAATGACTGCACAGGTCTAATTTGGGTGACTTAAGAATGACAGATAAAGCCACTTTTACATGGTCTCATTAGAGGAAGATAATGCAGATATATTCCTCTTTGGCCCATGTAGTCTTTGCCTATACAACAGGAGAACTACTACACGCAAATCCTGGTCCCATGAATTCTTTCAGTACAGCTTCTATCAACTAGCCTGCAAATATCCTATGGTAGGAGATTCATTATCAAGGCTATTCAGAATTTATTTTGAAGCTAAAATTCAGTTTATGCTCTGCATTGTTGGAATATGTCATGGCACTTGATTTTTCAAGCTTCTATCATCTGGTGCTAGGAATTAAAAACAATTTCTCCTGGGGGCAGGATCTACCTATTCTAGCAGATACATCAGTGCAGAGAACTCTATAGTTTTGGAGGGCCGAAGATCATCAAATCATGGACTGGGCTGGGTTAGAAGGGACCTTAAAGCTCATCCAGTTCCAGCCTCCTGCCACGGTCAGGGACACCTTCCACTAGAGCAGCTTGCTCATAGCCCATCCAACCTGACCTTCTTTTCCTTTTGGAACAGTCATAGAATCATAGAATCATAGAATAGTTAGGGTTGGAAAGGACCTTGAGATCATCTAGTTCCAACCTCCCTGCCATCATCAAAGACTGACAAGTGCACTGTACACACAAAGAAACAAACCCAACAATTGTTGAGAAATACCAGATGACTGATAGGAAATATAATCATACTCAAATTAGCTATTGCACAGTGCTACTTGTATTCTTTTACAGTATTTTTTTCTAAAACACAACAACATGCTGGCAAGCAAAATTAGATGCTCTTATCTTCCAATTTTTGCTATAATCCTGAGTCCTGATTTTCTCTGCACAAGCTACATATAGATTTATATTTTGACAGTGGGAAGTGGGAAATATTTATAGTTAAAGAGAAGGAAAAAGGAGAGAGAGCTAAAAAGTATGTTACATAGTAATTATCTCTAAATGAGAAATGTTTTTATTCATCGTATCTGGTAAGCCGAAGCAGTTCACTGCCACAGTAATTTATGGAAAGGATTCCCGAGAACTGAAGAGACTTCTTGTTTGACTAAAGCCCACAGAACAGCATCATGAGAAATGGATAACTTTCCTTTGAAGAAAAACAACATTTTATTTTAACAGATAGGTCAATGTCCAGCTAAAAGTAATTTCACAGAGAGACAGAATGAGAGACAGGGCAAGGGGGAGGGAAGGAGAAAGAGACCATAATATGGAAATGTGACTATTAAAAACATTACCCTAGAGGGTCCATTTCTCCTAGATTCCTTCAGCAAAAAGGTTTCCAGGCAGGTTTCGCTAATGCACCAACAGCCCATGTTTTAACAACCCAAGGGGAGATACAAAGGCAGCAGACCCTTGAAGAAGAAAATCCGTGCAGCATGAAAAAAAACCCAAACCAAAACAAACAGCAGCAACAGAAAAACCCCTTTCCAAACCACAGACTGAATGACCTAGCCATTAGCAAAGCAAGAAACCAAACTCCCTAGAGAAGGGTAGGGCTAGAACAGATCAACACAGTGACTTTTCATGGAGCAAGGACACATAGGTCAGACTGCACAGAGAAGTCAAGAGAAATGACTCCTGTGCACTCCCAGCCTGGAGCACATCTGCCCAGCGGCTGGCAGCAAGGCCCAGCTTTTAAGGAATCATCAGGTGAAAACCTCGTTCCAGGCATTTTCTTACCATTTTCCTTAAGGAGGAAAGAGAAAAATCCCTCCGCTACCACTGGGATCTTCATACCACAGCGGTGCTTCAGTATGAGCACCAGAGTGTAAAGCAGCCCTGTCTTATGCCAGTATTCTTGCCAGCAGAAGGGAATGCTATTTCAATGCCTGGGCATTTGTCTATGATGTTCATTTATATATCCAAGGTCATTAAAACTTGCTTCTACTATACATACCAGTGCATTACATCCATCTTTTTAATCTCTGCTTCTCACTGGGAGAGCTCTGTGCTTTAAAATCTGCAATGTATTTTTTCTAAAATGTTCTTCTTGCCTACCATGGGAAAAGATTTTCCAGCAGCCATTAGCTACAGCCATTTTTACATCTCATTTTAACAAGCTGTAAAAGCAGAACAATATGCCAATTACATGAAATAAATAAAATAAGTGGGTACAAGATGGTTAAGAAAACCTCTTGCACTGCATATATTTGTTAGAGAGTGTATTAGAGTTGCACTAATGCATTCATAATCCTGCAGAACAGTCTGGCACATCTGCATCTTCAGTACAACAGAACGGCAAAGATGATACAATCCTCAGAGACATTCTATTTGAAATAATTTTAGATCTGTTTTATGTATACCAAGGAAGCTGCCAGTCAATCTGATCTTCAAACACGCTGAACTCCATTGAGGCAACTCAGGTAAACTGCAGACTGTTCACCAAAATCCATTTATTTTAGCAACATGAAAACTAGTTGCCGTATTTGGCTAATAATACATTGCACATTTGGAACTTTGTTAAATACCTTAATTGAGTAGCAGAGAATAAGTCAGTTAATTTACACACAAGGACACAGAGGTGAATTTTATGTCTACATCTCAGAACAAAATAAGTAAATTCACTGAGCATATGGCTGATTAAATTTAATAGTTCCTTTCCAAGATGATTCTGATTGCCATGTTTTGAAAGATAGGATTTAAAAAAAAATCTTTTGGATATTTGCCGTTAAACAGATACGCCATCTGTCTCTCCAAAAGAAAAGAAACTCAAGACTTTGATTACTATTTTCCTAACCAAGATTTAGGGTAATCTATTTCTAGTACACTGATTAACTAGATCTGACATCACATCTTGGACCTGTTTATTATTCTTTCTCAAAGAACTACTCACATACATGCACAAATGTACTATGACAAGAGAACCATAAGGAAGCACCATCACCTCTTGCATCACGTTCAAGCACTGTTGGTGACACCATGTTATTCAAATAGGCATCTTGTATTTTCACTCAAGTTTTAAGGAGACAGATGTCCATAGTGTAACACTCCAAGCTGGACTTGGAATTTTTGTCATAAAACGCTCACATTAAAAAAAGAAAATAAAAAAGGAAACCACTCACAAATTTCATTGTAAAAATATACCTAAGATGCTGGACTGTGCAGATCACACAAATTCTATATGTCAAGGGAAAAAGTGTGAGCCTGACAGTATGCCAGATTCTTGCAATTTGCATATTTTATACTTCAAATCCTCAGAAGTCCAACTCAGTTTTCCTGCCTAGTTATTTTCTAGGGAAATCTTTTTCACTAGTAGCCTTTGAGCCAACAAAGGCAGTACCTCACCTGTGTTTGAACCAAAATGATCCTTCCATTCCCACTGATAAATGTATAGTTTATGCATCTACTTCTCAAATCACCAAGTATCTCTTTCAGATCCAGTATGAAGCGGGAGAGAAGCCCAGGAACAGCGATCAATGGACTAATGGCCCCTAATCAGTCATAGGGGCCAATAAGATAACATGGCATCACTACCACAGATATACTGTACGGTCTGGTGCTGACTCAGAGGGTGAATATCACTGTTCATTTAAATCACATGAAGCTTCAGCTGGTACTCCAGGGCATATCATGTTCAGTACTTTACAACAAAGCTGAACAAAAATAAATCCTATACATAATCAAAGGCATAGCAGAAAACCACAAATGGCAACCCCCACAAATGGCAACCTGTAAAAAACAGGTTTCATCACCTAAGTCCAATGTATACTATGGAACTGATTTATTGTTACAACACTTTTCTGCTGTTTTAATACCTGTATTAACCAAAGTATTAATCAAAGAAGGTTTTGAGCCAGAACTTGACTCCTAACTGATGGCACTTAAGCAGTGCAAAGGTGAAGGGGCACTGCCCTCCGTGCCCTTGGGTACCATCACACGGTAGGACACTGAAAGGCATCCACAGGCAGAAGCAACAGCTCCTTCCTGGTGCCCTATGGACAGAGACCGGTTATATGAAGGCTTCAATAATATACCCCCCCCCCACCTGCAGCCCCTGTTTTAAAAGTTGCATTTTAAGCTATTATTCTTTTAATTTTCTTTTGTCCTGGGACAACACAGGTGAAGCAGAGGGTGCTGCACCCCTAAGGCAGGAACCTGCCTTCCGCCTAGGCAGAAGAGCTCTGGATAAAACCTGTGCAACCAGCAGCAGTGTATGAATGCTTTTAATATTGTAACACTGCAAGAAGCACAACCAGTATCAGCACAGAAGCATTTTATAGCACTGTTAAATTAAGTACATAAATAATATATAACCACACAGGGGCAAAAGGGGAGTTGGGATATAGCTAGACAAATGGGGCACGGGGAAACGTGTGAGAAGTAAAATCTGCAAGGTAAGAACAAGGGCTGTAGAACAAGCAAGAAAGATGTCCAGAGGAATATCGTCCTAAAAATAAGATGTACTATGCTAGGAGCAAATGAGATCCTTGCTTTTGTGGGAGAAGGACAAGAGGCATAAAAGCCTTGAGGAACAGCGAGGTACAATGGGGAAGATAAAGCTGTTCATTTTGGTCCCAGCTCCTCACTCCCATGACCTCTACAGCCAGCAGCCAGCCCTTGGCATAGCAAAGTGCTGTAGAGGTCAGCCTCCAGCTCAGCCCTGGTGCTGCATCTGCCCAGATGGCTCAGTGTGAGGCTGGTGAGCACCAGCTCTGCAAGTACCCACTGAATCATCATCAAGAACTGAATGCTTACTGTTAATGAATATCGACCTAGTAGAGTCTGTTTGGAGCTTTCAAACAGGACAGTGTTTCAAATACTCCCCTAACCAGTACATAAACCTACTGCAGCTGACATCCAGCTTGGACACAGATGGCTGCTCACACCAGGAGTTAAGCCTTTGCAAGTGGGAAGTGATGATGGTCACCACAGGCTAACAGGAGGCAGCTCAGCTCAAACCACTACAGACTGTAGAGGGTCTTCTCTTCTGACGCAGAGCAAGATAAAAAGAGACAAAGTGCAACACAACACTGAGAGAGCATCAGCCGAGGGGCTGTGCAATACCATCGCCCTATCAAAGGGCATCCTTAATCGGGACATGAAAAGCAAGAATGCCTGGAGGCTTACTGGTCATTGCTTTAGGTCTTAATCAAGCACATGGTGTGAAGGCAGATCACTTGCTGCCTGTTGTGGTCCATGTGAGACTATGCCTGTGTGACAGATAACAATCCTTACATAACACAATCAGCATGAGACAATTTTTCTTCCAAATATTTGATTTAGAGCATGAACCAGTACTCAAGCACGTGTTCAACCTGCAAGGTGATCATGATACTGCTAAACAAAGGCTGTTTGGCAAGGCTTTATATTAACTCTTTAATCATAGCAGCTGAAATTAATTTACTCAACAGAATGAAGCTTTCATCAAAATTCTTGTACAAAATGATCAGAATTCACTTAATGAACTTTATGTTTCAACAGCATAAGAAAAACTCTGCAAAAAATGCTACCTCTGTCATTTTAATTCCACAGACATCTAAAACTCTTTAGAAGATAAGCGGAGTATTTTGAAATCACTGGTATACAGAACTGATTTCATTAGGTTTACAACCATTTCCTGGGCTGATTAATACTTCTTTGTGCACACATAAATGGAGCATGGACTACATGTTAGTACACTCAGCACTGCCAGAACTGGGCATGTTTATTCTAGGTTCCATATGTGTGATCATCACATTTTTATTACATTGCTATAAATTCAAAAATTGTATGAATGCAACCCAGAACTTTCCTTCATTATTATTGATAAATCACAATAATGCAGTTACCCTCTGATTATTTTTGAAAATCCTTCTTAAACTATTATTTAACTAAAACTCAAATGGACTTCCAGTCCCAAACTTTGTTTCTAATTCTTGCAAAATTCCTTTGAATTTTGAGGTTTACTAAGCTTGACTACAACATATTGTGCATACATAAATATCATAATAGCTCACAGAGCTATGAAATTTACCTTGCTTTCCACAAATAATTAAAATAGATCTTGAAAAATTAGATAAAGTGCAATGAAGACTATAATTTAATGACAGTGTGCCTTTCTTTTGGGGGGACGGGTGGGTAAGGCTTATCTATAACCTCATCTGGATGGTTCCAACACAAACCCTCCTTTCCTGCTGCTAGCTTTTGTTTCAGCTGACCTGTTAGAACAGGTTTCACTAAATTTGTTGTATTATAATGCAAAAATTATTAAACAAATGATAAATCCATTCATAAATGAGTTTTAAGCATGAATGAGTCACATACATGCTCACATAAGAAATATGAAACATAAATTATCATAGTATTAGGTGTTTTGGTCCAGTCTTTGGATATATATGTCTCATTGCCATGGAAGTCTGTTTGCCTTTTATAAAATAGCAGAGTTTTTTCATAATTACGAAGTCTGCTGGTTAAAATTCCTGTCAGAAATATGCAACTTATGCCCATATTGATACATTAATGAATTACTTTCAGTTTTATTAATAACGCTTTTTTTTTCTTATTCCTTAAAGAAATCAGAAGAAGGTATGATGTTAATCACACTGCCTACTATACAGCTCATACTGCATAGAAGACTTGAGTGACACCAAAGGCTAATACTGGGCTTCTGAGCAGTCATTACATTACTCCTGATCCTTTTATGTTACACCATTCTAGCATCTCCATAAATATATTAAAATATCTCATAAAATAGGGTCCTTGTGATCATGAGCACCTCCCATACAAAGACAGGCTGAGAAGGTTGAGGCTGTTCAGCCTGGAGAAGAGAAGACTGCGTGGAGACCTCAGAGCAACTTCCAGTATCTGAAGGAGGCCTAGAATTATGCCAGAGAAGGACTTCACCAGGGATTGTAGCGACAGGACAAGGGGTAACAGGTTCAAACTTAAACAGGGGAAATTCGTGTTAGAGGTAAGGAAGTAGTTCTTTACTGTGAGAGTGGTGAGGCACTGGCACGGGATGCCCAGAGAAGTGGTCAATGCTCCATCCCTGGCAGTGTTCAAGGCCAGGTTGGACAGAACCTTTGGTGACATGGTCCAGTGTAAGGCATCCCTGCACATGGGCAGGGGGTTGGAACTGAATGATCTTGAGGTCCTTTCCAACCCAAACCATTCCATGATTCAATATCAATAGTTTTTCTCATCACACTCACCCTGACACAGGACAGGTTCCAACAAGTGCAAATGCTACAGTGCTTACCAGTTGGTTATAATAAACTTCTGAAAGTATGTCTTCAGGTCTGTGTCTACACCGATTTCAAAGTCACTGCCTACTTCTCTCTCCTTGTGCAAGTTTGTACATCTTTATAATACCTCATGATTAATTTATCACATAGTAAAGATTTTAAAAAATCATTATCCTTTTGATCTAAAAATCCTTATATTTCATCTTTAATATGTTCTTTTGAGAGAATCTTTCTGGAGAAGTTGCCACGTATGTTCTACTCCTCTGAGACATAACAGCAGAGCTCAAGTAAGACTTGGAGCTTCAAATCACACTTAAAATTGTTTGAAAACTTTTTGGTTTTTCTTTCATGCCAAGGAAAATGAAACTACTATTGCAGTACCTATGGCACAAGAAGACTATCAGAAATGAAATACATAAAAACAATATTTGAAAGAGTGTAAAAATTTATCACTACAGAAGTGATTTGAGGAATTTCTAACATGCAGTTATTTTGTGAACTAGACTCAAATAAGGAAGGACAAAAGTAGAGAAAGGAAAAATATTGATTTGTTCAGATCGTTTTTCTAAGACAATCATTATTTCTGCAAGATGATCTGCTCCTCCATTTTTTAAGCCATGCAAAGAATTTGTCATACATAAGAAAAAAAATAACCCTCACTTTGCACAGTCATACTGTTATATTCTGCTTTATAAAGAGTGCTTTTAAGCCATCACGTGTCAAACAGAACTAGAAGATTATCTGGAACCACATTAAAGTCTTAAGCTCAACGCACTATGTTATATTAGAAAAAAAAAATGCAGAAAAGGAGAATAAATGGTCTTTCAGACAAAGAATAGCAAACACCATATTTTTAGCAAAACAGGAATGATGGAAAAAATATGGTGAAAAATGCCAGTAAAAAAATAAAATACCTAAAAAAAAAAGTTAAAATGAATTGTCAGAGGATTGACCCAAGCCATAGAAAGCTAACAACTACCTGGCTTACCTCCCTTTACACTTTACCTCCCTTTACACTTCACCATGTACAATTATTTCTCTTAATGATGCTGACTGTCAGGTCCTCAGAGGCATGCTCAGATCCTCCCCCTCACAGCCCCAGCCTCCAAGTTAAAGTGCTGCAGTGCTGATTGCTCCCAGAATGTTTTCTCAGGATCTTTAGCAAAACAGCTGGACTGAGGATAAGATAGAAAACACTGATTATTAATGTCAGGCTGATGTGCCTATAGGTCTGTCTTCTAACATTTATCACAGGTCTCGTATTTATCTTTTTCTCTTAAAACAAAAAAAAAAAAGTGCCACACAAAATTTCTTAGTTGTAATCACACCAAGCTGCCTTCATCTGTCCTGATATCTATGGAAGTAAAATGTAATGAATTAATTCAAACCACCCAAAAATCTGAAAACAGAGGAGAAATTCTGCTTTTAAATTAATATGCTTTAAATTATAATGCTTTTAATTATAATGTTTTTAAATTAATTGTTAATTTGAAAAGATCAGCTGGCATTCTGTCATGTAAAAGAGATGACAGAGTGCTCCATTATGTACAGAATGCCCTTACCGCTCGGTAAGGCCATTAAGTCCACAAATAGAGAGTCCACAGGGAAGAGGACAAGTCCTGACTGAGACAGAGAGAGGACAGGCTTGGAGTGTGATCCAGTCCCAAAATTTAGAATGAAACTCAATATGGGTAACCATATTGTGGGACTCAATATGGGTACCACATCAGGGACTGCAGTGATAGGACAAGTGGCAATGGGTTCAAACAGAGGAGATTTAGGTTAGATATAAGGAAGAATTTTTTCCCTGTGAGGGTGCTGAGGCGCTGGCACAGAGAAGCTGTGGCTGCCCCATCCCTGGCAGTGTTCAAGGCCAGGATGGAGAGGGCATGGAGCAACCTGCTCTAGTGGAATGTGACCCTGCCTGTGGCAGGGGGTTGGAAATGAATGGGCTTAAGGCCCTTTCCAACCCAAACCATTCCATGATTTTATGATTCTATCTTCAGATACTGTTAGGGAAGTCAAATTATAGCTCAAGAAATAAAGTATCTCAAAGAATAAAAACTGGCTAAGGATCACAATAAAAGTAATCTTGACATATGCAGTAATTATCCAGAAATCAAAGCTGGCAAATTGATCTAGAATTAATGTAGACTCAAGGAGCCTTTGAGCAGCTACCCAGGGATATATTGACACAACTGGGCAGATAAGGTTTATTATTTCACTATTTAATACTGAAAATATAGAGAACTCTGCAAAATAAAGAAAAAACTTGAACTATTTACACATATAATTCACTATAGAAATAACTATGAAAAGCATAAAATAACAAAAAAAATTTGTATTTGTATCCAATATTTGTATCTCCTTCACAAACATATAACTCAAATATGAGTATCCAATTTCTACTGATCTTGTGGCATCCACTAACACATTAACTCTTCCAGGCCAACAGCTTTGAAGGTTGATATAGTGAAAGAGGTTATTAAAGTGAACATCAGCATTTACATAGAGATGTAAACCATCAAAACTCTGTATTGTTGTATTTGAACAGCATACACACATGGTTAGTGAAACCATTTCTGATGGCAGTTTATTACTTCCCTGCAGAGGTGTGTTGTTTCACTGGATGTCATAAACCAAAACATCTGATGAGTTCTCTGCAGCCTCCTTGGACATTTTGTTCCTTCACACCTCATGCCCCACAGCTTGCTCTCACCCACTTGTCTCTTTGCACTGCAGGTCACAGTCTTGGTCTTTCCCTCATCTTTCCCATCCCACCTCTTCTCTCTGCATTGTACAAAACTGTTCAGAAACAACTTTTCAGCACAAGTGTTAGTGATGCTGTGTTATACATAGCAAAAAGAAGTTTAAAAAGAAAAAAAAACAACCTAGAGAGCTACAAAAGACAAACTTGGCTCTGTTAAGCAATTATATCCATTCCTTTGTTTTGTTCTTATTCACACCATGTAATATAGCCTAAAGCTATAGCATTATGCAGGAGATGCATAAATAGCACAAGACTCCTAAAAATAACTCCTCTTGTCTGAAAGAAAACTGGAAAGTGGAGTAACTTCAGTGTAATTCATCTTATTTCAAGTTTACTAAATGGAAGTATCCTATGGAAAACTCATAAACACTTTTCTTATCTCATACCACTCATTTTTTGAAAATAAAAACATTTTTTCCCCCCAGGAATCACAATTATTCATTCTTACATCTCAGCATCTGAGGAAACAGAAGCTATATTTTCACTCATGAGCGCTAATTTGATGTTGAGAAAAGTCCCTTAACCATTTGTGTGAAAAAATCCAACTGCTACCTTTCAATATTTCTGAATGACAGTCATGGCTCTAAGCAAACAAATGATGCTCACATATTGTGCCTTGCCTACAGGCATGTTGCTATAATTGAATGATATTATGCCTTCTTACAAGATGGTATCTCAGTTTCAATAGGGCAAACATGGCAAGGAAGTATCAGTTTCCATAGGCGTCTTGGACTTTCTGGCAAATAGAATTTCATCAGCTGAAGAGTCCTCCTCTCTATCAGCACTGCGCTTCTGGAAAGCCTTAGAACGACTTGAACAGTCAGAAACTTCCGAGATATTTATAACAACTTCAGAAATTACAAAAGGCATCTTTTCTACTGAATTGTTGCTCAGCTGTAAAACCTGTCCCAGAGAGAGGTTATCTGTAGGCCCTCAATAATGCTAGCATGGTTCTTAATAATTGAAAAGTAAAAAACCTACCAAAACTTCCTCTTCCATCTCAGCCTATAGGAAAAGAAGCTTGATAAGTTCATATTTTTATTTCAGTTATCCGCTGTGTTGTGTATTTTGGTGCACAGAGAACATACCAAAGGACGGAAGGGATAAAGGTGAGTTCATATTGCATCTGAATACAGCCTGATATATTCTGTGAATGAGCTGTACTTGTGATATATTCCATGAATCAACTAAGTTTCTTATAGTCCAGCTTGTACAAATCTCTGCCTCAGACCTTCTACCTGACTACAAACAGATAACCACCATGCAACCACAGACTAAGGTAAAGAGAGGTCCCTTAGGAAAGGGATCTTGAGGAGCTAGCACAGGATATGTCAGCAGCTTATGGTGTGGTAACTATACCTCTTCCTGTGACTTCATTCACAAACAAAGCTGCTTCTTCTGACATCAGCATTGTTCTGCCGCATAGCACCTAGATGCTTGAGGTGATTTTCTTGGTAAGGAATGAGCCACAAAGAGTTCATATACAACCACAGAGTAAATGGGAGTAGTTAAATGTATTTACATAACAAACAAGTGAATAACCAGGAAGCAGCCTTTTTCTAGGACTTGGTTGTTCCAACTACTGCTTGATTTCCTGAAAACAGCAGCACTTGAACCTACCACAGCTCTGCTGCCAGTTGTGCAAATTATTCTCAACAAGGGCACTTTTCCTCGCCATTGCTTTACAGCTACAGAAAGAAGTACTGTAAGAAGTACTGGTTAGAAGCAGTACCTCTTCCAAAATTCAGTGGTTCTTAGCACAAGAATGTGGAAGATCACAGCAATGGCACCCTCTGGTGACAAACAGTAACACATTATAATGAGATAAATTATTCAGCCTGGAAAAAACACTAAGCTTCTGCTCCATGTAAACCTATCACATGGAAAGCATTTCTCCAGCAAGTTGCAAAATGTAAGCAGTTGTTTTTAAGAACAATGATAACTAGCCTTCAATAGCAGGCAACTGTACTGAAAAGGCAAGTTCTTCAAAATACTTCCATCTCCTGAGTGTCATCGTAACTTCCCTTCATGAGTTCTAGTCTAATCTGTTGTTCTTTAACCATCAGATAGACAAACTACAGATTACATAAATGGTCCTCTTTTAATCATAGCCAATATTTCATGTTCACGTGAAGTTACAGATTTCAGCATGGTTTCTGTAGTGCTACCAACAGCTTTGAGATGTTGAAGAACATCGACAAGTGGTCTGTAAGCTAAAGATTTAATAGGCAAGTGTTCTGGAAGTGAACAAAGAGGTGCTCATAAGAAATCTTTCACTAGGTTTGAGAGGCAGAACTTTTTTCTGAAGCATTGCCAATCTTCCCCATAGCTTCTTAAAGCAAAAATGGTCAGCAATTTCAAATGCTACAGAAATGTCAAACTAATATATAAAAGTATTACCCTTATCAATGTCAAGGAAAGACACTGTCATAGAATGTGCAAAAGCTTAAATTAAGCAGAAGGTTGTCTTTATTCCATGTGAAATATAATGAAATTAAAGGTAAAGAAAACAGTTATTTCCAGATTGCTGCTGTAGTATCAGACAGAAGTCCAATTCTGCCAGGAGCTTCTGTAAAAAGCTGAGTCATAAAAAAACTTCATGGGTAAAACCATAAAACTTGGGCTCATGAATTAGATTAACTCTCCTCTGACCTAAGGAACGGAACTTATGGCAAATCTTTATAATTTACTACTTAAGAGCTACGAAAAAGTTTTTTAATAAAAGGAAGAAAAGTAATAATAATCTCTCTTGAAACTCAGTACTTACAGGACTAGCTAGTTTTCAGCAATTTCTGGTTATTCTAATGTATATGCATTAAAACTTTGTCACTAAAAGAGCTAAGGTGTCATTTCCTATCCATTTCCTAACTGAAGATGAATTCTATTCTCCCTGAATAGAATGTTACATTTCAACATGATGTTAACAATCAATTCAAATACATTGACTTCAATAAGCTTCCAGACTACTTGAAAAGAACAGCGTGCAAAGTATAAACACAAAACATATTGAATGAAATATTTAGAAACTGTAATAATACTTAAACAGCCATCTATGTGTGTAGTCTGACATATATGGCAAATAGGCATTCACTGTACTATCAAACAGGGTTGGTTGGCAAGTTTCATAAATGAAGGACTGACCAGAAAAAACAGTATGTACCTTGACCTAACTATGCACTGATCAGTGAAATATGCAAGTCCTTGCAATTAGGAAGATTATTAATAGTGGGATATGCTACATAAGCAAAGGTGCCAGTACCTGACTTGACAAATTCAGAGGAGGCTTTTGGTAAAAGTTCATGGTGTTTTGAAAGGGAAGATAGAATATAAATTCAGTGTATGGTTTCCTGTGATGTGTGCTTCAGTTCACAAGTGAAATGCAAAATACATGTGGTTTTTGTTTCACCACATTATATTTTGTTATCCACCACATACAGGCAAACCTTCCTGTGAAGGTTTTATAACTCATCAGCCACTCACAATGCGTTTATTACCAAGCTGGATTAACTTTATCAGATACACATCTCTGTTATAGAAAAGTATAAAAAGGCATTATTCCAACTCAGTTATACTTTGAATAAAGGCACTGGCACTTGCTTACCTAGGTGACCTGTATCATCTAAGTTTGCTTTCCTAAAGCTAATAATTGACAAACTGAATAATATGCTGTAATGGAGTTCTTGTTAAACACAGTTTTATAATTTCTCTCTAGCAGATGGAAAGGCTCATAATTAAAATATTAATTGAAAAATCTCATGGTTATTTTGAACTGTTTTTTTAAAGCACTCCATGTTGTGACCTTGACACAGTGATGCAGACATAGCTGTATGCAAAAGCTCTTTCCCTATGAAATTCAGGAAAAAGGAAGATCCCAGCTAGCCTCAGCAGTTTATGAAACCAGCTGCTGCAGTATTTTTCAGGTAGACTTAATTCTCCATCTTTTATTTCTGTTTTCCTCGGTTTCCTGGCTAGATACTGGATTTCATTTCCTAGGTCTCAATTCCTGGTTGCCTTGGTTCATACGTTTATATAGGGGACAGTCACATAATTCCTGAAAGTCACTATGAAGATAGAGACTGCAAAACAGGGCACAGCTTCAGCCAGGTCCCCATATGGTACATGGAGAAGCAGCATGATGGTCAAGGACCAGCAGCCAGAGTGTGACATGGACTGGGGCAGAGGTAGTGAAATCACTGACACCTCAGAGAAATGACCATTTACAAATTTTACAGACACTGAAGCCCTGACTCAAATGAATGGCCAAGAAGATTATCAGACTTCACCACACCTTGCATTTCTGGAGGTTTGGGGTTTTGTGGGGTTTTTTTTGTTTGATTGTTTGTTTTTTTAATACTCCACCCAATTCTTCTATAATCATAAGGGTTAGAAATACACATATCTCTGGGAGAATAACACCTGAGATCCTGGTGCACATCTCTCTGGTCAACACTGAAATGAATGGGAAATCTAATGGCTGCTAAATTGCTGACTGCTAGCTACAAGCAATTGAATATCAAGATGGCATGGTTTTTTCACCTTTGTAGGCCACCTAAGTAGGAGGTGTCACTCTTGCCACACCTGCATCCTTGATCTCTAGAATATGACCAAACACTGTGTTCCAGAGATGATTTATTTAGCTCTTTCAATATAACTATGTTTAGCACTACTTCCATCATATCATACTGCCAACTACAGTGTTACTGGGTTATATTAAAATGGTAACAAATGTTTAAAGTTTTATATACTATTATTTCATATTCTTGTCTTCCACAAGGCTTTAAAATTTACCAGTACTACATATGCATTTTTTGTCCTTAACCCCATCGTCTAGCCTCCCCCTGCACTGAATACATAAGCCATTTACCTGGACAAAATTGTAGATGTGTAGTTAAGTCTTTAAAAGTCATTCCTGCTAGTCAATTCCCTCATTAGGAAACCACTTTCTATCAGAAGTGCCCTCAGGTTTGAGAGCACATCAAAATTGGATCCACTTAAGCAACCAAGCTTTGATACTGTGCTTAATGACTTTCCAAAATTGTCATTTACAAAGTACTTTACAAGCCTTCCTAAAGAAGAGATGAAGTATGCCCATGCATGAGCTAACCTCCCTAGCACTCCTCCTTAAGAAATCTAGTGGAGGTATGATGTATGCGATTCCATTTTCTGAGTCTACGACACTCCATTTCAGTCTCACCATTTCCCTAGGACAATCTGGGCACATTCTTGGCTATAAACAGACCGCACAACTGTGGCAGATTTTCCTTTCTTCTCCTTCGTATCTGTCCCTTCTGCTGCTCCCAAGCTACCTGTTTTAATCTGGGATGGAAATGGGCACACATTTCCCAGACAGTTCTAACAACTGAAATTAGTGATCTACTATGCAATACACAGTAAGTCTACAACTTCCCTGCTTCTTCTTGTACAAAAACCATAAATATACTATCTCAAAATGTAAGGGCATATCACCTCCCTCCCCCCCCACCCCCAAGTTAAAGACTACACAGATCTACTCAAACTGTATCACCACTGTTTAAAGACCCCATTTTAACAGGGAAACTATTTTCTACAGGCAAAAGTTAATATTTCTTAGCAGGAATAGCTAGGAAGCAAGCTTAATATCCCACTTTTTAAACACAGACACAATTCTGGGTTATGTTACTGGGTACGTTAAAATATTCTACTTTCAAACTGGTTTTACCACTCAGAGACATTAGCATGCATACAACAAAACCAAATTCTTCCCAAGAGTAGCATCACAGTTTCACTATAACCTTTTCTGCAAATTATGAAGTGTGAAATAGAAAGCTGAATAAAAATTAGAATAATAAAATATTGAGAACAACATGTCAAAATTAAAACAGTAAAAATAAGAAAATAAACTCACTGTCATCTGGTGACTCTGTAAACTTCCTGAGCAATAACATCTTCTCTATTGTCTGCCTAAGTCTGTTATTCAACAACATCCCTAGAAAAGCCCAGGTTATACTGCTCATGAAATGGAAGGAACGATAAAATATTAGGTCAGTTTGAATTATGGGGTAACTTCTGTTCATTTGGGTTTTTTAAAATTTACTTTACATATGCATTTGAGAAATTGCCACTGAAAATTTCATAGTGGGGAAACAAAGAAAGCAAAATGTAATTTCCAATTTTCTCTTAAGATTCAATAAGGAGTACAACAGGCAAATATTGTTTCTCATATTTTACCTTACAGTTTTACCAACTTCATTTTACTTTATCTGTGGTACTCTTTTTTTTCACCCCATAACAACTGATATGCACAAATACCATTGTCTGGTATTCAACCTTTCAATTATTAGCACACAAGACACGACTAAAGTAATGCACAAAAAATAATAAAATCCATTGTCATCAATATGTCTAGATAGCAAATATTGAGAGATGTTGAACCTGAAAGACTTGTGAAGCATCCTACAACACCTTTCCACGTGACCTGAATCCTCACATCTGATGCTAGAGACAGGCTGGCTCCAGAAGACTACAGTATATTTTCTCCAGGAAGAAAAGGAGATGAAGTAAGGAAAGTGCATGGCACTACCAGATTCAACATCAGGACTCACATGTTCATTCCAATAATACACCACTTTTCCACACCTCAGAATGTACAGCTGAGCTATTAACACAAAAATGCTTCCATACGTGCAAAATTATTTCCTTTTCATAGGCATTATCTACAAAAGGCTACCAAACTCACAGCATTTTACTGTGGATTTCTGTAAAACATACACACAGATTATCACAGGACGACCTTGAACTATTTTGCTTGTTTTGCTGAAGTCTGAGGTGGCCTTATTCCTTCCCATTCATTCTTGTCTTGCTGTTCAGATTCGTTGCTAGTAAGATAAAAGCATTCTTTGATCATTATTTTTGGTCTGACATTATTTTAATAACATGGTTTCAGTGCTGGAATCTCTCCTCCTCACACCAAACACACTTTTTCTCTTTTCTGACACATAAATGTAAACTTCTTGGCTCCTCTATTACTTGCAAAATGTAAAATATGTCAACCTGACCCAACCTCAAGGGAGGTGTGTTGCCTACTGGAGGCTTGGATCAGGGATGTTGCTGACAGGCTGCCTGGTCTAGTCAGTCCTACTCACTATTACTCACTTCTTTTGGTCCATGTTGGTGCCAGTGATATTGACAGCAGCAGTCTGGAAAGCACTAAGAAAGGACTACAGAGTCCTGGGAATGGCTGTCAGGGACTCTGGGGCTCAGATAGTTTTGTCATCTATCCTCCAGGTCAAAGGCGAGGACCTTGAAAAGGCCAGGTGGATGTGAGAGGTTAAGAAATGATTAAAAGGGTGGTGCCATAGTCAGGGGCTTGGTTACTTAGACCATGGGACTCGATTTGGGAGTCCAGGTCTACTGGACGCTGATGAGGCCAGTCTGACAAGCGGAAGAGCTGCTTTGGTTGGAGACTTGCCAGTCTAGTCAAGGCAGGTTTAAACGAGGTTTGTTGGGGGAGGAGGGCACCAATCCTTCTCCACTCCCAGTCAGATGCCATCACCTGTAATGGATGCTCAGAGTAATGCAGAGCTATTTCAGCTGCTCCAGCCAATGAGTCGGCTTCATTTGGAGCTCGGCTCAGATGCCTCTACACAAACACCCATAGTGAGGGGAATAAATGAGGAATTAGAGATGTGTGCACGTCTACAGGGTTGTGATATCACTGACATCATGAAAACATCGTGGGATGACTACTGTGACTGGGGTGTTGGAATGGGAAGTTATAGGCTCTTTTGGAAAGACATGCTGGGCAGATGGGAAAGAGGCGTAGCTATTTATGTCAGTGATAGGCTGGAGAGTCGGGAACTCTGCCTGGGGATGGGTGATGAGCCAACAGAGAACTTGAGGGTCAGGGTCAAAGGAAGGAGAACTGCGATGAGGGACATTATTGTGGGGGTCTGCTACAGGCCCCCCAGTCAGGAGGTCTCTGTGAATGAAGCTCACTGCAGGTAGATAGATAGGAGCAGCCTCACGCTCACAGGCCCTTGTCCTCATGGACTTCAACCACTCTGATCTCTGTTGGAGGGACGGCATAGCCCAGCACAAGCAATCCAGGAGGTTCCTCAACTGTGTGGAAGACAACTTCCTCCTGCAAGTGACAAAGGAGCCGACAAGGAGAGGTGCCATGCTTGACCTCCTGCTCACCAACAGGGAAGGACTCATTGGAAATGTGATGCTCCAGGGCAGCCTTGGTTGAAGTGATCATGAGATGGTCGAATTCGAGATCCTCAGGACAGTGAGAAGAGCGTGCAGCAAGCTCACTGCCCTGGACTTCAAGAGAGCAGAATTTGGCCTCTTCAGGAACCTGCTCAGTAAAGTTCTATGGGATATAGCCTTAGAGGGCACAGGGGCCCAAGACTACCGGCTGATAATCAGGGATCACCTGCTACAAGCTCAGGAGTGTTGTGTCCCAACTAGAATGAAATGGAGCAAGAAGGCCAGGAGACCTCCATGGATGGATAAGGAACTACTGAGAAAACTTAGAAAAAAGAAGCTTATAGAAGGTGGAAGTGAAGACAGGCGGCCTAGGAAGAATACAGGGACATTGGGAAACTAGGGATCAGGTCAGGAAAGCTAAGGCCTACTTAGAACTGAGTGTGCAAAGGGCTGTTAAGGATAATAGGAAGGGCTTCTATAAGTATGTTGTAAACAAAAGACAGACTAGGGATAATGTGGGTCCTCTCTTGAAGGAAATGGGAGAACTGGCTACCCTGGATTTGGAGAAGGCTGAGGTTCTCAATGACTCCTTTGCCTCGGTCTTCACTGGCACATGCTCTGACCACACCACCCAAGTCTTGGAAGGCAGATACAGGGACTGCGAGAACGAAGACCTTAGGCCCACTGTAGGAGAACATCAGGTTTGAGATCATCTTAAGAACCTGAACATGCACAAGTCCATGGGACCTGATGAAATCCATCTGCGGGTCCTGAAGGAGCTGGCGAATGAAGTTGCTAAGCCACTGGCCATCATATTTGAAAAATCATGGCAGTCAGGTGAAGTTCCCAATGACTGGAAAAAGGGAAATATAACCCCCATTTTCAAGAAGGGGAAAATGGATGACCCAGGGATCTACAGACCAGTCAGTCTCACCTCTGTGCCTGGCAGAATCTTGGAGCAGATTCTCCTGGAAGGCATGCTAAGGCACATGAAAAACAAGGAGGTGCTTGGTGACAGCCAGCATGGCTTCACTAAGGGGAAATCCTGCCTGACCAATTTGGTGGCCTTCTATGATGGGGCTACAGAACTGATGGACAGGGGCAGAGCAGTTGACATCATCTACCTGGACTTGTGCAAAGCGTTCGACACTGTCCCACATGACATCCTTGTCTCTAAATTGGAGAGACATCAATTTAGGTGGACCACTCGGTGGATAAAGAACTGGCTGGATGGCCGCACGCAGAGAGTTGCAGTTGATGGCTCAGTGTTCAAGTGGTCAATCAATAACAGTGAATCCAGGAGAAAAGATTGCAGGTCTGCTGCAAAAGCATTCTGTATTGCTCTGTTTTCATGGAATTTAAAATTGAAAGTTTATTTCACAATGGGGTTTGTATTTGTGAGAATAGTGTAATTTTGAACTTAACTTGGAAAAAAAAAATATAGGAACAACTGCTCTCCTTTAAAAGAAGAGAAAAATAACCCTGGAAGAGCACTTGGTTGAAGGTCACTACCTAAACACAATCAGCGTCTAAGCTTTACTCTGGAAATAGGAATACTGGAGGCTTAGGAAGGAACATATGTCAACTGACGACAAATGTTACTTTTGAAAAGTATTCCATGATGTTTTGGAATAAACAGTTACAGGATTTAACAGAAGGAAATGAAAAAAGCATTCAGAAACTCCTGTTTATCCCCTGTACTGTGTACTTGTGGGTGCCTGTAGGTAATTCCCTCTACAAAGCTGGCAGATGACATCAGAGAAGAGCTATATTTCTAATTGACTTTTTTACATTTGTATGTATTCTGAAAAGATTTATTTACTTAAATCTCACAACTCAATACATCACATTGAATAACAACTTGATGACAGACTTGCTGTAACATATTCACATTGCCATGTCTAAAGAAGAGATGGCCAGAATGAGACAGTAGTGAAAACTATGAGATGTGATAAGAATTTAGAGCTTAATCAGAATTGTGAAAATAAAAGTGCTGCTTTTCAAAATGGATTACCAAGAAGGTGTTTTGTTAGGAAGAATTTTCATATACCAAGGAAAACATTGAATTTAAATGAGTTTCCATTATTTCAATTTATCTATAAGTATTTCAGACCTGATAATATTTCAAGGTTCACAGAATTCTAATTTATGATAAAATAAAATCACACTAAATCTAGAAGTGAGAAAACGGTCATGAGCTTTGAGAATGGATTTGAATGGGAACCAAATCACATTGTTAAACTAATTTTTAGAAATTAAGCCTCCTCTGTGCTACTTAGAGGTGCACTAAGAGTGACAAAATACATTTAGTATTACAAGAAAAGGGAGAGGTTTGGGTTTGGTTTTATTACAGTGATATAAATTGTGATAGCATCTCAATATTAAAAAAAAATAATCAGCTTTTGGAGTTGAACTTCTGTTTTGTAACTGTATCAGGGAAAAAAACTTTAACAGTACTTTAAATAAATTCAGTAGTCTGTGCATCACGAGTTCCCTCTAATATTGCTAGGCAGAAATGGATAACATCTTATGCCAAGAAATGTCTTGTTTTACGTAGTATCCTGCCAACCTGAAACCATATCAGAAAGTGAATTTCTCTTGAAGTATAGATTCTTGTTACTTCTTCTTCAAGATGAATACCTAGCAGGTTATTGATCTGCTTCTGAAGGACACAGTGTTTATTATGTAGGAAACCACTGCTGGCACAAGCGTGAGAAATTAATGACGGTTTTGTAAGTGTCCACACTGTGGTGCTGAACCAGTGGGGCAACTGTCAATCTATATGATAATGCATCCCCAAACTTCATAAAATCAGTGATGTGAAGAAGCATTGATTTTTGAGCTAACCAGGATTTGTGAGACAGTAAAACTAAAACTCTGTGTATATAATAGTTGCTTCTTACTTGCATGATGTTTTTTTTTAACCAACCAAACATACAGAAACCCTTATCACAAAATCCTGTCCAAGTAAAAATGAATTCCAGATGCTGGTTTGTTTCTTGCATGCTGTTTGATCACGTCATTTTTTCTCTTATTAACATAATTGTTAGAAAAATTACCTATTCAAACTGGACTCACTGCACTGTATTTCCAATTACTTAACAATTCACTTATTACAAGGAGGAAAATGAAATGCAAGCAAGCAAACTCATTCTTTTATCAACCTCTGCAACAGTATGTATGAAAGTAGGTCCTGAGATGAAATTTTCTCAGACAAAAAGTGTGGCACATTGCTTACACTGAAATGGAGGCAATCACCTTCAGAGAAGCAAATCCATGTTACAGAATGAATCCCACTCGTTCCATAATGCCAGAACTTCCTTAGTCAGGTTTTTTACTTGAAATTATGCACAGTAACCTTATCAGAACTACACTAAAAAGTCAATGGGACTTGTCATATCTTCTGTGAATTGTATTCTTATTTTAAAAAAATAGAAATCAATTAATCACTGATTCTTTCTAAAATACTGTCTTCCTTGTACAAATCATTATTAGTAAATATATATTTCCTCTTTGGTTTTGATGAAGAAACATATCCTGCTCTGCCTGCGGAGGGGAGATGCTACTTAAAGATTCAATTTAAATCAACAAAAAAAGGCTGCTGTTACAAACAGAATCAATTGTATTTTTCTAAACTTTTTTTCTATCAATGTAAAATCTGTACTTCAGTTTGGCCTTGCTTGCTTTGACAAGCAGTTGCTTGTGTTTCTAGTGCTCAGCTCACTGCTTTTGTTCAAACCAAGACAACTATCAGTAAGTACAGGGAGGAGCCTAAAATAAACATCTAAAAAAACTCCTCTTCTGAGAGAACCTAACAGGTAACAAATTCAATTTTATCACAAGTAATATGCGTAGAGAGAGCTGCTTTCATTAGCTTGTATCAGCTGCTTGAATAGTTCTGAGGCTATAACATTAGGGAGATTCCTCTTCATCTTCTCAGAACATCATGTACCAGACCCTTCACTTCATATTTTAACCAAGCGAAGTTGGCACCTTCATCACCCTATAGGATGGAGGTGCAATTCCTGCAAATCCATTTTTACGATTTTTCCTGTTTAGTTTAATTCAAAAATATGTGAGCACAGAAAATTCCCTGGTAAAAATTTTTAGCTGAGACATTTGAACATCATGGCTGTGGGTTACATACATTTGAAAGGACAGCTGGCTTCACGCAGTCTACTTGGAGAGTCATCCGATGCCTAGGTGTTCTGACCCAAGTGATAGCTGCACTGTCTAAGGTTTCATTTCTATGAACTTATTAAACTATATGAAACAGAAGTGCTTTGCCTCAGTCTGATGCAGAGATTTGCTTTCTAAATGCCCCACAATACTTACCTATAATCAAACAGCAAGTTAATTTTACTTTTTAGAAAATTCGGAGATGAAAAAACACACAAAATTAGCACCACTGTCACAGCTACTGGCATATTGTAGATTAATGGTATTGTAATTACTTCAAGCTGTGTATAAAAATCACATATGAAACTATTTCTCTTAATAAATTTATTTCTGCTTCTCATTGTTAAGTTTGACTTAGTGTACTCTGAGCACATACATCTGTGAAAGATTATTGCATAGAAAGTAAACTGCAAGATAAACCACAATATCTATTATATGATATAGAGGTAATAGAGTTTCCTGATATCAATGCTAAAAAAACCCTCCAACATTAAAAAGCAGCTTTAGTCAAACTCAGAAAAAAAGGTGAACAATTGACCTTTAAAAGAATCCTCATATATTATTAAGTATTATCACATTCTCATACATGTTCATTAAGAATATATTGAAGAAAAAGGCCTACCGTTCTCCTCATCTGACTTATTTTCATTGTCAGAGTCGGTAAGCGTAAGAGCTGAGTTTTCACGACTTGACAGACCGGAACTTCGCCTGGATTTGATTCCTCTTCCCCACAGCCTGATGGCATGCTCTGGAGACATTCCTCCCTCCGTGTCCGAGTCAGCATCAGAGCCCGTGCTCAAGGAATAGCCTTGATGGAGTATTCCTATGTCTGAGCAGTAGCCGCTTCGATGGGGAGAGGGTTCACAGATTCCTAGTTCTGCAAGGGTGAAGTTTGTTCCTAGAAGAGCAATAAAAAATGCCAACTTAAATGAAATAATTTAAAAGCTAAGGGATTTTTTTAAAGTTTGAAAGTAACAGACCTTTTTAATTTCTCTTAACTATGCTGTATGCCAAGCCTTTGTAATGAATTACAGAGATCTCTGGTGCATGGATGTAAAAGATGGTTAAAATGGATGAAATACACAAAACAAAGATAGGAAAGATATCTAAATTTTAGATTATTATTTTGGACCCAAATAATTAATCACTTAGGTATATGATTACCATAAAGCTGGGGACAAGTGCTGTTGATTTGACCTGCTTTATGATGTACCTGTATGTGTAGGACCAGAGCACGAGCTTTGGAGCATTTGATTACTGAAAAAGAATTTTTTCTAACAAAGCTGATTTTCTCCTATACAAGTCTTCTATCGAGGTAGGATTTTTAATTCTAGTATTCATATAGTTTCCTATTTCATAAACCATAAACACTTATTTGGGCAAACAGAATTTACCAGTTTTGCACTTTCATGTTTTGTGAGATTGATAGTTTAATATCTGCTCTCAAAATCAGACAGACCTTGTCATCACTGTCATTGTTTTTTACCTTTTTTCCCCATATTCCAGAAGAAAGTGTGCATCGATACCGAAATCAGGAGGTCATTTGGCTTAAAGGCAAAACTTTGAGGAACAATGTCAAACCATGTGACCCATAGCAGTTAATAACGACTCAGTGGAAAAAGTCTCATGCATTTTTAAAGCACATGGAGGCCCCCTGGGTTCTCAGAAAGTGCAGACTTGCTGGCTGATTTTGGCTTATGTACTTGCTTCCTACAGTAATGAACAGGATGGTAAAAAAAATACACGGAAATATTTACTGGTCTCTAAGGCTTTTGAAGGTTTTGAAAGCCAAAGTGGATTTATCTTCATTACATTGGGCTAAAAATGAAGAACAAAACCAGGCTGAAGTTGCTCGCAGTATAACTGCCAATTATTTATTTTCTTAATTCATGGGGAGACCAGATTTGTGGTCTATGTTTCTTAAACAGTAGGGTTTTTTTGTCCAAAAGCAGTTTATATTTTCTCCCCTTCCTCTGTCTATGTATCTATCAGAATGAAGGTATACAGAGGAAATTCATACACTAAATAAATAACACAGCCAAGTGTCATCAATTAATAATCTTGTTAACTGGTTGTTTTGTGTATTTTTAAGTATTACAACTTCTTTCACAGATTAGCCAGGAAAGATTGTATGGTATTAAGAGAGTGGCCAACAACATCAGGTATGTAAGTATCACAGACAGGATGCTTCTAAAGAAATGAAGTGTGTAGTGGTAATGTTTGAAAGAATATACAAAGGCTGATATTAAAAAAGTCAGCTCTCTTTCAACATTAAATTAACCCAAACTCTCCTAGCTAGGGGAATATCTTAATCTGCAATTTAGTATTTATTCTAGTAATCAAAAACCTTGTGCTTTAGTCAAAAGCACTGAACCGAACAGTCCTAAAAATGAGCTTCTCAAGTGCACCTCAGTCTACAGATCTTTTGCCTTTTTTTAAGACAAAAACCCCAAACAAACAAAAAAAGAGTAAAAAGTTCTAGAAGCTCTAGCATGACAGATGAAACAAAGTTACTTTTACAGAAAAGGTGAACTCTAATAATGTGCACTTTCAGAAGACATTTTAATAAAAGCAGCTCAAATGATTACAGTTTTGGTTTAGCCATATTGGCAAACTAACCCTAGACTCATAAAAAAGGTCAAAATCAACCCAATATAAAAATTATATTAAAAAATGAAGTGAACTGAAGCCTAATAGCCTCACACTTTCTGACTTACACAGGTAGAGTCCATGCTGACATTAGATATATGCTACAATTACCAAAGTTATCATGAGTGAAGTTTTTCAGGTTTCCTTCTTTGATGGTGGCATAGTGTCTACAAATACACACAAATTATAAATACATTAATCATAGAATCCTAGAATGGTTTGTTTTGGAGAGACCTTAAGGATCACCCACTTACAACCCCTGCCACTGGCAGGGACACCTTCCGCTAGAGCAGCTTGCTCCAAGCCCCTGTGTCCAACCTGGCCTTGAACACTGCCAGGGATGGGGCAGCCACAGCTTCTCTGGGCACCCTGTGCCAGCGCCTCAGCACCCTCACAGGGAAGAGCTTCTGCCTAAGAGCTCATTTCCATCTGCCACTCTAAAGCCATTCTCCCTTGCCTGTCCCTATAGGCACTTGTCAAAAGCTCCTCTCCAGGTTTCTTGTTGGCCCCTTCAGGCACTGGAATCTGCCTAAAGAGAAGGTCTTCCTGGAACCCTCTCTTCTCCAGATTGAACAAGCCCAACTGTCTCACTCTGTCTTCATGGGAAAGGTGCTCCAGCCCTCTATATTAGCTTAATTAAGCTGTTTTACATACACAGTAAAACATTTTAATGATATTCTGTGGATTTTAACAGCCATTAAAAGCCCAAATTATTTCACTCTGATTAGCTTCCTGTATTGACATCAAAATCAGACTATAAAATCCAGTGCAAAAGATAATCTTCAGAGAAAGTCTCACTTTATTTGTCTCAGGAAAATGGCAAAGGAAAATGGTAGAAAATACATTTCTACATTTCAGGAAAATACAGTATTCACAGAAACCATTCACCCAATTGAGTTTTATTATCTGACAACTTGGAATCTTCCAGAAACATGAAGAAAAATATTTGAAAACTGACCAAATAAACAAAATGGAGAGGTGGATCAGATCAACTCAAGAACGTAATCAGAATCAGGCTCCGAGCCTCTGGGAAAGGATTTTCTATGCTGCTTCTCAGAAATCTCCTTACAGTCTTACCACTGAAAATCTTCAGCATCCTGATGATAGACATGAAATATTTCAGCGATTTCCCTCTCTACTGAAAACATGTTCTTCTCTGGTAGACTCTAAATTAGTTTTATTTATTAGTTTTCTGTATTCGCTTCTGCAAAATATTATTTGAGAGTGTTCAGTAAGACAGCATGCAACGGTAAAATAAATTGTCCTTGGATACCCATGGATAACCACGTAAGAATGCATTTTGGAGATTTTTTCACATCTGTATACATACATAGATTTTATATATACATACAAAGCATTTTTCATATGTTAGATCTAAATATATAAAAATGTATCTATGTATATTATACTTCCTGACGCCTTATAGCCTTTAATTTGATGTAAAATCTGGAGAAAATGAACTCAAATCTTAAAGGTATTTTCCAACCTAAATTATCCTATGAAAAGGAGATAGAAACACTAAAATTATGTTCTGTAGATTTCTTGATCTGTATCATATTCTCCTACATGCCTTGTTTCCCTAAAATGAAACTGCCCACACCTCTCAAATAACATATGAACTTTCACAAAGATAATATTATCTTATTTGCTCATCCATTACTGCTTATTACGGTATTAATGGCCACTCTTGTAAATTCAGAGGCAGGATAAATATCGTTCTGGATGCACAGAAATCACTTATCCAACAACTCATAGCATAAAGAACCCTACTATTAATTGGCAAATAAAGCTGAGTCTCACAAATAATGAGAAAATATCTAACTTGTTTCGTATCCACTCATACTGACAGCATACTCCATATGGAATCCCAATGACAGAAAGGTCACAGGACCAAAGCACCTTTCCTTGCTGCCACTGCTGGTAGAAACTACAGCACCTATGAGCTGCAGTGAGTAAACACAAAGCCTGGCATGGGGTTCAGACTGAGAGTCTCTTTCAAGAACTATCTGCCTTACAGCTCTTTAAGTGATTAGGAAATCAGGCAAATCAATCCCTCCTAGAAGAAAAGCAAAAGAAGGAGAGCAGCAGTACCTGTTGTTTGCCATATCCTGGGAATTCAAATTGTACTGCTGTGTATTCAGAAATCTGGCCCCTGAGCTGAACTGCACTACTAGCACTAACAGTCAAGGCAGATGGATGGCTTCTCACACTGTTGTAAAGCATACTCCCTCTCTAGGGCTTGCACGGAGTTGGGAATAATTGCATTCTCCTGAAACTCCCCTTGCAAAGTAGGACTGAAATGTGCAGGCAGAATCCATTCTTTCACATGCACAACTTCACGGTGTTTTCTTTCAGATTCTTATAGCATCTACTACATTGCTGGTGACATGAAGTGGAAAGAGATAAATAACATCAGATCCTTACAGGTGGAAAAGAAACCTCTTTCTCTCAAAGAACACACCACATACACATAAAAATAGTCACTAGGTTTTTTGCTTTTTAATATGCAAACTGAGCTTACTTGCCCGAGTCCCAGTCCCTTCATCCACACCTGCAGAAATCACTAGCCTGTTTTCATTAAAGAACAGCAGTTAATACCAGCTGCTCCCTTAAGGTGTATGTAATCTCTCATGCAAAAATAGACCAGTAGTATACTAGTTTAGAAATGTAATATAATGTTATGTACTTGATCATCATTGTCCATAACCTACATGCTGTGAATAGTCTCTCAATAGAGTAGAAAAGATGTTTTCCTTTTAATTAGCACATTACTTCTATTATCTTTTGAGCATTATTTAGTATATAAATACTTCCTAAAAGTGTGTTTAATTCAACGATGTACAATTCCACTCATTAGCTAAGACTAGAAAGCATTACCATACAAGCAAAGGTTATTTTCACCTAACCTCTAGGCAGAGGTCTCATTTGGGTAATTACAAATTGCATGACTTGCCCTTCTGAAGATTAATCTAATCCAGCTGTGATCGCTACAAGCTGCCTCAGAGGAAGATATCTGAACCAGTAATGCACAGATAGGAGAAATCTGCCTGCAACACTAGATCAGCAGTTCAAAACTGGTCTAAGTCTAAAATCAAAAGGATAAATATCACTTACATTCTTTGCTACTATAATCAATTACAAGAAGTAAAGATAACAAGAATACATTTAAGACATCCCATTCTTGCTCAGAGTTTTGCTATGCTCATAGCTATAATGATTTTTGCTGGCACAAGTACCACAGTTTAGCTCCAATCTGAGGTATATGAAGAGGTCGTTCTTTTTAACAAACTTCAATGCACACTTCATTTTCCTCAATTCTTTATGCATTCATTTAATGACAGGGAGAACAGATGATTAAAATCTCATTTTTTAATCTACTTACCATACTAATTTTTAACATTTAACCTTTTTTCTCATCTTTTTCCATTAAAACACTGCCATCTTTTTAATCCTTCTCTGTATTTCACCTGTTTCTATATTCTATACTACTCTTTTCCCATGGTTAAAGATCCTGTTCTACAAAATGTTTTACTCAATTATGTTTCTAGTTCTGCACTATAAGATACTCTGAACTGACACTCCAAACCTAAGCTGAGGGATACACGACTTCTTCCTGCATTTTTGAAGCTTTTCTACTGTATCATTTATGCTTAAAAAAAAAATAATAATGCACGCTTTTTCTTTTATAAATGCCCATCCTCCTCCCCCTTGATACATCATTATAAAATACACTGGATCTTTCTGGTGGTTTAAGTGTACTTAAATCAGAAGTATCTTTCCTGTGCAACAGACAGGAATTTTAACCATGTAATCACAATGAATAGCCTCTGTGGCAGATTTAATATTAGCATGAAACACGCCTGGAAAATTCTCTCTTAACATCATTGATATTACAATGACTGCGGTATTCCATTTCTGAAGAAAGCACAAATTCAAAAAGAAAAGCACAAGGAAAATGTGAGCTCTCCTTTCACTGTGATCCACCCAAGCAGGGGAAACATCCTGTGCTTCAGGAGGCCAGGTAAGGAGGAGGTGATACTGCTGCTGTAGCCATGAGACCCACTGCCCTGCAGAAGTTTATGGGCTAGCTCTTCCTTCCTTTGTAATATTCACAAATGATATTACATAAACTGAACTATTTACTTGAACTCTCCAACACTCTTATTCACTACCTATCCAGCTTTCCCTAACAGTCCTTTGGTAGCACAGGGAAGGGGAGCATAAGCTCCTGTAGGAACAAGCTCTTCACTGATCAAACACTAAAAATATCAAAGATGGATTCCTCAAAAATTAGGAAATAACAGTAATGAACAAGCTATACCCTGTTTTAGGTTTAAAAACCTAGACCTGGAGGTTAACAAGAGCAGAGCCACCTACATGTTTCTGTCACTGCCTAGTAAGAAGATTCACAGATGACATATTTTCGTTTAAGATTATTAAATTCCAGGTATTGCTAGTGAGGAAAGCTAAACATTTTATAACTAAACGAATGTGAACTTTAACAACTTAATGATGATAAATCTTACTTTCATAGAGCATATTTGTGACAAAGGCATCAGGAAATGATTTATAGATGTTCCTCATTCAGTCTTTATATACCAATACAAAATACAATATTTTTAATCACTTCACATTTCCTACGGTTGTACTGAATGCAGCCTCTGAGAATATCTCAAACACTCTATCTTCACCTCCTTGTGAGGTGAGCTTTTATCATCCCCATTTTATAGCTTTTATAAGGGAAAAGAGAATAGAACAGCTTCCTTCCAGAATACACACTGATTTTGGCAGAACAAGTACCACCTAAAAACTATATTTCTGGCATCACCTTATGGTGATGAACTTTTTAATGATACGCTGGTTTAGGTCAAAGTATGCATTTGTTGTTTTCTCCTCAAATGCCCATTTTGATTAAGGACAAAATCACATTTGGGAGGACAAGCAGATGGAGCTCGGTGGCAAGCATGATTATTATTTATTATCTACCCAGCACAACCCAGGTTAAAATGTAATTCTTCAGGCTAACATTTTACTTTCTTACGCAGTCTTTACTGTAAGCTTTCCAACTTTTTCAAGCTCTAAGGAATTCTAAAAGGAGAACAGCTTCATATATTACAAAGAGATGAGCTATTCTTGCAGATCCGTCCATTCTGAAACCTGAAGGAGACATGAAAAAAACCTGTGCAATGCTGAAAGCAATTGCTCTGCTCTCCTCCACTGCTGCGCAACTCTGCATCCTGCCTGGTGCACTTCTCCTCCTCCTCACTGATTAAGTGCCAGCAGAAAGCAAAGTCAGGGCTGCTACTCCCCTGTTATTCCCGGCATTGGTGCTCAGCAGCAGTCCAGGAGGAACAGCTATGAGTCCTGCTCAGCCCCGGCACTGCAGGCCAATAGCAGCTCCTCAGCACACATGCAAACTTCACCAGTTCCATACTCAATCTCCAGTAACACTATCGTATTTCATCTCAGATATCTGCTGAAATACAGATAGCAGGGAGTAATTCTCCAAACTCGGAATCTCTTATTTAGAGGATGGAGATACTTCAGAGTTTAATCAACACAATGGCCACGTGATGTTTTCACTGCAGGCAAAATAACATTATTTTCTCTAGCATCATTCACTCAGATACTCCCTGTCCACTCTCCAGACAAATCAACCTGAAGCAGACAGAATTCATGGCAAATTTCAACCTAAATAGTTTGATCTATTGACATTTTGAAGTGATATTATAGGAAATTTATCTAAACTCAAGTATACACGACACATTAACATGCAAGTAAGATCTTCCTTTCTCAAAGCAACTTTAGGCCTCCCCATGTATCTCCTTGTCTCTAATGAAATGCCTCATCTATCATTTAAAAGGCAATGACTGTTTTGCAATCAAACTAAAATTAAAAATCAACAGGGTTTTGTGTGCTGCACATGCACAGTGCATACCTCTATTTGCACCAGCATATCCCTCTTCAGTGATGGGCAACCTCCAGCAGAAGTGAAAAAAATCTGCTCTTTTGGGGGCTACTTAGTGTCTAGTGAGGCAATGAGTATGATGGGTAATCAAAACCAACTCTAATCCAATGTTCTGCACTTTCTGTTACAGTGCCAAGAAAGCACGAGAAATGTTTTGTATTTAAAACTACAACAATACACTTTTTTCTTATGTGGACAAGACAGGAAATGCTTCTGCAGACATTCACAAAAGTGTAAAGCCTGCTGCACAGCACTGGGGACTAGCAGAACTAACCTCCACACATGAGAAAGACTGAAAGCAACACACAAAAACTGTGACTGGGGGAAAAAATAGCACAAATTCTGTTCATCAGGAGACAACCACATTGTGGTAAGACAACTGTCCAAATGATCTAATGTACATCTGCAGTGACAAATGGTGCATTTTTAGGATAAAATCTGTACCAATTCACAGCTATGTCCTGTGATAGACTCCAAGAAGAATGTGGTTTTCAATGACTAAAACCCAGTTCTTATTACTTCTTCTTTACAAGTAGGAGAGACAGAACAGAACATGAAGCTTCATGGCAAATAATGATGTTCTTGCTATAAACTTCCCAGCTCCAGTCCAAACACCATCAAGGTAATAGTGGGTTTTGGAGAGGGGCTGGGTTTTTTTTTGATGCAATCTTATGAAAAGGAGTTAGAGTCTGTATTTTCTACTATCAGTCCAAAATGGCTCAAACCGTGAATTAATTTTGTTATATGCCTGTTTGCTTTTTAGAGATCATGAACTTCTAAATAAAACTGACCACAGATATGCAGAAAATATTAAGATTATACTGCATTTATGTACATAAAGTGATAGCTGCCATAAAGAATGCAGAAAGAATTATTTTCAAATCACTTTTTCAGGTTAAACAATCTGCCCAACACCTGAGAATATCTTCTGTCACACTAGCAGAATATTTTTCTATGAAGGAATAACAACAACAGCTCTGTGCAAAACGCAACCTTCAAAAAGGAGTCAGTTTTAAAGATAATGTAAGGAGAGAATGAAGCGCTGTCCAAATAGAGGAGAGCTAGCATTTAGCATCCTTATTGACTGTGCACATGTACAGTTAGACTCATTTGGCACGAAGTAGTGCAAAATTAGACCATGGTTCCCACTGAATCAGTTTCCACCACTAAAAAAAATGGCACGAGTTGCTTTCATTCTAGTCCCGTCATGAAGCTGTTGGTCTTCTGCAGTAAAAGCATTTTAATTATGTCAGAAAAGGACAGGGAGTTCTCCTTGGTCTTCAGAAAAAACCCAACCACCTCAGCTGATCATAAATATACAGATATCAGTACTTTGTGATTAAAACACTGTACAGCTACTAATCTTCATTGATACACAAATCCGAGTTCAATTATTAAGAAAGATTTCTATGCAAACCTGTAGGAAACTACCAGGGGATAAATTAGCTGGTGATATTTTGCTGAATTCATGAAAAACCTTTTCTTACCTTTATACTGTTAAACCTAGATTAAAAAAGCAGTAAAAAGTCACTGTTCATGACTTGATACTTAAACTGTGCTCTCAAGAAACAGGAGAAGTCACAGGTAATAAGCTTTCATACTTTTATAACTGTTTAATTGGGAACTCTTGAAAAGCCTGAATCAGCTGTCATCACTGGTGAAACCTTAATCGTTTTCTTTCATACCTTGCTTCACAAGTCACGAACATGGATACTCCATATTTTATGAAGGTCCCTAGGCACATGTAAAGATTTCTTAGCAGGAGTAGCTGTCAGCTGTTTAGTCACAAGATGCTCCTTCACTGTAAACATGTTACCTAGACATAATGGTAATGGAAATTGTATCCTTTACAGTTGAATAAAAGTCTGTAGATCATTATTCAGCCCAGATCTTCTGTGTTGCCATTCTAAATGACGTTGTTTCTACCAGGTTTTAGAAAAACTAGAGATGCCAGCCTTTAACTCTGCATTTCTAGCACAGTCAGTAGACCAACATGAATGACTCTGTGGACTGATAAAGGAATTCTTCTAAGATGGAAAGAAGAGCTTCCCAAAAAATTCAAACAACTTAAATGGAGCACAATGTGAATAAAAAAAGTGTATTGAGCAAACCCATATAAGCTTTATGCCAAACTTAAAGAATAATGAAATTAAAATAATTTTAGCACTATAATTTTGAAGAAAAAGATATATAATATAATCAGGTATTAAGGAAAATAGATTAAGCTCTTTGAGACAGTATAGCTTATAAGAAACAGACACAACCATATTTTCTTTATTCATCTTTCGTGTTCATTATATGAAGAGATCAGGAGATGTTTTTATTTATTTGATTGAATTATAAATTACTTTCAGCTTTTCATTTTTAATCCTAGTAAAATAATTAGTTATTTTCACAGACAGTCAGTTGTGGTACTACAAATGGAATAGTTGGCACCAATTCAGATTACTATTGGTCCTGAACTTTGCTACCGATGAAATACATACCCTTAATACAGGATTTCTTTTATTTACCAATGACTATAATTTGTAGACTGCATATACAATCACGAAGGCAGAAACTTAGTGTGTCATGGCCATTCTGGCATGTACCATAGCTATAGGCAACGCCACAGCAGATCCACCAAATCCACTGCTGGAGCCGACTGGTCTTACCAGGCTTCTACAGAACTGTGTAAGGAAGAAATGCCTCCTCCCGTGCACCTCTTTCCCTTCCCTACAGTGGCATTTTCCACATATACAAAACATGTCTCTATTCTGATTTTCTTTTTGCCAGTCACTGTATACCCAAGTCCAACATCTTCAGTTCAGCCTGTTGCATTTGGACCGCTGCTGGCAGGTGCATGCTGTTCCAACATGCTCTTCCTACCTCAGAAGCACAGCTCTGCTTGGGTAATGCAACCTGCTTCTCTAATTTATCTAAACTTCTATCTGTTCCAGTGTTTTAGAAACTATGTCTGGTTTTATAAAACTCCATTTCAACAGTTGTTGCCCTTCTGTTTTCCTTTCCCTTCCATTTTTGTCTAAGATTTGAAGGACTGCTGGCACTGCCTTTCACTTGGTTAATGACAGAATAGAGATGCAAATGTGCCAAGTGGTAAATTAAGCTCCAGCCATCACTTCAGCATTGAGTTTAACAGATAGCAGCGCATGATCCTTTGAAGAGGCAATATCAAGATATCTCAAATTTATGATTTTGTCAAATCTTTCATGTGTGGGAAAAATGCTGTTCCTGAATTTTAAAAACTGATTTTAAAAACTGGCTTTCCCTCACTAGGTCAAATATTCTACACAAGAAGAGTTGTAATAAACCCCCCCATTTTTCTGCCTAACCCTTCCCCATTGCTTAGTTCTGCATTAAAAAATCCTCAGTCTAAACCCTTCATGAGGTGTTATTATTAGGAGATAACACAGTAAATACTACAAAGAGAGCCAGACCAAAACTCAGTTCATTTGAAAGAGAGTTACTATGTAGGCTGTGTTATCTGACTATTTTTAACACACACACACACGTCATCTCACTTCGTAAGTGCCTCTACTTACTTCATAAATGCCTTGCAGATCAGGTAAAATGATCAATTCACATCTCACTGATAAAGGTCAAGTATACCTAGGTACATATGATGCCATTAATTTATTATTAGTAGTATTACTATATTATTATTATTATTTATTTTGCAGACTCCAATTATAGAATTCTTTGGATTTAATAAGAAGGAGATTAGATTGGAATATTCATTAATCCTCACACTATTTCACACTTTTTAACCTACCAACCATTTGCAAAGAAGCATTTTGAGCTAGTTCACATATTTCCTTTTTGGCTATATGGGAGTCACAGGAAGCTTGAAACCTAAAATCAGGTTTGTTTTGAAAGGGCATATGGAGGAGGAAAAGGAGAGCTCTGAAGACTACAGATGGAGAAAGAAACTTCTCTCTCCTACTTACAGGGTACCTTGGATGAGAGTGCGTTCTGCGTCTTGTTTTCCATTATGTGAACAGTGGCAGCAGTTCTGTGGCTGTGTGGTGCTGCTGTACATCCCTTGCCTGTGGCCTTTCAGTCACTGTCTTATCTGAAAAAATGGTTTTCTTAATTACCAGTGTGACATAGCACATGAGCTGAGCCGTCCAGTAGCTTCAGATGGCTTAAGCTACCATGACAGGCTCTGGACACTTCACAGATTTATCCATCACTTTCAGACTGATGAACCTCTGATTCAGCTAAGCATATTAAAACTTGCCAGCATGTCTATTTAAATTTCAGATTTGTGGTTCTCAAAGGCATCTGGTTGCTCTATTTTCTTCCTTGTCATCTCTTTAATGGCTTCAGAGCAGGGAGCAAGCACACATATTGGAAAATTAGCCCTGATTTCAGTTGTCGTACAACTTAGTTTTGTCACAGAAACCGAACACAGCATATATTTTATGGCTTTTTTTTAATATGCTTCAAAAAAACCCAAACCCCTGGGAATTCGGAAAACAATGTGTATGGGTGTATAATCACAGGGAAAGCTATTTCACCCTTCAATGAGAAAGCCAAAAGTAAGAACCCTCAAACCAAACAAGTGAACAACCCAAAAGCTTCCAAAGATTTCTGGTCTGGAAAGTCAAAAGTGAAATCTCTAGCCGGATAACCAGAAGTGTCCAATACTGATCAGCTGTGGTCCTCTAAGTTATTTTAAAGATGATTTTAAGAAGTCCAAAGCTGGGGACCCACAAATCAAGCCATTTAAAGTCAACTGTGTTCACTGTAGAAGGAAAAGTACTTTTTTTTTGCTAAAGCGAAAATGATCTGCACAAAATCATAAAAAGGTATGAAAGATTGCCTGGGAAGAATTAAGCACTGAACTAACCATATCCCTGCTGATTTCTTTGAAAATTACAAGTATGTAAGAATATGCTTGACAATGAGCTCTAAAGTGAAGTTACTTTTAAAACTAAACACAGGCTACCATGCATGGACACCATGTACCACACACCCTGAAGAGCTACTTGCCCAAGTGAATACTGTGCACTGACCACATGCACATCAGGGTTTTCCAGTGTGGATTAGCAGGCTGGAGCTGTAGTGCTCCTCTTACCACTGCAGTCTCTCATCTCCTCCATCTCACAGGACTGGCTTGACCAGTCACATCCAGCCAGAATTAGCAAAGCTTCACTTTAGAGGGCTGGTAGCAGAACATCGCGAACCGAAACAACGATCGTCAGGTATATGACCATCCAACCCACTGGAGCTAGATGAAAATGAGAAACACTGTCATTTTGTTTCCACTTCACTGAAAATTTTGGCTTTTTATCTTTGACCTATTTAACAATACCTGCCTCTCCAGCGTTCCTCTGCAGGCACAGCACACAGCAAATGAGGAATGCTGCCCCAAACTGGTCTCCATTGCAGGCTAATGCCACTGCTCTTCTTTTATCAGCTTTCAACACTTCTGTTATCAGCAAATTGCCCTTTTTGGAGGGGGGAAAGAACCCTACAGAAGTCTGCTTTTATGAATGCCTCAAGCCTTCAAAATTAACAGTGAGAATTTCATGGTCACTGTATACTCCTGTCTTAAGAGCAGATGTGGCACTGTATAGTTTTGGCATTAAGTACTGCCAAGCTTCTTTTCAAGCAGAGAACTATTTATCTACTTAACACAGAACATAACCAACTTTTGTAAGTTTCATATATTACATTTATTTCAAAATGCTTGGCATTATTAATCCTTTTTATATTGTTAATATAAAGATTCTACTTCAAAACCTCAAAACCCCAGAAAGTTTATTTTTTTCTCTCTTTTTTGCATTGCATGCACTGATGAACTAGCCTGCTCAGCAAGCATTTAACAGATTAGACACTTGAACATGGTTTCAGGCAATGCTCTCTCATGTTTCTGCGTATAGCCTGATAAACACTTCAAAGTAAACCGCTCATAAATATGAAATGAAAAGCCAAGAAGTCGTTATGCACAGCTTTGAGATACAAATCTCTTTATTCCCCTCTGAAGTGGAGTTTGATTGGCATAATGAGTCATAGATCCTGTCCAGGGACACACTGCCTTATCCCCTTTTCCTCAGGAGACAGGGAGTCTTTAAAGAAATCCACTTCAGAACTTTCTGATAGACAGCTACAGAAAAGTTGAGCACTACACAAATGTATTATTTTGTATTAATACCTACTTTAACAACTGTGACATACGTCAAAGATTCATTCCAAAGCCACGAACAGGCCCCAGCATCTAGCCCTTTCAAAGGAGGCCAAACCCAAGGTGTATATTTTATCCCAGTATTGCTGACATGGCAATGCAGACCTTGGATCTGCAAACAAAGGAAGACTCTTGGAGCCAGGGAGGACCCTTGGTGAGCTGGGGACTGTGCCCTGCTATGGCAGGGATCTCCATATCCACTTGGCTCATCTGCCAGCTTGGGGAACAACAGCTCCATTCCCAGCCATTCAGGAATGGCTACTGCTAACAGAGCTTCACAAAGACACAGGTGACCACTTCTGGCTTGGACTAGACCGCCTCACATGTTCCCTCTGACACTGCAATAGCAGATGCTGACTGCAAAACTGCATCACACGCATTTGCAGCCCAGACCTCTCCACTGCTAGGCTCTAGCTGACAGACAGAGTGTACCTCAGGGGAGAGAAGGAGACGAAAGAGGAAAGGGGAGGGGAAAGATGGGGAGGGAAGGTGAGGCCCAGGGGATGCTATCACCCCAAGGAAGTCTACATTGCTAAAACCCTCATTAGAAGGCACATTTGTCAGGCACAGACCCCTTATAGACATTTTCTGTACTTCTCAGGTCTGTTCTATAAACGAGATTAAGATTTCCCTGTGAGGAGGGGCAGTTAAAATCTTCTAGCCTGAAAAAGCTCTGAAATGCTAATTTAGATACTGATGTTGAAAAATGATAGCCATACAAAAAGGACAAAAACTATGGCATGTGTAATTGTTGGCCACTGCTATTCCACAAAAAGTTAAGCTTTAAGCCACCACAGTGAAACTGCTAATCAGTAGCGCCATAGACAAAATTATGCTGTAATAAATTGCTACCCTACAATGTTCTATTCACAACCTGCATTTGTAGTATTTGTGGAGGTTTTTAGAATGAATCCAGCAAATATCTGCCCAAATTGAGATGCAACTTCTTGCAATTTATTTGCTAGCCATACTGTATGCATTAAATTTTACATCGTTATCGGCTTTTGTTATTCTCTACTCCCTATGAAATAACCATATATACAAGATCCACCACTCACAACTTGGCTTTTTTTTTGTTAATGGTAGCGCTATTCTTAATGTTAGATATGAGGCATTCACATAAGTTATAAATACATCATTAAGATTTAAAAAGCAACAGTAAAAATTATCTTAATTTGTGGTGTTCAAAATGCACTCAAATATTTGTGCTTTGCCAACACAAACGAAAAGGCTAACATCTGTAAAATAGCATACAGTGAAACAATGAAATGGCAAGAAAACTAGATATCAAAAGAACTGAATTATCTTACATTTAAATAATGAAACATTCAAGCCTAGCTCTGCAGCAAAAGGCTGAAAGGGAGATTTAGAAGCTTAAAATGATGAAAAAGCCACAATGTGGTATCGCCATCCATCTACATCCATCTACATCGCTGCCTCTTCTCAGTCCTCAGTGACTGAAATTACCAAGGCATTATTTCTCCCAATGACACATTTACTGTTAAACACTTTTACTGCTGCTACTTCGTGTTTGCAAATTGCAAACACATTTTGACCCTGCCCTATATAGTGTGAGCCCTCTTCCTTCTCCGCTGTTTATGATCACTCACATCTTGAAAGTCAGTCATCTTTACTGGCTTTTCCATCACTTGTAAGCCGTATATATTTACATCAAAATAGTTGAGCAAAGTGGGGAATTGCTGAAAAAGTGAAAAAGTAAATCAAAACTTGTAACTATAAACAGGCATTCTCCAATTTTTTATTTTTTTTATTGTGGATTGCCCTTTCTATGTAAATTAAAAATCTTCGGCCCAAATTGCAATATTTTATAACTATTTTTAGTATTTGTGAATAACCATTATCATAGGTACAACTAAGGAATTATGGGCATGCATCTTGGCACATATCTGAACAAACTATCATCCCCAATCATTAATTTTAACACAGGTATTATTCCAGTGTACTGTTGATAGATTGCCACATTGAAAAACAAAGGAGGCATCTGAAATATTCTGAATTAACGCCAGCCTTCACAAGATCTTTTGCAGCACTCACAATTTCTATGTAATTTAATTTAGACATACAAGTAAAATTAGATATTTCAAAAAAGAACTAGACGCTAAAATAAACAACCCTTCTTGATGATAACTATGTTAGAAATAAAGTGTGTTTCCATAAACTAATATTATCTTAAGAAATTATACTTCTGTTACTGAGCTTTCATTACAAGATGTGAAATATTTTGATGGGGCATCAAGAGGCCTTAAGTATTCTGATGAGGTCCAAAAAGCACAGCTGTCAGTCATACCCTTGGCTCTGTCAGTCACATCAGCACACTGAAAAGAAGTCTTCTCCAGGATAAGTGCTCCTCAGAGATCTGCAGTTGCTGCTTGACCTACAGCTGAAAGGCAAGTGCTTTGCTCACTAGATCTATTAGCCCTTTGACTTCATTCATTCACCAGCTAATATAAATACATTGCTGAAGTGAGTGATTAATTCAATTTCTTCAGAGAATGTGCTAAATTCTGGAAGTCTTTAGTGAGACTATCCACAAAGGCTCCAAAACATTCATATAATTAGTTATCAATTACAGAATTGCAGTTAGCAATCTGGTGAGAACCACTACATTTTTAGATTTTTTTCTTTTCATCTTCTCTCCAAGAATAGCCTTTCCTTACTGCCCACAGCTTCATTTAACAGAGACACTAGATCAGCTTTCATCTCCATCTATCTTTATGTAGTTATCTTTTGCACTGGAAGCCTGTTCAACAAATCACCATTGTCCCATTCCTTGTTCATGCTTTCCAGGTTCGACATCAATGCAACAGCTCAAGCAATAGATAAAGGAACAAGACTTCCATTAAAAACTGTACAAGTTAGACAACTTAAAACAGCAGAAGAAACCATAGAACACTCGTGAACATACTGTTGAATGCCAGCCTTTCCCTCCATTGCTGGAAAGAACCAACAAATATTTAAAATTACTTAAGTTACCAACGTGCAGCAGGGAGTCTGGAATCTGACCTCACAGTCCACTGCTTTAACATAAAAAATGCTTTTTTTTAAATTCCATATTTAAGATATATCTTGGCATCTTCTGAGGCAAGTATGGCACTGTGATGAAAATATTAGACAATGCAAGTGTTCAACCTAGAACAGGAAGTTCCCTTCCAATCATGTTAACAATCTTTTTCATTTGTAGCCAGATAGAGAATATATAGTAAGTTTTGATTTCATCTTTTCAATTTTGTAATTAAGGCTTATATTAATCAAACAAATTCCACAAAGCTGGACATAATGGGGTAAACAAACCCACAATATATTCTAGAAGCATTCTAAACAGAATGCTTGAATCTCACTCTGTGGAGAGAAAAGAAGGAATACTTCTGCATGTGTTATGATCAATTCTAGTTTTACCTACTGGAACAGTTATAACTGTAAGAGAGAGGCCGTATCTGCTCCTCCACTCCCCTGATTTGCCTTAAGCTTCACCAGTTTTCAAGACCCCAAACCAAACCCATACACAAGAATGCCACACACACCCCAGCCCCCCAACACCCTGAAGCCTGCAAAACATGCAAAGACAAGCACTTTGTGTTTAAAGCAGTGGGTAACGCAGCCATCCCTTTCAGTATTCACAGAGCAGTTGCAGCTTAGTCCAGAGAAATGAGCAAGAGTATTTGCAACTCCTGCGGTACGCATATATTTACAAAAAATTCTTCCCATTTATGCCATTAACTAAAAAATACCAAATTAGCTAAAAATTTCTGATAAACAGTCAAACATTCAACAATGTTGTAACCAGAGCTTGTTTGAAAGCTAGCAATCAACTGGAAGAATTAGAAGTCAAACTAAAAAAAGTAAAATATATGTAGCTATATGCAATTTGGTTGCCATTTTCAACAGTGACAACTGGTTCTAGTAGCCTCAACCCAGGAAACAACCATAAATGGATAAAAATACAAGATAAATGATAAACTGATAAAATGAGGGCTTACTTGGACAACCTGCACTGCACAGTGTCTGTGCAGTGACTAACAATAGCCTGAGCTCAATGTAACTTGAAGGATGCCTCAGAAAGACCGCATTTCATGGAAAGCATGATCCTTCCTACACAGTATGCACTGCACTATGCATTTAGTCCTTTGAGAGCTTTCAGGATGAAAAGACTATAGTTATTACTACCATCATTATTATTAATGAAAAGTACACATGTAAAATTAGGTTTTGAACACAATGTTTTATGGCCCCTATTTGTCTCAGTGGACATACGCCATAATGGCTTTAACAGACCTTTAACACTCACTGACTAATTAATCTTTACACTCTGGACCCAGCACTGAGTTTTATTCAGTATGGAGGAGAAAATAGCATCTGCGGATTGGGCTTGCAATGTCCACTGCATGAATAAATTGTCAGGCTGCAGGAAGAGTTAGTATTAAACAGCTCCTCTCCTCCCCTCAGTACTCCTGTAACAGCCTTCACCAGCCACTGAAGCTTCCCCTCACAAACTTCTTACATACAATTTATTTTTATTTCCTAAAGTGACTATTTTCAACCTTACAGAGACTCAGTCTTCCAAACACATTGACACTGATAGAAAAAATATATTACAGGGACTCAATATCGCTTTCAAATACAACTGCACTTCCAACACAACCAAAGCCTGCACAAGCAAATTCTGCTTTCCTATAGAGAGCACAAACGAACCATACAAATTAATAGACCCCAGCAATTCGTCAGAAAAACCTTTAGGCTTCCATTTCAAACTCAAACATGTTCTAAATATGAAAAAGCACAGGGAAAATATTCTGCAAAAAGAAAGCACAAAGAGAAAATGCACCACACAATTTCTTAATAGAATAAATTAAATCTTTACTCCTTTTAGAGGAATTGTAAAGGCATTGTAAAAGAATGAGCATATAGGGGTAAATTTCTCTCATCTTATTTGCAAGAATCAGCTTTAGTCTGTATAGCTTACCTCAAGTCTTGCCATACTTCAACTGTAAAACCAGGCAACCAGAACTCCATCTTCAGGTATAAAAAATGAAACATTATGTGTTTACTAGTCAAGCTTCAGTGGTAGAGACTTCATCAGGATGAAATTATTAAGGATTCTAATTGTTTTTTTCTAGGATAAGTATAGTTAAATCCTGGTAACACTATTCAAGAGCATGACATCTGTTTTATTCCCGTAGCTAACTTCAAGAATAGCTTATTCCATTTCTTTCACGAGTAAAATTATATTAGGAAGGCCTTATGAACTGCAGCACAATAAGCAGTAATGATGATGGCACAGCACTCATTTTGAGAGGCAAAAGTGACCTCCCTAGACTGTTGCTTTAGCAAGGAAGATCAAGAATTAGTCATGGTGTATTTCTTACAACAAAGTATTTATTTCTCTGTATGCCTACAGAAATACTACTTGTCAGATTAGCTCTTTTTCCTTTGGAGTTTTGAACCACTTGTGTAGCCAGTCTGCTTTTCACAGCACAGAGCTATTAATTAAAGTCCAGAAGGACTGAAATCTGCACTTATTAATGGTTGGGTAGCCCCAACTAAAGACACATATACTACACCTCAGTCTGCTCGCCTTACTCCCCTTGTGTTTCCTCACTTGTTGAAGCACACTTTCATAAATTCCACAAAATCCTCCCTATCAGTGAGCCATATCCTACTCTCAAGCCCGCTCTAACTGATATCTCAGCCTGAAAAAGGGAAACAGACATGAATCAGCTAGGAAACAAAATCCTCATTGCCATTACAGCTTATGGGTTTTTCTCCCAAAACATTTTCCCATTATATAAAAAAAAGAAAGCTAGTAATGCTCTATGCAGGGACTCGGCTTTGTGAATTAGAGTAATGCAAAATTAAAATAAATAATCTAAAAGTTATTTCTATTTAATTTGAATCCTATTTCTGTATGACAGCATCTGCTATGATAAGAGATCCTGACAGGAACAGTCCGGTCATAATTGCAAACACATGAAGCCGGCAGCTGGCTCTCTTCCCACTTACCTGCAGTCCTCTCAAGTGGGGGAGAAATGTTACTGAGCATTGTGTAACCTTCACTTCTGCTTTAGAATTAAAAGAAACCCTGACATTAAAAAAGTAAGGAATCTATTAGATTAGTTTTTACTCAGATTAACCATTTACCCAAAGGCCACATCTAGCCTAACTTCCTAACTGGCTACCCACTATGCATGCATTTTAAAAGCAGCGTGGTGCGGAAAAGAGTTGTTTTGTGAACAGCTATATCACATTCATCATTAGGACTGAAATAGCCCTAGCTCTGTCCATCAGAAAACTGTAAGCAAAAGAAAAATTCCAGCAGAAGAAAGACTGGAAAATGTAGCTGAATAATTCCAGTCTATTGGTCGAGCTCATCAGGAAGCACAAATAATGATCCACAACATGTCACTTACATGCAACATAAAGGGTATGGTTCGAAGCAGAAAAGGAAGGGAGGTCAGTATTAAAGCAGAAGCTTAACTTTCTTACTGTACTGCCACAGCCTCATCTTCACCAGCATGCAACTTCATAGCCAGGAAAGAATAGGCTGCTGGCTGCTGTGAATTTAAAATGCAAGTCAAAACTAATGTAGTACTGGATCGAGGTGGTATCAGATGTGCCTGGATTCCTTCTGCTTCATGTATGTGATTTGAAAAGAGACAGTGACCCTTGGACCTAAATTTGTTAATGGCACCTCCACACTGGAATAGTAACTAGCTTTTTTTTTTTTTTTTCCAGGCTGGAATAGAAACTAATGGAAAATTGCAATGTAAAGGGCAGGACAAGGGACTCTGATTTGGTTTTTTTGGTTTTGCTACATCTGTGCCGAAAAGAAAATAAAAATCATTGTCAAATGTTTCATAAAACAGGTCAGAGCATATATTCATTATAGAACAGTGCCATTACAGTGCTTATTTATATAGAACATTTAGTTTTACTTGAAACATATCTCATTATTTGGAAGCTCCTGAGCAAAATATTCACACATACATCCCCACTCTCTTATATTGATCAGCAGCTGAATATCATTTGCAGCCATGACTGAGACATGGGAACAGGAGCTTGACTTCTGCTGGGACTTCTGCATTGGATTGCTGCCTTAAAAAGCTTGATAGCCAAAGTCTTCATAAAAACTGAATTATACATATAAATGTGCCTGGGCGAGAATTTAACCGCACAAACCCAGAAATCTTAAGGAGAAAACCTGAAGATTAAATGAATAAATATACCTATAAGAACTCTGATTTTTCGAAATGCAATAGCTTTACTTTGATGTAATAGCTTCCAAAAATCAACAAATGAAACTGAAATAAGGTCACTAAAATTCTGAATAAGAGCATCCCCAAAGTGAATTAATGCAGTTTAGCTACTATTTTAAACTCCTATGATTATTTTTTTCTCAGTGTCTTCATTTAGATACACCTATGGTTTAATTTTCTTGGAGGCACTGATAATTACAAGCATTGTCTCCATAGAAAATGTTTTGACTTTTATGAATGGATTTTTAAATTACTCAAATTATGTATGTATGGCATTGTTTTTGTTTAATCATGCACATTTAAATGGAATTTAAATACTCCTTGCATTCATTTTTTCTAAAGTTCCATGATTTCTAAAGACTTTATCCTGCACTTTACAGGTACGTGAGGGTAACTCATAGTTTCTTGCTTTCTCAATATAAATGGGTGGATAATGAAACTCCTATTCTCTATGCACAGCTGAGGCACACATATAATCTATACATGCATATTTAATATTTCCTATATTTAAGCTACATCATGCTTTGCAAATATACTAAAGTATCACACAGAGAAGAGACTCACACCATTGCCCTCAATGTTACAGATACGAAAGCAGAGCTCTTTAACCAAGTGCTCGCCTGAACACTTAGAAGGGTCATTGGTACAACAGCAACAACCCAAACCCTGCATTTAACCTTATGTTTTAAACCTAGGCTGGCTAGATAATTCTCTAAAAGGAGTATCTTTTTTTTTGATAGTGATATGTATCCTGAATTTCGGAAAAAACAGAAAATCATCTTGTTTCAGGTCTTTAATGAATGCAATGAAAGAGTTTCACTGCTTAGAAGGCTGGAATAGTCTAAATAAGCCAGTCTGGAAGTCTTAGCTACTTCATTTTTTTGCTAAACAATAAATGTTGCACATGGGACTGCAAACTATACTGGTACAAACAATATAATTTGTCAACACCAGTACTGCAAAGGCTTCAGCAACCACCACTGCATATTTGAAACAGTTTTTATTGTGCATTTCAACCACAAAAGCACTCATCTGTGAGAATAATGAAAATCCCTTAGACCCCGACCAAGAGGGTGGCTGAAATATTTGTGCTAGGGCTTCCACGTGTGAAAGGGGAGCATATCCAGGCCATGTTAAATGTTGTCTTTTTTCTTCCCTTGTGATGCACAGACCCAATGGAAAGCTGATTTATGATTAGCCCTCCTGACACCACAGGACACTAGTAAGTAAGAGCATTAATGTAATGAAGAAAATAGTAAATTTTCATTTAGAGTACCACTCAGAGAATCAACACAAAATCCTATCTCTAAAAGAGATCCTGCAGAACAAACACTGGTTTAGCCAGAAAAGCAAAAGACTTCTTGAAACATGCTCAGTCAAGCAGTATTAACTTTTTTTGATGAGTCACCACAGTGAGCAAATGAACCTTGATTCACAATGAAAGGCATAGTTATCCCTGACTTCTGAGATCTTATTCCTGCTTATAAGTCAGTTGGATGACTCCTAAAAATTTTGGCAAATTCAGCTCATTTTTTTCTTCTCTTCTTCCTTTAATTTTCTTTTCCTTTAATTTTGCCATTCATCTCTAGGGTGTGAGAGCCCTCACTGAGCCTCCACTACTGTGTCTCTTGAAGCCTGCCTTTCCTATTTCTTTGACTATCTTTTGTTCTCTCCAATCCAACAGTGTCAGACTTCTTTATTAAATAAATTATATTAATAAAGATGTCAAACTGCTTGAGCAGGAGTAATTCCTATGTTAATAAAACCCAGTAAAAGCATGTCTTTGACTTCACCTTCATATTTCTAAATTCTATTTTGTAACGACAAATAGAGCACTTTTAGCTTTATTTTTCTAAATGATTATTACATTTCTGTGATGGATAAAGGCAATATGTATTTGCCAGAAACACCAGAAAATTAGATGAAGGCAAGACACATGGAATTAACTGAAGTGAAATTCTCCCTTGTGATGGATGGCTTGAAGTTTCACTAATCAGGGAAGTTTGCTTAGAAACAAAATAATTTTTGATTAGTTAAAAAAACATGCTACATAGACAATAAATAGAAAAATCAACAGTGAAAATATTAGCTAATATAAATAAAAATGGATTATTAATCTAAGTGCAAAGATTCTTTTTTTTCCTTTCTCTGCTCACAACCTTATTCCTACCCCCAAGCAACTCACTTAATCTTTTTTCTTTACGCATTTTGTCTGTAAAATGGGAATAAACCAACATAATTTATCCCAATGGCATAATATGTGAGGTAGAGTAAGACAAAAAATAACAAAATCTAAACATCTCATAATTGTTTAAATAGGATTTAGTACACCAGAATGACATATATAATCTTAGCTTTTGTTCTCTTCAGGAAAAAAACCCTGTGAATTACTTAAAATGTATACATTTTTCACTCTTAAGCATTCAACTGAGTCTTTGTCTTCTTCCATTTTATATCATTTTCAGCTACATAAAAGATGAAGCGGATGTATTTCTAGTTGTTATCGTTAGACTTTAATTCTTGGGTAACTCTTCTCATTTACCACCTTTCACCACAAATTAGCATGCACATCAAGACAAGTTCATTATCCTTTAGCGGCCTGTTACGAAGATGAAAAAAGAATTGCACCTAAAGTGCCCTGAATTGTTTACTGGTTAATGAAATCAGTCCTGAATAATTTTAGAGTTCAGAATAATCAGTTTGCTTTTCTTCCTTTCTACTCAAAAAGCTCTGAAAGTAAGATTTACATTCTAAGCAAATAAATGATCGCCAGAAAGTTCCATCATGTTTGTTTTCTGAAGGTAAGAAGGATGTCTATATAAAATAAATAAGAACCACAATTATATAAATAAAGCTACAATATGAATGCGTTCTGGTGTTTCTAAATGCAGTACTTTGGGAAACTGTAGCTGAAAAATTACTCTTAGCATGTAACAATCCCAACTCAGAGAAAAATGTCATCTACATCTTACAGATTTATAGAAAAGTTCCATTATTAATACGTCTCAAATGTATACGGCCTAGGAGATTAATACATTGCAGTCTTCAGGAACAACTAAAACCAAGCTTAGCATATGATTGTCCTGCTGACATGAAATTTCACTTCACATTAGCAAAGTGACAGTTACTTTATACAGGGCCCCAGCACAGCAGAACTGGAAAGGAAGTAGAGCATTCAAATGCATGGAAAATAGTGCTGGCCAAACCATCACAAAATCATGGTAAACATTAATAACAACATCATGAAAACTGTAAAAATTAAACCAGCTGCTTGTTACAGGGAACTTGGATATAACCTGGCTATTAATTCTTAAGGATTAGAAAAGAACGAAAAAGAGAAACAAACACGGCATCATTCTAGCCATGGGCTCTGCAGCAGCACAGCACTTCAAACTCTGAAGCAGTCTCACTGAGCTCAGTCACAGACATGACAAATATGGATTGGGAGGGGAAGCTTACATGGGGAAAGAGGATAGCACAAGAACAATTCCAAAACCCCCAGAGGCCTGTGCAAACACCGCCCGCTGGGTTTGGCAGGGCCTGAGCTTGAGAAGAGCACCTCATAATGCACCAGACACTAACCCTGCCTCCGATCAGTGCACGTACCTCAGTAGTTAGTTTGCTTTCAGTACTGTGTGAGTTTAAATCTGCACTGAAATGTTCTCAAAATATCTTTAAACATATTCTTCAGAAAATGCTTTTTTTTTGGGGAAAATAAAAGAGTATTTGTCCACTGAGCAGAACAATCTTCCACTCCCAACAGCACTCTCATGAAGTTATTTTTTATGTTGCTTATCACTATACGTGAATTCATGCTGCATTTTTAAATGCACTTAGAAATCAAAACAACAAATAAACGCCCCTAAACTCTGCAAAGGGTGTCAGGTGATCACAGAAATCCTTATGCTGTGGAAGAACAATGATCATAAAGGGTATTAAATGAGAGTGAACCTTCGAGGTTGATTAAACACAGTGACAAAATATTGATGTAAAAAAACACAGCATTTTTATTAGTCATTGGATTCTTTATGCCATTTTTCCTTTTCCAGTCTTCAATTTACTTTCTGATCCAATTTGCTTTTGAAAGTGATATTATGATTTGTTCTGGAAAACAGACCACCCAAAAAATATCTCCAAATAATACAAACATCACAATGTCTTCACTTGTCAGCAGGATGTGTTGAAACTTGTCTTCAAATTGATGTTCCCTCAGTGGGCAACTTTAGCAGATCAACTTGTACATTCAAGCTTATTTTAATATATTGGTATTTTAGCATGCCACTTAAGAGCCCAGCACTCTTAGCTCAATCTATCCTACAAAATAAACACAATGACCTGGAAAGTGGACTCATCATCCCTACTTCATAATATTTTGCTATTTTAATTCCCAGTTTTCCATAATATGAATGCATTGTTGGTTGACAAAATCTGGAAAAACACCTAGTACTAGTAAAAGATTTGAGTCTGTTGAGTTGAACATTCCTTCTAAACTCCTATTTAACAACCTGATTAATTCACACTGAATAGGCAAAGCTTTAATTCTGAACTCCCCTTAGGTAGGCGGAACTGCTTTCCAAGATGCCAGCAGCCACTCACCTGTCCTACAGCCCACGCTAAAGTACCCTGCCACTTGCACCTGCAAGCTGGTCTCTGCACACCACTGTGTGGGCTGGGGATCTGGGCAAGCCGCTCACTTGTACTTCATCCTCCTCTCTCAGATAATGCTTTCCCTAGCTACCATCTGTTAGAGCACTCCTGCACTTACAGACAGAACCTGCTATGTTAAAAAACATGTTTTATTGTGACAATTGTATGTTTAGCATAGGGTTATTTCGAAGACTTGCACATTAGGTATCCCACGTAGATATGGACTTGACTATCGCTGCACTTCACAGCGAGTCAGTTACTCCACCAATTTTTCCTTCAGCCAGTCTGTGGTTTTGAAACATTAAACAACAACTACATGGCAATATGAATTTGAGAAGCTTTTTCCCTCAAGAGCTTAAGTAGTATTTATATTTGTAGCCTAAATACTTCTTAAAGGACACCACTGAACTCAAGAATTAAACAAAGGCTTTTTACCAGGAAAAAAAAATTCTTAAGGTTTTAGGAAAGTCATTTTGCACTATTTTTTTTTCTTTCCCCAAATTAACACAAAAAGAGAAATGACAGTTTAAGAGAGCTGACAGTAAGATAATTTGGAAAAGCTCATTAGCTCTTGTTAAATTAGAAACTCACGAGCTGATGAAGAAAGGGAGGAATGCTAAACGCAGTTCAGACACATCACCATCAGGTAAATAAAGCCAACCACATACATTTCAGCCATCCTTAAAATATCAATTGTGCCGTACGCACTGAGCAACAAAAGCAGAGAAAGAGTTAGAAGTATGCACACTCATTATACTTGCCACCATCACTCACAACCTCTTCTGGGCTTGGTCCATGCGAACATCTGGGAACACACCCTCCCCTTCTGTCCTTCTCCTGACATTGTCAGATAATGCTTCCCAGGTTGCAGAATACATGACCTGTTTTCCTGGCTTCCACTTCTCAAAATGGAAACATACTGCAGATAACAGAAGAGGAGGATCCAATAGGAGTGTGAATGTAAGTGGGGTTACAGCAGCATTTGCCTGTGCTGCCGAAAGTACATATGTCACTGATGAGCTGCAGGGTACCGCCTGCATCTACAGCCATTGGCTTCCCACAGATCTATTTTATTGTTGCTCCATAGCAATTCCACTATGTAGGCAAGAAGCAGAACCTACTCTTGTACCATTACCACCAGATGATGCTCCTAAGCTGTAGAGCAATGCCAACTGATACCATCTTACACGTGCCTTTTCTTTTACCTCTTTCCAGGTTATTTTGCAAAGCCATATCTCTACCTGGCTGGGATAGCCACTTTATTGATAAGAATTTCCAGAAAAGAGCTAGTTACAAAAATTCTGCTAATGCTTTCTCTTCTTGCTGCTTCTGTCTAGAGTTAGCACCCTAAAACCCATACTGATGCCTTTTGTTCTTTATTCCTCTTTCAGCATTGCTCCTGACTGGCCTTATTAATCATCTTTTTATCTTGGTAACTCTCTTCCATATCAATCTTCATATCTCAGAATTTACTTTGTCTTTTCAACACTGAAGATACTGTAACTCAATTTAGCTTCATTAGAAAAAATCTTTTCAGGGATTTTAAAAGCCTTTATTTACCAGTATAATTGTGCACACATTAGGAGTCCTTCAGAAAGGATGTCCAGTGCGAGAAAATCATGCAATTGAGTACTGAATGCAGAGAAAAAAAGAAGAAAAAACAAATACATTTAAAATATATTGTCAAGAATCTAAAGAATCTTGCAAAGAATTCCTTGAGAGAAAAAAAGAACTAGAAAAATTGACAGACACACTCTACCACCTGCGTATCCAAAAATATCTACAGATTTCAGCAGAAATATAAAACTTCAAGCATAACAGTCTCCTTGACAGTAAGACAAGAAGCCACTTTCCACAAGTGCCCTCTCTCCCCTCATCTGCATTTCAGATTACGCTGTATGTTAATTTACAACCTCGAGTCATCAGAAATTTAAGATAGTCCGTACAAAGACGTTTTTAAGTGGAACAGGAAGAAGATAAATGATAAGGATACACAGTTTGCCCTCTTACGCAACAGGGTCCACTTATTACTTTGGCTGCTCAATCTGCTAACAGATTTCCTTTGGGTTTTTTGAAGGAGGTTTGTGACTGCCAAAGATCATATGCAGAATTTAACCACAATACTCTCTTCTTGGAGCTGCTGACAACAGAAAAATATCTGTTAATAAAAAGGCTGTAGGAAGGTAAAGTTTGTGCAGAGATTTAGCTCAACTTCACCCTCTGTCTTGAAAGCTGAAATGAAAAAGGCCTTTTAGGTATGTCTTCTCTGTAGGGGAGAATTTCTCTTACATGAGCAAACAATAAATTAAATGCTTATTTTAAACATCTCACTATATATGAACAAGATTAATTTAAACCAAACAATTTGGCATCTTTTCAGGCATATTGTATAAACACAACTCTAAGTACACTATACTGCTGGACTTAATATGGGCTTTAAACATATAGGGTACAATTCTTCTTATTTTAAAGAACATACTTGATATTCACTGATGCTACCAATATCTACTAGTCTGTTTCCTTGCTAAATAGTCATATGACCTCCAGAGACACAGATTTTAATTCTTATTCTGAAAACCAGCACCATAAACATGCCCAGGGGCTTAATTTATGCAATCATTTTGTGAAAATTTACTGTGCATTTTGGTAACAGCAATTTGTGATATGCTACCATATCTTCAGTCTTGCAGAACATTATTTAAGTCACATGAAGAGGATCTAAGGTAAATCTCTATCAATTTGAGCCATTTGTTTACTGTGTCCTGGTGTAAGTGCAAGTGAAGAAGGGGCTCAGGTTAGGAAAGCTAAAGCCCTGACAGAATTAAATCTGGCCAGGCATGTCAAGGGCAACAAGAAAAGTTTCTTTAGTGATAAATCATCAGTGATACATGGAAAACTAGGGAAATTGTGAGCCCTCACTGGAAAGACATGGGAGCCCTGGTTACCTGGCACATGGAGAAGGCTGAGGTACTCAACGATTTTTTTACGTCTGTCTTCACTCGCAAGTGCTCCAGCCACACTGCTCAAGTTGCACAAGGCAAAGACAGGGACTGGGCAAATAGAGAACCACCTGCTGTAGAAGATCAGGCTTGAAACCACTCAGGGAACCTTAAAGTGCACAAGTCTACAGGATCTGATGAGATGCATCCATGAGTCCTGAGGGAGCTGGTGGATGAAGTAGCTAAGCCACTGCCCATCATATTTGAGACGTCCTGGCGGTTCGGTGAAGTTCCTGCTGACTGGAAAAGGGGAAATATAACCCCCATGATCAAAAAGGGGATAAGGACAACCCATGGAACTATAGGTTTAATTATTATATTATTATTCTCCCAATTCGTTACTCCATAGCTGAGCACATTGGTACTTTAGCTTCAATAACTGAATCAGTGCTATTAAATGATATTTGTATATTTTACTATTTATTACAACTATGAAAATCACCACTTAATTTTGTGTTTCTTTAATGTGCCAAGTCATTCATTCTAAGTTGCTTCTATGCACAGAGAGCTCATCTTGTTCTACAAAGAATCGTCATATTTCAGAATGCCAATGTGTCTGTTTCATAAATACCACATCTGGTAAGAAGATAGGTTGCCATAGTCCTCAAATTTATCTGGTGCACATTTTCTTAAACCGGAAACCAAGATCCTGAGCAGTAAAAGGGATACTGGGTAAAAATTGGATAAATCCTACCTGTTATGTTCTTGCAAGCTGTAGAAATACTGAAGATCTATAGAAAATTGACTCTAAAAACTACCTCACAGGAATTTTATTAACGAGGACCACTCTGCCTAGTGTAGGGATGGCTACAGAAAAAAAGCCACACAGAAAACCCCCTGTGTGAGACAGATATACTTGGATCAAGGTATAACATTGTTATACTGTCAAAAAAATGACGGGAGAAGATGAATTTAAGAGTCTGAATTTAAGATGGAGGAGTCTGTCATGCAATAACAGCTTATAAGAGTTACAAAGCCGACATATAAACATAAAAAGCAAAGCTGACACATTTGATAACCACAAAGCCTGCTTATTCCAAATATACTCTCAATTACAGTCATTCTGGATTACACGAAGTGAAAATAAAAAAGTTCAGAGAGGTGCAATATTACAGCGCTCATCTCAGTCTCTCTGCGTCAGCCTCTGAAAGCTTCCCTACATGTACTGGAGGCCCGATCTCCCACCTGGGCAAGCACTTGTGGTTACAGAAGGCAGTTTCACAGCCTCTGACTGTGCAACACCCATCCCACCATGTCACTGACACTCAGGGCAATGCAAGAACATGGCAAACATGTCACAGCAGCTTCTTGTGGTTTGAAGCTGAATGTCATCATGGAGTTAGATGTTTTCTTTAAGGGTCATTTCTAAAACACAAGCTAAGCCTTACCTGTGCAATACCATCTCTCAAAGGCAACCACTTGTGGGTAGTAGACTTTTTCGAAACTACCCTAATATATTAAGTCAGGCCCTCATCTGTGTAGCTTTGGCACAATTACCCCCGAATAGGCAATGCACAGTAACAAGAGATTCATTACAGGTTGTTAACAGTAAAAGCAAGCACAAAGGTTCATTTTACTTAAGAAACAGTAAAGAAACAGGCAAACACAGATGAGAGATTGTTGCACTGAGTCAACAAGAGAGAATCATGAAACTGAAGTACTGAAGACATCTAAACCCACAAACTGTTGTGTACACAGTGATTTCAGAGAGCAAATAACTTCACATTTTTCTGTGCTGTGTTCTGGTTGAATTGTCCACATTCAACAATCCTAAATATAAGTACAGGATTTTAGTCCTCTATCAATACTAGATAAGATGTATTTGCAAGTCCCTCAGATTTAATGTTCTTTCTTCTATTTAGAGTGCTGCTAGGTCTGTAGGCAGCCTTATAAACCACTTTAACCTTATTTTAATTTTTCATTATGAAAATCATAGCTGTTCATTAATTTTGGAAGACACAGTATTACAGCTGTGATATATCATTCCTTATATTATTAACAATCTACTTTACAAATTCAGCGCTTGAAGCAGATATTGGTAATAATGTCTTATGAGTTTTATTTCTGTGTTTATAAGAATTTAGAAAAGACTAGGAGCACACGCACTTAGTTGCCTATCCATACACAAAATGTTATTCACTTTTATTTTAAAATTAGTGCCAAAATATAATTGCACCAAATTTAATAGACTTGTTAGAAACTAAAATACAAACCCCCAAAACAAGATACTATGTGACTAATCCCCACCTATCCAGTTAAGATTACTTAAGCAAAAATTATTTCCTGACTACCATTTTTGTGTTGTAAAGTTTTAGCATATGTGAGGAATTTTCATTGAAGGGAATAGTTTTCCCTAGAGATTAAGCACTATTTTAGCTTGGCTTTAATATTGTTTGAATGTCTGTCTCAGGGATACAAAAACTCTAAGAGACAACAGGATATCAATATGAAATCAAATGGAATATGACTTCTAGAAAGACTTGTGCTCCTGTAAGTACATAATTTGAAATACTAATATTATTTAAAAAAATTAATCTGCCATCTTAATCTGCCATCTTCTTTAAAACACAGTATCCTATTGAAAATAATTCAGAAAAGCTGCAATACTGTGCTATAGACTAGTTACCACAGAATAGGCCATTTGCTTCAGGGAATGAAATTTATCCTATTTGTTCTACATGATTGTCTCTTCTCTTTTTTTGAGGTTTTTTTTTGAGTGTTTTGTTTTGAAAATTACCAAACTTTACATTGCCTCAGGTTTAAGTAGCAAAACCTAAAACACTGGTAATTTTTATTTCCATACTTACACAATATTAATTAATGTATTTGAGAAGACAAAGCTGTAGTGAACTGAATCATCCTGCAACTCAGCACTTACTATTTCATATAATCAAAATTTAAACTTGTTTCTAGCCAGCAGTCAGCACACAACTTGCTATTTCTAGGTAAAAGCTGACCAAATGCTATTCTACTTTTTTTCACATGGAATAGTGGGAAAAATCTTACTGGTTGGATATTTATTTAAATTTTCTTAACAATAGATGTTTCCTTACATTATATGACAGCTGGTGGAGCTGCCAAACTAAAAAACGTCAGCTGTAGCTCTCTGTTTAATCCCACCATACATGAATCTTTCCATGAAGTTTAGGTCACGTGTGAACACACTGAAAAGTTACTCTAAGAGAAGAAACACAGTGACAGCAAGTACTAAGATTCAGAGCTTAAGAGTGGATAAAGAAGCTGATAAGAAAAGAAGAAACATGACAGTGATGGGCATACAGCTGAGAGATGTTTACAATGCTAGGCGTAGGAAGCATACCTGGGCTGATAACCTGGGCAAAGGAAGCAATGCAAGGAATGGAACAGAATAGTGCGAGGTGTCCCTGCCCATGGCATGAGGGCTGGAGCTGAATGATCACAGACTCATAGAATACGTAGGGTTGGAAAGGACCTTAAGATCTTATGATTCTTAAGGTCCTTTCCAACCCTACGTATTCTATGAGTCTATGATATTAGTAAGAACTTCCAAGGAAAATGTTTATTAAGCTGAAGAACCATCATGCATGGTAATTAACAGAAAACCAAGGTTTGACTTTCAAAATTACACTGGATAAACTACACAGAAGGGACAATTGAGTGCCAAAGATCAAACTCTTCTCTTGTAGTCTAACTCAAGCAAGTATCTTTGTGAAAGCAATGATTGTCACAAGAAAAACAGAGCTAACCAGCAACATCGAAAACAAGTGTAGTTACGCAGAGCTCAGAGAACCGAATCATAAGTAAGACAACAGGCACTGCTTTTAGTGTTATGTCAAGAACATTTTCAAGTGTCAAATTTAGTTTGAAGCATCTAGTTTTTGACTAAGGTTTAGAAAAACTAGTTCTTAAGTTCTGTCTTCTATAACATCATTTTAGATGGGTTAATTCCTCTCTCCATTTTCTGGACTTGATAAAACTCAGCTAAAATGAAGTCTCCTACTTTACTTTTCACTGCATTAAGAAGAAACAGAGAACAGGGTTTGGGTTTTTTTGTTTTGTTTTGTTTTCCTGTATAAACTTCATGCATCCATTTTAACAAGGTTCTATCACACACACAAACATCTGAGACCCATTCCACATCATGTATCAGAAACAGCATTCCTCAGAGAGGCTTTTCTCCAGAGTTTAAAAAGTATCTTTTCATTCTGAACTAAACAGGATGTAGGGATTGCCACCAGCAGAGGAGTAGGAATCACCAGCAGCTATAACCCAAATATTCTAATGAAATGTAAGCAAGTAATTACAAATAAAACTGCTTACATTCATGTGACTTGTTTGGCAACAGCAGTACAACATAAGGAAAGCTGCTACAATTCATAACGGCATCTTGTAATAAAACAGCTTTATGCATCCCTCTCAAACTGTTTAGTGCCCAAATCTCATCAGATGGCTGAGTAAGCATTACACTTTGGGACAGTAAATCTCTGTTTCCAATATGGTCTACATTCACAGACATGTACTTTCGCATTCACTGTAAGACACTTCCAGCTAAGCGCTCATATAAAAAAATTGCAATATATAAAAATATCTGCATACTATTTTGTCTAGTCAGCTATCCAGATTCTGAAAGAATTTAGGAAGTATGATGGACCAGCAGCTCAACAGGAATCTACTGCTACCCAGAAGCAGCTAATTTGAAGTTTGCATTTATAACCATGAAAGTAGTGTGAAGGGGCTATCTGTGTAGAAGTCTCAGTCTCTTCAACAAGTCTTCATCCACCACAGTGAGGCATATACAGCATTGCTACGGTATATTTTACTTCCTTTACAGAAAAACTAAAAGATAGGAAAGGGTTTAGAAACAAGCAACAGATCTGAATTTATGACAGAAGATGCTCTACTTGGACAGGCAGATAATGGATAGATAAAGCTCATAGAAAAGACAACTGTCTTAACTGCAGAATCTAACTGTGTACGTCAAGAAAAAACACTGGGTATTATGGGTGTTCCAATAAAACAGAAAAGGGCATCACCAGACCTAATGGCTAGCAACTGAAGCCAGTTTCCAGAATCCAAAGAGAAACTGGCATCTGCTCTTCACATGGAGGCTGACTTCTTACAGATGCTGCTCACCAGTGTAAATGGTGGATTTTCTGTCTATTGATGTTTTCAGGACTCCAGAATGTGTTTCATTCAAGGACAGATTACAGAGATCAATGTAGAAATAGAGATGAAAGTTAATGAGCAACTGGATAGCAGGCCAAACAAGATAACTGGTAGGTCTTCTGATCTTAAACGCTGAATTCAGAGACAAACAATGTAAAAGAAAAAGAACTAAAGAAAAATTGCTGGGCCTGCTTACCCAATTATACTTGCTTCTTGTTTTCTTTTCACTAATTCTGATTCCCATTTATAGGCTTTAAGTGAATTGCTTATCAGCACTTTGACCCAACTTCAAAACATCCATGGTTATCTAAGGAAGAACAGGAGGTTTGGGTAGTGGTTTTGTTTGTTTGTTTGTTTGCTTGAAAGTTTCCTATGTTTTTCTGAGTAAACTGAGTGCATTTGGGTCCAGTCACAATATTTGAAAAGGTTCTAAAAATCCCTTAATCTGTTTGAGGTATTAGGAGAACAAACAGGCACAAAAAAAAAACATAAACATAGTAATCATCACCACAGACCAACTGGTTGTCCACCAAGTCTAGAATTTAGTCCCCAACAATAGTAAGATATTTAAAAGAACGTGGGCAGAAAAAATAAGGTGCAAAAGATAATTACAGAATAAACATAATAAACACCTAAAACCTATTCCCAGTGCATTTGAACTGAAAATGCACTCATGCATTGGAGCTGTGCATACACTCTGGTGCTCAGCCCATCTTCCACACACTCCAAAAAAATACAAATGTCTAAGCCTTTCCTTCTTTTCCTGAAGATGTGGACTTTAAAAACACCTGATATCAGAGAGTTCAACAATGTATAATCCAAAATAAATGCTTTTGTTGGTTTAAAACTTATGGATTTCCATTTTCTTTAAATATTTTTTTCTTCCTGTATTATGAGAAGGAGGAGAAGCAAACAGCTTAACTTCTCCTTGCCAGAAACCAAGTTTTAGTGGGGTCCCAACTTCACAGGAGAAAGAAACAATATTCACTAATGTAAATTCTGGACTATGTGACTTCTAAAGACTAATTTTCTGGTACGTGCATAGGATGCAGGGACAAAAATGCCCAATTCAAACCCAGATCAAGCGTAAAAGCTTTTCAAATCTGAGATTTGCACGGTAATAGGTGTATTAGAAAAGCATCTGAATCTCTTCTTTTCATCAGTTTGAGAACACTCACAAGTAATCAGCCTCTTTCCCAAACTCTTCTTGCTGGAAAATACACCCTAAAAAATATCTATGTTAAACTGCTGATCTTTGTACAGACAAGAACCCAGAGAAGATGGAATATCTGCAGAATTTGCACAAGTTAGCTGTTTGTATTAGTAGGATTAATCAAGAAATTAGTATTTTCACTTAAAATATCTTATTTTAAAAAGAAAGATACTATTTCATCTCCTTGGAGTGCCTTATTTCCCTTTATGATGGATTTAATAAGAGAATGAGCATCCACATGGATGTGCCTAAATATGACAAACTTGGAAGAGTGTGTGCAAGTGTATATGAGAAAATGGAGAAGGACTTATATGCTCAAACATTTCTACTTTCAGTATACAAAGTTTTAGACTTCTATTACATATTACGAAGGGATGAGAATTAAAAAAAGTACAGCAAGGTTTCCTTCAACATTCAGTTCAGCCCTAGCATTACAAGGCAAGCAAACCCTTTGTCATTTCAAGCACAAGACCTTTTTCCCGGATACAAATTTGGAACTATAAAGTACAGGAAGTGTAGTTCCTATTAATTTTGAAGTGCTTTTGAAAACATATTTGCATTAGAATGGTAACTACTAAGCCTATTATAGAGTAGGCCTAAGGTTTTAAAAAAATTTCTTTTATTCACAGCATGTGCTAACTATATGAGTGGATAATGCCTATGTTTTAGAAGATGCCCTTTTCTATCTAGTTTGCATAATGTTCATGTAACTTTGTAAATGGTTAAAAAAATAGAACTGAGTTTAACTTAATCACCAACTAATGAGGAGTCCAGTGCAGCAGCAGTAAAAAACCCAGAAGCTCTTTTCAAAAGCTAAATAACTCTTTAGAAAAAGAGGAGCATACATCTATATATACTTACATATGAGGGAACTTGGGTTCAGTCTGGAGAAGAGAAGGCTCAGGGGGGACCTGATCGCTCCCTACAACTGCCTGAAAAGAGGCTGTAGTGAGGTGGAGGTCAATCTCTTTTCCCAAGTAACAAGTAATAGGACAAAAGGAACCGGCCTCAAGCTGCACCAGGGCAGGTTTAGATGGAGCTGAGGAACAATTCCTGCCCCAAGGGGTGCTCAGGCATTGGAACAGGCTGCCCAGGGCAGGGCTGCAGTCACCGTCCCTGCAAGTGTTCACACACCGTGGAGATGAGGCCTCAGTGCCATGGGTTAGTGGTGGCCTTGGCAGTGCTGGGGAATGGCTGGACTTGATGATCTTAAAGGTCTTTTCCAACCTAGCTGATTGTATGATTCTGTAGATGCCAGGGAAATTCCTGCATGCTGATTCTGCAATGTAAACTGTAAACAAATGCTGATTTTTAATAATGATCACTAGAGAGAAACTGACAGGAATAAAAAATTATTCCCCAAGAGAAACCGTGTATGTACACAGAATTCACATATTATGTCTAGCTGGTTGTTGTTCTACAAATACATATTAATATTAGAACAGTACTGTGCTTTTCAGCACTGGTTATATTAATTATTACTGGCATCCTCTGTCAGCACCATAGCTTCTCTATATAAAGTTTCAGGAGAGAGTATTCTATTCAACTCCATCTTTATTACATTCACCTAGAACAAGATTCCCAGTAATACTTTAACCGATTACACTGTGTATTTAGCTTGCTAGTTGATTACATTCTTTCCATAGCAATGACATTTTAAATACTTCAACATGCTGTATTGCAATGGCCACCTCTGAATTGCCAGGCTGGAATACATCTCCTGCCATTCAGTATTTGCTCTCCCAGAGGAGGACTCACTGGCCAAGATCACAGACTCACAGAATCATCAGGGTTGGAAGGGTCCTCTGGGATCACCCAGTGCAACTCCCTGCCAGGGGAGGGCCATCCAGAGCAGGGCACACAGGAACATGTCCAGGTGGGTTTAGGATGTCTCCAGAGAGGGAGACTCCACAAACCCCCTGGGCAGCCTGTGCCAGGGCTCTGACACCCGCAATGGAAAGTTCCTCCTCATGTTGAGGTGACATTTCTTGTGTTTCTGTTCACGGCCATTGCTCCTCGTCCTGTTACTGGGCACCACTGAAAAGAGTCTGGTACCATCCTCCTGGCACCCACCTTTGACATACTGATCTGCATTGATGGAATCCCCTCTCAGTCTGCTCTTCTCCAGACTGAACAGGCCCAGCTCCCACAATCTCGTCTCGTAAGAGAGATTCTCCAGACCCCTTGTGGCCTCCGCTGGACCCTCTCCAGGAGCTCCTTGTCTTTCTTGTACTGAGGAGCACTGGACACGGTGCTCCAGATGTGGCCTCACCAGGACTGAGTAGAGAGGGAGGAACCACCTCCCTCAAGCTGCTGCCACACTCCTCCCCGTGCACCCCAGGACACTCTCGTCCCTCCTGGCCTCAAGGGCCAGCTCATAGTCAACTTATCATCCACCAATACTCCTAGGTCCTTCTCAGCTGAACTGCTTTCTAATAGGTCAGCTCCCAGCCTGTGCTGGTACTTGGGGTTCTTCCTCCTCAGATGCAGTACCAAAGATGCTGATCTAGAAGCTGTCCAGCTAGTAAGATAGGTAAGAGAGCAAGAGTTGAACCTTCGTTCAAGAAGCCTGTGTTAGACAGGCTGACTATTCAATAATTAGTGCTGGTAGGTCTGAGCAACCAACCACACCCAGCAAATTGACTCAGTGTATGAAGATAGCAAGTGATGAAATGCCAAGAACTCAGGATGGCAGAGGAATGGAAGTAGAAAGTAAGAGATTTCCAGAACAACTGACTTAAACTACCATGCACAAATGAGGGAACTTGCTGCTCAAAACGAAATAAAAAAAATACAAACCAAAACCAAACCAATCAAATAAAACACCCTAACAACAAACAAAACCCACAAAAGAACAAGAGAAAACAATTCATGCATCTGTACTTGGAAATAACCTTGAAGACAGAGTCTATTCCATGATGTTTCCCTGAAAAGCCACTTCCAAGCAGATTTCCTTTTGATTTTGTGTTAATTGTGACTCAGATCTAATATACATAAAGATTTAGTTTAATTCCTACTTATCAGGAGATCTTAATACCTGCAGCTCAAAAGGCCACCCGACGTTAGAGTATAAATGAGAGGAGGCATGTTAGATTTTGGGTTAGACTTTCTTATATTTTCCTTTCCTAAATGCATTTTTGAGAAGGATGCTATAAAGTTTTATACTTTGATTTATTTGCTGTTTTAATAATGCTGCTACATAGCTCCATTATTTCCAATATCAACACAGAGGAAAGCACAGATGAAAAGTGCTTTCATGTTTCTAAATCACTTAACAATAAGAACCATATAAGTTTTTATAATTTGGGAAGGGAGAAGGTAGGGACGGGACTTTTCATGCAATGTATTTGTTTATTAAATAAGGTATACATATTAAACCATAAATCTTTATTTCTTACTAATGCTGTGCTTTCTAGGGTTGTCTCACCTGAATAAATACTTCACACTGGGATCACATATCTCTTAGGTAAACATTAAAACAACATAAATCTCGATTCATCGGCAGTGGTGTATACCAGTTCTAACAGGAAATTTGCCTTGAGGACGTTTTCACTACACAAACTACCCTACATCTGATTCCCCATTAAGGGCTTCCTACCCAAGCTTCTGCCACTTGCCTCTACCTCGGATTTTCTTTGATTATTTAAGAGTATGGATACACTGAAAAGAAATGTGTTGCAGAATGCCATCCAAACCCAATCAGACAAAGAAAAACTAAGAATGTGCTCCCTCTCTACCCAGCATACAATAAAAAGCTTTCTGTAATGTCTTAAATTCAAATGTACATATTGAGCATCTAATTTGCAAAAGGTCACAGGTTCTGGAAAGAAATATTAAAACTAGAATGAGTAAAACTCAGTTGGATTTGGAAGGGATATGCAGACTTGAGCCTGAAAGTTGAGTATGACTTGTGTCTGATGACAAGATAATCAAAATCTAATTTTGGTGTTACTGGGAATAGAAGCAGCAAGCCAAAGCCTAGTTAGTCTGAGAACCTGTGACAGCAACTAGCCCCACCATACAGCAGCGTATCAGTCACTGCCAAACACAGAATACCTGACCACAATAACTTTCAATCTGGACAAGCTTAATCACTCTCATGAAATGTTCCTACTGCAGTGTGCTTCTTTGAATGTGTCCCAGTAAATTATTTGGTGAAAGATTTATGATGTGAAGAAGAACGAGAAGTAAAAACAACATTCATTTTTTTCAGCAATCAGAGCTGCCCTAAAGTAGGCTGTAAAAAATAGAATGTAGATTCATCAAACTGGTTTGGGTCACTTTGGATTTGGGGTTTTGGGTTTTTTTTTATTGATTTTTTTTTTCCTTCAAGAAATCTATTGAATATATATGGAAAAGAGATGCAGTATGAAATACCCAAGAGATTATGAGTAGTATGGCACGGTAACATAACTGCATGTGGAAGGAAACTGAGTGCATTACACTTCCCAAGTGCCCCTCTCTGAGAATTCTATCAATATAACTTAATTTTCTATTTGATGTTAATAAAAATACTGGACAATCATAAGGGATGTTATAAGAAATTTATTATTATCATTGTCACTACTACTTTCTAACTGCCGTTAACATACCTATAGTGTTAGAAAAGATTAGAAAGCATGTTTGTACGTATAGAAGAATAAAAAGTGGAATTTGAGCTGACATACAGAAAGGAATTGGCTGCTGTTCTTTACTGAAATTATCTCACTATACAAAAAGAGATGCAGTGACATACACAGAACAATTCAACTGTGGTAAAAAAGCCAAAATATGTCAGAAAGCTGTTAGGTCCAGTTTAATGTGATTGTCTTTTTTAGACTTCTTTTTACTAACTTCAGTCATATACTGTAGCTGTTCTAATGTTTCACAGCAGAGATTTACTGCTAAACTAGATCTGACCTGAGAATGAGAAAGCAGTCCATTCACTATAACTATTGGCTAATAAATTTTGCATCAGCTGAAGCCTGGTTCAGGCAGAAACAAAATCCACGAGCTATGAATGCCAAGTGGGGAACTCTGGAAAAGCAAAGCTTTCACTCACCCCTTTAAAGTCCAGTTTAAAACTCTTAACAACTCATTACAGTGTTCTTTTAAGTACAATTTGGTTACAAAGAATACTTGAAGAAAAGTTGCCTTTCAAAGCAACCTCTTTAAAGAGGTTTTCTAAAATCCCCATTTTTTTGCCTTTAAGGAAATCTACCTTCACTGTGCTGTGTCAGCAGATGAAGTAAGAAAGAAGGTATTTTCTTTAAAAAGAAAAAAAAAAGTAAAAGAAAAAAAAAAGTTAAAGTTTGATAATTGGTTCCTTTTGCTGGAAAAATACATGGCATAGAGAAAATTCACATATTACCAGAAGATTGTAAAATATTCAAATATTCAGAGGTGGCAGAACCATTGTTAAGCTTTTGACATATCCTAGTAGAAAGTATGAAAGTTTCTATTCATCTTAAAATACAGCATACAAAAAGGACTCCTCCACTTTAAATAAATCTTGTGATGTTTGAACGTTCTCTCAGATTCACTGAAGGACTGCATTTTTGAGATTGATTGACTAATGAATATACAGTGCAGGTGCTGAATTACAAATACATTTCTATCTATAGTTAACTATATTAGCGAAAATCTAAGACAAATTAATGGCATGGGCCTGTCATTTTAGCCAAGAATCTAAACACGTGTTTTGAAGATGACTGGAAAAAAAGCTCGACACAAAAATACTAAACTTATTCTGGATCACTTTGTACAAATATTATTACCGATATATTAAAAACAACTTTAAAAGGGGAATTCTATTACTTAGAAAAATTACAGGTAAACATCTTAGAGCACAGTAAAAGTTATGCCAGACTAAGGAGCTTCAGGTAATATACAGTCATGTCATCCATCAATCCTTTATACCAAAACTTCCAAATCCCACACCACAAAGCAGCATCTATGCCAAAGAGGAACTTTCTTTGGTAGGCACACTGGTCAGCAATTAGTAAATAAGCTTTATTCAAAACATGCAAACAATGACAAGCTTTAAAGTTATATTCTCAGAGCTAAACTTCCAACAACATTTAATTTTCCAATCAAATGCTTTATTCACACTAGCTTCCAGAGGGATTTATATTTTGGAGATCTGCTCTTTTATGAAGACAATCAAGTCAGAACAGAATGACAATAAAATACTAAAGCAAACAAAATGATCTGTTTCAGACTTCTGAGCTCTGAATATAGTTTTTATTATTAGCATTTCACTGTCGAGCCATCATAAACAAAAATGGAAGTAGTACAACTTGGTCTTACGCTTCACAGATTTTCATAACTGAGTAATGTATGATCAGGCAGCAGCTAAAACCAACTTCTTTGAGCAGTTCCAGTACCATGGTTAAACCAGATATTTTTTCAGTAAGTCAAATGCATGTAGCTTTACTAACAGAAGAGACAAAATATTGTGGAAGATATCTACAATTGCTTAAAAATGTCAAGCTTTTTTTATAATAGAAGAATAAAAAATTCTCTAAAGACTATTTATTTTAAGCATGTTTATTTCCTACAGAATTTAATCCCATCAAAACACCCACTCAAATTTAGAATAAATTTACATGTATAAACTCCTAGATGTCTGCAGCTGGAAACTGCATGTGTAAGATGTAATGAACAGGATTTTCTACTATGTGAACCACATTTTTATCCCTACAATATTAAAGTAGAAAGTGAGAACATGTACTAAGCCTTAACTTAGTTCTGTTTGCCACGTTATCTCAGATTTCATGTCAGTAGAGAAACTGTACAACCAGAAACATACCAGGCTTCCAAATACAAATAACTGTCATATAGACTTACTTTCTGAAGAAATTTGCTTTCTAAACCTAAGAAAAGCAGGAAAAGAAGGACTTACTGCTCATATTTAACAGACATGTAGATGTACTGAGGGACACGGTTTAATGGTGGACTTGGCAGTGCTGGGGTAAGGGTTGGACTTCATGACCTTTTCCAGATTTTTTCCAGCTTAAACAATTTTGTGATTGTATATTATTCAACAAAAACTGACTTTGGCTTTCCAAAATAAATGTTATTCATCCAGACACAACACCACAGACTAATGGAAAGGGGAAAAAAATATAATCTGAGTCTTTCAGTTCAGTTACCAACGATTTGCACTCCCCTTCATAAAGAGGGCAGATAAGAACACATTAAGAGCAGGAGGAGGATGAACAGTTGTCAAATCAGTAATCAAGAGAAAAAGAACATCCTCATGAAATGCTGAATAATGACCTGGAAACTAAAATGAGGCACTTGAGCTGAAGCATCAATCATCCAGATAGGGAAAAGTAATATTTAGATGACTCCTGTACACAAAGGCTGAAAAAAACACAGTGAAAATGGCTCCGGCAGCTCATATGATGTAGCTGCAGTTTGCTGGGTTCTCTCTAGTTAAATACCTATAAGCAAAGACAGACCCTAGAAGAACAGAGATTACGTCAGAAAACAGAACTGGATGTTTGATAGATCAAGCACAATGCAAACACCTCCAAATGTCTGTACACAGATGTGAGACAAACAAGGGATTAGACAAGGGTTTAATTAAAGATGCTAATTAATAGATATTTTGATTTAAAGGTGAAAGCAGACACTGACTGCTGGCAGAATGCTTTAACAAGTTGAGTGACATGATATCATATATAAAAAAAAAGAGCTTTCATCGAACGATCTCCACAGAGAAGAGTAAGAACTTAGAATTTCCTGAGTCACAATATTAGAAATATACAGTAGGGAACTATCACATGGCATTAACAAGCACATACATAAAGTAGTAGAGTTTCAGCAATTCAAGTTTTACTGGATAATTTACCTTCCATACAGGGGGCACAAAGGGCTGTACATTTGTATCTCAAAACTGCCTATTCCTTACTTGATATAAAGCATATCTGATTCTTCAACTAAAACTAAACCAGGCCATTTATTTTAAAAACCATATCTAATTGTTGACTGAATGACAATTTAACAGGTCTATTTGGTCAAGTTAACCAGACGATTGGATACTGTTCCTATGAAGCAATATCCACTAATGGCTTCAACACACTTGACTTCTGATTGATTCAGATTAGTAAATACCTGAATGAGAGTAAAACATTTAGATTGTTATTGGACATAACAGGTATTTAAAGTAAGCAACATTTTATAAAAGAAGAGATTGCTTTACCATGCTTACAAGTTCACATAGGCAGGTTATTTCAGATATTCTAGGATCTCAATGCTGCAATAACATATTATAGCCAGTTATAAAAGTAATTAAACAGGTTTCCTTCTTCCAGTTTTTATGAGGCGAGAAGGTGAGAAGGAAGAGTAAGCAGTGACAAAATGAAAGCAGAGGAAACAACACTCCCGTTCCCACATTACATAGCAGTTAGGAACAGGAAAAGAATTCCAAGGCACCAGATTAATAGTGGATATAATTTGGCCATATGAGATTTTACCATAACAGTGTTTTATTCTGAGAAAGAAGTTCGTAATTTAACACAAAACAGTTGAAATGGTAAAATGGTATCCATTCTCCTACAGTTCTTTCATTAAACCTCCTTATAACATTGGTTACTTTAACAAGCAGCAGAGGTTGTATACTGAGGATTACTGTAAAGAAACCAGTTCTAAGTTTAAACAAACCTTGTCTTGGAAATTCATCCGACTCCCTGTGAACCAGGTCAGAAACTCGATTTCCATAATGCATCCTGGTGTCATGATCATACGCCTTCAGTGTCTCACTTGAGCTGTAAGACTTTTGAGTTGGTACTCTGCAGTCTTCACTGTCCAGTGAAGAACTTGTATAACGACACTCCTTTCCGCACCGGCCCCTGGTCAGAGAACGGTGTCTTCTGTCTTTGATATCCATTATTCTGAGTCAGGTAGGATGTTTTCAGAAAAGCCACTCTTATATTTGGGGCCAGTCACTGTCACCTAAAGCAGGAAAGGATAACAAAAGAGTGAGCAATGTTGTTACTAGGGTTTGTTTTATTCTAACTCCCTTGAATTATCCTTGAAGAACAAGGTGACACAGATCGAGAAGAAAGAGAAGACCCACATGACGCATCTTTAGAAATTGAAACAATCGCCCTGAATGGGTGGGGGAAGAAAATCAAATGCTACAAGAGAAGCATTATATCTAAATTATCATTTTGTTGAAGAGTTTAAAAAATAAGGATAAAACAAAACCACTGTTATCTTTTGATTTTTGAATGAGCACTGATAACAGCACACAACCAACAGAATCGTATTTGTTCCTGTCCCTGCAACAGTACAAAGTAAAACAGACTCAAACCAGCTTTAATTATTTCCATTCTTCCTACAGGAGGGCTTGCAATTAAGAAAGAAGCATGCAGGAGAGTTGCATAGAGGAAATTATTTCTATCCAGCATTGATGCATCACAAAGGTGTATGTTATCCTTGAACAATGTGTTCAGAAGCAGCAGCTGATTTTATTGCCCCTGGATAACGTAATCCAAGGCCCTGTTCCAAACAAAAGGTGGACCAGGTATCTCAGAGGTCCTTTTCAGCCTTGACATTTCTGCATTTTCATTATTCTCTGAAAACACTTTGGGAATTGGTTGCTCTTGTGCACCACAGAACATGACTAGATGCTCTTCTTCACAATCCCTCAAGAAGACCAGTTTATCCATTTCAGCTGCTGGAGCTCTTGAAAATTGCGTAAAAAATATCTTCTTGCTCACTGGACCAGAAAGAGAGATTCTTACATTCTGCTTAATTAGGACACCCTTACTGTGGCATACATACTTTAATATATGCATAGTTAGCATGCATAAACCACAAAATGAAAGATACTGTTGAAAGCAAGAAATACACTAAGCATGTACCCCTAACCACTGGGGTACTCATTATTTTGAGTTGGTATTTGGATGTGTGTCTTCCTCTCATAGCATTCCATGCCCAGGTCTGTATTAGTCCTGAGAAATCCTCATGACAAAGCTTTTTGTTGGAAAGGAAATCTGCCCGCACAAAGAATACCCACATTTGCTAACAAGCAAAAATCAGTACTAAATCTCTGCTTTTCTATTCCTGGCTAAGGAGGTGAAGAAATTGTTTTGGCAAATCTAGCTGGGACAGTTGAAGACATTTTCTTTCCCATTGTCAGTCCAGGTGATACCCAAAAGCACTCCTCACAGAATGGGAGTAGGTCCTGCACACCAACTGCACCCAGTCTCAGGCCAGAATCTCAATCTACAAAAGCACTTCAGCAATACTATTGCTTCTGACATCTCTGCCACCAAGGTAACAAACTCCAGTGAAAGGTGGTAAAAAGCCTGGAAGGCAGCCCTGTTTCTCACTGTTGTAGTTGTTTGAGCTGATAGGAAAGGAGGTCATAGCATTGGTTTAAGTATTGCTTAAATCATGGCTTTTTGGCTGGAATAGATTTTGTCCCTAAGAGAGAACAAATGTACTTGGCCAGAGGAACTAGTGAACTTGAGAAAAGGTTTATTGGCTTCATTTAGACTCTGACATTTAGACTTGTTGTGGGTTGTTTTTCATTTTTTGGGTTTTTTTTTTCTTTCTATATTTCAAAGAAGAAAGTTAGGTAACCAGGAGAAACAGCTGCTTTAAGCCACCCACAGATACTCTGCAATCTGTGAGCAACACAAACTGTAAACATGCTTACTTTTTTGTCCTTTCTTTCTTATTTTTAACCATGATGGTACATTTCAGAGAGGGAGAAGAGGAAAAAACAACAAGACCACAAAAATCAAAAAACAACACATCCAGAAAAGCCAAAACAAAAACATTCAGCCCTTAAAACTAGGAGGGTTAATTTAGAATTTTAGATTAAAGATAACAGAAGACTCAATATATACTCCCATTTCTCACCTCTCTTGACTGTCCAGTGGCTAAGCTGACTTTCCATATCCAAATTAAGTTCAATTCTTTGATCCTGTAATATTTATTAAACTGTAAAGTATATTAACACTGGTGGCACAAACACTTGCTTGGAGTTTGAGGAGATACATGATCATTTAGATTAACAATGCCTGGCTCTCTGATCCCAGTTCAGTGCTATCTCATCAAACTCAAGTATCAACAGATCACAAGTATAAAACACAGAAGCAGGTGAATGCAGCACCATATTGAGCAAAGCCTGCCAGTTACTCTCTGGATGTCTTCGTGCTACTGGTCAATGCAAAAGCCTGTTACTCCACATGAAGTCTATCAGATCACAAACGGCTTTTTGTTTTTATGATTGCCAAACTTTAAGCTGTCTGGCCTGATTTGTCTTGTTTTGGAAAGAACATTTAATTCCTTGTTACTACAGTTTAAAAGAAGAGTTTACAATGACTAAGCCAAACCTGCTGATTCTTTCCATGATATCAGCTTCTTAAAGCATCTTATTTAAGAAAACAGGTATTTTTTAATTTTTCCCTCAATAAATATTCTCTTGTTTTGTGCAATTACAACTACAAAAATAAAAGGAAATGGTAAGACAATGCTCTAATGTTGATAATGCCAAGAATATTCCTCAGTCACCCTTATGTGCTGAATATAAGGCACCAACATCTGCATGGTCAGTACCATAAGAAACACAAGAAAATAAATGTAGAAATACGATAGATCTATTCTAACAGCTTCATTTGAGCTTTCTTATAGAAAGTCTTGTTACAAGAATCAGACACCGATGATTTGGTGAACGACTTGATCTTTATAATACTATTAAAAATTTCTTGAACTTTAGAAAATTTTAAGAGATGCTTAAAAATATTACAGATAAAGTGAAAACATTCTTGGGGGGGTTCATTCAATGACATGTTCATATGTATTACTGTACTTCTTAAATTTTTCCTAATCTTTCTGTTACTTGAGTACAGATCCCAAGCATCTGAGATTAAATGCATATACCTAAATGCAACACAATATTCTCACAGATTCTCCTCTCATCCTCCTCTCTGTTTTGTTCACAGAAATCCCCAAAGCAGTCAGGCAAAAACAGTTCCACAGCATTGGCAACAAACTGCTCTTCAAATTCCGACAACTGTATCACCATACACAGCTTAAAATGTGATGAAATGAAATTGTAACACACTTTCAGAAAACTTGTTTTGCATTTTTCACATACTTATCTTAAATAGATGAAATACTGTTTCTGTTCTTTGCTAAATACCTTCCCTGTTAGAATGTGAAATCTTCATGCAATCTATTCCTGAAAGGTAAAATTTGATACCTTTGGGTAAGCGAGAATAACGGTGAGATTCAATTTGGGTTTAAAATCCCTGATACTTTTTGACTTGCCTGTCTCAAGGGCACTCTATGAATGGTTTATTTTGAGTAATTGACCTAAATAGTAACTGATTTAATAATTCTTTTGTTTCAAAGGATTTCACTAAGTCTGCTCATATTGACCCACTTACACTATAGAGTAGTACTACCACTAACTGACTTCAACTGTTTTCCTCATCTATAAGTGTCTTAATTCTCTATGAAGCACTAGTAGGACTCCCATTTAACTTTCTGAGTAAGGTATTTATGGCTCGCAAAATTGTTGCTCAAGTTTCAAAGATGTGTAGTCTCAGACTCTAGATCTAGACCTTCCACGGATAGGAAATCAAAAGCAATAAATGGGACATGCTCTATTTGCTGCTGACATCTATGTCATGTGCCGCAAGTTACACATGTCTAATAAACCTTGGACTCACTATTCACCCTCTACAAAACTTTTGTGATTATGTGAAGCAACTGTTTTACCTGGACATGAGTACTGCAGTGATCACAAGAGCGTAAGTGGTAACTGTGGGGTAGTCCAAGGATGCTAAAACACTTTGTGTTGAGGAGAGAGGAGAAAGCTGAGGAGCTTAGAAGTGGAAAACAGGGGTTTGTTTCAGGGGGGTAAAAAAAAAAATTGACCACTTCTTGTGTTAGCAAAGTCAAATCAATAGGAGGCATGCAAAGAGGACTCAAAATGTATTTTAATAGCTTAGAAAAGCCTACACTAAAAGTCTCTTTAAATTTGAAGTTGATACTTACACTGATCTTACTTAAGTTATGTGCTTCTTTCTTGCATTTTCTAATGATCCCTTATACTAATAGAGGGTACATGGCCATTAGAACTGCCACTCACAATAGACAGAATGCAGTAATCACTTGGAAGTTCAAGAGAAAACAAAGCACTTCACATTTACTTTGTGCCCCTAAACAACCTAGCACAATTAGATCAAAACATTACAATAGTGCATACAGTATGAGAAATAGGCTTTTTTTCCCTCTCTTTTTAAAAAAGAAGTAGTACACCATGTACCAATCTGTTTATTAAAAAACAGGTCTCATAAAAGCCTGTACTCCTTTTCATCATCAACAATTGGAAATAAGCTTGTGATTTAGAGATTCAAATGCTGTTCATTATTTTATGCAAAGACTATTTTTGAAATGAGAAAATTCAATAATTCAGCTTTGGCACAGTACAAATTTTCAGGAAATAAGTAAAAGGGTTCTTTAACTGCTGTATTTTTTTCAGATTTTAATATTAGTGAAAAAGTACTTCTCTCCTGGATCACCTCTGCCTTTTAAAAAAATGCAATAAATAAAATGTGGGTGTTTTTTTTTAATGAAATACTACTATAGTCTGTACACTTTGTTACATAAAATAATGTTGATGACAAGTACACTGGTTTTGATCTGAGCCAAAAATCAAAGCATATTTGGACAGTCTGTTTGGTGTAATAATGTAACCTCAATTTCCATTGGTAAGTCTTCCTTCTGAATTTTTCATATTCTCTTTTTTTTTCTTTGTCACTCAAAATACTGAATTTTCCTTTCAATGTAGCTACTCTATGAATTGTGTTGAAAATTAGGCATATTTAGTGTGACATGTGAAATAGCTATTTCAGAACAGTTTTGATGAATGATTCAAGTTTAAGTAATAGAAGACATACAGTGCTTATAGGCATCCTGTGTTGTGCTGTACTGCAGAGAAAAACTGCTTTTCTTAACATTTTTTTCTTTCAGTAAACAAAAGCTATAGGAAGCATTTTCAGACTAAGGGCAGCCAAAATTGTACACACAACAAAATCAAGCACTGTGCCAAAGCTTTATCTCATGCATGTGTTTTTATCTATGTAAATATATATATATATTTATTTCCAGGCTATCTTCTGAGATTTCTGTACTGCAGGAACTTCTTACAAATCCCAGAACTGTTTAAATCTATTTTGAAAATAACATCCCATTAAGAAAATAACATGCCATTAAGAACTGATGAAAAGCCCAGGAGCTACTAGACAGACAGCTTTCTAACAGCCTTAGTCTCACATCATGCACAGGCTGCTAAGGCTTAACCCCTTATTTTCCGCTGAGTGTGGGGTACAGGGGTTGATACATGTAAGCACACCCTAGAAGAGACAGCACACCTGTACTGAGAGGCTTCAGAATTCCAGGTGACACTGAGGATAAATGGGGAATTTCTTTCTGGCAGGTACTTTATTTCAGTTGAAAAAGCAGGTGGACAAACTCAGATAGAAATATCTAAATGTTATTAAATGTGGCTTCTGGTTTATGAACCTCATGAGCTGGGGATCACCACAGATTTGGAAACCACACCAGTAAAATTTCAGTATTAGCCAAACATCTGCTACGAACTGTGTGCTTTTTCCCATCTGAGAACAACATGAGAAATAGCAGGCTTCAAACTCATGTAATAGGTTCCAGAGCGGGGAGAAAAATACCGCCTTTTAAGCCTCCATCACACAAACCTAATGAAAGACCTCAGTGAGCCCACACAGTATATTTACATGATTATTCTTGAAAATTTATTTTAAACTCACTAGACTATTACTTTCATCCTACATATTTCAGCAGCTGGTCATCACAAGAGTGTGGCAACCATCATGCTGATTCCCACCCTAGGTGTTGCATTGGCCATTAGGAGCAGACTGTGTCACGCTGACTTGGCAAGATGGTCATGTTTTGTGAAACGTGAGACACAAGCAATGAAAGAGTACAGAATGTCCAAATAGCAAAGAGTTTATCTCTGTTTTTCAGAGAAGGGCTTATCAGGGCACTCAAATTAGTGCTAAGCAAAACATGACATATAAATAAGGCTGAAATAACACCTTCTTTTCTTCCTAGATACATGGAGGTAAAATGATAGAGAGTTTGAAGGAGAACTAAAGAAAAGAAAGTGCAGAATAATTTTTTTCATGTATCCTGGAGTTTCTCAGCTGTGTGAAGTTTTCCAAGTTTTGCCTCTTGGGGAATGTTTTTCCTTCTTTTCTGAATGAGGCATTAATATTCCCCCCATTCCAAACACTGCTCAAGTAAGAAATACTGAAAAAAAAAGAGGGTTGACCCAGGGATAACATATTTCCACTCCTAACTCACAGCTGCTTACAAATATTCATTAGGCTTTAAGACAGCCATAAGAGCTAAATCTGTATTATCTTGATTCTACAGAAAAAAATGAAACACCAAAAGGGAAGAGCCCCCCTGAGGTCATACAATGAGTCTGCTGCACACTGGGAGCCCCAAGTTCCAGTTCTCAGTTTCCTGCTCACAATATAATTGTTATCTAGCACACAATAATTATCTACATACTTCCATCATTCTATGCAGTCAGATAAAAAAGAATCAAGTCACCACAGAACAATACGACAAGCCAGCTTCTTAATTAATATAATTACTTAAAATGACTATAGCTGAACAAGTTCACAGAATGGATTTAAAGATCAAATACAAACTGGCCACTTCAAAAGACTAAGTTTACAAAAATAATTGCCTAAAGAGCATTATTACTCTCCTACTGCCTAGAAAGAACAAACAATACTATTAACTGCTGCTAAAATGCTGTTAATGAAGAAAGGTAGACTAATTTATCATTGCATAATTAACACCATGCAGTTAAGCATGCTTTAACGATTCTGTATAATAGTTTCCTATCACTAGAGAATACTTTTGAATCAGGAAATAATTGTCTAAATAATTTTTGATTAAGTCTTTGATCAAAATGATCAACATTTACAGAAGTGAGATAGCTCTAAATGCCCATGCAATGAACGACAACTTGTTTTATATAATCATCCATTGGTGATCTTTTTTCTTTCTAATCCTAGGGTAGAATGCTGTCTTTAATTAAGTTAATAGGATTGTTACCCTAGCAGTTTTTACCTTTAGCTAGCAATGGAGCCAAGACATCAGACTCACTGGAGCACAAGTGGTGCTCCAGCCATTCCCCCTCTCTTATGCTTTTACCAACACTTAGTCATTAGTTCGTTTAATTTTTCTGTCCTCTTGGCAGGCTTCTTATTTACCCCCATAGCTTCAGTTATGGATTTGAATGCTGTTCACTTCCACAAGCCTTTTCCTTTATGCCGGGGCTGATCTCTGAGAACTCTTGGGCACCGTGCTTCCATATTAAACTTGAGGGGTTTGATTTTAAACATATGACTGTGCTATAAAGCTGGAGAAAGGACATGTACTTTTCTTTCAACCAAGTAAGTCCATGCCAAGAAATTTAAGAGAGTTACTTTCTTCCTTCTCCACTTCCTTATGTCAAAACATTCTGTAATTCTACACCTGTTGGGCACCTTCGTTCTTGCTGGCACTAGCAGAAGCTGTGCCACTGGGTAAATGATCAGCCAAAAGAAAACCATTGGGAACACACCTTTCATTTCTTCTTCACTCTTAATAGATGAGTACTCTGTTAATGGGGAACTTTTCCAAAATCTGAGACTAAATGAAGTTCCTGTGTACATCTCATCAGAAGATGCTACTATAAGAAGATCATGTTGCTGAAGAGGTTTCTCAGCGATTTTCAAACCTCTACAAGACTGTTCTCAGAACTCATCAAATGAAGTAATCATGCAAACAGTTATGAGTTTAGGTACTTCTTATTTCAGTTGAGAACACCACCTGCTTTTGACTCTAAATTTGCATCACTCCCCTTCTTTCCTTAAAGATTCCATGGAACCTCTCCTACCTCAATTTGACACTAACAATTTTCATATACACATTAACAAGATGCTTTAATATGTTTTCTCCCTGTGTTTTAGCAGTGCCAACCTACAAAAATATTCTTTGAAGAAGGCTTTACTAGTGACCATTTTTAAGGTTGTATAAACTTGTCATGATAATAAAGTGCAACAATATTTTAAAATGCCTATTAGTATTTAGTATTACTTCAATAAATACAGCTATTCCTGATTACACAAGTAAATAACACACTCAGATTAGCTCTGATACTCCCTTCTATTGTGGGAGGAGAGACAAAAAACAGAAGGAAAAAAGAGAGTCCTTTTATTTGTGTAAACTCTCAGCCGTACTCCTTGGGAGTTCTCTGCCTCTGTAAGCACACAGATTTTATCAGAAATAACAACTTCCTAAAGCAATTCTTTGTTTTAAAGGTTCAAGGGAGGTTAAGAAAAAGTTAAAGGGAAAAAAAGATATATGAATGGAAGACAATGAAACATCATGTTATAGCACACAAAATAGAAGCCATTCTATGTCAACAGCTTCCATAAAAGTATTTTCTGAAGCATTTTAAATTCTAGATCATCTCAGAGAGTAGACACTTTGCAGATTGAAGCAAGAAGGCTGCACTGTTCCCAGCTAACAACTACACTTCAAGTACTGTTCCATCTTTCAATAAAGCAAAATAAGTTGCTTTATAAAAAACAATTAACCCTCGCAGCAACAGACAAAATGAACAACAACTGCTCTATGAAATGACCAACTGTAAGTCAAAAATCTCCAGAGAATTTCCAGAGTCCACACAGCAAGGCATTGGCAGGGACAGAACTGAGGTCTGTCACCCCAAAAGCTGGTCCACCCAACCCTGCAGTGCAATGTTTGCTTGCATATTATCCCAGCAGAAGAGGACAGAAAGGATAATCTTGATTAAAGGAAATATTTTTAATAAGAAAAATACACTTCTAGGAAATCCACTGGTCCAATGCCACAAGAAGCAGCAAATACCTCATAATATTGTACAGTCTCTGTTCCATCACCAAACCATGAAGAGAAAGGCCACATCACTCTGGAGGAAAATCACTCTAGAGGAAAGGCCCCATGCTTCAAGACATGGTAGCTACCTACTCATTTGGGCAGCACATGGAATACAACATATACTCTCGCACTGCAAGTTCCTTCTGCAGACTTTGTGATAGAACCACGATTTTGCTTCCTATCCTCTATCTGTGTGCCTGGCATTTGCTGGTGGTTACGAGGTTTCCTTTGTGTCACTTTGTCAGCAGTCACTGCTCACGTGGCTGAGTTGTCAGAAGCAAGCCCATCCTGGCTCCTCAGCTGCTACAGTTGTCAACGTTCCATGTGAATTTCATCCAACACCTAGCAGGAGGTGCCTGAAGGCACCTGGAGACGGCAAAGTCTGAAGCTGTACCAGCACAGAACATGGAGCTCACATATTCCCAGATAAGCTACCGCATTAGAAATGCAAACAATCATCTCCTATTCAGCATGTGTGGCTGATCTTTAGAAAGCAAGGAAAGTCACAAGGAAGTAATCAGTTAAAAAACCTCAAAACTGCAAAGAATCTTTACAAAATCCATTCTGTCATTTTGTTCCATTGCCATTTCACAGAAAGGACAATAACAAAACTGCAATGTTTAACTTCTTCTCAAGACTAAGCTCACTGCATTAAAGCCAGCCCTCACGATTTTGCCATCTGCTGCCTAGATTGCCATGTATCCAGAATGTTGAGATGCCTACATTCTTCAACTGCCATGGTCAAACTTTCCAGCAAAAGCATCAGCATTTTATAACAAGGAGAGAGATCAAACCTAAGGGAATCTGGCCAGAAAGATCTAAACCTAATGTAAAACAAATGTTGTTTCACCTACCACATTCAGGTGAAAAACCAAGTCTTGCAAAGTAAAAATTTGTAACTTTAGTGAAGACGCTTGTTCAATCTATTGTATTTGCACAGCTATATGGACATGCTGTTCTACATCCACAGAATATGGAATTGAAATATTCTAAAAATGCTCTTAAAAATGCTTATGCTCCAAAGATATTGGAATTGGTAAGGTTTATGACTTTGTTTTTCAGAACAGAAAAGAAAGTAGAGGTCCAAAACTCAGTTGATTCTTCTACTAAGGATTAGATGCTATGTTCAGAGAACAAAAATAAGAAATGCAGTTTAATAAAAATTACATCATGGAACTAGAGTTCTTTACAGTCATATCCAACTTGTTAGACGTTAAACACAGCAAGCCTTAAATGCTCTCTTTGTTCCAATGCTGTATTATCTACCTAGGTAAATGATTTCTTAATACCATTATTTTTAGCAGTACTCTACAGACAGCAACAATATTTGCATGGAGTTCTCCCACCACAAAACAAGAAAGATGTCCATGAACTGGAGCAATTCCAGGCAAAGATGTCAGTGTTTCAAGAGACTGGGGAGGTCATTTACATGGAGAAATGAAGGAACTGGGCTGGTTTAACCTGCTGAAGAGATGGCTAAGTGGGACCTAGCAAGGGCCTTCCTATACCTAAGAGGCTATGGAGAAGAGGGAACCAGGGTCTTTAGTGAGGGAAACCAAAGGCAAGTGAGAAAGCATAGGCACAAACTGAAGTACAGCAAGTTTTGATCAGAAATAAGGTGGGTGAAAACACTGTGTGGAAAAATATGCACCGGAAGGTATTGCTGCAGAGGCTGGGGAATTTCGCATGTTTTCAAGACTCAACTGCACCAAGCCCTTAGCAACCTGATCTCAGTTCAGTATTGAAGCTTGGATTAGGTGAGCTCCAGAGGCCCTTTCCAGCCTCAGTGGTCTCTATGTTATTCTTCATTCAGGTAAAGTTCCACAGCCATTAATATATATATAATGTGTATATATATATATATATATATATATATATTTAGGAAACAAGCCTGTAAAGTGAACCCGTAATGAAAGCTTTGTAAGCTAAAAACACAGTCTTAAGAAGTCAGAGCTTTTTAAAGCAGAACATTAATCTTATCTTGCAGATTTAAAGCTGAGCTCAAAGCTTCAATAGCACAAGGCAGAGATCACATTACATCTGCACACGGGTGCAGAGTGCAGAGGACCAGCAAACATCCCTGCTGCAGGGTCCTTGCTACACCATCATGCTGTGACAGAACAGAAGGAATCCACACAGCAATGGTAAGCCAGAGAGAGCAGAATGGGCTTTGTTGCTTCAGTTTCACAGTACAGACCATCTGAGAGAACTGAAAATGCCCAAAATGCAGTTCTAGAGAGAAGAAAATTTACAGGAACTAGAAGCACAGTTTAACAACAACAAGTACAAACTCTTATCATAATTCCCAAGACACTGCTGTAAGCTCATACACTTCCAAATTTATCATTTGACAGTACTGACTTTGAAATGGTCCCTTAAGAATGCGAGAATAAACCTAAAAGAAATCAACTCCGCCATACATTATAATGATACTACTATAAATCTAAAGAAAACAACTCGAGAGAAGGAACTGTAACCTCTAACACCTGAGAGTCCATCTCTCCATCAGTCACAGCCATGTTCCCATGTCATGTAAATCAAGCTATTTTGCATTTTGCGTTGAGGATTTTGTCTTTTGTTGGCAGCCCAGCAATCATAGGATTCATCTGTGCCTATCCTATAGATATGTGGCCAATGACGAACTTTAGCTCTGCGTGTGATACTCAGATATATAGTACATTATTCTGGATGAAAATCTATAGATAGGTGTAAAACAGAAAAAAAAAAATCAGAAGCTGAGCTAGTTATAGTGATTTATCTACCAAATCCTTCCATTTCTATTTCCACTGCAGAATATAGCACAGGAAGTAGGTACGAACCTATGACCTCACAGTTGTGGTTTCTCCTCCTGTGTAATCCCATCTGTCAAACTGCAAAAGGCTTGTTAATTTGAGCCAGTGTACTGGGGGGGCTGAGTAATGTCTCCTCTCTGCTGCATTTAATTCAGAGCAGGGGTCAACCTCTGCATGTGGAGAACACAATCTACTAGGCCTGCATATACACATGGAACAGTCGTACAACAGCATTCCTGGGATCAGTAGAGGAAAGGTTTGGCCCCCACAAGTGTCCCGGTGCACCAAGAAGGTGCACCAAGAAAGAGTTCATCTGTTGCAACCACAGGTAGGTTGCAGTTATTATCAAAGGAAGAATTGTTGTCTTCTGTTAAGGTCAGAAAACCACCTGAAAGTTTCTGTGTTTGGTTTTTTTTCCAGGTTTTACACAGCACATAGTCTTATTCTTGAGGAAACCTACAAGAATTGGAACTGACCTCTGGAGAGGGCATCACTTATGGTAACTGCATTAGAGCTGTGATTGCTTAGTCTAAAAAGCTGTCCTGGGTTCAGCAGCAGTAGTCAGTTTTTCTCCTTCTTAGTAGCTTTTGCAGCACTGTGTTTTTGACTTTCGGCCTGGGAATGGAGCTGATAACAGTGATGTTTAGACTGACCAAGGACTTTGTGAGTCTCATGCTCTGCCAGGGAGGAGGAGAAGCTGGGAGGAAGCAGGGACAGAACACCTGACCCAAACTAGCCAAAGAGGTATTCCATACCACAGCACGTCATGCCCAGGAGGTAGAATTGAGAGTTCCCGGAAGGGCTGGATCATGGCAGGGTGGGGGATCGGTTGGTGAGCGGTTATATTCTCTTGCTTGTTATTTCCTTTATCATTATTACTATTAGTGGTAGCAGTAGTGATTTGTGTTATACCTTAGTTATTAAACTGTTCTTATCTCAACCCGTGGGAGCTGCATTCTTTTGATTCTCCTCCCCGTCCCTCCAGAAGCGGAGGGAAGAAAGGTGGGGGGGGAAGTGGACTGCGTGGTTCTGATTTACGGCCTGGGCTTAAACCGCGACAGTTCTATTTTTTGGCGCCCAACGTGGGGCTTGAAGGGTTGAGATAACGACAGATCTGACCAAGGCACAATGCTGATTTGTTGGCTCTCAAAGTTGTTTCTCTTGATGTCACAGTTTCAGTATGCTATAGCTTACTTAGAGCCGGTATTTGCTGTGTTAGTGTTTATCAAGTGTGGGCATTGGGCTAAGGTTCTTGTTTCATTGTACTTTATGGTAATGGCTTGTAATACGGGCGGGCTCCGGCAGCAGGGCGGGATGGACGTGGCCGTGGACTTGTACCTGGCCGTCCCGCTGCTCTTCACTGTCCTGGCCCTCGTCCTCGCGTCCGTCTTTGTGAGGCTGCGGGGAGCTGAGGGGGAGCGGCCCCGGGAGACGGCGGCAGCCGAAGTGGCCCGGGAGAGGGGCCCTGGGGACCAAGCGGCGGCGGAAGCGGGGCCGGAGGCCGGGAAGGAGGCGGCTGCCAAGCAGCAGGAGGAGGCGGCGGCGGAGCCGAGCCCCACGGCCGAGCCCAGCCCCGCGGCAGCCGAGAGCATCCCCCAGCAGCCGCCCACCGAGCCCCATGAGCCTGAGCCCCAGGAGGATGCAGGAGACCCTGCAGCATTTCCCAGCAAGGCAGAGGAGGAAGATCTGGACTCGGAAGAAGAGAAGCTCGTGGTGAGAGAGCCAGCAAGCACAGCAGCAACACTAGCCCCAGTGACAAGTACAGCAGCATCATTTGAGAGTTCTGAAGGTTTTGAATGGCCTTTGGGTACCCTTGGGACCTGCCTGCTGATTGTGATGGGGATCACCATGTTGGCACACACACAGAGTGTGTTTTACCCATGGCCATTTTGTCTGATCCCGAAAGTTAAGCAGAGTCAGGTTTGGGTCTTGTCTGGGTTTAGACAATACAGGGGGACCGAGAGGTTTTCCCCAAGGCTGGACAGCCATGAGTGTCACGGTGTGTGGGACAGTATGGGCGAGTATCTAATCCACTGGGCCCCTCCAGTGCTTTGGAAGCGTCGGAGATGGAAGGCAGCTGTGTGGAGTCCCCAACGACAAGTTGCAGAAACTGCTGCAGGGGAGGGTGAATTATTTTGAGCCTGATGGGCCCATGACACTTCAGGCCATCAGGGCAGAGATGCAACACAGAGATGGACTCATGATCGAGGGGTGGACTTTGCAATGGGCCTCTCCTGCCCTGAAAGACTGTTACAAGAGATGGAGCCCACCATCATGGACTGAATGGACTCAGCAGCTTTATAGGGATTGGTCCATGCACTAAGATAAGAGTGCACTGAGATGAAAGTGATGGTATATTGAAAATGTGGGATCTGAGCATGACGTGAATGGTATGGAATAAGGGGTGGATACTGTCCTGGGTTCAGTAGCAGTAGTCAGTTTTTCTCCTTCTTAGTAGCTTTTGCAGCACTGTGGTTTTGACTTTCGGCCTGGGAATGGAGCTGATAACAGTGATGTTTAGACTGACCAAGGACTTTGTGAGTCTCATGCTCTGCCAGGGAGGAGGAGAAGCTGGGAGGAAGCAGGGACAGAACACCTGACCCAAACTAGCCAAAGAGGTATTCCATACCACAGCACGTCATGCCCAGGAGGTAGAATTGAGAGTTCCCGGAAGGGCTGGATCATGGCAGGGTGGGGGACCGGTTGGTGAGCGGTTATATTCTCTTGCTTGTTATTTCCTTTATCATTATTACTATTAGTGGTAGCAGTAGTGATTTGTGTTATACCTTAGTTATTAAACTGTTCTTATCTCAACCCGTGGGAGCTGCATTCTTTTGATTCTCCTCCCCGTCCCTCCAGAAGCGGAGGGAAGAAAGGTGGGGGGGGAAGTGGACTGCGTGGTTCTGATTTACGGCCTGGGCTTAAACCGCGACAAAAGCAAACAAACTAACTCAACCTTTTCCCAGCATCTTCATTTTCCTACAAGTTCTTCAAGGACATGCAGATTGTTATGTGGAATATTAGGCACAATTCCTGCCAGCAGAAATTGTGAAGAAAGGAACACTTAGGTACATTCCATGAACGAGTGTTGGTATTTCTTGAGATGTGCAGAGTCAATAAAGTGTCCCAATTAACCATCTCATTTGTAACTTGCCTTTTTGGTAGTTATGTCTAAGATGAGTCGCCATCAATCCTAATAGGTCCAGAATTTCAAGCTCTGTATTTCTATGTGTATGAAACCTGATCACCCAGACACACACTTCTGGCTTAATAGTCACACACGTGCGCCTCAATGCCCTGGACAAAGACTAATGTAAGTAACATCTTTCTACATCTTTCACAAACAATTTTACTAATGCTCCACCCTTTAAAGCATTTCTCCTCTTCACAGCATTGCAATCGCGTATTTTAATACATAAAGTTACTCAGGCAGAGAAGAGCAAAGCTGCAGAGCAACCCTGCTATTTAAAGCCTCCCTTAGCTTCAGCAGTTTGTTCTGCCTTACAGGCAGTGGGAAACAGCCTCCTCTCTGTACCTCTCAAAGCAGGAAGGAAACTGGAAACAAACACTATAAGTGCTTTATTATCCTGAACTGAAATCAATAAACTATGACCAGTTTTAACCTAATTTACTAGGAAAGAGAATTGGAAAGATATCCAACAAAGCTTTTCATATACATTAAGAGCCATCGGACTGTAAATTTAGGTCAATAGTGAGACACACAATGACCTACAGGTAAAATGATCCATATACCATTACCAATTTCCTCAGTTATCCAAATTACCTCGGTAATTTCTAACTTGCACAAAACCTTTATGAATTATTAAAATTAAAACTAAAAGGCAAAAAGTAAAGGAGATAAAAGGAATCTCGTTCTTGATGGCATTTTCAGTGGTAAGCACATGTCACTCTTGAACAGCAAATTCTGCACAAAAACAGTGGCAGAGACCATGACTATCAACACCCAGAGGCACCGGACGCATGAGCTCGGTCCGTGGCCAGGCAAGGCAATGGTCCTTGGGTACTGATGAGAACTCCAAATATCTCAGAAGTAAAGAGCTTCTTACAAAGCTTAGACATTTCATCATCTCCAGAACCAGCCTCCTATGTATGTTTGAGTATTTTCTAAGTGGAATAGCCAAAGCCACTGACATCGCTTGCAGCGCTGCCACAAAGATTTCATGCAAGACAGAAATTACTGAAGGACTCAGGACAACTCTAGTTCTGCCTTTCCAGCAACAGAGAACAAGCAGCACAGGCAACTGCATCTGAATATAGTGCACTAGGCAGCAAGGATACCTCCTTCAGCAGCAATTCATACTGACTTCCTTCTAGCAAAAGCTGCTCCCTGAACCATATAGCCAACTTTCCATGGGCAAGAGCTCTGTGCTAGGAGAGTTCAGGTAACTAGAATCTAAATCAGAAAAAGAAAACAAGTATTTGTTAAATCATATGCAATTAAGACTAAATTCCAAACAACCAAGAATCTGTGAATAACCCACTGAACTGGTTTCAATTCTAACAATGTTAAAAACATAAACATTTCTATGTTTGTTTTTTTTTTTTTTTTTTAAATTTCAGCTACTGTACAATTTCCATTTAAATCACTCAGCTACCCCCTTCTCATTCTCACTTCCTAAGAGGCAAACTAAAAGAATGACATCCAGCAGGCTGAGTGAGAACACTAAGAGTTAACAACTGAGAACACAACTGATGGAAAGCAAGCTTCATCAATTGAACAATATTGCCCAACTCCAGGATTTTGATTGAAGAGTAGGTTTTAGTCAAGATGTGATGTACATGCACGTACATACACAACTTAGAGAATTCTTTGCTTGAATTTTTGCTTAGGGTATTCTTGCAAATAAATAAACAGCTGTTTATTTACTTTGGCTGTAAGTGCAGTTCCTCATTCTCATAAAAATATTGTCAAGGACAAAACAGTTTACATGAACATTTGTTCCTTTAAAAATCTATATACTCACTGAGTATCTTGATGGAATCCTCAGATTTCCAGTTGGACTGGCTTAAATTGTCAGAACTAACATTAGTTCTCAGAAGTTCTAGCCTGAACAAACAAAGTTTCTCTGTTTTGCAGAGGTGAAACATGTTAGATATCTGCCTTTAAGTCATTTAGCCATCTGAATGTTTTACATTCAGTATAAGAAACTTATATGAGGCTACTGGAATACTTTCCAATAATCAAGACTACAGAATTAGGAAATGTCCCATTTAGAAATTGAGTTTTGAGTGATAAGAATGAAATACAAATTGGTCCGTAGTTCTATGACTCCATTTAGGCTGCACTAATATTAGTTCTGATACAGTGCAAGTGCATCACCAGACAGATGGGCAGATCAGTGCTTCAAATGGGTATGATTTAAACATTGTAATTCAACATAAAATTGTAACATATCAGTTAATTAGATTTTTTAAAATGAAGAGTAAGAATGCTTTTAAAAGTTATTTCTTTATATAGAGGGACTCATCCATACTTCCTAAGAATTCCAGAAATCAGATAAGTCTAAGGATAAGTCTACTTATCCATGTAGAACTAGGCTAATCCTCACCTTGCTAAGTAACATAGTTTATTAGAAGAAGAAAAGCTTGTTTCATTATCATTCCCAGTAAGAACTTAACTATGGAAAAGCAAGGTATCATGTCATGAAAATCACCCATGATTTCTACTAGAACACACACACATTAGATTACAAATGCTGTGTTCAAGCTCCACAGTTAAACCAACCTCTGGCTCCTGTCAGAGCCCTGTGCAGTAACAAAAGACAGAGTAACAACAATGGAAAGAGTATTCAAGGTAGCAGAGAATTTTGCTATAGATCAACCTGTGACAAAAAGCAAAATAAGGAGCACTGAAAGCACCCAAACTGGATTTACAACAAGGTACAAAATTTGTAGCACAGCAGGTAAAACTAAAAGATTACCAGTAAAGGTCAGAGCTCGGTGCACACATTTCAAGCAGTGTAATGACAGTACTGTAAGACTTTCTTTTTTCCATTCTGAATCAGAACTTTATTAACATTCCTTGGGTTTCGGCTACTTGATTCTGACCCATTTTTGCCTCCCAGTGTTTACAAGCTTCATAATTTTGGCTGCTCCCTAAACCCATCTCCATTTCCAGAAATCCTGCTCCTTCATTTCTCTCGATTTCACAAATTCTAGGTGGAGTTGCACTTGCAACAATCTACAATTCTCTTTATAAATTAATCTAGCATGGGGAAACAGCACAGATTTGCAGAATTCAGCTATTCCTCATGTGCATATCCAAAATTAGTGAAAATTAATGAGTTTCTACTGTGTATATTTATATGCAACTCTTTGAAGTAATCACTACTAGCCAGCAAAATCACTTGGAGAAATGGGTTGATAAAAGAAAAGTAACTAATACATTATCCCTCTATCTGAAGTACCATTCAGTAACACTTTTAACCCTTGTGCTGTATCCAAAGTACACTAATAGACCAAATTCTATATCCCACAAGTAGTGCTAACCAAAATAATGAACTTTTAAGTATGCTGAATGTGCCTTAAAAAGTGAAATCTGAAGACTTTTCCTCCCTGGAAGGTAAGCTTTTCTACCAAGACTCAATTTCTTCTGGTCCCAAAATAAATAAGATTTCATGCACAATTGACTTTATCTGCCTCAAATCAATAAAAGCATTAAAATCAATCTTAAAAAAAAGGTATATTTAACCAATGTGATGATTACTGTAAGTCTTGTAGGAACACAAATGTGCTGAATATGAAACTTACTGGTTGGAAGGTGCTTTAGAAGGTTTTCAGGCATTGCTAGAATGCTTTCAAAACAGTGCAGCCACTTACAAAGAGTATTCGGGTGTTGTACCCAGCTGCAAAGGAGTGCTCTTTCAGGGCATTAGTTTTACAATGAGTCTTTTCAGGCAAATGTCAAAGAATGTATGGTTCACATACTTTAAACTGAATTCACTTATAATTCAGTGTTTGACAGAGTTCATGCTCAATCGTTTCTAAAGAATCTACAAAGGAAAATAATTAATTTTTTATTCAACAAACATTTAACTAAAATTATGTTTTGCTTTGTTTTCATGCTGAGGATTGTATTTGACACTGTAACAGAGAAAAGCAGCCTGTGCTAGTAAATGTGATTCTAAATATTGTAGTCGCAATTTTCCTTGTTTTATATTAGAAAGAATTTAATAAGACCTAAATTTTGGAATATGGCATTAATGCTGGTAGAAGAGCCTTTCTCCCAGCAAATTCTGTTTCATCACCCAAGCAATTAAAAAACTTCCTGACAGATGAGTTAATGCTCACAGTGTGCAGGTTTGAATCCCAACAGGGACACCGCCACATGTTTTCAAAAGCCTACAAACCCATGGGCATATATACCTACAGCTAGTTTAAGCTATAAGTAATGCTAATGAGAAGGCCAAAGTTACTGTTTCCTTTTCAAGTCTTATTAATCTCACATTTTCTTAATAACAGACACCAGAAGTTACTTTCTGTTTAACAGTGCAAGGTTAATAAACACTTTGCAATTAATGTCATAATCTACTGTGTACATCTTCAGAGTCAGTTTTATCTTCTTCACGCAAAGATAATGATGATTATCAGCTCTGCAGCTCCTATAAATCCCTTCACCTCCACTAAGTTGATGGAGATATGTTGATTTGCATCACCTGAGAATTATGCCAGGTTCTGCCCCCAAGCAGGTTCTGCCCCAACTGTTTGAAAGCTTTTTCAGGGGAAATGCAAAGTTACATACCAGTAACAGTTTTGGTTTTGTCAAAAGTATCTTTGCTTATATGTCAAACATATATATGTTAAAAATATGCTTATTTACATAAATATAAATGGTACATTTAAATTTAAATGTAAATTTAAATATACCATTCTGAATTTCAGTCAACTTTTCACAGGAAGGTATCAGCTGATTCTAGATTTCTGAGCAACACTGGACAATTAAATCTCACTCTCATTGGACACATACGCAACATTCACATCATATTTGCGAGCTAATTTTAAAACCCAAGAAGTGGAAAGTTATGGAATGTTGTCTTACAAAATAACCTAAGAAAACATTTACTTCTCAGGAGAGATCTGTGTCACATCGTTGTCTTCAAAAGTGTAAAAGTCTCTCCATTTCTTAAAGTTCAAATATACAGCAAAATAATACTGCAATCCCACCAGCAGCAATGGCAAGTTGCCAAATTCTCTCTCTACAAGAGCACAGAAAATGGAAATTTAAGATTAAAGCAGCTGGTAATTCTAATAAGATGTAAAACATTCAGTTCTCACACGTGGGCCCAGGAAATGCCCAAGGAGGACAGAGGTGTTTCTGACAACGGGTTCATCCCACCCAGCATAAAGAACTACTTTCATTTGTTCATTTCAGCTCAGCTGGAACCCATACTTGGTCATATGGGTGCTAAACATGCTTAAAAATGGGATGGACTTTACTTATTTATTTTTAGTAGAGAGTCTTCAAAAAGAAAAGAAGAAAATTGAGAACGCTTACATATTTGGGGGGGTTGGGCAAGATGACCTCCAGAGATCCCTTTCAACCTCAACCATTCGCTGATTCTGTAGTTTTTATCTCTCAAATCCTATGTCCTTTTAAAAGGCCATTATGAAGAATTATCAGCAATTCCTTGTGTACACAGATGATGAAGAGGAAATGCAAAGTAAGATGTAAGATTTGGACACAGAACTTGCAGTATTTCATTACAAAACTTGGAATCAACTGCTTTAAGGTACTTCCAAGGAGACAAGGACCAGCATGGAGGTAACTTGATGAATATTCTCATGCAAGCTTTAGCTTAGTTTTCTTTCAAATCCAAAGGCTTTTCTCCTCATTTCTCCTTACACATGACATTCACAAACATTCAAATGCAGAACATGCTATTTTCATATGGATGATAAGAAGATGGAAGAATAAATTCTGCTGACAGGGCAGATGGAATGGGAATCTGTATAGTAATTTATAATGGACTAATCAAATAGCATGTCACTTTTTCACTTCTGTATCTGTACATTTTGTGTATGTGGATATTTATTTATTTCTACAAGCAAATATTCCAGATAGTTTTAGTAAAAAAAAACCCTCGAAATTTGTTATTATATGGTGGATTTTTAATCTGAGTAGATAGAAAACACTCTCTCCAGATTATTTTCAGAATCTATGGGAGGCTTTACAACCTCCCATAGACCTCCAGAGGGAATTATAGCAGAGGAGTTTTTCAGATTTACACCTCACTGAGATGGAAAGGTCTGTGTACATCAAATATTAAAAACAAACTCACTATAAATAACCTCTAACTGAAGCATAGCCCCAGTGACAACTAACATTTTTTTCTTTTTCTCTCATTTTTGCCCTTTGACATAGCAGTGTGAAAACACTAAAAGAAAAGATGGAACATGTATCTATAAAATGATCCAAAATTTTCCAGTTCTCATGATGTTACCAGTGAAGGCAAAGTACAGGGTGTATGTGTCATATTCCATTGTCATCAACAAACAAAACTGACCAGAAAACAGAGCAAAGTGTTAACTACAATATAGTCCTGCTACGTAATCTGTAATAAGAGATTTAATTTTTAATACTAGAAAAAAGACTATTCCATATCTCTCCTAAAATATTTGTAAATTACATCACAAATTAAGAGGTGGCCCTAACTATCTGAGCACCACTTGATATTTGCTTTATGTTAATAGACATTCTCTGGAGTAGCTGTGCTTGAATATGTTATAAAGAATAAAACGAAACACTATTTAGCAGTGTTTTTAAAACCCTGACTGATTTCCATAATTTGTGACAGTCGGCAGATTTTGATAGTATCTCACATTGATTTTTATGTTTCAAGATGACAATCATTACGTTATTATCTGCAGTTTGAGCAGTGGAACCTAACCTCCTAATTAGGATGAAAAATTGCTCCAGTTGCAACCCCAGTAAGTCACAAGTCGTCAATTATTTTAATAAGAATTAATTTAAAAAACCTGGGAAGGTTGTATTGGAAGTTATTCTGGCATGCGTATTGATTAACACTTGGTATTACATCCAATAAAGGATTCATTAAATACAGCATCAATCTAAACATAATATTTTGGTATTCCTTTGATTCTTTTTTATTTATTGTAAAGTAAAATAAAATAGAACAAAGTACTAAAAGATTATTAAAGTAAAGTAGCTTTTTGATTGTATGTGTTAACTTCACACTACACTTCAAAGTAACACAATGGAAGACTTCACTGTGCTACACTAAAAGGGTGTATGACTAAGGAAGCTGGTATTTCTTTTCTATGTCAGCATGAAATATCTCAACAAATCTCACAATTTTCCAAACATAAAACACCTGCCACATACAGAATCAGTCATGTCTTGATTACTGTGACCTTGTTTATTACTACCCCACAGCCATTTTTCTTTTTAGGAACATGTAAAACTGGGGTATGTGCACTGAACACACAAGGAGATTTCGTCATTTTCCATTTTCTGCTTGATGTTGGAAGGACATTGAAGGAATTCAAAATACAACATTCTTTTTTTTTTTTTGAGATCTGCTAAAGTAGCAATATTTATTAACGTGGCATCTACCAAACAAACTGGGAAACCATTAATATTAACTAGAATATAGCTATTTCAAAAAAGGGTTTTTCTACTCCTGTTTCCATTTGTCTGAATTAAAAAAGTTTTTCAGATTCATATTTGAGCTTTCCCATGTAAGAAATGTCTTTTTTCAGCATCAATATTTATACTGTTCAAGCTCATAACACAGTTCAACAGAAAAAGAACTCTTCAGTGAAAAGCCGAAGTGAGACAGTTGGAAATCCAGAAACACACACACCAACTCTGGATTCGCTGCTAGGTGGCACTACTGTGTAATTAAACACCCCAGATTTCTTCCCTCCATCTCATTCACTTCAGGCTTTTCTCAAAACAACAACTCAAACGTTTTGAATAATAATTTAAACAACAAACAGATCTTTAATCCCTTTTGTTTCACCTCCTGAGAACTATGTTCTTTATACAGAAAAGGTCTCAAAATTAAATTTTCTATCCATAAACCTGTGTCCTAGCAGAGCAGCATTATATGAAACAGCTCACAAAACAGGAGCCAGATTTTGTTTCCATCCTGCAGTGTTACACCCCTGTTCCTCTGTATTACACAAATTCTAACTTCTACATAGGTTCTGACCTTGCTTTTCTCGGCATCTCAGGGACAGAATTACCTAGTGCTTGAGGTATGTACTTTTAAAGCCTGTTTTAGTCTCAAGACATATTTGATTGAAAAGCTCACTTCTAATAATTTGATCCCTTCAAATGCTACTGGTTTTAACAAGCTACATGTTCACTATAAAGTAGTAATAATTATTCGTAGCTACCACAGATGATTTTCCTATGCAGAATTGTGGGAATGTGTCTCACTCCATATAATGTTTATTTCTGGAAGGAAAGCTGGTTCAGTTCACACACTCATGTCAATTATAATTTGAAAAAGCTTTCCCAAGCAAGGTAAGGCAGCCTGTTCGAAAAGCATCAATGGCAAAAGCTGCTAGGAAAAGTTTCAGCACTGTTATGACTGAAGTAATTACAATAACATACAATGTCAGTTATATTCAGCTTCTTCAACAGTGAGCACTGCTCATATAATATGCAGTGTAGGTAAATAATACAGTGAGGATTTCTTCATTCAAACACACATCCAAATGGGGATACAGAGGAGCTCTTGCTATAATATTAATACAAGAACAACATATTTGTTTTTCTGTGAAACAGGTTGTTAAGGACCTGAGAATCATTGGTTAGGTCTGAAGAGGTATCAAACCTCTCTTCCCAGATTTTACTAATGAAGCACATATAGTTACTGTATTCATTTGAGTATGAACTGAGATGCACAGAGTCCTGACTCAAGAGAAAAGCAGAGAAGTCAATTAACAGACCTCAAAATCACAGCACTGATACTTAGAGATGAAAGTAGAGGACACATGGCTGCTCCCACACTATCAGAACTGAACTTGTCCGAAGTTCTTGAGTCTACTTAGTAAACACCTCTGATGTCATTGCTTCCATTGCGCACCCACATAAAGAGTCTTCTTGTCTGCCTGACCATACCATTTGTTTCTAGGAGGTTAATTTAATATTCTAGTACTCACATCACATTTCTCTTTCCAGTTTTGATAATCACTCCACATTTTCTTATTCAAAAATTAGAATTACAGAATCAACCAGGCTGGAAAAGACCTTTAAGATCGTCAAGCCCAACCATTAACCCAAGAAAATTCTGTTTATTTTGGTGTTTTCTAGAACAGAACATGGACACTCTGGTGTCCAAACATATCTAATGAATCACAATCACAAAGCCTGTGTGTTTCAAATACACATATCTGTTGTTTCTATATCCTGCAACACGGGGTGAAGAAACTTAATTGTGCCACTGGAACACAGTGCCAACTACTCACGATGACGCTACCTATCCATGACAACCACATAATCTGAAGAAGTGTTAAATAATGGAGCAGGTGGTTCTATTTTGGTGTCTCATAGTAACATTTACAGATAAGAACACCAATTTCTGCAACTGTGCTTCGTGTCTCAGTAACTTCAACGCCTGCCAGAATTCTTCTAAGGCACATGAGGAAAGTTACTGAGGAATAAAGTTTGTAAACCACCTGCATCTGCTGAAGAGCTGAGTCAGGCCTGCAGTGCCTGGTGCTCTGCTTCCCCGCTGAACCAGTGCTTGAGGAATGAAAATGCAGCTGTGAACATTTTTCTCAAAACCCTCTTTTCCTCTTGCTAGACAAACAGTAATTGTGGCCCCTGTGGCCTTTCATTTCCATCCAGCATCTCAATCTAAATAATCTTAGAAAGGAAACAGAACTCAGCTAAGGAACACTGAACTTTCTAACTCCCATGCAAGTGAAAGCAACAGCACTTTCTTCTTCCCTTTCAGCAGCTTTTCTACATCTTTCCCAGTGAATTTTAATCACTTATTTATTTTTTAGAGAAAGGTTAAACCTTTTCTGGAAATGACAGTGAGCCAACGTACTGTGGTTTTTTTCCACAATGCAACAGTTTATAATTGACTGCTTATGTAGTAATTGCTCTATTTATAGTGATTATTTGCATGAAACAAGTGATTGACATCACCCGGTATTAATGATAGAGAAAGGGTTTATTTCACATTTATGACCTAAAGCTCTTACATAAATTGTTTTCCCTTCCTAAGTTGCGGATGTCTTACAGCCTTAGGAATGTATCTCTGAAATGAAATGCCAACCTTATCTTATGTACATTAAGTATCTAATAAATATTACTGTTCTTTCAAAGTTACTTTTAAAGTCTTCTCTTTCCATAACTGTCTAAAAAAGACTCTTCCCGGTAACTTAGTGCAGCCACATTCAGCAGCTTGGTTCTCTACCTGTTGAGCATCCATGTTTGTAATGCCATTTTTCCTGTAAGAATTCCAGCACATTATGTATTGCACATTGTTTAATTCTGATGGACAAGAGCTCTGATGTGCTGTCAAGCAGTAGCTTTTGGCTATCACAGAATAAAAGCAAAACGATTGGCAAAGAAATTAGGGGTGGAGATAAGATCCTCCTTCTGTCTCTGAGTCAGAACTGGAAAATGTAGCACAAAAAAAAAACCCCAAACCACCTGAGAATAGCATTATAGGAATATGGGTTTGTCCCACAGGAAAAAATAAAGCTGAAAAAATTGATCAAAGAGTGTTTCAGATTGTAGCTAATAATCAGATTCGCCTCTCATATAATTTCATTGAGGTCAAGTGAGACTAAACAGTCATTGTGCAAGAAAGCAAAATATTCACAGAAGGCTTATAAACTTGCAGTGTAATTCTGTTATTCATTAAAAGGATAATAAAGACCACGGCCTTTCAATTATTATGCATTTATATTTCTTTTCCATGCCTGAGTTCTAGAACTGTAGCTTATATTTGTACCTTGAACGGTAACACAAAGCCACGTTTTATACGAATGACTGAAAATATTGTCTGTCCTGGATTTGTCAAATTAATTTTTAAGAAATGAGAATTTGAATACGATTACAGCTAATCCCTAACTACACCTTCTTCTTACAAGAGCCCGAGCCTATAAATGAAAAGAAATGCTCCTTTTTTATACAGCGCATTTGTTCTTGCACATCACAAAAGGCATTTGCATTCCCATTAAATTAATAATTAACAATAAAATCAAAACCAAGGACTGCACTTGTGTGGCACTATCTTCTTAATGTCATCACAAATCAAAACCTTCAATTTTGGGAAGTTATACTGGGATGGTACAGGAGGGATTGATAAGAAGAGTTGTACAAAGCTTAACATCTTCGTTCAAGGCTTAGCTTCCCATTTTACAAGGTACTTTGGAAGTACTAACACCCCTGTTTCTCACAAGGAACCTTTGAAATGTATCAAGGAGATAGCCTAAGGGTTAAAGGCAACATGCCTTTTCCCTTTCTGAGAGTTTATTTAGTTTCAGCAGAGCTTTTGCACAGAATTTTGCTTCCCCTCTCCGCCCCTTTCTCTTGGCTGCACACAGAAGATGTCAGTACAATAGGAATAATGACAATTTAGGATGAACTTTCTTGAGACGAATCCCCTTTCTGCTGCCCTAACCGAGTCCCTGTGAATGCAGGGGGGGTACAAAGAGATACACAGAGGCAGTAGGAAAAAAGCTTCCAGCAGAGCTGCCACCTTCTCTAAATGCAAGATATATGAACTGAACTCAGAGCTTTACACCAGCCATAGCACTAACTGCCCTTCCCCTGCCAACCCCATACAACAGAGCGGAGTGCTTTCGAGCTGCAGTGAGGGAGCCAAGACCTAGAGAGACCCCTCTGGATAGCCCCCGACCTTGACATCTGCACTCCATTTGCCATCCAGCTTGCTCACCTTCCTTCCATGCCAGCGACCTCAAGCCCAGCTCAACTGCAAAGAAAATCCGGGTTTCAATTTATGATAAGAATCTTGATAGGGTTTATTACAGATATGCATGATACAGTGCATTATGGTTTTTGGAAATTCTTTGAAACCATCTCATAAGCACATCTACACTCTGATTTTCATTTACAGGTAGGCATACTCAGTCCTAATGTATTGATGCAACTCATTAAGGGTTTTTGTGGCGGTTTTAAATATACTGTTAACATCTTTCAAGACTAAATCGTAACATTAACACTCTCTAGTTAGTTAAAATTTATTTTCAAAAACCTAAGAATAATGACTAGCTATAAAGCAGAATATCTAAAGAAATGTTTTAACAATTAAATATACCTAAGACAATTGTTCATTCTCTAAAATTACAAGCAAAGCATTGTTAAATCATGTTTGTGACTACTAGAAAGCCATGGAGAACAACCTTTGCTTCCTTCTCCCTCTCCTAATTTTCATCTGATACTCTGTATGGAACCAACATCCATTATATGAAAAGACAGCCTCCTAATCGAAATGACTTCTTATAAAAGTCTATTTAATAAAAAATCATTGTTTTAATCTAGTAAGTGTAATATTCATGAAAACTAAATGGTGACTCTTTATTATTCAGTTACTGATGCTCCTCTGCAGTTTATGGAACTAGTTCTCTTAAAGCTGAATATACTTTAAAACACAATAAAATACTCAATGGCATTTCCTAGCAAAACAAAAAATGGTTAGGCCAATACCATCAACAGGATCTAGGCTATGTGCCTTCACACACAACCTACACTCATATAACTAGGATGGTTAATAGGTACATTAAAGTTTAATAAAAATCAATATATCTTGGAAGGAGCAAGCAACTTGTAGTTGCATGTTGGAAGGATGTGCTTTACCTGGCACAGTTTTAGAGAACTCTTTACTCAATACGCATGCTCTGAAAAGAGCTAATGCAACTGGAAATAACCAAGGGCAAAACAGCTGTTGAGATACTGCATGAGGGATGTTTTTTTCTTACATCACACTTGTAACTATACAATCATGTACTGGTGTGGTCAGCAGGACAGAACACAGAACAATAGATGATACAGGTATAGTACTGCAGCATGCACTCATTTCTTGAGAATTACAGCTTTTAATAAATAAAGAGCTGAATGCTCCCAGCTGTTAAGATAAATCTGAAAATGCAATCCAATTTTTTTCATACATCAAGGAAAAACTCCACCTGTAATGACTCCCACTGAATAAACAAATTGTCTCTGCAAGTGGGACCTCTACGTTTCTCCTCTATTGTAGACTTCTCATTCAGACCAACACCCTCATATGGTAGAAGAAGCATGATTTCTTTAATCTCCCATTGGAAATCTGTTCTTCAGACAAAACCCATTTCTTGGACTTCTTCCAGAACACAATCCTACAGATCTCCTAACACTACTCAGACTCCCAGCCCCACTACTTGCAAATGCATTGAAGCAACAGACCAAACTCCAATTTGCACCTTTAAGAGCTTCCCCATTGGAAGCCTGTGTCCAGCAGCGTATCTGAGTAACTCAAAGCAGATTTTTCCTAACAAATTTATTTATTCAAACAATCAAACCACAAAGGATTGCTTTCACTCCTACCAATAGCTCCCAGCAACCACTTAAAGTTAGCTGCTTCTGAAATATGCCATATAGACTTATTCTCAGCCTCTGCTTGCCCTCATACCTAGGCCATGCTCCCCATTTAGGAAAAAGTTTGTTGCTACTTAACAAATTTATCTTTATCTCTTGCCCTCAACCTTTGTGTACAAAGTGTGTGACACTGGGACACAGAGGAGAAAGAAGAAACAACTAATTAATGATCCAGTCATGGCCCTAGATACTCACTTGAAACTATTTATCCTGAGACATGTTATCGCTGGATGCTGTTTCATTTATTAAGAGACTAAAAATGAAAGCAATTTATTATGAAGCAGTCATTCAAACACACTTGATAAAAATAGAAGCACAGGCCTCTCCCACATCTCTCATAACAGATAATGCAAAAACAGGCCTGAGACTTGAGACAGAAAACAACAGGTCTGAGACAAAGTGCAGTGAGCACCTCCGGCCTGCAAATCCCACCAGCACTGGAGAAATGCTGATGAATCTGATCCACACAAGCTTGGTCATGTAAATAGGAGGTGGCTGAAGTCCTCTTTTAAACATGCTGTTGTAAGGGATTTTCCTATTTCTCTCCTCTTTCTCTGACAAGTCACATTTGTGCCAAGTACGGCAGCTGAGGCACGAGAGTAGTGCTGAGACCTTTTGGGAGATGATGCCATGATACGGCTCAGAGCTCTGCTGTACTATATAAACACAGTTACAGGAGAAGGTTTTCCTTACCCTCTCTGCCAAGTGACATAAAGAAAGTAACAGCAATACCCCTACATGATTCATATCACATACGTTAACCTTCTCCGGGTTATAAATTGCATTTTAATATTTACATTTATTCAGAAGCCTTTCCTTCCCTAAGTCCTTTATTTTTTCATGTCTGGTACCACCTCCAATTGCCCATTACCTAAAAAGCCTCAACCAGATTAGGGCAGCACTCTCAAACTTCTTCTAATGCTTAGCCTTAGATTTCTTAAACTCTGCAGAATCAGATGAAGCCACACTCCTTGGATGGTATTGAATGCAGTGGGGAGAGCTGATGTCGATTCCTTTCACAGAACTCTGGGGGAGAGGAAAGCAGAATTTATTTTCCCTCTGCAGGGAACTGCCATGCTTAATGGCTGACAGAAACGCCTCAGACCTCTTCGGCTGCCTCCCTCACTAACTGTACTAAGTTGTGGTAGGTAGCTGTGGTGAAGTTGTAATCATCTAAGGATATAAGTAAGACAAGTAACAATAATGGCTATCTTTAGATCAAATAATAGGTTAAAAAAAAAGCTTTAGCAAACAAGCGGTGATTTTGAACAAACTTCTTATTCCTCTTGCAACTAAGAAGCTGTCACTGAAATTTCAGCCCCCTGTCCCACACAGCAATGTGTAATGCTCTTTCGCTTCCCACTATCAACTTATATATATGCATATTTTCTTTCATACACAGGCCAAGCCTTGACATTTATAAGCACTCAGAATTGAGATCTCCTCAAAATCCAATATGAAAAGCATGTGTGCCCCTCAAGACAGAGTGCTGGCTGTCAAACCTGTGGCTACTGACAACAACACCATGTGACAGGGTAATAACTACTGTGTATGACTACATACATTACCCACACTAAAGTAATACTATCAATTACAATCAAAATCCATGAAGCTCTACAAAATGCCAGCTCAAGATTATTTAAATGTCATTTTACATTCCAATATTTACAAGCTAATGTTCCACAATATGAAGACGATATGTTCAGTAGTATTATGTCTACTTCCTGTGGAAGCACTAGCGAAAGCACTCCTGACTTTAATATTAAAGTAATCGTTGAAGGATGTCGACAGTTTTAACCTACATCCTTTTATTCAGAAAGACTTCTAATCCCGAATCTTGGTCCTTTGTTTTAAATCAGGGATGTATTGATTAACTGTGAGGCTGAACGTATCTCAGCAGTGGCTGAGTCAGGTATCCACTATGGAATTAGGACAGTTAAACACTGGAATCGATCCTCTCATTGTAGAGCCACGGCTGCTGTGGCAAGCAGTTTCTCTAAGCTATTAATTTTATTATTAGCACACCTGGAGACATTGTTTCCCTTAGGGAAAGCAATTCAATTGTGTGTGCTGCAACAACTAGTGGCAGATGATCAATGAGACAGCTGGGACCACGAGCTTTCTCTTGGAGCTCAGGGTAGATATGACAAAGTAGTTTGCAAAACAGTGACGATACAAAGTAATATTGCTTTATGTTTTATGCACCTCATTGTAAGCATATCGAGAGCTTACAGCTTCTGGCACTTTTAAGCCTCTTTGGAGTAATTTACCAGTCAGTGTTTCAAAGATATCTTCCCTACAACATCTGGCATCAATTGATGACCATTCCTCTCCTGACCACTGACTGCTTCCATCGTTCCAAGGAGCAGTTGCCACCCTCCCTTGAAAGGCAATAGAAACACTTTTTTAATATAGAGGAGAACTCCTAATTACAAGTTTCTGAACATTTAGTTTTATTTCATGAGCATGTTAACAATAAAAAGACACAAAGCCCCATAGGGCTGCCAGCAAAGCATCAGGTATAACTGACTTTCTAATGACAAAATAACTGTGTCTCAAAAACTTTGATCCAGCAATACTTGAAATTTACTCAACATTTAATCACAGGAGGCAGTAGAAATCAGCAGGAAAGGTGGATAAACCAGAGACCACTCAGGTATTACAGGCATATATAAATGATGGACCAACATTCATATATGCACAAAAAAACCCCTCAAAAAACCCCAACCCCAAAAAAACCCAAAGACCCCCAGCCAACCAACCAAAACTCTCATAAATATAAGCTGAACATAACGTTGCATCTGATGGAAACCATAGAGCTACAGTACCGCTTACAAAGCTTTCCGGAGGTTTGGAACATTACCCTGTTTCCTTCTGAATTGCCACTGTCACCAAAACAAGTTCTCTGTTGCGAAACCTTCTAACAGATGCTACCCATGTTGTGAAGACCACAAATTAACATAAATATTTAGCATTTAAGGGTTCCTGAAATTTATTAGGCCAAGTTGGTCCACAGACCAGTGTCCAGTTTATGCATATTGACCTTGGGTTTTGTCTTATAGTATTACATTTCTGAGGACAAATACAGTCCCTACAAATCCATCATAAGGTATGCTGCATTTTGGGGAGCAGAAGGAGAAATCAAAACAAGAATCACTTCTGGAACAATTCAAAGCTATTACCTTTCAAACACCAACTCACATGAGGATTTTCCTACCATTTTAAAAAGTGGTCAGGAGTCTTGTCTTAAAAAGTAAACCATTGTAGAGCAGCAATTTAACCGCAAATTATATTGTTTTTCAAAACACCACCTTAATTTTTCCATAGAATATCCTAGTCCTCACACAATTACTGAAAAATCATTACTCTCTCAAAATGCACCTCCTAGCCCTCCCAAATCACAGACATGACACACTTCATTTCATTCCACAGGCATCAAAACTTAGAAGTTTTGTTAAGTTAAAATAAACCCAACTTTCTATTCTAACTACATGTTCTGAACTAGGATTTTAGTTTTGCTACACAACCCAGACACATACAGGAAAATCTGGAACTCCCTCAAACAAGTAATTGTTAGGTCTTCAGTTCCATTCCTCCTCCTGTTTAGTGTTAGGCCTAATGCAATCCAAGAGGATGCAGACCCAACTATTGAGTCTCCTGTTTTACTGCCTGCTTGGTTTGGGTTTTGTCTGTTTGACTGGCAGTTGGTCATCAGCAGTCATTTCTTAAATACTTTCTGACATGATCTGGGGCCTTTTTCAACATTAGGCTAAATGCCAAATATTCACGATCTGCTTGTATGTACTCCCCATGAGAAGGGAAAGTAAATTTCTCATCTTCACAATTTATATTGCGTATCCACCCTGTATATCTAAGGGATTTTTTGTTTGTTTAAAAAAGAGCAAAATGCTCAATCAGCATTAATCATTCTGTTTGCTTTTCTGGAAAGGTGAATTGCTTCCTAACTGAAATTGTCATCATCATCATCATCTGATATAGGTAAAGCTGTGTAAACCACATTACACATGATGAAACCCCACAATTTGGTCCAAATCATCATAACACAGAATAGCACAAGGAATAATATAAAGGAAACTGAAGTAAAAGAGAAAATCCCGAAGTGAATCTTTATGTCTGCATGTCTCCTTCCACAAGCTTTATAATAAGCATGAAGTATTTTACAGACAGAAATCTAAAGGTAGGTTTACAAATCTTGAGAAAGACCCCTGACAGCAACAGATTCAACCCAGCTTGACAGGCAGGCAAGGCACTGCAACTGCCTTCAGACTGCACAATCACTGACATTCCTTTGCAGGTGGATATCAGTCATTATTAAATCTGAGCTCTTATTAATTCCAAGTGTGACTATGTAAGGTTGAAGGTAAATCAGGCCCCTGGATCAAGCCTGAATGAACACATGACCCATTAGTAGCATGCAATGGAGACCTGCGGTGATTGCAAGCCAATCACAACTGTTATTTGATCATCATGCCAGCAAAGAAGGCAGTTTAGGTGTCTGTTAAATTTGCCCAGGGGCTTATGAACTACTCTTTGAGCACGTAAGAAACAGGAAAAAATGAAAATTAAAATCAGGCAGCTCTGAGGCCAACAGATGAGCAGAAAGTAGAGGTGTTGAGTGGTTGTTTTCACCTAGAACACATGTACCACCTGCTGAGTCCCCAAAAGCCTGATGGAAGCTGGTTTGCATTCTGAAATACACCTTTGTGCAGCTCTTGTGAGCACACTGGAAAGACTGTATATTACGACAAGTAACAGGGTAAGGGTTGTTTTGGTTTTTGAATGCAGAAGAGAGATATACACCACCTGTACCCTCTGATCTATAAGCTCCTGTTACACAAGCATGCTCAGTTTTGCCAAAGGAAAAACACACCCACTCCTCCAGAGGGTGCTCCAGAGCCATGTCTTTCCTCCCTCTTAGTGTCCAGCACACAGGAAAATCACAAGATAGCAGAAGGGATGGTTGTATCCACCCATACCTTTTTAACCAAACACAACATGTAGTCATTACTCTTCAAATGCAATAGTGCCACTGTTTTAGGTCAATAAAGCATCACAGACTTGGGGAAAAACATGGAGTGCTTGGTGTGGAGAGCAGCCACCAACTTCCACCAGTCAATATTATTACAGAACAGAGGCAGAATTCTGAAAAGGGTAGCAAGGAGGTAGGAGATAGGGAAGGAGGAAACCTTTGGTACCCAGAAGAAGCAGAAAGAGGGAGATGGTGTGCAGCTCCATGCTAATACACTGCAGTAACCTTTAATGCCACCCATGGTCCTTGAGGTAGGGTTTTACAACTAAATCGTATTCAAAGTCATCCATTCACAGTCCACAAACTTAGCTTCAGTCCTACTGCCTGGCAATCAAGGACGGCAACACTCTATCCCATGTAATTTCCATTTCAGGTTTTAATGAGAAAACGTTGATTGCGAGCATGATGGAATTCCCAGATTTTAATGATTATTTAATATGTTTAAAATTAACCTATCATTATTGCCACTTCTGCACTAAAATCATTCTGTCAGCCTGCTGTATCCATGTCTAATTCGTGCAATCAAGAAATGAAAAGACTTGGGATTCAATGCGCCTGACAAGCTATTTCACATTATCTAATCTTTGAGCCATATTTCCAAAATTAGTCCAAGAATCTCAGTGACTAACCAAGGAAGAACAAGTATCCTAGTCAGCAGATGTTATGGCAAAACCAAGACATAACCTTTACCCTTCAGCTTCCAATGTTTCTAAAAAGGGAAATAACACCTTGAAATTCTCTGTATGTATACATAAAAGCTTGGGGGGTAGGTGGAAGATCTAGCCAAACTTCTGGTTACTTTATGTACTTGAACTTTGAGATCTCTGCCTCAGTGAGAATTTTTCTTATTGAAATATTTCAATGAGATGGAAGTACAAGATGTCGTCAATAGTAGATTGGAGACTCAGTTCTACAGTCAAATAACATCTTGAACACCATGCTTCAGCAGCACAGTCAGTACAACCTCCTATATAGGACAAACAAGACCAAATGTTAACTAATTTCATTACTAACAGAAACAAAGGTCTGAGTTTAGAATTATTTTTCCTGTACTGTTTGTCTGATACTTTTTTTACCAGGAGAACATTAAAAGCAGAAATTGCTCACATGGAATACACATTCACAGCACAGTATGCAACTTGGAAGTAATGCAGGCATTGCAGGAACACTAGCATCATTAGCACAGAATATCCTTAATGAAATTACCTGTTTATAGACAACAGACACTTCCTTTTTCTTAGGCATTCAACCACAGGTCTGCCCAAGCACTGAATATCAACTATGTTGAGTTTGTTACACAGCAGAACCACAAGCAGTTTTAGAGTACAAGGAGGAACACAATGCAGACCACAAACTGGATCTGACATAGGCAGCTGGAATGGGCACATTGACACAAGAGAATGATTGATTCTATACCACAACACGTCATGCCCAGGATGTAAACTGGGGGCAGTTACCTGGAAGGGCTGGATCACTGCCAGGGTCAGGCTGGGTATCGGTCGGCGGGTGGTGAGCGGTTGTATTCTCTTCCCTTGCTATTTCCCTTATCATTATTATTGGTGGTAGCAGTAGTGATTTGTGTTATACTTTAGTTACTGGACTGTTCTTATCTCAACCCATGGGAGTTACATGCTTTCGATTCTCCTCCCCATTCCTCCAGGAGCGGGGGGAGGAAGGCGGGGGAGTGAGAGAGAGACTGCGTGGTTCTGAGTTACGGCTGGGCTTAAACCACGACACTCTTCAATACCTACATCATTTTAAAGTGACCATTTACTGGCAAAATATTTTATTTCTGCCTGAGGATGCTATTACATAAACATCTACGTATTTCTTGAAGTGTAACTCAATTAATAGTTCCAGTTAAGCTAGCAGGACTATTCACTATTCTTAAAGCATGTGGTCAATTATTTCCTGAACTGGACATTAAATTAAATTTATTAACATTTATTAAAATGTATTTCCATAATTTTATATTGGAAATACTGGAAATATTATTCCCATATAATAACACTGCCATTTATCATCTTCATGCATTCACATGATGGAAAAATAGTGAAGACTTTATTATGATGTTTAGGGGGAGGAAGGGTATTTTCACTTTAAATCCAGCTTTCATTAAACATCCAACATCTCTCCCTGCCTTCCTGTTCACATGTGAAAATCTCTCTACAGCAGTATTTTATTCATAAATTTAGGGAAGGCAATATGATTTCAACTTATAGCTGGTAGATTAGACACATTATAACTTAAATAAGATTGACTTGCTAAACAAAGAAACCCTGGATAGAGTCTGGAATTTTAAATGAAAAAAAAAAATCTTCTTCCAACAGATAATTGGGGGGAAAAAAAGCATGTCTCAGGAGACAGTTATTAAAAATCAATCAATCATATCTTCAAATAAAAGTCTTATTTCTGACAGAGCACCAGAAAAATTCTCTGTGAGCACTCTCAGTTGCCTGGCTGAGGACAACATGATTTAGACCAGCAAGAACACAACAGCTCCTGGCAGCACAGAACCAAACCTCCTTTGGTGAATTCTAAGCTTTTTGAGCTGCAGACTGGAAGGCAGCACAGTCAGTTGTAGCTGTTGTGAACGAACAGGTGCCTGTGGAAGACAACTTCTCACTGATTTCAATACCCTACAGCTTCCTAAGCCTTAAACTGCATTTGCTACTTTGCTTACTGAATAGGAAAGGGAATAACTAAGAAAATATTTCATTTTTTTAACAATGGGTCACTTTTAAATCCAACCAAATAAAGGCATCATGTCGGAGTTGATCCTATGATCAACTGCAGTTCTCAGAGATCCATCATGATTAATATCTGCCTGGCCAAAGGTTCACAGACATATATTTCACCTCTCAGAAAAGTACAATTCACACTGCATTTAGGAGAACCTGGCTGATCGTTTCCTTAGTTTTTCTCTAAGGATACCGAGGAGCCACGTGGCTGTATAATAAAGTACAGTAATTACTTCTCACTTCTCGCTAGCGAACCAGCTCAGGACCTTCCTTAAGATGCCAAGGACAAAACAATCCACTGAACTTTTTTCTTGCCATCCCCAACTCTCCGACCACTTCCTTGTCCCCTGTTTTTTTTTTAAACATTAATTTAAGATTAAAATTGAAAGATAACTCCAACTGCAATGCAGAAAGAGGCAGGAAAGCTGGCATCCATATAAAACCATACAAATGCTTTACAGAATTCACTCCATTTGTAACAATATTAATAAAAAGGCACTTGCTAAATTCCTTTCTGTTTGATTCCCATCACCTGTACAATGCTTGAACTAAACTGGTGAGGCATCCTCAAAAATAAAGAAAAGGAAACAAGCTCTTCTTCCACTGGTTTTCTATTCAAAGAAACTGGTTACCATTCTGCTGAGGTATATCAACATGCAGTAGGTATTACTGAACAATGCATTCATGAGACAAAGTACTAAGTCACATTGTCCTGGGTTCAGCAGCAGCAGTCACTTTTTCTCCTTCTTAGTAGCTGGTGCAGCGCTATGTTTTTGACTTTCGGCCTGGGAATAATACTGATAAAGCCGATGTTTTCAGTTACTGGTCAGAATGTTTACCCTGACCAAGGACTTTGTGAGTCTCATGCTCTGCCAAGGAGAAGGGGAAGCCAGGAGGAAGCAGGGACAGGACACCTGACCCAAACTAGCCAAAGAGGTATTCCATACCACAGCACGTCATGCTCGGGGATGTAACTGGGAGTTACCCGGAACAGCTGGATCACTGCTGGGTGGGGGCGAGGTATTGGCCAGTGAGATGTTGTATTCTCTTCCCTTGTTATTTCCTTTATCATTATTATTACTGGTGGTAGCAGCAGTGATTTGTGTTATACCTTAGTTATTAAACTGTTCTTATCTCAACCCGTGGGAGTTGCATTCTTTCAATTCTCCTCCCCATCCCTCCAGGAGTGAGGGGAAGAAAGGGGGAGGGAGGGGAAGTAGACTGTGTGGTTCTAATTTACGGCCTGGGCTTAAACCACAACACACATGCTAAAAGACATATGCAAATTGGGCAAATATTTGAGTTACCACAAAAGAGAAAAAGTACTGAAATAAAGATGACTTTTTTTGCACTTCCTGGTAGGGCTTCAAAATCCTTTAAGAGTTGAATAAGTTGTTGCCATTCTGTTACCTACCCTGGTGAGACCAAGAGAGAAGCATACATAAGTGCTGACCCTGCCAGCACTTAAACACAGACAAAACTCTACCAACACACAGCTCTCATCATAAATGGCACTTCTCACCATTCACAATACAAAGCCCTTGTACCGACCTTGACCAGTGGAAGACATGAAATATGTGTAGTTTTATAAACTACACATCATCAAGGTAGATTTGTTCCACTTGAGTACTGTAGTTTTTGAATAATTGCAAATTAACTTTAAAACTTCATAAAATAGAAAAAAAAAAAAAACAACGGATTTTTAGAGTTCTCCTAATAATATGAACTTATTTTTACCATGTTATTAAAGTACAAAGAGATGGGGAGAATAATAACATACTGAAGAAACTACATGATCTTTATCAGGCATGTTTGTAAGCATACCTTCTAAGATTAAAGAAGAAAGATTGAAAAGGAAATACATGAAATTTTGCAAACATGAAACAACAGTTTGGATTCCTGTGAGTATTGCAAAATGACTACTATTAACAACAAATACTCATATATAATGTTTTACTTATCTATGTGATTTCTTCCTAGTTCTATACTGTATTCTCATTGGATTTCAAAGCACACTCCAATGTTCCAGAAATACATCTTTGAGGAAAGGATTTAGAAATGTAATTTCTACTGAAATGTTGCATGTGCTGCCCTGGATGCCAAGGTGAGTACGCATAATTCAGAGGCTAGGACTAGTCTAAACTAAAGAGTACTTGGATGGATGTAGGAAATAGGCAGTGTATAAAAAATGAAGATATGGTGCTTTTTAAAAATGAGATATCAGGAAATAATATAAAGACAAACTTCTCATATAACTCACGGAAAGAGACCGTCAAACTAAGGAAGGTAAATTCTGCTGTAAACATGCTGCGTCAACAGTCTGATATGACCGTGCGACTACTTGTACTCCATGAAGATATAAGGTGGTTTTCCCAGAGGTGACAAAACCATTTGCTGTGGTCCAAGAACATGATTAGTCAGTCACCACAGAACAGATGACTTGTGAAAACAGCTTGACTTACTTTGCAGTAACTAGATAATGTGCCTGTGCCTGAAATGATAACTGTGGATATGAAATGCAAGGAGATGCTTAAATGCATGGTGTTGGAACATACTTGAAATGAGATAGCACTTTCCTTTGATTTTTGTAAACAAGGAGACACAGTTATGCCACTCCCTCAGTCCTGAATGCAATAATTCTGCTCTTCTACTTGTAAGCCATCATCTGCTCATGGTATTTCCTATACATCTAAATTACCTGAGATACAGAAAAAAAGAACAAGCTGAAATCAAGGTACTCTTATTCCCCTAGAGCCTTAGCAGATGGGAGGGTAAGTCTCCATGTCTTAAATAAGACAGTGTTATCAATACGTGAATGAGAAGACTTACAAAACAACAGCCAGTGAAGTCCTTAGATATTGATGAAAGGTGAATGAATGACTGCAGATGGCACTCTGAGAATTAGCACTGTCCACATACAGCTAAATGCTGTCGGGCAAGGAGTTAAAAGGAGGGAAAAAGATAACATATGACTGCCTTATTCTGAAGGCTGGAAAGATTCTTCAGTGCCGCTGTAATCTATGAGGTTGCTGGAAGACACCAAAGCCAGCTGCTAAGCCCTCATGCTCTTTCACAGGGAGAATGCCTACATGACCCCCATGTCATTGCTGGGTCTCTGAACCCTGTGGTATGCTAAATGAGAACGAACACAGAAAGAAAATCGTCAGAACAAACTGCTGTTAGTATGTAGAGACAAACGTGTATGAACCAACACATCTTTAATCTCTACAGGTACAGAATTCACACAGGCACCCCTGAGCAGGGATGATGGCTGGTTACAAGCTGCCCATGGCTCTAGTAGCTCAGTGCTGCTGGCAGACCTGGAAAGCAGTGCAGAATATGAAGTGAACCTGATCAGAAAATGGCTGTGTTCTAGTTACACTGATCTATTTGCACTGATCATTTGTACATTCTATGAGCAGGAGGAGTGTGTTCTGAGAGTATTATTGCACTATGTGCCACAGATAGGTTCTGCATCAATCCTACCACAGTGTTAGGACCTGTGGGGTTTAGCTTAAAAATGAACAGCCAGTAATGAACACAGCATATACATTTTCAGCAACATAGGAGCAAATTATTGTATGCTAAAACTTCAACACTGCAGTTTCCACTTCAGATTGCTTATGAGATTTTTCTGTATTACTATTAATGTATAACATACACTGTTATAAAACTTTTCCTATTGAGGAAAATCAGACATGCTTAGGATACAAGTGAGCAGCTGTTTAATAACTCAAAGCATTATTATACTGTAGTTAAGAACAAGAAGCAAAGAATTAAACTGGTAGGAAATTGATACCATATCTAATTTGCAAGTTGGAATTTATCCAAGACACTGCATTTAACACCTTTACTCCTGTGAACAGTGAGCAAGTTCTTTAATGACCACAAGTGGTCAGGACCTCAGTTTTAGATCTCACCTGACAGACAGGCTAATGAGATTTCCACTACTACTAGGTTTTGCTCAGATTGACAGCCAGTATTCCATAATATTTCCACATTTCCAATCCCTAATGGAACCAAATAGCAAAGCTGTGCAAAAAATGATAATACAGAACATTTTCTTCCCCTCCAAAGCTCAAAAGCATCTTGACTCAGGGTTGGGATGAGCTTCAGGTGTACGCATGCATCAGTTCTTTTACCTTACATGTATTCTGCAGTCCTTGACATACAAAGACATACACATGCCTCTCTGAAAGCCACCACGTCAGAATGGTGTATGATATATTGATATATATGTATGTATGATTGATATGTAAGTATATATTGATATATATGTATATATGTATGATATCTATCATGATATAGTCTCTCAACATATCATGACTATAATTATTTGCAGTAATTTAAAGGATTACTACTATAGCTATGCTTTTCATACATGAAAGAACAATACATACGCAATAGACTGGAATGTCTCAATAGGATGTGTCTTGTGCTAGCAATAAATAATTCAGATAGAAAATAAAAATGGAATTAACCTAAATATCAGAACTGAATAATTATTCAGAATGTTTCCCTGAAACACAAGTATACCATTTACCCAGTGATTACCACCTCTCAATTTATCAGATAATCATTAATAACTTTAAAAGTTATGAGCATTAATTAAAAATAAAGCCCCAAACCTAAACATAACTCCATATAAACCACACCACTTCCTAAATACACAGTTCAGGCACTGTCAGTGGTTATGGAACAACCATTGTAGAGAAGTGCTTAACTTGTACAACAGGGCTGCCTTCAGACTGCTGGAATTATTCATCTCAGCCTGTGATTCTCACTTGGAAAGCCATTTTTTTAGGATAGAGAAGGTCAGAAGTACAGATTAATGGACTGGCAGCAGTACCTGCCATTTGCAAGTGACATCTTCTACTGCAGCATCTCCCTTACAAATCTGTGAGGAGGTGTGATGAGCCTCTAGGAAACAATGTACCTGTGAACAGAGTGGATAAAGTTCCTGGTGTCAACTACTTACTCCCACCTACTGTCTTTCACAATGCATCTGCATCTGAAGTACACAAGATGTGTACTATTTTCTACATGGAAAAACACACCAAGTACTTTAAGTACTGTAAAACACACCAAGTACTTTAAGTTGGACTAATTTACAGCCACGGATTAGTGAAATGACTCTTCCATGTGGCTGTCCTTTAACACCATAAAAAAACTAACGGCTTGGTACAAAGATTCTAAGAGAAGAAGAAAGTACTGCACATCACTGTGCATTACCAAATGCATATGTAATAACACAGTAGAAGTTTTTCTCTGATGCCTGAAATCCTGTATTTGAGCAACTGTTCTGTACTGTGACTGCTGCACTGAATGACTGTTTTTAATGCAGTGGCATCAATTCAATGATTTTTGTTAAAATTACCGTATCATGGGTATTTATCCAAAGTCTCAATGTAGTTTAGTAACTGAAAAGCATGTGGGGTTTTCATTTATTTATTTTTTTCTTTGCAGGCACAGTCCTATTGACTGCCTTACCCATAACTTTTAGAAGTAAGAGTAGGAAAGCGTTCCAGTTACAATTTCCCAGTCCAAACATCCTACCACCTTTTTCTGCCCCTCTGTAGATATTCTTGATTATGTTTCAGAGGTAGGCCTGGGTTCATCCAGAGACTTGAATTAATTATGGTAGAATTGATCAGCCCTGCAATCTAGGTCATAATAAAGAAGAGCTTTATTAAGGTGCAGATTTTCTTTAACACAGAAATAAAATATATTTAACATTATTTTCACACTATACAACAATAATAATAATTAGCTATATACTTCTGTACTGATTTAATGGTTATGTCCCTAGAACCAGAAGCTTCGAACCAATGAAGCACTTTTCTATGTTGCTTCAAGATTGTGCAAAAATTACTTGAGGAAATAAAGCATTCTGCTCTTATTTATCAGATACTGCATGGCATACATTGTATTTTCTAAGCTCTGTGAATGCCATTCATGTGGCATGTGCATACCAGAGAGCTTTTTTTAATCTATTCACTGTCAAAATAATGGAAAAATTTACAATTGCCTGATTTTTGACCTCAGAATTGATTTCTATAGCAATTCTGCCTCCCCCTTGGCCCCCAAATATACCATATGAAACACTGAAAGTTTGACTTCAGTGACAGTCAATTACCTGTTTACAGTCCTCGTGCTTTCGCTAGGGAAGAGTAATATATGTAAACAACATATTCAGTGGATCACTGCACTACAATCAATGTACTTCACTATTTTTATTACATCTAAAATTGAATACAAGGATTTTAAAGTTTATTCATGTTATTCATTTTAACAACTTACAGGCAGAAGAGTTTAAGACTGAAGCACTCTGAAAAGCAGAAAAAGAGAGGATTATCTGAGATACTGTTTCCTGAGAGATACTACCCATAACTCCTGTCTAAAGTCAGGTACTGGCTCCTTCCCAATTCACTGCTGAATTTCTCATCTGGACAAATCAACTGTGGGGCAAGCAGCCTTAATCAGAAGACACAGGACTGACTGAGGGGATCAGAGTACTGTCAGGACAAAGGGGAATGGCTTTAACCTGCCAGAGGGGAGACTGAGCTGAGCTCTTAGGCAGAAGCTCTTCCCTGTGAGGGTGCTGAGGCGCTGGCACAGGGTGCCCAGAGAAGCTGTGGCTGCCCCATCCCTGGCAGTGTTCAAGGCCAGGTTGGACACAGGGGCTTGGAGCAACCTGCTCCAGTGGAAGGTGTCCCTGCCCGTGGCAGGGGTTGGAGCTGGAGGAGCTTTAAGCTCCCTTCCAACACAAACCAGCCTGAGTGTATGAATACATTTTTAAGTCTGCCATTTTCTGGCACCTTTTTTAGTCTTGTTTCCACATAATTAACACAGGAAATCTGTAACTTTCTTAAAAAAGAGGTTACACAATGTTTGAGAGTACAAGTGGCAACATTATTCTAGTAAAGAAAGTTGAGAAGTGAAGACATGTTGGTATCTAGGATATGAGGTTTGGTGGGGCTTTCTGGTTGTTTTAAGGAGGCATTTGGGGTTTATTTTTGATCTTGTTTTCTGTTAGAGTTGCTGTTGTTGGATTTGGTGGTTTTGTTTTGTTTGTTTTAAGAGCATTCTCTTAAATCAGTCACTGAAACTAACTTTGAGCTAAACTGAAGTTTAGCACAAGGCACTTAGGCTTGGCTGAGAGTTAAGACAAAGCTGTAGAGCTGCTCCTTCCATAGGCATAAAGGCCTGCAAAGCAGCACACAGAAGAAGCTGCAAAGCAAAGCCTATGCACTGCATTCAAGCACAAATGACCTTTGGTCGTAGAGATAAGGCACTTAGGCTGTGGAGGGGAGGACACACTGAAACACCACTGCTAGCACCCGAACAGAACAGCCTTCCAATTTCATTTGGTTTTTCCTGTCCCAGCTCTGCCTCTAATTCTCGGAAGATAACGTGAAGGCCAGTAAGACAGAATAACAGGTATCAGCATCCAGTCAGATCTACAGCATGTGACACTTTGCTGGTGATTTTCAAAGTCGAAATTAAGATCTATCATGTTAATGTACTTCTCAGTAAGTACAGGCCAACATCTGAAACAAGAATCTGCATTACTAAGCTGAAAGCCCCTCAGCATTCTTCTGAAAGCCTGGGGCACTAATGGTCTAAGTAAGCACTAGTGAAAAATTTTATAAGCATCATTTCCAACTGCTGCAGCAAAGGAATTGTGTATAACAGAAGTGGGAATAATACAAAAAGTATTTACGAAAAGATGTCTGAGAGTCTTTGTTGAATCTTAGACAATCTTTGTTCACTCCTACAGTATGAATCACGAAATAATGACTAAGCAGTATATCACAGCATATAGGAAGGAATGGAGATTTGAATTCTCTAAGAAAGATGTCTGGTCAAAGTTGAAGATAACTTTGCTTTTTACTTTATGATTTATATAAAGTGAAGTTGTTCCTACCACTTACATCCACAGGACTTGAAAATTAATAATAATTCCACTAAATGTGAACTTCTATTCTGTGGATTTTTTTTATCATGTATATACTAAAATGCCAACAATATGTCATGCCTAAGAAGAATTCTTTTATCCTATTTTAAAGCCAGTATTCAACTTAAATGGTAAGGCATATCTCTTGATCTTGTTTTGTAAAGGTTGTACTTGCTACAGGCTTAACACAACTGTGGGAGACGGTGTGGAAAGGATCGATAAAGCAGTATTACCCTTTGTGATAGTGAATCTCTGCAGGACATTCCAGCTTAACTCTCCTGCCTGCACTTATGCTTCACACTTTCCCACTGGGAGAATGGTCTAAAATATAGTAATGGACGAACAAGACCAGAAGAGGTGTGTAAAAATTCCCCTCCTCTTCCTGCCCTGCAGTTGCTGCCTTTCTGTAAGAGCCATACAATAAAAAATATTCTGTTAAATTACAGGGTTTATTAAGACAAAAACGCACTCACAAGCACTGCTGAACACAGGTCCTGGCTTCATCACACAGTGGGGATGCAATAGGTCATAATATTAGTGTTAGCAGCAGAATAAAAAAACAAAACAATAATTTTGTGAATTTTATCAAACAGCGAATCTCTTTGGTATCACAGAAGCATATAACAGAGAACGTGAAAGGGTTTCTGTTTCAGCCCAAATTGGGCTGTTAGAAATCACGTGCGAGTGATTTTAGTGAGGCCAGCAGGCTGAATTGATGACAAGTTCTCTATGGAAGATTCTGACTTATACGTAAAGAGGGTTCTTGCTGTCTGAAAAAAGATCTGAAGAGACAGGGGTATTTTGGGCACAAAGCGAAGTAAACAGCTTCAATTATAAGTGGTAGCATAGAACAAGTCACAGGCACTTAAGTGGGTCAGATGCAAGATGAAGACTGGAACAAAGTCAGCAGAGAAGAAAAGAGGAAGATGTTAAAAACAAAGTTTTAAATACAGTTTAGAAGAAAAGCTTCAGAAATTAGGACAAGTGTTTCAAACTTGAGTCAGACATGAAGGGTCTGACAGGGGGAGGATACAAAGGTGGAGATGATATAGCTTGTATAGCAGAAAGGGAACCTTATTTAATACACACACAGATTGCTACAGAATCACATTACAAAGCATTGAAAAACACTAGTACAAAGACTAACGCCAGAGCAAAGAGGCAGTTGTGTAACAGTACTTAATCAAATGTGCTAGAAATATAAATACACATGCAAACAAAATCAACTATTGGAATCTTTGTGCCCTTTAAAATTCATGCATTGTAGAACAGGTTACAGTGAGCCACCTGTACAGTGTCCTTGCAAGGTGGCACATAACGTGTGTCTTAGATTCCTGCTCAGACCACTTGGAGTTTGAGAAACTTCATTTGAGTAGCTCTAAAATGGTGTAATCTAAGAAAGACTGAAACGTAGGAGTGAGGAAGACATGAAGTCACAAGCAGAAGAGTTAACAAACAGGTCATAGCAGTGGGTGGAAAAAGTAATTATGTTTCCAAAACTTCACAGCTTTAAAATATGTATAAGTTAACAATTTCATGAGAGAAACTTCAAATCAAGGTACCGAACGTGAAAGGTTACCTGATGCAAGGACACCGCTGTGGGGACCTAAGGACTGTAACCTTCTTGTGTGCTGTTTCTTTTGTTTAGGAGCAGGCTTTTTGGTTGTTTTGTTGGTCTGTATGTTCCCTTTTAAACAGCAATTGGCTCTGGGTCTGAGTAGCATGGAAGACAAACCAGCACATTCATTCTTGTCACAGTAAAGCCTTGTTATTGACTAAGCAGAGATAAACCCTTTTCAAAGAATCCTATGTGATGCAGATGTGTCATATTAGTTCATGATATAGATAATGTACACAACTTTTGACATGTTCTGTCATTCAAACTATTAGATTGAATGTATTGCTTTTATTTCAATTCATTATTACAAATATATCCAAATGTATTATTTGTAAAGAAACGCATTTCATTTGAGTTCATTGCTAGTGGAATAGGCACTGGTGTTTACGATGGCTCCACAGAAGTACCGCATGCAACCAACAACCGGGCTGCAACAATGTCTTTCCCCAGGCTGCACAATAGACAAACTATTGTCTCCAGACAACAAAACTGATAACCAGATGTTCAAAGACTCAGGAGGCTCCCCCTGCTCCTGAGCATGGGTGATGTCTGAGCACATCCCTGCCATTTGACTAACGATCCTGCAGGGGGGCCTTATCCAAACCCCTGCAGGAGACTTTCCACTGTCACCAACAGGCTGTGAATCAGCCTCCACAGGCTGTCTGTAAGAGGAGAAATTCATCCAGTCCCAAGGGCAGTCAGCCAGGATTTCTGAATGGTTTCCCACTGAACCAAAGATGTTCCCAGCCTCAGCCCTCCCCACCGTGCCCAGTGGTCCTTGCCAATCACTTTGTCATCCCATCAGCAAAGCATTGTGTGAACATGAGAAAGAAAAAAACCCACCTTGTCTAATACTCAACAACTTTTTAAGATATCTTCATTATCAGGTGTTTCTGCTCTAAAAATATTGAGAATTTAGTCTTCTTATTACAAATCTGTGCTAGTTCCACAAACCAATTGGTGAGTAAAGTAACACGGAAAACTAATGTAATTACATGTAAAAATAGTGCATATTGTTAATTATATATATGCCTTTATTACACAGGGTTAATAATAAATAGGGTAAGATGATGATTTTTGTTCATGCTCCGAGTAAATATTCTTAATATGAACATCACAATTCCTCATTTTCAGTACATACACACCATTGCAACAAACGAAGGCAGAAGTTAGTTTTGAGATCAGCTCTTTTGATCAGTGTTGTAAACCAGCTACTGGATTCCTTCCCTTGGTGGCTTTAGCTGGGGAAAATATATTTAGGCATTGCACACATGAAACAATTTTGTGCTTTCTAACCTCCCCTTTGGTTTCTTGTATGTGCTGTCGGGTCACTGGAGAATATTTTGTCATTTACTGATATGTAGAACTCTCGGCTTATGAGCCAATTATTAAACTTCCCATACAAATCAGTGCAGGCAGCATGAGCAGCTTTCTGCAGAGCTATTGCAAAATAGTGAGTGTGATAGAGTTTACATACGGAATTGAGTGTCATGGCCTTGCTGAAGATGAACTGTGCTGTAGGTACAACTAAGCCAGAAGTACTAGTAAAGCTATATTCACTGTATGTTGTTAAAAAGTGGAAATAATTAAAATAACAAAGTTAGTTAAAAACATGTGGATGACTAAAATTATTTCATACTGATGTTAGTTAGCACCCAAACAATTAGACATCAGAATTAAACTGAAGTTCTCTTATGCTTAACAATGCAGAAATATATATAAAACTATAGATTGCTGCATCTACTCTTCTGGGTATATTTATATGCAGTACATGTTTATATATAGATGTTTATAAAGCAATGTAAATAAATCAGATCAATTCTACTTTTACTTGAAAAAAGTGATTCTAGTAAAACAATCTTGTCAGTCCCTAATCACTGAAGATTCAAATGAATAATTACTCATTTCCTACATAGTCCAGATTGATGAAATTTCAGCAAAAAAGTGGTTAAAATTCTTCCTAGTTTTTCAATGCAAAATTGGATTCCACTTTATCAGAAAACTTTCAAATGCAACATTACTTTTCATTACATATACAGCCTGCAACTTAGGTAGGGCACTATTTATCATTCAGACAACTTAAGTAAAACACAAAAAATCACCTTGAGACAAATGAGAAATTCTCTCTTGGGAAACCCAAAACTGTATTAATATGATAAGCAGTAGAGCTTCATTTTTCCTTCATTAACTGTAGCAGACATTTCTGATATAACCAAGGAAGAAGTTTTTATTTTGTTTTGTTTAAAAAAGCAGCTTAAAAAATGAAACTAAAAAAGCTTTCCAAGGTTCAAACATCCTTCTGGTCATATCAATCATTTTCAGCTCTACCAACTTTATTCATTGTCACAAAAGCATAGAAATCAAGATGGAAATCAGCTGAAAAATTCAATGCCCACAGGGAACCCAAAGCTTAGATAATCTAATCCATTTGGGAAACAAAAAGTTCATGTCAGGTATTTAGTAACCAAAGCAATTATCAGAAGCTATTGGAATTGGGCTGAGTAATATTTCCTCATATTTCATCAATCCTGTTGGGACAAAGAAAGTTGCGGAAAAACAAAAAACCCCAAACATAAATCAAATCACACTCCCGGTGTTCGTAATACAGTTCGGATAACTAAATTGACAAAACATGCAATTATTGTCTTTATCTTTCTGTTAGTATTTCCTAAATAGATTGCTCAATACATACTAAAGATACTATTTTCAAAGCACTGAAATGTGCAGAGCAGAGCAGCCATTTCAATCCCTGTATCTGCAGTTCAACTACATTATCCAAAGCCTTACATGCATTGCAATTCTGTGTGCACATCTCTGGCTCTCCAGAGTCTCCTCTTAAAAACAGGAGAAAGATCTACCCCTGAGTAAGCAAGATGTTTAACATCCCAGGATTAATAATATTTAGACTCATTAGTTGAGCAGTTTGTAGGAAACCAGCCTGTTTGGGTTTCCAAAGCAGATAGGAACCCACAGCACCTAGCCATGTGCTAGAAGACATGCTTAAAAACATGCTTTCAGCGAGGATTCTGCAAGTTAAGATTTCTTTAAGTTAGAATTCTGGAAACAGTTGACATTTTACTGAAAGAAATTCTTAAAAATTACATTTTTAAAAAAACTTCACTGAAAAATATTTTCAAGGAAACCATTTTAAAAGTGAAAGTTTTAAATAACGTTCTACTGATGAATATAAACTAGTAGCCGCACGAATGTGTTTTATGCCTGCAGAATCTATCATACCAGACATTTCAGTTTAATTAAATGCTTTATGTTTATAGTTTAAGGTGGCTTTATATTTAGTTTAAAATAAAATGCCTCGTCTTCTTAAAAGGTCATCAAGTAGGCCTTGACCATACAGACATAATGCCTATGCTGGTTAACAGATTGGCCTGTATGGGTATATGGGTGAGTATGACACACATCTGCTCTAGGAATTTACTGAGTCCTACTTGAAAAACCAGGCCAATTTCAACTTAAAAGAAAAATTGTGGGTGACGGAACACTGGAACAGGCTGCCCAGGGGGGTTGTGGAGTCTCCTTCTCTGGAGACATTCAAAACCCGCCTGGACACATTCCTGTGTAACCTTATCTAGGTGTTCCTGCTCTGGCAGGGGGATTGGACTAGATGATCTTTTGAGGTCCCTTCCAATCTCTAACATACTGTGATACTGTGATACTGTGATTCTTTGGTGTACTAAGACCCCCTCAGCAAATGTGATTTTCACAGCGAGCTGTGTGCTGAGAACCAGTGCTTACTCATTCAGCACCAGCTAAACTCACACCTCTGCCTACTTAAAGTGAACAGGAAATTCAGAGTCAGAAGCCTACCGTTGCTACCATGGACCACAATCTTGTATCTCAGTACAGCAAAATATCTGAGGCAGCATTATGCCTTTACCTAGCTGATACTTAAGGTAATACAGGGGATGATCAAGATGACTGCTTTGCAAACAGCAGAACCAGGTGGCTATCAAGATCCGGGAAGAAATGACAAACTAATATTTTTGGAGTGGTATTCATTTGGAGCAGCTCCTGCTAATGAAACAACTAGTGCCCAAGATGTTGGAAATATCTTATATGAATGCTAAAGAAAAATATAATGGGAAATCATAAAAGCCTCTCATGAAAAAGAAATTCACAGCATGGCCTCTACTGTTTGGTCTGTAAGACCAGTTTGTCTATAAAAACTATGTTAATGCATAACACAGAAACATTGTACCGGTTTTGTCCCTGAGATGCATCTTTTAAGCTATGTTCCAAATAAACCCTGCCCTTTTCCTGGAGCCACTAACACAGACAAGAATGGCCTGTGTAATCCTCTGCCTTTGCACCTTTTCCTGGTTCTGAGGGATTCTAGTTTTCAAAGACTTCCCAGTGTTATCTCCACAACAGTTCATCTTTTTAAATAGTTCAGAAATACAGAACTTACTCTAAAGCAAATTAGTTGTACTACTGGTCTTCACACGACGAACGTTTGCAAAGAGGCTTTGTATAAAGCTGCCATACTTCAGCTGGCTCTCTTTCCTTTCCTACTAACCTTCCATGCTAAGTATCAGAGTATTTCCAAGGAAAAAGATAATCACCTTTTACATAACTAAAATCTTCTTGTAGGCTAATGCTTAAGCCCACAATTCACTATTTCTCTGAAGAAAATACTGAAACAGACCAAATAATAAGAAAACAGTACCAGGATATTCCTGACTTGCTAACAAGCATAGCAGGACGGACAGAAGTAATTTAACTTTGCCCTGCTGAGTCACTCTGCCTGTCCATCTACAGAGTATGCACCTAATTAGCCGGTATCAAAAATGCCACAGCTTGAGCGATGGGCAAAATGTATGAGGGAAATAAAATCAATCAGCATGAGACACCTTCATTTCCATTCACTAAATATTAAGTGCAGTAGTTTGTCCCAAATTAACTAACAGCTCAAACTCAGAATGGAAAAAAGATTTCCGAGTACCCGAGCTTCTCCATCCATTTCAAATTCTTCTAGAGTACACTGTATCACAGAACATTTCAACTTGCATTTGTAACAGAACATTCAACCACAGAATGCTGCATTAAAATAACATTAATGGTCTGTCTTAAACAGATAAAAGCAGGGACAAAAATTCATGCTGACACTTCGTTACGGTCTTCTACTGCCATGCCATGTAACCCGGCCCTCCCCCACCTTCACCAGACACAGCAGCTTAGATTAAAGCAAGAGTGTCTGTCCAACCTCTACCCAAAGCGCTCCTGCTGTACTGCGTGGATGCAAGCACCGAACACCTCACCATCTTCTGTAGTTGCCTGTTTGTCTTCCAGGAGCAGGTCTGGGTTTAAAGATGAGCTGCATAATTTTCTCTTTTTAGCTGTGTAACTATCACTTTCACCTAACAGCCCAACAGCTAGTAAAAATAAAGACACATTTCAGTTCCTATATATATATTGTCTCATTGATTAATGTATTCATTCTATCAACATGAGCATGCTACACAAAATAATAGGATCTATTCAGCACACATTTCATTTCAGTCTCTTCTTCAGCTTTTACACAAGATGGAGCTGACATTTCCACCTAGTCCACACAGCAGTATTTTGACCTTGCTTTCAGAGGCTCTTTAGCATAATATAGTCTTTGTGGTTAGAGCTCGCAACTTATGCTGAATTATGGGTACTTTACAGTAAGGAAATAAAAAAGCATAGTCAAATGCTGCCAGCACTCCAATGCTTTTCCCACAAGTCCTCTGAAGAACCAGCCAATTACCCTGCAATTGACACAAGTGACGGAAAACAGCATCCTCATTTCTAGCATTCGTAGATCTATTTGCAAGTAGCTCATCAAAATTAAATGTATAGTTATTACAGAAACACAAAGACAAGTTTAAATCACATTAAAGGGATAATTTTATGTTACTTGTCATTATTTTCCCCAAAACTGATTTTTCTATGCTGTTTGAAGTAATCCTTTGCAAGCTTTAAACTTAAATCTGCTTCTTTACTAAACTGTTTTCTTGCAGTGTGTGTGAATGCTGGCTTGCTATAATAGGATTGCTCACGAGCATCAGGCTTCTGGCATTGATCTTTATAACAGAAAAAGGAACACTGAAACATTTGCTCCTGGGGGTGCAAACATACACAGAGAGGACTGCCTGGTGGTTTAGGGGAAATTTACAAAAAAGGAAGCAGATCAAAATTGTGACTAAATCAAAGTTGGTTGCATTCCTTTTGCAGTCATCACAAACTGTCAAACACTATTGACATTAAAGAGTTTTATCTAATAATAAATCATTAAGGTTGGTATTAGGTACCAAACATTCCTGGTAGAGAATGGAAAAAAGGAAGACAAAAGGCAGTGGGAAGGGAATAATGGTAGCACTCATGACGGCCTGATTTTAAGCTTTATTTAGAAGTTTATTCACAATGCTTATCTCTCGTTTATCCAAGTCTTTCATATATATGCATTTATGGACCCATAGACACATCTTTTTCCGCCTTTTCCCTGCAAATATGAGAAGCCTTTTATTGCTCTAAATAAAAATATGAATTGACAAATACAAAAATTTGTGGTAGAGAACACCCTGGATAACACAATTTCCATGAGTCTTGCTCCTCTAGTCTGTACTATTACTTCAATTATGAGGGCATTACACTTCTTTTTAGACAGAATGTACCTTAGTCTCAAACAAATGAAACTGCATTAGGGACTGAAAGAGTTCTTACATACTTTTTAAAAGCATGTAATGATAAAGAAAAAAAATACAATCAAGAGTTAGCATTTAAGTTACACTATGAAATAGCCTGCTCCATCCTTCAGAAAGAAAACCACATTTAAAAGCCAGGAAACAAATCATTTAGTAAATGACTATATTTAAATATTCTCCAACAGCCTCATAAAATGTTCCAATGTGTTTTTTAAACTTGGCTTTACTCTACCTCAGTAGCAACACATAGATTATAGGTATCAGAGTTGTTAAAGCTCCTTTCTAATGCAATTATAGTGAATTTCAGGCTTTAACATCCAAGCCAAAACCCAACCCTGTGTTTGGGTTTTCTGCTTTTGTAACATTAGCAGCTCCTCAGTGCTTACCATAATCCTCATCTTCCAGTTCTCATCCTAATCATCTTCCGAGAGTTGACATCTCTTTCTGATTAAGGCTACCTTTCATAAGGCCACGTACATCAAAACTGTCCTGAGCACCAATTTAGACTACATCAAATTCTAAACCCTAAGCTTTAGGTATTCTAACACCTAAGCTTTATGGTATATTTCCCAGAAAGTGGTTAATTTGCTCTGATCCATAATAGCCAGCTGCTTCAAAGCTCTTAATTCAAAAGTCGCTGTGTTTGAAAATCTGGACACAGAGAGTTCCAAGAGCCCCTTAAAGCAGGGAAAGGCAGAAAATACTGCTTTCACAGTTCCTGTGCCCAGGAATGAGCAGGTCCTCATGCAATAGGCTTATTTTTGAACATTTTTCTGTCCTTGCATACTTACACATGTACTTATTTTTATGTTTCCATCATACAAGAAAAATAATGGAATGATGTTTCATGGTTAAGTACAGAATAATCGTAATCAAGCTTGCAAGCTGTGACATGGCTGAAGTAACTCCTGATTGTTATGGTTTTCTATATATAAACCATCTGAATTTAATTTGGATCTATTCTTTGTGAGTAAATGGTGTGTCTCTCACTTGCAAAGCACGACTCAAAACCACAGAGAAGCAGCAGCAATATGAAGGGCATGTTCCGCATGAGATAATATAGCCACTGGGGCTACTGCGAAGATTTTCTCCTGCCACAACAGATTGACAAATTATTACACTGGGGTAACAGTTTCCCACTTAAGTAACAACTAACTGCTCCTGCACTATTTGCCCCACAGACATTTGCTGCAATGGCAGTGGCTTTCAACTGAGGGGAAAAAACACTCTGAGGAAAAGTTGCATATTATTGATTCATGCAAAATAAAAGCTTTGTACAGAATGAGAACAGAAGACAGAGTTCCACCCTAAAAGTGAGTGTTTGGTGACATGCATCCCAGAAAGATCTTATGGGGAAATGGAAAAGCATCATCACTAGTCTTACTGAATCACAGAGGAATTACAATGCTACTTAGCAGTCCACCTTAATCAAAGGTGAAAAGATAAATACTAACTCTACAAATCTGGCCTAATTCCTTATCCAAAGACTGATTGCTTGAGATCTACACAGAAAAGAGTAAATTTAATCTTTCATCCAAGTTGTAGCAGCTAGATAAATTACACAAGCCCACATAAAATTGACCTTCAGCTACCACTTTCTGATAACAGCAGTTTCTCACCTTTTCGTTTATCAGATCCATCTCAAAATTTCCTGCAGGAAGATTTCCCTTTACTTAGAAACAAATCAGTGCCAGCAGCTGCAAGATTTGCCCTCCAAGCAATCAAGGGTGGGAAATACACAAGTCAAGAAATCCAATGAGGTAGAAATTTGTGATCAGACTTTAGAGGAAGCTCTTGGGAATCTACATTTATCTAGAAATTAAGAGGTAAAACCTGGACTCTCGCAAGCCACAACACTGAGTTTATTCTGAGGTTGGGAGGTTTCAGGTAAGATTTCAGAACAACAGTTCGGACAAGTGGCATGAACCTACCAGGACTATCAAAACCCACTGAGCAGATAAAGTACTTGATCACAGAACTGCAGAAACAATTGGTACAGCAGCACATCGAGCAGATCTGTGTCTTAAAGTATACCCATCTGATACAAAGTAGTTGAAGCAGCAGCAAATCTGCAGTATTTTATCACAGTATCTCCAAACATTTTGCAGTTTGAAGACTCCAGAACCTGAATTTTACCATGCACATGAAACAGAAAGAAGATCAAATAATATTTAATCCAGCATGTTTGCAACATCTTTTGTTCTTCCTCACACTGAAACATGGTACAATGGGAAACATTTCCTCACAAAACAGAAGTTATGGTAGTGTCACAGGAATTCAGAATTGCCCATTTCATCTTAAGCAAAACTCCTGGATTTCAGAATTGCACTCAAGCCAGAGAAAGGGTAAGACCCAGTAAGTAGGGTACATCATAGCAGTCAAGTTAAAGATTGACTACATGTTATAGACACTTTCTTATCAGTGCAAAGGCACATATTTATCTTGGTATTTTTCCAGTGACAGCACAATATAAAGTAAGGGCATTCCTATCGCTTGCTCTTTTCGTGGCACTAAGCACTTCAGATTCACTAGCAGCAAGATACAACGTACAGCCTCAAACAAAGTCAATTAGTAGTCACTTGTGTGCTGCACTTGCACCAAGAAACCCTTACGAAGTAAAACCTTTCTCAAGACAGATGTGATCACGTTAGTGTTAAAACTTATATTCCGATTTATTGAAATTATCATCCTCAGGGTTCTCTTGCTAAAAACAAGTAGAAATAAAGGTAAAAACCAGCTTCTAATGTATTTCAGAAGAAAGCTGCCTTTGAGCTAAATGAGTTAGAAAGTATGCTTCAAGACAGAGGGGCTATCAGAGAAAAGAGTATGCTACTGTTCCAGAACCTCTACTTGAAATACCATCTTTACAAGACTGCTCTTCTTTTACATCAGATGTTGTCAGCATTTTGCATAGATTACTTAAAGATGCAACAAATATTTAGTAACTGCAGCCTGTGACCTTCTATTGCCTTTTTGCAATTTCTAAGATTTTTAATTTCCTACTTTTTACAAAATAGGGCTTTATAAAACTATTTTATTTGCAAATCGCTTTAAGGAAGCTTTAATCACAAAAGTCAGGTTAATTCACATGCTTTCTGAAAACTGCACACCAATATGAATCCATGCTTGCTTCTCATTCATTACCACTTAAGCTTCCAATCACTATTTTGATATTGATAAGATGTATGTGGTTTAGACAGAATAAAATCCAAGCAACCCTAAGAACTAATCACAGTTCATTCTTACTTAGAGTTAGAAATTATAAAAGTTGATTTTTATTGCTTTTTACACTGAATTTAAGTTTTCCTATTGTCAGAAATGCAGAACTTTTCCACAGTCAGAAACATCCACTGAAAAATTAACTTTTTTTCAATAGAAACACCTAACAAATCTGCTCTTCACAGCTTCTCTCATGCAAATATCAGACTATGAACTAGAAATATTAAACTTCTCTAGATACTGTAAAGAGCTATATTTCATCATGGCTTTTTTTTTTTCATATATATATATATATACACTGCTGGATGCACAAGCAAAGTTCCTCACCAACAAGCGGTAAGGGGCTAACAAAACACAGAAAGACAGCATCATTTTCTACTTTAAAAAAAAAATAAATCAGTTAAGCACATAATTGTCAAGGGTCTTCAAGATTTAATCTGTAATCAAGCCTTATAAAGGTTTTAATACCCCTCCCAGTATCTAAGAGAAGAATGGAAATCTCCAGCTCATCGACAAATTCACAGAAAGAGTTGTTGTGGACAACTGATGAAGCTTATTTTTATTCAATTTAACTAAAAGGAAACTGTGATCATCTTTTACCTCTACACAAAACCAATTTTTTTTACAACCCTACTGCTGTAGTCATATTGCAGATCCTGTTTACATCTATCAATAAAAGTATGTCCTATTCTTAAAATGGATGATACGTGCTAAAATAATATGGTATTCATCTGTTCTTCAAATTTCAGTAAGATATCTTTCCATAGGAAACGTAAGACTGACTACCTCTGATATTTTGGAGATAAAACCTTGAATCCTGCTCAATAACTTCAAAAACACAGCTCAGTGTGGAATTGCACTTTTACAGGAAGGAGCCAGAACATTCTGTGATTCTTCTTTTTTGACATGTTAATTGTTCTTCCATGCACAAGGAGAACAAAAGCAGCAGCATGCCATATTTATTCAATGAAAGTTGAGCCACAGGGGTTACGGTACATTCTTTCTCCAACATCAGCCAAATTATCTCAGCGCCCAACTTTTAAGGGGCTGCAATAATACTCTATCATTTGAGAATGTTGGTAGGCTTATGCATCATTTTAACAGCATGAAGGCAGATTGAGATCATCTCTCTGTTATAGGAACCTGGAGACAAGCAGCAGCCCTGGTGAATCATTTTCATACATTCTTCCTCTTCACAATAACCTTAAAGAGACACCACCATACTAGTCAGTCGTCATTCAGCACATACAGAAACTTCATATAGGATTGAAAATAAGTTTGTTGTGTCCATAATTATACCTAATATTTTGGGGTTTTGTTTTTAATATACATATTCAGGGGGCTCCAAACTAAGGTAATTCTGTCTACCAAGAGAACTCAAGTTCCCTGAAATTAGTTGGGGGGCGGGGGGGGAAGGAGGGGAACAAAAATTATCTTTGTAGGTATCAGAAAATGCATGATATCCAAATATTATCTTGAGCACATTTGATTGTAGCACTCCAGAAAGAACAAAGAAAATTCACTTGAACATTTCAATGTAAAGTTATTACTAACAAAATTCGGTGACTACACGTACAATGGAACTATGCACACAAACCTTCCCATACACACAGATATTGCATTAATAAAAGGAGAGAACCTTAGACACAACAGAGTGGTGACTGACGAAATAAAGGCAATAAATTTAACTTTTAATGAGAAAGCTCACGGCCCTTAGAAAATCAGTTCAGTTGAACATTAGATGTTTGCCTAGAAACCTAATCCTTTAAAGCAGGCTTTTATTTTTTCTTTTTTAAAAATGATTTTAAAGAATGGACCAAACTCTCCCTTTCAAAGAAAAAAACCCAAACATTTAAACTTGAGCCCACTGAAACTCAGTTGGAATTTCGTCTTCATATTGTAGGAAATTTGGATATTTGTGGATATTTTTAGGAACTAAGTTTGACTTGAAGTAAAATAGAAATAAAATATAGCAACAGAAGGGCTGCCAATTCTTATTAGGTAAGCAATACTTAGACTTCCTGCAGTGTCACAACAGCACGTAGAACTATATTTCTAGTTATGCCAAAGAGATTATTCCTTCACTGTTTCTTGCATCGAAAATAAAACTACAATGCATATCATTAAAGTACTTGAAGAAGGTAAGTTGGTCTATCCAAACGGGAGTTTATGAAAGAATACTATCCTTAGCTTTACAATCCAACATGTTTTTCCAGAGCATGAGCAATCCATACTACCTTAAGTCTTCTTCGAATTCACACAAGATAGGTTGGAAATAGAAATTGTACCTTGAACACAACTGCTTGATTCAAGGAAAAAAGATAAGGACGCCCCTGAGCGAGCGGTGGTTTAGAGAATGGGCATCTCCTAGTTATTAGTGCTTTAGAAATAATGTTCATTTTTCTTTGGATGTGCAACATTGCTCCCTAAGCTTTGACAAACACAGCAGCCTATGCAGTGCACGGCTGTAGACTTCAAAACACAGTTGTCTAGAGCAAGCGTGGCACCCAGGTGAAGGGCAGGGAGAGCAGGAACAGTGGGCTGAGCCAAACCGTGAGCCTCATCCTGTTCCACCACAGCCCAGGAACCAGGTGAAGTGATGCAGCATTCACAATGCAGGGTGTTCAAGCTTGGGACACCCATGGCCCAGAATGAGAAGTGAGAATGGCAAATTGGTTTCAGGTAGTGCCTCAGGCAAAAGCAAAAAAGAAAGAGAGTGATAAAGGAAGACTAGAAATTCAGAGGCTAGATTTCCAATAACATTCTGGGTTTTCAGTAGTCCTTTGTATTGAAAAGTACAGATTAATTCAGGCCATTCTGAAATATACAGTCATATGTTAAAAACTTATTTTTTCATCCAAGTGAGAGACCTACCTCAATACAGAAACTGAGGCACAAGGTATCACCCGACCCAGACTACAGGATGCCACCGATACACATCGTTGAGTAAACTTCAGTGACTTTGCCCCTCTTGCCATCCAGACATTCCCAGGCTGTAGCTCTGGGTCACAGGCTACTGTACTAGGTTTTATTATAGAAAATAACAGCAGTGGCACCTGGAGAGTGAGATTACAGCAGGTAACTCATTACCCCATAATATTCTGTTTGCAGGCAAGCAAACTGGCAACCTGACAGTCTCTCAACAGTCTTTTAAAATGGGAAGAGATGCAACAAAAAGTTCATTTACAAAAATACCCAGCAGAACCTATATACTGGGTGACTTCAGACTCAAGCTAAACAACAGGCTAAATACCTTTTGCTTTCTCTCAGGATAACAGAGATGTTCTTTGGTTCTTGAGTCATGAGGTAAAAGAAGCTTCAAAAGTCATGTTCAAACAACCACAGATATTCAGAGCAACTGCCCCAGGTAAATTTTTAATGCTAGCAAGAGACACTTTTGCCAGGGAGGAAGCATGTCACTATATGAGAACAACTTGCACCAGCAGAAAGGAGGTGTAGGATCATCTTCGTGGCCCACTTTAAAGAGATGTCAGTATGCTTTTCAGATTGTGACAGACAGTAGCATCAAAGGCTTGGCAGGATGTGCCTGAGGGCTTCTACTTGATCCTTCCTTTAAAGAAGTGCCAACAAGCTCAGATTCATGGAAGGAAGCAGGCATTACAAAATACATACCCTTATCAGAATTATTCTCCAATCTAGGAACATATATAGTTGGAAGTTTCAGAAAAGGTAGGTTAATTTATGGAGTGGCAAGCAGTGCAGTAATATACATACTCAAAACAGTCAAGTCCCCAGAGGACAATATGGTCAATGAGGACTTTGAGCTTCCCTGGCCATGATATAACGTTCTGGTTTTTGTGCTGTGCATATGCTTCTCCTGGAAAACAGCAAAGCAGATTATCTGTTCTGCTTTCAGAGAGCAGAGTTAGACATCTGGCATACAGGTTCCTGGGAGTCCATGACGATGCGTGTCCAGCCTTGGAAACTGGGAAACTAATGTCCTCCTGTAAGGTAGAAGGATGTTTTCATCACAAAAAGAAATATTACTCTAAATCCAGGACTTCATGTCATTTTGTTTTGTGATTCATGAAAATAGTCATTTTGCATGTGCAAACGGTGCAAATGGCTACTGAGAAGGGTAAGGGTGAATTCTATATGCAGAATATAGCCATATGCCAGCAAAATCACAAACAGAATTATGAAGTCACAAGAATTGTTCTGTATGCCAGCAGTATGGTATTTAAACAACAGTATTGAACAATACATTAATTCACAGCTGTTTAGGTATCCACTAATGAAGTGAAAGATTCATTATGTGGCTGGATTCAATAGCAGGTACTGACTGAATACTGCTGTTGGCCATGTCATACTTAGTGGTGTCTAATTGCAAAAGGCTGAGCACAATGAACTACATCTATGCCCAAGGCTCAGCAAGGAGCAATGCGAAGCAGACTGGGCAAGCTTGATACAGGGGAAAATACGAAACCACAGGAACAACTAGCCATCAACATGGGGTTTGGTGGACAGATGAGCACAGACATCTTCAGGCACAATTTCCCTCCTTCCTTCCTTCTATTCAACTTTGAGTGATTTTGGCATTGCCTGAGACATGGATCATACGGTTAAAATGTCAAACTCTTAAACCAGGATATAAGTTATACCCCAAAATACATTATAAAAAAATGTGCCTCTACATATGTAAATCCTTTGATGTATATAGCTTCTTTTAAATTGCTATTGGCCATTTGGCAAAAAAACCGTATGCTAGCATCTAGCAAATCCTGCTGTGAATACAGAATTGATATTTACAGCCTTCATTCTCTGACTGCTTAGCCCTCGCAAGAAGGCTTAGGAAAAATAAGAAAGTATTACATGTCTCAACTCAAACAAACCTCCAAAATATTTAACTTAAAAAAAGATATAAATTCTTCAGGATTATTTCCTTTGTTGCAACATCCTGCTGAAAACAAAATCAGGACCATGTTTCAGGGTTTTGCAGAATACAGGCATCTCCATCAGGTTTAAAGCATCTACTTCAGTACTGTGCTAAATTCAGGCTACAGCTATAAGATAAGCCACAGTGTTTCATCCACCACTGAAGTATGAGAGCCAAAGATAATTATGAATGAAAGATCTATTTATTTTATATTATTGCTCATCCCCGTGCACTTGGCAACTTGGGGTGAAAACAAGAAGCCTGGAAAAGACAACAGTCGAACTACCATCATCTGTCAAGAGCCCTGATAAAGAGCTTATAAATGTCAAAGAGATGGTTTGTCTTTAAAAATACCAAACCACACCCAAACAGAGGAATCAAACCTAGCACATACAAATACAATGCACTGTTTAAAGGACACAGAATAAAAACTGGTGCAGTCTAATTTTGTCAGGGTTTTTTAACTGATTTTACGTGTTGTAAGCGTCCCTTGATAGAGTGACTTAATGACATTTTGATTTTGATAATTTGTTCAGTTCAGCTTGATTACAAGTCTGCTACTTTGACATTATCTACTTAGAAGGTACTGAACTCATGTTCTGATGTGAGACATTATAGTAGCAAATCACTTCACTGACAGACCCTGGCCAAAAATATAATTAAATCATTACACAGTTAGGTATTCCTAGAAAAACAATCCTATAAGATATCATTACTGGTCAAGGGAGTGATCAGCTCTGTGAGTCTTGCCCATATTCACAGATGTGCACTAATCAATGAGATACACAAGCACTCTGTAACAGCTGCAGATTGCATTCATCTTTCACATAAAAAGAGCAACTGTACAAGCAATGAAACTTCCGCTGAATATGTAAGGAGAACTAAATAAATACAAAGACTAAACATGTATTTCAGACACCAGAGTGAAATAAAGCATGTGAGCTAAGGAATATATTCAAATACAGATACTGACACCATACATGAGCTCTGCAAGGAAAAAGCACAGGCACAACAGATGGAGAACATTGCTCTCTCTTACTGTACTGAAGTCCTGCTGCAACAAGCCAAAAGCACAAAAAGAATCTCAAGAACAATCGTACCTTTACCTCAGGTTTTTCTTACCTTTTATCTTCTGACATTATATTTCAAATGGTAACATTTCTATCAAAATGTGTAGTTCTAACAAGATAGCTGTATTACAACTGAATCCTCTGCAAAGTAGGAGATCTAAATAAATTACAGTGTAGCTTGATTTCTGTGCTTGAAATTTCTGCACACTCATGGAGGCAACTTTTTTGTTCTTTTCATCATTCTTTTCTGACAGGGAACGGTTAAGAGAAGTAGACTATTAAGCACAAATGGTACTGAACACTTCTATAATCACAGATTTTCCTTGATGATAGTCATATTAGACTTGATTCTATCCAGTTAAGAAAATCTAGGCATTTCCTTTGAGAGGGAAACTTTACAAATGCTCCAACCACAAGGGAACAAATAAAAAAAAGGGATAAATAAATGAATAAAAACCAACAAGACCTTCTAATCCAGGAGAACAGGCTTCATGCCAGGGCTCCTGTGGATAAGGGATAAGGAAGCATTTCTACTGCAGAATCATCCGAAAGAAATACACGCTGCATGTATACAGTGCAGAGTGCAGCTCAGTCTCAATACTCTTTCTTTTTTAGCTGTTGGTACACTTACTTCCAACACCTTAGACTTGGTCTTGGTCCACAAGTCGTTTTGTGCAGGCACCAAATTGGCTGTGCATGCGTGCAGGCTACAGGATGCAGACCCTGGGCAACCATGACCTCAAACACAGCACTGCCACATGCCCAAACCCTCCACAATAGAAAGGATGCCTTGAAAGATCCACCCAAACAAAATCTGTATGGAGAAAAAAGGAGAATGTCTAGTAAAGTTCTGATAAACTTTCAATTTTCCATCAATTTTCCACCAATGGGCAAAATACTGCCTCAAGCTTATAGGATCTCCTGACCTATATGGCAGAATTAATCTATCGTTAGGACATTCACTCTTTTGTCAAATCTGGAAGAAGTCAGCCTAAGTTTAAAAGCGAGTGAAGGCAGGAAGGGAGAGGCGGTAGAAGGGAAAACAGGGCTAGACTGACAGCATCATCATGCTAAGACACACGGATAAACATCCTCAATTAAACAAATATCCCTCACCCTCTGCTGTCAAAAGCTCCCCAGCTCCAAGGCTGAGCAAAAGGACTATAAGGTTTTCCTAGTGAGTACATGGCAAATTCATGGTCTTCTCAAGTCAGTTCTAATTATGCCTATGTAATTAGTTATCATTACTTTCAGGAATTCTAGTTTATCAGCTTCCTTCAAAGGCAGCTAACCTGTCTACAGTGTTTTCTACCATATTCACACCATTTTGTTTGTTCTTTTTCATTTCTACTGTTTCAGCTCTGGAAAAGCTGTCATTTTATCTGTGGCCTGAATTTTCCAAGCTCCAGTTCCAAAATTTCATGTTCCAACAGGACGTTCCATTCCAAATGTAAAAAACTTAACCAAACCCTCCCTCTCACAGCTATTCTTAGCAGCCTGTTCTGTTATGCCATCACTACCATAATATTTTTTGATGCCGCTTCTATACAATCCTCATTATTATGTGCTCTGAAAGCTCTACGTCTGAAACAAATAAAGGAGGAACATATGGGCCATCAAGGTCACTTATTTAGTGAAAAGTCCTGATACGAGAAGGGACTGCTGCTTTGAGATTGCTGCTGTGAGGAATGACCTTAGAGATGATAAATGCTGCTGTTCTTTACTGTGCATGTCACAGATAAATTCATTTGATCAGATCTGATGGTTCCACAGAGTGCTAACAGGAGCTAAGTGCTACTGGCAATAGGAACTGATTGGTTCAAGAGATGTCATTATCTCTGAAAAAATGCACTGATAAAAGAAAATCGTTTCAGACCAAGAGCTGACGTAATTAACTGATATATCACCATAATTTTTTCCTCATTCATGCAGTCCCCAGTGATGCGCATATTTAAGCATGTTTCATCACTTGATTTGCTTCAGTTTTCAAAGAACATCCCCTTTTATGCTTGTACGAGTATTTCTATTAAAACTCATATATATGTATATAGTAATCAAGTAAGCACAATGTATTTCATGATAGTAACCTTCCCTTGCACTTTTGCACTTACATAGCTCAGTTAAAGATGCAATATCAAACCTCATGCCTCACAGTGGTCTAACCACAGGAGTTATTAAAACCAACGAACTCTTTCCTGCCATTGTACAGCAGGAACACTCTGACATAGTTGCCATCACAGAAGCATGGTGGGATGAGTCACTCAACTGGAGTGCTGTGATGGATGGCTATAAACTCTCAAGGAGGGATAGGAAAGGAAGGAGAGGCGGTGGGGGAGCCGTGTGTGTTAAGGAGTGTTTGGGCTGTCTAGAGCTAGCGATGACAGGGTTGAGTGTTTATGGGGAAGAATTAGGGGGAAGGACAACAAGGCAGATATCGTGGTGGGAGTCTGTTATAGACTACCCAACTAGAATGAAGAGGCAGACGAAATATTCTATAAGCAGCCAGGAGAAGTCTCACAATTGCTAGCCCTTGTTCTCGTGGGGACTTCAACTTACCAGTTATCTGCTGAAAGTACAATACAGCAGAGAGTAAATAGTCTGGGAGGTTCCTGGGGTGTGTGACACAGCTGGTGAGAGAGCCAACTATGGAAGGAATCTCCTGGACCTGTTCTTTGTGAACAGGGAAGTCACACACGTGATAGCATGCTAACTACCCTATCTTAGAAGATGTGGGTGATGTGCCCTCAGTTTTGAGCCTCTTACTACAAGACATGACATTGAGGTGTTGGAGCAAGTCCAAGGAAGAGCAGCCTACCTGGTGAAGGGTCTAGAGCACAAGTCCTATGAGGAGCAGCTGAGCGAACTGGGGGTGTTTGGCCTGGAGAAAAGGAGATTCAGGGAAGACCTTATTGCTCTCTGCAGCTACTTGAAAGGAGGTTGTTGCAAGGTAGGGGTTGGTGGTGACAAAAGGAAATAGCTTCAAGTTGTGCCAGTGGAGGTTTAGATCAAACATTAAGAAAAATTTCTGATCTTTCTCACAGCAATGTGTAACCACATGAGAGGACACTTACAAACACTTCTGTTTGTAAGTTGGTAGAGGCATCTTGAAGCTTTTATATAAGCTTTGTTTATTCTGAAATGGGACAAGAGTTGAAGGATATTCCTCTGCCCAGCAGTTCTGAAAATGGCAGCTGGCTGAAGAGGCACCAGCTGGCTTCATGCTCAGCACTGACAGGCCCTAGGGGTGCTCAGCATCACTTTACCGGTATAAAAGTCCTAGGAATCTAAACTGAAATATGACGAGCCCACTCTCTATAGTCTTCAACAGTATCTTAATGGTACTTTATCTGCCAGGTGTTTTTACTGACCTAAGAAAACATTTCGGGTTCATATCCTACAAAGAATTCTAGAGACACACTGTGATTACTCCCTATTTACTTCTCAATAATCACAGAACATATGCAAGTCAGCACAGCAGAAACTCACTGATTTATGGATCAGAGTTAGAATGGAAATGAGTCCTCCTAAATATATTAGTAACTTCTCATACTTCTTGTGCACAAATTTCTTTGTAAAAACCCTAAAAATAGTAAGACTTTTTTAATCCAAATTATGAAGTTCTGTGACACACATAGAAATCTTCAGTAACTTCGCCATCAGAGCAGATTTTCATGATTATCAAATCATTTTTCAAAACAGTGTGTGTACATACTACCTCTATGCTATTTACTCTATCCCCTATGAATATAAGGTTGGAGCTTAGCTACTTTATTTTTAGCATATTCTACCTTCATAATGGCCACTATTATAACAGATTGTTGTCTGTATCACAGTGATGTTTCTTAATTATATTAATCCCCAGGGGAGTACCCCTAAAAGAACCACTCAAAATCCTCATTTTTCCAAAGCAATACTTAGGAAAAAGTCACACTGTGATAACATGCTAACTATCCTACCATAGAAGAACACAGTCCAGCTTTGGTTCTTTATGGAAACACACAAACCTTCCATTTCAAGCAAGTAGAATTTGCACTGGGGGGCAAAAAAAACCCAAACAAACAAACAATTCTAACCACTCAGGAGAAAAGATCATTAATGAGCACTGCAGCTCTTTTGCATTTTGCCAACTGTGCATCAATTCTGATGCAGCACAGACTCTTTAGTCCTAAAGTTATGCAGGAGAGTACTTCATCCTTGTAGTAACTCAGATTGCGTTTGGGTTTAGCTTGAACATTCCTTTAAATTATTCCTTTAAATTCCTTTAAATTATTCCTTTAAATTGTTTTCATTAAAAAGCCCAGAAAACAGAAACTTGGTATGATAGAGCAATTTTGTGAACATTTTTAGAATGCATCTTAAATGCATGTTAATAATTAACAAGATCAATAAACAGTTCCTTAGTTACTTGAGTACAATGATTATCACAATTATTACAAGTCATAAATTTATTTCCCTGTACTCAGGGAATCCAGATAGTTTGAGCCTTCACTTATTTTTTTTTCTGATGTTTTTCCCTTAGAATTGTGGGAATAAAGTACATTTTAATTGCCCAGGAGAGCAGATTACCAAATTACAAGCATATATTAGACAACTGCAAAAAAAGCAGTAACTTCCATCTTTTTTCTGCCTTCAATTAGGTAATTTAGAAGCACACCAACAATAATATAAATGAAAGAAAATAACCTGTGAATTTCATTTGTTGTGGTGGGCTTTTTTTGATATATTCCACATGCACGTGGAATTGATGGAAGAACTTACCTAGAAGTGGAAATTAAATACTGACATTGTTAAACGTGTTAAATCTATTAATTATTTGCAAATCCCAAATACCTGATGTGAGAAAAAAACAAAAAACCAAAAAACCCAAAACAAACAGAAACACAGAACAAAGGCACAACAAAAATTTCGCAGAATCCAGATGCTTAAACTTCCCAAGAAATTTAGGAATGACATAATGCTTTTATAGAGCTCATTTAAAATAATTAGGATGTAATAACAACCTAGGGCACATGCAAACTCACTGCAAACAAAGGATAATGCCATGTTTTCCTAGCTTCAGTAATTTCCCTCATTTTCCTCCATTGTACATGCTAGACATAATGCTTATAGTCTGAAAAAATGACTAGAAAATTGTACCTTTTATCATCTCTTATTGTTTCCCAGTCATTCCATATTGCATTTGTTTATCAAAGCAACTCTCATACCATACTCACATAACTCTGGAGTTTCTTTTGTCCCCTTTCAGCCTCATTAGAGGATATTTAACAATATCAACTATCAATTTCCTTGTCAGGTTTAAATTAGGGTAGTTATTACCTGATCAATCAATTACTCATTCACATCAATAACTATTTCACACATCTCCTGCTTTCAAAAGTTCAAGCTACCTTCTCTAACACGGAACAGCTGTTATTTCGGTACTTCCTTTTACTATAGCAGTATTTCAGATATGCTATAGAATCATAGAATCATAGAATAGTTAGTTGATTAATTTGTCATCTGCAACCACGAGCTTAATTATTCATATTATTTGAGATGGCAAAATTCCTTTTTATATTAGGGATGGAAACGGAGATGCTTCACCCGAACATGTCATCCATCGGACTATGTAGGAGACACATCTGGACTCTTCCTAACATTGACAGAGTTTGTATCTTAAAAAAAATGGACCAGAACTGCAAGTGTTGTTATATATTTATGTCGTTTGGTATGTTTTGATAGGCTGATTATAATCCAACATTTGAAAAATACAAATTGTACTTACTTGATAAAAATAACAATTACTAACAAAATTGCATCTCTGTAACAACAAGAAAAAAGCCTTCTTGAATAATCACACTGAATTACTGCATCACTCACAAGCTTTTACCTTCCTGCTTCCATCCTTGGAAGCAGAACAATTATACAGGAATTTTTAAGTCCATCATATAGATGAAGAAATCTTTTCTCCTTTGTGATCCAGAGAATAGAGATTTTGATATCATGGATAAAATCTGACCTTATTGACGTGCATGAATTAGGCGTGACTTTGCTCTAAATTTATCATAAATCCTAAGCATACTTTTAATAACTCTTGCACATAGAACAGAATTCTGCTGTACACTCTGCATTGAAATACTCAGGTTAGGAAGATAAATTCAGAGTTTCACCAGTTTAAGAATAAATTGGTACCGCATGCTAACTTGTCCCTGTATTTTAAAAGTCCTAGAATGGTTTGGGTTGAAGGGACCTCAAAGCTCATCCAGCTCCAACCCTCTGCCATGGGCAGGGTCAACTTCCACTACAGCAGGTTGTTCCAAGCCCCTGTGTCCAACCTGGCCTTGAACACTGCCAGGGATGGGGCAGCCACAGCCTCCCTGAGCAACAATGAACCACTAAAGTGCCTTGCTAAGTTTAACAGCTGGTTTTCTCAAGAATTTATCTGCAGGCCTGCACCAGAGTGCTCGTACGTCCTTACATCTAAAGAAATGCAACAGGCAAGAAATCAGGACACAAGGTCAATGAAGCTCCTTCAGAAGAGATTTCTTTAAAAAAAACCAAAAAAACAACTAAACAGTACATAACAATCTCATATTAATATAAAAGTAATGAGCAGCCTCATGTAAGCTCAATTAATTCTTGACACTCCTATGTATTTAAGTTCTTCCCTTCTGCTAATCCATTTATTGTCTGGTTGTTTATTTTCACTTGTAAGCTCCCTGACTTAATTTTAAGGTTCTGTTTCAGCTTTTCTGCAATTATATTCATATTGTCGAAAACTGGATGGAGATAATTGGGTCCTTTTTCCAGGTGATATATTAACTCCTAGAAGAAGGCTTACATGTTACTCAATTCAAAAAAGCATTCATAATGCTCACTTCAAATAATTTGTCAAAACACATGTTTGCATAAAGCTATTTTACTCTGATAAATTGTACACATTGCTTTTTGAATCCTCTTCAGACAGTTGCTTTTGTTCAACTTATCAATACTGCAATTCTCATTTAGAGCTTAATTTAAAAAAAATCGTACGTTTTGTGTCAATTATTTTTGCCTATAGTTTGTTCCTCTGCAAAACTAATTAAATGAGCATTTATTATGACTTTCTGTTGCAAGTTATTCTTCTTTTTATGTTACGGATTAAGACTGCAGGTGCCCTTCCAAAGAACTGAACCCTCCCAGCTCCAGCAAGGATCATTTGATTTCCACAAATATGTTCTCAACTTTTAACCAACCATTTCACATTAAGGGCATTTATATAAAAGAAAAAAAAAAAATCCAATTGCCTCAGAACGTCAGCACTCACATACTGGCTACCAAGACACATTCTAGGGTTTGTATTAAGAATGCCATCATATAATCTTACTCCATTGTAGTCAGAGCCCCATGACTGACAGAAAAAAGTTTTATTTTCAATCTATCTCCATTGTGCAGTCTCTAATTGCAAATAAACCCTGACAATTAATGTTGAGGAATAAGAGAAGTCGGGGGAATTCACATACATGATGTTAAAAGGCACAGTTCTCCCTGCCCTTCCCTACACATAAACACAGTCACACGAACAGAAAAAGATGAGATGGCCGTTTGAAAAAGGCAGCAATGGCAGTACACCATAGCACAGGGCTTTAACTGAAGCATGACAAGTACAATACAGAAAGAGAGAATTTCGAAAGGCATGCATTATCACCATGCCAGTTTGATGACATACAATTCCTGTATCCACAACGGATACTGGAAGCCCATTCAGACAGAGCAGCAAACCAAAGCACTAAGCTTCATCACTTCGAGGACCACTGGTCCCTGACAATTTCTGTGAGCAAAAATGTCACAGTCACAGGGAAGACTAAATTTGAAGTTCACACAAAAAGTTATAGTATGAGGCGTTTCCCATATTATGAAATTATTTGCTCACTATGCAGAGCAAATATGGGCTTGTACTGCAAAAGCAGCTTGTCCATGGCAGCACAGTTTACATCTGAAGAAGCTGCAAAACCATCACAGTGAAAAGCTCAGATTAAAGGAGCTGACTAGAGGCTTTAGGAGGAAGCAGTATAATAAAGCACAGAGAAACACTACTGCAACATGAACCTGACAACTGTTTGACTGATAGAAGTGACTCTGCTACTTCAGGTAATGAAATATGCACTAAAACATGATAGAAATATGTACACAGCAAATTTCACTGACAAAATCCTCCCACGATCCAATCATAGAATCATAGAATGGTTAGGGTTGGAAAGCACCTTAAATTATCAGTTTCAATCCAAGTCTTTGAGGACAGGCCTTCTTTAAATGCAAAATTTGATACAAGGTCATGTAGAAATATTATTACTAACATAAACAAATTCAGTGACTAATTTCTAATTGAAAATAAGGAACTTCTGCTAATCTGTAAGAAGCAGCTCCGAGGAACACCTCCGTTTGCTCAACAACCCTGGCTTTTCTACAAAATACCAGAAAAATCTATGTTTTATCCACAAAGCACAGTTACATGCTTTGCTTGTAACTGGGAAAGTTCATCTCATTCTTTTCCCATCAGTTAATCTCTGTAAGTGCAATAAATGGCAAGAGACAGATATAAGCAAACATTTTACATTAGAAATCTATGAACATGAATAATATGTAATTCCAACAATTCCCATAGATGGAGGTGGGGTAAAGAAATTGAGGGAATACTTTTACCCTTTAAATTGACTTGTGCAAAGTTAATCCAGTGTTTGTGCACAAGAGAAATGCAAGCCAATCATGGAAGTCTAATTCCATCCCTTTAGTGTTCCTCTGAATGTGCTCATCTGAATCTCAGCTGCATTACTCGCTTACCACAACCTGGAGCCTTTTCAGATGACAGGCCAACAACTAATGCAAAAGGACATGCAAAACCTGAACTCCATCAGTGTCATGGTTTTACCCCAGCCAGCAACCGAGCCCCACCCAGCCGCTCGCTCACTATCCCCAAGTGGGATGGGAGGAAAATTGGAGGAGTAAAGGTGAGAAAACTCGTGGGTTGAGATATAGACAGTTCAATAGGGAAAGCAAAACCCACAAACACAAGCAAAGCAAAACAAGGAATTCACTCACCACTTCCCATGGTCAGGCAGGTGCTCAGCCATCCCCAAGACAGCAGGGCTCCAGCATGTGTAGCAGTGATTAGAGAAGAAAAATGGCATCGCTCCCAACGTTCCCCCTTCCTCCTTCTTCCCTCAGCTTTATATACTGATCATGATGTTCTATGGCATGGGATATCCCTTGGGTCAGTTGGGATCAGCTGCCCTGGCTGGGTCCCCTCCCAATCCTTTGTGCCTCCCCCAGCCTCTTCACTGGTCGAGTGAGAAGCAGAACAGGCCTTAGCTCCATGTAAGTACTGCTCAGCAATGACTAAAACATCCCTGTGTGACCAACACTGTTTCCAGCACAAATCCAAACCAGCCTCATAGTAGCAACTGTGAAGAAAATGAACTCTATGCTAGCCAAAACCAGAACAAAAGAGAATGGCAACAGTGCATCTGAACTGAAACTAAATAACAAAAGGGGTTTTGATCCCTAATAAATGCAAGATCCTGGTTCAGCTGGCAACCAGAATTTATGCCAATTTATACTCTCTTTGCTAGAGATGGCATGAAAAGGTTTTGGACAGGCTGACAATGGACTAGTAGAGCACATGACATGATGCAGAAGGCCAAGACTAAACAACACCAACTGGTCCTCACTTTTTGCCTGCCATCAGCAATGATGCTCAGGAGCAGCAGTTCTTAATACTACAATTCATGGAGTTGATATTAGTGATCAACAGAAGATAAGCTAATTATCACTGAGAAATAGGCTGGTTCCTTTCCTTCAAAGAAAATACCTTAAATGTAAGAAACAGGGAATCAGCACACTACCACAGAATGACATCAGGCACACATACACACAAAAACGGGTTTATATCACCATAAACCAGCTGCTAAAAATCACTGCATCCATGTTTCTAAACCTGTTTTAATAATCACTATTTCAAGAATTTTTACACTTATTCTAAAAATTGATGCAGGGAATTTTACTCCTGAAGGGCATTAATTTTACTGTATGTAATACCACGTTACGAATGTAGCCAAATGAACAAGTACGTTTCCTTTCTCCTTGGAAAATGATTGGAGTGCTTAAATGGTAAGAGAAAATTCTAGCATTTTCTATATACTCTGAACACTGTGACTGAAATATCAGTCATTTTTGTCTTCCTTAAATCTATTTAAACTCAAATATTGCTTTTCTCTAATCGATTTCAGAATATTGGGAAAGAATATTATACATTTTTTCTTCACCTAAGTGCAAATATATGGCATAGTCTACAAGAAACCACCTCAGAAACTGGAGATGGTCTACAGTTAGATTACCACCTCACCAAATTTTATCAGGTCCATACACATTTTCACTTGATTTTTCCATGGTTTTTAATAATTTTTCATGAAAACTCAACAAAACCATTTTGAGACATTTTCTATTACAGTTTTTCTAGCAATAAGATACGCAAAACTATAAAAAAACCCCATACACATTTTGAAACCCCTGCTGATGAAACCCTGCATTGTTGATTTTTCAACAAAAGCTATTAATTCTGTGAGCAGTGGAAGTAATGAAATTCAGTTGCTGATAAGATGTATAAGATATCTGTGTGTGTGGCTGATTGACTATGGTGCCTTACAAGGTGCATTCCCTGATGGACACTTCTCCACAGCTGAGGCACTCTGAAACTTGTTCTCTCTTCCAAGAGCTCCACATAATACAAGCATTTCAAAGTTCTCTGTCACCTTGCAGGAAATTAATCATCTCTGAGATCCCTTGGCCTTCAATCAAAGTCAGTGGACATGGTGAAAAAGTTCAAAATTTAGGTTGAAGAAGTTGACAGAGATGCAGAAAACACTATCTCATAAGCCTTGCTTATGAGAAGCACGGAAGCAAAAGATAACTTCAAGAGCAACTTCACAGATCTCTGTTAGCACCATCATCTTCCAAATTCCATTGAAGAGTGTGAATCAGGTTATTTAAACTGTAATATATATTAAGTGGGAAGCATAACTGTAATTTAATCACTCAAGAAGTAGCTTTCTGAAATTAGCATTTTTTTCAAAACTGAATGCAAATTGTGCACTCAATAGAATAAAAAGCATAACTATGACTTGTACATATATACTTCTAGTGGCTTAATGAGCAGGAGTGAGCCTAATTTTTCCTTAATGAGAACTTTCCAAAGGCAAAGTCTAATCATAGACTTGAGGTTTTGTGCCAGTATGAAGGTTCAGCATTAAACTTGAGCAATGGGCTGCGGAAGCTAACTTCAATTATTTCTACTATTCACAGTCATAGAGTGGTTTGGGTTGGAAGGGACCTTTAAAACGCATCCAGTTCCAGTCCCCTGCCATGGGCAGGGACACCTTCTACTAGAGCAGGTTGATCCAAGCCCCATCTAACCTGGCCTTGGACACTGCCAAAGATGGGGCGTACTGCTTCACCCAGTTTTAATTATTTTTTCATGGCACAGAAAACATTTTCCAGCAACTTAAAAAGACTTAACTGTTATCTGTGCATTTCACTTCTTCCTATCTGCAACCAAACTAGCATTCTAAGTATTTTCTACATGTTAATCACTATTTTTTTGTTTTACAGTACCTTCTTACACCTCACATTTGCACCTCCAGATGGTTTTCATTCTTCTAGAAGTATTTCCCCGTATGCACAAAAGGCTCTGAGCTCTGCTGCTAAAGTAGCTCTAATTCTTTATCATCCTGTTCGTGATTTTCAGTCTTTAAGCATCTTCCTTCCTTTGTCTACAGAAACAGAAGTGAGCTAGAAAGAATATCTATGTCTGACTCCCCCAAGGACCCTTCCTTCCTTTTCAGAAACATAAAGCCCTACATAAACAATCCCGGTTTAGATCCATTGCAAGACATAAATGTGAAAATGCAGCGTCAGGTTGCATAAGGGCATTGTAAGAAGTTTGTCTTCAAAGTCCACACAGACACATGCAATAATAGAGATATTTATTTGACCTATGTCTAAGGAAGTACCTTCAAGGAAAGCAGCAACATGACAGGATCAACCAAGAATTTAAGCAATGAAGAGAAACCATAATAAATAGGCCATTTTTACACTTCAGCTCTGCCACACCTGATGCACTAAGAAACTGAAGCAAAAAGAATGGATTGATGTTCAATAGTTACCTATTAAAAAAAAAAAAAACCAACTATTTTTTAATTGGTATTTCATTAGTTGTGCTACATACAATTATGTAGTAAAATATGAAATGATACATAATTCAAAATCATAATTTAAACATCTATTACATAGTTTCTTCTACAACAGCTATTAATCTTCAGACAGCTCCAATGAAGATTTACTGCGTTAAATCACATGAGGAAAGAGGGAGCAATCCTGATTTACATTAAAATAGAGAGAAATGAAACAGCTCTGACATTTACCCAAGTACCCAAGTTATCCTCAGGTACTTGGGCTCATCTCTCATTTCAGCGATTAAGTTGTTCAGAGAAAAACAGCTCTTATACATCACATACAGATTAGTCTGCGTCTTGTCAAGGAAGCTCTCTGTCAAACCTTTCCGATGTCCCAAGCTAATGTGTATCTTATAATGTATGATTGTTGTGTTAGCTTGGAAACATGGCAGGAAAAGGCACAAGAGAAATATATCCTCCAAATAAAGGTAAAAATACCTGAACAAATATCACATTAATAATTTCATTCAGGTATAATTCAAATAATGTTAACAGAAGCATACTGGTTTGAGGGAGAAAGGAAGGAGCCATGCAATTCCTGGAACACTGTACAATGTTCGGATAATGTTACCTATTTGCCAATTTCTACGTACACATGCATTTTATAGTTAGAGAGCTTCTAATTTATTGTACATGAGGTAAGATTTTAATAGTAATTTCCACTTTGTTACATGTGATAAAAATAAATATATTTCTATACACGCAGTTCTTCCCAAAACTGGGAAATTACTTGTACAGAAGGTGAGGGGACAAGATGTGCAATGTGGTTTGCACTTGTAGCACTGTGTACTTTTATTTACACAAGATGCAAAGGCCTAGCATTAATTTCTATTTAGCCAAATACAAATTAAAAGAAAATTTGAGGTCTGTTAAAAATGAATGGAAGTAATTTCATTCTCACTTAAAATTAACTTTAGAGTAGTGATGTAAGTTTTTTCTGAGCTAAAGCCTTTACACTTTTTAGACTTCCACTGCTCTTGCAATCAGGAAAGCAAGCAATGACAAGAAAGATCTTGTTAACTTCTTCTGGGTAAAGACAGCCTTCAATCACTCTAATTCAGGAGGTACTTAAAAAGTCTCTAACCCAGGTGCTTTCCTTTCACATTCATTTCTGTACTTCCAAATTACAAGTAAATTTGCACATTCACTTATGGCCACAACTAGTGCTTCTTAAATCAATACAAAGATACTCTCAAAGTAACTTAACTTTTTATTGCTTAACCTGAAAATCTAGAGTCCTCATATACAATTTTAACTTGAACAAGAACTGTGAAACAGGAAGCTCTGTAATCCTTTTATTGAACATGTTACAAAACTGAATCCTAGACCCTGTAGTACAAACTTCAACATATACTAATGTCCAAAAACTCAACAGGAGCTTTGTATTTCTTTACAGAGATTTAAATTTTTGGCAACCTTTTCCAAAGAAGAATTATACCTTTCTTAACAAATACAGAAGGGCTAAAGTAGCTTTGCGTATACACAATGAAAACACTTTCAAACATTTTAGATCAATAAGAAATTGTTGTTGAAAAAGAAACACTTATTGTATCTTTTAACAGCATTACCATAATGAAAAAAATCTTTAATTACTTAGAAATTGTAGAGCTATTCTTCAGCTCAGACATTCCCCCTTCCCATCTTTCAAATTCTTACTCAAGATAGGAATCTGGTATGGCTCCATGGGAAAGCCTTCGCTGAAGACCTGTGGCTCTCACGTGGATATAGGCAATAAAAGCTATACGACTGACAAAGCACGAAAATTCAAGCAAGAACTGGCATCAGTTACATACTTTGCTTTAGTACAGTGAGCTATCCACAGAAAACATTTGCCACAGGAAAACTAAACACACCAAACTCACAGCAACAGCAGCTGAATTACAAACTGCAGAGGCATTCTTTTATATGCAGAGTTAGGAAGAGAAGTGACACTCTCCCACTACAAACAGTGCATGTCTGTGGTTTATCATTTCAGCTAAACCAATACCCGTTTAAGGTGTCCTATCAAACACTTACCTTCAAATTAAATGTATTTTATCTATATATAATAAAATAAGGTTGATATACAGTGTCTGACAAAAAACACTTTATCTACAGATTCTGATAGACAGCAAATCAAAATAATTCAAGCAACAAAATGTACTTCGTGGAAGTAGCTTATTTCACTGTGTAGGCTAAACGTATTTTGAGGAAGAATTACATTTTGTTTGGCAATTTATTTTATTGACAAAGAGTACTTCATCAGATATTGCTGCGCATTTTGTGGACAAATGCATGTTGTCAAATACCCTATTTCGTTTGATGGAGGAGAAGTATTTTTCCACAGATTCTAAACTCCTCTGGAGGGCACAGTAGATCCCACACAACAATAGGTTCTATGGGGAAGGTGTTTGTACTATAAATTTGTTAGAAATAGCACGAATATTTCAAATAAGTACTCAATATCTGTAATATACAATAAAAAATGGCTTTTAGCATCATTATGTGTGTGACCTGTCACAGTAATGAATAATCATTATTGTGAGATTAAAAACCAAACCAAAACAATGTCTACGTAACTTCGGGTTCTGTAATCCAAATTTATGCAGTAGTTTCACTGAAAGTTACCCTCAGCTCAAAATAAGTGTGAGGTTTGAGAGTGGTAACTGCCAAACATTTTAAGACAATTACTTTTCATTTCTTTCCTCCAAAATAGTTTCCTTTTATTTAGAAAGAGCACCAATATGTAGGCAATGATTTCCCCAAATCCAGGAAACACTGAGACAGCTAGAACCGAGGGAAATTTTGCCTTTCAGTGAAGGGTAAAGTAGGAAGAAGCAACAAAAAAATCCTTTTCGTATTTGAAATGGCTGGATAGTCAGCAGAGGAGACATCAGGTAACTGAAGTTTCTGCTCTTCTTATCTCAAACCAGCTTATTCTTTTTTCCACCTTTTAGTCATAAACTTTCAGGCACTCCTACAGAACTACGGCATACTGCAAAGTACCGTATCGATGACTGTATTATTTCTCCAAGCGGCACAGCGTTTCCTCACTGCCTGATTTGCAGCTACCATAAAAGAATTTACACCACCCCCTGCTTTCAAGAAAAGGCCTCCTATTCCAACAGTTCAACTAGAAGAGAGTCAGGAGCTAACCTAATGAACTGTATGTGCAAGTTGACATATAATTAGGAGTATATATGATCATGCATTTTATTTAGAGATGATGACACTGGCAGTAAGATTTCATTTATCTACTTTTACTTTATAGGATCAATATTTGTTTCACCTGGAATAAACTCAACACTTTGTAGGAACAACCACACGTTAGCAGCCAGCATCAGGCAGAAGATGCTGCCTACGGAGCAGCAGACATCCATTGTGGCAGCCTGCGATGCCTCCCTGCCTACACAGCAAGACAGCAGGGTTTGGTACTTCTGCAAGGCTCGTCCCTGCAACCTGTCAATTTTCATAATGCTGTCCCTGAGCCCAGCTGGTGAAAGTCTTCCCTACTGAGGTCCTCCTGCAGAAACCTCTCCTCCTGCCCATCCACAAAAGCTACAGTATGAGGGATAGAGAATGGTGCTTATCTTCACTAAAACTTGGCCTCTCCCCTCCCAGCCTTCCCCAATCCATCTTTCTTCACCTGCCTACAGCAGCCTTATCCCTGAGGAGCTCTGTCAACCAGCTTCACCTTCAGCATACAAATACATTTACTAAGTAATCAGGAAAGGTTTCATGTTTATATTTTGGACTACTCTGAAGATCTAACTTGCATGCAGATGGCTCCCCTATCGCTTTAGCAAAACCTAGAGGGGAAGTACGTCCTGCTGTCTAAAACTCCCAGGGAAATGGCATTTGGGCAGCCTTCCCGTCTGTCTGATGTGCTAGCCAGTTAAAAGGATTACAGTCACAGTTTACTGCTTGCTACTCCACCCAGCTCATCAGTTCCTTCATGGAGGAAGTTCTCAGTGTTCTTGGCCCCCATACATGCTCCAGATGGTTCTTTGGTAAAGCTTCTCAAAACCATTTTTGCCACCTACATGTGCCAGAAGTAGTCTTATCCAGAATTATTATCTTCAGGGTTGGTGAGAGAAAGCATAAGGGAGAGTACAAACAAGATGAAAGGTTGGAGCATTACAGTAATCTTTTTCCTTCTCTAATTCAAAGTTCTGCTGGTTCTTGGAGAAAAATGCAAGTCAAAGGCTTTATTTGTTTTTTCCTGCTGTACACCTACTATAATCAGAGTGTACTACAAGCAATAAGAGAATGTGCCCCCCACAAACAAAAAAAAGAAAAAACAGAAAGAAAAAAGCACAAGATATTGTCCTGGGTTCAGCAGTAGCAGTCAGTTTTTCTCCTTCTTAGTAGCTTTTGCAGCACTGTGTTTTTGACTTTTGGCCTGGGAACGGAGCTGATAACACAGATGTTTAGGCTGACCAAGGACTTTGTGAGTCTCATGCTCTGCCAGGGAGGAGGAGAAGCTGGGAGGAAGCAGGGACAGGACACCTGACCCAAACTAACCAAAGAGGTATTCCATACCACAGCACGTCATGCCCAGGATGTAGAATTAAGAGTGCCCGGAAGGGCTGGATCACTGCGGGGTGGGGGTGAGGTACCGGTTGGTGAGCGGTTGTATTCTCTTCCTTGTTATTTCCTTTATCATTATTACTATTAGTGGTAGCAGTAGTGATTTGTGTTATACCTTAGTTATTAAACTGTTCTTATCTCAACCCGTGGGAGCTGCATTCTTTTGATTCTCCTCCCTGTCCCTCCAGAAGCGGAGGGAAGAAAGGTGTGGGGGGAAGTGGACTTCGTGGTTCTGATTTACGGCCTGGGCTTAAACCACGACAGTTCTTTTTGGCGCCCAACGTGGGGCCCGAAGGGTTGAGATAACAACAGACCTGACCAAGGCACAATGCTGATTTATTGGCTCTCAAAGTTGTTTCTCTTGATGCCACAGTTTCAGTGTGCTGTAGCTTACTTAGAGCCGGTATTTGCTGTGTTAGTGTTTATCAAGTGTGGGCATTGGGCTAAGGTTCTTGTTTCATTGTACTTTATGGTAATGGCTTGTAATACGGGCGGGCTCCGGCAGCAGGGCGGGATGGACGTGGCCGTGGACTTGTACCTGCCCGTCCCGCTGCTCTTCACCGTCCTGGCCCTCGTCCTCACGTCCGTCTTTGTGAGGCTGCGGGGAGCTGAGGGGGAGCGGCCCCGGGAGACGGCGGCGGCCGAAGTGGCCCGGGAGAGGGGCCCTGGGGACCAAGCGGCGGCGGGAGCGGGGCCGGAGGCCGGGAAGGAGGCGGCTGCCAAGCAGCGGGAGGAGGCGGCGGCGGAGCCGAGCCCCACAGCCGAGCCCAGCCCCGCGGCAGCCGAGAGCATCCCCCAGCAGCCGCCCACCGAGCCCCATGAGCCTGAGCCCCAGGAGGATGCAGGAGACCCTGCGGCATTTCCCAGCAAGGCAGAGGAGGAAGATCTGGACTCAGAAGAAGAGAAGCTGGTGGTGAGTCTGCAAGCACAGCAGCTACAGCCCCAGTGACAAGTACAGCAGCATCATTTGAGAGTTCTGAAGGTTTTGAATGGCCTTTGGGTACCCTTGGGACCTGCCTGCTGATTGTGATGGGGATCACCATGTTGGCACACACACAGAGTGTGTTCTATCCACAGCCATTTTGTCTGATCCCGAGAGTTAAGCAGAGTCAGGTTTGGGTCTTGTCTGGGTTTAGACAATACAGGGGGACCGAGAGGTTTTCCCCAAGGCTGGACAGTCATGAGTGTCATGGTGTGTGGGACAGTATGGGCGAGTATCTAATCCACTGGGCCCCTCCAGTGCTTTGGAAGCATCGGAGATGGAAGGCAGCTATATGGAGTCCCCGACGACAAGTTGCAGAAACTGCTGCAGGGGAGGGTGAATTATTTTGAGCCTGATGGGCCCATGGCACTTCAGGCCATCAAGGCAGAGATGCAGCATAGAGATGGACTCATGATCGAGGGATGGACTTTGCAATGGGCCTCTCCTGCTCTGAAAGACTGTTACAAGGGATGGAGCCCACCATCATGGACCGAATGGACTCAGCAGCTTTATAGGGATTGGTCCGTGCACTAAGATAAGAGTGCACTGAGATGAAAGTGATGCTATACTGAAAATGTGGGATCTGAGCATGACGTGAATGGTATGGAATAAGGGGTGGATACTGTCCTGGGTTCAGTAGCAGTAGTCAGTTTTTCTCCTTCTTAGTAGCTTTTGCAGCACTGTGGTTTTGACTTTTGGCCTGGGAACGGAGCTGATAACACAGATGTTTAGGCTGACCAAGGACTTTGTGAGTCTCATGCTCTGCCAGGGAGGAGGAGAAGCTGGGAGGAAGCAGGGACAGGACACCTGACCCAAACTAGCCAAAGAGGTATTCCATACCACAGCACATCATGCCCAGGATGTAGAACTGAGAGTTCCCGGAAGGGCTGGATCACTGCGGGGTGGGGGTGAGGTACCGGTTGGTGAGCGGTTGTATTCTTTTCCTTGTTATTTCCTTTATCATTATTATTATTAGTGGTAGCAGTAGTGATTTGTGTTATACCTTAGTTATTAAACTGTTCTTATCTCAACCCGTGGGAGTTGCATTCTTTTGATTCTCCTCCCTGTCCCTCTAGAAGCGGAGGGAAGAAAGGTGGGGGGGGGGAGTGGACTTCGTGGTTTTGATTTACAGCCTGGGCTTAAACCACGACAGATATACACTCTCTAAAAGCCTCCAAGACAATTCATTGTGTGGCTTCAGTGTACAAAAGCACTCAAATTAAAACTTCATATTGAAATTTGTAAAATGCCTCACATTGCTATTCGTTTCACTGTAAAAAGGAAATCAAATTGTCAAGCAGTAGTGGCCCTTCAGTCAAACCACACTTACTGATTACCTTCTCAAGCTTGACATGTTTGCAAATAATTTCAAATCTACAATCATGATCTTTCCAGGGACTGAGGTCAGGCTGGCCATCATGTACAAAAAGCATTAAATTAGCCTTTTATCTGTCTGGCTGCACTGCTCCTCAGACTAAGATTGCACACCCACGTCTGGAATCAGACTCTGCTTGCAAAGAGCAAGGCAAAACTGGCACTGGATACTTCATCTTTTCCGTAGGGTCATCTACGTTTTCTCCCCATGGACCCATGAACACCTAGAAATTCCTTTTGTCAATGAACATACACTTCTGTAAGACCCCTTCTTGTTATTCTTGCTAGCCCTTGCTAGGTTAGCTCCAGATGAGCTTAAGCCTTCTCAGTTTCACCATCTAAACATCTCCCCCTACCCCAAACACTGTCACCAACCTCCATGCGATGATCTAACTAGGCAAACACTATCAAGAAGCTGTTTCAATTTTCCTGCACTAGTTTTCAAGCACATATGCCGATCCATCCACATGCAGTTAGCTCTAAATGGCAGTCACTCAAGACTATGGTAGTAGCAAAGGTCCTTCCCTCTCTGGACTGCAAAGGGAAGTGTGTTTCTCTTGGCTGAGATCAGTTCATATACGGATCCAGCAGTCCTCCCTCATTTGATTCTAAATCACATTTACATGTGTCGATTTCTCATGATTTAGGAATCCACTGTAGGACATACAGATGAAGATTACAGATCAGTAAGCCCTTTTGAAACCTAATAACCGCTTTAAATTTGGTTATCAATATCTACAGAAAAAATACAGTATTTTGAGAAACAGCCTCACTATAAAGCAGAGTCCATATTTTGAATTAATTATGCTGTTCCATATTGTAGATTCACATACAAAAATACATATTGGTAAGGCCATGCATATTTAGTTCTCCGTCTTCAAGGCAAACCTCTTCTCTGACTTGCTTTGAAGTTGCAGATTAATAAAACATAAGGTGCAACAACAATCCACACATTTAAACTAAGTATCTCCTAAAGAAACCACAAATAGTCAAGCTCACTCTTGCCTCTGCCACACAGAAAAATCACACAATGAATGCATTATAAGAGCTGATAGATTATAGCTCACCTAACCAGCACAGGTTAACTAGATAGCTATATTTCAATTAAAGAAAAAAGCCAATTGTTGCATGTCTTATTATCATACCAAAACATCTTGGCAACAATTAATAGCTACCCAATTCATAGAAATTGCTTTCATTATTTTTGAAGCAGCTACTTTCTTTGAATGTAATGACTAAGAGAAAAGAAACAGATGTTTCTGTTGCTAAGGAGATTGGACAAAAAAAGAGATAAAGCAAATATTTAGAATATTTTTTTAAAAGGGAAAATTCCTTCCACTCGGATTTAACTACTTGCTTTATAATCAGCAGCACAGCCAGCTATCACATAACAAAACACCAGTGTGTTTCTTGTTTTGCATTGTGATTGTTCTACTGCAATATATTCTGCATGTTTATTCTGGGACAACATAGCATAACAAATGAAGATGCCTAGACACATACACCAGCATCTCTATGACTTGAGTAGCTGCAGATGCTCATTGTCGAAAGGGGATATCTGCATAATAAGCTAGATTTTTGCTCAAGTGAGGGAAACTTGAACTGTCCATGAAATTTGTCACATTACAGTTATGACAAAGCTAAAATTAAAAACAACTAGAAAGAAGCAATCTTGTAAAATTAAAAATCTCTCTATCAGTGGGCAGATTGTTTTACTGTACATGTCCACATTACTGTAATTAACCTTATGTGCTACAAGCACAGACCAGATTGCCAGGATGTATAGCTAGGTCATAACCAAGCTAGGTCAGTGAAGACCTGCATGAAGTAAAGCTGCCTTTGCTGCACATGCTCAAAAAGGCAAGGTTATACCCACCCGCCAGTAACACAGATGAGCAGGACTTAGATAAATAAAATAAATAAAAATCAATAAATAAAATAAAATAAAATCCAGTTATATTGAGTTTATTATACCAAAAATTATTCTGCTGAAACACGTAAGTTGGAAGTTAGGTATATTCTGGGTTTCTATAAGAGATCTTGGAAGACGATGGTAGTCATACTGTTTTTCCATTTCAGGTCACTGTAAATGGACTAATATTATGAGAAATGTTTATGGAAATTACAAACTTGCATAAGGCACAGTGAAACTGAGAAGAAATAGTAGCTTGAAAACAATAGCAAACCTCAACCTTCCCTACATACAACTTAAGATTTAAAAGAAGAATAGAAATGAAGAACAAAAATTATTTGTGCTACGAATCATCTTGCCTCATATACCTACTGGAATTGCAACACGGTTACAGTGAAGCATAATCTTGTCACTCTCCAATGCCCTACTAACATGTTTTTTCTCCTGCATTATTAGCACCTTTGGAGAACTCCCTATTACACAAAATTGATTTATTATTGCAAGGTATCTTTTTCTAATATCTCCTTTCCTGCAGTCAATAGCAGCCACCTCTGGGATGACATCTGAGCCTGTTTTCAGGTTTATTGTAACTGATTCATGTCCCAGCTTCAGTGACAAATATATATAGCTGTCAGATGGAGTACTGATGGTGGTAGTTCTTCCCAATACCAAAACGCCTGTGAGTGCTGAACAGTTTGATTTCTCATTGTGATGGGACTTTAGCTTTACCTACTTCCATTTTCTTCCTATGAAACCTGATTTTTGAAGATCCTATCCAAGGGGACACAGCTTAGTGACAGAAAGTTAACTTGTGGTTTGATTTCAGACTTATTCAGAACTGGGCTCTTATATTTTATAGCAGGCATTCAAAGCCTAATGAACCAGTTTATACCTGCTACTTCTATAAACACAAATGGAACAATGAAAAGTAAAGGAAAAACCTGTAAGAAGGATTCCCTTCTCTTAAAGATTTTTTTTCTTTTCTTTAAATACACAAAAACGAGCTGTTCATGGGAGCAAAGGCAATAGTCTTGATGGGAATGAATGGAAGTGAAATGCAGCTTTATCCACTCATTTCTCACCCATGTGCTCTATTCCATCAAAAACATTTATCAGACACCTACACAGCTGCACTACCTCAAACTCCAGTCACAAAGTAATTACAAACAGAGGGCTCTTTCCAAGGAGGATGCTGACTGCAAACCTTTTCCTCTTCACAAGGTAGCTCTGACATAGTTCAGTTCTGGAATCATCAGCAAACATGAAGGGCTACATCACCTTCAAGCACATAGAACTTCTTTTGAAATCACACCAGGTTCCCAGTAAGACTTCAGAATCAGTTCAACAAAAGTCTAGAATTGCCAGTGCCGAGTTTCCAGCACAGGAAAGAACGGATAAAGCCATAACTAAAGGATAGAAGCACCCCAGCTGGGATTTTACATTTCCTTCATGTCAGATGCCCTCATTCGGTGCCTGTAGCAGGTTACATATGAGTATTTTATAGAGCATCATCTGTGATAAACTAGAACTCTTCCTGTTCTTTGGGCTCTCCAAGGCCAGCCACAGAACACCATTTCAGGGTTTCTAGTCAAAATCTGCCCATTTCAGCCTCCCCTTAAGAAGTAGCCAGACAGTTATCCTAACATTTCCTTCAAGCTGGCATTCTAGGTCAGCCTGAATATCTACAGCATTTCCCTTCACCTTTTCATCCTCCACAGACCCATATTCCCACAGAAAAAAGAAAAAAGGAGAAGAAAAAAAAACAAGTTTTCTTTCTAAAGTTATAACATATATTAAAACCTGACCTTACAAAAATCAAAGGTCATAGCTCAAATGTGGTTTGCTTGGTTTTTTTCCCCACGGAGCCTTTTTTTATAACAAAGCTCATATCCCACTGATGTGTATGAAAAAACATATGAATTATACAACTTCATGGCACAGAATGCAGATCATTGTTAGTAAAATCTGTACCTAACTCCATGAGAATCCTTACGAAATACCAAATACTATCAGCACCTACTTATCAACACTCACCTTTGTATGCTATGCAGTAATTAGTCAGAACTCCAGGATTTTAATATCTAGTTATCTTTGCCAGAACATTTTCTTACTTGACATTTAGTGATAATCTTGTATTTTTATAGTTAGTTTTTCTCATTACAGCCTCTCAGGCTGAATACTCCTATCTGGAGTCCAATAAAAATATTTTAAGACACAGTATTCCTTTTTTTTAATCATCCTAGACTTACTGTTCTGCTTGAATTATTCTCATCTTCCATACTCTTCCATTCTCTTCTGAGAGGAGCCTGAATTTACCCAAAATAAGATTCAATTTCTCATCTATTCATGCAGGACTTGAGAAATGACAGTGTTTCATTTATTTCTTCAGATCAAAACTTGGGTCTTAAGAAATGCTGCTAAATAAATTTCTCTCCTCACAACTATTTTTACAGTGCTGAGGCCAACGTGTGGGTGAATGTCCTGAGAAATTTAAAGCTGCTCCTAAAACTAAATAGGCCGAACCCCATTAACATTCTACAAAACTCCATAACAAAGCCAGAAACTTAAATAGCGTCTCTTCTTCCTGAAAATATGATTTAGTAAAACAAGTAATTGGGGATACAGCATAATTTGCAAAAGCATGGGTAACATCTTAATTCTGCTTCTGCAACCATCATTCATATTACAACAATCCATCTTAATCAGCTCTTTCATCATGCTGAACTACTGCTGACAATTCCAAGAAAAATCCATTTTACTGTATTAATTTAAAAATAATCAAAACCATTTTCAGATGCATTGTTTCCTATTTGGGACACAGATTTCAGGCAAAGGGTGAGAGGAATGCGAGAGCAACACTGTATCAATACTGATTTATTGGTTAGTTTATAATTTAAACTCATTTATTAAGGAAGTTTTATGCTTACAAAAGGTGGTGTTTTGCCTTTGCTGCCAAAATAGTAACACAGGACAAAATCAATAGCAGAAGTTACACTGGCTTTGTGGTTCCGTTTCTGAGTGCAAATATTTTATTTATCAACTTCTGATTGTGAGTTTGGTGCTTAGGAAATAAAAACCGCAATTATTCAAAAACACAAGTATACAAAAAAAAATCAATGGAAAAGAAACAGTTTGCTTTAGGGGAGGATAAGAGCATACTTAACATAAATTTTTTACAAGACTAAGTATTTAGAGAATATAGACCTTTGCCTCACATCTATTGACTACAATCCCAGCAAAATGGTATCTTGTATCTTCACAAGATACAACAAACGTGTGGATGCAATCTCATGGAAGTAAACCCGTTCAATGGAAGTGGAGTTTGAAGGTTTTACAGGAGAGTTAGGTTTTGGTGGTTTGGTTTGGCTTTTGGGTTTTGTTTGGGAGAGAGGGGAGACTGAGCACAGAGCTATGCTATAACGGGGAAAGGAGACAGAAAATTAAACAATTACAAAAAGCAATAAGCACAAAACTCATAGAAACTACTGCTAACTCTCACTGAAAGTACCTCTCAGGAGGTGGCCAAAACATATTACAGGATACAAAGTTATATGTGACTGGCAGTAGTAGCCCTGGAATTTGGCAGAAACCATGCTAACAAGTCTTTGATCATTAGGCTCAAAAACAGAGCATCAGTGTTGCTGATGAATGCTGACACTGAGAAGACCATGAACATTTCACACTAACTTGTATACTTCTGTTCCCTTTACAAATCATTAGAAGCTGACAAATCAAATATGGTAGAGGCACGCAAGCCCAAGAGTGAAGAGGGCTACTTCAGCAAATTTCTCAAGTAGATTTGATTATTCATACCAGTGCAAGTTTACAGAGGGTTTCATATACAGAATATGCTCTTTTACGGAGAGGCAGCCCTAAAAATACAAAATACTTTGCATCCACCAGACCCAGACTTAAAAGCAGCACCAAAGATGTGATTCAGAGGCTTTTTTTCTTCCCACTCCCACAGAACTGAATTTACAGTCAAGATAAGTAAAGTTAAGAAACTAAATCCTTCCTTGAGGATAAGTCCAGGAGGGTTTGGTTCAAGAAGTTAAACTTGATTTTTCTTGAAGGTTGTTACTTCACAAAGGCTTCGATCCACTATGATGGGACAACAGCAGCCTTTGAGAAGAAAACAAATAAAACCTCCAAACAAAAAGCAAACCTAGTAAATATGCTGAAACACTGATGTCACAGCAATGGCCTCTGAATAACACTGAAAATGCTGGAGAAGGTCACCGTGTTGGGAAAGAGTCTCACTATTTGTCTGGGTACTGATGGTGAGTCTGTGTCAGCTGTATAAAGAACCAATTGAAAGGCAGAAACAGGCAGCGCTCAGAGGCTGGGCAAAAAGCACAATAGCGAAGTAACTGAGAAGTTACCAGCACCACCTCATCACACCAGGAAATCCACAGGAACACAAATTAAGGGAGGTAAATAAAGAACAGACGGCACTGGTTCAACATGGCAAAGTCAACAGCAGAGCCTACGACAGCACCAGGGTCAGACCCAGGATATATTCCCAACCCCAAACATGCATTTAAGGAAAATTCATTGTGTCATGTAAGGACAGAACATCGCCCCACGCAACCCAAATAAAGCCCCATATCAGCAATACACTGTGTGTGATCTTGAGGTACTTATGTTCTTCCCCCATCTTAGGGGTGTGTGAGGACTCCTCTCTAAGCTGGAGGAACTGGTGGAAATCCTCTTAAGCAACTACTTTACTGCTAGTGAAGGAAGGCTCTGCTCATCACAACCATCACAGCATTAAGCTCTCTTGTCCTAGCATGTGTCCCAACTCAAACCAAACCGTATCAAACTCCCACAGCCATACAATGGGGAGCAGTAGGAAGGAATGTTTTAACTCAGTATGTGAAAATCCTTCCTGGCCTTGGTATTTTCCAGAGCAATGCAAAAAACCAATAAGCAGCCACTATTTTGACAAGTTTAAATGGACACATTCCTAACCTCAATTTGCTGCAGGAAATTATGAATACAATTTCACATTCAGCTTTGCTCCTGAGCTGCTGCCTGACCTTGGGAGATAGCTCAGCGTTATTCAGGTTCCCTCATGAGCAATGGGCAGCAAAACCGAACAAACCAAGACTACAGCAGGGGATTTTGAGATAGAGCTATCAGGTGTGTTGAAATCTGCACTGAGGACCCACTTCTGCAACCTTTTCCTGACAAACTGCAGCTGAGATACAGAGCAAAAGTGAGAGTTTATGGACTAGTATCTTTTATCACTTAATGTTTGCTCTCCAGGAATTTGGTATGAGAGGTACTTCTTTAACTATTTGAAGACTGGCTATGAAGATCCCTTAAACCAAACACATTCAATTTTACATGGGGTATACAGATACATTTAGAATAGTAAAATCAATTTTCAGAAATGCCCTATTTCATTTTTCTAATTATACAGAATTGGCAGAAAACCATCCTGAAATTCAGATTTGCAAATAATAAAAAGAAATTAAAAAATAACTTCACAATCCCACCAGACTTTCTTTCCCAATGTAAAGAATTACTTACACTGAAGCATGTCTGGGTTTCTCACTTTCATTTTCTTATACCACATACATTTTGAGATTTGAAACACAAAGACTCAGGCACTTAGAATAATCTTTATGTAGGGAGCACAAATCTTAATGGTCTAAATGCTCCATTTCTTTCTAAAAGCTGAAGAAAGAGAGAATCATGGAGTCAGAAAATAATTGTTTAGTAGAAAATAAACAGTGACAACCAATTGACCCACAGCAAATAATGCAGAAGAATGTGTTGATGTTTTCAGCATGAGTGAAAGAATTTGCTTGGAATTTGGTGCTTGGCATATCTAAGAAACACAGTTCTGCCATGCTTTGAAAGACATGTGGTACAATTGAAAATGTTATATTAAACCAATTCCAGTTAAACAATCTATTTTACAAGGGGCACAATCAAGAAGTAGTTTCTTCAGAAATATTGCCACAGAAATGAACGGCTTGAGTAAGAATTCTCAAGTGTATAAAAAAAAATTGTATTTGGTAGAATGAAAATCCACAGCTCAAAATTAGAAAGAAAATAAAACAATGTTTTAAATTTTAATGGGAATTGATCACCTGAAGGTTTTATTTCCTTCACTCTTGAGCTACCCCAAGCAAGATAGCCTATTTCTTCTGCTTAGACACACTGGGACAAGTGTGTCACTGCATATAATTACATGAGTTCCCAGAGTGTATGTACAGCATTAATTAAATTATAGGGTGTCTTATGAGCATTCTGCCCAGCAGTTAGAGACACCACAAAATCCCCCAGATAATTTGAAAGGTTCTTCTTTTTGTTTATCTTTTCTTTGCACAGCATAAGTTATAGGATTGGAAAATTTACAACCTCATGATACGCAACCATTCACATAGACTAAATAGTTTTTGTTGGGTTAAAAATCTGAATAAAAGGGCCACTTGAGTGAAGAAAGAATTTGTTTTGATGCCAGGAGCATTAAGTTCCTAACATCCGCATTTGACCCTGAATTTGTCAGGATGGGCAACTCCAGCAAATGAAAATCCAGGCAGGTATCAAAAAAAGCTTATTTCTTTCAGCAAAGAATTCTGAAGAGTTTCAGTTGGGCTGGAAAAGACTGAAGTAGATTCTGTAAAGGAAAGTGCTGAGGCAAATTGCTTTCCTCTACGCAAACACTTTCCTGCAGAGATCTTTCTAGGCATTTCTCAAGCATAGTTGGAAGCACTTCCATCAATGATATAAACACACCTCGGAGCAAAACAACACACAAAACTGAAGTTGTGACTACTCACTAAAAGGAGCGGTCGGCAAAGCTCTATTTTGCAGTCATTATGGCTCGTGTCTTCAGCACATCAGGTGAGAGAGAATTCTTAACAAGTTGGGGCAATGAAAAGCAAGAAGGATCTGCCAGGAAGAAAAAAAGTATAACTTTCAGGAAAAATAACTACAAAATAAGAAATAATTACAAAATACTGATATTAATAAGCAAAGACTTTAACAGTATTTTGGTATTGATCTCTCAGTTTTTAACTACCAGAGGGACAACACGCTCTACTCTCTCAAGGATGTAAAAAAAATAATCCTCTAGATGCATTTTTTGTTTTGCTTCTCATTTTCCTTCCTCCTTCCCTCTTCCCTGCCCTGAATGTAGGCACTCAAGCAATGAGATTGCTTAGTCATTTAATTTTTACAGTACTCAAACTAGCAGCTAGGAATGGACCATGTTTCCTCTACCCAGTTCCCAAAGAAAAGACATGCTAATCTTGCATAGTATCCCTCAAAATGTCTTGATCAAGGCATTTTTCCTCGAGGTATCTTCATTGTGGAAAGTTTCAAGTACTCTTAGATGTCTCCACTTCACAGGCCACTTGTTGCTTCCTCTGTCAATTTATTCCGTTCTTTCTCAATATGCAATACAAGTACTTTATACTATCTGTCAGTTCTCACAATTTCTTCAGAATTTTCATTATCCTCAAAAGTATTTTTTGAAAAATAAAAATTACCTAAATATTCACAGCCTCAGCAACTGATTTTTCACCTGGTCAATGAAACCATCCACGTAGAGCAACAGACTACTTGCAAGATGACTTAGAAGAACCATAGGTTTCACATTGCCTTATGAAATTGAACAATAACAATGAAGAAGTGATTGGTCATGCTGCCAAAGAAATTCGGACAGTTGCTACACACCCACTCACAAATACAGAATCACCACAGGCTGGAGGTGGGAACAGACAAAACCATCAACACTGGAGCCAGACATTTCATAAATACATATCAAAATCTATAAAGACAAGCTAATGCTTTTCCACTGTTACATATGCAACTTTTAAGCAATTTTCGATTAACATTGGGAGTATTTAACACTACGGCTTTATCTATTGCTTTCACTGAAATTAAATTAATGGTATTCATTTTTGGTTAAAAAAGAAGCTTGAAGTACTAGCACTACTTAACTGCTGAGGTCTATCTCCCTGGAAATGAATAGGCATAATTGTATTTCAGGCCACTGGGTTTCCATAAAGCATCAATTATTTAAATAAGACAAAGAATTTGATACACATTGTACATTAGTATCATGTAAAATCTTTAAGGCCAGAATCATGGCATAAGATCTTCTAAGAATATGAATCAATGTGGAAAAAAACCCCAGTGCTTTTAATTTGCAAATGCAAAAGCTGAAATACAGATAACCTCACTAATTAGGGGTTGGAATGCAGCCTTTACTTTCGTAATCCCCTTATTTTCACTATTATGCTTACTTTCTTTTGTGCAATCCTATCAGCCTATGCCTCAATGCAAATTACACTTCTATTGCATACCTCCCGCCTTGGTAATTTTGTGCCATTTACAGTATTTGCTTATAATTGCTAATTCTTTTATACCTTTCCTGTTTGTATATCACTATTTCAGGAACTGCTGAATTTGGAACAGAAACATTCATAAAAGCATCATCAGGTTACACTGAGGCACAAACACTGATAATCTACCAGGAAAATGAGCAGCAAGTAATTTGCGAGAGCTAAAATCCACCTCAAGTCAGACTCATGCGAACAACAGGAACTGGATGCGTAGGATCATCGCTAATCCTCAGGAAAGACCATCTGATACGGGCTTTCAAACTGCCCATGGGGAGCTGCCAGCCAACAGGAACATTCACGCGAGCCCTCGCAGCGACAGTGGCGTGTTTGAAAGAACAACCGGAGCGCCCTGCGGTCATCACGCTGAGGCCTCAGCCAGGGTGCTCATGGGAGGAGCCCGTCAGCCCTCATGCACTGAGCCTGCGAGGACACGACGGCTCCTCGGAGCTCTGCCAGGCACCCGGGCTCTTGTTTGGCTCTCACTGTGCTGCTGGTATCAGGTCTTCTCATGGAGCGATTTGCAGGGAAGGGACAGGTGTTAGAGGTGCAGGGAAAGCTGGAACGGTATAGCTATAACTGAGTAAAACCAAGGAAAAATCCTAAATCCATGTAGTAAATTAATTAACCAAAATAAAATCACGTTTCATGGTTCATTATAGCGGTTTTCAGTAAGCTACTTGTCACCAAGACAGGCTGAAAATGCAATCTGACAAGTTGAAATGTCTCTCTGAATTCTAACAAATAGTTTTTTACCTTGATGTGCCTTTCTGGAAGGGGACAGGTAGGAATATTTGTATCCATATAGCAGCATTTACAAATAAGCAAAACCAAGCAAGAAAAGAAGCAGGAGTAGGCAGAATGGAGTTGTTCCTTTCAGGCCTCTCTCACACTAAAAAAACATTACACGATTCTTTAAAAGTTATTTCAGCAGGTACCACACAACCAGCAGAGAAAGAGAGTGCCCTGTTCTCAAAAGAGAAGACACACCCCATGTCCTGGCCTGTCACTGACACTAAGCATTTCTGAAGTCTGAGAGGCTCCGTCTTCCTTCTAGTTCATCAGCATTTAATGAGGAGGCGATTATGTTCTAAGGCAGCAGGAGGAACAGGGGAGTACCTCTCTAGTAGCTGGGAAAGCATCTATTTGCTTCACAGCACTACTGCAAGTTTACAACAGAATTGTCATCACACAGTCAATTAATCAATGAAGAAAGGAAATGGGAATGAAGTTTGAATTGAAAATAAAGTATAACAAAGGATAATTTGCTGGTTACATCCCTGCTAATTGCACAGGGTGTCCATGCTCAGTGCAGGCAGGGGGCTGCAGGGCTCATCGCTGAGGGCAGGCTGCGGCTGGCCAGTGCCAGATGCAGCTCCACAACGGCCCCACTACAGGACATTCCACTGCACAGAGCTCGGGCAGTTCCATAATCCTCTCACCACTAGTGAGAATGAGGCACACATGGAGATTTAATCCTTCAAGTGGGCGCCTATTTGTACAAATACCATACATCAGCCACAGTCTATGCTGCCACTCGAATTCCAGCTAATACCAACCACAGTAACAGTGCACCTAATATAGAGTACAAAGAAGGTTAATTAAATGTACAGAATGGTTGTAAATTACTCTGAGTAATTTACTGGAGTAATTGATATAAAAATCTATAAATTTACTATGTGCTGCAGGATCTGCAGATCTGCAAGATTTGCAGTTCTGGTGTCCTCAGCATAAGGACATAGAGCTGTTGGAGCAAGTCCAGAGGAGGCCATGAGGACGATCAGGGGCTGGAGCACCTCCCGTACGGAAACAGGCTGAGAAAGTTGGGGCTGTTCAGCCTGGAGAAGAGAAGCTGTGTGGAGACCTCAGCACAGCTTCCAGGGTCCGAAGGGGGCTACAAGGATGCTGGAGAAGGGCTCTTCATTAGGGACTGTAGTGACAGGACAAGGGGTAACGGGTTCAAACTGAAACAGGGGAAGTTCAGGTTACATATAAGGAAGAAGTTCTTTACTGTGAGGGTGGTGAGGCACAGGCACAGGTTGCCCAGAGAAGTGGTGAATGCTCCATCCCTGGCAGTGTTCAATGCCAGGTTGGCCAGAGCCTTGGGTGACACCATCTAGTGTGAAGGGGGGTGGAACTAAATGATCTTAAGTTCCTTTCTAACCCTAACTCTTCTATGATTCTATGATTAAGTTCTTATAGAAAGATTCTGATAGAGTAATCTGCCAGTACTACTGTGATTGTATCTACAAGCAGTCAGACAGTTTAAAACTTTGAGAGAGGATTTTGGCACACCTCATGCTGTTGCATGTCTTGCCCTTGTTAATGATTAATTAACAAGTTGTGTTGCTTAGATGAAAGTTATGGATTATACACACAGTAATGATAGAAATGGAATTTCACAGCTGCAAGCATATAAAGGCTAGGGAACTGCAAAATCTACATAAACGCAGGCAATTTCTATTTGGTCCTGGTCCATATACATTTCATGTTGTAATCTAGTATTAATATCTTTGGTTTTTTTCAGTCACTGGGTTATTTAGCACAAGGTACTCACCCCAAGAGTGTCACTAACATGTTTCCCTGCACACTTTTGAATCTGCTGGGCCCAGGCTAGGCAGCTCTGCTGACTCAGCACTGCATCAGACAAAACTGTATCTTCTCAATACAACAAAGCTCAGCCAAGAACTCTTCTACCAGATCCTTATTTATGACTTTGCAAACTTCGGAGTCTTAAGGCTGTCTGAGCCAACTCCTGTATATGAACTCTCAATGCTTGCTTTAGAGGACCCTGAAAGTGGCTGGACAGAAGAAGATGGCCCAAAAGAAGGGCTCGCTGAGTACATTGTGGAGTTCCTCAAAAAGAAGACTGAAATGTTGAAAGAATATTTTTCTCTTGAAATTGATGACTCAGCACTGCAGCACCTGCGGGCATGCAGCACTCACCGCTTGATGTTCACTGCACCCGAGAGGCCACTGCTGCCATGGGAGAGGCTGTCCTGGCACGGGATGTTTTGCAACATTCCGCCCTCCTGTGAGCCTGGACAGGAGCCGATTTGGTTAATCAATGAACCTGAGCGGGCACTTTACCAAAATATTTGTTTCTTTTGTCTCCTCCTAACACAGTTTTAATCCCCATCAATTCCTTAATCTGTCTCAGTGTATCGCCATGTAAGCATGCAATGACAGCACACATGGATGGGGGAATGCACAGGGCAGGAATGGGCACATGAGAATGTCCTGGTCAGGTGCTGATGACTGATGGCAGAACTCCAGTGCAAAACAACACATGACCACTTACTCGATCTTAAGATCATCCTCCCGAACTCTGTTTCATCAACTTCACCCCAGCAGCAAAAAATCCCTCCAAACCAAACAACAGTCCAGTGCGCCTGCAAACACCACCATACTTGGCTTCACAAGACTGATTTGTCCTTTGACAGCATATGATCAAAATACTGCATAGAGCAGGTGTTCTGAGGAAAAGATAACACTATGCAACTTCACCCAAATGCCAGGGCAAATTCAAGTTAGAGGTTTCAGTTTTGCCTATGGAGTCCTTTACACTTCCTCCTCACCCTCCCTTCTTGGCTTTCTTCATTACTTGAATAATTGCACTTGCCTAGAACCCATATTTCAATAAAGACAAATGGGTGCCTACAGTGAGTCTACTTGTAAGTGAAGTTCATACACACCATTTTAAAAAAAAAGAAGGAATCTAGTACTTTTACGTCAACTCACTTTGAATGTACAATGCAAGCTTCATATTAAATATATAGCATTATCATACTCCAGAAGCTTATATAAACTAATGCTTTATAGAAGACCAAATATTCAAATAAATAATGGAATATCTAGAATTTGTATACATTTGATACTTAACATACGGGTCAATCACTGAAAGTTATATTGATCAAAAATTAACACCCTTGAAAAATGAGAGTAAAATTTCAAGATGTGTTTTTCCTCATCCTGAAAATGATAAATATAATGAAAACTAGGTTTGCGAGCTTGAGGCCAAACTTGACAGAAAAAAATATGATTTCTTCTTCCTATTATCCAGCAAAAGATATGAGAGTGGTTGATTAGTAAATGAAAATTAACTGAATTTTGGGTGACGCATAATAATAATATTAGTAATAATAATAATAATGAAGCTTTTAACAGCCATGAAATTGTAAACACAAGTTTTTCAGTATATTACAGCTGTAGAAAAGAAAAAGAAATTACAAAGAAGAAATTATAGATCTCTCAAGTATGTATGTTCTGGACTGTTTCATAACTGATAGAATTTCAAAATTCTGGCTTAAAAAAGCAATCCTTTTTTTCCTCTAATGAATAGTCGTATCAGTTGAAGTCAGCAGTCTAAATTTTTAAGAGACATATTGACCAAAGTGAACAAGAATGGGAATGCAGTCCTTGACAGTAACAGAAAAGATCATGGCAAAAATCTAATTGCACTGTTTGCAAGAGGCAGTGAATGAAAATGGCAGCTGAATCACAGCAGAATACAAACCACAATACACAGAAGTACTTTTGCTTACATGTTCAGAGACACAGCACCCTTCATCCAAATAAAAACAGTAAAAACAAAAACTATAGCAGCCTTTGTGACATATCTACTGAGAGATGTATTGAGAAGAGCAGGGAGAAAGAATGCAGAAGCTGAAGTGAAGCAATATGGTCATCCGAAACACAAAGGAGACCATGCTTGCACAAAGAAATTGAAAATACTAAAATGAAGCAACAGTAAAAGTTGGTGCTTAACAAGCAATTGCTGTAGTGCCATCCCTGTGGGAAGAAGCCTCTTCTAGCACAAGAATCAGGAGAGCTGACACTGATAAAGCAAAAATATGCTCAGTGAAAAAAAAGAAAGTCATTCACCACCACTGCTGAGTGTTTTATCCCTGGTCCATAGAGCAACAAACCAGTGCTTTAGGTAGGCTACAAATCCCTGGACAGCAAACTTCAAAGATTCTATCCTCTTCCAGGGTATAAGGAGCTCCTAAAACCGCAGGGAAAGAACCTGAAAGAGACCCAAAAATGTCTAGAGGAGAAAACCAAATATTTTCCTATGAATTTAAAAAGTCAAATCTGAAAGGGAAGTTTATTAGATTTTTCAAGAACAGGTACAGTGTGTATTTAACGCCTACAAATGGTACTTCTTGTTTGCAAATACAACAAAGTAAAGGACTGAAAAGTGTCAGGTAAACAGAAAACATGTATTAATAATTTAGAGAGTGAAGAGCAGGCCAATGGTGAAGAATTCATTAGCTTCTCAAGAGTAAGAAAAAAGGAGCTGGAAGCAGAAACAAAGGGTCTGAGTAAGATTCATGAAAACCACCCTGGTGTTGTGCAGGAGACAGCAAGAAACAAGTTCTGGGCTGTGCCCACCAGAGCCAGTGGTGAGGTGTGAAGCCTCAGTCTGTCTGACCAACAAGAAAACCTCCATTTCTTGATATTTAGTTTTGGGTTAGTTTTTCTTTTTAAGTAGCTCAATAAGCAAAACATTAATCAGCGTCACTGTAGAGTACAGACTACAGCATAAACCTGAGCAATTACTAAAAGGTGCAAAGTCTTAATGCATATACATGCACACACAAGCATCACAACCAGCAGTCTTGACTCGACCAAGTCCAAGGGATTCATTAAAATGATATAAACAGCCAAGTAGATAATAACCAGAGCAAATGAATCAGGAGCTTCACTTGTAAGCATGAAAATAAATATAAGACTATAGTGGCAATTTCTTTACACTGAGAGTTTCCAATTACAAAGGATTAAAAAAGAAATAATAATGGAGAAAAGAATAAACTTACAATGAAAATGCCAGAATATCACAAACTTCCAGAAGTGCTGCAAATCTTCAAAGGTGGTCATGGTGCAAACATCAGGGGAGGGGACAGGGAACAGCAGAGATGGATAATCCTATTAGGCAAAACACAGCTCACCTAAGGATGAAAGGAACTGGGGCTACAGGAAGTGAAGGGAGCATCAGCAGGGTAGGGAGAAGACCTGTCTTTATCAGCCATTTAGTGCTGTTAAGAGCAGCAGCTGGCATACAGTTATGGCTGGTCAACACCTAAAATGGATCTGCAGCCTTGAATCACAACACACCCCACAATTAAAGCCCCAGTCCTTCTATCTTTACACTGTACCTGCTGCTAATGTAGAGTCACCTGGAGAAGCTTCAAGCATCGAGAAACATTTTTTCGGTGGGAGGAAGGAAACTCTGCAACCATTCACGGCACCATCACCAGGCACCACTAGAAATACAAGTGCAATCTGGTCTCTATATTAGCAAACTTAACAATCCAATAAATGAAGAACTATTCCAAGTGTATTTTATGAAAAATCAATAGTATTTGCAATTCCAACCACTATCTACGGATAAGAGTTATTTATATGCCTACAGAGATAACCAGTATATGTCTCTTTAAAAGGAATGAATAAAGTAACTCCAGGAGGGTCTCACTCTCTCTCATTCAGAGTGTGTGTATAAATATATATGCCATTTTCTTCAGAGGGATACACATACACACACCTCTCTATATGTGAAGAGCAGCTAAACCGAGTTGCTAAAGGCACCTGTTTTTGAAAGCCTGGATAAGAATGCCTCTGTCATTTACCTAATCTTGGAGAGGTATGCATTCCTACAAACTGTCTAGACCCCAACAAGAATAGCAGCATGATTCACAGCTCTTCACATTAAATTGGCAGACTCCCAGTGTGCTTAGGTCAGATCAGAAGACAATGAGCAATGCAACAGTGATCATCTTCCTTTCCTGTACCTGGGTGGACAGGAGGAAGGCTTCCCTTTCCCAAAGCCACAGACAGCACCTTGTCATCCCACCACATCAACAGCACTGAAAACAGCAATACAACTAACATTGTGCAGCACACTTAATATATTTCCCTTTGTCAGAATTATACCACCCAGTGGAAAGCACACCACAGAGAAAGCTGTGTGTTATGCTATCCTGACCTTCCTGACTCCTTCCATACAAGAACCAGGGGACATCAAATAGAACCAGCAGTAGTCAGGTTCAAAACATTTATTTACCCTTTCTTTCTTACCCCCTCTTTACAAAAGGTGGTTCTTTGCACAGCAAATGCACATTTGCTGGAGAATGCTGAGGAGGCCACAGGTTTACAAGGGTTTAAGCAAAGGCATGAAAGATCCATGGAGGAGAACCCCACTGAGGTTTCCCAGCAGCCAAGACCACATCCAGCTCAGGAAGTCTCAGGACCACAAGGGCTGGAAGACTGGGAAAGAGTAAGTGGCATTTCAATTACAACTGCCTCTTTTACTGTCCCCAGGCATCCACTTATGGCCATTGATCTGAACCAGTATGGCCTATATTCTACTTAGTGTCCTTTCTAGCATCTCTTTACCTTTATACAGAGACAGAAAATAATTATTTGGCTTGATATCTACCAGCTAATTGTGATAATGCCTTTTGAACTGGCAAATGAAGACAAGAAGTTATATTTTCACCTATCCCTGAACTATTAATCCAACCCCAGAATGTTAGCTCAGTGTATTACCTTATTTATTTAGGCCCACAAGTTGGTATGACTTAGAGACACAGCATCAAAATACAGAACCAAGTAAAGGAAAAAGGTATTATGAGATGTTAACCCCTTCAGCAAACATCAGATTCAGATTCAGAAAAACCCGCACAGATCACAACAGATTTTGTCACTTCATGATTTTAGTAGATCCTTTTTCTTCAATTACAGAGAGCAGACATTCTGTTTTACAAAGTGTCGCAAACACCATTTTCAGGAACTGTTTCACCTCTCAATGTATTCTGTACTGTATACAGTACTAGTCATGCATTAACAGCAATGGCTGCTGGAGAGCAGCGTAGCACCTTGATGCTGATCCATAGCTGCTAATGAGCATAAACTGCTCTTTGCACTGAATTGTATTCTTCCCTGCCCATGGCAGGGGGTTGCAACTAAATGATCTTAAGGTCCTTTCCAACCCAAACTATTCTATGATTCCATGAAGTGCGGAAAAATAGAAGGATTTTTTCACTCCTCTGTATTTATCTAAATATGGCCTGAAATCGCCTTTATTTCTCCCTTTCCCCCAAATGCAAGCTGTGTTCTAACAAAGCTACTGCAATGAAATTTCCCCATCCCTCGGTATAGGACTGCTCTAATAAAACAGTGACATAAAAACACATGGTTGTTTAATTCGTGACACAAAATAAAAGGCCAACTGAGTGGCAAGCCAGAACTGTCGTTTGAAATTAGGGCATATGACAACCCTAAAGTGATTTGAAATTCAGATTTATATTAGGCCTCATTAAGCAGTTTAGAAAAATTCACACATCTTTTTATTAGGTCTTTTTCTTTTTTTCCCTACCTAATTACCTTTACAGAATGATGCACACAACTATATAAATAAAAACACAGTATTTCCAAATCATAAAAGATTTTATTACATTTTTTCAACCTCAATCATCTCTGAGGTATGAAAGTAGAAAAGGCAAGAGCCTTCACAGTTCATTAAGAAAGCCCACACGACAAAACAATGATCAAAAAATCTGGCATATGTATTGAATGTTGCTTCCAAAATGATTTCAAAGTAAGCAGTACCAAATATTCAAAGAAGAAACAAGCTGCCAGTTGCCTTTCTTACGGTAAGGGTTGTATTTATCCTAAGACCAAAGCTAACTTACGTTTACTTAGATTTTAAAGACAGATTTTCCTTTTTAATGTAACTTTTGTTCATTATTCCTATTCCTTGCCTCTTAAAATACCTGTCGACTCCTTAGCTTAGAGCTTGAGCCAGGACCTGGATACAACACAGCAATAAAACATACATGTCTGTAAATGCTTCTGGCTTATCAGTAGTCCCTCATTAACAGAAATTATTCCATTTGTTCATTAGTCCCTAAAGAGCCACATGTACATTCTTTGCCAGCATTAGGAGTCACTAACAGAGGTTTATTGGTTTGCAAAACATTTCTGCTCAGTATATTTATATACACCAGAAAAACCTAAATATTTCTTCTTTTTATCACCAGGAAGTTGGGCTCTATGAGGCTAAGCAAAGAGCCATCTCGTTAAGCACAGTGCAATTCTTCTGCTCCCAGTTACTTCTATTGCCAGTGCTCTGCACTGAGCAAACGGGACAGTTTTAACATTTGCAGATGTTTTCATTAAATACATATTGAATAAACCAACACTGCACATACTTTCATTTTTACAAAACACAGAAAGACTCAATGCAACAAACGAGCTTAAAGGCCTCAATTGAGAGTATTGGCATTCAGATACCAAATACTGGATAGCACCTAAGTGAGCATAAACAGGATTTTCAAGTATTAAAAGCTAAGACAGTGAATCTATATATAGCCACTGAATAAAGTGAAGCTTAGAAAGACGCTGATTGCCCTGGCTTTGCTAACTTAAAACAGGAATAGGCAAGAAGTTCGAATAGTTTTCCCTCTACAATGAAAATGGTATTTATATACCTTAAATACCTGTACATACATGAGCAGGTCAACTTTTAGGTAGTAAACCTCTGGAAAACATAACTAGTATCTAAATTCCAGAGTACAGGATTTGAAAAGATAGTTTGAAAAGTACTTGGATTAGAAAAGAATACCAGGAGTTGCACCTTGGTGTTCAGGAATCCAAAACAAATGTTGCTGATGTGAGGAAACACGATATACAAAGTACGAAACTTTAAACATGATGGCTAACCACTCCTAACATAGAGAAATAAAAGGTACCGGCACAGTTCCTTAGGTAGCTATGGCTAACAAATTCTGTCTGAATGTCTGCTGGGGTTAAGTTCTTACAATATTTTCTACATTATCAGGCTACTTGCAAAGAATCCTAAGAAGCCATCTTGAGGACAAACTGTCATCCAGCTTTTGTTCTCACATACTGCTGCTCAGCTCTCAGATTTTTACACCTTTTCCTGTTTTTTACCAGCAAAGCAAATGTTCATATGTAGACTACTATTCAGAACTGTTCTTTCTCAAGTGAGAATCTTTATTCTGTGACATTTGCCTCCGAATACAACGCTGGTCAAATTATGTTCAGGAGACACTTGTACATCACACACACTTCTGTGTATTACAGCGTGTGATGAGAGGCTGAGAGAGCTGAGACTGCTCAGCCTGTGAAGAGAGAGCTCCTGAGACCTCATCCATGTGCGCACTCACCTGAAGGGAGGGTGTAACCAAGAGGATAGGACAAACAGACACACAGGACGTTCTGGTTCAACACTGCTTCCCAGTGCAGGTGATCAGACACAGGAACAGGCTGCTCGGAGAGGTTGTGGTGTCTCCATCTGTGGACATGTTCACACAGTCCTGAGCAACCTGCTCTGGTTGACCCCACTTGAGCAGAGAGCCAGACTAGAACTCCAAAAGGACTCTGTAAGTAGGAGGAACTGGCAGGACTCCAGAAGTTCCCTCCAGCATTATACATTCCATTATTATTCACACTTCAGTATCACTTATATGCTGTAATTGTGCAATCTGCTATTTTTTATTTTTTGAACCTCAAGATTTTGAGTATTCATCTTCCTCTTTTCTTTTGATATGCTTGAAGGCAATCATTTTCTACTGTCCTCAACTGCAAGATCTAGAAGTTTATTAATGGAAGTTGCACGCATGCCCTTAGAAATAATGAGGGGCTAAGCACTCCTTTCCAGATTTGTGCTTGCTTTCTATCCAGTTAATAATATCACTAAAAGGGTAGTAACTATTGCACATGATTTTCAAAACAAAGAGAGAAGCAGTTGAGCAAAAACAAAGCAAAATTATTCTAACAAAGTCCTGTCACTGGAACAAGGAGGAGGAAATGAAGACACTTCTCAAGTTGATCCATTTCTACGAAATTTAACAGGGGGCAGTTGTCTTGAAGGTATTCAATTCCCCTGAGCTCTGAGGAAATCTGTCAGGTAGTAAAACAAGAGACTCAAATTAGTATCACCTCTAAGAAAAGAATCTGAGGCTATTGAAAAAAACAATCTGAGGTGTTGGGTGCCAGGCCAGCTGCCACTTAGCACCGCAGCCACCCAGGGCCAGGCCCAAGTGTTGCTGAGGTTTAGAGAGGACAGGAGAAACCTGCGGAAGGTACTGCAGGAGCTTTAAAGGCTGGAGGAAAACAGGAACTGGCATTGCTGTAGGGCAAAAAGGACGAGGGGAAGATCATAGAGAATATCAGAAGAGAGAAACTTGTAATTCTTCTGGTGGGAGGGTTGCTGAGGGGCTCAGGGACGAAGGACACAAACCTGCAGGCAGCGAAGCTTCATTAGTTCCACTAATCACTGAACAATTTGTTTACAGGAAAGTATTGTGGTTTGTTTGTTGTTTCCCTTACAAGGATGAACAGGTGTCTTAATATATTCTGTATGTGGAGTAACAGAGGAACAGCCAATATTGAGAGTGCTGTTCAGGCTCAATTTATAAATGGAAAAGTGATTCTGCATTCAACAGGAAGGATAAAAACGGTATCCTGCTGTTCACAGTGGGAGACAGAATTTAAATATCCTGTAATATAATTTGGTACATCACCACATGTCAGGCTTGACTTTTGCAATTTACACCAGTAAGTTTTACACAAGAATAAATCTTTTTAATTCAAGGCAGTAACTCTGGATTTACACCGGCACACATAGAAGAGCATGAGGCCCTTCTTATCTTAATAAAATTTGTCAGCTACTGTTAAATGCATTAATGGCAGATATAATCATGTGTTAGCATTGTAATACAAGATCACTGGATTGAAAGGGGAAATAGATTACTATTTGGTGTTAAGCCATTTACATCATCATTGACAAAAATCAATTAATAGGTTGCAGCATTCTCCAATTTCAGTTTCTTTTTAATGAAAAGAATAAATCAAATCACAACTCAAAAGAAATCACAGAAGCACCCACTTTTGGGAAAAATGTTTTCAAGGGTGGCTTTAACAGGAGCTATTATGTTCAATTTTAGATAATGCAAGATCACAACAAAAATATTTGTCTCAGTAAAGTCATACCTTAAACTATATATGGGGAGCCTTTTCTCCTTCAGCTCCCCAATTCTTCCCTGGAACACTGGTGTTTGGCCACAGACACACAGTTTGATGAAGACAATGCCACCAAAGCACCAATCACAATGCAAACACCCCTTGTCTGAAGGATTCTCACTAACACTTTTGAAACATTCTTCCACTTCTAACGAGGTGAGAGGCACTGCCAGCACCACTCTCTTTATGAGCTGAAATGCTCTCTGCTGGCTCCACTGCTCACCCAGGTGGACAAGGTTCAGCTGCCTTTGCTCATACATTTTGTATTTAACTTCTTTTAAACATGAAAGTTCATTAGAAAAGGGCATACACACACCTATAGACATATAAGCCAGTTGTTGAAAACTGGTTTTGCTTTTTATGGCAACAAGGATCTGCATTAGGGAAACTAATGAAGTTTTAAAATTTGCACCAAGAATTGAAACTTTGTTGGCTTTGGTCAGGTGCTCCAATTCTCTGCAGAGATGACAGGCAGATGAATGACCATGAAAACAACAAAATAGATGGACCAATACTAAGAACTCCAAGAGAGCAGGTGGGTACAAACACAAAGCAGAAGAACAAATGTACCAGAACAGAGAATGCAGAAGAGATTCAGCACAGAGATTCAAGAAGAGAAAGAACCTAAAATCCATCCATGATGTAAACCATTAACCAGGTACATCTTTCCTCTCCTCTACATTGCAAAAATGTAGTTGTTAAAGGCTTTATGCTGCTTTTGGTTATCATAACATTCAGAATGAGAAAGACAGAAGGGCTAAACACAAATATATAGGGAAACAGAAGATGTTAAAACAGGTTTTGGAAGAGAAAGTGTATCCTGGATCAATGGAGAAAGGGACAAAGAATACAAGTGACGTCAAATTCAGGACCAAGACACAAGAAGGAGAAAAGAAAGTTAGACATCACTTGCAGACAATTTTGTTTGTTTGTTTAAATCAATAAAGACTTTCCATTTGGCCAAATTAGATTTCAGCCCTGAACTTAACTAGGATGATGAAGTCAGATTCCTCCACACCATTTCTCCAGACAGGAGATGAGTAGGTCATCCCTTTTTTCCTTCTGAAACTTCTCTAAATCTACAGATGCCTTCATACTCAAGAGCTGCTTCTTTTGATTCCCTTAAGCTTTGCAGCCATCTAATTCTTCAGAAGCTCAGCAGGGGTAACAGGAGACTTGTCTATCTTTGAGAAAGGAGGACAGCTTCAGCCAAAGAATATTAGTTATGCAGTAAACTCCTGTGAGATATCTGTCAGGACATAAGAAAGAACAAATTACTCCCAAGCTGCTCCATCTTTTCCTGCTCTTATCTTGCCATTAGATCCTTCATGAGGAAAATAATGCATAGAAGACATGTTTTCTTTCCCTTAAAGATCACAAGCCAAAAATGTGGATCTTTTTTAAGGTAGAGTACTTCCCTAGTAAACAACAGCACGGAGGCAGTAAGAAGGGTCAGTAATGCTAAGAACCACAATTAAAACTTAAAATTGATCTCAGGCTGCCCCTATAAGTCTTTCATTATTCTTACCATTAGCATTAGTTAGACTTCTATGATAAACAAATACCATCCTTCCAAGGGCAGGTGGAGAAATCAGCTTTTATGCTTGCTAACTGAAAGACCTGAGAAAGGATAGTAAGTATTAAAATGCATCCAGATCACTAAGTCATTGTCTCCAAAGAATTTTCATCATTAGTCAGTTACTTTTCATAGAATTCTTGCATGTACGTTCAGAAATGTTTTATTGTCTTCACATTTAACATAAAACTCAAGCAGAATAAACAAACTAGTGTTTCCCTAAACGTAAACCAGTTTTAAGATTATTAGTGTCAATCTTCTAGTGCATTACATTGACTTGACTGTCATAAATTAAAGGGGGGGGGGGGGGGGGGGCAAGAATAGCCAGGCTTAATAAGTTTAGTCAAAATACAGCCACTGGCATTCAACCATGTGCCCATAGTTGCAAGTGTTCTGGAAGAGAACCTTACCACACCACCTCTGACGCTACTGTACAATAAATCCATTTTATATATAATATATAGCCCATTTTCATAGCCATAAAATCAACGTCAAACTTAAATCCACGTAGTTAAAACAACCTTGAAATAATTTAAAGATGAACAGGTACAATTCATTTTTCTGCTTAAATTTGACATATACACAACAAAAATACTCAGTTTAGTTCTGCTTTTCTAGCAATAGGTGGCACTATCAAATACCACTTTCGTAAGTATCTGTTGTGCACCATTTCATTCTATATTCAAGTGGAACATCTGCAGGGAAACGTAGATAAAGTTATTTTCCTTCCTGCTTCCCCTAAACAGAGCAGAAATTACATCTTGCAGTTGTTTTGTTCCTGTTTTAAACTGTAATAACGCTCAAACACATTCTTACAACAGTTAGAAACTCAAGAGAAATATGTTGCTACTGTTTTGAAGAGTATGATACTTTAGACAAGTGGCAAGCAGATAAACATGCTACGTGCTTCAGCAGTCTGTATGATAACATTAGTATATTAAAAATAAATAGGATCGCAGTTCTAAAACAGGCATTCTTTCAGCACTTGCAGCTATCTTTTTGTGACCTGTTAAAATACATAATATTATTATTTTACCCTTCAATTTCCATATTTTCCCAGGTTTTCAGACAACATTCATGGTTGGCAAACAACACATCCTCCTAGCTTGCAAAATAAGCACTTTGCTAGTCTCCCCCTTCAACCTGTTGATCGCCCTCCTTCTTTCTTCCACACTCACCAGTCTCTTCCTCTGTGCAACTCCCACTCTATGTGCTGGTACCTTTCCTTCTCCCACCAGTGCTATGCTGGCTCTGCACTCCTCATTTCTGAAAGATGCCTAACAGCTGCAGCACCGAGTCCAAATCCTGAGCTCGCTGTTTATGAGGCTGATCATGTACATAATATTGTTTTTGAGATTTGCCACTTCTCCAGTGTAATTTTTGAAGTCCCAACTCCAATATAACATTCTTCTCACCTAAGCTGTTTACACAAGGGATATGCTTCATAGGAAAAGAAAGCATACCAGACTAAGTCTCTTTTGGATTTTAATTTGGTCTGTTTCAAAACAAAATGCACTGGAACCCCAGGAACAACTTCTGTTTGTCTCAAAGCAAGGAAAGAATTAAACACCAAAGCTGTTTTCTTAAGTCTTCTGGTTATTACGGCAAAAGCATTAAATCATTCTTAAAATTGCTACATGCCATTAGGCATCCTTCCACTCTTCCTCCACAGATCAGCCCCAGCCCTTCAATTTCATAGCACTTTCTCATTCAAAGCATGCCCAGACTCCACTGACAGTGCACTGACACGACATGCTTCACTTTCCATTGCCCACTGTCCTTAGCCGTTCATTATCCTGACTGCTGTTCCTACAGAATAATGATACACTTGGCCTCTGCCTGTGACTAACACATTTTGCTACAGGGCTTCTTTTAATTGAAACACATAGCATACACTTTCTGTTTTGGAGCAACAGCCAAACATATAGTAGAGAACTTATTTGCCTCCCCAACTGGTAGAAGGCAAAAAAGTAAATATGTTTTCAAACAGGGGGCATTCAGCCCAAATAAAATAGCACCTCTCTTCCTGTACCAACCTGGGGGATTCTCACTGATCTAAGAAACACTTACACCATGTTCTGCTGTGCTGGAAGACGCCTTCCACCAAGAAATCACCCAAATATAAATAGCTCCAATAATAACAAAACATACATTAAATGCTAGAAAGTTCTCGCCTTTTTAAAAAAACCTGCTTTATGACTTGGCACCCATTTAATGATTTCAGCTCTAAGTAACCAGAGTGGATTCCTTTAACTACAGAATGATTTAGAGCTGAGCTTAGCCAAAAGCCAGCAATCAGCCCATAACTACAGCAGATGTTTCCCCAGCTGAAGTCACTCAGACTAATTCCCTTACCCAAGGACAAGAAACCGGACATCTAAGACTCAGGAACTGACATATTTAGGTTCTCAATGATAAGGAATTACCACTGACACATACTTAAATGAAACAATAACTTTACATAAAAATCTTCCCCAAAAAATGGCAGCAGATTTTGTTTTAAAGGCTTCACTAGAAAAAGTCTGAGCTGCAAAAACACTGTTTCATCAACTCCAGCTGAACAAAGGGGAAAAAAAAAGACATCTCACTATCTGGCTACCAGAGTAGCAGCAGTCAATGTGTGCAGAAAAAGACTCGCAAGAACCCCATGTAGCACCTTGATGCAGGGAGCAGAAATTGTTATCTTTAATTAAGATAAAATTCCTAGCTTCTGACATTAATCACATCAAATTTTGTTTCACTGAGTTCTCAGTTATGTTGGCCATGTGTCAATAATAAAGCATACTATTAAATATGTGTACCATTAAAGATCCAGCTTGTATTTTCACATTACTGTCCTGTATTGAGTTAATCTGCATCTTTGTAGCATATTCTAACACATTCTAGTTGCCCTGGCCCCAGACATACCTTAAGATAACTTCATTTAGTGTCAGAAGTGAAATAACCAATTACTGATTGTTCTTCATTGTTATCAGATAGATGGCCTACTAGTTGTATATCAACACACGCTTGTTTAACTCCTGGAAATTTCCCTGGTGCCTTAGTCTCTCAGAAAGCTCCCATCACAGTGGCCACATCTCCTACCCCATCTACTACCCCACTGATTCCTGGAGCTGTACAGACTCCCTGTGACTCAAACCTGAGAAAGCGAGATCTCAGAGGAGTGTACTCTCATTTATCATAAGGAACACAGTAGGTCATGATTGAAAGGCAAGTTTCTGCTGTGCAAGAGAATACAAGGAGATACCAACAAGTGTGCTCTATAGTAACTTCTAAATTCTTGCCTTGATTTATATGTGAGTGTGTACAGCATTACATGTCCTGAATGACTACTTGTGTTTACATGTATATCATCAAGGTTAGCTTCTAAGGGTAGTAAATGTTGCATTGATCATTGCTGCAAAGCCAGCAAATCCAGATATCTCCTTCTCAAAAACATGTAAACTAAAGAAACATACATTATCTTCATTGAGCAATTAAAATGAAATTTATTTCTATAAGTTTGGGTTATTCCAATCTGCTTGAAAAAACAACAAGAGTAGACTGCATAAGCAATAGTCTTTTAGAGGACTTTTGAAAATAAGCTACTAGTAAATCTTCCCTGCATGTAGAACAATATTAAATTTCAGCTCTGCCTCTAGCATAATTAAGTACCCACAACAGCATAAAACTTTCATTAAATTATGGTGTTTGGAGTGAAATGTAAATTTGTCTTCAGATACGAGGTTGATATTTCAACCCCTTCATAAACTGAGTAACACTGGGCGGGGGGGGGGGAAGACACAAAATAAGCAAAACAGTTACTGAGCACTCCTCTTCTCTGGTAGCACATAATCAGAGAAGAAAACAATTAAATGCCCATGTGTCTGCCACCTCCCCCACGGGAGGAAAGAAAATAAAGAAACAAAAAAACCACCAAGGAGACTCTTTAACTGCTACCTCACTGGAAACAATGACTGTGTTGTTACTTCCGAGGACATTCACATGGAACTTGTTTGGGTTTCCCCCGCCTCCCAACAACAGCCCTCTTCATGGGAAACATAATCAAGACAAGAAAGCTCTTTCCAAAATTAAGAAAAGCCACACAAAGGCTTGATTATGCACCCACTCAACAACTACAGCACTTCAGTCACTGTTGGCAAGAGCATGGACTGACTGGCGGCTAAGAGTGAAGTCCAACAGTGGCTGCAATTCACCAAAGGCAACAATTTGTATCATCTCCTCAGTCTAAAGACCACCCAGGCCATCAGCTGCTCCATGACCTCCTCAGCAGAGCCCCATCTCTGCAGCCCTCCACATCCTTGAGCAGATACACAATTGATGCATGTATTTCGTTAACACTGGGCAATGGCTCTGGCCAGCACGTGCCCATGTCTGAAGGCACCACTGAATCTACTTCTGCATCAGGCCATCCATCCGTTGAGCAAGACATGGTGTGCTGAACCAAAACATCCAACTTGCTATATGCAACACAAAATTTCCGCCCTGTGGTCACAGCTGGGACCTGATTAAATGTTTATAAATGCATGAGTTTGACATCACATAAAACTACACGAAACTCAAAACATTGTATCTGATGAATGACCAAACAAGATTAATTCATTTTTGGTAACGACCAGTCAAAACTAACCTTAAGAAAGATCAAGCTGGTTTTATCTTGATCTATACTTCAAATAAATTAAGTTGATACTGAATCAGTTTTATACTGAAATTGTCCTCACTCTTAGATTATATTCAAAACCCCCTTCATTTGTATGTGTACCTTCTGAATGTTAGGGAACAATGCAGAATACCTGACATTCAAGTTCATGTTTTTTTGAAAGGCCACATACAGAAAGGAGGCATCAACAACCATCAATAATGACACTTTAAGCATATACTTGGGAGCACATACTTCTTATTTCTTATCCTCTTTCAAGGACTTTACAAATTAACTTATCTACAGAAACATGAGAGACTAAAATGATTTGTCAATATCCCTTTTTTTTTTTTTCCAAAACATGAGGACTATACAACGTGCTCCAGGAATACCTATAAATCAGTATGTTCTTCATGCAGTAAAACACTGTCCTTTTAAATATTAGGCTGTGTATATTTTATGAAAAACACTTTCATAAAGCTAGTAACAATGTTAGTGATCCCCCCCCCCCCCCTTATCTTTTTTACAGGAAAAAAGGAAACCAAAACACAACCCAGGGAGTACCATAGAATTTGTAAAAATCCTTGGCAACTTCTCCTGACTTGAGGAACACCGCACACTTTCCTTCCTCAGAATACTCAGTGTTGTAACTCAAGTCTCAAATTCCCGTTCAGCTTTAATGGCCACAAACTGACCCCGCGTATTTTTCCAGTCTATCAAAACATTTCATTAAAATTTCAACTTAGCGTTGTCTCCTGCAGCAAGCCTGGATTTCTGCAGCAGATGTGGGGTAATAAAGGACTTCACTTCAGAAAACCTAACATAAACTTTATTGTAAAACAAGTACTGCCAGGTTCGGAACTTCAAGATTCCATATATTATAGTATATTAGAAAGCTAAGAATATCTATGAATCTACCTTATCAGTTCAGCTACTTACAGTGTAAGTTAGAAAACAATTCAGTAGTTTTCTGGTTTCTCTACATATCATACCATGTTTGAAGCCTCAAAAGACGATTTACAGCAATCAGCATTTTAGGATATAAATCTTCATCTACTGAAATCTAGAAAGCGTGCACATTAAAAGCATGCTTGTACTATTAAGTTGGAATAATAATTACTTTTCTGTATTTATCTCCTGGTGTTACTACAGCCAAATAAGAAAAAAAGCAAACATTCAAGCACTCCTATACAGACACTATCTTTATAATGAGAACAACAATAAAAGCTATTAGATGATACATAGCTGAAGGAAAAAGCTTTTCCTTTAGGTCAAATGTATCAGTACTAGCTTGTAATAATCAAACCAGAAAGATTATTCCTTTAAAATCCTTTAATTCTTGATATCCACAGTTCTAATCCTTAAGTCATTGTTGAAGGCCACTTTAATGTTTGTGTTATACTGTTTAAATTTTGGTGTCAAGACTTTTTTTGCCAATACTAAACTGCTCATGCTTCACTTCTGTAATTCATGTCATTTTAGAAGCCCTTAATTTAATTAAAATCTTGTAAAACTAAGCAGGTCTGACTTAATTTTCTATATGCAAAGGTACAGAAGCACATTACTTGGATATTGTATTTGAACAGCTCATTTCAAAATTTATTATAAGTTACTATCATATCGAGAATAATAAAGATATATTTTTAATTACTTTTGCTCACAAGAACAGGCTAATACATATTCCATCAATATTATGATCCCCTTGGATGGAGAGAAGCTAAATGCTAACCCAAATAGATTCTAAAGCTATAATTACTTGGTAAACAAGGGAATCATACTAAATAATTATTCATTGAGTTCATATTAAATTAAACTAAAAGAAGTTTTTAAGATCTGCTGTATTGTATTTTTCTCTTTTGCTCCTGCCTACTGCAGTGTCATTGAGCATATCATTACCCGGGTGACATTGCTCTCCAAGCCTGCTTCACACAAAGCAGGCAGACTGCGCAGGGTGCACTGTACTGCCTTCCTTCTCTCCCCAGTGATGAAATACAGATAAAGATACAATGCCACTGCACACACACCCCATATTAAACAGCAAAATGTTGCTTCGATGATGCAGGGCCCAAGTAAAAAGCAACAAATCAGGAGGTCACCTGGGCAAGGTCATGCAGAAAGATTATTTCTAATCTGCTTTAAAAATATTATTAGGGCTTTTTGTTATGTCGTCTGCAGAAAGGCTCTCTGGTTGGCTGAATGATAAACACTGCTATCTGTAACAGGGGAAAAAAAAAACCAACACACACAAAAAGCCAGCTCTTTTGCCCACTCAGCCATTAAAAACCCCTTTCATTTACAAGGATTGATGACCTCCTCTGCAAAATTCAGTATTTCACTATTAGCAAGAAAAGATGCCCTTAAAAGACCATGCTTGAACAGAGCCCTGCATACACAACACAACCAGGTTTCTCAGAAGAGTTTTTCAAAGAAAGATACAGGCTGTAAAGAGTAATATTTTCACTAGAACTCTTCTCTTCTGAGCATTTCTTCCCAAACCGAAAACATATCAATAGTGAGAGTTGCTAAATCTGCAGGTATTACTGGTAAAAGTCCTGACACATTATGTCCCTGTTTCACAGTGAAATCACTTGGTAACTTCAGCTATTCGGAGGCAGCATTCACCTTGCATCGGCAAAAACCCAGTTTCCAGAAAAGCACAACATCCATTTGCTCTGAGCACACAGGAACGTACACCATTAGGGGGTGTGCTTCTAGGACCTGACCCAAAATTTTCCAAGGTATTAAAAGCTTTTCCAGCCACTCCACCGGAGTCACACGTACGACTAAGGCAGCAAGGTTACCAGGGAATTGGGCCTGACAAAAGCTTGAGCCCTGCAAGCCATACCATGGGACAGTGCAGGATAATCATAGTCACCCGAACACTTACAGGGTAAGAACTGGTAACAATGCTTTTTAAGCCACTACAAAACTATGTAGTCGTAGAATGATGTTACAGTTTTACATGCTGCTGCAGATTTTTAATCTTTAATTAGACTATTAAAAAAATTAAAAGAAAAAATTAAACCTTGCCATTAAGCTCCTTTTGCATGCTTAGCACACAGGACCACATGGTTTAATCCATTAAATAGCTCTAAAATATTTGGTCTGTGTTAAAGAAATTTGAAAGCCTGAGTTTAAAGGAGTATACTTCTGTAGCCCCAGTACCACCACCAAAACTTGTCCCACAGTCTTCTATGACCTCAGGACCAAAACCTAACACGGGCCCAACCCAATCATAACACATGTGGCCAAACCTTTTCTCCAGCCATTAGCCCTATTTGATGATTCCTGCAGTCACAAAGCTGCATAACTCTCCTTGCAGCATTTGCCCAAATGAAACACATCTAACCACAGCTCTGCTTCCCTCTACCTTCTTCAGCACACCTCTCCCAGGACACAGCACCAACCACCTAAAGGCCTAATTCAGCCGGGCTTCAGGCAGCTCTCAATTGACCTCTAGCTAACAGGCATTTCAGCAAAGTAAGGATCTGTGGCTTTTCACAAATCTTGCTCACCACAGACAGGGATTTGTAGCAACAACTGCTACTAAGAATACATTTCTTCCAAATGGCCTTTCCTCTCATAATACCAAACCTGGCATTCTGAAAGGAGCTGGCTTCTCCCAGCTTGGTGGGGGATGCAGCTGAAATTGCTTTATGTGTCAAAACAGTAAGGCCATGCCCATGCACAGCTAACAAGCAGGTACTGCTTCAAGGGAAATCCAAATTAATAACCCCCATTTATGAGTCAGTTAATGCTTACATAGACTACCTAAAGCTTTTGTTTAACCCTGAAGTAGTAGTGAGAAACTAAAGCTTTTAATTCTTTAATTCTGAAAATCTCACCATTTGACCTTCTGGCACCAGAAGGGACAAGCTGACCAAGCTAGTGAAGCAATCTGGCTAGAGAAGTAAGGAGTAAAGGGAGAAAGCTATTTCCAGAATCCTCCAACCCCAGAATACTCTAAGGAATCACAGTCAAAGTACAAGTATGCATTGTGTTGAGATCCACAGGGAGATGTGCTGGATCTAGTGTGACAAACACCCTTGACTGAGAAGCTGCAGCAAGGGGTTGGACTAAACGACTTCCCAAGGTCTCTTCCAGACTAAATGATTCTATCATTTTACAGACGAAAAGCTGGAGTATTGAAAACTAGAAACAACACAAAAATGACAAAGTAGAGTGATACCGGACAGGTTTCAAATTAAAATTCAGCTTGACATATGGGCAAAATGTTACTGAGAAAAAGAACTTATGATGGTGAGAAAAAGGGCAAGATTCTCCCTGTATGCACACAGATGAGAAACAAGTAAATCTGCAGTAAAAAAAGCTGTTGGCTGTGGCAGATCACAAGCTTCACATGAATCAACAATATCATGCTGTTCCTCACTCCCTAAATATATATTATGTTTATATTTATATAGGGCTGTATAAACAAGAAAACAGACTGAAATAATCCTTCTAGCTCTGCTCAGATGCAGTTCTGCACTTAGTTTGAGGCACTGCACTTCAAGAATGAGGAAAGCCAGACAAGGTCCAGAAGAGTGCCACAGGGATAATCAGAGAAAACATGACCTACATAAAACCAGACTGACAAAAACCTAGATTGTTTAGTCTAAAGAGGACTTGAGATGGTAGAGGAAGGGGATGAGACAAGATAACACACTTTCAACTGCATATAATGCAGAAGTAAAAAGGAAAGGGATTCAGTTATGTTCATGTTAGCAACAGTAAGAAATCTAACTGCACAAACCAAAGTAAAGATTGAGATTACAAATACTTTCTATTGGTAGAGAATGAATTGAGTAGGTGGGATAGAGGTTTCAGAGATTCACCACCACTGGAGGCCTTTAAAAATGACTTAGCCAAGTACCCAAGAGGAATGACTGTATCCCGTCCTCAGGCAAGAAACAAACCAGAGTCCCTCTTAAAGTCATCTCCAGTGTTATTTTTATATGATCCTATCATTTCTGCTCGGCTGGAGGTTGCAGTGTTATCTAACACTGCATGACTCTGTTCTAACGGCAAACATTATTTGGTTTTGCTTCCAACTTGCTGCCCTTAAAATCCTTACCTCCAACAGTGGGTCTTAACGCCTTCGATGTCATTCAAGCATGCCCGGAATCCCAATAAACCAGTGTCAGTCCTCATGCAGAGAGAGGTTAACAGGTAAAGTCCAATATAAAGCCTACTGAAGCCACATCCGAAAACTCAGAGGAGGGTGCTGGCTGGTAAAATACGCTATTGTGCAGTTTGGGATCAACCCCGATGTGTGAAACAGCCAAATGCCCATGTTCAGCATGAGGATTTTATATCATCTCAAAGCCCTGTACAGGTGGGTGTTTTGTAGGGGGTTGGAAGGTTTATCACACTTCAGTCTCAGTTATAAACAGAATCACACAGAGACTGAATTTTTTACAGTCTTAATAAAAAAAATATATATATATATTTCCAAAAAACCTGAATAGTGCTTTCTCTCTCTAATTCCTGCAATGATTTCCATTAAATTGGTGGGGGGCTTGATTTTGACAAGATTTGTCTTGGACCAAACTGCTTCAGTTATAAGCACTCCTGGTTAAGAATTCAGTCTGCTCCAAAGCAGCAGACCACTTCACGTGAGGTCTGGTGTTTCACAGAAGTCATATTGTTGCATTATGAAGTCCTTAGGTTAAAAAAGTTACTACATCAATAACATCAACAGATTGTTTCCCACTGACACTAATTAAATATTTTGCTTTAATCGGTGGAAAAAATGTATTCTTTATTAATTCTTTGCAAAACCATTACACCCTTAACTCAATGGCAGTAATCACAGATTCAAGTTACCTTCCCCACACCCTTGACGTGGGATCAGAGGAACATGCAGGCAGCTGTGCACCTGCAGAGAGCCAGACTCCCTTCAACATTCAACCACCTATTTTTGCCACAGTAAATACAACAGCATTGGGTGTGTATCACTCTTCTCTTTGTTTCAGCTTTATTTCTGATTTTCAGGTAGTCATGAGTGAAATACTGTGCTCAGCCTTTCAAACATTATGTAAACTCTGAAATGAGACAGTTCACTGGTCAGGACTGCAGCTTGGAACATGTGCCGCATCAGTACAGCTCTTCTGTGCAGACTCATCTGCTTTCTTTATGTGGGGTCTCCACATGTAAAATAAAGAGCTTCCTTTCTCTTATTACTCACGCTGTGTGTTTTATTCACAGATATTCGGGTGTACTAGACCTCCAAACCCATAGCTTGAGCATGAATCTCACCAGTTCCTCAGACTACACTCCAAACACTGCCACGCTGCTATGTTAGACACAAGCATGCCAAGCAAGAGATTTACTTTATGCTCTTTATTGGAATACCATAAAAAGCCTCTTTTCAAAGACATCATTCCTGGCATCATATTTCTAAGATTTTCTCTCTTTTTGCCCTAATTCACAGAAAAGGAAAAAGAACATCCTTCTGACCTCTCCCACCGAATCCTACATCTTCATCCTACAGTTGATGCTTTGTTGTTATCAACTTCTATGTCACCTTAATAAAAACCTCAAATATTTCTACATGTCTGGATTAACAGGCCCCACATCATAGAGCTACCAAGTCAGTCAGCATCATAATCATATATGCCTGAGCCTGAATCTAAATAAAAGATCTGTCCAGCCTTATTCAACGAGAGCAGAAAATTCCTACTTGGCTCTGCTTTTTCATGGCTGTACTACAGTCTCACACTGTGCAGCTCCAATTTTCCTGAGGGAATGTATTTTTTTGCTGTTCTTCTGAACATAATACTAATCTCATCATGTACTTGTCATGTCACTCATGGCTTCCAATAGATTTTTGTGCATCTGTACATTCTATAGAAAACAAAGCACATCTTACTACTGTACACTTCACTTAAAGCCTACTAAGGTAATGACCTCGCAATATTCTACCTGTGGTTTTCAGCAGCAGGACACCCTCCTTCTGCTAATAGTTTTCTGCTAATAGTAGCTCGATTCATCACATTTCAATTTACTTTTACCAAAGACTAAAACTGGCTCACAAGTAAAGCAGAACTCATCTCTCCCTACCCTGCCTCTCCCTCCTTCCACAGACACCTCTGCCACACACAAACACTCCCTGAAGAGCTGCTGTGTAACTAAACCTTTCCTTGGAAGGTGATTTCAAAGAACACTGCAATTTAACTTAAAAAGGCAATTAAAATTTTGGCAGGGCTGGAAAACAAAAATCCAGGCCACACTTCAAAAAAACCCACAACAAAACAAAACATGCAGAAAGGTGAATGCAACAGCCTTTATTTTTGCTTTATTCAATGACTACAAAAAATTTCAAGTCTGAGATGAGTTCATTTTATCTTCGTATCTAAAAATATAACCCCTACTTTAATAGAAAACTTTTTGTACTAGATGAAATGGTAACACGAGTCTTTGGAGCTTAAAGAAAGACAAGACATAGACACTTAAAACTCCCTGTAAAATTTCTAAGGAGTATTTCCTTAACCCACGTTCAAGTCTGAATCATTCTTGAAATATTTTCCTGACTGCAGGAGAAAAATGTAACCTCTTAGCAAGGGCACTTAAGTTGGCAGCTGCTAATTAAGGGACATGAATGCCCCCCAATACTAGAAATTACTGAGCAACATGAGGGATCATAAGCCTGTAGGACACTGGGAAAAGAGGGGAATGCCTGCAGATCCTCTCTCTGTGCTCTACAAAAGGCAATTCTATGTTTGCAAAGACTGAGTGCTGCTGAGGTTGTGACTTCCTTGCCTCGGACATGTCAGTCCTTCAGCAACACTGCTGGGTCCCAAGTACTGTGAAGGGCCAATACAGGGACTGAGGCCCAGAAAGTCCAAGGTAAAGATAAAGTACTGAAGCAGCATATCTGCCACTGCAAAATGTGTTAGAAAAGAGTGGAAAGAGCTTCCACCTTTCCAGTACTGCCACAAGAGAGTTCCAGTCTCTGTGAACATTAACCGGTTCTGTAAGAACGTCACCACACAGCACTGTGTCACCCTACTTATAAGTTCATGGGTGATTAGTATAAGCCTAACAACAGGTGTTCAGGTTCCAACTCTAAATCTGCTCTTAAAACCTTGTGAAATAAATATTGCTACTTTCTATGTCTTGAAAGAAGTTCCCTCCCTATGCCAAAAATAAGCTTCATTCTTAGGCCAAAATGTCTCCTTATCACAAGTCACAAAAGCAGTATGAAAAACACATCTCATTCTGGGAAGCCTTTAATTTGTACACACATTTTGCCTCAAACTTAGAAGGAAAAATAAACAGAAGAGAAATCCCCAATATTCTAGACTAGTGTGTTATCGTGCCAGAAAAACTGACAAGTTAATTTGTCTAAAATTAGTATCCGGGAAGGAGCAGGTTTTAGTGGAGCCTAAAAATATAGCTTCAACATTAAAGGGACAAGGAATTTCCCATAAGAAATACAACAGCTTTCCCAAGGAAGTCAGTCAAACAACTTTGCAAGTCAACTTAGCAACTTTTATAGACACATTCCAAGGTCAAGGGGGTCCTAGTTCACGTAGCCTAACTCCCTGTACATCAACATGCTGTGACACTTAATTTGATTACTTCTGGTTTGAGCCCAATAATGCATGTTGAACTATGACAGTATTCTTATTATTGATGTAAAGATTGGGAGAGATGGACAATTCACTTCATCCTAACACTTGCAGATCAGTCTATTACTCACTATTCCTATCTACATAGGTAACAACTGTTTGGGCCCTTTCTTGTATTTGCAGAAAAGTAGTACTGATTTGTCCATAGAATTCCCAGACTGGTTTGGGTTGGAAGGGACCTTAAAGCTCATTCAGTTCCAACCCCTTGCCACGGGCAGGGACACCTTCCACTGGAGCAGCTTGCTCCAAGCCCATGTCCAACCTGGCCTTGAACACTGCCAGGGATGGGGCAGCCACAGCTTCTCTGGAGTTTCTTATTCTTCAATTCCTTACTAGCTTCACTCAATATGCCTTTACTTCTTCGCTGTATTGCTTAGCATCTCACTGAATCAGAGTATATTATATCTGAACACAGGCAGGATCAGTACAGATAATTCTGTGTTACTCCCTGCCCTCATTATTTACCACTTGGGTAATCTTTGTGTCATTTGCAAATTTTACCACAGTTCCATGTACTTCAGATCAATGATGAAACTGCTAAATGGTGTCAAGCACAGTGCTGATCCATATGGAGCCGCACTCTATTATTACGATTAATTTTTTAGGTTTGTCAGCTGGCCAGTTCTTAAAGCCTTTTAACTTCTGCTTCTTTTATATAGGGCACTGCTATTTTTCAAACTGGAATGTCATGCAATGCAAAGAACTGTCTTTCTAAAAGGCCTGTTACAGCTACAGGATTCATTTCCTGTAAAGCTACACATACTGAGAATTACATCCCTTATTGCTTATCTCTTTGTAAACCAGGCCTCTGAAAGATTCCTAATATCCTTCTCAGGACCCATGTCTGGATGTTCAATCTGTAGTTGTTCCAAGTCTCTCCATGTCTGTCTTCAGAACAGAAGATTTCTGAACAGAAACAGACATGGAGATATTTGGAATAACTATGAATTGAATATCAGATCCTACCATGTTCTGACCACGTCCTCTCCTCAACACAGGCATTTTAAGAACAGTCCACGGTACGAGTAACACACTTAATGATATGATTTTTTAGTAAAATCTTAGGATTTTAGGATACAGACAAATGGCTTTCAAATTTATGTCCACTATAGACAAAACAGGGTCCCCTTCTCCTTCTGAAGGAACTTTCTGAACCCTATTCAGAGGCAAATATAGGACTTTAACATCTGTAAGTTCATTTTCAGAAAGGAGACTGGTAACAGCAATAAATTCTACAAGAATCTGAATGCTTTTCAGTTTTCTGAACTTCAGATGCTGAATAACATCCAAATACTGCCCTTCAGCATCACTTCCCGTTCAGTCATTTCTCACCACTGTATTTCTTTCTAAACTGCTGTGACAATCCCAGTGAAGAGAACCGCCAAGGCCAACACCTTCAATTGTGCTGAAGGCAAGAAATGACAGAAAGCAGGAACATGTTGTTGAGAGAAAAGCCACAGATCAAACACATTACCTAGGGGTACTGCCAAAACACCATCAACATGGCTCAAGTGACATTCCACCTAAACCCCCCCAGATATGCCAGCCTTTTTAGCCCTGATCTCTAATTGTAGGTGGTAGCCAAGGCCAGTGGTGGTTATCCTGATGATGGTACTTGGCTATTCACACCATCAATCTACAAATCAAACTGCTTTTTGACAGAGCTAAGGCTGTTGTCTTTCCACCTCTCCCAGAGAACTACACACACCTCCAGTTTAGTAAGAGACCAGCACAAAGACTTATCTGTGAAAACATTAATAAGTATGAAAAGAAAGAGTACCACAAAGCTATCCATATAATTTGATTGATTCTAATAGTTACAAACAAGTTTTCATTACCCAGTGCTGTTGAATTTTTAAACAAAGACCCCAAAACATGCCATCCCTCTTAATGATGCGTTGCACCTCCCTTCCCTATAATCAATCCTAGAGTAGACTGCAACTCACTGTGAGTGAAGGCAGCAGGCTGAGCTCTATGTAATTACCCATTTGATCCTATTAAGACATAGAATTCTAAAATTACAAGGGTGGTACACTGCTACATACATAGGTACTCAAGCAACTTCAGCATGAAAAGCTACCTACAGTTAGTAGTTCAACTTCTCTAAAACAAACAGATATGTATTATTTAACATCATGCATTACAATAATAGAACTGTTACGCACAACAGTATTGCTTTTAACAAGGTTAATGTAGACAACAATACAAAGTAAAACTCTAGGAATGTAAAATATCCAAATGTGTAATTTCTTTTTAATGTCATTAGTGAGCACATTAATGCATAGGTATTAATTTGACAGGAATATATAAAATACATGTGTGAATTAAACCTACTTCTGAGGAGATTCAAGAACTTGATTTTTCATTGTTGAATATCTGAAATTTCTACATAATAATTTATAATGAAAATATAACCCATGTTACACTATCAAAGCTCAGAGAAAAACATTCAGCACCACAGAAGTGTTCGATAAACTGTCAGACCAAAATTTGGCACATTGTGTTAACAGAAACAGTAAGATTCTTAATTTACAACCCCAAAGAAATCTGGTTATTTATCTCAACTCATCAGGAAAAAAAACTTCATTCTGAAAAAAGCATGCACGTTGCCACAACTTTCAGATAAACAACTCTATCAATCTTTTTATGCTCATTTATATCATTCGCTCCCTTGCTACATCATTTATAGATGACAATAAACTTCCACTATTTACATAAAGTGCAGAATTATTAATAATAAATAATCTACATTTAGTTTTTAATTTTTTTTTCTGCTAACTTCTATATATTTGTGCCAATACAGTGTTATATTAGGCATAAAAGACAAGTAGCTCAGGGTCATCTAAGAGCCAGAAAACATTTTACACCAGGTCTCCAAAATTTGGCAGAGTTCCACCCTCCTCCCCAGTGGATAGAGTTCCCTCAGGAAGGGGAAAGAGCAAGCTTGCAGCAGAACTGAACTTTGAAAGTCCTTTCATCAAGAGAGCATAAGGAAGTAAAACAAGACAAAAAATAGGAGAGGTCAAGGCATCGGGATGCCTCCAGTTGGAAGTTTTATGAAGAATAACACCTCCACTGCTGGAGAAACACACAAAGATCAAGCCACGAGGTAGCTGGAATCCTAACTGCTTACATTAAAGACAGAGCTACTCAAACATCTTATTCTCCTACATATTCTAAACTGTAATGTCTTAGAAAAATGCTCTTTATTATTTGCTGCCTGTAATGGTAATGAAGAATTACCAAGATTTTTTTTATTTTTTAAATTTTTAATTAAAAAAAAAAAAATCAAAATTTCTCGGTAACTACAAAAAAAAATCCAACAAAAAACAAACAAACAAAAAAAAACCCTACAAAACCAAAAACCAACCAACCAAAACCTTTTCTTGACAACCAGAACTATCCTAGCATCCAGCAAGAGCTCAGAAACTGATTCCACTGCTCTGCTCTCCAAGTACCACACAGTAGCTACAGCCTCTTGAGTAGGTCTGTAAGAAACACACTTTCACGGGTCACTTTGATGGGGCTCGTGTTTGAACCATGCGGGGAGAGGTTAATCTTGATTCTAACACTAATTAAATTTGGGGCTTTTCCCCTCAAAAAGTAAAAGTTCACAGTAGTGGAAAGTGAATGAAACTTCAACAACTTCAGACTACATTTTTTGCTTCATTTGGAGGTCACCTCAATCCTTTTACTATTACCAGGAAAATGGCATTTGAAATAAAGGAGTAAAACATTTTCTTTATAAAACAATTATTGTCTATTAAGCATAGAAATAATATTAAAAAACCCATTCTTTCCTCAGAAATCACTATCCAAATTTATTCAGAAAGGTATCTGAATGGAGGAAGGAAGACTGCAAATATACTTTTGTTTTAAGAATTGTCACAGAGTCACAGAATGCCTTGGGTTGGAAAGGACCTGAAGATTATCCAGTTCCAGCCCTCCTGCCACAGGCAAGGATGCCTCATCCTAGACCATATCACCCAAGGCTCTGTCCAACCTGACCTGACTGCCAGGGATGAAGCACCTTTTGTTTCAGTGGTGATAATTAAGTTCTGTGAGTTTCTGGATACAATGTTAATAATCAGTGAGAAAAGGATTTTTGTGAGTGTTACTGGACTGTCAAATCACAGTTTCCTTTATAGATGAAAACATTGGCATCACGGAGTGAGGCAGAAATACTGAACTTTAAAGCCACCCACATACCAAGCCCCAAGCCCTGCATTATGAGCTGTCCTGGAAACCAGCAAACAGCTTACATCGACGGTAACACACCATCAGATGGCAACGCCACCGCCTGCACAATTAAGCTAATGTCTGAAAAAGCACACACAAGAAGCAAGAACATAACACCACCCTGTTGGCGTGGTAAAGGTCTATTCTCAGAATATAACAAAAATGACCTGTCAGAAAAATAGGAGTTAAGAAAATGTTCAGTAGCTTCTACTACAGCTATACTTGTTTCATACACTACCCATCAACAAGGTTACACAGATACACACATAGAAGCTGAAATTACAAGCTTTCTGCTAGTTGACTTCAATTGATTTCCAGTATTTCGTAGTTTCAATGCGTTTATCCCTACTCATCTCAGGGAAGACTTTGAATAGTGACAGCGAATCTGTGCTACTACTGACTACAACATGATACTACTTTCGCTTATTAACAGCTTTCTGAAATAGAAAATGAGAACTTACATTTTTATGGCTTATAACACTGGGCTAACCTAACTAGCTTTATATTTATGTAAGTTTGTATATACTGCTACAGTGCTGCTTGAGCGAAGAAAAGACTTGTTTAAAATAAATATTAAAAGCTGAAGGTGTAAAATAAAGCAACATTAAAATACAAACTTCTCAGGTTAGTTAGCTGAAAGATTAACAAGACATATAATCACCAAAATTTAAATATAAAGATGTAAATATCAGCTAGCATGGATCACTGCTAACACTTAGTGAAAGAATACCCAAATAGTCTAGTATGATACTATACTGCATATGCAGCCTTTGCAAAAGCAAAGTCATACAGTTGAGGTGGTGAGGAGGACCGTGATGGAATTTAAAAGCTTTGATCTGACAACTAGGCTCAAATTCTAGAAGCTGCAACAGGATTTATGACCCATATAAGACTTTGGCTCTCTTTGTACCAAGAATATTCATTTTGTTATTAATGAAACAGCAGCACAGTACAATTGACAAGCAGAAAATTATAGAGAAAAGTATTACTGAGACTGCTAAAAAAAGGAAGAAACTTAGAAAAAGAAAGCTTTACGTATTATTCTAAACAAGTCCACCATGTAGAACAATACAGTATGTAAATGACTTCCAGCCCCCATTTATCTCAGAATCTGTTCATTTTTTTCATGTTGGACAGTTAGATATTTGTAATGAACATTTATCCAGGACCAGGAATGCAGGAAATATTTTCATCAGTATTCGCTTACAGGCAAGTGTAGCTAGTACTAACTTTGAATTATCTAAACCCAGTATTAGTTGCTTTGGAGCACAGCAACGCAGAATCCTCGTCTAAGAAATGATCGAAACTAATCCTCGAGAAGCTCCATGCTGGCAGACCACTGCTACGGCAATCACCGCCAGGAAGCACAGATAGCTCTGACATCCACACTCACGCAACTGAGTCGATTTTAGCTCTGCTGGTATCAGCCTAGAGCATGTGAAGCAGTCACCTCTCAGAGCACCCACAGCCCCATGCCTAAAGAAGGTGACACATACACAATCCTATCAAGACCAGGAAAGACAAGTGGGATTGATGGTAAATCCACGACACTCTTACATCTCAAGCTTGTACTTCACATTGCCGTTTTTCAAAAAGCAATAATCCCCCAAACACAGATGAATTTTAAATGACCAGAAGCATATCCCTGAGCAGTTAGGTTGGTCTGTAAAGTACAGGACCACTAAAGATGAGCCTCCACACAAAAAACAGAGCTGTGAGCAGTATTGTTCTCTATTTGTGTACCCTTGCAAATTGAGCCTGTACCATCTGCCCAGCAGCCCCAAGGTGAGCATAGCAGGGATAAGAACTAAATAAAGTGTCACAGGCAAGACAGACACTACAAATAGCAGTGCGGGTTCAGCTAGTAAGCAGAGAGCATATGGAATTCAGGAGCACTTTAGCAGGATGCAGCGATCTTACGGGGCAAATTGAGCATCTAACTGCTGCTTGCACAGTTTTCTCTGCTTTAGCAAAAATGGAAAAGTGCATGTAGAATTTCAGCCTGACTGTATGTTTATGCTCTAAAAATGTCTTCAAAATATTAATGTAATCACACATTTTGGATTTTTAATTTTTTTCATTGGTGGTTGGTTTTTAGACTAATTCAGACGTCTAAATAGAGAATCAAATATTTGGGTACATGCACATTGGAAATACTCTTTGGAGTACCATACATGAACCAGTAGGTGAAACACATCTGTCCCCATCTTTGACAGACACAGTATATAGATAATGGTTCATTTATTAAGAAAAATATTATTTAACATCATAATAATGCTGTACATTAATCCTATTCTTCATTTTATTTAACTGTTTATGATGTTTAAGCCAGAAGAGCCTTAGAGAAAAAATAAGAAAGCATTAAAAAAGAGAGAAGAGAGTAAAGCAATTCCTTCCTCACATCAGAAAATCCTATTACAGGAATTTTTTCAGTGCTCCCATAATTTCACCTCCTTAACATTGCCCACATTGCCTACCTAAAAGTTAAAATAGAGAAAAATAAAGAATATGGTCTCTCTGACCTATAAAACTTCCATCCTCTTACACTCTTACAGCAGAGACTGGGGACAAAGACCAGAGACTAGCGGAATACAACGGAGTGCTGCTTTCATTAACGGGGTAGAAAAGATCAAGATCTGCCTTAGTTTTTCAATGATGCTTTTCACCATCTGTGCTCATGACAGTTTTATTCTGGGCCAACAAATGGGCTTTTTTGAAATGTAAAATTAATTTGTACTGTGTTGATAAAGTAGACTGAAGAACAGACACTTCTTACAAAACATCAACTTACAGTAAGCATTCTTTTCTGGATCATAAATCAATACAGATGGTTATCACAGAAGTAAAGCATCCAGCACTTACAAAAAGACACAGAGGTACACCAGTGTGGGTAAAGCGTTATGTACTGTTTGCCATAAAAATAATTTTTAAAAAAGAAAAGGAAGACATTTGCACTTACATTAATGGAGAGAAACACGGACGTACCGGTTCAGTGCAGGGCAGGAAGTCATAATATCATTTGTCACATTTCTGTGCTAAAAGATAATATTTTTCTCAAAAAAGTGAACTTAAACTCTATCTACAGCTCTCCTGAAGATTTCTCTACTTTACACTCCACAGTATTTTTATTTTTTTAGTAAATGTATTTTGCTCGGTATTTATTGTTTCATTTGTGCAGTTTTCTATCTGCATTTTCTATGTATAGTTTTCCTATTACAATAGGGATTGTAATAATTTCCATTTTCAGCAAGAACCAAATAAACCTCTACGTCACTGCTATGTCACTCTCCAGCACTGATTTATAGCATTTATAACCCAAAATAACTTTCTATTTATAGAAAAAATTTAATATATCCTTACAGAACAAAAATTTAAAACAAACCACATCTATTTCCAATGTATTTGAAACATTACTTTTATGCACAGACCTAAGCTTAGAACATTCTGTCTCTCTAGCACGAGGAGAGATTATTGCTATTACTGAAATCACAACAAGAAATACTACTCCAATTCTACTTGGGTGTCAGTGATGTTATCAGTTCCTACAAGAGAAAGAAAGTTCCTAGGTGGAGTTTGGCAAGCTTTAAAATAAAGGTTTCTATACTTAAATTTCAGTATAAAGCTTAGAAACCAACTGCTTCGACTCTCATCTACATCACAGCTAAAAGGCAGATGAGAAGATATAGCAATGCTTATGTTACAGAATTTCAATTTTTTGTCCAATAAATAGCTATCAAACCTCTTATTTGAGTTCATCTATCAGATACAGGAAATATTTACATGAACGTAAACTAACAACATGCAATAGGAAGAAAAACAAGATGAAGTATAAAATGTTACATTTCTGTAACATCTGATTGTATATGCACTATCTTCCAGTAGTTTTATATCATTAACACAATCTCTTTTTCATCAGAATATGAATTTTTATTATGAAAGTCTTTATATAACACTAATCTTTCTATTATGACCTGAGGGAATATACTGTAATAATATTAGAAATCTTCATTTGTTTCTTCATGCCATGATTCAAAGATGATGTCCTGGTTTAAACAGAATTAAGTGACTAAAAAAATCATACTTATGGGCATTATGCCATGCCCTTTTACCTTCCCCTACACAGACCAACAGCACAACTCACTGGAGGAAGCTCATACCCTCCAAAACACACTCTCACAGCACTGTGATCATTTACCTGTTATCCTTAGGTCACAACAAAGGTGTGGAGGTTGATGGGAGCCCCAGCACTGAGGGTGTGCTTCTCTCTACATGCTGGACCACTAGTAAACAACTCGAGGCAATAAAAGAGCCCTTGTACTAGAAACATTTGGTCAAGAATCTGGAGTCAGGATAGAAATCTGTTAAGTAATAGCTACCATAGCAAGGACAGATTTTCAACCTTGTAAAACTCAGTTCTTGCCATGTAAGCACTCTTCCTTCTACTCCCTTCAAGTGAAACACAAAAACGATCCAAAGGCACACGGGCAGATTAGTCCACCTACAGAGTTCAGATGAAGCCCATGGCTCCTGCTTAAGGCCCTTTGGAGAATTAAAGGGATACAGAGTATGGATCTCCCACCCGATACTTGATAAAAGCAGCAGGGAGGAGGATGCACTCCCTTTATTTCCCACCCATTAAGCATTAACCTGGACTCTTCAGGGATCAGTTAGCCCCCCTGTCCTCTCTTTTAGCTTTTAGAGTCTGATATGCCCTGACTGCACAGTAAATTAGCAAGTCAGTTTGGCCCTCAAAAGATAAGTATTTGCAAGGGTTAAAAGAAATTTAAGGATTTTAAGTCATACTTTCCAGTGACTAATCATTACTCAGCTTGAACTCCTGATGGTGAACTCCTTGACACTAATGAGCCTACATCTGTTCATCTAACTCAAAATTACTTTGCTCTATGTACTGCTTTTATTAGCAGACCAATGACCATAATGAATTTTTGACAAGGGACAGCTATTCAGAACAAATCAACTTAAGCAATTCTTCCATCAAGTTTAACTGTGTTGTGTTAGAGGAAGCAACTGATTGCAGCTGTAGGCCTGTAGGCAAGCCAAGCTCTTCTCACCCACCATGTAGGTAACCAAAAACCAAGCAAACAGCACTCTGGGCATGGACAGCCAGATCTGCCTGTTCTCAAGTCAGAAAAAAATTGTGTTGCACCAAAACACAAAAGATTATAAAGCAGATTAATTAAATAAAACAAATATATAAATGCTAAAAACAACCATGAACTAAATGACCTACAGATCTAAAGCTACTACAGCAAATCTACTGTAAGTAAAAATGCATATGAGAGTCCAAGTGTTGTTTTTCTCCCCAGAACTGCTGAACTGATTTGGCAGCTGGCTGCAGAGGATCTATTTCTCCCTCTGTGTGCAGCTTTCAACAGTAGCAATACTGGTATGAACAAAATGGAGAGACTGGAGCAAAACATTCTGTGCTTAAATATATTCAGTCAGGACCTGAGAAAGCTGATTAACTTGTATGATCACTGACAAAGCTCCATAGCTGATGTTTTCTCTGGGTTGTTCTCTTCAAGTGACCACAAATTAGGTTGTTTCTATCACTTCCAAGTAAGTTTTAACCACTGAAGTTTACAGATGCACTTATGTTTTATATACTTAACAGCAAATGGAGTAATAAATAGGTACAGAAAACAAACCGAAGCTGTGTGTTGTGGTATACGAAATGCAGTATGCAACATGCCCTACCTTCCAAAGGGTTAAAAAAAGCCTCTCTAAATTCACTCGCAGCTTTTAATCTGAAAATAAAACCGTTGCCTTCTCATCTTAATAATTTTAGACTCCCCTTTACACCCCAGGTGTAAAGCACTGGCTGGTGATGATATTTCAACTCCAAGGTACATATACAAACTCAGAAGCAGAACACCAAGTGAAATTTATGGGTCAGATATGTCAAAAATACCTTATGAAAAGTCATTTCCTCTCACTAACAGTCTCTGAAAGCTCATAGGCACTGTCTGATCTTTTCTAAATTCAAACCACAGTGCTGATCTGGATATTTATTTACATATACATACATACGTACACATTGCATATTATATGTGTGGATGCTGAAATATGTTTGTGTAAAATGCAACCTCTAAATCCCGAAGACACAGATACTGCTGATGTCTGACACTTGATAGGGTCTGAAACAGCCAAAATAAAGGATTCCAAATTTTATTTCAAGAGCATTTCTAAGATGCCTGAATTTTAAAAGTCATGGTTACCAAATAGGCAGCTGACAGTTATTCCTTGTGTAATGCATTTCAGAAATAACCTAACACGATCACAGTATCTCCAAACCTTACATTCTCATTAAGAAGTGAGCAGGTGGGTTTCAGAGTACATGAAAGCACCATGCTCCTAGTAGAGGTAACCTTTTTTATCCTCATTAGGATGAGTGATGACAGCAGTGAAAAAAAAAAAAAAAAAAAAGAAAAGCAGCATTTTCTCTTTTCTTTCCTTCCTTTTCCCAGCATAGTAACAATAACCAGCAGAGAGGATTCTTTGCAGCAGATGAATAGATCCACACTGGTTTCATGGTATAGTTTATTAGACAAGAAGTATCCCAGGTATTTCTATCTTGTGTTTGATGCAAGATGACATAAAAAGAAAATGCTGCTTGCTATTGCAGCATTTGATCCAAAATTCTTCTTTCATCTTAGCCTTATAACTTTGCATTTTGTCTTTCTTTCTATCATTCTTTCCAACATACTGCAGGATACAAATCAAACAGCATACCACCAGAAGGGTAATGATTGCAAGATTAATAGAACACCAACAGTCGTATGGCAAAAGATAGCAACTAAACTTAGGGAAGATCATCCCTGTGTAAAACCAGTTGGACACTTAATTCAAAGTGAAATGATAAGAAAAACAAATGACAATTAAACCAAAAACTCCTAGAATTTTTACTAGAGAATTTATACTTTCCCATAAGAACTCATCAGAAGTAAATACATTTACACACACAAATATACCCTTCTGATGTGTCTATCTAATAATAATATATCTAATATGCCGCTCCAGCCAATGAGCCAGCTTCATTTGGAGCTCAGCTCAGATGCCTCTATACAAACGCCCATAGCATGGGGAACAAACAAGAGGAATTAGAGATGTGTGCATGTCTATGGGGGTAGGCATCACAGAAACATGGTGGGATGGCTCGTATGACTGGAGTGTTGGAATGGAAGGTTACAGGCTCTTTAGAAAGGCCAGGCCTGGCAGGCGGGGAGGGGGAGTTGCTATTTATGTTAGGGATAGGCTGGAGAGTATGGAACTCTGTCTGGGGACGGGTGAGCAGTCGACAGAGAGTTTGTGGGTCAGGGTTAAAGGGAGAGCAGCAATAGGAGATATTACTGTGGGGATCTGTTACAGACCGCCTGATCAAGAGGAATCTGTGGATGAAGCACTCTACAGACAGATAGGAACAGCCTCACGTTCGCAGGCCCTTGTTGTCAGGGTGGTTGAAGACCCCCATGAGATCTGTTGGAGTGAAGGTACGGCCCAGCACAAGCAATCCAGGAGGTTCCTCGATTGTGTGGAAGACAACTTCCTTCTGCAAGTAATAGAGGAGCCGACAAGGAGAGGTGCCATGCTTGACCTCGTGCTCACCAACAGGGAAGGGCTGGTTGGAAATGTGACACTCCAGGGCAGCCTTGGATGCAGTGATCACAAGATGGTCGAATTCGAGATCCTCAGGACAGTGAGAAGAGCGTGCAGCAAGCTCACTGCCCTGGACTTCAAGAGAGCAGAATTTGGCCTCTTCAGGAACCTGCTTAGTAAGGTTCCATGGGATATAGCCCTAGAGGGCAGGGGGGCCCAAGACTGTCGGTTGATATTCAAGGATCAGCTGCTCCAAGCTCAGGAGTGTTGCATCCCAACTGGAAGGAAGTGCAGCAGGAGGGCCAGGAGACCTCCTTGGATGGATAAGGAGCTGCTCAGGAAAATTCAAAGGAAAAAAAGAGGCTTATAGAAGGTGGAAGCAGGGACAGGCAGCCTGGGAAGAATACAGGGATGTTCCTCGGGAAGCTAGGGAACAGGTTAGGAAAGCTAAGGCCCAGTTAGAATTGAACTTGGCTAGGGATGTTAAGGATAATAGGAAGGGATTCTATAGGTACGTAGCAAATAAAAGACAGACTAGGGACAACGTAGGCCCCCTCCAGAAGCTATCGGGAGAACTGGCTACCCTGGATTTGGAGAAGGCTGAGGTTCTTAATGACTTCTTTGCCTCAGTCTTCACTGGGAAAGGCTCTGACTGCACCACCCAAGTCTTGGAAGGTGAACGCAGGGACTGTGAGAATGAAGACTCTAGGCCCACTGTAGGAGAGGATCTGGTTCGAGACCATCTTAAGAACCTAAACGTGCACAAGTCCACGGGACCTGACGAAATCCATCCGCGGGTCCTGAAGGAGCTGGCGAATGAAGTTGCTAAGCCACTGGCCATCATATTTGAAAAATCATGGCAGTCAGGTGAAATTCCCAATGACTGGAAAAAGGGAAATATAACCCCCATTTTCAAGAAGGGGAAAATGGATGACCCGGGGAATTACAGACCAGTCAGTCTCACCTCTGTGCCTGGCAAACTCTTGGAGCAGATTCTCCTGGAAGGCATGCTAAGGCACATGAAAAACAAGGAGGTGCTTGGTGACAGCCATCATGGCTTCACTAAGGGGAAATCCTGCCTGACCAATTTGGTGGCCTTCTATGACGGGGCTACGAAACTGATGGAGAGGGGCAGAGCAGTTGACGTCATCTACCTGGACTTGTGCAAAGCGTTTGACACTGTCCCACACGACATCCTTGTCTCTAAATTGGAGAGACATCAATTTGATGGGTGGACCACTGGGTGGATAAAGAACTGGCTGGATGGCTGCACGCAAAGAGTTGTGGTCAATGGCTCAATGTCCAGCTGGAGACCAGTAACAAGTGGTGTCCCTCAGGGATCAGTGTTGGGACTGGTCTTGTTCAACATCCTTGTCGGTGACATGGACAGTGGGATTGAGCGCGCCCTCAGCAAGTTTGTCAATGACACCAAGCTGTGTGGTTCGGTTGATACGCCGGAGGGAAGGGATGCCATCCAGAGGGACCTCGACATGCTTGTGAGGTGGGCTGATGCCAACCTGATGAAGTTTAACCATGCCAAGTACAAGGTCCTACACCTGGGTCAGAGCAATCCCAGGCACAGCTACAGGTTGGGCAGAGAAGAGATTCAGAGCAGCCCTGCAGAGAAGGACTTGGGGGTGTTGGTCGATGAGAAAATAAACATGAGCCGGCTTCAGTGCGTGCTCGCAGCCCAGAAAGCAACCGTATCCTGGGCTGCATCAAGAGGAGCGTGACCAGCAGGTCGAAGGAGGTGATCCTGCCCCTCTACTCTGCTCTCGTGAGACCTCACTTGGAGCATTGTGTGCAGTTCTGGTGTCCTCAACATCAAAAGGACATGGAACTGTTGGAACAAGTCCAGAGGAGGGCCACGAGGATGATCAGGGGCTGGAGCACCTCCCATATGAAGAGAGGCTGAGAAAGTTGGGGCTGTTCAGCCTGGAGAAGAGAAGGCTGCGTGGAGACCTCAGAGCAGTCTTCCAGTATCTGAAGAGGGCCTACAGGGATGCTGGGGATGGACTCTTCATCAGGGACTGTAGTGACAGGACAAAGGGTAACGGGTTCAAACTTAAACAGGGGAAGTTTAGACTGGATATAAGGAAGAAATTCTTTACTGAGAGGGTGGTGAGGCACTGGAATGGGTTGCCCAGGGAGGTTGTGAATGCTCCATCCCTGGTGGTGTTCAAGGCCAGGTTGGATGAGGCCTTGGGTGGCATGGTTTAGTGTGGGGTGTCCCTGCCCATGGCAGGGGGTTGGAACTAGATGATCTTAAGGTCCTTTCCAACCCTAACTATTCTATGATTCTATGATTCTATCTTTCTACACTAATCATTGCATGTAGCTTCACTAGCATTTTTGCCTTCTTATAAAATGCAGAAATCAGGAGGCACGTGCCTGTTGGGCCACTGTCAGGCTAACAGGTCATCCTACCCCATGAAAAAAACATCCCAGAATATTATCTACAAGTCCACATAAGGAGAAAGGAAAATAACTCCATACTGTTTCACCGGTTAAAATGCCAGAAGTCATACTTCCTAATTGCACTTTCCTGTTCTGATCAATTCCCTGTACAAATCTTCAGTGCTCACGTAGGCAGACAGAACGTGTGCCAGCTCAGGTCTTGGCATTGACGAAAGCCACAGAATGCTGGCTGCAGCAAGCTCTGCTGATTTGGAAGCAGTAAGGAATGCAAGGACAAGGATTGCTTCTAGACCTCTTCAGTGCCAGAAACCAGATGTTGTCATGGCCTGTTCTTCACGGCCTAGAGAAGGAAAATCAAGGAGTTCTCTAGTTTGTCCCAGCCACATGTACAGCAAGGGAAAGGAGGGGAAAGAGTATACAGGAGTCTCACAAATCCTCCATTTAAGAACAGAGAGGATCAGCCCACTGCATTTTCATTCATCATTACTTAATTCAATCTCCCCTCTACCAGTTTCTATGCAAAGAGTAAGCTTATAGGTCATGCAAGAATGCATATGCTGCTGCTAAACTTGCAGAATTAAACAATCATAGAATCACAGAATAGTTTGGGTTGGGAATGACCTTAAGATCATCCAGTCCCAAACCCCTGTCATGAGCAGTGTTACCTCACACAAGACCACATTGCCCAAGGCCCTGTTCAACTTGAACACTGCCAGGGACAGCCAGAATCAAAACAGATGAGCTCCAAAATCAGCAAGAACCCAAGTATGTTAGAGCACAATTGCACCTGATACGTAAATCTAACACTGACAACTGGTTTGTTTAGAAATTGGGTTGGCATTGCACTTTCAAGAGCTCCAAAGGCAGAAAAGCCAGCTCTCCCTCATATGATGTTACCAGAAGGTCTAAGGTATGTCCAAAAGACTGAGGCTGTAAGCACTATCATAGTGAAAGAGAACCAAAATGGTTCAAGGCCTTAAAAAAATATAAAGGTGACGTTAAACACTCTGCATCATATCATATTCAAGGAAAGAAAAAAAATACCATTTTATTTTCTTGAGTTTCTCAAAGCTGAAATACAGTTCAAAAATTCTCCTAAGATTTATTTCTGTTTTGAAAAACAGACATATTTTGTTTTCATTTAAATTTAAAAGCTTTCATTTTGTGTACAAACAGCAGTGACAAAAGCAAGTATTTGCAACATAATTGTGCATAAGAAAACAAAATAGGTACTAGCATTAATGCCTACTAATACAGAATGCCAAGTAGGTTGCCTGAAATTAATTTAAAATATTAATTACTTTCAGTCACCATAAAATTAAGCAGTCCAATGTATCAACACTTGAAAAATACACTTGAACTTACTTCCCTAGTGAGCAGTGGTCTAAGCTATCAGCTTCTGCAAAATCCAGACACCAGCATCTCTAGCCATGGAGTTTTAATGATAGCACTCAGTTAACAGTTCAGGGAGTGAACAGTTTCAACACTGCTTTCCTCAGTCTATGGGCAGTTTGAGTGCTTCTCCTGTGGCTCAGGATACTGACGAATATTAGAATGAAACAACTGGCAAAGACTAGTTTCATAGCTCTTCTTCAGAACATAAGGGAGGCTTTGCAATTTATTTTTTGGTGCTGCAGCTACTGCTTCAGAAAGTCATAGGGCTGTACTCAAATTTTTCCTTGACAGAAGCAAAATGCATGAGGAGCAAAGGGAATAGCATTTCTGTCTTTTCTTGCCCTCACCTACAGGAAGGAGGCTTTGAAGGCAAGGTGAAGACCTAACAGTAGTTTTGCATCCTCACAGATCTTGAGTTCGAGTAGGAAAGGCCAATGTGCTTTCCTTGATCCACCACATTTCTGGAACGCCTACCTGCCTAAATTGCCTATACAACATAAGACATGTCCAAGGGTGTGGTACAGTACAAACCCCACAGCAGTTGCTCTTCTGATGGGAAAGGTAAAATTCTTTATAAAGTACTGAACTTACTGGCCATCCACTTTCACCCTTTCCCTCATTCATCTATTTTTGGCAAAGGATGTCAATTTTCTATCTCGATAAATAAAAGCACCTCATACATTAAGCAGCTACTGGAATTTAGGGTTTGACTAATACCATTTCAGGTCTTGAAAACACAATCAAGCTCTCAGTAACCTTTCCTTTTCTATTTACCACATTATATAAAAATTCAAAACGTTGGAACTAAAGCTTCAAGTTCAAGGTTGCAGCCCATCTTTAATCTTCTATTAATATTACAGGAGAGCAGTTCTGGAACATTATGGTCCTTTAATTATGAAAAATTAGTAATGATTAGCATGGCCATATTTTACAAATAAGATTGTGCTGTTACTTCTGCGAGTGTAATCGATAGTGTTGTAAAATTTGGTTTGCTAAATCCACTGGAGTGGAGGGACTCGATAACTCCCTTTTAAACCCACTTTCACAATTTCCCAGCTGTCTAGTTCTCTACATTTATCATGACAGACAAAGTTAAATTAAAAATTCTAAACCATCACCCTAGGGCAAAGTTTGATAGAAAAGTGTAGAGCAATACTCTTTAAAACCAGTAACAAAATATATCCCAACACTATAGAGAAAACACACTGTAATTTTTCAGCGTGCATTTACTACCCTAGTCCTTTTTAATAGATGCAATTTTCATGAAATCTAATCACAACACACAACTCAAATGGGTGTTTCACACTATTCTTTTTTCAAATACTCTAATTCAATTGGTCACAGCAATGGAATCTTGCATTCATGATGGTGTGCGTTTAGGCACAGAGGTTAGATGTCACATCTGTGATTGATAATGTTTGTTTTGTGCTCTGCTTTTCAATAACTCTTCACTTTAAGCAGCATTTTGCTTCTAAACAGGAGTGGGTGTAAGGACACTCAGTGTAATGGAATGGGCCAGGTTTAATTCCCTTAATCACTTGGTCAGGGCAACAGAATTAACTGTCCACATCTGTTCCCTCTGAGAGCACATGCTTAGTTCTCTCTCTTATGCAATGAAGGGGTGTGGGGTCATGAAGCCACATCCAGCCTGCCTTTTCCTTCAAACTGAATCCACAGAAGAACCTGTGGACTAACCATGGATCACCATAGACTAATTTTGGAGCACAAAATACTTGTGATGTGGCAAAACCAGCTCAACATCGAGCCTCAAGAGTAACTTCTTATATAATATGCTAGATGTGTCCAAAGGCAAAAGCAAAGTTGTGCCACTTGTAAACAGGCAAACAAAATCCACACTAAAACCCTGACAAAAAAATGATTGCTCATCGAAGGTGGTCTTGATAGGCCACTAAAAGTGGAGTGTAACTCACTCGTCGTCAGGGTGATCTGCTCAAAGAGGTTCATAAGAACCATTTTATCACAATGGTAAAGATGATGTTCAACATCACTGCTCACTCTGATGGAGTGCTCTGGATAGCTGCTTAACAAAGTCTATGGAGGGTCTGGTTCAAAAGAGCATTTGAAAAGGCATCATTTAAAATGGGGATTAATTCATACCCATTGGTTTCTGCTTCTGGCTCGCCTCTGAAACCCCAGGTTTCTCTACTGTTGGAAGCAAGATGACGGAGGTCAAGTGCTCCAGGCCCCTGGTGTTCACAAAATCATGATTACCATGGTGCTCAATCTCAATCTGGAGCCATTAATGAGCCACCTACGCTCACCCACTTTTGACATTTGTATCAACTATGCTTGTGTAAGGATGAATAGACACAGAAGTATTAAGTTCAGGAAAAAAACCCAACAGATTTCCTGCTGCGAAACAAACACTGAATCACCAAAAGGGGAAGGGAGGAGTCACTAACAGCCAAGCAAGTACAGGGAACAAACCACGGAGTAACAGACAGGGGTCTTAAAAAATAGTGACAAAACCCATTAATTTATAGGAACAGCTGCACTATTTTCTGGTATAAGAAATAAATTAGTTCTGGAGAGAAAGAAAACAGCTTTCTCCTCTAAGGCCAAGGACTCACAAAAGGACTGGCAGTAAATGCTATGTTTCACTAGTAAGTTGTCCCCTGCAACAGGCATCTTAAAACATACTGGATGCAGTAGAAAGACTGCCAGGAAAACCTACAGGTCAGCTGACAATAGAAAGGTGAGGAAAAACTTCCTCAACTTATCTAATTAAAACCTGATTAAGAATCTTTTTCCTTCCTTACACAGTTTGCAGCAACATCTGTTTGTTTCATTTGGATGCTGTGACTACTTTCAGTTGGCATTTTGTCCTTTGCCTGACCTGAGCTAAGGGTGATTCCAAGAAAGCAGGTTAAACTGAAAATAATCCCCTCTCAAGGCTGTGTCAGTCTATGGAACGAGGTAGGAGGTAAGACACCTCTTTAACTCCCTACTACACGACACTCCACAGGGTAATCCATGGAGCCGGCAGCTGAACAAGCCTATGCAGGAGCCCTGCAGGCCCAGAGTGGAACTGTCATCCCAGGGAACAGGAGAGCAGCCAGTGCAGACCAAACAGCAAATAATAGGGATGAAGCACTGCGGCACTGGGGCATCCAGCCAGGTACCAGGGAGCACACCTGAGCCCAGAGTCCCTTGGGAGCTTCTCCTACTGGTGCTGAAACCTCACCCTCCTGGTAACTTCTACTAGATTCTACATATGCAGAACCCAAGACAAGAGCAGCTCAAACCTGCCTGTGGACCTCTGATTTTATCACTACAGTAAATAATACAAAAGTGCAAATGAGGATGATAATATTGCTTGTTTTACATGCAGAAGGTCAGAGAGCATGAATTAGTTACTCTCCTGTGTAGGCCACTGCTGGCTCTCTAACGGGGAAGACCAGACGACAAAAGACACTATTTCCTCACCCGGACTTAAGTAGTGACACACGGTGCTGTGATTCTGCCTCATCTCGTCCATGAGCCCACTAACAGCCAAGGAACGAGTAGGAGAAAATAATCAACTACTGTCTGGAGATAAGCAACATATTATTTCTCCAGGGAGCAAGTGGGGGAACCAGGATGTAACAGCTGTTTTCAGTCACACTATTTCTGCCTTGGACTGCTCCCACTACATACACTGCCTTACTACGGTTTGAAAGGAATAGCCTGTATTTATAAATATAGAGATAAATAGCTATGCCTGGGTGAGTGAGTGCATCTGGTTGTAATGCAAAAGTGAGGAGAAAATATCCCTCCCACACACATTAATGCAAAAGTAAAGAGAAAATATCCTTCCTACATACATTTATTTTGAAGTGTGTGTCCTAGCATATTTTTATTTTAGAAAACTGGCTATTTTATCATTGGATTGTGTCCTTACTGCACTTAGCAGTTTAAAAAAAGAAAAAAAGATGAATTCAAATGTAACTCACAGGACAGACATTTGAATTTTTAAACAGCCTGGCAATTTCTCTTCTCCATTTCCTACTATAATATAAAGCACGTTAAATGGAAAAAAGTGTTAGGAATGCAAATCCCCTGTAAGTCAAGTAAGAGTATGGAACAGCATTAAGCTATTGAGGCAAAGTTGAAAATAATTTTTCTACCAACACAAATGAAAAGTAATGTTGCCAAAAACTAACCATGCCTGCAAACCTAGGCATGGGTAGCAAGTCAAACCCTCTGACCTTTGTATTTTCGGAAACTGACCCAGAATCCATCCAGCCAACACTTAAAGACAGTGCTTGAAACAATAACTTGCCATAACTGCAACTTTTAGAAACATTTGCTACACTACTGCAATGTGTACCTAAAAGAGTGATACGTTTAATAGTATTCAGTCATTGTATAATTACATGCACTGTATACAGCAACAATTTAACAATGTAGCTAAGCCAATTTAGGACAATATGCTCATCCACTAAGCTATTACAGCTTAGAATGATGTTCTTATCCACTTTAAAGTTCAACTTAGCATTAATTGTTTAACACTAATAGAGTTCTAAATAAATAAAGTCAACAAATTAGAATGCTATAGTTAATTGTAATTAATGTCGCTTTATGTAAAATCCTACTTTCATAAAGAATCAGATGGCAAAGAAGATTGCTTTGTATTTTGCTAATGAAGTTTGAATTCTTTTACTGCAAAACAACTACTTACCGCTACCATCTTCATGCAAATAAAAAATGGGCAGATAAAAATTAACAACCCACATTTCATATTAAAAATACTCTTACCATAATTATTGAGTTCATAGCAAGGGCATCTGCATTGTTAACCTTTCCACACGTGTAAGTATAGACACATGTGCAAATATAGTAAAGGCAACACATCATCTTAAAACCTCAGACTTACACAGTTTCTAACTGCCATTTACTGCCTGTTTTTCCCAAATCTGTTGTTCTACTTCTTTCTCTCAAGTTTCTCTATTCAACTCAAATCTGGGAGGGAAAAACAAAACAATCCACAATAAAACAAAATCAAAGCCAAACAATACAAAGGATTTTCATCTTTATCTATCTGCCTGTATCTCTTGGTTATATAATCACAGCTGTAATCTCTAGTAAAGGCAGACTCAATCAGACAGCATAATAATGCTGGGGAAGATCTCTCAAAGCTGTGATGTGTTATGGAATCTAAACTGACTGTTAAAGCTTCAAAAAGTTTACATCAAATGACCAGATGGGGATGCAATCCTTCAAATCTTCTACAACAGTAACTGTAGCAAGACCATGAAACTAGTTTCTCGATCATCTGTCTCAGAAATATTGGCAAGGAAATCCAAAAGAGAAACTTCTTCTCATGTTTCTCCTAAATATGCATAAGAGACTGTCCCGAGATGTATCTTCTTTGGTCAAATAACAAGTACTTGTCTGAGGCAGAACCATTTGCCATATATATAAACGTAACGCCAGGTGTTTGAACACCACTTGCTAAGCATTCTGAAGACTCTATGTTAGGCTGCTCATTTCTATTCAGCAGGGCAGGAATCAAAGCTGACTTAAAAATCCAATATAGCTATCTTTTTTTTTTTTTTTTTTAAAGCATTGTGAAATACAGTGTCTTTGAGAATATATTTTCTGTGAACTTTGAAAGAATGAAAGAAATCCACAGTACTTGCAGTCTGAATCACACACAAAATTCATATTTCTTGTAACTTCTTGTTTCTGGACTTCATCACCTTTAACCAAGGTGATAAACCACCCACTTTTTATGACCAAGCTCCTCGGAAATGATGTGCTTACTATGCAAATTTTAGATGATAACTTGCAAGTTGCCAGAATAAAGAAATACCCTATTTTATTCAGATCTATCAAAAGAGTTAGCTGCAGGTGAAATTAGATTTTTAAGTTCATTCATGGTACTTGCTACACTTAGCACATCCTTTGGGAGTAGGAAATGATGGTTAACAGGCAGCTTGCATTTTCAGTTGTGGCAGGGTATCAGAGTACACTATCTGGTCTTCAATATTTCACTTCTAAGAATGTGCAATAAATGAAAAGCCCTCTCCCAGAGAATATAGCAATGAGAATAATGGAATAAATCTTGCTTCACCTTTCCATACAGCTTGGAAAAGCCCAGAATTCAAAGTGCCGGTAGATTGAGATCAAGTATCAAAGTTCACAAACTGTTCAGGAAAGACCTGTGACAACAAACTTTGGTTTAAAAACTTTGTCCACAATACTTAGTACATTAAATCTGGAGATGCAAAGGCATATCCATGCATATCTAACCATCACACACACTATTTCTGCACTGGCTGCTGTCATAGCTAAGGTACTCACACCTAGACAGATAGATACGTCTGGAGCAGAAAGGCCATCATGTTTTCTCATGTTCTGTCAGCTTGTCACAGATTACAAAATGAAAAATCTGTTTTCAGGTATTAGGCATCCTCTGTTTAATTTCTCATACAGGGTATCGTACCAATAAAAAGATGATGGACAACACTACTGCACCAACTAAGAGGGGAAAACAACTCGCCCCAATAACAAATCTAAGAATTCCTACCCTTCTGAATCAGCATAAGTCATTCACTTAGTACTTCATGTTACAGATCCATTGGAGGGCTAGATCTCCAGCTGCAGTGTGGCACCCATTTCTCTTATGACAGGCATGTGTTATACAGGGAACAGAGACCAAAATAAAGTGAATCCTGCTGCCATACAGAACTGACCTGATTAGTGCTGCCAGCACCTGTGTCTGGCTCATGTGGCACCAGCAAATGGGAAATATCAGATGGTAACACCTTGTTAGGCAATTGGTTTTGGTATGCCTTGGTCATTAGGAAGCAGTATGCACTGCTCAACAAACACAAGTTCTGTAATTTTTTGCATCACAGAGAAGAAAAATCACAGATATTAGGACCATATTAAGCCCAATATTAGGACAGATATTTGGACCATAACCACCTTGGAGCCAGCAGGACCATTAACTCTGACCTCCTGCCCGCATTCCTGTCTCTCTGCACGGTCACGAGAATCCAGCATACCTAGAGCCAGCTGGCAGGGAAATTATGACCTTCAGTGCAGCACCTCAACAATATACAAATCTCTTTCCTAACATCTTCCCTCAGAAAGCTCCATAAGCACCACAGTACCAACACAACAGCTAGTCCTTCTCAAAAACAGGTGCTAAATAACTTCGCCATATTTTGCTCACAATATAACCAAAGATTCAACAGTCATGGCGCAAAACCAATCCCTATGCTGAAGACATATGAGAAAGCTGCTAGGACAGGGTTTGCCCCAAAATGCATATAAACAGAGAAGCAAATTAGAGACAGAAATGTTTCAGAAAATGAAAAATAAATCAGTAAAGCTTTAGGAGTATTCTTTTAATTCTCTGACAGTCAATGTAAGACTTGCGGACTGTATGCATTTCTTTACCTACTCTTGTTAGAGCAGTTAAATGCAACCTCATGAGGTACACACTGATGATTTTTTAACAAAAAAAAACCAACAAAACAAACAAAGAATATTAAAACAATATTACACCTGTGTAGTACAACCAAGGACTATGTGGTACTCAGTACTATACTGCGGTCTGGTTTAAGATTCTGAAGTAACAAATAACCTTCTCTAATACACTGAATGGACAATCATTTTTTCAGATGGGTCATTAGAAGCTTTTTTCTAGCTGATGAAGATTTAGTTTTGTTTTGCTTTATTTTTGAAAGTCAGTATCTGTATTCCTTTCTAATGTTCACATTCAGATCTTAAACTTGGAAACAATTTATATTTTGGTACAAAAAAGCTCAACAGACATTCTAGGAATAATTTAATTCAATAATAATTTGGTAGTTAAATATCTCCACTTAACAGGAATTTGTTTCAGAGTTCTTTTTCCTTCCTCATGGAACTAGTAATCAGAAACTTACCTCCCCACGCTTTCTTTTTTGAAGGAAATTGTGTGTATACATGTATCTCCTTCCAAAAGTTAAACAAATTTACCTCAACACAAGAACAAAATAACAGCCTACAGAGTGTTGTGCTTTCTCCGAATAGATTCTGAGCAGCAAGGATTTTATGAGAGATTGTCTGCCAAGTCTTAACTTGAACTATACTTTTGCAGTATTATCCTCACTTTGAACTACTCATTCACAGCAAAAGGCAGTTTCATCGGTTTATCTTTCAATCCTCAAAGATTTGAGGGTTTTTTAACTTCTATACTGTGTTTACTTTCTATCGTTCAGAGAAATAACCACAGTTATCTAATGCTTCGTAGATGAATGTTTTGTAGCTAACTTAACTAGGCCATAGTAGGAATCAGTATGCTGACAAAAAAACCCAACTTTGTAGGTAGCTAACAGAAATTCACTTGCTGCAGGAGCATCACTGTCTGCTGACAGACGAATGATTCACAAATGCAAATGAGAGAAGTAATATTTTACAGGAAGGAAGCACATTTGATTTTAGCCACAATTTTTAAATGTGTTTACAAGATGTTCTCAGACATGACACATTCCTTCCAATGCCCTTGTAAAAGTCTTTTACCGAGTAACACAAGAAGCCTCGTCCACTAACACAAATCAACAAAACCTCCCCTACAGCCTGCAGCCTACAACAGCTATAGATCCAACAAACAAAAACCTTACAAGTTTACAAATAAAAGTTACTGATTTAGTCATCTATGGTGAAGACAGTGGAACACATTTACTAGTTTCATAGTGATATATTCACCTGCATCATGGCTACGCATGATGCCATGTCATTGGTGATCGCTATTGAACCAGTAAGTAAACCAGCAAAATGAGACTTCACAGAGTCCTGTTTTAACTGTCAGGCTCAACAATGCCAACCCATCTAAAGTGTCTGAAAACCAAGCCGGACTTTGACATCATGCATCAGGCTAAGCAGCATCAATTCTCTTCTTCAAGAGCCTAACAGACTAGGTCTGTTCTTCCAACAAATCTACTCAGCTATCTGTACTGATCACTGCTCTGTCACCAAGGGTGAAAAAGCCTGCTTAACAAAACCTGAACAAATGACTGCAAACTTTGACAGGTTTTTAAAACAGACGATTCAGTAGCCATTTGCTATCTGACCTTCATTAGAATTTTTTTTCATTCTCATGTTGCAAAAATCTATTACATTACTGACTGAAGCTATTAGTCACTAGAAAGCCACTACCACGTTCCCCAAACTGGGGAATCATTATCACCATTAATTTCAAAGGATAGCATTAAAAGAGACAATATTCAATACTTTACTCACTAACCCCACTGTAACTTCTACTATAAAAGCAAGCAGGTTATGCCAGCCTGGGTGATTTCTTCTGAACCATTTTATTTCCAGGGAAAACCTCAACAGTATCTAGGGCATCTGGGGATACCTCGGTGGAATTCAGAGTTCAAGGATCTGTTCTGTAGTACTGATATAGTGGTAGACACAGAGGGCACCTATTTCCACATTTAAAAAGATCAGTAGTGATGCAATACAGGGAAACAAGGAAAGAGGCAGGGCATTCCCTCACAAAGCTGTTATAGCTTAAGTCTTTCATCCTACTCTATTTCATGTGCATTCTATTATCCTCTCCTCACAATATTTCTGGATGACCTAAAGCATGATCTACTTTTCTGTACTTTTATTTCTCATGTCAGGTTCATTTACCGAGTAAGGATGCTTTCATTTGCTTTACAAGGTATTTGATAAAACCTCATCAGCTCTTTGGGTGCTATTCTTGGGATACATGATGCCAGAATATACAAATACTTATTAGTGCAAAATTTCAGCTGTAGAGAAGGTTGCCACAGCACTTACAGAACAGCTCAGCAAAACAGCGATCTTAGTCCTGATCCTAGCCTCTTTCCACACATTAAGGGCTTGCTTACACAGGAAGCCTTTAAAGGGAAAAACAGTTTAACAGAAACAACGCAATATCCCCACTTTGTAGTTACAAGGATTTTTGTATCCAAGTTGCAAACCCTTATGCATGCACACACAGATATGTATATATATATATACCTATCTAATCTCAAATAGCACTGTTATAATCCATTTTTATCATTTCCAAATTATCCATGTTTTCAGTCACCCTAACTTCTAATTCCAGTTCAGTACCTTGAAGAAAACAGATTAAATTTCTAAGACATACTTGGAAAAAAAGTTGGAGGGTTTTTTTTTTGTAGATATCTGTTTAGGTCCACCTATTTCTATCATAAAGTGCTAGCCCAGTACACTGCAGAAAAGCACAACTGGGAGAGATGCCCACTGCAAGGCTGCCGAAGTCGTCCCGTAAGTGCAAGGCAGCATCAATGGTAATACTATCATCCTAGATGGTTGTTTGTCTAGTCTGTACTGTAATATCAGTAACAGGATTTCACAGCATCCGCAGATATACTATCCCAATGCTTTACTACTGGTATCATTTGAAAGGGGAGCTTGGGTTTTGAGTTTGTTTCTTCTCTCTAATTTGTACCCTCAATCTCTCTCAGTGAAAACAATGCAAGCTTTAAGGAAGTCCTTAGAGAGCAGGGTTGTGCAAAGGGTACATGAAATGAAGGACTGTGGAAAAAAAAAAAACAACAAAACAAACAAATTGTATTTCTGGCCTGGAATTCCTGCCAGGAGGTGGGAAAACAGAAAACCGAGAAGGTCTGAAGAGAAGTCCTGTGGACCTCAAAACTAAGATGAATAGAACTCAAAGATTGTGGAAGTGGTAGGTAGGAATTGGGGAGCCAGGTTAAGAGTTCCTTTGATTCTGTGTTTTTTATGTAGGTAGAATGTCTTTGCCTTTAGAAGTCATGGTACTCAAAAAAGAAGATAATAGTGTCTTGGAAGTGAGCTTTAACAGTGACATAGACGATGAGGTGGGGGCAGTCTATCTAATGGAGAAAGAAACTACTCTCTGCTAATAAAAGTGTGCAAATCCATCTCACAAAGCCTTGAGTAACAGTGCTTTGTTAATATACAGCAGGCTTGGAGACATCTATGAACAGATTGCTGAAGAAAAGCAAGTAGCTCCAAGGTATAATTTACTCTGTTTTCCCACAAACATGCTTCCTATTGAGACACTGTATTCCATTATCCACAGGGATAATGGTTTATGTCCTGAGAAGACTGAAACAGTCCTTGCCAGGTACATCCCAGTAGTAAGAGGAGCTCAACTCTTCTATTCCAGAATTTCAGCTTTCAGTCAACATAGATCCTCAAAGATAGCAAGGAAATGGTGAACGAGACAGTGGGTATCTAGTGCTGCCACCCAGTTTTCATTTGGGAGAAGCACAGGTGCTCCTGCGCTACAGGACATGGTCATGGTCCCCAGTGGAGGTACTTGGTCACCAAAGGACTTGCATCTCGCAGAAGTTTAAAGAGAAGGGCTAAACTGGGCACTCATTCTACTGAACCTAAGCCTTGGTAATTTAAAGAAGAATATGGTCCCATAGTGCACTAAAAGCATTCAGTGAACAGGCCACCTAGGTACCATATATTTCAAATATAATATAGCCATTTTAGTTACTTTGAAAGACTCTTGTCCATGTTCAGACTAATCGCAAATGGAGAAGATAGCCTCTATAACAAAGCTGTTTATCTGAAATTAAAAATTGGATTAATTTTTCTTTCCCTCCTACACAACTGGAACCTCATCCAACTTCTATCGTCTTCCAAAACCCTTTCTAATTGAAACATTTGCAATTAAAAAAAAAAAAAAATCACAATGGCAAAAGGTGCACAATTAGCAAACATAAAGACATGCATCTCTCCACAAAACTGATACATTCCAGGCAGTAAATCCAGTTCCCAAATGGATCTACTGAGTGGGTGAACTGCCCAGCAGAACTTTGTCTGCTGTTCAAAGGCAATAGATCCATGCCCTTATCTGTGGGACTGCAACAATAATAAATAAACCTGTTTTTCAGTGCATTAGCTTATCCTGCACCACTGCTTCCCTACTAAAGGAAGGACTATTTTCCATAATACAAAAAGCTATTACAGATTTACTATGTGAGCAAACTGATATGTTGAATAACTGCTAAGTAGGGAAGATGAATAGCAGCTCTATGGACTTCCAGAGTAATCAAAGCGGAAATAAACATTCATTTATAACATTCAGCATTTAGCTATAATCTACTGGTAATAGACACAAATAAGATTTCATACATAACAGAAGAAATAGCACCAAGTAATCACACAACTTTTGGCAATAAGATAATTAGTCAACTACAAAAATGAAATTATACCTGTAAAACCTTCCCCATCAATGTCCTGGCTGAGGTGAGCAGGGTACAGAATGGGGGGGAAGATGAAAAGGAGAAAAAGTACTACCAGCCAACCAAAAAGGTTCCTTTTAGCGTCATGGCATAAAAGTGGTAAATTTAGCACCCAAACACCTGACACTGAAAGCATTACTTTAAAGTACACAGTGACAGGCACAGAGTGACTTCTGACACAAACAGATTTCTTCATAATAAATCTGGGGAATTATGCTCCAAAATATTCATGAACTGACTGAACCAAGTCAAATAACCCTTGGTCATAGAGCTTATGTGTCAGAGCTTAAAATACACCTTTGCAGAGTTAAGTTTAGAGCAGATAAGTGAAGTGAGAAGGAAGACAGCAATAAAGATTTTAATCCTCATTTTTGCTAGGTCAGCACCTGGACCCAGGAAAGAGCACAACGGCCACAGTCCTGCAGCTGCCAAGGCTCCTTTTGCAAACAAGGCAGGACACGGGTGGAGTAACACATAGCTGCTTTTGAACCACCAGCAGAGGCCCCTGATTTTACTTGTTTGCACCACCTAAATGGAGAGCAATCTTAAACCAAGCGTGTAGTATTTTTTCTTTAACTTCTGCAGCTGTTTGTGGAATACGTGGTGCCAGGCCCCATCTTTTTTCTTCTCCTTTAAAAGGAAGCACTTAGAAACACAGAAATCTAACCTCCCTACCCCGCTAAAAAAGCAGCATGTATGACCAAGGTTGGATCCAAAGTCACTGCAATCATTGCAAGGCATCCTTTAACTTGAACTGCCACAAATTCAAGCTCATATAAGCTTGTTGCTGCTTAGTTTGAAAATAAAACCTGGTAGCTATAAGGAATAGGTTCTGCTGTGCCAATATTATGGCCTACTAAGTACAAAACAGCACTGGAACACAAGAGGTTCCACTTAAACTTGAGAAGAAACTTCTTCTCAGTGAGGGTGACAGAACATTGGAACAGGCTGCCCAGGGGGGTTGTGGAGTCTCCTTCTCTGGAGACATTCAAAACCCGCCTGGACACATTCCTGTGTAACCTTATCTAGGTGTTCCTGCTCTGGCAGGGGGATTGGACTAGATGATCTTTGGAGGTCCCTTCCAATCTCTAACATACTGTGATACTGTGATACTGTGACATCTAACTATCTTTTCAGCGTCCTTCTTTCAAATGCATCAGTTAAACTAAACTGCAAATGGATGACAGTGGGAAAAACCTGTCCTAGCAGAGCTTGCCTTATGCAGGTGATGCTTCTTCACATACACTCATTTGAACAACAGCAGGACAAGAATGACTATTCACAGAATCAGACCCTAATATTCAAACATAGCTAATTCAGGCTTAGCTGTTGTTATATCTAAGTAATGATATGTTGCAAATTTAAAGACATTCCTACTGTACAATTCATAGGGACAAGTTCATTTGTTTTCAGGGAAACTGCCTAAAGATTTTTGGAATTCCCACCAGGTTTCAGCCTTACTAGGACTAACCCAATATGACTATACATAGGACTTCTAGCATGTTGTTCTAGAGGTCAGGAAGATTTCAATAATCAGAGACTCTTTGGTATTCAGGGCTAGACAGAAAATCTTTGGCAAATGGAGGTAGTACAAAGCAGCAATCAGAGCAGCTTTTCAGGAGATCTAAACCCCACACCTCATACTGCTTCTTTTCTATATCAGCAAGGGAATTAAAAAGTGCCATGGCTGTCTCCTTTGCATGGCATCACCAGGAAGAAGTGAATGACCATCTGTGTTGGGAGTATTAACAGAATCTGAATTCTGATGTTCCCTGAGAAGACTGCTGAGGCAAACAGAATGACACAGCTCTCCCTACCTCAGTATTCAGTGCAAAGTGAAAAGGCCATCTCCAAGCTGCCCTTAAACTAACTGGGGTCAATTATAAATCTTAATCCTGTAACACATGCTAAGTTCAAGAGCTGAAGAACTGACAATGTATAAACTCCAATACTTGCAGTCAGAGAAGGTTTGGGGCAAAGAGTGCCAAGCATTGAAGAAATGCATAAGCTGCTCTGTAAAAGAGCAATCTATTAAGGGCTTATATTTTGGACAGTTTGAGAAACACAGGGGGAAGTGATTACTGCTCCTTTAAAGGAACAATGCAGGAAAAAGAAAGGCAATTTAAGCCTGGAGGAAGCTGATACAGAATGCCAGCTGAACTAGAAAAACTATGGAGGCCCCTGGGATTGCTGGAGAGATGGAAGAAGAGTTTCAGTTAGGTAATTAGAGCTTCAATAGAAGAATAAATACTCCACAGGCAATCCACAGGTTCTTCTCACCTCTCACCACTTCTTCTCTCCAGCAGTGACAGCTGCTTGTGAAAGTAAAGGGAAAGGTCTCTCTCATTCAACTCATTAGTTAGTAATCCTCACTGGTAATGCAACAAGGAGCACAATACCGGGAGGAGCTGCCAGCCCTTCCCTCCACTGCTCTGAGGCAGAACGCAGGGCTCCAGGCCTCACAGGCGCTCACCCTAGTGACAGTGATGCAGTGGTGGAGCCAAAGGCCACGAGTACACTCTGAGAAGAGAAAAGACAGACCCCAGGGCAGGGGAGGAATGTTCACGTCACTTTTTTCTGCATTATTCTCCTGCCCCCCTCCTGGCCCCAGAGGGAAAGAGACTGCTGCTTGCAGCCAGGCTCCTGGAGCAGGAGGTAGCGCTTTGCCCAGGAATGATCCTAAAGGAGCAGAAGGAAGGCAGCGATGACAGGGATCCACTGAGCATTCACTACTTCAGGTTTTTTTCTGTGACAGTGAGCTCAGTTACCAATGGAAGCATGTTGGGTATCAATGTCGTAAGCTGAAAGAGACTACTTCTCTCCTTTGCCCTGTAATGATGAAACAAAGTACCATGAAGATACTTCCACCCTCCAGAGGGCCTTTTTCAGAAGGATTACTGAAAGAGTTGTGAGTTTGATTCCCTAGGAAAATGCTGCAGCAAGTTCTGCCGCACAGTGAGTCACTTAGGCATTGGTCCTGACCACTGACATGGTCTTCTGAAAAGATATGTTCTGTGCAGCTCCACTCTCATGTCATCTCTCGACCTGAAGTAGGTTCCACAGAAAAAAAAGAAGGTGACAATGTTCTGGATTTCAGTCAGCATCCCTTAGCACGCAGGAAAGCTGAAAGACAGTCAGCTGCACAGCTTGCTCTTTATTCCATAGCTGGGGCCATTGGTGTCAGCTAAGATTTGCAGTGGAATACCAGGTACTTCAGTACTGGTTAATAAAGCTGTGACCTCCAAACTTAGCATGGCACTAAGAGAATTTTTCTAAAACTGCTCTGTGCCTACAACAAGCAGCAGGAGAGAAAAGGAAAAAGGGAAGATTTAGTTAGTGTCTGTGCAGGGAGACCACTAAAGCCAGCTCACTTCTCACTAAACAAAAGGTTTAGTTCCTTTTGTGACCAAGCTATACACAAATCTTTGTTGCCATACCCTGCTTTTTAGATTATTAATAATTTAGTTGATGGTCTACTTCTCATCTTTCCTGAAAAGACCTAACCACCAAAAATGCGCATTTATTTCAAGTGCCTTAACTGAAATGCCTAGATGCAGGAGGGTTTCTCAAGGATTTTCCATAGCTACAGATGGAGGATGAAGCCCAGATGTGCGTTGAGTAAAGCTAAGAGGAAGTTTTGATCATCTTACAGGCACCCATTCATTTCTAAACACTCAACTTTCATTACAAATCTGTTCTCTACTGCTTCATTTCCAATAGCGATCTGCACACTCACACTTCCCCTCAACAGTCTTTGCCAGTGTCCTTTAGCTGATATTTAGGCCACAAGTTCCAAAACCAGATCAAAACCATTTGCCATGGCCTATCTTCATGGCTAGCAGACCTTCATGTGTCACACAAATGTTTCCATAAACTCAATCAAGGTTTAGGTAACTGTACACAGGTAATAGAGACACTCAGGAAAATCAAACAGTTGCAAGATCATTAAAATTACAAATCCACTTTCTTGTTGTATTTACTTACAGCCATAGTTACGAGTTTCAACTTCACTTATGTTTAAGTGAAAGAAAAATTATTTCCCCATCCTCTTATGGGTTTATGTTTTTGTGGATGTTCAGATTTGTATGTTCTCATGCAAAACTAGTATACCAGGCATAGCTCACTCTCAAAAACCACAATGATAAAAACATTTTCTCTGTATCAAAACTATGTAGAGAGAAGTTAGAAGAAATGCCTAGAGAAGAAAACATGCCTTGAGAAAAAGTTCTGTGTTTCAGACTATACTCTTGCCAAATCCATGGCTTTCTGAACATCCGTGGGCACAAAACCAAAACCAAATGCACCAAGAACCCGCACACAAGCACAGCCAAACCTGAAACCTATGAAATATAAAATATGAAATACTACGATGAAAAGTAATCTTCTTTAAATGTTTAACTCAGCCATAATGGGGAAAGTAAGTATCTACACAGTGACAGCAGAACTAGGCAAACAGTGTGCACCAATAGGCATATCTAATATAGGCACTTCTAATGAAATTTATTTTTTTATATGTTCTTTAAGTGTCTTAAGCTGCATATGACTTGTTCTAATTCAGTTCAGAAAACTCACTTAATGTTGCAAGTATATAATTAAAAAAATAGATTTTCACATTAAGACTTAAGGGAATACACATAAAATTTCCCAGGAGGCACCCAGATTCTTACACAGCCAACCACAGAATACACACATGGAGACAAGCTCTGTTTGCTCTTGACCATATGCACACAGATATAAGAAGATGACTCACAACATTAAGGTGCTGCACTAACGTCTGGCAGACCTGGACTCATATCCACCAGGTTTGACGGGGCTCGGAGCAACCTGGTCTAGTGGAAGGTGTCCCTGCCTGTGGCAGGGGTTGGAACTGGATGAGCTTTAAGGTCTCTTCCAACCCAAGCCAGCCTGGGATTCTATGAAAACCTTCTATGGGTCTCTCAGACTGTAGTTCAAAACCTTTATACTAACTCATATCACTGGTCCCACAAATGCCTTCCATGAGTAAGGATAAACAAGAGAAGACGGTTTTGTTCCTATTACTTATACTGCTTCCCCCCACCAGCACGTCAGCATCACCCAATGTGCTGCCCTTGCTGTGCCAACTCTGCAGCACAGCCCCAGCATAGGCACAGCACCGGTCGCCAGTTCTGCCCCTCCACACACTTCCCACAGTACCTTCCACAAGGACTTTCTACAGAAGTTATTTCCATACTCCTGAAGTGTCTTAATGATTTCAGTAGGCTTGTGCACCCCTCTGAACAATCCCTGGTGCTTTCCTTGTCTGCATGGGCTAAAAAGCAGCAGATAAATCTGGAGAATTAAGACCAACTGAAAGCTCTAAATCTCCTACTAAAGACACAAAAGCAGTACGGTGTGCCCCAAATTAGTAAGAAAATCCTTCAAGAGCAGCTACTCATGTATTTTATACAATCCTAATAGAGGTTTGTAGTTCCAAAGGGTTGCAGTTTACATTTTTGCTAAATGTATGCATTTACATTGTGAAAAAGTCCCTTAAGACAAAACTAGAACGAAGACTTTATTATCTAAAACAAAAAAGGGGGCTACTTCGGTTTCTTGTAATTTCTCCATATTAATTGAGTGACATCATAGTAAAAAACCCAACAAAAGAAGAAAAACCCAAACCCCATAACCAACACACACACACACTCAAACCACACAAACCCAAAGCAAAAAGAATCACCAAACCCTAAAGCCAACCCCCCCACCTCAGTGCAACTTTGCTTTCCATTCAGCAGACAATAAAACGTATATTCCTCAAAACCTGATCCTGAGTTAAAGAAAGAAGCATGCCTTAAGATCACTTGTCTCCTGAATTATTCCCCCCGAATATGTCTGAATACGGCCACTGGTGTAAGGGAGTGTGAGCATCATGGATCCATTCACAACCTGCTCAGCTAAACAGAAGTTTATAATTCAGTGTTGTGCAGCTTGCTGCTGAAAATCTTATAATTACAACCCTATTTGGATGACTACTAGGTTATTAATGTTCAGCAATAAACATAAAAGTAGACAATTTATTACTATTTGGCACTGGACGTCAATCAATTCAACCAAAAAGAATCTATTTAAAAAATAATAAAAAGTGAATACTACCTAAGCTTAGTGCGCTTCCTGCTTATCTGAAAAGTCTGATAATATTGAGTTAGTCAGCAAGGTGGATTTAAAACAATGTATTTGAACTTCAGCAGCATTATGAGATCCCAATGCAGAGCAATAATTGTGAGACAAAATTCAGCTAACAGAGAATGCCCCAAAGTATCTTTTAAATCTGTATGTGGATTAGGTGAGACTGTACTGCAGAGCATGTTGTACGCCTTCCTGTAGCTGCTCAGCCAAGTGACTCAGAGTAAGAACCAGGGTAAGGAGCGATTTGAGGCTACAGAGATGACCAGGACACAAAGTTGGTCCAGTCTGTGGTTGGAATAGTGTGACACAGCCAGAGTAATTTCATACTCTACCTCCTACATATAAACTAAAGGTACTCTGTACAGGACTTGTTTTGTGCAGGAAGAAATTAGAAAGGTGAGTCACTATCTGTTGGCTCTGGGACATGGCACCTCAGGTCAGAAAGTATGAACCCACTCTGCAGATGTGTAGTATCAGCAAAGCTATCTTTTCTATTATAGCACAGTATTACATAAAGCTATTCTTCCTGATAAAGATCTTGTGAAATTATTAGTTAAAAAGAAAAAAAGCCTGGAAAAAACTTGCCATTTCCATTAAATACTAACATGAAAAAAACAAGCTAGGACTGAAATATCTCATATCTTAATCAGTTCAGTAGAAAGAATTCTAATTTATATTCTAAGGTTCTATTTCCTGTTATGGGTCCAGGGTGGGGGAGGGCAGACTTTTTAGAACTATCCATTTATATAGAAGAATATTATTATTTAAAGGATCAGTCCAATAATGTTTTGTTGTTTTATCTTTAAGCATGGACTTCAGAGGTGCTGCTCCTAAGTGTGCCTTGTGCCAAAAACATTAAGGATTGAGGGATTAAATTCACAGTAAACTGCAAGCAAACACGAGACAGCTTTTCAAACATCAGTATTTTGACTTGAGTGGTCTAACAGTGGCCTGAGCTTTGTCTCCATCTAATTTGACCTTCAGTTTATTTTGACCTCTCAGACAAGAAAGTCTAGACATTGACCTTGACTGAACTGAACAAACATTTTCCCTTTTCTATGTTGTTCTAAATAATTTGAAGCACAAGATCACTAGCACATTTTACACCATTACTTACTCTAACAGTAATAGTGGTCACTAGAAATTTTCTTTGACTGCAAAGAGAAAAACAACAGTATTTGACAGGAAAATGCCAAAGCCATGACCATAATATAACACAAGTTGATAGATATGTATTGCTGCTTTTCCCAGAAACAAAAACACTCTTTAAAAAGGCAAAGAAATTTAACTGTTAGTCCCCTCAAATCAATGCTCCTGCTCCTGTTAATCACATGTGACCTCTATTTTCTCATGCAGCTCTTTGACTTCTAGTACAAAATATCAAAAATTAAAATACAGTTCAACTTAATTGGAGGTTAACATCACTAGTGTGTTCATATGTTGATTTTTCCCAAGCTACAGAAACACTAGAAAACTAATGACACAGAAACACAATTATTTTATTTACATTATCCAGATGAAAAATAAACACATAGAGAATTAAAAGATTACTGGTTTCATATGAGCACTGTCTTAAGAGGAAATGTTTAAAGATAGCAGAAAAAAAAATATTCTAAACTATTATTTGGATCAAAGCTTCTGGGTTTTTGTTTTTCTTTTATTTTTTTAATATTTTGAATGTGTGTTAACAATTATACAAAAAAAAAAAAAATAAAATACTTCTGTGAGCACTTGGACGTTGCCAGGACATGAAGAAACCTCAGCTGAAAAAGTTTTCCTCTCAAAATGAATTAAAGTTCAGACCTCACAGCTGGCTTTTTGAATACCATACAATCAATAGCAGTGTAATATAGGAAGAGTTTTCATTTATTACTCAGAGACTACAAAACTCAGCATATGGGTAAAGAAAAAATAATCATCAACCTGGTTACTGATTTGCCAATGCATAGGAAAATTATGCCCAAATACATAGTTTGCATATAGTTTGAACCCTGACAGCACAAGAAATGCCACCTACGCTCAGGTTGTCAGCCCCTTGTAAAAATCTACTTTACCTCACACTTACATAAGCCCCTTAGGAAAATACCTGTCATTGTTCTGTATGGTGGAGATGCACCAGTTCCTCAAGTCAGTATAATCTGAAGGACAACACAAATATCTTGAAGAAAGAACCACCTCTCTCTAAATTCTTCTGAAGCTTGAAGAAAAACTTTGAGACTGTACAAATCAGGCTCACTATTAAACTTGCATCAAGTAACCATATTAACAGGTGATTACTTTGTCATTAATTCTGCCCTTAACAAAGACTACATTTTTAACTAATCAGATTTTATACAGCATTCCATAGTGCTCTATGAGGATAGTAGATAACTGCACATACTTATTGACAGCTTGCACTCTGTATTCTTTCAGTTCAGGCTGATTTTCTTAAATTGCCTCAATACTACTACTTCTAGACTTTGCTTTTTTACAACGCATGCATTTGAGATTTCTTTGATCTTATATAATCTTTTAACTATTCAAGTAAACATTTTAAATGAAGTCTCATTTAATTCTGTGTTCCTGCATTTCAATTCTGTTATAATACCTGTTTTCTCCATGTCATACAAGGTTTGGTAAATTTAAATGAGTACGAGGCAAACATTACCCATATAAATACATAACTACTGATGTACACACATATACACACACACACAGACAATACTTGCCATTACATTTTGAGCCTTTTAAGAGGACAGAACACTTAAAAATGGAAGTATAAAAATAAAAAAATGAAAAAAAAATGCACAAAAATCCTGTATTAAGACATCAGTAGTATTAAATAATCCAAAACTGCTACAGACAAACATTTACATTGGCATTTATAAGCATCCTAACAAGAAGTGTTGAAAAGGGAGTTTGGTTCAGAGACAAGAGTTAAGAGCTCAAACCACATCCCTTAAGCCACCTTATTTAAATGTCAGTTTGGGTGTACCCAAGGCACCGAGCAGCATCTTGTCCACTGGCACTCCAGGGAAGGTCTGACAGGACTGGGCTGTGTCAGCGCACGACGCCGGTACATTGTCTCAGCGACGGACGTGCTACGTGCCAGCTTCCTCCACAGCTCTCAATGTATTAAGTGCAATTTCGAACCAGCTCAATCGCCGGGCTAGATGTGACACACCAAAGAGCTTCTACGTTTATTATCTTAGCAAACAACACAGTGTTATAGCCCCTTACTGCTTCCTGCAAATCCGCAGCAATGATGCAAAGCAGCATTTGTTTTAATTCCCTTTTGGAATACAAATGCCTGCCTTCGTTCTGCCTGTTCCCAACCAAGACGCACTGTGGACAATAGTTTCTGAATCAGTGACACCTTTTCACACTGTTGGCAAAAACTAGGGAAAAAAAATAAAAAATTGTACTTCAATCCCAGAAGAAACGGGGAAAAGAAAAAAAACACAAACAAAAAAAAACCCAAACCACAAAACAAACCAACCAACCAACAAACAAACAAAAAATAAACAGCTTAAAGAACAAAGGCAACATTAAAACACGGTAACAATAACAGAAATACCAGCGATCGGGGATGAGAATTAATGGGCAGAAAAGCAGCAGCAGCAGCACTTATTGCAGAGGCACAGAGAATCCTCTTTCCCTGGAACTCACGCAACTGATGACCTCTCCAACTGCTGAATTAAGCGGCTCCGGGAAAGCAAACACTAACTGCCTGGTTTCAAGACACACATCAGAAGTTGTCAACTCCAGTAACACAATTACAGGGGATGCGGGGGGACGAGGGAAAGGAAGGGAGCGACAGAGACAGAAACACTGCAGCTTCAGGCGCTGCTGCCGAATGGAGAGCGGTGAGGAGAGCCCTGAGCATGTAGGCGAGTAAGAAGTGAAGAGCATTTACCGGCAGCGGCGGCAGCAGCAGCAGGTTGAGCAGCCCGAGTGCCTCACACCGTCTCTGGGAGATAACTTAGCACCGGTGCGGATTCCTCCACAGGCGAGGGGCCCCCCTTTCCTTCCCCCCCCTCTGCTGTCCCCTCCCGTCCCGTCCCTCCCCGGGGGACCGGAGCGGCGGGAGCGGCGGGAGCAGCCGCCGCAGCCTCCCACAGCCCCGGCGGCGGCGCGTAGGGGCCTCAGCGGCGGAGGGAGCGCGGGCCCCGTCAGCCGCTCGCGGCAGCCGCGCTCTGGCTGCAGCCCCGCCGGACCCCGCTGTACGCGCCGCGGCCGGGGCGCCAGCCAATCCCTGCGCTCGGCACCCGGCCGCGCGCGCGCAGGGCCCCCGCGCGCTACCGGGGCCGGGCGGCGGCGCGGTGAGGGGCGGCCGCGGGCGGCGGCGCCTCGGTCCTTCAGTGCCGGCCCCGCGGCGCTGTGCGGACGCCCTTGCTCCCTCTGACCGCCCCGCGCAGAGCGGGTGTCAGCGCTTCGCGCCTTTCTCTCGGCGGAGCGGCCGCGCTGCCCCGGCCGAGCGCTGCCGCAGCGGTGCGGGAGCGTGGCCGGCCGGGGGGCCGAGCGGGCGGCAGGGTGCGCGTCCCGCCGCCTGAGCGACAGGGAAGGACGGAGGCCGCGGCCCCGGCCGGCCCAGTCCCGCCGGAGCCGCGAGGAGGCGGTGGCGCTGAGGCAGCGCGGGCGAAGTCGAGCGCGGCCCCTGCGCGCCCCGCGCCTCCGGCCACCTCCTCAGCCGCGGGCTGCGAACAGCGAAATCGCATCACAGGGAAAGCCCCGACCCGTACGAACATTGCTTCCGTCTTTGTGCCACAAGTTAGAAACATTTCAACAAACTACACTGCACCGCTTCGGAGGGGAATTCCTGCAGCTATAACCTTCCCCTTCTGAATGACCTCCCACCGGTGAGCCTAGGGCATCGTGTTCTATGCAGTGTTACTTCCAAATACCGCGCAGAACGCTTTTTCTGGGAAGTGTAACTAAATGTTGACTTATTATTTAACCTTAAATTTTCCCTCCTCCTTTGCTATAGATCTGTGATGGCACCAATGGTGCCCAAAAAAGGAGCAGTAAAGCAAAGTAGATCAGGAAACAAGAGAAAAGCAACCTGCTTGGGCACAAGCTGATGTCAACCTGTACAACTTTGTACAGATTCTTAGCAAGGCCACGAGGAAAGCAGCAACTTCAATTAATACAGAGGCAGCTGTGAAAAGGAGCCTCAGACATGGGTGAAGTGCATCAGCAGGGCTAGCAGTGCTGTTGAAGCATAACGTAATGTCTATATTCCTTAAAACAGAAAATCTGGGTGGAGAAATGGTGTAAACTAGAGCAGACTGGATTGCCTGTGCTGGGAAAAGTGTACTGCAAATGTCTGATTAGAGAGAAACTACAGCAAAGTTAATTTTCCAACTGCAAGTGTAGTTTTGTAACTGTCAACAAAGAGCAGGAGTTTTAAGGGGCAATCCAGAAAGCAGCAGGGAAATATCTCTCAGCTTTTCAAGGTTAATTGAGAAGAGGGGAGAGCATACTGGTAGAGCCTGGTAAATTGCATGCAATGCTGTAGCTTGAGGACTGCATCTATTCACCAGGGTGAGGAAGATTCACATAGCCCTCGTCTTTTTCTATAGCATTTCACAGATTTCAAGATGTGTCCTTGTTCTAATGCTGTGGTTTAAATTTCAGTGTAATATGCTTGGTGATGTCTTGATTCTGCAGAGAGGCTTCTGCACAGAGATACTGGGATAGTCATTTTACTGGAAATAATCTCTCTGCTTGAAAATAAACTAGATTGGAAAAAATGAATGTTAGAGATGTATTCAAAAGATTGTTGCAGCTAAGTAATGAGCCATCCCTATCAGGAGGAAAGACTGAGAATTACACTCAGAAGGGAAACAAATCTTGTCAAACTGCATTTTGATGCAATGCAAGTTTTGGTGAGAAAGGCAGTGGAATGTCCGGAATAGCAATTCATGAAGCACCTGATTTGATGCTTATCATGATTAAACAGAGATTCACAAAGCCCAAAATATGTTTAGTCCATGCGGTCTGAAGGTATTTATAAATCTTCATCTCACTGGAGTGATACACAGAATATCACAAAGCCACTTAATAGACCAGTGATTCGAGAACAAATGGCTGATTAAACACCACACAATGAAGATCTGTTGCTGGTCAATTATGATGGCTACAGGTGAATGACATGGACCCATCCATACATCTATGAAAGGTGGCCTCAGTTGTTCAACAGAGCATTGTTCAACAAAGAGTTGTTCAACGTCAAGGTCAGGCATCTAGTGATAAGGAACGTGGGTTACATTTCAGGTTGGGGATTGTTTCTGGAAGGCACTTTACAGTAAATGCATTAGTTTGTCCTGGTGAAGAAGTGAACTTTTGCTCTGGCTGGCATGGGTTAGTAAAGATGAGAGCTGTGCGTGGGTGGGTAGCAGAGAGAGTAGCAAAGCAAAAATACACAGAAGTTATATGTGTAGGTGTCATTAGAAAGACCAATACTGGTAATACAAGGTTTGTGTCCATACTTAGGATTAATGATAGCTATGTAAAAATTAGAATATCTAAGAGACAAATAATGTATATTTTAGAAAGAAAACTATGTCTTCTTCCCAAAGCAAGGGTCCTAACAGAAGACAGGGAACCATGCTCTCTCTTCCTCTTGTTCTCTGTTTAAATTAATCTTAGATTCTTTTAGATGTAGTGATACAGTTTCAATGGAAGAGAGGTTTGTTCCGATCCCTTTAATCTGGTGGTAAATGTATTCTCCTGGGAATGAGAAGTGAGACTGAATATGCATGAGGCTGTGGAGAATAAACCAAATACTTCCTTTCTTGGGTTAGAACTCTTTTAACTACTGGATCAGTAACTAGATGGTGACTATGGGCTACTCTTCCTGTAGCACGTTTTAAATCCTTTAGCTCTGTTTAGCCCTTTAGATGAAAGAATGTAAGCGCCTACCCTCAAGAATAAGTTCCAAGCAGTGAATCCCAAATGAATACGAATATATTTCTAGACATTTTAGTAAAGTGCCTTAGGAATGGGACTGCAGATGTATCCCTATCCTGTTGACTGCATTAGTTACTGCTCCATGCCCAAGATCCCTGTGATACACAGCCTAGCACCTACTCTCTTTACTAGCTTCAGTCCCTAATGTCTTTGGAGTTTCTCTCAGTAACACCTTGTCACAGATCTGACTGACAGAAGAAATCGTGTCCACTTCCAGAAGGGCCATGGTTCTCTTTCTCACACTACTTTGAAAAATTGACCTTCAGTTTGATTTGAAAGGAAAGGAAAAAGGAGACAATAAAAAAGATTTGCAGTTTACTGAAGATAAATGCTAGATGCTTGTCCCTTTGCCTTTTAAACATGTGTTTGAATTTTCTAACCTGGAAGCACTGATTTTTGAATGCGTCTCTATATATCATTATTCCTTTATTAATATTTGACTGCTTCACCACACACATTGCTATAGCTTGATCAAAACAGGCAGAATTAAAGACAGTTTCTGAAAGCTGATGCTAGGTAAACGGATTGTACAATGAAGGTGAAATTTTAACACTGCATCTAAATAACAACTGGAACATTTTACCTAGAGAATGTGATTTCTGTTGCTTGGAGTTTTTAAATAGAACTGAAAATCTATCTGAAACGTATCTTGCACCTCAAACGTCAGCTATGGGATTGCCCGAGTGTTGACTCAGGTCAATTTCAGGTGAAGTTCACTGCTGGCATTACACAAGAGGTGACACCAGATGATAAGCACAGGTTTTGCCAACCCTGTAAACTAGAAATCATCATATGCAATGATCCACCATACCAAGGTAGGACTCAACTCTTCAGAGTAAAGAGAGAGCTTATCTTACTGAACAATGCCTCTCAAATGCTTTAACACATTGGAAAGAGGATTAATTTAATTGTACAATTTCACACATTTATTATATATACAGGAATATCATGCACCTGATTTCGATGTCCTCTTTTCTCCTTAATCCGATGCCTGCAATTGCATAGTACGACACTTCCTCCAAACAGGTAGTCTGCATTACAAAAAAAAAAAAAAAGAACAAAAAACCCCATGCATGGGAGCATCTGTTCCAAGGATGTAACCACCCAGGGTACAGGAGAAATACCCAAGCATCATGCAGTGAGCTACCAATTCTGCAAGAGACAGAATTTTAACACACTGGAATTACCATCTTTGGTAATTCAGTAAATGTGGGGCATGCCTGACATTAAAATAAAGGAGGTTTTGTCATCTCTTGAGTATTGCCAGAAGCTGCCTGTAATTTGTCAAACAAAGAGAAGAGAAAGGTGTTGAAATTGTACTAGTATTTTCAGGTTGTTTCCAGTCCCCCTGACCTTTTTTTCTCTTCCCTTCTACAGCCAGCCCATCTACCTTGTAAGAATTATAGCTTGTCTTTGAAATGGCTCAAATGGAAGTACTGAGCAGGTAGAAAGCGACTTGCTATGTGCTTGAACGGCTCTGAACAATTCAAAGCCATCAACAAGTTTGCAGTTCTGGAAGAAGAAGAGGAGGAAAAAAGATGGAAAGTCTTTGTAGGCAATACCTGCTCAGTGGAAAGTAAAGAAAATGTGAAGACTTTTATAGGAACAGAATGTTGTACTAAAAGAGGGATCATTTCTCTTTAGATAAATTGCTGTCTGCAAACGAGCCCATTCAGTACACATAGCCAGGCCTAATGAAACACTCTCCCCCTGCCAAATTGAGTAGGATAGTACCTGTCTGCCATGGTGCCCCTCTGCAGTATGTTTGGCACACTTCACACTCTTACATACCTACATCACTTTTTCCGACAGGGTCTTCACTGACCACAGATATTTCAAAGGAATTCTGAAGAACAGAGCTTCCAACTTATTGTTGAAGTGGATTAGTGCCATCTCTAAAAAAATGATGAGCCTTTGCTTATCTGGCAGATCAAGAGGTGTCGTGGTTTAAGCCCAAGCTGTAAATCAGAACCACGCAGTCTACTGCCCCCCCACGGAGATATACCCATAGACCCAGAAGAAGTCGAATGTACACGACCCATGTGGGGGTGGTGTAGCTGCTGTGGTTGGGGCTGGGGTAGCTTCGCTATCTGTTGCAGTTGAAGTTTGAGTAGTGGCTGTACTTGTCGCTGGGAGTGGTGTAGCTGCTGTGGTTGGAGCTGGGGTAGCTTCGCTGTCTGTTGCAGTTGAAGTTTGAGTAGTGGCTGTACTTGTCGCTGGGGTAGCTGCACTGTCTGTTGCAGTTGAAGTTTGAGTAGCGGCTGTACTTGTCGCTAGGGGTGGTGTAGCTGCTGTGCTCGGAGCTGGAGTAGCTGCGCTGTCTGTTGCTTCGCCCTCAGATCCAAGGACATTTCCTTCCTTTTGAAGGTGCTGGATAGTGTTGAACAAGGCCCGGTAAGCATAGGCCAAGCCCCAGCACGTTGACATGATTTGTCCCTCTCTGGTATGACCAGGATGACAGCACACCTAAAACACTTAAATGTGTTTTACTAATTCTTCTGGATTTTGCACTTGTTCGGTGGTGAAGTTCCAAAACACTGGAGGGGCCCACTGACCTAGATACTTGCCCATACTATCCCACACACCCTGCCACTCATGGCTGTCCAGCCTCGGGGAAAATCTCTCGGTCCCCCTATTTTGTCGTCTAACCCCAGACAAGCCCCAAACCCGACTCTGCTTAACTCTTGAGATCAGACGTAATGGTTGTGGACAAAACACACTCTGTATGCGTGCCAACATGGTGACCCCCATCACAATCAGCAAACAGGTCTCAACAATATTAAAAGGCCACTCAAAAACTTCAAAACTCTCAAACGATGCTGTAAACGGTCTGGAAGGGGCACTGGGAGGGTAAAAGAATGTCTCCTTCATAGGTTGACCACCCAGGAAGGAGAAAAAAGATGTATAGTTGCTAAGCATTTGTATTATATACCTCCCAAAGTATAAAGGTGGTGACCACACTGGGAACATAAGCCAGATCAGTTTCATGATCAATTTTTCTATTGTATTACAAGTCATTACCATAAAATATGATGAGACAATAACCTTAGCCCAAGCCCCACACTTGAAAAACACTAACACAGCAAATACCGGCTCTAAGTAACCTACGGCATATTGAGACTGTGAGATCAAAAACAACAACTTTGAGAGCCAATAAATCAGCATTGTGACAAGTGACTATCAATCCAAAACACTGAATGCTTATCACAAATACGATTAGACACACTCCGGTCAGATCTGTCGTTATCTCAACCCTTCGTGCCCCACGTTGGGCGCCAAAAGAACTGTCGTGGTTTAAGCCCAAGCTGTAAATCAGAACCACGCAGTCTACTGCCCCCCCCCACCTTTCTTCCCTCCGCTTCTGGAGGGACGGGGAGGAGAATCAAAAGAATGTAGCTCCCACGGGTTGAGATAAGAACAGTTTAATAACTAAGGTATAACACAAATCACTACTGCCGCCACCAACAATAACAACGACAAGAGAAATAACAAGGGAAGAGAATACGATACCGCCCGCCGGAAAAGACAGCCCGCCCGACCAGGGGACGTGCCCTTCCGGGTAGCTCCCAGTTCCATCCCCTGGCATGACGTGCTGTGGTATGGAACACCTCCTTGGCCAGTCTGGGCCAGGTGTCCTGTCCCCGCTTCCTCCCGGCCCCTCCTCCTCCCTGGCAGAGCATGAGACTCACAAAATCCTTGGTCAGTCTAAACATCGGTGTTATCAGTTTTTTTTGTTCCCAAGCCAAAAGTCAAAAACACAGTACTGCAACAGCTACTAAGAAGGAAAAAAAAAACAAAAAAAACCTGACTGCCACTGCTGAACCCAGGACAAGAGGAGAACTCACTGGGCTCTGAGAAGAATTTTTGTGTACACATTGTCCAGGCCTCAGGAAACACCACCTTGTGGGTGCTGAAATGAGGTATCGCTCTGGAAAACTTGGTGGGATGCACTGTTCCCACTGCAATGACTGTACTTGTGCTAATCTTAAACCACTAGGATGCAGGTCTCTTACCTGCTTCTGGCCCATCCATTTACTGGAATCACACTGGTTTCTAATACACATATTAGATTCCAGTTCTGAAATGCTGAAATCTGTATTCTCATTACTGTTGTAACATCAGTGGAAGAGACAGTTGTTAGCTAGTCCTTAGTTTGTTTTTGCAAGCTGCTGACTGCTCTTGGGTGTCACTGCAAGCTATGACAATGTTAATTCTCTTGCCATTTTAATGACTCTGGCACCACAGAGGATGAAAAGTCTCACTTATCTTCCTGTAGTAATTACTGAGAGGTTGTAACCACTACATTAAAGTATATGCTATACAAATGCCTTTGCAGTTTTGGCCTTGGAGAAAATCCTACAAGGTGATTATGATAAAAACCCTGGAGGTCAGGGAGCATTCTGGTTGGTAACAGTGAGTTCACTGACAAAGTGAACTAAGGGTGAAATGAGCATTTATTTCTGATACCAGAAGTATTTTTCCTCAGCTCTGCATTAAGCGGTATTGGTGCGGGTGAGGTACACCACAGATACGTACTCTGCACACAGAGTAATTGAGACTAATTTTGGCTAAGTGGCAACACACACAGCCAGTTCCAGTATCTAGGCTAGGGGACAGGTCAGTTAAATTATTATAGCCACAAGAAGCAGTAAAATAATATATCTGGAGCAATACATAGAGAAAAAGAAACTGGCAAGGTGTAAAGGACACAGCAGCTCTTCTGCATAATACTGAAATGAATTCAGTCCATACGAGATTTAAAGTCTGACTCAAAAGCAACTGTAGTTTAGCAGTCTGCTTCAGCAGGAAGCATGTCAAAAGGTGCAGGCAAAGCATCTGCTGGAAGGTGCATGTGAAAATGCAAGGAATGATCAGTGAAAGAATGCTGAGAACCAAAGAGAAGTAAAAATGTAAGTGTACAATATATAAAATAGGGCATGCCATTTGTGACAGTTTACCTTGTAAGTGATACAGTTCTATCCCTACATAAAATGCCAATGCAAACCTCACTGACAGCATTTGTTCCTTTTAAATAAGGCCACTTAGGAGACTGGGGGAAGAATTAGAGGGGGGAAAAGCTGAATTCATTACCTAAAAATACTATGATATATCAGTGATCCTCTTAACTTTCATAGGCTCACTTGGCATCAGAAAATAGGACCAAACAATATTTTTCATTTTTGTAGGATGCAAGAATTACCAATAAAATGAAAAATATTAAATAATAATAAAACAACACAAAGTTCTCAGGACTGGATAACATTTTCCTAACAGCATAAATTCTGTGTTATTACCTTGCATTTTTGGTAAAATAATGAAAGAATAGAAACTACATAACATGTTTAAGTAAGCTATTAAACAAATTTATTTTTTATTTTTAGTTTGTTTAGCCCCATCTTTCATGGAGAATTTTTATGTTTTGTGTCTTCTTCTACTTTCTTTTAATGCAAAATATTTTCCTTGAAAAGAAGTTCCATACAAGCACACAAAAGTATTCACTTGCTTTATTTATCTTCTGACAAAATCCAACTTCCTTCAGGATGAGGGCCCCATTTTTGCTGCTGGCTAAACAAGATGACACAGTCCTTTCTGTGGGAAGGTCATGGTTTAAGTGCCTGATTTCCTGAATATCATATGAAAGAAGATGATGAACTCAGCCATTATCAGCTACTTTGTGTGACAAGCTGCAAGATAAAGAGGAAGTTTTCATGCCCTATCTCCTTTCATTACCTGTTGTGTTAAACTGCAGTGAGCAGTCCATGAGTAGCCCAATATTTAATGCATTGGCTATAACAGCATTGGACAATAGATTTATAAAGTGATATAGTATACACAGTTTATTTGCTGTAAATATGTATAATGCAAAGAACCATGTTAATTTATCACTCCTACCAGAAAGGACTCTCGCAGTGCACACAGAAACGAAGGCAGCCGTAGAGAAAAGGGAAGTTAGAGTAGGAATTATGTTTGCAGGGATAGATAATCTTGAAGGTCTTTTAGGATTAAAAATAATGTATTATAGCAACCACTGACAATAAACCTAGATTCCAAAATGTGTTCTAGTGAACTACAGAAGAAAACAAAGCATAATGGTAAACATAAGGTTTACTTTGTCTATTTTGCGAAGTTGAAATTTAAAGTGGTGAAAACAGTAAGAGAAGAGAAGGCAAGTAACCAGGGAACAATGAGAATACCTACTCACTAGATTAGTTTAATGGATGTTTTCTCTTCTGTTGTTTTCTCACTTTAATTTATGTATCTGATTTAAAAAAAATGAAGTCATATTTGCTATATAAAATCTGCCAAATTAGTGAAGTACAATTTCCTTCTAGTTTTAATGTCACTTCATTGTCATTTTTCTGGATTTTCACACAGTTGTTTAGTTTGCCATGCTCATTAAAGACATAATTTCTGTGCACTCAAAGGAATTTGTAGTTGCTGGTTAACACGCTACTGCATCAGGGCTTACTAAGCAAGTGAGTCTGTTATTTCCATTCTCTTCCAAAGACATATAGGTATATTTCAGTTATTTAAAATAATTGTCCTGGTGTTCTCACATGTTTCAGTGTAAAATGTGAGAATGGCAGAGCTTCCACACTGATACGTTTGCAGAATTGACGTTTGTGAAACTGTATTTATGTGTTCTCCTCATTCTTCTGTCCCATCAGTGTGAGAAAGGTTTGGGGAATCCTTTGTACTTCTCATATCTTAAGCTTTTCCCAGACTGATTTCTGGTCTTGAGGAAAAAAAGGTGAAAGCTGAGTCTGTCAGACCTTAAGTGACAGCTTGTAAATGGGATATAAAGGTGCCTCAAAAAGAGAACTTAAAAAACTCTCCCACTGTTTCCTTAGGAATGTGAAACTTAGCTTATTCATACAAGATTACGTTTTTTGTAATTACCGCTATTGAAATAGCAAACTGAAACTCTGAAAGATAAATGTGTTAAATATAAAAACATGCACAAAATTAAAAAAAAATATAAAATAAAATACATTTTCTCATTGCTAATAAGATTCTGCAAATGAAATTCACTCATTGAGTTCATCTTACACAATTTATCGTTAGAATGCTGCAGTCTCTCAGGTCTAATGACCTGTTTCACTTACAGAAAGAGTAAAATTGGATGTTTCCAGTATTCCAAATAAATACATCTCTAAATATAATTAAGAATATAGGGCTGTTATGTAAGAAGACACAATTTGTACTAATTCATTAATGCGTTCACATTCAAACTTCAACACATTTCTAACAACGGGGCCGCAAAAAACTTGGTGCCTGTCCATGACACCAATTGTTACTAGTGGTGTAATTAAGCTTGCCTCTTCCAATTAATCACCTTGACTGCCAACAAATAGTATATTTATCTTCATTAGTGTCCTACATGCAAGCCTTTCCTTTCTGCTATCCAGCAGAAGCCGACACCATGTTTGGCTACATGCTGGATGGAAATTCAGCCGTCATGTACATGGAGGCCCAAGCTGCCCATGCGATCAGTTACTCTGGAAGTGAGCTGAAAGCACAAGCCATAGGTGACACACAATGGTTTGTCACTGCGCCGAGCTGCACAACTGCCACAACACCGGCCATCAAGGGTGAATGAAGTAAAACAGAGCACACACATTTGGGCACGGAACAAAGTAAATTTAAGTGGAACTCTACACTGTGGCCATATGAAACATGAGTATCCTTAAGGCTATGATTTTGTATTTTCAGCTTCCTCATGTATTTTAATTAAAGACAAACAGAATTATGGACAGTACAAATTATTTTTCTCAAATGAGAAACAATACAGGGGATGCCAGACTAATTTATTTGCTTTTGTTTGCATCTATTTTTCCATAATTATTTTAACAAATGAGTTTACTAGCAGGAATGTTTGGTAAAATAATGAAGCAAATATTGTTAAATATTGTGATTATTCATAGCAGAACCTATAAGTTATGTTTCTCCAATTGGAAAAGAGAAATGTGTTGTACAACCTACATACCCATTCAAAAAAAAACCTTGAATATTCAAAAAGCTCTGCTTATGACTGAATTACAGACAAAAAATTATGCATAGATATTCTTCAGCAAACAGTTTGAACATATACATCAGAAAAACCAGTTTGTTTGGAAAACTTGCAAACACAAAATGGAGCAAAGAAATTATTCATTATGAATTATTTGCACAGCATCTGTCTTACTTTCTCATGTTAATTGCCTCTGCTAAACCACATTTTCTCCCCCTCAGTATGTAAATTTAAATGATTTTGCATATTCTCTGAATACCCAGTAAATGCAAGTTTCATTACCTTACCGCTTATATCTATTTTGTCAGCCCAATTATTCTAGAGTTTATATAATTTTAAAATTTGACCTACCAGTTTCCTGTAGATTGCAACCTCTTCCCCTGGAGTTTGAATATCACCTAGTATTAAAAGAAAAAATAAATATTAAAACCATGCACATTAACTGCATTTGTGAAAGATCTTGTAAGGGTTAGGTAAATCCCACTGTACTTATATATATATATATATATAAGCACATATATATGTATAACTTTATATATCTATATAAAAGCTAGGGTTTGTTTTTAGTCACAACACCTTTAAGATAATTATCATAAATCTAGGACCTGACCAACAATTGATTTGAGTTACTGGCTTTTCAGAGCTTATACCCTCTGTGTCCATACTGCTGTATCTTTCTGTGCTTCCTAGGAGGTACCACTCTAGTTGTACATAGTTATTCTTTCTACAGATACAAGCTTATACATCAGGCAGTTTAATTTCCTCTAAAAAGATATCTTTCTTTCACTAAATTTTCTTTTTGATACTTTGAGCACTGACTCACATTGTCTCGTCAAGAAATACCGCAAGAAAATGTACACATTATCTCATGCCCTTCCTTTGCAATAGCTTCTTGCCACCAATAGAAATAAAAGTGTCTTGTCAAAAACTGTGCTCGTCTTAGAAACTAAATGCAAGTTTAATCCTTCAGGCCTATCAACAGAAATGCCCCTCTGGCCAAATCTGTCCCACTGGCTCACTGAGAATGTCACCTAAGTAAAGCCTCAGCTTTGGTTCAACATTATCAGCATATACACTTCATTAAACAGAGAGGTCTCCAGAAAACTCTTCTTATAGTGCAATACTTAGAAGTCAAGCACTTTGTGTAGTACAAAGGTACATATTTCTAAAGGCATAAAACCTTCTGGTCATATACACTGAAGTGTACCACAAAATACATAACCCCCAAAATGTTTTGGTTTTTTTTTTATTTATTTATACCGGGGTTACAAAGCAATGTGTTGACATGGGTAGAACAATGGGGGGAAAGTGTGTTTGTTCATTTATTTCTGCTATGGGCAGAAACCTGGTTGAGTGCTTATAGGAAGAGTTTTGCAACAGCCAGTAGGCAGATGTTATTGGCTGCCCATCTCTACTGTATATTCAAATTTCCTAGCATCTTAATGGATTACGACAAGGGAAGAGGATTCATGATACAGTTTTATGATATAGTGATTTTACATCAATGTGAAATTTCATTGATTGGTGCTCTCCAGGTGTTCGTGGGTCGTAACACAACTTCTGTCTTAAGAAGCTTCCCAGTGCAGCATGGAAAGCTCAGTACAAGTTTTGGCTCCTGTGCTGTCAGGTGACTTCTGAAATGAATTGCACCAATAAAATTTTGGGCCTTATCTTCAGCAACTCTTTTTTTTGGTGTGATTTTTTTGTACTATACCTTTAGGCTACAAAGCACATCTATAGGGTTTTCCTCTCTACAGGATGTGTTGTCCCCTATGCTTTAGCAGTTCAGTGAGCTGAGTTGATTCAGATGAGCCTTGAAATGTTAAATACAGCTTGTAATATCAAAGGTTCTCATATCAAATAATTTTCTTCCTGTGGATCCTAGGGAGATTAAGAACTCGAGCAGAGTCTAAAATGTCCACTGCTCACATCAGATATCTCAGCACTAGCTAAACTGCTAACTGCTCACTGAAGGAAAATACAGGCAAAGTAAGAAGTGCTGCAGCTGTAACCCGGGTGCAAGGGCATAGTATTAAATCCATATGGCAATGAGTGAATGCTAAAAGTTGAGTAATTGTGTGACAGAAGCCTTGGGGCGCAATCTTGAGGGGATATTTTATTTGCAATTGGTGTATTAATTAACTTGGGGGGCAGACAGTAAACTAACTGCAGTATGGCTGCACTTCAGTTTTTCCCCCAGTCTGGTTATCTCAAAGCTCAGGGAAACAAGTTATGTCTTCTTTGTTGTTTTTTTGGTTTTGCTCTCATATCTCACAGCAATGCTTGCTCATAGCTTCCTTACCTTTCTTTACTGCTGAGCTGAATTAAGATGAAGTGTAGTTTGAATCGTCCATGATACCAGCCCCTCAAACACTCTTGTACTTGGGAATTGATGAGCAGAAACTGTCAAGAAATCACCTGCCTCTTTCCTACCATCCTACCATCTGCAAATGCTTTGCACATGCAGATGCGGAAGAAATACTTGGAGAAGATTCCTCTTTCAGTTTTACATCTTGTATCTGGTCTATTTATGAGTACAGCTGTGGTATGCTTGCCATCGTATGCAGGACAAGCTTTCCAGTGCCAAGAGGCTGAACTGGATCTACAGTGCTAATTCTGGTACATTCTTACTGACATGCATTTTTGTACTATAATTAACTTTAATTTTCATATCATAAAGCAGGAATATGACTTCTATCTATGTGCTTCGTGATAGTCTTAGAATAAGCAAACATTTTTAAAAGGTAATTAGTAAGCAACTCAGTGTGAAAAATAGGGAGATTGTGTTTTCCAGGACTGTATTCTAATTGTAAATGCAGTCACACATGGAATCCAATGTTTCTAAAGATTCTATTTCAATAACTCTGAAAATGACAACAGAGTATAAGTAGGCATTACTCAATATTGCCAACAATTAAAAGAATTGTATTAGGATTTAGAAAATAACCCCACATTTATTTCAGGATCTTTGTTTAAGGATTAAAATGTGAAGTCTTGATACCACAGTGGAACAACTGTTAACTGCATAACAACAATCACAGTATACAGAAACGAGTAGGGAGAATTTTAATGGAAAGCATATTGCCATTTTCTTTGCATTAAAAGTCAAAGGCAATTAAAGCATAATTTAATTAGAGAATATCTTATCAACTGTAAAAAGTAAAATTGATTGATATGCAGTGTATGGATAACTTGGCTGCAGCTACTTGTAAAGTGATGGTGAAGCTGACAAATCAGTCACTTGTTTTTTTATTTGATAATTTCATATATTTTTATGTTTTCTTTCACCACCGAAGGCATTTTAATTAGCTAATGTTTGATTGCTCATTGTTTGAAATGGAAAATGTTAGAAATGTATTGTGATATGAAGAGTTGTTGGCGTTCAGATTAAACATCTAGCATGACTATGTCCTGCTATCTCATTACTAAAAATATTTATCTGGTAATGGAATTTTTCGGGTGATTCTTTCTGTCTCCATTTCTGTCCAAGAAGATGTCTTAGTCTCCAGCTTAAATATCACACGCAGCTGGAAACAGGTCAGAGTAGCTCACAGCAGCTACAAATGCCTCATTTGGAAGCACCCATATTAGCAATTGCCTTGTTTGGAAGAACCCATATCATTTACCCAAGGGCTGACTTTGGCCATGCAAGGAATGACTAAGCAGAGGTGATGAACACTGACAAAACAGCAAAGGTATTTCTATTTCAAACAATCCCCCAAACCAGGGACAGCCAAAAACCTGTAAAACATCACTCTTGCAGTGATTAAACCAGAAATGTGCACTCAATCATTACTTCAGTCAAAATTTGAAAGGTAGCTTGAGATCTTTATAAATATTAACCAAATACCTGGGTATCTATTCTGTTCTGCCCATTTTATTCTTTACAAGTCAAAGAGCTGATGCCATGGTTTCATCATTTTTTGGCTATTCCTTTAGTTTTGTACTACTATTTCCCTTCTAATGAGAGAATATCAGCAGACTCATGTCTACATAAATTACAAATTAATACATTCCTTCCCTCAGAATGAGCACTTCTACAGGAAAGCCCTAGGATACCCTCAAAGGACTGGTAAATAAATTAATTAATAAATAATTTAAATTACATTGGTCTGCAGCACTTGACTACAAACCAGATGCCAGTGTTCTAGTGGTAGGGCACCTGAAATTTGTAATCACTCTGTCCACAGAACTTCTGCAGCAGTCATACAGATTGACTGGAGAAAGAGAGAAAAACCTTTTGCTTGGCTAAAATAATGTATTCAAGGAATTTTGATTTTTTTTTATTTTTTATTTTTTTAAGGTTTCTGGCCCTCTTTTCCAGATAAAAATCCATTCTTCTTGGTTCTATCAAAATCTTTTTTAATGCGTCAGCCATGGCTTTTTCTTGTCAGGAAAATCTGTATAAAGGCACTTCTATGAAGCCTAGTTTTCTATATGGGCTAACTTTTTTCAAAGCAGAGAATGATAAAAATTGAATATGATTCATAAGATGTATTTCTTTTTGGGTCAAAGAAAAGAGATCTGTGTATGTGTACCCTTTTTAATATTAGAATCAATTTAAGAGCATAGTTTTTCATATTAAATAGGAAATTATTAACAACTGCCTCATTTAAAACCAAGCAAATATATAGAATTCTGTTTAAATATTGCAACAGTCTGAGGACGGAGAAGTAATAATAAAGAATAACTCAGCAAGTCTCTGACTTCACTGTGATGTTTAATTTAAAGGAAAAAATCTAAATAATATCAATTAGTTGAGTTTTTCAGAGTGTTGGAGACAACTGCCCTCAAGGATATCAGATTATATATCTAGTTATTTATGTGTTCTTCAATTACACAGCAAAAGAGAATGAATGTTAAACCCTGCATCCTGGATGGGGTGTATAACATCAAGAAGGAAATCTATATGAAAATGACACCACTGTGTGGTAAGATGATAATAGCATAACAAGTAGTATTACTACACTGAGATATGGTCCAGAGATATTTTGTTGGGGAATTTTTGTTTGGTTTTATTTGTGTTTTTTTTACTGAGTTGTTTGTACGTGGCAAAGGCTGGGTTGCAAGGAGGGAGGGGAAGGAAAGGGGACAGACAGGACCAACGCTACTCTGCAGTTCACAATAACACCAGTGTTTCTGTGGGAAGTGAGTAGTTATTTAGGAGTTGGTTGAAAAAGATTATTTCATTTGAAAAGCCACACAAAAAGCCATAAAAACTGGCAGCATGTTACTACAGACTCATAAGTACACTGTTAGGAAAGTATTAAATAATAACTAGTTTGATCTAGTGGAAGGTGAACCTGCTCATTGGAGGGAGGATGGACTAGATGACCTTTAAAGGTCCCTTTCAACTCAAAACTATTCAATGATTCTATGAACTAATACCACGGAGTAATTTATAAGTTTGTGAACAAACCCACTGATAAAGCCTCTAGCTACAACCAAAGGAGATATTTCATGAAAACAGTGCAGTTATTAGGTCAAAAGCTTAAAGAGATAAAATAGCAATTTGTTATTTCACCAATTAAAAGTAATTGGCAAGTGGTAGTTACAGAGCCTAATAAAATATCTCTCATTTTTGCTGCTCATTATAAAAATCTCTGTACTTCAGGTACTTTGTACTGTGAATTTATTAAAACTAGCTGAAAGCAGCAGGCTTGCCAAAATGGTATGATCACCTTGACATAAGTAACAACAAAATCTGAGAAGTAATGGCAGGCATGTGAAGTGTTCAGGAACTGTCATCTCCCCTCCAGTTCATTTTGCAAGATGGTTAAACGTCATATGCTGACCTATGAAGATAAAACCTTCCTCAGTCTGTGCGAGAAGTTAACATTGCTTTCCTTATTGCTGTTGAAAATATACAACTGTTGAACCAGGGTATAAGGAATTTAGCTTAAGTGCTAGTTCACAGACTTCACACTGTGGTTTCAGTGGAGTTCCTACCCCTGGGTCTGGGTAACTGTCACAATGCTTTCAGAAATGGCCTCAACATGGGTATTTGCACTGTAGAACTTAACTATCTATAGGAACATAAGTTACACTGTGAGGAAAAGAATAAGACTCCTAATTTAGATGATGCAACTGTATTTCTGAGTCTTCACAACCTTTATATGATTCCTCTTAGAACTCTGAGATAGCCAGCAAGATAAAAGCCTCCACTCATCAATTTCAAGGAGATCTACAGGAGGCTCTTCACTTTGTTGTTTTATTTGTTTTTACAAGAAAGATCAGGAATACCTTAAGGAATATATTACAGGGATTAAATTTACAGGAATACTTTAAAGTAGTTTTAAGTATGGATGATCCAAGATGTTTTTGGTTAGCCTAAAAATTTGCATAAATAAAAGGAAGAATAATCCATGATGAAAAACAAAGCCTGTCTTTAACTATCTGTTAAAAAAATAGTTGACTACAAACAGACAATAAATTCTGGGACTGCAAATCTCTAACAGCCTAGAGGAGAAGGATGATTTCAATATAATACCATTATTTCAGTGTGCCAGTTCAGATGTGGGAGGCTGAAGGATGCTGGAGATGTCCACCTTGGGAGCAACCACCACACAGTTCAAACATGTTTACCAAATCTCCCTTTCCTGTTTAAAAATCCTTCTGTAATCAGCTGTGCTCCAATGCCAGCAGGAACATATCAGATGTTACAAATTATATAGTATAAAAAGGATTGAGAAGGTGAGAATGGTGTTAGAATGCATTTCTAGTTTATAGCGTTTCTTCTGAATATGTCATGAACATTGGCTTTTTACTAATGTAACCTGTTTCTTAAAAAAATATAAAAACTTTTAAACAAAAATCTATACATAAGAAAATAGGACAGGCAGAGGTATAATTTTGATGCATATTTCATTGAAAAAAATCCCAAAGCCCAACACAAACATTACTGATCATGCGAAACTGTAGACTCTGGCTAATCACTGTCATCTAAAGAAACTTCGCACCATGATCCCTGTGACAGGTTTCTAATACAGTAAAATAAACCCTCAGTTGTTCTTTTAGGTGATGGTAGACCTGACAAAAATGGTAATGGATTTTTGGCCAAGAAACTCAATATAAAGGCAAATATAGGAGAGAGGTGCTAGTCAAACAGAAGTTATTGGACTCAGTATAGAGTAAATGGATGAAATTATATGATATGCTATACAGAAGGTCAGGTTACACAATCTAATGATCCCCTTCGGCCTTAAGCCTGTGATTACATGAAACCCTGCTCCTACTGGAAGTCTGTAATTCATGTACTACTATTGATTTATTTATAAGAGACCATACACAGTAATAATACCTGTGCATGATTATTCACGGTATTTGTCCTTGAATCATGTCAGTAAAAATGTGTTTAAGTAGAATTTTGACTTGCATGTTTTTAATTTCATGGTGAGATCAAGGCCTAATGAGGAGAACAAGTATATCAATTTCCTAAAGGGGAAGCAGAAAGTGAATTATTTTGTTCACTGTTTCCCACCATTGTTATTACCAGCACAGCTTTTCTGTAGCAACAAAGAAAGCTGGAACAGGGAAAGTCCCAGGTGTTCTCACTGTAACATCCAAAGAAATGGGTTTTTGCTGGAGAATTGCACCCAATACTGGCACTTCTCTATGTGTTAACGTTCACATCATAACTCACTAGAGATATACTGGTGATATCACTGGGAGTTTTGACAAGACAAAGTCCATTAATGTACTGACTCGTAATGATTTACAGATGATCTCCATACAAATCAAACAGATTCCAGATTTTTTTACAAAGAAATCACACAGTGTAATACAATGTGACCACAGTTCTGAGCTCACCCATGTCTGATTCTGACTCCTGATTCTGTCATATGGACATTTCTTTTGTACTTCAAAAAATGATGCGGCTGGCTTCTTGTTTTCAAGCATCATTAAGAAAATAAGTAGTATATTATTACATAAATACTGAGAAGCACTAACCATAAAGTGTAACAGCCTAGTAGAGTCTCTTGTTCTGTGTTTGTGCATTTCATTTTATACATACATATGTAAAACTGGTGCCAGTTTATATATATACATATCTATGTGTCACAAACTTGTAATATCAATCTTTATTTTGGATAAGAACAAAATGCAATTAAAAATCCATCACAATACATAGCAGGGAAAATCTTGAATTTATATTATGTATATCCTTCTGCTCTCACAAATAATTTGGATGTTGAATTTTAACAGCTTTTCCTCATTATTAAATTTTCAAAAGAAAATCCTAAAAGATACCTGAAGCTATTAACCAGATCACAATTGTGATTCATATGACATTTCCTACTTTTTATTAAGATTAATCCCAGTATAATGGTATTTGTAGAAAAAAAACCGCTTTCAGATACATACCAGAACACATACCACCCACTTCGTAAATTAAATGAAGAAAATCGGGTTTACTTTCTAAATGCTTTTTACCTCCTAAAAAAAATGTACATGTTCAATGGTATTAATATAATCTGCACCATAAATATTATTTCATCAGACAATCTGTCCAATAGCTCTTCTTTCCTCCTATTTGCAACATCCCATAAAGTGGATTTTGGTTAAAAGAAAATGTTTGCTATACATATGTTACTGCTACTCTGTCAGTTTATGGTTTGTTAATCCTTAAATGGTGTTTTCTGTGTTTAGTCCTTGCCTATTTGCTATTCATTAATGCATGTAATAAATTGGAGTGATGTGATGATGTCAGAGCTGGATGACATGATAAATAAAAGTATATAAATGGCCACTAAAACATGAATTTCAAGTAAGTTTCTAACAAACACATAGCCAGCATATGAATATGGGTTACATTTGTGTCAAATTACACCAGAGGACGCACACACACGGTGAAATCAAACAAAAACCAGGGATTTAAAAATGTTTACCAATATGTTACCCCAACAAAAGGCACTACTTTAAAACTAGTTATTTTCTGAGTAATGCCATGTTACAGTGAAACTAAATGGACTAAACAGTGTTTCCGCACGATTGGTTTATAGTGTATCCTCCTGTTTAGCTGGCTCCTCTAAAGGAGTGCTCAAATATTTTATTCATATGTGATGAATGGCACAGTTGGAAACCATCTGACTAGATAAAATCCTATAGATAAAAGCCATACGGATTAAGCATTACCTGTTTGGTTTCAGAATGTAATACCTCTTTTTAAGTACACTAGCTATGAAAACAGGCAAGGTAAGGCCTGTTTCTGAAACAGTATTTTCAAGTAGACCAGGAAGCATCAGTTGAAAAAGCTGACAAGTGTGTGGCTATACAAGTCTCTCTTTCAGATCCTGAACCACCAAAAAGCTAACAATGCTGGTTGGCCTAACAAAGGATGTTACCCCTTCTTCCACACAACAGCTTCTAGCTCATCAAGTGCACTTGCTATCTATTTCCAAAGGAATTTATGATCAGATCTTCCTTAAAAATAGAGTACAGCTATGTGATAAACCTGCAGACGTGTAAAGCAAAAACCTGACCAGCCCAACCTGTAACCATAGCGAGGAGGAAAGTATTCCCTCATCTCTTTGAGGCAGAGGGGCTGCAGTCAGGAAGATTCCAGGAAGCAGTCAAAGTTTCTCGCAGCTTCCTGCACTCCTGGTGTTACCAAAAGCAAGACTGTTGAAATGATCTGAGCCAGAATACAAGCACACACTAAAGTACGTGCAAGTGCTTCTTAAAAGTGACTTTGTATTTTTATCCAAGGATAGGTTACACCTGTGAAATAACATAGACCCCGAATCCTGTCACTTGTGCTCCTCAAGAGAAAATCATAACAGGATAATGCCACTGGACTTTATTATGGGATAATTGATTTTCACTTCTGAAATCTTAACAGATATTTCTTGTTCTCAGAGATCATTTGTCTAAGTAAACGAAAGGATAGGAACAGCATACCAACTCCAGGAGTAAAGTAAGATGAAACATTTAAACCATATTAAATCAGATCCAGCATGCAGACCTTATCCTGCTCTCTCATGTACATGTGAACAGTTCAAGGATACCCACAAAATGCCACTAAGTTCCACCCTTGTGGTATCTCTGCTACAGATTTCTAATGGGGCCAGCAAGACTCCTGGTCTTGGTCTGGATCAGTACTTTCTTCCATCACTCCTATAGTGTATAGGCTGTGTACTAGGCAGTTGTATCATCTGAAAGCATAGGAGAATAACTGGAAGGAAGGGAATAAATGAAAAGTACATCTGATATCCTGAGGCATTGTTCTCCAGCGGACTGCTAGCACATTGACGTTGGTGGTTTATATCTGCTATTTTTTTGTTGAAGTCTAATGCCAGGAGGATTTCTATTCCAAATCTTTCTGGGAATGTTATTCCGGAGGTGGTAAATTCTTCACCAAATGTCGTATTAATAAGCTATGATGTTAAATAAAGCACCAAAAATCTCAAAGTTACGAGTATCAACAAGAAGTGAAGAAGTAGCTAATGGAAGATTAGCTGCTGAACTAAAGTTTTCCATGATTAATTATAGTGAAGTCATTTAGTTTCTCTTGATTTGTAACTGCAAATATCTACAGTAATTAGTTGCCAACCTACAACATAATAAATGAGATAATGAAATAGAGATGTTTTAAACACCCCTTTCTATTACATATACTTTTTGCAGCATGCTACAGACAAGATGAATTCTGATTTTTGTTAAAAAGCTATATTAGCCTATCATTACGCACATGAATGCCAAATAATAACTTTCTCACAAGAATAATGTTCAACTACAAAATCCACAGGAATTTGGAAATAAAACAAAATACTGTATATTAGGTGAAGGCTGGCATGGGTTAAGCTTATAGCAAAGACAGAGGCAGCACACCTTTCTCCATCACATTTTCACCTGCTCATGTGGTGCAGGCTTCTGCTTTAATGGAAAATTCCTTTGGGTCTTCTTGGTGTAAAGCTGTTGGTGCTTGCAGCAAAAGCTGCAGAGCAAGTGGTGAATAGAGAATGTTTTCGTGTGGTTGGTAAGACAGAGAAACACCCCTCAAAGCGAGCATCACTTTTCTGTGAGCTTTGTTCAATTCGGGAACAAGTTAGACAAACTTTTTTTTTTTTTTCTTTCATTATGTTGGAAAAAAAATAATTCTTTTTCTGAATTTATCTTCGGAAAGTGCAGTTCTCAGATTCCAAGTTATTGCTAAAGAAATCTGCTGTATTCCCCCTGTAAGCTGCAGGAACTCTTAAGGAGCATTGCACAGACTGAGGCAGTATTATTCTCCAGGAAGCAGTGATGACAGTCAGAGCACAAGCAGCGCTGCTTGTTTTATGTATCAACCCTGAACGTTTTCCTGTCAGCTTTGCAGTTTGTCACCCACAGCTTAGCCTCCATATAGCATGAACTTTGAGGACAGCATGCTGGAATGAAAGACTTGCTGCCTTCTACAGAGAAGATACAAGACCACCAAGGAATGACAGAATATCTGTTTATTCCACTTTATGTAGCCTAAATTGTGGAAAAATATTCCATTGTTAGTAGAAACATAATACAATTCTGTTAATGGTTGTATCATTTGTTGTTACTATTTGGAGCGAATATGCGAGGAATCTAGCTAGTATAATAGATGAAATCATAAAAGAAAATACTAAATGCAAAATCAGATATTCAAAAGCAAAGAATGAGTTGGAGCAGCTGCAACAGCTTATTATAAATACTTGTCAGAACTGTTGGGCTGGAGCAGTGTTTGCCAGCTGGAGTGCAGTCACTCTGAGAGGGAGGTGAGATATCCCTCCTCTCGGTGTGCAGAAACAAGGCAGCGACAGGAACGCTTGGGCACACAGCAGTGTGGTGTTTCATTACTGGAATGATTCCTGGAGACAGGAACACATTAGGGCGCTTCATAGCAGTGCTGCCAGCCGAGTGCCCAGCCAGGCCGGAGCACCCTGACAGAGTTTAGCCCTCTATCACTGCAATCTTTTAATGACCATTATCAGTTATTGGGGTTTTTTTGCCCTCTGACAGTCAGTCACAGACGTGTGGTCGCTACACTGGGTATAACTGCAGAATTTTCTCCTGGTTGTGCCAGGACTGAATGGCTGGGAATTGTATGTGTCCTGAGCAGCTACACTGAGAACAAGAAACTTTCCATTGCATCACATCTGCAATTTACCTTGTCAGTTTATCTCAGAGAGCATTAGTGTGTAAGGTGATAAACATTATTATTGCATGAATGAAAAAAGGAGATTCAAACATCCACTAATATTTAAAAGAATTGCAAGAGTCCTTTTTAATTAATTAAAACTGGTATGCACTGAGTTCATTAGACTGAAGGCATATAGCATGTTGGCCATTATGTTATAATCAGTTTGAATGTGCTAAAAAGACAGCATAAGACAAAGTTCACACAGAATTGCTGTTACACTGGTCAAACTGCTCTAATCAAATTGTTTTATTTGAGGCTTGTTCTAAAGTCCATGAGAGTTTGGCTATTGCATTCAGTGGGCATGGAGTTCAATCCGTGATGAAACTGAGCACTTTACCCTGTATAATTCAATTACTTGTCACTCGCTGAATATATTAGTCATTATACAGTTCTTTACATGTAACTACCAATAGGTAGAACATCCAAAAACGTCAAAGCACTTATTTTTGCTGTTTTCCTTTTCAGCTCTTTCAAATCGTATTTATTACTGCCTACTGATTCTGCTATCAGTAGTGTCAGCAAAAAATAGTGTTCATCCTGTAACAAGAAATATTTATGGTATCATTGTGAAAGGCTTTCACATGCTTTTAGTTACAATACACCACATCTCTCATGTTCATTTTAGAAAATTATATTTTAGCATCTGGCGTTTATTATCTGCTGCAGTGCGGCTGCACTTTACTGGGAATTGCAGGTACTCAACATAGTCACACATGTTCACGTAAAGGTGGCATCAGCTCTTTTTATCACATTTGTCCATTCTGGTGAATTTGGCCATCATCACACCCAATCAGCCAGAACAGCAGAGGCTGGCAAGGACGTGTGGAGGTCACCTCATCCAACCTCCCTGCTCAAGCAAAGCCACCTAGAGCTGAAAAGAGCCTGGCTTCACCTTCTCACACCCTTCCTTCAGGTACTGGTCCACACTGATGAGATCCCTTCCGAGCATTCTGTTCTCTAGGCTGAACAGGCTGAGCAGTCCCAGGTCTCCCAGCCTTGACTCATATGTGAGATGCTCCAGTCCATCCTCTCAGTGGCCCTTTCCTGGACTCTCACCAGATCTTTTTTGTACTGGGGAGCCCATAACTGGACTCAGTGTTCCAGATACTGCAAGAATCAAGTCTGGGAAACATTTACTCACAATAATACATAAACTAAAACATAATGTAAAAGAATTACGAGAACTTACAGTTTAAAAAAATTAAGAGTGAAGTCAGAAGTTCCTACCTACAAACATCACTAACTGAAGCGAATAAGATTGCAGTTTCATAACTGAGTAGATGAAAACAGAGAACTTTTTGAGCTCTCTAAATAATAGAACAGTAAGCATGTCTGCTGTGGAGAGGATGAAACATGGCAAATCATCCATTAATAAGTATCTATTTTCCTTGACAAATGCCTAATTATTCATCAGGGTAATTTAATGTTCTGTATTAAACTAAGAGGCACACGGATTAAAATACCCACATCAATGGGCTCTGTTCAGTATTCCCTACTCACTCCGACCAACACATTCACAAACCTCAGGAGGGAATTTTCCTGAGAAGATCAGCTAATAATGTATTGTACCCTGCAAATGAGCCCTTAAATCTCTAAAGTTGATTTTTGTCAACCAAACCACAGAACTGTCTTTCTCTCCTTCTTCTGTTAAGAATCCTCTCTGCCTATGTACTGTACCTCCCTATGTATGCCAAGATATAACTCCAGCTATTAAATCTAAAGACTGAAAATATCACAGTTTATAGTGAAGCAAAAATTTAGTCTTTAATAAAGAGACTCATATTAAGCCAAGAAGTGCTTGTATTTCAGGTGAAACACAAGACTGAAATTTGGAGGCCTGTGGAAACACTTGAAAAGCAATTGGTCACAGCCATAAAATGACTAGTAATAAATGTTTCCAGGTGACCAAGCAGCAAGCCTGTAAGGGCAGCAGTGGTTATACTGGACCAACAGGAACTGAAAGGAACCACTAAGAGAAAAGCAGCACTGCAGATAGCTGAATAACAAGTCTCTACAGGTTTGCTCCCAAAATATTGGAACACCCCTTCCCCATGTCAAGAGCTAATGGTTACAAACTCTTGCTTGATGCCAACTGTATGAATCAGGATAAAATCAACTAAAGTGACTTAGAATCTTGCATGGTTTGGGTTGGAAAGTACCTTAAGAGCATCTAATTCTAACCCCTGCCAAGGGCAGGGACACCTCACACTAGACCATGTCACACAAGGCTCTGTCCAACCTGGCCTTGAACACTGCTTTGCAATACTGTGACACCACGGTCAAGGATAAAGTATTTCATTGTATTATTTTAATGAAAATAAAGATGAGGAATATTCAGCCATACTAGAAGACACCACACTGATTAACAGAAAATGAGCAATTGCTCATTTATAATATTATAATAATAGAATATAATAATAGAATAATAGAGAACTTAAAAAGTAAGTAGCTGAACTTCTCATAAGGTATGCTATTTATTATTAAAACCCGGGAAGAAATAGCAGGTAAAAAATTGTAGCTGTCTTTAAAAGTAAGACAAGCAAAGCTGCATCACTAACAGATAACTGCCTAACATAGCCACTGAAGGACACTATATTCATCAACACAAAAACAGGTAAGGCATATTAGGGTCAAACATCTTTAATCTCCAATTTACTGTATGAAATGAAGAAGCATTCAATTGGAACAGGCAGAGATCCCATTCTCCATACTCTAGCACGTTAAATGCCAGTGGAATTAGCTATGAATCTGACCTAGAAAAAAAATAGTGTATGCTTAAAATTAGAGAATATCTACATTTACACCCTAACTCTTTTCGTTTGTTTGTTTCCTCACTTAATATCAAGTTCTGCTTAAGTACATAGATACTGAATCTTAAAGACTATATGATTTTCACCACAACTGGGATTATTAAGCAGTGCCACCCCCAGCATGGGATGAGGAGGACGGAGGGCTATTAAGAGCCACACTTCATTCTTAAACCTCTTTCTGGCTTTAGCCAGTATTTTTTGTGTGTCTATATCAATGTTTTGATGTGTTTACACCTATCAAAACAATGCATCAATAACACCTCTCAGTTACGCAGTCTATTTCATCTAAGAATACATAAAGCATGTGAAAGTATGTCACATACTTTAATTTAGACTCGCATCTACGGAAGTGTACACAATAGTGCTTTCTGCCCTAAGGCTAGATTTAGTAAGGTACTGACGTGCCTAATTTGTAAGGATTTCACTTGACAGGAGGGTAGAGGTCACACTTAGGCCAGGCACTGGCATGAGTGTGTTTAGCATGATCCTCAGTGTTCTTTTGGCCTAAGGCAGCCAGCCGTCTCCCAGAGCACTCCTGCACAGGGCTGCAGTGGTGGCATTGGCCACCCAGCCCAGTTTGGATATAAGAAAACCTAGCTGTATGCATGAGAATGGTGTCAGGCCAGATTCTGCTCCATTTTCTTTATTATACAGAACCCCATCCTCATGTAATGCATTTTTAGCCAACAGCCATTTAACATAAAATACAAACCCAGTGCAGAGGCTTCCTGCACTTGAGTCCATGCTACTTCTTGTGCCCTTTCTCAGCAGTGGAATAAGGCTCCAATTCCCTTCTGCATCATAGCAGAACTGGAGTGTGAGAAAAACATGAGAGGGAAATCCCCCATCAAAAAAGATCATGAACTCAGGCCCTCGATTTCCTAGGAGAGAGCCCTCTTTTATAGCAGATAAAGCAATGCTATTGTAGTCATGATAATCTAAGGGGACAAGCAAAGTTTGAAGGAAAATTTATTATCTTTCTAAGGTTAAATGATGCAGTGAGACAAAAAACCTGCCTATTTTCAGGTCTGGAAATCTGTTGGTGGGCAGGATGAGCATTGGTACTACTACCATTGCCTTCCAGTGGGCTATGAATTAATACGGAAGTCTGTCAGAGTATCCATCAAGGACAGGGCTACGAAATGGGGCAGATCCACCCCAAATCATCATTCCTTCTCTCCTTCCAAATGATTATACATCATCATCTCTAATCACCTCCAGGCCAGTGATAAGCATGCATTAAATCCACTTATGCAGACTGTATTAAGTATGATTGCACATTACACTACAAGGTTATATTAGATATATACATTGATGTATGCTAAGGCTCTAACATTCTTTTCACAGTTGCAAGGATATTTTTTACTTTTTAGATTTTTGAGGGAAGGGTAATTTAAATATAATTGCTTAACATCAGGACATGCTATCCTAACAACTGTGGTGGTCTCAAGCCTGGGGAAATGTCATGCTCTCCAAGACATTCTCTCCAGCCTATCAAAAGGGTACCATGATACACTTTCACTTAGCTAAAACTTGTTCAGATGGAAGCTGGGAAGTTGAGTCTACAAGGAGGGGGAGTCTCCCACTGCTCAGTGCTCAGGAAACTCCTTAGCTGGCAGCAGGAGTGTGAGGAATACACCCGAACACACAGGCTCAAGTAGCTTAGCACTCGCCATTGCCACATCTGGCCAGCGTTTGCTGTCATCAGATCAGAGTGGGTTGTCCAGGGATAGAACTGACACACCAGGGCAAAAGAGGGTAAAAACAACTGACACAACCTGTAAAGTTTTGTACACTCTGAGCATAGGTTTTCAGGAAAGCACTTTGTGATTTATATTCCCATACTGCTTTTAAGTTCGTTACTGGATTTTGAGCCTCGGTTCTATCTTTTGTTACAAACAATAACTTATTTCTTAGCCAGTCTCTCTTGCAGCCAGTAACTATTGTCTCTTTCATAAACTGCAGACCCCTTGTTTCCAGTAATGCATGTTCTGGGGGAATGATTTAAATGAAAAAAAAAAAAAAGCTTACTTGTAACACGAAAGGAAATACCACAATATAAGCTGTTTTAATAACTGAAGGGATCTTTAATTAAAATTGCTTTCCATTCATGGGCTAGAGTTTTATTTAACCAGCTGCCCTATGAAAGCTATTACCTAGAGTTTTCATGTTCCCAGTACACAGCTGCAGAAAAGATTTTATTCGGGTGAATGAAGGACTGTACAGCAGCAAGGACAAAGCTCACTTAAACTAACAATGGAGCCATGGCAAAAGTCATAACCTTCTGCTGTCTTAGGGGAAGCACACTTTCTGAATATAATCTCTCTGATTATGCCTAGTATGCAAAATGAAGTTTTATATCTGCAGCTCAAATGGATTTCAGTATTACCACTGAATACTAATCACCGATGCAAAAAACGTAGAGCTCCCTCAAGGCATTTCAAAAATCTTGATTATTTAATCAGTGCTCTTGATTTATAAGGCGAGCTGGTTGATGACTACCAAAATGTGACACATTGGACACTATCCAGATGGAATGCCAGTTTCCATTTGAGGTTAAAGAGGTAAAACCCTACAAGAGAGGTTTTCCAGTATCCTGGACTAGAGCTAGAGTTATAACAGATGATAAATAAAACCTGGCAGTTTGGTTTGCACATAATATTAAACCAGAAACTTCACTGAACTGTCAGTTGTGAAATGAAGTAATCAACTTTCTTTCTGATTATTCTCCATTGCCACTATGGACTTTTTATTTTTTTCATGCCTTCCATCGTAATGTCCTCTTATCTTCTTAAATAGCACTACTTTACTTTTTTACAGAAACATAAGCAGTGAGTGCTGCCTTTTCATAAGCACTAATTTCCCAACCAGCTGGATACAAAATTCAAAGAGTCCCATTTCTTTCCCATGTAACTACAGATACATATATATGTATGTAGTTGAAAATAATTTTGTATCTACATCTCTATAAAGGAACATATGCTTAGGTATATATGAAAATCATTTTAATTCCTGCTTTAAAACACAATGGAATTGTCAGAAATTGTTTAAGATACAGATGTATAACTTACATTCATTTCTGAACGGGTTTTACTACTTAAGTTGCTTACACTTTGACAGTCTTATCTCTGTCTTTAATTGCCACCAATGATACTCCATTAAAGAAAGTTTCCATAGAAAATTTCCAGCAGTTTTCCTATTAAGACTTTAAGGAGCAGAGTGACTTCAAACAGAGATAACAAAGAATTAAATTATTCTCTAGACACTTAATTCTAGGTCTGACGCCTACAAGTTAGCGATCTGATCACTTTACATACATGTCTGTATGGACAGAGAGTCCTCAAGTTTCAAACTAAACCAGCAGGTGTGGTCCCTGTTAGAACAGTGACTGGTGCTTAATATTCAAAGCCAAATTACCGCGACAGAGCGTTATTTTACAAGCCAGTCCTTTGTCGGTGTTCATGCTGCGAGTGAGTGGCGCACGAGGGGCACCCGGAGACTCCCGGCGCCGGTGGCTGTGCCAGCACAGCTGGGTTCCTCACTGTGTGCCAGGGGAGCCAGCCCAGGCTCTGCACCGCTGGTTATCTCTGAGCTATCAGCAATAAAGCTGATGTATCAATGCAGATAACTGCACCGAGTGGTCAGCGTATCATTCCTGCAGGGGAGATTTAGGTTAGAGATGAGGATGAAGTTGTTCTCTGTGAGGGTGCTGAGGCGCTGGCCCAGGGTGCCCAGAGAAGCTGTGGCTGCCCCATCCCTGGCAGTGTTCAAGGCCAGGTTGGACACAGGGGCTTGGAGCAAGCTGCTCTAGTGGAAGGAGTCCCTGCCCGTGGCAGGGGTTGGAGCTGGATGAGCTTTAAGGTCCCTTCTGACTCAAACCAGTCTGGGATTCCTGAAAGGATGACCCTGTGAACATAAAAGCAATTTGAAGGTTAAGGGACACACTAGAAGGCTGCCTTGGCGGTAAAAGCATCCTTACATCCCAGTGCAATCCTCTCAGGCCTTCTAAAACCAAAATGACTAAAATGATAATAAAACCATGTGAACTTGATGGAAAATTTAATCATAAATAAGCATTAACTATTCTATGATTCTATGATTTAAATATCAAAAGCCACCATACTGACAGATGGTAAAGTTCCATCTACACCAGAAACAATGACTTTAGTAAAAGACCTGCCATCAGCCATCCTGTGCTGCTCGCAGCTGGGCTGAGGAGCAGGCATGAGGCTCCCGGCTGCTCCCACCTGGGGTACAGGAAGGCACACACAGCTTGGCTGGGATCAGCAGCACCCGGCTGCCTGGCATGGGTCGGGGATGGTGGGTACGGCCCATGCAGGCCCCGTGTCCCTGCCCATCACCTCCCTGCGGGACACACTTCCATGGAGTGTTTCCTCGTACCTGTGCAGCCAGTGATCCACTCGCCCTGCACTCTGCAGGGCTTGGCTCTGGTGCTCAGGGTGCACCCCTAGCAGCAGCAGTGTTACCACAGAGGTATGGCGCTAAACTTTAAGCTAGCTTGGGTGCGAGCAGCAGCACTGAGCAGTACAACAAGAGCAGCAGCATGTGCTGATTTACTACACGGAGCAGCCCTGCTGCTTTAAACCGCCTCATGTCTGGCTCCTTTGTTATGTTCTTCCTTCAGCACCGGGGTGACTAATACTTGTAAAACACTGTTGCCATCCCTCACTTTAAAAAAGTTTGCTAGAAATGTCCGCAGTCTGTATTCCAATGCTCTACAAAGGAGCACAGAGAAGTGCTCCGGGTGACCGGAGCCCCAGGTGCCCTTCCCACCACATCCTGCCATTGCAAGCAGTGCTTGGGCAGCTCTGGCTGCACCGGCTGGGCACCCAGCAGGCAGCACCCCACACACCAAACTGCTCCCAGAGCTGTAGCAAGTGACACTGTCACTTCCACAGAGGCCTTGCACCTAGGTTTTGGCAACACTGCAGATTTGTGTTCCGTTACAATGCCAGAAGAGTTTAATAATTGCAAGAGTTCACTTACAAAATCTGTGTTGTTTGGGCTTGTGCCTTTTACAATTACATCACTGTATCTTTCTCTGTACATGTAGACTTGTATCATCTGGAGCCTTTGAAAGAATATCTTACTTGACTGGACTTGTGGGTAAAGCCATCATGGAGCAGTTCAAATAGCTGCATTATTTCAATTTTCTGTCAGGAAGCCAAAAAATCTGCTTGAAACACAGATGGCTATTTCCTGTCATCATCTAGCGCCTCGGCTGATCTCCTCACCCTTTCAACTTCATTCTCTGTAACGGTTTTCCCTGAGTAGGGAAGCTTTTGCACCTTCCTCTTTAAGGGAACAGAGCCACAAACTGCCAAGTGAGGATGCTTTGATCGTATATGAAAATGTCTTCCTGATTTTCTTACCTCTTCAAGCTCCTGGTATTGTGAAAGTAACAATGTCATAGATATCTATCTATGTCACAGGTACCACCTGGCCTTCTGCCATGAGTACAGCATGACAAACCTAGCTTGTAGGGATTATGTCCCCACATTCCAGTCTTTAATGGCAGCAGCCGTGCAGCAGGGAATACACTGGAGCCAGAGCTTGTCTGTGCAGGGAAAGAGGGATTTCTCCCCTGCAGGTTAGACTGCGCTGCAGGGGAGGCTGCTGGAGAAACCTGAAAGCGACGGGAACTTCTCTTTACACACAGCAAGTGACACCACTGCTCACATCATCCTACCCTTCCAGGTCCCACCTCGCCTCACAAATGTAACCATCTCACAGACAGCAAAAAGCCACATGATTTCATAAAAGGCTCCACAGTTTTTGAACCTAGAAAAGGCAGTCAAGAATGCTCTTTCAATACTTTGCCATTCTGTTCCTGCTATTTAAATTGGGTCAAAATGTCAGTTCTCCTTCACTGGACCTTGCTAAGCAAAGTTAAAACCAGTTCTCCAGATGAATCTGAACAATTAAGGACTGCCCGAATGGAACAACTCTGCTGCAGCTCTGGTATAAAGCCACTGGGACATTGATTCCTGTCAAATCCTCCACAATCTGGTATAGACACATGTTGTGTAATCACATATTTAACCATCGCTATGGTCTTAATTCTACTTCCCACTTTGTTCCTATATATATATATACAGGTCTCTACCTTCTTGAACTATTTTCTCTTTCTTTAATAAAAAGAAACCAAAATAGTACTGGCAAAGCATCTCAGAGGAATCATCTTGTGGATGAGGCTTGTGGTTAACAGAACACTGCACAACAGGGATGAGAACGTTGTATGAATAATTTCCTGTACCTGCCACCAGCAGCAGGACACAGATGCGTTAGGTCAGGCCACAGAGCTAATATATTTCAGGAAAACGTTTGTACTACTACTTTTAATGTCTCGGTAAGTGTACATGAAAGCCGAAAACATCATTATTCTTAACTGCTGTTAAACCAACGACTATGCAGAAACCTGTCCGTGTTCAAAGAACTTTTCTCTTTCTTTGCTGCAACCCTGTACTGCTGTACCAGAAACATAAGAGATGCAGTGATTTTTCGTCCCTCCTCCCCCCAGTTGATGGTGCAGGGATGGGAAGAAAGATCATAGAGACTCTCCATTCATCAGAGAGGCTGGGTTTAAAGAAATGTTCAGCATTTCTGACTCTTAAACAAAGGACTTGTTACAGAAGTAGACAGCAATATCCTACTAATACTGCCCTGCAAAATCCTGCTTCACAAAATTCACCATCACTACAGATAAAGGATGTACACCAAACATTACAGACAGGTAAATTTATCAGGGAAAACAATACTAAATTCCTGTTTTCAACAGTTATGTTGATTCCAATCTGTGTCCTACACATGCTGTTTATGCTATTTAAATACATGTAGTAGGAAAGAAGACTATGCCTTTTCAGAATTTGTACATGCATTGTATACCATAAAAAAATAGAAAGTAGCAATAAATCCACTTTGCTAGTGGAAAACCTGTAATTTTGTAGATCTATGAAAGGGCAACAACATCTCAATTGATGGGAAACTTTCATGTTTCTGAAAACACACTGTAGTATGTATATTAAATGGAGGAAGAGTTAAGCTATCTGCTTCCAGACAGATTATTCTGATTTGCAAGGACAGAGAACTGAGAGACTTTATTCCTTCAATTTACACACACCTTTGTCAGAACTAATAACCCAGTTCAAAGAAAGAAGTTTCACAGTATTTAACTATATGGCCTATAACATGTCATGCTGTTTGAATTCATATGATCTTATGTATTTGGGCATCAAAAGCCCTTTATTTTTCTTAATTAGAAACACAGATTCAATGCAACTTGCCTTCAAAATAAATTCAATTCATACGCATTACCTCTGAGCAATGAGAAATAGCACTGATTGAACAGGGCTGTTTAAATCTCTGTAGTTGGCAGTGTTCATCAGTGAATTTGTTTACAAAGTGGAAAGAATGAGATGCTGTCAAAGAATGAAAAATAAAAGCTAGATTTCTTAGGAAGGAGACATCCGTCTTTTTCTATTTGTAAATGCTGACGAGCAGGGTTTAAGGAGGGCTAATGTCATCCATTCATCTTAATTAAAGAGTTAATTGCTCGTGTATCCTGATTTGGTTAGCTGATCTTAGGAGCATGAAAAGCGTTTGCTTCTATGTATTTTATTGACCACTATAATGACATCATCAGTAAGACTCAGGATTTATTCATGCCTCAGCCTAAACTCATAACTTTAATAGCCTCCTACATGATAAAACTTTGAAGAGGGAAGGAGTTCTTTAGCATGGTACAGAATACCGAGAGGTCTGTTCAGCCCCTGTTCAGGAACTGTTAAAATGTCTCAGTTCAGCTGTCACTGAAGTATTACTTCAAAGTCTAGAGTCATGAAGATAAGTAAAAAGTAATTTTAAAGACTAGTTCTCACCAAATGTATATATGGAAATAGCATAAAACATCTAAAAATTGCATATCAAATATAAGCAAGAGACATTACTATTCAGTTTCTCACATCTGTAGTCATAGTCAAGTAAGCACTGACACAAAAACAGACAGGTGAGGTTGACAGCATGTTCTGTGGATTAAAGACCAAATTGGTTTAGTCATGTGTCTTACAACACAAAGAGGGGATACTCAGATCTAAGGAAAGACCAGTTAAATAACTCAGAATTCTGTGAGGTTTTCCTGTACAATGCCTTTTAACGTTCACTGCAATTCCTGATGTTATTTCTTAAAGATTCTTCACAAGAATGAAATTCAATTTTACACAAGAAGAAAATGGACAGTACTACTGCTTTTTGATTAATCAGCTGCACGGCACTTCAAAATGAAAGGAATAAATTACAAAACATAATACATGATATTCGCTTATCCTGCTAATGAGTCTTCAGAACTGATCTATTTATGTTATGCTACTTTCATGGGATCAATTTCTATTGCTAATAATGCACATAACTTATATGAAGGGTTGAACCAGCCTTTAAAATGCACCATGCCCCAAACATAACAGCCTAACACAGTCTTACATGCTGTGAGCATCCACTTGGAAGCTCCTGTGCACTCTCCTGACATATCCAGAATCACTAAGAATAATGTGATAGGGTGCTACAGCTCATCCGGCTTTATGAACTTCATGGTGGACCTCACTTTGTGGTTTCTTTATGCAGTCTAAGCTTTTCAGCTGACTGGTTCAGAGGCCAGTACTGGCTCCTGTGCTTTCTCTGACAGACTGAAGATTTTCTGTTTAATACTGATCAGGTTTCCATGTTTTCTTAGGAAACTTTCTCTAAAATATAATCAAAAATTCTAGGAGCCTCTGTATGATATGAATACATGATTACATCGCCCTTCTCATGGGAAAACAGCAGGCAAGTCCAGGCTTGACTGACCATGGTGAAGTGGACCCTATTGCCCCAGCTCAAAGTAGCTGGCCCCAGAGCCAGAACTAGTTTGCCTGTGTCAGTTTGATGCTGACTCCAATCTAATTAGCCTTGCTGAGAAGCAGCATGTGTGAACATAGAAACAGGACCAGCTGCTCTCCACCTAGGTCCCTAGTATGATGCCATGTGGCTCAGGAACAGGCCTGCAGCCAGCTCACACATATCTACAACTACACAAGAGTGTGCAGTGTGTAAAGTGAAGAGCACTGGAAAGCAGGATATTTGTTGGCCATCACCCACTTCAGAACTGCCCAGCTGGGTAACCTTTAACAAGTTGCTTCAGCCCACTCTGTCCCACTTATCTCCCAAATCACCTTGTATCTCATTCAGGGAAAGGTGCTGCCGGTAACAGAGTTAAGCAGTATTGTTATTTCTGAATAGTTCACTACTGGAAAAAGCAACATGGTCAGTGTAGGGGGTTTACAATCAGAGAAGAGGACAACAACTGAGGCTGGATGGGACTCAGGAAGTCATCTGTCCCAACCCTGAGCTTACTACTGGGGTTGTTCCAGACTTGAAAAACTTAAGGAGGAAGACTTTGACACCTCTCTGGGCAATCATCTCCAGTGCTGAACTATCTTCAGGGTGAGGATTTTTTATGTCAAGGTATATCTATGGCCATGATAACAGAATTCCTCAGTAGGGTATGGATGATACTCATCATCTTTTACAGCTCAGCTCCAATTAAAAAAACTTTTTAAATTAAAGTTTGTTCCAGTTTATTTGCACTCCAAGCAAACTATCAGTCAACCTTTCTGTCATCTACTCCAGTCTGTTTAGCGCAGAATCCTCAAAAAGGCTGACAAGATAAAATCTAATCCACTGCTCTGCCATTTGGGCCTCTGTGCAACGGTACTTTACAGGCTGTCTTTTACACCAGCAGGGCACAGCGGCACTTAGGCAGTGCTATCTATAGGCACCTGTAAGCCCTGCCTCATGTCCTCACTGACACCCACTGAGTTAGCTCAGAAGTCTCTGCACCGCACTGCTCTGACTGACCATGTCTGCAGCACAGTGTCATAACCAGGGAACTGCTCAGACCACATCTGAGCCTTTGGCCCTGCCAATGCGTGCCCTGTCAAGAGCTTAAACACACAGGTCAGTGACCTTGGAAATAGTTTTAAGCAACTGTAGCTTTTCTATTAATTCTAAATCTGTTGTTATCTCCAGTTTCTTTTTTTTTTTTTACCCTCTCATGTCTATACTGAAACTACAAAGTTATTTCCTAAACACTTACCAGAAAAACTAAAAAACATTCTTGGATACAGACTGTGGACTTAGGAGCAGCGACTGTCACTTTTGAAAGCTACTTTACATAACATTAAAATAGAATGTCAGTAAAGAGAAAGGCATAACATTTTGTTGTTCAACAGAAACACTTTGGAAAATGCTGAAATAAAATCTCTAGTGGCTTGTGAAGTATTTAGTTCAGTTGTTTAGCAACAACACCTTTTGATCTGCAAAGCTTCTATGGTATCTCAAAATAACCTAAAAAAGAAAGTTCTTAAAGTTTTCTTTAACTAGCTAAAACCACCTGCTGTAGCATGAGTAGGAAGTAGAAGTTCATAAGCACAACCTTCTTTTGAGATAACACATTTTTGAATTACTATACTGTAATTTTTCTACACTACATCAGGCAATGGCTAGTGGAACTTCTTACAACATTACTAGCTTACTAATAAACATGTGCATGAAGCGGAACAGCGCACACAAGTTATAATTCTTTGGCTGTGCCTAGTAACATAAACAGGTCTGATACCATCAGCTGAAGAATTGAGGAATTAAACCATCGGAAAGACTGATGTAAAGGATTGGACATGCTAAAGGAGATGGTGAAAAGAGACGCTAAGAAATGGAATGGCATTCAGAAGTGAAGAAATAGACCCACAATGGTTTGAGACTGGAAATAAACACAACTATGAGAAAATGCTTCATCAACATAAGAGCAACAACAAAGCTGTGAATGTCAAGATAAGCAAAAATTGTTTTTGAAGAAAAAATAGTGTGCTAGGTAGGACTTCAAAGACTAGAAAAGATCTAATAGACAGAAATGAATAACACAAAAAATACAAAAGAAGAGAGACTGAAAAAAATAATACAAAGCACAAAATCAACTTGCTCCATGTCCCCAGTATTACTCTGTTAACCCTTTCGTGCTGACACTGTGAAACTGGTTTAGTGATTATAGAGAATGAATATTTCATCACCCCAGCAGCTGGCTGTCTGCAGTCAGCTCCGCAGTCCCTCTCCCGAGCCCTTCACCCTGTGCTTCGCCCCACTCCGTATCTCTAGCAGCACACCTGCAATTCCTTTCCCTGCTGGAAGGCACAGCAGCTGCCGTGCCCAGCTCTTTATCAAGCTGCTCCCATGCCTGCCCGGAGAATGTACAACGGCCTTTTCAGAAAGAAGCCACACAAATCACTGTGCCCTGGCTGGAAAGCCCACCTGATACTGCATTTCTAATCACAGGGAATAAATAGGAGACAATGCATTCAAAAGAAGGACATAGAATAGGTAATTAAATGTCATAGTGGTTCTGGGGTAGAGGATGCTGCTATTACAATAAATTTGGGTTTGCTAAATTCAGAACCACCCACCAGAATTATTTTAAACTAGATTAAAGGAAAGGCAGGTAAAGCTATGGCTTTATGCAAAACACACTGCAGCATTCTTTGGTCTTGGCTCTGAATCATTGACACAAGGAGGATTTTTGTCATTGGCTTAGTTATTAATGGACTAAAAATTAGCTATTTAGATATTATTCCCAAAATTGCCAAAATAATTCTGAATCCAGGAAAGATACATAACACCATTAATCTACCGTCAGATAGGATGGTAGGCAGAAATGGAGTTTAAATGGTGCTGAAGAAAATGAAAACTCAGTGGTTACCACACAGAAAACAAGATTTAAGTAAAAAATCTGTGTCTAACACAAGTTCAATGGTAGACGAAAACAGAAAAGAAACTTTTGTGGAATTTAAGTTCCAAAGCTTTTGCACCATTTTTTGTTGTTGTTTTCTTTGGTTGGTTGGTTTTCCAAAATTTCATCCCGACAGCTTACTTCACATCTCTGGACATGTAAGGACAGGAGCTTTCCACTGAGAAAATCTTGATTTATATACTACTACACACCTATTTCAATCCCTTTTCCAAGTGATTTTGGAAACCATTATGAAAGTGGGTATTGTTTTGCTTCAGTATATAGTATGCCATGAAAACCTAATTCTGTTTAGTAGGGCCACATTCCCTATGCTTTGATTTTAGACAGTCTTTTTCGCAGAAAAGATCATTTATATGTCTTTACTAATGACATTACAACCTTCTCCTGCTACCCTCAAGAACTAGCAGATAATATTTGACATCTTAGTTTGCAGTTTCAGAAAAAGGCAAGAGAACAGAAACTGTCCTATCAGAAAAAAGTGGCTTCAGAACCTGGTAAATATATCATGTTTCTATGGTGATGTGTTAAAAATTGGTGTGTTTGAATCAAGAGTGTACCTGCTTTGTGATTAATTGTAGATGTCAATACCTAGAGGTACCTGCAAGGCAATTAGCACTGTACTTGCCTAAATGTCACCCCATTGTAAATACAGAATGGAAATAAATAGACAGATTGGCCTAGTGCATGTTGTTTGGATTTGGAACAAGAATCTCAAAAATGTGAATCCTAACCAAGCCTATTTTTTATTATGTGCTGCTGAGAAGCTACAACAGACTCCTCTCTTTCTTTTTTTCTGGTACACTGTGAGGCCAGTGCCACCCATCTCTCAAAAATGCCATGTGGAGGGAGATCCATACTAGTCAAAGCCATCATCAGATTGAATACTAGCAAAACCAGGCCTATGCAAATGTCTGTGTTTTCTTTGTTACTGGAGCCCAGGTTGCTACATTTTACGATAGGCTTTACAGTGGCCAGTTAATTTGATAATCCTTTTCTGTCCTGTCTTCCCCAATCTTACAGTCTCGTGAACAACTGAGAACTGAAACAAAACTATAGGCTGAGTTAGGGAGGTGACAAATGGAGCCTGATATCACTGCTGTCTATACAAGATTGAAAATACACTGCCAGAACATCTATGAAAAGTGACATTTAATAGTTTAACTTCTATAAGGTTAAAAAAAAAATTGCCCACCCCCCCGACTCCCTTCGGGCATTCAACCATGTTTTTCTTCTGGCAAGTAACTATAGCCAAAGATGGGGGGGAGGAGGCTTTTCTATTTCATCACATAGCCAAGATTTTATTTTTTTCCAGCATTTTTCTCCTTTTATCTATCACATATTAGCTGCTGGTGGCCTTTGGAAAGCTAGCGGATCATATGATGCTGGCTCTCCTTCTTTCCATCTGCTAGCCTACATAATAAGAAAACTAAAATATATATTAAATATTACTTTTTTATGAAGCTAATTAGTACAGATGCTTCAAGAATCTGACATGCTCATACAAGGTTTTGTGACAGAATTTCTTTGTTAAAGTAAAGCTCATCTAGAGTTTTGGAAATCCTTGTCTTTAAGGGTCTTTCATTAGTAAGACACACTAAACAATGATCACTGCTGTACGATGAGAGACAAATTAATGAATCAAACATTACAGATTTCATCACATTGGCTCATTTGCATTTAAGCTGGTTTCCAGCTCTGTCATGCATTTGCTTTTAAATGAGCCCCTGTGGATAGTGCTGCAATGTTTGATTCATTAATTTGTTTCTCAGTGTACAGCGGTGCTCACTGTTCAGTATACAGTGAAATACTTTGAAAATATTTGTTTTAACAACCTATCTTTTATTTTAACATGGAAATAATAAAACCCTGAAGAAGAAAATGCTGGCCATTTTGTGACACAGCCTCTGCCAAATCTCCCAGTTGCTGCCCCAGCCCATCGTTATACCACTGTGATATTATCTGGATTAAGTCTTCACAGCTTGCTTTCACATATTCTACAATTTCATAAAGCTTTGAGCCAGCTCTTTGGGTTAGTGTTGTGATGCCCAATTCAGCTCCTGGGAAGTTAAAGGTGGCTTTAAGCCTTACTCTCTGATCCTTGGATCAGTCCCAAAGAGTGACTTAGATCAGCCTCCCGGATGCTCGGTGACATTCTGCCACTACTGTGCCTGGTATACCAGTTCCTCCACATTATAACAGAGTGAGTTGCTTGGCAAAGCCATCTCTGCAAGAGCTGCAAAACTTTGGAATTGGTTTTTGGTTTGTAACAGCTTGAATTTGGTGACCTTACAGTACGTTGAAAGCACCATCTGTTTTAGAAGAAAAGAGAGGCATGTTCCCTAGCTGGTCAGCGCATGGAGACAAGTGTTTTGGTAATTAGCTGGGTAGTTGAGTTCTCAAGCCCCTATCCAAACCTCAATTTTTTAAGTTTGTGCACTTGAATACAACACTAATTATACATGTACAGCTTTGTTGTAGGGATCATTGCTCATGTTTAATTCTAAAGAAATAAATACATGTAGCAAATGAGAAAGATGGAAGCTGGTTTAGCAGGCAGTAGGAACTGGAGAGCAAAATGTTTCTCTAGCTAGACTTCCCTCCTCTAACGTGACTGTGATGGATTGTAAGGTTATAAAGGCAAGCCAAGACAATACATTTGGACTATGGGATTCATGGAAATGAGGGACTAATTAAATGAGTTGTTTTTTTCATGAAACAGGCAGGTTTTTATATACTGAGAAATGGAGTTCAGTAGCATCAGCATGTTGCATTGCACAGGCATTTTCCCCACACTTTGATTTTTTTTCTTTTAAGACTCTCTCTGAGCAGTGTGTTATATGTGAAGAACAGGACAAAAGTCAATGTGATTGATACCAACAAAAAAGCAAGCCATCAAAACAGAAAGACAACATCTTACACCCATGTTTCAGAAATCTTAAAGGGAAATTAACATAGTTCTCATGCTTGGTTACTCCAAATAATCCATAAAATCAACTGTACACTAAAAAAACCTAAAAGAAACAACCCCCCTGCCTCACTGTCAGGCATAACCAGCAAAGCTACAGTATGCCAAGTGCAACCAACACAAACCTACCCTACAGCCAGAAGAATACGATACCCGGAGAGCCTAAGTGGGCTGTATACGAGACACTGCGCTCCACTGATTAACACACACAGAGAAAGGCTGTTTCCATCACATCAGAAAGCCCCTGGGAAACACTATCCATTTTCAGTGCCTGTGTAGAAAGTAGGGATGAAGTTTGTAAGGGACATCCACACCTTTGGAAGGACAGCTGCACATTTGTCCTTTAGGACATTTAATGTTTAACATTTGAACGTTTGCCTGGTACTTTCTGCAGCAGAAAACAGCTTGGTTTCTCCTTACAAATACAGTAAATGTATTCAACCATAGCCTTAATTCTACCCACAAGGAATTATATAATGGGAGATTCTAAAAATTATTTGAAAGGCTGGAGTCATTTGAATGTTTATTATGAAAAATGTACCTCATTGGAAAACAAGTGGGTTTTTTTTTTAAAACAATAATCTCCACATTTTTCTTCCTTGAAAGATCATATTTCACAAAGACAGATCAAATACTCCCAGAGAAAAGCTAGGCTGTCTTCATATGAACATAAGAATCTATAAATATTCTTATAGGAGCCTGCACAATCGAATTACAAGACAATTTTATATTAAATGCCCAATTAGGTCTTGCTCAAGGTAGAAATCACTTGCGTATACACGTAAATATACTGAATCAAATAAATATGGCAACAAATACTCAAAAAGACTGGCACTAAGATGAAAATGTGGAACTCAGTGTCAAGAGCATGCTAACTACACAATACTATTGTTTTCTCCCCAACTCTCCCACCACACTCATACGGAGCTACAGCAATAATGATGGAGGAGGAAATAACTCTTTTCACGAACAAATGTTTGCGCTGTCCTACTGTCTTAACCATAAGAAACTCTTCCCCTGGTCGCTTCTCACAAAATGCTTCCAGTGCACAGCATGGTCTCTTAAAATAGCTGACTTCATAACAGAAAGTACATTATCAGGTTTCACCATATTCTGGTCTGCTTTCAGAAATCAACTATTTAAAAAGCCTTCCTCAAACCCAACCCACACTTACAATTCCATAACCTGGTAACCAAAAAAAGAGCCCCAAACCCTAACCCCTCAAATAACTCAACAGTGATGAAGATTCATGTTAAACATTAGGGAATAATTTTCTGTTTAAATTTTTATACCAGGCTTTTAGCCACCCACAGAAGGTGTCTTCTCATTTTAAGGTGGGTTCAACAACACTTCTGACTCTCCACTCACTGGAATACAAGTCCATTTGTCACCCGTATTTTAGATGGCAAAGTGAATTTAGTTTCAACCTAATGAAATCACATAACAACAGACTGCTTAGGGTGCCTACGAATTTCCATCACTCTCGTTTTTTAATAGAGATAGCAGGTTAATCTCTGTCAGGTATAGCTGAGGCAGTTTCATGTTAGGAGGTGCTATCAAAGTTAGCCATCATTCTGGTTAACTCTTCCTCAGATCTTGCCAATATTTCAATCTTCCATTTTGTTTTTATTCACTAAAGACAATAGATTCAACAAAAAACATCAATGTGCAAATAAACTAATTGTCTTAAACTGTGAGCATGAAAGTCCTCCCATACCTCTCACTGATATCCTTTCCATTTACAGAAAACACACATATCAATTAAACTCACCTGTTAATTAAAAGCTTGTCTGGAACATTCCTTGCTAGTTGGAGGCAAAAGAAAGTGTAAAACGTATCTGAATGCTGAAGCTTTGAATTTTAATTACTTACTCCCAGGTTCGTTTGTGATCCCTCAGGTGTTGGCTGGGCAACAGCAAAGAACTGGAAAAAAGAAACAAAATTATTTTGTAATTCCTGCTGTGGGGAAGAAAATGCACTGAGAAGGTTTCCAATTTTCTTTTCTTATCTTGTTTAGATTTATTCTTTATTAAAGTACTTATAAGAAAGTATCTACACACAAAGAAAAAAGATTCTGGAAGATTACAGGCAACTACACCAAGTAATTGCTCTACAAATTTGATTTATTTTTTTTTTTATTAATATGAGAATTCCTATTGTGCATCTCTCACAATAGAGAATATCAATATAATTATAAAAGAGGAAATAATGCGTAGAAATTTGGTGTAAGGGCCACAGCTATTATCAGATCACCCATTACATGTATATATTAAATTTGATAAGTTGTTTATTTTATATGCATCTAAATAGAGAAGACATTAGCAGATTTAATAAAAATTCTGGAACTTGCAGGAATTGCATCCCCTTTCTCTATCCACCCATATCATAGCTGGGGGGTTTGACCATTTTCTTTCTCTCCTACATTTACTCAGACAAAATATCTTTTTTATTAACACAGAAGGATCCTTCATTTAAAAGAGACTGTAAACTAAATACAGAGGCTGTAGATAGTTCTTCTGCTTTTCCTCATAATCACCATGTTACTTCAGAAGTCACAATATTGTAATAACCTGATTTTTTTTTTTACTGTCCATTTATTAAGGATAAATATATGAGATTCTAATTCGGATCAGCAATTTTTACAATATGAAAATTCATTTGTGACATTTTACAGAGGAACTTAAAGATTTCATGAGGTTTCTGATGAATCTTTGCCTGTGAAAAATTGGGCCATCTGAATCAGGCAGAGATTTACACATTGAGTTCTCCAAGAAAAGGAACGAGGACTTTCTATTTTTTTATGACATACACACAGCATATGTACATCTGTTTAAAAAAGTTCAATTATCAGTTAAGCTACTCTAGCAAATTAACTTGCACACAAGTAGATGATAATAGCAGATGCACTTGAAAGTAACTGTGTTCACATTATGTAAGCTTTCTTCCTCAAAATACTTAAGAATGAGTTTTAAATTGTCACACACCCCCCAAAAAACCAAACAAAACCAAACAAAAACCTCAAAGAACCAAACCCAAAGGAATACAAACAGTATATTTACTGTGTATGTAAGTCAGATTCAAATATATTGAGTGAAAACACTAAGCAGAAACTGAGCAAGTGTGGCTATTCAATTCTGATACAGATTATGAGACAGTTAAAGAAGCAGATGCTTCTTTAAAGCACATTTAAGGGACTGTTAATGTTAAATACCTTAGACTCCACTTGTATTAAGTTCATGATGAAGGTTTCCTTATCAGATGCCCAAAACTTTATGAACTGTCCCAACACAAGTATTTCGCTATTACTGTCATTTGAGTGCTACTGTTTTATCAGTATATATTTCGTTATATATTCAAGTAGAGAATTCTGGTCACTGTATTCGGCAAAAAAAACGAATACTGTGCAATTCAGTCTTTTTAGGAGCCATAAATAAATCAAAATATTAAAGCACATTAGGAGTGGATGAAGAATAAACCATAAGAAAAAGCAAGCAGGCCTCTATCAGCCATTTTGTTCTGAAGCTCTCTTTCAAATGGAGACAATATCTTGTTTACTGGAGGATAGGCCTTATAAACAGAATCTTATTTATAATGGAAAATGCATTGCACCAGGAGTAGCCATGATACATTCAAACACCCAACCTACAATTACTGAATCTGCAATTCACAAAAGAATGCCTTATAAAAATTCAAGACATCAGCAGGTCTTATGTAGATTACTTGCAAATATGACTTTCTGTTGTGGTTTAAGCCCAGCCACGCAGCCTCTCTCTCACTCCCCCTTTTCCTCCCCCACTCCTGGAGGGATGGGGAGGAGAATCGAAAGAATGTAACTCCCACAGGCTGAGATAAGAACAGTCCAGTAACTAAGGAATAACACAAACCACTGCCACTACCACCAATGGTAATAATGATAAGGGAAATAACAAGGGAAGAGAACTCAACCGATCACCACCTCCCAACTGATACCCAGCCCAACCGAGCAGTGATCCAGCCCTTCTGGGTAACTGCTCGCAGTTTTACATCCTGGGCATGACGTGCTGTGGTATGGAATACCTCTTTGGCTAGGTTGGGTCAGGTGTCCTGTCTCTGCTTCCTCCCGGCTTCCCCTCCTTCCTGGCAGAGCATGAGACTCACAAAGTCCTTGGTTAGACGGAACATTACTTAGCAACAACTAAAAAACATCGGTGTTATCAGCGCTGTTCCCAGGCTGAAAGTCAAAAACACAGCACTGCCCAGATACTAAGAAGGAGAAAAATGACTGCTACTGCTGAACCCATTAATTTCAAAATTAATACATATTTTTTCTGGAAGAATGAGAATATTCTCTGAATAAATGACAATGCCATATGTGGCTGAACTTCAGCATTAAGAGCTGAGGTAGCTAACACAAAGTGTAATTGCAAATGTTTCTATTTAAGATTTATTAAAATATTATGCCCTCTATAGTTATTTACAAAAGATCTTCCTTCTCCAGCATGGGATGGACCCACTATATCCACTTCTAGGTGATAAAAATGCCTTTTACAATATTTATATTAAAACAAAACATCTATTCCAATTACAGCAGCATGGACTACAGGCACAACAGTATTACAACTGTGTAAGTACCTAAGATAATAAAGAGATGGATAACATCCATCACTCGTGAAATCTATCCTTCTCATTCACAACATGTAAAAAACCATGACATGAAAAGGTAACAGAGGGAAAGTTTGGAATATAACTGAATGCAGACAGCTGGGTTCAGTCAGCCTGCCCCAGAGCAAGGTGCACCAGGCGAAGCTCACCCTGGACTTGATTTTTTAAAGCATATTGGCATCTGTTGAGCCAGGTTAGGAATGTCTACACTTGTGTTTCACAGGATGTGTAAAGTGCGATATCCTTCTACAAACACAAACAGGTGATTGTGGATTTATCAGTCTCAGAAAAAGAGAAATCCTTATGCACCTGACACTTGACAGTCACTGATGCAATGAGTAAGTCACTGGGAGTCACAAAAGTCTTTTTATTGCCAGTTATAGTGGCCGCTGGATTCTTTTATTTCCTTAGTTTTATTGATCCTCGGGAATGAGGGTGAAGGATAGAAATTCTATGAGAATTTTCCCAATGATCAATTTTTCGCTTTATCTGAAGTATGAGACAATGTTGTGCATCATTTTCTGTTTATGACTGAACAACTAAATAAGGAGGAACAAACAGCGTGTAAATGAATTGCAAGTTTTCCCAATGTTTTGCATTGTGCAGAGCCTTTAATAAAAACACCAGCTGAAAATAATGGTAAGTTCCTAAGAGAAACAGTAAATAATAAAGATCAATCTGATTCTCTTGAGTTCTCTCTTTAGCACATTTGCTACTTTTGTCTTTTTTCCTGTACATGAATTCTTGAATTAGTCTTCTCTTCATATATCTATTCTATCCTTAAAATTCAGATATGTTTAAACAATGACACAAGAGCCTTAACCATTTTGACTATATCCAATCAGCATTTGTCAGTACCCCAATTCAGTTCCAAGTTGCTCTAAAAGTGTTATTTAAAGAGCAATAAGAACTTCTTATTCATGCAGTCATGCTTCTTTGTTATTCTTACTTGTTGGCATCCAACATCCAATATTTTCTGCATATCACTGTTAATTTGTGCTTCATGGGGAGTGACTGTTCTTTTCCTTTATGGCAGCAATCAATGACTACTTCTCAATAGTTACAAGACAGAATCCTATATAAAAATGGGAAAGCATATTAAGCTTCTATATGATCCTTGCTCTTTTGCCAGTGTGTCTGATCCATTTCCAGACTACACGAGTCAGGCTATGTGCCTTGGTTAATAAGTAAACAGTTCCTGTAAAATTTCTCTTTTCCGCTACCATCTTAACCCTCCATGTTGTTTGAAGAAATCCATATTATATTTCAAACAAAATCTCTTTTCTTAAGGAACATCAGTAGTGTCTTACGTCTGAAACTTTAGAAAAGAAGCAAATCTCTTTTTGCTAGTGAAGCTTTTGGCAAAATATTTTCCTGTGTATTGCACAGTATGTTATGATCATGATCAGCACAGATTTTGTAAGTCCCAGCAGCCTGGTCTCTTATGATTGAGACATTTTACTTCTCCAAATGAAGTGAAAGGATAATGTATGTGACTTAAAATGAAAATCATTCTTTCCCTGTTGAGTGCTTTTCTGGTTCCATTCTTGGCAAATATGAAAAAATATATCTGTCATGATTAGTAATATAGACATGTATCAATTGAGACATGGACTATAGCTCCCAAAACAATTTCAAGTTGCCATCGAACTTTTCAAGTGTTTAAAGTAGAAAATTTTAGCTACTGCCAACTTGGTCTGTATTTCTCATGACTTCGCTGAGCAATGATTAATCACTTCGTTTATCAATTAAACACTGATTTGGGATTTACTGTTATATTTAATAGTGTAACTATTTTAGACATACACAATGCTGGTTTAATTTCTATATGAAGTGCTTTTCTACATGCCTGTCTTGTGCAGCAGAGGAAGTACAGGGATTCTTCCTCAGGACAGATCTACCTGTGCTGAGCTTAGTGGTAGTTCAGCACAGGAGGCTCTTACCACTAAACACAGCTAATGTAGGGTAGTTTCAGTCTCCCATATTTCACACTCAGAAGAGTGTGGGATGGAATTAAAGGCTGTATTCTCCAGCACTGTGCAAGACAGCTCTTTCACAAATCTGACTATTTTTCCAATCTTGCCAATGAAAGAGGAAAACAAGTATTCAGAATGTGAGCCCATACTGTGAGCCTGCATAGAAGGTACTTTGGCTTTCCGATGAACTCTGCTAAGCTTGGGGGCTGGATCACTGTTTTTCCTACTGGCATCGTGACCTTTCAGCAATTTGTTAATGTCCAATTTATTTTAAAATGTTATGGTGATGACTTTTGCTAATTTCAAGGGTTTACAAATTACTATGGAGTACTTCGTCAGTAGAAAAGAAAGCACAGATCAATAGATCAGAGAAGGATCTGAGCAGAGCAACAATCATGCTATAAATGTCAGTGCTGAGCAGTTTCCACACAAATAAAACAAAGCTGCCATCGGCAGACAGTTTCAGGCTTGCAGCGTCAGGCTGCTGCTGTGAGACTGTGTTACAATCCCAAGGTCACTTACCCGGCGAGCAGGTGGCGCGGCACTTGGCAAGCCAATATCGCAGCTCTGCCTTTACACATAGCTACTCCCCAGGAAGACAAAGCTTAACGCTTCAAAGTGGCTTCCACACCCCACGCCCCTTTCACAATCGGAAGAGTTCAAGTCAGGAACTGTTACTTAACAAGAAAATGCAGAGGTTCTTTTTCTTCTGTTTAGTTTGTAACTTTGTCTTTCAAGTAAAGAAAGAGGAAGTAGGGAAGATGCAACATTCATATCTTGTGATTTGCTACAGCCTGTGGTTTCATATCCTCTTAAAAGAACATCACAGAGGTCTAACAACTGACCACGGTTTGCCTCCTGATACAGACAACTGATACCTCATGCTGCAAACGTCAGGTTGGGTCTTGCCTGAGAATCTGAGGATCAAATGTGATTCTCAGTCGTACAATTTGAGTGTTGTGCCCCACGATGAAAGTGAACTTTTTTAAGGTAGGAAAGCCAGCTATCATAACAATGCTGGCTTCCAGTTTTTCACCCCAAAGCTGCTTCTTTTCATGAAAACAACTCTTTAGTAATAAACTTCTGCATCTTGTCTACAACTTGAGATTGACATATCAAAGTCCTATTCACCTCAGATATGTCTGGAGTTTCTATATCGTCTTATATACCTAGAGGCTGACCAGTCTAGCCGTCTATCCTACTGTTCTATGCATGTTATGGCAAATTAAAGATCCCATTTTAGTGGGATCCTGATATTCAGTTAGAGTGTCAATCTCTGGGATCTAAATTATTACTCAATATTTTAAAAATAGTATAAAATGTATTAATTTAAAAATCTATGACCCAGCTAAAGAACGAATATGAGGGATACAATCATATATTTGGGGATTTTTTAAGTTTGCTAAGAGTAAATGGGAGATTTTCAGAAGGATTCAGTACTCAAGATTTCCCCTCCTGCCATTTGTATCCTGACATTTGAAAGCAGTCAGTATCTCACATGATGAGAATATCTGAAAGTGTGGCCATTACTTTCAGCATCTAAATAATGAACAAACTTTCTGAAAGCAGTGCCTTGCTGTCTCTAACCACAATGTGCTGGTGTCTTAGGTTAACAATAATTAGATATGAAACTTCCAATGTGATAACTGAACACCTTTCATGGGCCTTACGTTCATAAAGACAGTAACCTCTCCTCCTCAATGTATTAATTGCTTTCCGTGTGAAATATTACTATGATTTCAGCTGATCTGTAATTTCCTCCTGATAATGTGCATCCAAGCGTCGTAAGCCTCTACTCTTGTACAGGGTAACCAGAGTTTTTTGACATTTAAAATATCCAGCGGCATGACAAGAATTTGTATTTGCATATACACAAATTGTGCCAGAGAAACTAGATGAGTGACAGACCATCAACAAGCTGCAGCATTGCCCGCAGCTTTCACATCAAGCACGGCTGCATATAAAAATATTACAATGTTTCATATATACTCCTCTGAAAAAGAGAATTTCTAAAAATTACTGTAAAGGAGAAAAACATTTATTATATTTATTTGAAGCCTTTTTGCATTGGCAATCCATTGGGGGGGGGGGGAGAAAAGAAGAAATTTTCTTTCTGATATGATGCTTGACAACTTCTATGTGAGGATTTTCTTTCTCATCCATCCCTGACTATCAGTAATGGTATCTCCTGAGGTTAAACCAGGCTGCATGATGGCTGTGAAAGGTTTGTTATAGCTTACTATTGCATCCCACCAGCGTGTCTTCCTTCCCTCACCTGAAGAAGCAGCTGAACTATACAACTAAACCTATGGCTAGTGAGGATTAGTGTCACAGAAAAGTAAAACATGATTTGGTTTTCATGTGACTGATAGTGCATATATTCCTCAGAATCACAGCAGCGTCCAGAGGGACATTTCATGCAGGTGAAACAGGCAGCTCATGCAAACCATCTACAACTTAAGCACATGACAGACCCAGTGGTGATTTCATAGTTGCCAGTGAAACAAACTCCAGCTCCTCCCAGAGAGACAAGTGCTGCTGCAAAACAATGCAGAACGTTTCACACCTTGCCAAATGAGTCTTGTGAGAGCTGACCAAAAGAAAAGGAGAATAAAGTAACAAAGAAACTACAGCTAAAAAGGAAACTAAAGTGAACTTAGAAAAACAAACAATCTACAAACTAATGTACAAAGTAAGAATACTCTTGTTGCGTAACATCCTGCTTTGTCTCCAGCTAGTAAAGTTACATATTGTATGAGACAGTGCATTTAAGTGCACAAGTGCCAAACTTAGCATTTCGCACTTTCAGCTAAGACATTTGTACAATGCAAGATAAAAATGGAATGTGGAAATAGGTATGAAATTCCTTTGCTGAAGATTTTTTCTTTTTCTAATAATGTTGAATTCTTTTAGAATGGCTGATGCATCTAAATGGGTATCACAGAGAGTCATCACAGAATCATTTAGGTTGGAAAAGACCTTTAAGATCATTGAGACCAAACGTTAACCCAGCACTGCCAAGCCCACCACTAAAATGTGCCCCTCAGTACCACATCTACACACCTATTAAATAGCTCCAGGGACGGTGACTCCACCACAGCCCTAGGCAGCCTGTTCCAATGCCTGAGCACTCTTTTAGTAAAGAAATGTTTCCCACTGTCTGGTCTAAACCTCCCCTGGCGCAGCTTGAGGCCATTTCCTCTTGTTCTAGCACTTGTTACTGGGGAGAAGAGACCAACCCCACCTCACTACATCCTGCTTTCAGGTAGTGATAAGGTCTCCCCTGAGCATCCTTCACTCCAGGCTGAACACCCCCAGTTCCCTCAGCTGTTTCTCATAAGACCTCTCATACGCCACTCCTCATAATGAACATCTAAGAGTCAGAACTGTGAGAGAATCCCAAGTGCCCCTGTTTGGTGAGGAGGAAGTAAGTGCTGTCCAGAAAGTGCTCCACTCCCATGGACAGGTTTTTCTTTGACCTGTGCATCGCGCTTCTGGCTCACAGACTGCGCCTGCCCTGGAACCCCTGCAGACCCATCGTAATTAGATCTGCTGAAATGTAAGTCACTTTAGCAAATTCTCACCTCAGTCAGTTTAGTAGCACAAGCTACCTAGGAGGCCCCAGGGGCACACACTGGGTCAGTAGCAGACATGCTGAACTCAGAGGGAAAGGAGTTTTGTGGCACACCATTTACTGAAACCTGGTGTTTGTAAATGAAGAGCACAGATGAATTACTGAGACAGAAGACTTGTACTCCTAGCTCTTCCTGAGGCGTATGTTTCAAAAGGAGGCATGTAGGAAAGGAGAGCTATATTGATGCTTGTTAGGTCACAGAACTTCTCTTCGGCTGATTAAATAGTCATCTGTTACATATCTATTAATCACCTCTAAGTTGATTTTATGGTTGCAAGTAGCAGAGTCGCATTTCAAGCAATTTCTAATATTATGAAAGCAGCTAATAGCTCTATCCTGGGTTTCATTACACAAAAAATTTGATTCTATAGATAAGACTGAATAATGGAGGTCCTTTGTCTCTATGTCACTACTTTTAACAAGGTTAAACAGAAGGCAGTTTAAGAAAACCACACTGCTGAGCTGATGGCCATTTTCTCACATCACCTGTTTGTTCGACATGACCTGATCTATGCATCACAAGATGACTTACCAGTTTAAAGAAAGAAAAGATCCCCAACAGGCTTTATCAGTTTCAGAGACTCGTATATTATACACAAACTTGCTTGTAACCCTTCTGTTAGGAATTACTACCTGGAAGAGCTTTCAGGCTACCTTTTTCTCTTTCTGTAATTTCTTGTGAATAATTACTGCCTCAGGTACCAAACATACTTTGGCTTCTCTCTGCTGTGACACACTGGTGTCCACACTGCATACAGATCTAAAGAAAGCCAAAACCATCGTCGTGCCAAACTGCCAGCTACTGAAAAATGATTAACTGTTACACCTCTATGAAATCTTCTCAAATACCCAATGCTTTGGTTATGTTAAGTCTTCAAAAATGCAACCAGATAACAAGTTTTAGTGACATTTCTATAAGATACAATCCACTTATTTGTTAATATGCCAAAGAAGGTTGCTCTTATAGTCTAGACTTTGGGCTACATCATCTGGGGAAATGAAAAAATGCATTTATCAAGCACTTGAGTGATGGATGGTTCCTTCCCTGGATGGCTATAGAACAGTAGCTAGGAGAAAAATAAATAAAAATCCCTTTATTGGGGTTTCTGGATTTACAAGTTTGGGAAAAAGCTTTCTCTAAACCTTGCAGTTCTAAATGAAGTTGTGTTGTAGCAGCTGACCCCTTTGAGGTACAGGCTGTCATCAAACCCAGGAGCCGTTTACCAACTTAAACCAGAGAAACACAATGATATAATTACACAGAAAACAGAAAAGACAATTGGCAATATTTATTTGCTTTGTTCTTTACTTTGCAAGCTCCTGAAGGTAACAAAAGCTTTGAAGACATGGATTATGACATTACGGCATTGGGTTTAAGTGTTTTCATGCAATGAATTTCCTGTCAAAGAAAGGAAGTTCTCTTTCACTAACAAAGCTCTAAGGGCAGCAGTCAAAGACCAAAAATCGGCTGCTTCAATTGTGCTTCATGGCTAAACTGCAACAAGAAACAGCTACATTAACTATTGGGTCCTCTGTGCAGTCATAACAGGGTGAAAGAGCCTTAACTTGGAGAGTAATTTAGTTAGACTTCCCTGACTTGCTTCAAAAATTGTCTTCCTCTCCTGCCCCTGAGTACACAGGCAGCCAAAACCACAAGCTGCCTATCTTGGGAACATCAGTTGAATTTCTAAAATTAGGCTATGCCTACCTGCAAAACTCCCATTGTATTAGCTTTCTTCAGCTTTCACAGTAACTCAGCTTAAGACAGTATATAACTCATGCAAATGCGATCAGCCATGGGAAGCTTCTTTTAAATAGTAAACACCGTGTCCATAGGCCTTTACTTGGTGAATCTCTTTTTTTTTTTTTTTTTTAAGCAAAGCAGTACAATATATTCTCTTCCTTCTTGGAAGTCTCTATGTTCTCAGTTGCCATTTCAAATTAACCTAGATATGAAGATTAAACAACCATTTGGGGAAAAGCGCTAATCAGAGGGAAATAACATTGCCTAGTGTTCCTCAGCCAGAGTGGCTTTGGTGTGGATTAAGTCTCTAGCACAGAAAACAGAGACGACTCTTAAGAAATGAAACCATCTATTTTCTGTGACCTCCTACAATAAACAAGGCTTGAGAACAGCAGCTGTGAGAATCCCCTGCATATGCTGGCTGATGGCAATCCAGGGCTGACTTGATTTCAGGCCATATCCCTTGTGAATGACTGAAAAGCTGGCAAATTCATTTTGTGGCCTTATTCCAGTTGCTAAGGTTTATCTCCCCAGTCTTGCAATCCTTTGTGCACACAGCTCTTGATAGGAAGCCCTGACTAAAATTCCCTTCATCACCATGAAACTAAGTGCTGAGAGTTTACTTTCACAAACACCATTCTTTTTCCCACTTTTTGGGCTCACACAACACAGAGTACTCATGACACTGAGTAGCAGCTTGCAGAGTCAGGGTGGCTTTCTTTAGGCACAGGTTTAAGTGCAGCACTGAGGTGGAGACTTCAGGTGGGCCATGGCATTAAAGGGACTGAGTGTGCATGGAGATGGCTGTATCAGGCTCAAAGTTAGATAAGTCTGTGCTGTTAAAATTGCTTTTACAGTAAAGGGAGAACAAAAAATCTTCTGAGGCCCTAGTAGTTGCCCCTGCTTCTAGGAAACAAGAGTGATCATAAAGGTCAAGAAGTTGTTTGAATCTGCCACATTGCATGAATCCAGCCACCAGCAAATAATGCAGAGAGGTTGCTCAGCCTCCTTGCAAAGGCTCACGGAGGCTTCCATCTCAGGAAAATATTCCTGCTTCACTTTAATTGCTTTGGGGAGTCCTAAAGCGCCTTACTCATACTTGGATTAATGCCACTGTTCATACAGAGCTCAGGTTATTTAAAAAATAACAGCTCACATATTCAGTAAGCCAAATGTCTCCTTCCATGGCTACCTCGATTCCTGTGTTACTTACAAGAAATACTCATAATATTTTAAGTCAATTTATAGAGCTTTTTAGCTTTTGTTTTTTGAAACTGTGTTTTCCAAAAGAGTGCATGAATAATCAAAGCAGAAATAATGAGTCAAATCAGCAAACGCAGTAATTTCTATGTGTAAAATAGTTTCAAATCAAAAATTGAAGTTGTATTTATACTAATGACAACCTTAACATCCTAACAGGCTCCAATTTTTGCATAAAAATGATACATTTTAAATATCTAAAAGCTTGATGGGAATTTTATACTCTGTTTATGTTAAACCAAAAAAGTGAACTTAAAGTAATCATGTAAATTGAATGATAATAAGAGTTCTTTTATATTTTTAGACTACTTCAAATGAATAATTTAAAAGGCATCAAGCAAAATATTTTATTAACATAAAGTTAATGGTATATTTTTATAGTATCTGATTTTCAAAAATTTGTACTAAGGCATTACCATAATCAGCTCGTGTCAGTAGCATGCAGTTTCACATGCTTTTATTTTTGACTTGACTTAATGTACTCCCTGGCACAGACGTTAAGTCTAAACCTTATTCCTGAGCTCTCACTACTGGCTTTCTTAAAACACTTGTAATTTGTTACCTTTTACACAATTCTAAAATAAAGAGGACTGTGCTCTGTGAATTGAAATTTCTGCTAGGATGTATTCCAATGACAAAATCAAGGGCACAACACCGGGAAATTCCAGCACTCTCAAACAAAGAGAGAAAATAAAAAGGATCAGCCTACACTTGTGTCTCAAAGCAAGTATTATTTTGTGAAACCAAGACAATTATAGAATATTAGAGATTTCCTCTTCATTCTGTGGCTAGAAAAAGAAAACCACCTTACTCAGTGCCAGCTTGAGGACAGGGATAATAATTCCACATTTGGGTTCTAATTCAAAATGCAACTTTTTTTTCAAAACAGAGATATACTCCTATTACCAGTGGTGAAGAATACTTGAAATGTGATTTTCCTCCCACAGTCAAATGTTCATAATAGTTGCATGCTGCCTGCAGGATGGCCACAACTTGCTGTAGGTTTCTGGCTTCAACAGTGGAGACCATGCAAAAGGAAGTATTTTTCTGGACTGGCATTTTCAGGTTTTGATAGGAGATGAAGGCCATGACACTAGCTATGGGAGATGTACGGTTTTATAAAAGCTCGCAAAACCTACATTTAAACTACAGTAGAATCCACAAAGTCTATATTTATTTTTTAAAAAAGTTATTATTTCACATTGCCCATTAAAATATTTTTCCTGAGAAATAGGGGTGCCCTGTTTATTTCTTCTTCTGTCTTTCCAAATAAAGGGCACCTGGAAAACTCGTTCTTTCCAGAAAACTCTCATCAACAATCAATGTAAACCTGACATTTATTTCTCTGTGATTGCATTTTCTAATGTCCACTGTTTTCTTATCTACTACGAAATAATCGTTTATCATTAACCTTGATGATAAATATATCACCATTTAGAACTGTGTGGAACACTGCCATTGGCTTTGCTGTAAATAAATAGAGCGAGCTGAAGTAAGTCATGCAACATAATGAAAGACTAAGCAATTGCAGACTTAGGGCTATGGAAACAAACTTGGCATGTTTAATTACCCTTATCAAAGGACTTGATACTTTGATAATATACTGTGTAAAAATGCTGTAACATTTGAGAATAGTTTGAATTAAAAATTCCAATTGATGGTTTGTCAAAATAAAATATAAAAAGGCTATGAGGGTGAATATGTAGCCTCATGAGTCTTCTTCAGTACTTCGGTGTCTTAATAATCACCCAGTAAACATTTGAAGCCCCCAAAATGTTCAAATGATTAATTTAAAAAAGAAACAAAGCAGGAAGATTTTTGAATGTGGAGTCTTGTGACAGACTTCAAAGATCCCTTGAAAAGAGAACACTTTGTGATGGAAATATTTTTTCTCAGGGGTTTTCTATCACCATTTGAAATTTTAAATGCTTTCCCCATAATTTTTTTTCCATTATATTACCATCTTCTCTACAGCAGCAACAAAATTATTAGAAGATGAGAAGATGAAGAAAATACACAAAATTGCTTGGTCCCACAAGTTTTGAATCAGGGGAATCCATGATACATTTTCATTCAAATTAAAGAAATTAACAGTCTGTAAGGAAGAACTTGTAAAATTTAAGGCAATTCTGACACTGTTGTTTGGTTGTTTTATTTTTTAAAATTGTGAATGACACAATAAAGATGTTTTATTTCATTTGTTAAACACTCCTAGATGTACACCAGAGTTCCATCTGAAGTAACACATCTCCAGCATTGAAATATATCCTGTGCAAAGACTTAGTTCGAAACCTAAGCATTACTTGAAATACTGCGCTTAGATTTTGAAATCTTAGAGGACTCTGCTCTGCAGAAATTGCAGTTTCCTAGATATACATCTTGTGTTGCTGTATATGTGCACCCTTGTATGAAAAATATATCTACATGATTGCAAAAAAACCCCACAGATAATGCTTACTTCTATCACTCCTATTACAGAGAATAGAAACGAACAAAAACCGAAAATCTAAACCCAGAAATAAAATAACAAAGAAAAAATCCACAACCACCTTGGTCTAATATTATTTACATAGTAAAGAAAACAGCACAATACTTGTGCTACTAGAACCTATTTCAATTCATATTCAGTTTATCAGCAAATTTCCAGTAACTCATAAATGAAAGGAAAATTAAACACAATGAAATATCTATCATTTCTGAAGCTGAGAATTTTCCTATTATAGTCATGTCAGAATCTTTTTTCCTTTTTCTAATCCAATGACATGTTATATTAACATCAATTAATCATTGGAAAGAACTACCAAGTGAATTTGTACATTCTCGTTTCCTAAAATCTTTAAACCCAGACTGGATTTCCAAAATAAACTATTCATAAAAATAAGTAATTCCTCTTATACAGAAGTAATTAGATAAAGACCTATCTCTGTGTGCAGATCTAGAAATCAGATTACATGACCCTTCTGATGGAAATTTACGGATCTAACTCCATCAAAATGACGAACAAGAAAAGTGAAGCCCAGAGAAAGCCTTGTTTGCCCTTTGCATCATCCTGGCACATGGTTAGTTTGTGAGGCACAGACCAGTGAATGTATTGTGAAAGGACTGCTGGGGAAACACTGCTGAGATGGGGTAAGGCTGGTGAGTACATGAACTTGCTGGAAACGCTGGTAAACCGCTGAGGAACAAGGGCAAGTCTTTAACATGCTCCGAAGGTGACTAATTGTGAACATTTCCAAATGATGCAAGTAGAAAAAACAAATGATCTTAGACAAAATTCCTTTTTGTATTAAGAGATGTAAATGTCACAAATCAAGCTTGCACTCAAAACTGGGCTACAATGATGCTTAAGACCCATGCTGAGAGGAAACTTTCATCCATTATTACAAAATTGCTGAAAATTAAACTCCATAGAGAAAAATGCTACTTTCATTTTACTGCTGCAAAATGTCAATATTTTTTAAAGTTCAAAAGAGATAGCTTTGCTGTTAGGGCTGGTTGAATAGCCCTAATAGCTGGTTGAATAGCCCCTCCCTCCCGCCCCCCCAAATCCCACAACTATACACACTATATCTTCTACTTCATAAACCTAATAATTATTACAAGCATGGCAACATTTTCAGGTCATTTTATTCTCTTTTTATCTGTTCTATTAACACAACCTTCACGATAAATATTTAAGTCTAATTTCATTAAAGTGTACTCAAATCATCTAACTGAAAATAAATTTCACTAACGTTACATCTAACTACTGACACACTGTCTGGTTGTTCACACTTGTTGTATTTTGAGCTAATAACAACCACCTTCTGGAAATCAAGGATATGGAATATCTCCTTTCAGCCCCACTGACAGTAGGTACTGTTAGTAGGTACTAACAGTACCCCTCCTTGCTTAACCAGCTGAAGATAATCTAGAAATACCAATTCCTGAAGGAAAAAGAAAAAAGGGTTAAATAAACAATCAAACCTGCCCTTCAGCAGTTTAATATTGTATCCAGTCACTGTCCCCTTGTCCATGAAGGGAGAACAATCAGGATTAGTATCTCCCCTGGACTAGGGAACTGACCAAATCAAAGGCTACTGGGAAAAGTTCCTGGAGGTGTTTTAAGACTGGCTCAAGGTTCAGCACCCATGACTGTAATCACAGCCTTGACGCTTTAGAAGAGAATTATTTTAAAATGATGGTGACCATCTTGTTTATGAAAGGAGGAGTTTAAAGCCAGAAATGCTTTTTTTTTCTTCTAGCGGGACAAGCCCCTCACTGGAACTGACTGTGAAAGACATTCAGTCTGGTTCTGCCTAAGTAATTAGACAAAATAGTAGTTTTGAGCGTGAAGGTCACCATCCTTTGTAAATGAAGTGGAAGGGCTTATTAGAGAGAGAAAGTTCAATATCAGGTCTCCAAAGGAGATACATGCGCAGGTGGATGGAAATGGTCTGGTGGTCTTAGTTCTATACTGTTTAATGCAAGTAGGCAGGAAACAAGATCCACAATTTTCTGTGGCCTCCATGCTGTGGTTATTTTCTGCTGAATAGCACAAAAATAAAAGCTTTCATATGTATTTTTGGAAGTGGAATTCTTACCGTGGTAAAATAACAGTAATCAAGAACAAGCTGAACATGGAGTGTAGGAGGATAAGAAAGGTTTTCAAGGCTAGGAGGTCCTGCAAAAGACAAGAAAGTCTTAAGTAAATACATTTTCAATGGAGTTTTAAAAGAAACTTTTAGATTTTTAAAAATCTGGTTTTGGGGTCCATATGAGAACATTCCTTGCAAGATGTTTACGTGGACATTTTTAGGGGTATTCTCAGCTGCTAGTAGATTTGTACAACCTTCTATGATTCCCTCATTTAGATTAGAAAGCCTAAAAAAGCCAGTCAGGAGAATTCTTCATTGCACCTGCACCTACACAGAGGAATAATTCCTTATTGCTTAATGCTAAGATGGAAAAATGTTGGTGGCCCAGATCAAGAAAATGTCATGTACTAGAGGAAGTGATTAAAACTATAAAAAATAACCAGCAGACAGCCAGTTAGATAGCTAGGATATATCTGAATGCTAAAATCCACATCTGTTTCTTAGTCTCATCCAAATATGATGATCAGATTCAGGATTTTGGCTCAGTCTCATAAATAAAAATGAAATAAAAAGTAAAAATACTGTCAGAAATGGAGACTGTATAGGTTTACTATCCAGTAGTAGGGTTTGTCCTATGCCTTTACTCCAGCAAACTGTAACAACTCTTCAAAAATTCTTTGTCTGCATTGTCAATACAATTTCTCTTTCTGTCACAAACAAGTACACACGTAAATACTCTTTATCTACAGTGTACTTACAGCACTGTGGATGCACCATCCCTGCTAGGCAGACTTGACATAACCACTCTCAAGCTACCTGCTAAGGATTTTTGTTCTTTGTGTATACATTGTTCTGCAATGACTCAAACAAATTCTTGCCTCTACGTTGTTTCTTTAAACAATGGCTTATTTTTTTTTCCACAGATTGAAATACAATGCTTCAGTCTTATACAAAGAATTAGCTAGGGAATAATAGCAGTGCACATATAAAAAGAGAACAAAGTACTCAGATATTTCCCTGTACGTTTTATTTTCATCCATTCACACAATAGAAGAAAACACACAACTGTATGTACACACACTCTAGAGCTTATATGAGGAAATTAGTATATAATACAAATGCACTGCATTATTATTGTGTGGGTTTTCTTCACAGTGTCAGCCGTAACTTTTTCTACTTAGCACTTCCCTGAAAGCTGAGAATTTTCATCTGATATTCATCTGGACTTCAATAGTAATTTCTCTGTCTTCCCTTATGATATGTTATTATTCAATCCAGCAACTATAATCTATACAGAAATAATGTTTCATCTGTTGACTACAGTCCCAGGAAGAATAGCAACAACAGGAAAAAAAAAAGTAAAAAAGAAACCATTAACAACTGTACAACAAGAACAAACGTTGGTGTATTAAAACACTAATACAGAGACATCCATCCACTGCAGGTATAACAATAATTTTCCATACCGACTGCAGCAGTGTACGCTCAACGGATGTGACATTATAGCTGGATGGACCTACTGTTTTGTGCTCAGCCTTCCCTTAAACCTCTCACCCTGCCCTGTTTTCACAAACGGAGCAACAAATTGCCACTACTTTGGCTGCTGATTACGTTGAGACAGTGCTGACGGATCGTATCTCAAAATCATAGAATGGTTTGGGTTGGAAGGAGCCTTAAAGCTCATCCAGTTCCAATCCCTTGCCATGGGCAGGGCACCTTCCACTAAACCAGGCTGCACCAAGCCCCATCCAACCTGGCCTTAGCTTTGTTTCTATATACAGTTTTATAGTTAACCCGTAAGATCTCTGGGACAAAGACAATCTTTTGTTCTTTGTATGTACTGAATAATGTAGATTTGTGACTGGGCTCCCAAGTGCTATGATGTAATACAAATAATGAATGAAAGCACTTAATTTATAATTTAAAATAAAATTGACAAAAATTATTACTAATTTTAGACTTGTCAATCAGAAACATCTGGGATCTCATTTTAGGAGATCCCAAGCATCTCCACTCTCAGATAATTCAAGTGCAGCTGGAGTGCTCAGATTGTGCACCCAATATCCTCAGCCCCCAAATTAATTGAGGATTTCGAAAGTGCTGGCTCAAATAGTAGCACATTCTGTTGATTATCATTATGAGGGGCTTGTTTTTCTGTATTCACCATGCAAGGCCCTGTTTTTTTTCTGTATTTGCCATGCAAGGTGGAGGGGCTTGTCTTATCTTCTGTCGTGTTTCATTAATCCCCTTCTTTTTGAAAGGACAGGTGTAAATCAAGTCTCTACTCGAGGGTATGCAAAGAATCAACTTATACCTCCAAAGCTAAATGCATTTCTACCTCTGCCTTATTTTTACCCATGTCATTCTCTGCCCACATACTGGGCATCTTCCAATAATTCCCTCCAGCAAAGAGAGCTGGGACAAATCTGCCTTGGATGCTGCCGGTGTTCTTGGATGGTCAACAAAGGGTGCTAATGGACACGGCAGCTGGCTTTCTCCCCCTTGAGGCTAAACATTTTCCCTGCACTAACTCCACATTTGAATGATCCAAAAGCTGACAGCTGTGAGTTTGTCCTGAAACCATGCTGCAGTAACTGCTGCCATTTCACAATATAACTCTACTTTCTCATGTGGATTTAGTGCCAAGTACGCAGCAGTTTGTGAGCCACGCAGTACAGAAAAAAGCTGAGAGAAACAAACGCATTTCATTTCAGTCTACACTACCAGCACTTTTCCTTCTTTATTCTGAGACTATGAGCTAAGGAAGAGTGAAAAGCAAACCTGAGGCATTTTAAAAGATACACCAGTAAAATCTGCTTTTGCACGAAGGACATGCAGGCAGAATTACAGAGTCTAATAGAGATTTAACTAGATTAGCTGTTAACACTATATTGTATTTTATTAATATCCATGAGTACACTTCTAGGAATTTTCATTAGGAATGAGTTGAGAAGAGGTCAGAGATTAAAAAAAAAAACCCACACAGGAAGATGCCTCTGAAATGATGCAGGTGTGTGTGATAGCTGGAAGTAACTCAAAATTTAGTGCAGTATTTTGCAACTTTATTATTTAATATACTTACAATATTCTTGTTCCCACTATGTAAAGCTGGATGCTTTCCTTCCAATTTCCAGACCAATGAACTAAGGAAATCCACATAACTGAAATACGTAGCCTAAGTCAGGAAATTCATAGATAGTAAACTCAACGTGCAGTATGTGTAGTACAGCAGAGCAACAGCTGTCTCACAGCACTCACTTATATTTCTCTATCCATTTGATTTTATTCATAACCAAACAATTAAGAGGAAAAAATAGCAAATCATTAGTGATTCTATTCCATTAAGTTTAGAAAACTGGACAGTCCACCTGAATTTCAGCAGATAAATAACTGTTTCAGTAGGGAAACAGCTATAAGAAACTATTTTGGGTTTCATTTTCATTTCAGAAAAGTCTGTATGTCTCAACTGAGTTAGATGTTATTTTCAATAATTAAATCGAAAATAAATATCTTCAAAAGCTAAAAATCAGCCCTGAAATAACCATCAGAATGAAGCCAGGCCTCCTGATCAGAACTGCTAACAAATCTCAGGAATTCCAGCATCTATGGAAGTCCGCCCTTTTCTCACTGCCACACCTGCAGCCGACCCTGAAGGCCCAGGGTAACTGCAGGTGCCTAACCTGACATTTCCAGTGCCTGAGCCCAGCAGCCAATTCATTTTGAAAGCTGAAATTATTTTCTCTCTCTGAAGTTCTGATAATAGCTTATTTGTGAAAAATACCAGTCTGAATCGATTCCTTGCAGCCAAAATTCAGGGATGAAGAAAATGCGCAAGCATTTACCACAACAATAAAGCACTGGAAAAACCAGTATTGCTGTAACAAATCTGGAACAAACAAGAAGTACTGAAGAGGTGGAAAACCGACTGCTCCACCAATGCCAGGAAGATTTCATGCTCTAAGACAGTGCTGTTTCTATTTCTTTCTGCCTTTAGAATAAAAACAAATTTAAGTAAGAAGTGTGAACATTCTCATGCATTTGGTACTTAGAGGCCACATTTTTATTCTTCTAATACTTCACCTTAGGGACAGGAGGGTTTTTTAGGCTACTGAAAGATTCCACTCACAGTCCCCAGTATCCAGACTGTCAGCAGAAGAGCTAAAGCTTAGACAGTAGCAATGCCGACTTCTCCACAATTCTCTCAGCAAAGTGCTTCAGCCTTGAAGATCTCAGATGCAACAGACATAGGGTTTTACAACCTCCCCAGCTCAGATGGTCTTTGCACTCCCTTCTGAGACTGTCAGAGGCTGTTAATTATATCCAACTGTAGCCTGAGGCTTGTGTTGTGAGCACTTGCCCATTAGGAATGAACTTTCACACTGCTGCAAACCTGTACCAGCTTTAAAACAATAATGGAGAAGTATAAATCCTTAATATTTCCACATGTCACTTGTCACTAAGGTCTCTAAACATTAGTACTCTAACTTCATTTTATTTTCAGAATAGGATAAGTGTGGGGAGCATCACCATCTATATGGGAAAGATGAAATGAAACACCCTGAGCTGTTTCAGCTGGAGTACCTACGAGGGTATGCAAGGACTGGACAGCAGAGGCTGGTGCCATTCAGCACAAACCGTAGTGTTTTCTTAAAATCGCCAAGGCTTATTATATTAAATTGCATATTTAAAGACGTGAAAAGGGCTAAAGAGAACATAGCATGGTTTTCTCATTTCCTCCTTTCAGTAAGGCAGTGAAAGGAAGCACAACCACAGTAAATATCTAGTCCTTCTGATACTTCGTTTTCATAAAGCTGGTTTGCTTGTGCTTAAAAAGTAGCCAACAGAGATTTGCTGTAAAGCTGAATTAGGAAAGGGATGCTTTTTAAATGCTGAATAAGGAAATAAATTAATTCTATCATTTCAGATCAAAATAGGACAGAGCATAAGGAGCTGGATTTTGAATTGAAATGAAAAGTTGTGACTGCAGCTGGTAAAATTATTGAAAACACTGTTTGTTGAGAATGTATTCCTTTTTCTGCTCACAACACATTTGTAAGCAGGATACTTCATATGAATCAGATCACAATTAGTGGACCTTGGGTGAGAACATATCTCTGCATCAGAGTTGCTGATGAGTTATTCATTTTACTCTGCATTATTCATGATGTGCAATTGGTCAGCTAAAATCACAGTATCACTTTCATTCCTGGTGTAGACAAAACACTTTTAAATTGAAGAATAGAAAACAGGCCTTCTCATGTGTGAATATCTTTGCATGTAAGAGGTTAGGGCTGGTTTTATATAAAGAACAGTCATTCAATCAACAAACCCAGTTTAAAAAAAAGCCAATAAGGCAAAAAAACCCAGAAAAGCCCTCTCGAATTCAAATAATGTTTGTGATCTTCTTTTCATTATTTGATGAGCCTCGTTTGCAATTTTGTATGTAATTACAAATAACGAGTTATAAAAAAGGGGGTAACATCATGTGTATCAGGTTATTAGATGGATAATGTCGCCTCTAAGACTAGAGAGAAAAATTTATACTGCTAACCTTCCTTTTCACATTCATTTTGTTCTTTTTTATTAACTTGAGTTAGATTTTTGAGAACTATGAGTCAGAAGTCCCCTTCCACATAAATATTAGCACATGAGGATTAAGCATGGCTCCACTAGAGTCAGCAGTGATATTGAAGACACTGATCTAGGGAGGCTCTTAAACACATGTGTAATCACTTTGCTGAAAAGATTACTATTGGCTTCAGTCAAATGCTCTTTTTGCCATATATTAGAACCTAATAATCTTGAAGTGATGGTTACACAAGCTGGAAGGTAACGGGGAGCACCAATGATTAACTACCACTCCCGTTTGCTGTAGGCCTCAGCTGCAGAGCAAAGGGTGGGAGCTACCAGGCATTGCCTGCAGAGCGGAAGGGCTGCCTTTAAGCTACTGAGCTGTCAACGCTGGCACACAGCAGATTTTTTCCAGTAAGCAAATGTAAGGAAAACAGATATCTATATGGATTTCCATGTTGTACATGCAATCCTGGATGAATTTATATACCTCGAGCATAAAACAGGATACATGCACTTCTTATACCTTAAAACCTAGAAACTTAGGAAGTGATGAATCTTTTGGTAGAAAGCAGAAGATAGAAGATTAAAAATAATAAACAGTACAAAAAAACCCATTACAAAGCCCTTGTAATTTTGTATTTCACCTGAGACGTAAAAACCCTCATCACTCTCAGACTCACACTTTCCATCATGTTTACAGAGTGTGCTCCTTAAACACCATCGGGTATCCAGACCTAGGTTACAGAATGGACAAATAGATCAGGCTAATACAGCACATAAGCATATTTCTGCTGTATAGGAAAATGCTAGGGGAGAAATCACACATAAAAATCTCAAATTGAGAACCAAATGTCAGGCAGAATCAAGAGGTATAGATGTGACTCTCCATACAGAGAGAGTCTGGCTTATAAAATACTACAGATTAATAAATGTATGTAACTGACACATCCTTCTCCATATATAGGCGAACAGCGTGTATACCTTAATGTTCAGCTATATAATAGTTATTCCCTCTTTAGTAAGGACATATGTGTGTACACAGTCTCCACCTACATTTTTTGTGGTACTAATTTGTACCATCACAAAACATAACTTGTTTTTGCTTTACTAGCCAAAAATGCCAGTTCAGTACTGAAAACTAAGCCAACATTTAAACAGATTCATTTCTTCAGCAGTTACTTCAAAATGGATTTTGGTATTTTTACTTTGGATTGTTGAAAACAGCCTTGGTCAATCAAACACAGTTTCCTTGTTGCCGAGTCTTGATTGCTTCCATGACAACAATGCTATTTTATAGCACAAATATTGTCATATATAATTAAGATACAGGAAGCTATATGCTTTTTTACATTGAATTTGAAAGAAACTTGAAGAACGCATGTTTCTTCAGTTGTGGTGTCTGAACAGTACTGTTAATTCATAAACATTAAGAATTTAGGTAACAATCTGCTCTGTAATAGAGCTGTTTGCATAACTGCTGTTAAGCTTTAGACTTCCATCTAAATGGCATTTAATATGACTGACACATTTTCTGGAAGCTGCAAGTCATGAAACTCTAATACTATGGTATGAACCTGGTATTTCCTCAAGCAGTTCAAAATACCTTCAAGCACACAGACACAGCACAGCTCACATGTGCTGCATGCAGACTCTGCTGCCAATGCTGCCAGTATCTGCAGCAAGATGTGGGCTTCTCCTGAGGCTTCCTGTTGGAAGTTTGATATCAGTCCTGCTTTCTTTTGAGCATTTAATTCATACTCAGAGTAACAATTTCTCTTGTACTTCAGTAGTGATGTCATGATACCAAGGACTGTGACAGAAGAATCTGGAGTTCAGAGGCAAAATCATTTAATGAATGCACAGCACATGCCTTAGCCATTATGCTGAATCCACTCCTGGAGTTGGGCAACGCATACACTAATTCTCTATTAGAAATGTGATTCCACATTCCTCATTTAGAAAACAGCATTAAAAAATCAAGATGTTTGGCTAAAAAAAGCTTTCATGCCGTTCTGAACTTTCCTAGTATGTTTTTTAAAGCACAAGATAATCCTTTTTCTCAGCTATTGTAGGGTTGCTGGATATAAAACATTGTACCTCCCTTTAAACTTTTCCATATAACTTGATTAGACAGCAGTAATCTCTAATGCTTTCATGTGCAAATTTAGGAGTGACCCGGAACAAGAGTTTCCTTCATTGCCATAGCAACCAGGACGATGGAAGAATGCCACTCACCAGGCAATGCAAGGCAAATTTCATCCCTTTGATGTTAATTAACAAATTGCTTTCAGAAAAGTCAATACATTTTTCTTCTTTAAATGTTTGTGATAAATTTTTAATATGTCTGAAAATGAAAGAGAAATACAGAAGCATCAGCTGCTGACAGGTGACGTGTGGACAGCTACCTTGGCAGATAACCCACGCACTGGTGCTACAGCAGCGATGAACCCAAGGAAAGGCTTGCATCAGCTGGCAGCTCATAAATCACCTTGGGTGAATTTTGCGACTTGGAGTTCAGGACTGATGCCTCCAACTAGTTCAAACCATTTCTAATGCACATGGTGAGTGGGCCCTGCTATAAGAAAGTGGTTTTTCCACTTTGAGTTTCTGTCATGGAAAAATAATAGGATAACACACACACAAAATTTATAAGGATGAGGTTATAGCCACTACACCAATTCACTGATCAAGATGCGTAATTCAGAATCTTAACCAGACAATGTGTTTTCCCTTCTGTCCTTGGCTTTTTGGGTCATCCAGGTCTACTCATGTGGCCTACAACTTCACTACAGAGATGATCTGAATAACTCCAGAAGAACTAACTTCAAGTGAAACAACCACACCACAAACTAATATCGCACACAAACTGATGATTGCTATATAGTATGTTATTAGACTCTTAACTTGATCTGTATCTTCTATTTCCTGATACAATCACTTTCTTTAATAAGGATTCTACTTGCAGAGGAGCTTTCAGTTAGAGGCAACACTGTAACTAGATCTAATTTCAGCAAAGAAAGTTCAGACTCTCTTTTATTCCTACTTATTCAACAGGGTAGCAGAACCTCACAGGGTCACACAATGTTCAGGCACTGACCAGGCTGCCCAAAGAGGTTGCACAGTACCTGTTTTCTGAGGTTTTCAAGACCAGACTGGAGAGAGCCCTGAGCAACCTCGGCTGACCTTAGAGCTGCCCCTACTCTAACCAGCAGGTTTGGAATTGAAACCTCCTGAGGTCTCTTCCAGCCTGAAACATCCTATGATGCTACTATGTGATGTTGTGAAGATAGACACAAAAAAGCCCTTCACAATATTATGGCAAAAGGTAAATGAACAAGAAGCAAGTTTAAGAAATCCATGTTTTTTCTGGCACTGACTGCTCCAAGTTACCTATACCTGCAGCTGAACTGAAACAAGGGTTTGACTGGAGACAGATATGGAAATTTCTAATCCCCATCAATGCTAAATTTATTTATGTCAGCAAAACCTTCCCTTCTCTGAAACTTACAGATTCCCCTACTCCAGTGCAATTTTGCACCTCCCCATCAGTTAGGGATTGTGTCCTAAACTTGACAATGTTGTTCTAAAGAGCATTACAGTGAAAGATTCTCCCTACTCATCAATTAAAAATATTACAGAATAATTTCCACTTGTCCTGTATTTCTGTATGATCTTATTTAACAAGCTTGCTTTCCAGCACAGCAGGAAAAGTCCATTAGAAGAATAATATGCAGGAATCCCTCCAGAGGATAATGAAGGACTTCACGTAAGGTAAAAAGTCACCTCCTTACTGATTTTTAACTATTGAAAACAAAAACCCTAAATATAGATCTGTGTGGCTGTAATCCAAGAGACGTAAACCTGGTGGGCTGGCTGGTGACTGACGTAGAAATCACCCTAAGTCACCCTCACAGTAGCTACACTTACCTATATGGAATACAATTTTAGAATCCAATTCTCTCTCTGGTGAATTGCCAGCTATTGGCCCACAATGCTCCTTTGAGCAGGGCAGATGGTAAGAGTGGATGATGACAAGATAAATATCCCACCTTGTACAGGATAATGGACTGAAAAAAATTTGGTATCTGAAGATGCATGGGAATCCTTTTCGCACAATTCAATGGAAAGAAAAATGTCCAAAGTAAAAAGCTTAAGCCAAATTCTAAAGTAATTTTCTAAAATTGAAATTTTAAGATATTAGAAATGAGATTCAGTGTAATTCTGTATCCTGAAAAACAATTAGATTTTCATTCAGCATCTGAAATCCAAATCCTTATTGTATGCAGTGATATGAAAAGCACTTCTTTTGACAAAACTTACATCATATCCTTAAAAGAATAGGCAGTTTCAGAGAATCTAAATGTGTTGATGTCATTTGCTCAAATTTCTCTTTTAGTATTTCCTTTTTTTCTTTAGTTACCTTCTAATGATTTTAATTTTTAATGTACGACCCTATAGCAGAGCAATTGTTATTTTGACAAGATCTCCTGGTCAACCAGCTTTATCTGTTTTCTACCAGGCAGTTTTTCAGCATTGTCTTTTCATACCCATTTATATATGGGGACCTGTTTTCTAAAAGAGAGGTAGTTTCAGGAAAATATGATTCCATGCGTGAAAGCTGGGGTTTCTAGCTATCTGAGAAGGTGTCACTCTTATCTGTCAATGACAGAGTGGGGCTGGGCCGGAGGAGCAATCATGTTTTCTTGGAAAACTATGAAAATATGCATATTCAATACAGTAAATAAAATTAAAATAAACATGAGATTTTGAATTCTATTTACTGGAAGTGGCTGGCTTAACCGTGCAACTGCTCAACCTTGTATGTGAGTCATGCTAATGTATGAATTCATTCAATGCAGTATGATTATTTTGCCAAGCAATGTATTAGAAAACTCTTACCGGAACTTCCCAGAGCACGCAGTCATATGAATTCATACCTCAAAATGAAAAGAGAAATCAGACTGTAGCCTAATATGGAGTACATAAGGATCCTTCCCTGTATCCCAAATATAAATTAGTGTATAAATCTTTGTGTGGTTACTTTCTAAATTAGCTGACTAAACTAAAATTACTATTAAAATACATTTGGGAAAATACCTGGAGTTTGAGAAAGATACAGCACACTAGATCATCCCCTAAGAATAGAGCTATATGTTTCTTATGCATTTTTTGTTACAGGCGTGACAAGAAAAATGTTAAATTTTACAAATTCTGTATACAATACATTCCATTTGCTAGAGCAATTACAAGCAGTAAGATATAATACTTTCTAAAGGGTCCACAAGCAATGGAGGTGGTGCTTGACTTGCACATTTGAGGAGATGTAGAAGAGCAAAATTAAGAAGAATACTGGAATACTGCTCACCAACAGCACTGTTCAAAGACCCTCTTATTTTCTACATCTACAATTCTCTACCTACAAAACATAAATTACCACCAAAATTGCAGGAAAAAAATCAAGCACCTGAAAGGACCAGATCATTTGAAGCTGAAGTCACCATTGAAATGAAAAACAAAGTAAACATATTTGCTGAATGCTTCAGTTCATGTATGTAAATAATACAAATACATGCCTACCACAGACAGCACCAAATGACCACAAAAGCTGAGAGCAAAATGTTTCAAACTGACATGAAGGGTTTATATTTATTTAAATTTTCATTCATTGTTACTATGAATGAAGCAAAACAGAAAAAAAAAATCATGCTGGAATATTAATATTTATGTCTACTGGTGGTATTTATTATTGCTGGTTTATTATAACTACTGGTCTATGAAAAAGATTAAGATAGTAACATTAGTTTAGTAGTAGTTTAGTATTATGTGAGAATCTGAGCCAAATTTATGTTGGCAGACAAAATAAATTAGTAGACTTAAAGATTAGTAAAGATATTTCAAGCCTAACAAAGGATGAACTTCCATAGTTATTTTGCAGAAGTGTCTGGATTCTGTCATCTTCATGTGGGGGAAAGAAGACAGAAAAAAACCCCAACCCAAACCAAAACAACCTCTGTCAAATTTTTTCTCACACTGAGCAGAAACTTCACAGAGTTAGCAGTGAGAAGGGGAAGACGACAATTCTTGGTGGTGGCATTAAAATTTAGCAAATAGGACTTTAACGCAAAGAGTTTCATTTACATGACCACACGCACGTTTTGTTCATCACTTCTTTCAGAAGCAGCCCCTCAGACGGCACTGTGTTTGGGAGCTGCTGTGCAGAGCAGTGCTGTGCACCACCTGACACAGCAGAAGAGCGTCTGCTACTGCAAAAAACCCTACAAGGAAGACAAAGGGGTAAATCTTGGTTGTGCACGCACAACTCATTAATAAATCTTCCAGCAGTGTGTTTGGAGGAAGGAGGTGTATCCCAAAGATATAAACAGGCCTCTGAAAATGAGGGGAACAATCCTGGATAACAAAGAAACCCACATACAGCCAAAAAGAGAGGTGCCTTCATTTGCATTGGCAAATGAACAGTGCAATTTCTTATTTTCCTATTATGCTTCCTATTGAGACTCTCTATATGCTCCCTATAGTTTACAGCAGGCTGAGGGAAAGAGACTCTCTGTTGACAAAAGAGCAAAAAGAGAAGAAAAAAAGTTGTAATTTTTCCTGCTTCATAGCTGAGCAATCACCAGGACACCTTTCCCTTATTAAACAACAAAAGGGAAATGTGAATATGTAATGTTTATTGGTATTTTCTGTGCTTGGCAAGAAGTAGTTTGCTTCTGCAACTGTGATGTGAAAAATCTCTTCAATGCTGGATGGCTTTAGTCTATCGGCACCCTGATGAGCTCTAAGAATCACAGAAAGACATGACATCAAATTGGCTGCCAACAACACCCTCACTTTACTATAGTACAAAAAAAGAGGAAAACAAGGATATGCATGAACAGTATGGGTTTCTTTTTCTGTGCTTGAAACCAAGGAAGTTGCTAATATGTTTGTGATATGAAAACATTTCACACATACATCAGTGCTTCCAAGCACCCAGTTGAGACCATAGCAACAATAGACTTGACTACATTACTGCAGGGAAAGTCTTCCCTCCTTTGCTTGCTCCAAGTCCTTTTTAAAGCAAAATCAGTGACCACTTGTCACACATCAGTGTGCTTGTATTCTCTCCACGCACACCGTCAGCCCATTTCAGAAATACAGCAGAACTTGCTTATTCCTGACTGCACAGAGAAAACAGGATATGTAATATCCTTCTCAGTAATCAATAACAATTCAAACATTTTGTTGTCTTAATTTCATACCCTTCTAATGTCTTTTTTTTTTTTTTTTTTCAGCCTGTCATAATGCACAGCATTGTGTCTAATTTACAGCATAGGGTGATATAAAATAAACATTCTGATGAGGAGATGGTGAGATAAAGACAGCTGCTTGTCATGAAAAAATAGGGCACAAATATTACTACTTCTCTGCAATGCCTTACTTTCAGGAAGCATTCCCTACCAGTTTAGCCAGGTAAGCACACTACAGGCTACTTTCACTGCACTAGCTCAAAATGATTCAGTAGATAATTGCTTAGTATAACAGTACTAGGAAACATTCATATGTATTCAGAGACAAAGCAGTCGAGAAAAAAATATTCAAGTTATTGATGTAAGGGTTGTGCATTCAAAGCTGCCTTATGCTGGCTATTTACGTTCTTATTTTAAGGATTCTTATTTTTCTGTGAATCTTCTGACGTTATATTCAATATACAGCAAACCATTGTATGGAAAAGAAACTTGCATTTCATTCATCAATAAATTCCTATTTAATAAAAAATAAGGAACCTAACAGGAAAAAAAAAAATCAAATTATAACACCAGACCTATGTCCATTAATATATTTTGTCCAATGTTTATTAAATACAATTACGTCCATAAATACACACTTTAGGTCGAAGATGTCTTCTCAGTGAGCTGTGTTTTCATTAAACAAATTTCTAAACATTAAAGTAATTTAAAATATCACAACCACAATAATTCTAAAATTCCATTTTTTTTTCCTCAGATGTAATTGCCTCATTTTTGCTTATAGCTCTGTTCACATGCTACCGAAAGTAACAGCATGTTAACATCATGCCGTGCTGCAGACAGGATCAGAAAATACCTCAGTTTGCTTTTGGTTTTATTTTCTTTATTTTTCTATTCTTTTTCTTTTTATTTCAAGATTTTACTCTTAATACTTTGACACTTTTGAAATATAGCGCATTGACTGTTTGCTTATCAGTGTCACACTGAGGATAAAACACAATTTGGCATAATCGTCTGTTGAATAATCACTGCAAAATATATTTAAGTACAATAAGTCAAATCATTTCAAATTTAGCGAAGAGCTCTTGTCCTCAGGCAGGCTAACACAAAATGTAACTTGTGATAATCTTTCAGGAGCTGAGAAATTACAAGTTGTGTGTACAAAGCACATATCTCTTACAAGCAGTGTTGTCTTAGTATGTAAGTGCATGCCTTTCTTCCATGAACTGCATTTCAAACACATGCATTTCCCAGGTTCTAAATAACTACATATTCCTATATTGACAATAGGAGTCTAGTAACTATTTTCCAACTTACATTGAAGAAACTATTTTTCAGAAATAATGGCATTAGCTCACTGAAGTTAAATTTAAGATACCAAACAACTGGGTTTTCTTTTTTGTCATAATTTAATATTTATTTTTTTTTTAAGAGTCACATTTATCTGGCATACCCTAAGGCTTATGTGTTTCTAGGTTCCAGTGCATTATCAGCATCAAGTGCTACTTACTCACTGCTAAGCTGGTACACAGTAAGTGAATTTCTTATTTTATATTCTAGTGGCCAGCATGGAAACATCAGAGCACCAAGCATTATATGTGACATTCAGCCAGGCAATCCCTACACTCTTTGGTAGATTTGATTCTCTTTTCAAAGCAAAGTGGGGCCACAGATGGTTTTTACACCTCTGCTCACTGATGAGTTGTGCCAGTCATAAGTGTCCTTAGGATATCCTCCTTTTACTGTCCAAAATAAAATTAAAAGAAAGAAAAAAAGAGGAAAAAAAAAAAAAAAAGATTAAACGAGAGTGGTGTCAATGCATTACAGTGTCAAAGTCCTGTTTCATGTTGGTCAAGATGGCTCATCTCACAGGCTCTTCTCACTTTGATATCGGGGAAGTATGATTGTGCTGTAGCCTCTGAAGTCCTTTTCCTTGTCGAGTATTTTGAATTTTATGATAATAAAATGAGGAGAGAGAGCAATGAGGTTCAAAGACCCAAACAGCATAGAGGAATGCTGCTATGAAGCTAAATAGGCTAACTCCAAAGATTATAAGCAGAAAGCTACACAATCAGGAAGGAGATATTTGACTTAGTTGTAAATTATAAATGAAAATTCTCCAATTCAGCACTTGGACTTCTAAACAGGACATCTTAAAAGAGAAACACACAACCCAAGCGAAAAAAAAAAAGCCCATATCTGACTCCTTTACATAATCATGGTTTAAAATTACAGAAGTTTCTTTTTCTTTTTCTTTAATGCAACGTCCTAAAAATGATCTGCCTTCACTGTTGTTGTTCACGGCCAGAGTAGAAAAGTACAAGCACTGACAGGCGTATTAATTTGTAAAAAGTTTTGTTTTAATACAACAAAATCCTTTTAATTCTGCTTTTGAAATAAGGTGGGAAAGCAAAACCACATTGAATGCTCGTTACTAATATTTCATGCCAAGATAGCAGATAGCCCTTATCTTCAGGCCATCGTCCCCTCACAGTCACCCATTCTGCCACCAGAGAAATTGCTATCTATAGTACAACATGTAACTCATATAGAAAATAGCATATATATGTTGCAAATATATATCAGACCTCTTGCTTTTACCTCCTTAAACCAAAAGTAAGCATTACTATGGTCGCTTCCCGAATACTAAATGACATTAGTCAAAAATGGCATGGTGCTGGCAGTAAAGCTGACAAACATTAAACAGATCAAATTCAGAAACTTCCTGTTCTGGAATCCAACTCCCCTTATGCAACACAAGTGCCCATCTAAGCAGCAGTAAAAGATCTGAATGTCTACAGCCATGATCTATGGCATTGGCAAACATGAATAATGGACTAATCCAATGGCAGCAATCTGCGATAGAATATTCCCTGCCCCTGTATTTCAGTGACTGCACGGGATGGCATTTTCTCCATGCACAGCAGATAGAAAACCACCACAGGCTTCTTCAGTATCTTCAGCATAACCATACAAATAAGCAAGACAGCAGGTGGCTTCCTGACACCAACTCCTTGGACTCCACAGCCCCGTGGGGCAACAAGGAACAGATAAGGCAACCTTCTGTGGGGCTGCCCAGTGCTTGTTGAGGAGCACATACAGCTCTGGGATTGCTAATGGTCAGTGTGGAAGCTCTTGGGCAAGGGCATAAGGATGGATGAACTCACAAGTTCATACAAGGTGAGAGCTGGGAATCCTATGCATACCAGAGAAATGCAGAAAGTCATAAGAAAATTAAAGTTAGAAGGTCATCTTGATGGCATCTACGAAATTTTCCATTTAAAAGAAAGACTAAGTTGTCTCATAGTCAACCTCCTTTCCACTAGGACCCCCAGATCTTCCTTGGGAGACCCTCTTCCTTTTCTTTTACCAAGCTGGATAAAAGCTCCTTCCTGCAATGAAGACTCTCCTCCATTGGCAGTAACCTTTCAAAGACAGTAACTGACAGCCTCACAATGACATTGGCCAAATCCCTCCACACCTTTGAGTACACACCATCCAATTCCAAGCTGTTGCTGTACAGCTAAAGATCTATTGTATCACTTACAGAAATATTGGAACGGATTTGGCACACATATAACTGTGTGTTATGTTAACATAACACTTAATCCCAGATGGGTTTACAAACAGAATGAGAGTCAGACAGAAATGATTGCTGAGAAGAGGACACAAGACTGAGATGTCACTAGAGACAGCCTGGAAGGGTATTTTTTTCCTCCTGTGTTGTTTGGAGAGGGAACATAAGCTCTCCCATATATGAGGAGAATCACAACTATGGGATATGACAATATATGGCCTCCATGGTTGGGTGAGATGAATGCAAATAGTCTTAGCCAGAGATTTTGAGGGTTGGAAGGAGGAGAAAGAGTTGCATGCGCAATATGGGTGTTTCAGTAGAAACTATAGAAGAGCAGTCATTGATACTGTACCAATATACTGGTAAATATGTACAAGGATATACCATATATAAATATATGGTAACTGTGTATGTTATGTACAGGCTGTAAAACCAGGACGTTTACACCATCTTTATAGAAAGAAGGTGAAGCATACTGCATTCGATTCCTCTTGTGCTCTGTTGATCAATGGGGGAATTTGCCCACAGAGCAAGAACAACCCCTGCATGGCAGCTTCCCACAGGGCCTCAGGGGCAAGGACTGCCTGGAGAAATTCATTGCTCTCCTGTTCCTGAACACGCTTTTCTATTCTGAGGAGGGTCAGCAACATTTTGGATCTGTTGCTATGCTTTCTACCATTGCTTGATACACAGGTGCTTTAGGCTTTGATGGAATACTTTAAAAAACACAGCCTAAAGGGTCATAAGAATCACGCACTCGGTTGCATAAGCTTTCTCCAAAGGAAGGCCAGATTTTAATACCTCCTCCACATCAGGAAAAGTGGAAAGGGCGTAAGTAGGTGACTTAACTATCTGGAGGAATTTTCACAGAGCAAATGACATACGTAATGTACTGAAAGGAAAATCCTACCTGCACTCTGCTGCTGTTTGCTTTCCCATTCTAAAATCAGAACCTGAAGTTAACTGAGGACGATTGTTTAACAAAGGAAATATAGAAATATTCTAGATCCAAAAAATACACTGTTCGCAAAGATTTTTTTAAATATTTTCCTCTGAAAAAAGGAAGATAAGAACAATAAGAATGTGGGGCTATGAGAGTCCATTGAAATTTCTGTTTTATCTGCTCTCTTGTTTGAAAAAAATATTATGTATTCTCAGCCATGATTTTTTGATGTTTCCCAATAGAAAAGATTATATAATTGTATACATGTTATTATCAACGACACCACTATGCTATGGAACCACTGACAGTTTAAACTTAATTACAGATGGCAGCTTATGAAATAATTATAAAGATTGGACAGCAACCACAGTGATTTCCTGCTTCCTCTTCATGTGTGTTTAGCACAACATTGTTGAGTCCCTCAACTTTAAAAAATAATGCGAGTTATCAATCAGATAACCACTGCAGGCTGGGAGGTTGACTTGCTGCTGTCAGAAATGATACCTGTGTAACGTTTGCCACTCAAAGTCCACGGCTTTGCAGAACACATTCCCACAGCCTGTAAGACTGGCTGTTGGCCATATAATGACCACTGCCAAAATAAGTAGTAAATAGCAAGCCACGTTCACAGGCTGTTCAGCCAGGGCCATATACCACACTGAACAATGGATTTTCAGAGCAGCAGGATATTCCCTTGGGCCTAAAGATCTGAACTGAAAAAGCGGAATTTGAGTCTGAGGATCTTACACCTGCTTGATTTCATTCTATGGCATTCATTTCCAGCCCCAGTGAAATTCCCTCCCCTCCATGAATTAACTAATTAAATTGCCAGTGGCTTTGATACTGATGCTACCTCACTCCAGGGAGAATTTTGCCTGGCTCTCCAGAGATTATTTTAATGTGTTCCATCTTAAATTGCTAGGCACTTTTTAACCTGTTCCTTCCTGATTCCATCTCATCTTTATGTTACTACTATTAGTGCATTAAGCCTGTAACTATTATCTTTTTAGTGAAGGGATAACTCAAAGTAGCTATTAAGCTTTTCAGCTTTTCTACATACCCTTTTTTTTTCCTTCCATCCTCTTAAGCAGAGGACCTACAATTCCTTTTGTTATTCCCTGCCTTCTTATGCATTTTAAAAGCATGCTCTTTCTGCCTTTTACATAGTTTGCTAATGGCACCTCATTTGGAGCCTTTACCTTTCTGACTCTTTCTTCAGATTCATCCTCTCCACCCAATCCTCCCTCCAGCAATTTTACTCTCTTCTTATGCGGGTATGGCTTTGTTTTTCCCAAGATGCTGAGAATTTTGATGGGGATTTTGGTGGGGTTTATTTTGTGTTTGTTAGGGTTTGTGGATTTTTTTTTTTTTGGTAAAAAGAATAAGGGTGGCAGATGAGGAGGATTTAAGTAACCCTTATACTAAATATAGCTTCTTTCATTTTTTTTCTTTCACTGGACCTTTTGAAGGTCTTTGTGCTGAACAGCATTAATTACAAATGCATCCCTCTTTTGTCACTCTCTCATAAATTGCTTATGGTTTTCCAAACTATAGGACGCTTGCCGGATTGCATGTTTACTTGTTTTTAACCACACAATTAAATAATAAACAATCAAAGGCCAAGGCTGTTGTACACTCTCAGTTTAGTAACTATGCTAAAATTTAGGGCATTTTTAGGATCAGGAAGCTTTTCTCATCAGACATGGGGAGTGTTTGGGAACATCTGTACATTAACATCCACATGACGATATTTTGCAATTTGTATTTCAGACAGAATTTGTGAATTAATTATTAGTTTTTCATTATGTACTCAGCTCTTCATTGGAACGGTGCACCTTAATAATTATGTTGCTTGTAGAATAGGGCAACAGAGGCTGATTAACAAGCCTCTGCATCATATTATCATATAGGATAATTCAGACTGGAAAGAACCTCTGGAAATCATCCAGTTCAGACCCTCACCGGAAGCAGAGCTAGCCTCAAGGTTAAATTCAAGTTCAACAGAAGGTAACTTAATGCTTCAGGACACCGAGGTCGCGTATGAATGAAACATCCATTCAAACCCTGCCATGCTTTTGAAAAAGGCAAGCTGAACAACGAAATGACTGGCGATGTCTAACAACATCACTGATGGATTCCCAATCTTTAAACTCTGTGATATGTAGGACAGCTATTAATGCATACACAGCCGCTTTAGGGTTTCTTTCTACACCAACATACCATGGCTTCGGAAGGAGAAATTTCCAACATACTTTCTACATGCCTACGATTTCTGAGGCTTTCTGCAATAGCTGAAGATCACACCACTCCTCTAACTATAAATGTTTTTAGAATAAAACCCAGGAGGTGCAGGGGGCATCTGTTGTTTTGTTGTTTGTGGTTTTTTTCTAGGAAAAATGTGCAATAGTTGTTTACTTATTCATACCCAAATGCAATTTTCACATTTTCCACCAATGGCAGCATCACAAGACAATTCCATAGAGCTCTCTGTATAATCTGTTCTTGTTTAGAAATCCTTTTGTTTCTGAGAAGTGCAGTTCTACATTTACTGCACAATATTTATATTACATTCTCTATCATCAAGTATATTAGAGAATACCTTTTTGGAGTCCAAACTCTACTCTGATGAGTCAGAATGCCAGATGTATAGTGAGAATGAAATACTTCACTCAAGGACTATTAAGTATATATACATAAAATCTATATATTTAAAATCTAAAGTTAAAGAAAAGATTAAGACAAACATTTTAAAATCATAAGAAGCCTAAAATATTAAGAAACACCATTGTGTTATGACAGATAATGTAGTTATACCCAGTGTGATTGTGATTTGAATGTTGTGTAGCTTAATATTAAAAATACAAAATATACATTATAGGATGACAAAATACGAAATGAATCACATACAGTAGTAGTTTTCTGTACTGATTTTCTTCTACATTACAGTCATATAAATCAGAAGCAATTCTGTGAAATCAGTGAAGATACAGTGTGTGTGAGACATGAATCAAGTCCAACGTTTCCCTAATCTACTCAGCATTTCTTTTCCTGCTAGCAGATTTACCCTCCATTCTCCCCAAACAGAAGGGACAGCACAGAAAATTATCACCTGTCGGTGATAATGGTGACTAATAGTACCTCCTATCATACTGATTATTTAAAGTGTTTTAATGTGATCCTTCACAAGCCTCCTCATAGACGGAGAGAAGGAAAAATACAGATAAACCGCTGAGCAGAAATACATTTGCAGAATCATTGCTGAAGTTTTTTGACACAATCCCATACTTCTTGGTAAAAGAAGAAAGTAATTCCAGAAAGACTTGTTGAGGAAACTTCTACGAATCCAGACAAAGTGATTGAGCGATTACTCAAGAATACATCACAAAGAAGAGGAAAACAATATATTTATGTTCTTAGAATAAAACAAGAATGGATCCAAGAGAATACCTTATAACTAAATCATGTGCTTTTCCCTATATGGGAGATTTGCTGAGTCCTTAACCTAATCGCAGCCTCCTTAGCCAAGCTTAAGTAAAGTAAAACTGGACATACAAGGTGCACTGTTCATAAACCAGCTACCACATGAAGAACTGCACTTTGTTTTTTCAATAATAAAAAAATGCAAGATTATTTTTTTTCTTTGTGCTGTCATGTCTGCAACATGTAAAACTGGAATCAGAGATACCAATCATGCTTACATGGCTGTTAAAGAACTGGAATCTTTGGGCTTAATATACCGAGGCCAATAATTCAATCTTCCCACATAACCATTAAGGAAAGCTGCAACAGTGCTCTGTGTCTGTCCACTCCTCAGCTGTGCAGAGCCAGTTACTGCTCTGGCTCACAATGATAATCTGATTTTTCTTGGTTCTGTATTTGCTTTAAACATAATAACTTAGCAGAAGTTGCTACAGAAATTCAGTGAACAGTGTATTTCTCTTGGAAATAACACTGAACTAATGTACTAACAGAGTACTAGAGATATTTGTCATTAGAGATTACATCTTGTGTAGGAGCTGTAAAAAGTGGCCATGTTAACATTGATGTAATTACAGAATACAGCCTCATTTCCTTTGTTTTGCCTTGGAAAACCTAGCCTGCTACTCACAGCATCCAGTTAGACCCTACTGACATAGCCTCCACTTTATTTTACCTTGTAAATTGCCATATACTGCTGTTAAATAGTGGACAAGTTGCTCTCTGCCTTTATTTGAACATTCTACAGAAGACGATGGAAAAACGTAAAATATTAAACCTATATAAATTATTTCTAAAACTTTAATAAATTGTTTTAGTAATATTACAGAAATATGTCTTGTGGTTTAACAGGTTAAAAGTAGTATTTCTATTGCTTTCTGTGGGTGTTTGAAACATTTCTAGAAAACTCTGTCAAAGGCTATGTGATTAAGAAATACTAATCTCTATAGGATTGTATCACAAAATTGCAATAAACCCAGCAATGCTGAGGCGATTTCTGTCTGTACTGACAGTACCTGATCTTGTCTGGCAGACAGGGAAGCTGGAGGACATGTGTAACCTTTTCTGCACGTACACACATTCAAGTACCTTTTTTCAGGGAATGGAAATGATGCCTCTGCACCAGCCTGGCACTAGTAATAGTTCTATTAATACCAGCATTAGCCTGGCACTGGTAATAGTTCTAACTTCTCCAGTCTGGTCTCACATGTGAAGAAACACAACCTTTACACTTCTCAAAGGTGCAGCTGCATTTTGAAGCCCACAGGAGAGCGTTTTAGGCTCAGTAAGTTTCTGCTTAACCTCTGCCAGGGCCACAGGCCAGAGTCACAACTGAGATCACATTGTTCACAAACTGTAAATGGTCCATGGCTAAATCTACATTGCATGTTATTGGGTGCATTCGGGTGGTCAACAATTATCAAGTGTCTGACATTACTTGTATTTTTATTCTGAGCTTCCTTTCTTTAAAACAGACACCCTCCCAACACACAACTTCCAGATCGCTCTCCTAAACAACATTTTCAGAGTCATTGAAAGAATAAGTTCAACTGCTGGCAAATCATCCCTTAATCAGGACCTCAACTTACCTTGTGCTGCTAACATAGTACTGGTTTGCTGAGTTCAGCTCCTGGGCTGTTTCCAAAACCAAGACCTTGCATTTGGGAGTGTGATACTTCTATAAACTGGAAACCAGGGCGGAGCAGTTTGAAGTATCCCACTGCTGACAACTATATACATTAAACACACATGCAAAAAGTCCTCTTTGTCTCCTTGGATTGTTTTGAACTCTGCTCTCAGATGTGACAGAAGATGAATTAATCTCTCTCTTATCTGACTTTGTGCCTGTTTCACTGGCCCGTTCTTACACAGTGAGGTTCAACAGAAATTGATTCACTGCACTTTTTAAAGGGATATTTCCATTCTCTGTTCATTTTAGTTACTCCGCTTGAGGAAGTGGATTATAAAGCTGGACAGGGAAGAGTGGAAATCAAAAAGGAAAAGAGATTAATACAGTGCCTTGCCTCTACAGGAGCTCTGCCTTGAAGGTTGCCACATCTCCATTACTGGATGTAACATTATAAGATGATTTGACCTAACATATCACATTATTTATAAATTATACTGAATATGCACTATGATACATTTGAAAAGATGCCATTAAAGGAAGACCACGCATGGGGAGGGTGTATAGGCTTTTTGATCAGAAAAAGAGCACATCTGCATTAAAAGACAAAATGTCTCAAATCTTAGTTGGAGATGTCAAAAAAATTAGTTCACTTATTAATAAGAGAAGTTTCATTTTCTTAAGATTCTTCTTCTAGTATCATGAGCACAATTTTAAAGGTGGCCTGCATGACGTCTTCATATAACAGATTAGAACCCGCACTTCTGACAAAGGCAGTTTTCCTTGTGGTCTCTCTGAACTTCTGAATTTTCCACATTTCTGAATATAAATACAGACCCTCGGTGCTCTCCATTTTATTTGTCAATGATTTTGAAAACATTTCACATTATATGATGTTTTTCATTCACTGAATTTTATATTAAAATGAATAAAGCAATAAATGTAGGCATTAAGAGGTTAATGGTATAATAGCAAAAGGAAAGGTAATTCAATGGTAAAACAATGAAAGCACTTCCATAAAAATAATAAAAATACAAAGCTTACAGTTTTGCAATACACTGGGGGAGGGAGGAAATAAAGCATTGCCAACAAGTCACAGGTATACAGTACGACAGAAAGTGAAAATGCTGCCAAGAGGGAGTGATACTGGTTTTGCTTCTATAATTCATTCATCTTGAGGGATGCAAGATTACGTAATGTAGTGGCATTGCTGTATCCTGATTCATTGAGAAGTCCTACAACATATTTTCTGTATTGATAAGTTGGGATGGTGTATGAAATGCACAGCCACTTTCTAAATTACTGACTCACATTTTCCTGACAGTGCTGAATACTCTCATGGTTTGAAGTTCAATCTCATATAGTGGTAAGACAGGGTGAAAGTCTGAGTGACAGCTCAATCACCATTGCATGGACCAATCAGAAAGACTAGGATTAATCACACCAGTGTTGAAAGAAGGAAGAATAAAAGAGCAAATATACTTCCCACTTGATCATTAGTTTGCGGTAACACAAAGGGTGATGGAAGCTTGAAGGAGACACGGATAAAAGGGGCAGAAATAAAAATTGTCACAGATGAAATATGGGACTCAGAACAGGCAGATGAGAATTGGAAGAGTTCAGAAGGAACAGCAATTAAAAAAGGGGGGAGAGAGCATGTTTGTGAGCATGAGTATCTTACAGAACACTTGGCAGATACCCGGCAGGTGAAGGGAAAAAAGGTTGGTGAGAAACCAAAAAGAAGGGCAACGAAGAAACAGTGTTGCATTGTAATGGAAGAAGAAATTAAAAAAACCCAACAATTTGGAAAATGACAGATTATTGGAGGAGGGGTTATTGTACAACAGAGAATGAATCCTAAAATTTTAAACAGGGAAGTTCAACGTGTGAGTGAGAAAGACAGAGGGAAATGAAGTATGGAATGGCCAAGAGAAGTTACAGCAGTACCTAATCTGAATTGAAACACATCTTTCATTTCCACTGAGCATAAATTCTTCAAAGATTTCTTTCGACATATAATCTCACATTTTCCAATTAGAGGGAAGTGCAAATGTAATTCATCATAGAAAACACTGTGACATTCTCTTGCTTCACCTCAACCATGAGAAAAACCTGTGGGATATCCCTGAGGCTTCCATGACATATCTATATAATTTTCATGCTGCAACAATAACTCTGAAATGTGTGATCCCTTCTATGGCTTTGAGAGCTGGTTATGTCAAGACTGTATTGTACAATCAGTAAAGCTTCCTGGAACACCTGCTTTTCAGACCCTTGGCTTGGGACTCCAGGGAGAAGGTATGTCCATTGTCCCTCTTTTTACTGCCCTTTAGGATAAACTACATTGGGTCAGAGAATGTATAATGCTCTTCCTCACTCTGGCATCATGACTTTTCACTCAATTTCCAGTTCACTGAAACCCACAAGCACAGTCATGAGGCTCCACGAGAGCACTGATGGAGAAAGTAGCAGGGCAGGTGGGCCGATGGCCTGGGAAAGCCTCAAGGCTGGCAGGGAGTCCCATAGAAGTGATCAGAGGATGGCCACCCTGAGGTGTAACAGCCCTGGTGAAGAAGCAGAGCTGAGACCTTTCATACCAGTTTCAATGTTTCTCTGAAGTACTTTACATTACAGTGAGCAGATAGTACACATTTCACAGTGATGTATTTGGAAATTGTCCAAAACAGGGCAATGTTAATATCTTGTTATCTGATGCCTGTAAGTCATTATTTTTGTTAATTTAATTTCTAATAGTGAAAAAAAAAAATGTTACTTTCTTCAACCTCCATGTAGTTTCTAGTAACAAACGCTACTGAAGTGAGTCTGCCTCACACCCACAAATCAGCAGTTAGTGGCTCCTTCCGGGTCTGGGGTAATAAGATATATTCACAAAAACATGTAGTCAGTGCTGTGTAAAATAACTGGAGGAGGGGCTGTGATGTGAACATCTCATTCTGAATACTGTTTTTCCCATCCAAGTATGGCAAGCTATATATATGTACTATAAAATCTAGAATTTGGAAAAAATAGCAACATGTTAACCAAGCATCTCATGAGATGGAGGACCTGCTACCAGGTGATGAACATCTCCAAACACCACAGAAAGAAAATGCATGCTCAAAGATGTAAAGCAGGCACTCACCTTGCATTGAGACAGGGAAAGGTCTGTGAAAGCTCATCGCTCCTTTGCCTATCGATCTGAAACTCTGCCTTCAAATTGCTTCTAGCTTTTCTTAATTGCTATCTTCCTGTAACCACCTGACCGTGCATTTCTGAGTAATTTGTCCTTTTTATTCAGTTAGAATGAGGTATAGGGTGCAATTAATAAAGGGAAATTGGGAAGGAATACTTTGCATTGGAAGATGGGCGCACAGCGACACACAAAAGGATTATTACTTAGTACAAATAACTGGCATCAGTTCTGAGTAGTAGGACCTTACAGTTGTGCCCATGAAACTGAAATCCTAAAATTTAACCTCACAGAAAAAGAACCTGGATTTCAGAGTGGACTTGAACCTAGAGGAAAGGAAAAAGTTTTAAATCTAGATCACCATCTTCTGCGGTATCATCAGGGCAACCATAGAAGATAAAAGAGATTAGGAATCCAAAAGACTGAATTGAAAGCAAGGGATAAAGCACTTGGCTCCATTCTTTATTTTGTTGTGGGGATCTTGTCATTGCCTCTCTGATCTGTTGGAGTGGCTCATATCTTATACCAGGCTGCCAATTCCATGCACACCTGTGCCTGTCACTGTGTGCCTGCCATTGTCCTGCTGGGTGTCTTAGCCAAAGACACAGTAGTATACCCAGGGCTTCTTTGTTTACTCTTCATTTGAGCAATGTGCACACTTGGACTGAAAAGTTATGCAGAAATACTGGGCTTAAAGCACAGGATGCTTAGCAGGCATCACCATCGGAAGTAAAAGACTGCTAATTGAGCATTTCCCAATAACTGATTGATTTAATCAAGTCTCCCTAAAGAAGTATGCCAGCAGCAACACTGACAGCTATGAAGGAAAAACAATAGGTAATGGAGCAACAGTGCTGAGAGAAATAGTAAAGACACAGCTTTTCATATAGCTGATCTGAATTAAAATGCTGAACAGTATTTGTCCAAATATATATATGACAAGAGGACACTTTTAAATCACAACAGGGAGACTCAGATTTTTCAAATTGCTATCATTTGAAATATTTTGTTCCATCAAAAGTAAGTAAAGCTCAAAGGAAACCCATTAATAAACCTTCATATATCAAGGTTAATGAAAAGCTCTCATTGAAAACTAAGCTATCAGTTTTCCTTTAGACAGAGGGCGTTAACATAAGAATGCTTAAAGAGGGTTTTTTTTGGTTAAATATATCCCATTATATAAGGGAAAGCTACACAGAACCATTAGCCTGACTGACATACGTATTGGTCAAAAATGAGCACTTCTAGAAAGTCCCGTTTCATACACAGAAATAAAGTATTACAGCAAGTTTTGGCTCTTGTAGTGTTGAACTGCTATTAATTTTAAATAAATCTTTGACAACTACTGGAATATTTTCCTGCGTGTATTTCCAATATGTGATGAACTAAGGAGCCTGCAGTTCAGATACTTGATGGCTGGTGGTATGAAAAGAAAAATATTGTATGCAAGGGACATTGTAGGAGCATAGACTTCAAGCACTACACTGGATTTTAGAGCTGACATATCTTTTGCTTTGTACTTGGATCTGTGACTGTGGCATGTTCAAATATGCTCTTTTGTCTCAGATCAAATGATCTAAATTGCCTTCAATGGAGTTACTGGAGAAACTGTCACTGTCGTGTTGGGAATTTTTCCCGTCTTCGAAAGACGGACACTTCTTTAAAGCCACTGCCATTTTAACTGTTGGGTTGAATTGTTGTTTCCCAGAAATTCCGAAGGATTCTATTATGATATTATAAATCTTTACTGTAACTTTTTCTTTTGGAGAGCAACAATTCATTTTTTCCCCAGTATAACTGGGAAAATGACCAAGTATGTAAAGACATTTGAATGTATTGTATGAATGTACTGCACACAAAGGCCTATTGGGTTTATCAAGTTAGGGATATCTTCTTTAAAAGCTGATGCATAGGAAAATACAAATATTGGAAATGTCAAAGGAATCTTTTAGCATCTTTATCAGTAGCAAGAACTACACTATTTTAAAGTGGAAAGACTCAGTCTTGTCAGCCTCTGTGAGTTATTCGGAGATCACAGCACTGCCCAGGGTCTTTTCCGTCTCTATCCTTGTCATGTCTCCTACACAGACAATTGCTTTCCCCAAAATGCCCTGCGAGTCAATTAGGAAACTTGGATCAAATTCATGGCTATAGAGGTCATTTGTTGGTTTTCATTAAGATTGTCTTCACTCAAATAGCAAAGCAAAACAACTGCAATACAATACAATGGTATTTCTGCCCTCCCAGGAACCACTAAAGCCCAAGAGTCCATCAGCTGTAGAACAAAAATTACTAAACATGGCTGGTTTTACAGCAAGTCTGTGTTCTAAGATGCTGCATTATATATTCAGTGCAAAGCATATTCATGGTTATCCTGACCATGTGTTTGGATTACAAAGGATGCACTGTTGCCATGCTTGGATTGCTTCAATTTACCACTGAATTTATGTAATTCAAGCTTTTGAATATGTAACTTGCAAGTACATAACTATAATCTGCCAGAGCAGGCTTCCTATAGCTGGTCAAGATGACCATTATTCAACAGTTCCAAGTTGTTATTGCACATCACCTTATGCTGTATTACAACCAGATGCTCAGTAACCTGAACCGCAGGTGCCAGGGCAAATGCACCCTGGAGCTGAGGCTCACGGTGGGGCTGGAGCTGGGACTGAGCAGCTGCTCCTGGCTCCTGCTGCAGCCCAGACCCAGCCAAGATGGGGCCGATACTGATCCACTTACCGTCCTAACACTGGGTAAAGCAGCATTTCTTGTCACCTTCTGTTTCTTTATCAGAACACGTTATGTTTGGGAAAGACACCCATGATCTGGCACACTGCCCTTCAGTGGCTGAAAACCCAGTTTGGCTGCAGTACCTGCCAAGGGCTCCTCAGCAGTTCAGGCAATGAGACAATCGACCTGAAGACCTTATTTACTGGCTCTTTTATTTAATGTGGGTAGCCAGGGAGGAACACACAGATGTTCTCTGTCTGTTAAATAGCATGAGATCAAAGAGTTTTGCCACAAAAAGCAAAACCTCTCCACTTATGTCTTGGGAACCAGGAAGACAAAGGTATTAAGGATCAACAATTATAATAACAACTGGTGATATATTATTTTGTGTTAGTATGAGTTAATAATACTTTAGTAACACATTACTGCTCTTTGTTACTGTACTGGCTCAGTTTTATTGCTGCTCCAAAATCAATTGTAATAAATTTTAAAAGCTTTCCATCTGCTAAGAAGACCTGGCATGGGGATGCGTCTGATTCCAAAAATCCTCAACATCTCCAAATTGTCCCAGCCCTTCACTCCATGCACTTACTGTTATACCACAGAAGTGAAGAAGTGTCAGCACATAGGTCAGGATTTAGCCATCATCTTCTGAGTCACTACCCTGAAGAACACTTTCTCATATGAAAGCCCTGCTGATTCGTGTCACGCACCTGCAGTCCCTCAGCTCTCAGTTCACTGCCACAAAGCCTGCATGTACAAAGGCAAAGTGAGTTAGCATTAGGGAAGATCAGTGTCAAGCAAAGCGTGTGGCTTTTCACATCCACTTGTGCCAGCTGGCAAAACCAGCAGCAGCAGCTCAGGCTATCACTGATTCATGAGGTTCAGTCCACACAGGAGGAAGGTGTTTCCTAAGCAGACACCGTTCCTAGGCTCACCAAATGCACTTTTTACAGATATAGGCAAACACAGACTGCAATTGAACCAGGACTAAGGAAAGGAAAATATTAAATGAGGCTGCAAGCCTGAAAGAGAATTAGGCAGAACTGTAAAGAACACTTGGGACTTCTTCCTTCCACAAAACCCCCACATGTTTATGTCATCTAGGCACTAAGTAGCTTTCTTTGAGAAAAACCGTTACCATATCTGAGTAAACATGTCAGTCAAGAACAACAACCAGCAATTTCCAAAGATGATGCTTGATTATTTAACACTGAAAGAGTAAGGCTCCATGGGGAGAAATGTTTTATTTGCATTCTGTGTTTAGAACAGGTTTGGGCTGAGATGGGGTAACCATAACAAATACTAAGGGTTTTGTTGACTCAGCAGAACTCCCCAGGCCTAGTACTGCCTTCTTAAATAGGCTTGGCTGTAGTTTCGCCATGTGGCTTGTTGACACATTCAGCTGCTCACTCCGCGAATCTTCTAAGGGATCTTCCAAAGAGCAAGAGGTCTTCTAAAGAGAGGAGAGAGATTCCCCCCTTTTTTAAGGGAATAAGGCAAATCCTTAGAGTGAGCTGGGCTCTAGCGTTACAGATTCTTGAGAGCTCCTATTTATTTCACTGTGCTCAGCATATCACCTGATTAGGCTTCGAGTCGTTAAATATAGCTGCACACAAAAGGAAATGATGGAATTACATGTTGCTCCCCAGTTATTGAGGTTTTCACTACTGCAAGCTGATTTTCTCATTGTACTTTCGTGGGGTTTCTCCTAACTTAACATTCTTTTAAGGTAGCCTGTGTTGAGGGAATTATCTTGTTTTTCAAAGCAAATTTCAGCTGATTACTAAGTATTTACATACTGTAATTTGAATGTCTAATTATACAATTAGTGTAAATACATGTAATATGGTTTATTTTTCACAAAAGCTGATAAGGTACATTGCTTTTTGCATTTCAGTGTTATGAGATTTTCGTTGCTTATAATGCACAATCCAAAAACTCACATTAAAAGCTTCCGGTAAAAACTGTTTACTCATCAGTTAACACTTTCCAGATGATTTCAAACAGTCTTCCTACCATAAACCAAAAAAAGACATCTGCCTTATTGCTAAACACTAGAGCTCCCAACAGCACTTTCCATTCCTAAATTGAAGTCTCTATTTTTTCCATGCAGGGCTTCATGATAAGCTTCCTTTCACCTTAAACTACCCAACACTGCATGAAAATTGACCTGCTGACTCCATTAATACATAACTGCTAGCCCAACAGAGATATTCATGCAACTTGCATTGACATTTACGATGATACCCTTGATGAAATAAGGAAAAGAGCACTTGGCAATCTGAATGGAGAAGATGCCCCTCAAGTTTTAGAGCTGCTTCCTTTTTAAGCAGCTATAGATAATAACTTCCTAATTAGAGGGCAGGAAAGTGCTTCTTTAGTTTGAGTTGCTGAAGCAATAATGCATAGGCACCAAGCTGCAGAAAGCTGCCAGCCACTTTTACTCGTCCTCTAAAATCTATAATGTTTTTAGAAACAAATTTGACTAAATCTGAGGCTTCACCTATAATGATATTTCTGCAAGTTTCAGAAAATTTCACATACTAGCAGAGAGAAATTTAAATCAGTGCCTTTGTTAGCAGCAGTTTGCACTGCCATAGACCCGTCCATTATCTGCCATAAAGCAGGACACACCTCTAAAGGATGCGCTATGCAGAGTGGGGACCAGTGTGATGCACATGGGGACAAATGAGGAGACAGGAGTTACTGTGATGGAGGGCATGGGAAGCCAGAGCAGAAACACAGAAGAAACCCTGCTTCAATTTCACTGCTCAAAAGGGGCAACCTGTTTGTATGTGATCAGGGCTCTTTTTAAAAAACATTTTATTACCCTCCAGAGATGCAGAGATGACAATGATTGAAACAATCATTTGTACACCAAATATGCAGAACACAGATTAACACCTAAATCTTTTAAATTGCTGTACAAGTTCTGAAAGACTGAAGATCAGCAGAGAGGCTTCCACAATTTCTGTAAAGCATGAACTGTTGTTTCTGATAGAATAGAAATTTATGTCAGAGTGTGTTTATTTTTTTCAGTTTAAATATGATTTTCCTTCATACAAACTAGTGTTGAACTCACATGTTCCTTTTTTTTTTTCCCCCAAACTTGACTTTATTTTAATTAAACATATAAAAATCTAATTTAAACAATGTGGAAAGATCAATTATATAAGGGAATTTTTCTGATTTATATGTTATAAAAAGTTTTCTTTATGCATATTTCCTTCACTTAGTATTCACGTCACGGTGGAAAATTACTTCAGTTGGATACTGGATTTTAGAGCACCTTGGAAAATTGCATCAGCGTTTCACGAGAACAAGATGATCTTAAGGTCCTTTCCAGCTCTATTCTATGATTCTATGCGGTCAACATGAAGCTTTAACCTCAGCAGCTGCTCCCACTCCCCAAACGTCTTTTATGGAAACGTCCTTCACAGAAATTAATTTTAAAAGTAAGAAAACCAGAATTAAACCAAGGACCTTGACACTGGCCACCAGAGCACTAAGAGCTATGAGCCTTGTCTTCAGATAGCCAGTTGGACTAGCCTATTCTAATGTACAATAAATGAAACACAGCAAGCACATAGTATTTCCCCCAATGTATACACCAGATTTTGCTCTCCTTGATCACACTGAGAAATATCTTATCCTGAGAACAAGATTAAATTAATATGGTGCTATTAAGAGTAGGTCACCTTTTGACAAGTGAAGATGTCAGATTCTGGCCTAAAGACAGCACTCCTATACATTTAATTCCTATTCTTATCAAAACACAGGACACCATCAAACCACAGTCAAAAGACTTTGCAGTATGAAAGAATAAATCAAGCCTGTGAAATGAGTATATCTGAGAAAAAAGAATAAAGAAAAAAAAAAAAGAAAAAGGATATTGACTTTATAAATACACTGCAAATCAGTGCAAAAATACATTTGTTACAATTCTGGGCAGAGCAACAGAATATTGCCAAGTCATTAAAGGATGTTGAACATGTACTTAATTTTCATCTTATTTTTATGCCCCCCTGGCCTCAGTGAGATTTAAATACGTGTTTAAGTTTTCTATTTAATCAAGGCTTCATTTTATGAGAATAACAATGCATTAAGCTCATATATTTTTCTACTGTAAAATGCAACTTACAAACCAAATGTGAGGAATATCATGTTTGGCAGCATTCCCTAAGGGAGTCTGGATCTATAAACACATGGATGTAATGCATTTGTTAATGCAATTCTTCTTCCATTCTCTGACTGTTATAATTATTTTTTTTTTTTCCTTAGGAAGCAATCCAAATACAATGAAACTAGTATGTTAATATCTGTTAAGGTAATCTTTAACTTTGTAACTGTTCCAGAGCTCCGTTTCGTGAGAGGCTATAAGATACTGTACACAGACCTGAGATACCAGCCATACATCACATTCCACCGCATACACCTCTCCATGATGGGATAGCTCTGTAATGCCTTGTGTTACTTTGCTGTGGAAGACAGACTTATCTCTCTGCCAGTCTATGATAGATAGTTGGATATTATGCTTTAACTTTAACCTCTTCTTTATTCTTTCTGCTTAGTCAAAGGTCAAACAGCCTTTGTATAAGCCCTCTGCAAGCTAGGAGTCTCATCTGCACAGATGGGAAGGTAGGATACGGCTCCTGGTCTGTACTCAGAGCCATTCTGCAGGAGAACATGAAAGGGGCTGTGTCCAGCTCAGATATGAAAGTCACATCTGCTTCCATCATCTGCCACCTACAAGCACTTCAATCCCATGGAAAATCTAAGGCCATCAGATCTAGCTAAGTGAGACTGGAAAGACCTCCTGTATATAAGCCAGAATGAATTGATTCAGTCTGTATCAAAATGAAATATCTCACAAATAAACACAGTCATACCAGCTACTCATTTATATGTGCTGGACTAATGAGCAGACATTCAAAAGAGCATGACAAAAAAGCCAGAAATCAGCCTGAGTTCAGAAGAACACAAGGAATCCCTAAGATGACTTTTTTCAAGAACTTGCCAGTTAATCAGGAAATACACAGAAGCACAGAATCAACAGATTGGAAAACTCAGAAAAAGATCCAGAAGTCGGAAAAACTGTGGGTTGTGGATATTTTGTTCAAATTAATATTCTGGCAGCTACATTTTGAACAAGCTGTAATTTGTATAAGGCACCTTCTGTTAAATTTGTGGCACAGAATTATAAGGACCAATCCAACTTGAAATCAAACTATGGATCTACATCAGTACATCTATTTACTCTTACTCACCCAGGCCTAAATTACTGAGAATGCGATATTTAAAATAAGAAAATGTAAATAAACACTTCAGAATATTTTTCTTTCAAAAATAAATATGAATTTCATCTCTCCAAAGAAACTAAAACGACCTGCATAAGTCTTGGACCAATACTCATGCTCTGACAGCCTTTGTTCTATATATTAATTCTGTACAACACATAAATTCATAGCTAGGAATGAGGTCTTAGGAAAAGAATTAAGAAAAGGACTAATCTATCAGCTATGTTGGCGACACTACATTTAGAGAGCTGAAAGCAGAAATATTAATCTGTCAAAATCAAAGCCATGGACAATGCTCACTTCTGCAGAGTGGCTCAATCAAAATTTTTCTGCCATGCATTTTATTTTAAGTGCTTACTAAAAAGTTAAATCACTTTAAGAGGGGTATGTAGCGTAACAGTGACAAAATAATCTGGTAGAGAAATAGAGTTGACAAATTATAACTTAAAGAAAAATGAATGACTGACTGTTCTTGCTAGGATAATATGGAAACTAATGGGAAAAATAAAACAAGCAGCATGAATTTTTAGAACCAAAACACACAGCAACATTATTTTAGGTTTATTGGAACACTTAATAATATAAGAAGCAAAAACTGAGATATGTAAATCATTGGATCAGAGCTAAAATAATGTTTGTTGCATGAATAAGTGTTCCAAGTGATGTCAGCCATACTGGTTGTGCTTAATATAAATAATCTATACCCATGAATCTAAACAGGTAATTTTACTTTCCTATCAATGATCAGATGTTGATTTTTCAGTGATATCCTCAACTATTCTGTGCCACAAATACTATATTCTGAGTATCAAAAGCCAAGATGGTTATTAAAATCACTGATGTAGAGAATAATGTTTTAATGTCAGCCAAGCTTTAGAGGCCACTCAGCATTAGGTGGATTGTACACGCTCTTCAGAGTGACTGCAGCTATGCTACCACGCCATATTATAGGTTGATCATGTGCACAGTTGCCCTTAAGTCATATTTTATGTATTCAGTGAGGCCATACCCTGGCAATTTGATAATACACAGTGGGCATACACCTGATCTATAATTCAAAACAGCAAAGCATATTTCAGCTTTGATAGAATGTGTGCTATATATCTGATTCTTGCTTTTTTTCATTCAATATAAATGGCTTTAATAATCAGTGTCAAATTATCATGATACAACCATTCCATATTTTAATGACCAAAATACTCTGATTATTATAATAAAATCAGAAAGAAAATGTATCCAGGTCACTGCATACAGTTGATGTGGACAATCCTAAAGACACTCCTTAAAATTATACGGAAAAGGTATAATGGTCTGTGGTTTTTTAACCTTGTGAAGAGTGCACTTGAAACCAGCATCATCCAGGCTCTGGAAGAACAGTATTCATCTGCCTCTGTTGCTTGTTAGAAATCAAATCATTCTACAAGAAGTAGGAATTATCCAGTAACGGAATAATTTAGGTTGGAAAAAGACCAGAGGGGGTCACCTAGTCCAGCCTCTTCAAAGTAAGACCCAAGGTGAGCTAGACATAGTGATCTGCTTCTTAAATGAGGTGGACCAACCAGCCAAAATCTAATAGAAAATACTGCAGAGGACATTGCTTTTATGAATTCAGGTCACAAAATCTAGAAGCACTTCCACCTAACAGATGTCACAAAATGGCCTACATAATACCGGAAATAAATGCAAATACAACAGACACATTCATTCATACATCAGCATTCATACATCAGCGTGACACAGGACCAGGAAAACCATTGCACTGAAGTCTGTGAACAATTTCTTCCAAACATACCAAGCAGTAAACAGCCTCTACATTTGCAATACATATTTTCAGTGCATGATATAAACAAATGTCTTGCCTATGTTAAGTCCCAGAAGGATGTGGGGTTTGTCTTTGCAAAATTCCTTCAGAATGGAAGCAAACTTCAGAATGGAAGCTGGCAAACTAGTTTACAAATATCCACACCTCTGCTGAAAGCAAAACATAATTCCAAAACCAGGATGTTCTGAACTTTTCTCAGTGGACTACAGCACTGCTCCACAGACAGTGTTTCAGATATCCAAGAAAAACCCCAAACCCATGGACAAATACCAGGACAAGCATCTGAACTATGCTGCCCATCCTATGTGCCACAGGCCACCTGCAGTGAAAGGCACATTTCCTAAGCAGGTACACCAGAAAGAGCTTGGGACCTGGCTGGGTTACAACTGGCACAGTAACAGACAAATCTTTTTACCTTTCTGTGAGTCTCTAAGCCAAAAATATTTGCTGAAGCACCTTTAGTTTCTTCTTACTCTCCTCTTCAGGCTGAGCATATAAATGTAGCAAATTTCTTACAGCTGCAGAGTAATACAACTCCTGCTTCCAGTGATGACGTAATAAAAAGAGCAGGGTCTTCATATGACCTTAAGACCTCTATTGCCACCCCATATTCGAAATCTGCAGGTCTGTTATCGCATATGCAAGCCCTGCTGGTGGTTGGTGAGTGATGCAGAGTTCAGTCTACCAGGAAAAAGACTCAGCACTCAAACCAGTTTGCAAATGGAGAAAAAAAGTCTTTCATAAGGGTGTGATTTGATTTTAATTAACTTTATCTAATTCCCCCGTCAGACACACTGAATCTGTGTTACAGTAAAACAAGATGTTCCATTTTCCAGAGCATGTGGTTTCTTTCTAATACACATGAAGCCTTCTATATCATCAAAAGGCATGAAGCAAAACCCGCTTGTGTACGACATTTTGTGAAGGATAAGGAGTTCCATAAATGACTTTTGAAAATATTGTTTCACATTGTTCTGTTTGACATAACATTCTTTTTTCTCTTCATGGGTAAATTGTAAAAGTATTTCTAAACAAAGACTTATCATGAACTCATCAGTATGCGTATTCTGTGCTCACATTTTGGATCTATTTATAAAATCAATTCTGTTCTGGGCTCTGAAAAACAAAACTGAAACGCAGCTGTGTGACATGTTGATAATTTTCATTAGTTCTAAAAAGCCTCAATTGAAATTACAATCTTATTTATTATAACCAAATAATCCTGGAGAACCCACAGGAAAGGTGACTTTTCTATGTTACCTTATTTGTTAATGGAAAGAAAGAAGGGGGAGCAGGGAAGTGGAAAAAAATTGAAAGGCAAAAGTAAGATGAAAACTTAAAAATCACAGATGCATATGCTTGAAGCCATGCTGACTAGGAAAAGTCTTATGCATCACTGTCAGAGACAAATGTATATTGAATTACCCTTGCATTATTTGCACATCCTTTATTACACCGAAGGAGTATTTGCTCAAATTTTGAATGAGCTTGTTATTTTAAAATCTGAAATCCTCATGGTATTTAACATAAAGAGATAAAATTCAGCAGCTACTTCTTTGAACAAACATAAGCATATTTTGTGTGCAAAAAAGATGCAGTAGAGTTTACAGTGATTCTGCAATGATTCTTTTACAGTGATTGTTGTCTTCCTTGACTTCAGCAAGTCTTCTGACACTGCTCCCACAACATCCTCGGGGGTAAGCTCAGGAAGTGTGTGTTAGATGAGTGGACAGCGAGGTAGATTGAGAACTGGCTGAATGGCAGAGCTCAGAGAGCATTGCCAGCACTGCAGAGCCTACCTGGAGACCTGTAGTCAGTGGTGTTCCTCAGGGGTCCTGTTCAACTTATCCATCAATGACCTGCATGAAGGGACAGAGCGTATCGTCCATTAGCAGGTTTGCCTATGATACAGAACTGGGAGGAGTGGCTGATATATCTGAAGGCTGGGCTGCCATTCAGCAGGACCTGGACAGGGTGGACAGCTGGGTGGAAAGGAAAACCTAATGAAGGTGAACAAAGGCAAGTTTTGAACTTGCTTATGGAAGGAGGAATAACCCCCTGGAAGACTAATCTGAAGTCTCCTTTAGGTATCAGAATTATACAAACGTTGTCCAAGAATAATAAAAAAGAATGTCCCAATTAACCATTACTAATAAATTATTAAATTTTCAGTCTTTTTTTTTTCTTCCCCCCCTAGACTTTTATTTCATTAACCCTCTTGGCCAGAACACGCAAACATCAAGTCTCTAAGTGTAAACCAGAAGCAGAAAGGGAAGGAGATAGTGAACAGAAGACTGAGGTTCATCGGCCCAGGCCCAATACCAAAGCAGACAGCTACCACACTGGCCTTGATATGGGAGCTGAGACTCTCACACGTGCCCTTGTCCATTCTCATGTGACAAAGCTACTATGAATTCATCCTTCAATTGAGAAACTAAATTTCACATAAAGAAAAGTTCAAGATATACCCTTTTTGCCCCCCTCACCTTCCGGCTAGCATAGAAATCCCCACTGACCCTCATCCCAAGTTGCCCAACTCTCCAGGCACTGACTGGGGACCTTCCTCACACACCTCATGACAATGTATTCTTTTACAGTTGGGAGCATAAAAAGCAGCAGCTCTACTCGTAGCTATCAAACTTTCCTGACTGCTGTCTAGGCTGTGAAGTTTGCTGTGAAACCTGAACACAGCTTCAGAGCAGACAGATCCCAAATTGCTCGTTCTTAAGAACAATACTCAAAAAAGAAAGGGGGGGGGGGAGTGGGTTGGGGTAGAAATCAGAAGAAAACTATCACAAACATCTGAAGACTGTACTTATTGACATAGAGAAAGAAATCAAAACATTCCCTTGACTAAGACTCCCTTCCTTTCTTTCCAAATGATTTAAGCACTGGTTTTCTAAATACCCATAGACCGAATCTTTTTAAAGACAGTTCTGAAGCAGAGACAGGCAGTGGCAGCGATATTCAGAAGTTCCAGACTACATTTGTTTCAAAGTCAGTATTTAAGCACTTCTGAGAATCCACTAAGCAAGCCTTTACACACCATAGATACTTTGTTATGCAAGTCACTTTTGAAAAGGAAGTATAGGTTCATAAAAGGAAACAAGTATTTTTCAATCTTCCTCATTTCCTGAATGTCACAACAGAAACGAAGTTGGTTGGCTTTTTCCTTTTTGATCTGTTTAAAATGCTACTTAAATTTGTACATTTTTGTGCAAACTGCTATTTCTTTATTTCCGTAACGGAGATAATGAGGACTGATTCCTTTGTAATTCTGGTGTGATATTTTTGTGGGTGGTTTTCAAAGCACATGGTGTGTAATTAGTGATAATGCTGAGAGCTCCTTTGTTTTCTGGTGGATACCCAATTTTTTAAAAAAGATGGGACTTTGGTCGGTTGGGTTGTTTTCCAAAGTAATTGCTATGTGACTGGATATGAAGTGGAGAGGGAATCAATGCTCTTATTCACTTCTGGGTATTTACAGCTTAACATGACAATATCTGATTTTAAACCATTTCATCCTGCAGAATATTTAGAGAGAAGAAGGATTTTCTTCAACCCAAATGGAAACGGTTTAGGAAAGAATGGCAATTATGAAACACATCACTGCTCAAATCTTCCTGCAGGACAACTGACATAAGCCAGCAAGAGCCACTTGTGAACTGCAAAAAGCAAAATCTGAGTAAAAAGTGCACTGCTGTACAACAGTATCATTTCACTGTGCATATGATTCTATGATTCTATATATGTCCATACTTCAGAGAATACTGAAAACAGAGAGTTCTCTTCAGTTTCACTGAAACACGAATGTATTCAGCAGCTTTGAAAATCAGGATAACACTGAATGAATAGTTTGTGCATAATTATTGAGTATGAAAAAACAGCAAATACTGGACAAAAGCAAAATATGCTTTCGTCGGAAAAAAAGACCCCAACACCATGCTCATGTGATTTCTCTCTGCACAACAGTACAGCAACAAGTGTCTTATGAGCAACTCTACTAAATGTAAAATCAAGTAGCTGCTAACGATTTCAATGCATTCTTAGCAAATAAGTGTAATCCTAAAATGCTTTTATTTGAAGATCAGCAGAATGGAGAATACATGATACATGGAATAATAATGTATTGATTTACAGTCCTGTACTAGCTATAGTTGCAGTTCACACCTTTACTGCAAAGAAAAAATACTATATAATTCCAGCCACTCTTCAGTTCACCTATGCAACTGGTTATATGAACACCTAATAAGACAGCATAGCAAACTGTAAATAACTGGTTCTGCTATTGTGTTAGACTGACATGTAGCCTGTTATTTGGGAAAGATGTTCTAGATCATTCATCATATTCACCCCTTTCTGTTTTTCTTCCTTCAGTTTGCTTTACTTTGGTTTTTTTTTTCTGATTCATTTTATTTAAACTGAGAAGAAAAGAATAAAGCTCTGCTATCAAAATTTTCCAGATAAGTAAAATCCTATAGATGAGTATCCCTTTCCAGTCCTGAAGACAGCAGGTTTTAGTAACTACCTTCACATACATACCAAACAGTGAGCTCTACAATCCACAGCTTGGATGCGTTAGTTAGCATTATAATTTTTTTTTCCATGACATTTAGTGAATTCAATTTTGTTAGATAGCAGCAAAAGAAATATCTAAACACTGCTCTCCTGGAAGCTTGCACAAACACTGAAATAGAAGGAAAGTATTGTTATCCTGACAGATAATATAACTTTACCTTGCAGGTAGTACCTATGTAAATAATGTTCAAACAAATTCGGTAACAGTAAATGTTAATAATGCATAGCACGTACTCATAATGGATTGTTTCATTCCTCTGTCAAAATTTAAAATTACCCTTGTTATATTGCTTATTCATTGTTAAGTTGGCTTGGAAAGTCAAGAAAAAGCTTGTTTCCTGTATATGCTACCTTATGAATATTATTTTAGTGGAAAATTAGTGAAAATATTCATAATATCCCAAGGTTTTATTCTAAACACACTGTTCATGGGAGTCTGATTTAGTCTACTAAAGGACCAGACCTTTTCTCAAAGCTTTTATACTGACTATTTTTGCGTTATTCATAAAACAATCATGGTATGAAGACTCAATTTACAAAACTATTTTAATGTAAACAATATAGACAACCACTTGAAAGTTTATTTGAAAATCAGTATCATCCATACACTTACAAGTTACCAGCAAACCCCATGTACTTCCAGGACTTTTTGGCTTAGAAAAGGTCTTGCAGTATTTCAAATTTCCCTTAAAACATCTTGAAGTACAAATATTCCTGTAACTATTACTTTCTCTTTTTGGTACAAGCTGAAAACCTGTTCGTGACATTAAGGGAAGAAACCTCTCCAAAGCCTGGAATACATGTTTTCCATGTATTTCACAATATCTGAAATACAAAGGACTTGCCCAACTATGTCAATACAATAGGCAGGAATAAAATAACATCAATTCTATTTCAAATGGGTAAAAACACAACTTACTTTGCCTTCTCACTTGAGATTTATGTTGAGTTACTGGCCAAACAGACAATAAAGGAACTTCAATGAATAGAAAAAGAACAAACACCACCAGCTGCGAGCGCACTTCTGAGACTTCCTGCACGCTATCTGTGGGTCTAAATGCTGATAATTTAGCACAGACATTTCTCATCTTAAACTGCCAGACAAATATATATATACTAACAAATTATTTTGTTGATGTTTCATAATAACTCCTGAGGAGCTTTCAGGACTGGCCCACTGACTCATTATTTTAAATGAAATTACATTGACTCAAATTTTCATCATTTATCCACCATCTAGATTAAAAGATTTATTTCCGCAATCTTAAACTGTTACCAGCTTACTTGGAATCTCACATGCATTTTTTATTTTCCAGTGTACACTCTTAGTTTTTAAAAGTTTGCCAAAGTTTTTTTCCATTTTATGCTTGTCCCACAAGACTTCAGATCCTCATCCCCACATTGAGACACCAGTACAGTTTCCATAGCCAATAATTCTGCCTCTTTAAAAAAAGTTTGTCACCTATGTGAGCACTTTCATTCAGAGGAAGAGTTGTGTACTTTTAACATTTTCAACAGAAGCATTTGCAGGTCGGTATTTTATAGCTGTAAAGTTTTACACACACAATTGTTGCTACTATTTTCTAGTGAGAGGATCCAAGAGTCAGAGTGGGACCCTGTTGCATGTGTACAGGGCCTGAAACTGACTGTGCCCGTGTGCTTCCTGAGATTAGAGAAACAATTCCACTAAATTAAACCAAAGGCTGAACAGATGATCAACATAGTGAAGTTAATGAGATATGGTTTAAACTTGATGTAACAGAAATGCAAGGACCATAAAAAGGCTTTCATGGCTAGGCTATTCCAAATCTATTCCCATAGACAGGCAGCGAGTGGTGCATACTGCACACGTTATTTCTGTGGACAAGAGGCAGGCTGTGAAGGGGGGGGCTGGCAAAACAGGGAAGCTGACACAAAACAGTGTGTTTGCTCACTAAAAAGCTACAAGCATACTGAGCTGACTCAAAGTTGTCTTGTATTTAAGATAGGACCAAAAAAGCCACTCTGCTATTAAACAGGTTATGGAGCCATGTGATTTTTGCCATACAACTCTTCTGTTTGTTACCACACTAACAGTATGGCACATGCAGTTTGTACTTGAGGGACCTTTTAGGTGAGGCTCCTCTGTCTCCACAAGAGGTAAGAAAGAAATGAAAAAAGCAGGCCCTCTAAGTGTATATTAGTATGCACTTTCAAAGCCATGCAGCTACAGCTGGCAAATCCAAAGTCTAGAAAGGAACACCCAAAACCTTGGGAAGTTTCTTAGACTTATAGAAAACTAGAAATACAGCAAGAGAAATCTTACTTGTGATCTGAGACATCCATGCAGGACGAAATACAGATTTTAGCACTTGGAAGGAGTTTGATAGAGCTGGTTATAAACAGAAAACATGTATTTCACAAAGCAACAACCAAAATGCTGTGTGCCTGAATTAACTGCTTTGGGGCCAGGACATCACCCACAGGCTGAAACAAGAGTCAGATAATGCACTGAGAATATCGGCAATGGTGAACAGACACAAACCCCTCAGGAATATCTTCAGTGAAATACATTCTATTCTGAAATGCAGGCTAACTTCACACCAGTTATTAACAAGGTATTGGAGGTGAAAAATACGTCAAGGTTCTCTTCATTGTAAAGAAAGTTCCTTATTTTTGCCAATCAGTTCATGGTACAGATTCCTGTTCTGTGATCACACTTGGCATACAGACAATGCCAAAAGAACAGATGTGACAGAAATTCAAAGAAAGATATAATTTCTGGAATCGCAACAACAGGAAAAGGAAAAAGAAAGAAAACAAAGTAAAGGGAGAAAAGGGAGAGAACCTGGTACCATAAAATTAGAAAAGCCTGATTAATGGTGAATGCCCTCAACAAATTCAATCCTCTGAGAAGTTTGTGATTTAAAGATATCATCTACACAAGAGCCAGAAAGCTCACAAGGAAAAAAAAATCATCACAGAAGAAGCAAAGGGCAAAAGTTGTCTACCACTGAGAAACAGACAGACTAGCCATTAGGGAAGATACTTGGGGTGAAAGAAATAGGCACACACGCAGATACTTTGAGGAGAGCAATTAGATAAGAATCCTATAGGTATGAGAGCTGTAAACCAGTAGGAAAGCACTTGGCTAAGATGAAGTGTCATCACCACACACAGCTCCATGGCTGGCTGATTTTGGAGAGGCTGGATCTTGTTGAGCTGCTACTCCTCTGAACTGTCTATCCATTACACACCATCAAGAGCTGAGGGCTATGAAATGTGCACACTCAGGGGAAACAGTCAGTGCCAGTCTTATTAGAAGATAGAAGTACACATAGGTGGTAAGCTAAGCTGAAGTAATCAATACCAAACTCAAAGTGACTGAATCTATTTACACAACAAACTTCCATTCTGTAATACTTTCACTTGAGCTTATTTACTGTCATTAGAACAGAGACTCAGTAACTTATCTATGGTGGAGGCAAAGTAAGGAGTAAAGTATAAAATGAAATTAGAAGAAAGCACCTTCCCTACTTTTTAACGTGCTCGAGAAGCATTTGTTTGATTGGCAGTTTTTTGCAACTTGGCAAAATACAAATATTGATTCAGTCCCAAATATTGTTTGATTCACAAACTCCAAAGACATTTGTTTGTGTTTGAAGAGATTGGTGCTTGTCCATACTGTCAGTATGAAAAGATAGGAAACAGAAAGAGCAAGTGGTGAAAACCTTAGCTCCTGGAATACAAACTAGATTTAAAAGGACCTAAAAAAAAAAGGCTTAATATATAAAGGATTTTTATATAAAGTTAGTAAAAAAATTATGGTCCTGGAAACTACATATATTCTCAGGAAAGGTAGCCCACCTTCCCATTTCTTCACCTCCTCATATACCAACACTGCCTAAAAAAGCAAAGTCAAAGTTCTGAATGACAGAACAGCTGGGCTGCTGTGGACACAATCCAGCCTTCATGGAAATCAACAGTGTACTATGTAGCCCTGTACAAGTCACCCAAGTGTCTATGGGTTCACAGTACATGAGTATGCTACCTTGAAACACCCATCACACAAAGGTGAGTTACCATGTTTGGAGATGCAGCCAAACAACTGCTAGAGCAGTTTCCCAAAATGGTAACAATATTAGAGATTAATGCAAAAATATCTTTTTTTAACATTAACTAAAAAGAACATTCTATATTAAAGAAAAAAGATACTGGGATTTGGAGCACATTCTCAAACTCAGCAAGACATCACATAAGAATCACACGAGGATAACAAAAAAATCTTATGTTTATTCCTCTTTAAGAGATGCCAATATATTGACATAGATGCGAATAATCATGAATTTCCCATCCAGTATCAGAATTAGAATACTGAATATTGCTGATGGATTATGTTTTTCCAAGCTATTCAGATAATTAGACACACTAAGTTCAGAGCTATTTTTGCAGTGATAATGGACTTGTTTTGTTGTGGTCTATTTAACAAACTGTTGGACATTTTTTCTAAAGCTTGTTTACATTCCTGTACATCCCAGCTTTATTGATATTCTGTCCTTTGGATTATAGTGTCATGCCAGCAACACCATTGAAATAGCTCAAGACAATATAAACCTCGCTTTTCAGAGCTTCTACAATAAATCAGACTCTAATAACTCTTTAGATCCTTCCTAAATTGAAAAATGGCATATTATGTTAAACAGCTTTCTTATTCATTTGATATGCTCACACACATGTGTGTGAGAGACCCCTACACATAATGGCTTCCATTGAGTACACTGTTTCAGAGCTGGCATAAATTACAATTATTCAAAATTATACGCAACCTTAAATCATGTACAGAGCACTCCCCAAAATCACAAAGAAACAGAACAACATTTAGATATCTTCAATTTCAATGCTTGTAAATAACATACTTAAATTTAGGTACATACATGCATGAATAACCCTAATCATACCAGGCAAATTCTTGCCATTTCACTGAGTCAGCTTTTTAAGATGCAGCATATATTGTACTGAAGTCCCACTGGTTTCGACAGTCTAGTATCACATCAGTCACATCAGTCTATGCATTTACGCTACCAAAGAAGGAGTGTGTGAGGTGCCAGACATCCTCAGCTTCCAGCACAGTCTGAGGAAACATTCTGTATCTCCTGCAGTCAAATATTCCATCCTGAGCACATAACCAGCACTGACTATTCTGAAACATGGAAAGCTTTAAAGAGAAGCATTTATATATCTTCACACTTTCTTGTGCTTATTCAAAACCTGATTAAGTGATTGAAAGAACTATCTACCCCAGCTGCATCAAGAAATCTTACCTGACATCGAAATCTCATGCATAACAAATATGTATATGCATGCATACTCTTGTTTAAGATATACACATATATATTTGTAGTCATTCATGTTGTTTGGCTGCAACAAAAATACACAAAATTTGCACAGCATTTTTGAAAGACTACAAACACGAGTATCCTTGAAAGGTAAAAGCCATTTAAAATCATGTTTTTGTTGTTAACATGTTACAAATGAATAAAATCAAAATACAAACTATAACAGAAAGAATTGTAGAATTATATAATTAAACACTGCTTCTTTCCTTCTGGGTACCATTATTCACAATGTGTAAATGTACTATGCAAAATAACATTAAAACAGAATCTGCATTTTACCCTTGGGTTCTTCCAGTAGTCGAGTTATAGAAAAAGAAGTTAATTTAAGATGAAAATAAAACATTTAAAAATAAATTTTTTTCATATTGTCCTTCAAAGATCAATCCAAACAGAGACTTGAAAAGAACAGTATGTCTATTTCAGCATAGGTCCATTTAAATCTCTGCTTTTCATTCACATCGCATATCCCAAGAGTCCTGCAAGGACTGTTCTCTTGCTTCGCTTAAAAGAGAAAAAACCTCTCAACTGTATTCTCAATCAAATTCATTATTGGAACATATATAAGAGCTCTGAATATCTTAGCTTTGTGAGTATTTTATTTCCAAAGTCACAATTATGTGGGTTGGAAAGGATTACACAGTACAGAATCACCTTACGCAACCGAAATTTTTGATGAATTTCCATTGTATATTCTATTTTATAATCCCAAGATACAAAACTGCATCTATGCCTCATCTTTTTAAAGTTGTTTGGGTTTTGGTGTGGTTTTTTTTTTTTTTTTTATTAATCCCTCATACAAATTAGAAATGAAGATTTATTTATTTATTTCTAGCATTTATCCAAATCAGCTTTGCTGGTTTATTCTTGTATCTTACATTTAGCTTGAGATTCATTTTCTCTGGGGATTCATGTTCTTTGTCTGTATCAGCTTTGCTTCTTAAAGCAATGCACTGACTATGTGCAAGACTGGGACTGCTCCTGTGTCTTTATTGAAAAATGCTCTTCTGTAGTTGGCAATTAAACATCGCATATTGTGAAATGATACTCAGCTCCTTAAGGGGCAAACCTCAGTTCTGTCCTTGCATTACCCTTGAGTCTCCAAGAAAAAATTGAGTTGATGCATATGAGGCCTGTCATGCTGAGCATGAGATTGCACAGTGGTTTTGGTCAATTTAAGCAAGAATTTCACTGGACAACCCGCCCTGACTTCTTGTGTCCTTCCCTTGGGCTAGTACTGTGCTTTTACAAACACATGGTGATCTAGTTCATCCTCCCATCAGCCAAACCTCCCTCCTCAGTAATCTTTTGATTATACCCATACCCTAAATTCTTTCCACACCCAGTCACTAGATTGTCATTCCCCAGAAAAAGGAAATACACAGCCTAAAGGCAGAAATAAAGCAAGGCAGAACCAGTCCAGGCTTGGTGACCCTAAGAGTCCCTTAGCTTTCTCTAAGCTTATGTGCACTAGTATCCCGAGGCAACACGAGAGATGGTCTTCACCTGCTCACAAGGCAGCTGTGTCTCCAGAAACTCACAGCATGTGATAATTTCAGAAGTGGACCAGCAGAAAAACACCAGTGACAGAGTCAAAGCCACAAGTGTATCAATCCCCAACCCAGAAAGGAAGAGCAAAGCAGCCGATGGTACTAGAACTACGATGGTACAACAGTGATGTGTGTTCAGAAGGTGTCCCAGATCGTGTACCACTGGTGTATTCTGTTAAAAACAACTTGTGTATCCAGCATTTCTTTTTAGTAGTTTTACCACTTTTGTTTCACTATATTTATGTGAAAGCCATTCCTCCAGTTGTAGGCAACAAAACATGATGCTAAGTCAGCTGACTAGCATTGACACTTCCTTTTTCATCTAGAAGAAATTCAACTGCAGAAAGCAATCAAAAATATTAAACATTTTCAGTGTCTTCTCTCTTTTCTCCTGAAAGGAATTAAACCACTGCTGACACAGGAGGAAATGAATTGTTCTTGACTGCAGATAACCCATTTGAACTCTACTGATCATGACAGTTTGAGATGCAATGTCCAGGCTGAGTGAGCATCCACTATCTCATAAATGAGCCACAAAAAATATGGTTTTTGCTATAATATTCTATATAGAATAGTTAGGGTTGGAAAGGACCTTAAGATCACAGTATCACAGTATGTTAGAGATTGGAAGGGACCTCAAGAGATCATCTAGTCCAATCCCCCTGCCAGAGCAGGAACACCTAGATAAGGTTACACAGGAATGTGTCCAGGCGGGTTTTGAATGTCTCCAAAGAAGGAGACTCCACAACCTCCCTGGGCAGCCTGTTCCAGTGTTCTGTCACCCTCACTGAGAAGAAGTTTCTTCTCAAGTTTAAGTGGAACCTCTTGTGTTCCAGTTTATACCCATTACCCCTTGTCTTATCATAGTTTGCCATTGAGAAGAGCCTGGCTCCATCCTCATGACACTCCCCCTTTATATATTTATATACACTAATAAGGTCCCCCCGCAGTCTCCTCTTCTCCAAACTATAGAGACCCAGCTCCCTCAGCCTTTCCTCATAAGGGAGATGCTCCACTCCCTTCATCATCTTTGTCGCCCTGCGCTGGACTCTCTCCAGCAGGTCCCTGTCCTTCTTGAACTGAGGGGCCCAGAACTGGACACAATATTCCAGATGCGGTCTCACCAGGGCCGAGTAGAGGGGAAGGAGGACCTCTCTCGACCTACTGACTACCCCCCTTCTAATACACCCCAGGATGCCATTGGCCTTCCTGGCCACAAGGGCACAGTGTTGGCTCATGGTCATCCTGCTGTCCACTAGGACCCCCAGGTCCCTCTCCCCTACACTACTCTCTAACAGGTCGTTCCCCAACCTATACTGGAACCTGGGGTTGTTCCTGCCCAGATGCAGGACTCTACACTTTCCCTTGTTATATTTCATCAAGTTTCTCCCTGCCCAACTCTCCAGCCTGTCCAGGTCCCGCTGGATGGCAGCACAGCCTTCTGGCGTGTCAGCCACTCCTCCCAGCTTAGTGTCATCAGCAAACTTGCTGACAGTACACTCAATTCCCTCATCTAAATCATTGATGAATATATTAAATAATACTGGTCCCAATACTGACCCTTGAGGCACTCCACTAGATACAGGCCTCCAACTGGACTCCGCCCCATAGACTACAACTCTCTGGCTTCTGTCCTTCAGCCAGTTCGCAGTCCATCTCACTACCTGATCATCCAGGCCACACTTCCTCAATTTAGCTATGAGGATGCTGGGGGAGACTGTGTCAAATGCTTTGCTGAAGTCAAGGTAGACCACATCCACCGCTCTGCCATCATCCATCCACAATGTTATTTCCTCATAAAAGGCTAGGAGGTTGGTCAAGCATGACTTCCCCTTGGTAAAGCCATGTTGACTGCCCCTCATAACCCTCTTATCCTTGACATGCCTTAAGATGGCATCAAGGATAAGGTGTTCCATCACTTTCCCAGGGATGGAGGTGAGGCTGACCGGTCTATAGTTACCCGGGTCCTCCTTCTTGCCTTTTTTGAAGACTGGAGTGACATTTGCTTTCCTCCAGTCCTCAGGCACCTCTCCCGTTTCCCAAGACTTGGTAAAGATGATGGAGAGTGGTCTAGCAATGACTTCCGCCAGTTCCCTCAGCACCCACGGGTGCATCCCATCTGGACCCATGGATTTATGGATGTCCAGATTGCTCAACTGGTCCCTAACCCATTCCTCATGGACTAAGGCAAACCGCTCCAGTGACCTGACTTCATCTGAGGTCTCAGGAGTACAGGGTTCTTCAGGACTGCCTCCGGCAGAGTAGACTGACACAAAGAAGGCATTCAATAACTCTGCCATCTCTGTATCTTCTGTCACCAGGGCACCCATCCCATTCACCAGTGGGCCAACCTTGCCTCTGGTATTAGTTTTATCAGCTATGTATTTGAAAAAGCTCTTTCTGTTGTCCTTGACCCCTCTGGCCAGATTTAATTCTAAGGAGGCCTTAGCCATCCTAGCTGCCTTCCTACATCTTCTAGCAGCAGCCTTATATTCCTCCCGAGTGGCCAGCCCCTCCTTCCATGACCTATAAACTCTGCTCTTCCACTTGAGCATACCCAGCAGTTCCTTATTCAGCCACGCAGGTCTCCTGGCCCTCTTCCTTGACTTCCTACGTGTCGGGATGCTCAGCTCTTGAGCTCAGAATAAGCAATCCTTGAATGCCAACCAACTATCTTGGGCCCCTTTACCTTCAAGCAGCCTTGCCCATGGGACTTCCCCTAGCAATTGCTTGAAAAGGCCAAAGTTTGCCCTGCTGAAGTCCAGGGTTGCAATTCTACTTGCTATTGTACTGGTCCTACCACACAAGATCCTGAATTCCACCATCTCGTGGTCGCTGCAACCAAGGCAGCCCTCAACCCTTACTGCTTCGACCAGACCCTCCTTGTTAGTGAGGATAAGATCCAGCAGCGCTCCTCTCCTGGTTGGCTGATCCACCATTTGCATGAGGAAGTTATCATCCATACACTGGAGGAACCTCCTGGACTGTGGCTGGGTTGCTGAGTAGTCCTTCCAGCAAACATCAGGGAAGTTAAAATCCCCCACGACGACCACGTCCTGTGACTGTGAGGCCGCTCTCAGCTGCTTGTAGAAGATCATCTAGTTCCAATCCCCATGCCATGAGCAGGGACACCCCACACTAAACCATGACACCCAAGGACTCATCCAACCTGGCCTTGAATACTGCCAGGGATGGAGCATTCACAACCTCCCTGGGCAACCCATTCCAGTGCCTCACCACCCTCTCAGGAAAGAATTTCTTCCTTATATCCAATCTAAACTTCCCCTGTTTCAGTTTGAACCCGTTATCCCTTGTCCTGTCACTACAGTCCCTAATGAATAGTCCCTCCCCAGCATCCTTGTAGGCACCCTTCAGATATTGGAAGGCTGCTCTGAGGTCTCCATGCAGCCTTCTCTTCTCCAGGCTGAACAGCCCCAACTTTCTCAGCCTGTCTCCATACGGGAGGTGCTCCAGTCCCCTGATCATCCTCGTGGCCCTCCTCTGGACTTGTTCCAACAGTTCCATGTCCTTTTCATGTTGAGGACACCAGAACTGCACACAATGCTCCAAGTGAGGTCTTACGAGAGTAGAGCAGAGGGGCAGGATCACCTCCTTCGACCTGCTGGTCACGCTTCTCTTGATGCAGCCCAGGATACGGTTGCTTTCTGGGCTGCGAGCACGCACTGCAGCCGGCTCATGTTCATTTTCTCATCGACCAACACCCCCAAGTCATTCTCCACAGGGCTGCTCTGAATCTCTTCTCTGCCCAACCTGTAGCTGTGTCTGGCATTGCTCCGACCAAGGTGTAGGACCTTGCACTTGGCATGGTTAAACTTCATCAGGTTGGCATCAGCCCACCTCACAAGCGTGTCAATGTCCCTTTGGATGCCATCCCTTCCCTCCGCCGTATCAACCGAACCACACAGCTTGGTGTCATCGGCAAACTTGCTGAGGGCGCACTCAATCCCACTGTCCATGTCACCGACAAAGATGTTGAACAAGACCAGTTCCAACACCGATCCCTGAGGGACACCACTCGCTATCAGTCTCCAGCTGGACATTGAGCCATTGACCACAACTCTTTGCGTGCAGCCAGCCAGCCAGTTCTTCACCCACAGAGTGTTCCACCCATCAAATTGATGTCTCTCCAATTTAGAGACAAGGACGTTGTGTGGGACAGTGTCGAACGCTTTGCACAAGTCCAGGTAGATGACAACAACAGCTCTACCCCATCCATCAGTTCTGTAGCCTCATCATAGAAGGCCACCAAATTGGTCATGCAGGATTTCCCCTTAGTGAAGCCATGATGGCTGTCACCAACCACCTCCTTGTTTTTCATGTGCCTTAGCATGCCTTCCAGGAGAATCTGCTCCAAGATTTTGCCAGGCACAGAGGTGAGACTGACTGATCTGCAATTCCTCGGGTCATGCATTTTCCCCTTCTTGAAAATGGGGGTTATATTTCCCTTTTTCCATTCGTTGGGAATTTCACCTGACTGCCATGATTTTTCAAATATGATGGCCAGTGGCTTAGCAACTTCATTCACCAGCTCCTTTAAGACCTGTGGATGGATTTCATCAGGTCCCATGGACTTGTGCACGTTCAGGTTCTTAAGATGGTTTCGAACCAGATCCTCTCCTACACTGGGCGTAAGGTCTTCATTCTCACAGTTCCTGCATCTGCCTTCCAAGACTTGGGTGGTGCAGTCAGAGCCTTTGCCAGTGAAGACCGAGGCAAAGAAGTCATTCAGAACCTCAGCCTTCTCCAAATCCAGGGTAGCCAGTTCTCCCAATAGCTTCTGGAGGGGGCCTACGTTGTCCCTAGTCTGTCTTTTATTTGCTACGTACCTATAGAATCCCTTCCTGTTACACTTAACATCCCTAGCCATGTTTAATTATAACTGGGCCTTAGCTTTCCTAACCTGGTCCCTAACCACCCCTATCTACAACTTGTGTTGTGATACTCCCCTTTATAGTACTCTGGATCTTCCACCTCCCAAGAACAATGAACTTCAGAAAATAATATGAAAGGAAAAATCTCTCTTGCTTTCAAGAACATAATTTCAGAAGTGACTCACTAAAATTAGTCTAGAACAAAGAAGAGTTGGGATAAAATATGAAAATGGCCATTGTATTTGCTTTTATTGATCTTGTTCTAATCTCTCTGTAAAGACTAGATATTTGTAGGTGTGAGGCATGGCAAGAAAGTGGAATGAATGGGACATCAAAATTATATAACAGTCATACTGTTCTTTATTATATAGACTCTTGTGTGTGTATGTGTGCATATATACATATATATATATATATATATATATAAGCTGCTTATCTGCTCTGTGTATCTTATGCCAGGAAAAGAAAAGAGAATACTGCTGCTGTTACTCTGTTTTAATTCCAGTTTTTGGAAATTGTTTTAATAAAGAAATTTATTTATAAATTTTGCAAAATCAAATTCAGATGAATCTTCTATTCATATAAACACCTAACAGAGCGAATGTGATTAACTGCAGTCTTATCTGGTCTTGAAGTCAAGCAGCAAGCTGCATAACTGGTTTTCTATCTGAGTTTCTATCTGAGTCATTGGAAACCTGAGGGGTTTTCCCCTCATTTTTACATTTTAATTCCCCTCCCCATCCTGCCTGGAGAAGAAAGAGGAGGGTAAGTGAAAGGTTGTGTGGTGCTGAGTTGCCAAATGGATTTAAACCACGACAGCCTCCTTCTGAGAACAAGAGAACTAAATCAAAATTCAGACGCTTACCTCTCAACACCAAAATGAAGCATCTACCTGAACATCAATGCTGGGCTGAACTCCTCAAGAACAGGGACCCAACAGACTGCACTGTTACCGTACTGAGCCATCATGTCATTTCCATAAATGGGTTATTAAAAGCCTAATAAATGTTTCTATGAGCCTGTCACATTACTTTCAAATAAACTGTTTCTTCTTTCGTCTCTTCTTGCCTACGCCAATTAATAACAATTTGATTCAGAAAATGTTCAAGGATCAAGAAGACAAAAGCCATCCTGCTTGCTGTAAAAATGTAGGGGCAGGAAGCAAAAGCCAGGCAGCTATTTTAAGGCAAACAAACTGTAGGTATCCTAGGAAAGCAGCACAGCAACAGCCACACTGCAGAAAACAATGACACATCATATTCAGAATCAAAAGCCTCCATGAGCCAATAGATCAAACTTGCGTACTTGTCACTGGTCAATGTATGCTTTAACACATTGCCATTCCATCTGCAGCTGCGCCCGAACAACAGGAGCAACCTAATGCCATCACTGAGAGTCTTGTAACCGAGCCTGCCATTTAGTAAAGCTCCTAAGGACATTCTAAACCTCTAGTGTGACTACATATGTTTAAATTTTTCTGTGTTAGCTGCCACATACTTCTCTTTTGATGACTGTGTTCACATTTATATTTAAAAGATACATACCTAAGTGTTTTGCTACATGGTATGTTCACAGAGAATCCAAGAAACAGAAACAAGTGAGTCCTTGGCTGCCATCATCTTCTTGCAATAGCAAGCTCACCTGGGAAAGGAAGCCATTTCTAGGGAAATGTATATAATATGCTTAAAAAACATTTTTTATTTTTACTTTTTAATTTTTGATATGACATTTTCTCTTTTCTTCTCCATCTTACATAAGACTCCATTTTACCATATTACATCAGTGTTCATCCAGCAAACATTTGTGTTCAACTCTAAGCACATCTATAAGCTCACGTTAACAACATATTTAGTCAGAAAAGATCTTGTTTAAATGTATATTTGCAGTTAAACACAGAGAGCTCAGCACCTCCTGGACAGAACCCTTTAATAAAGCTAGGATAAACTGGAACCCTGATAAGAAATTGCTGTAGCTACTTTGGAAACAGAAACACAGTTCTGTAAAATATATTTTCTTCTAGTTCGTAGGATTTATCTGGACCAATCTCTAGTTCTGAAAAAGGTTTTCATGATGCCTTTTCTTGCTGCTTAAACAGCTAGCAAAATTGTTTAAAACTAACAGACATGATTTTATGGTAAAAAAAATTAATTTCTTGGTAAATATTTTACAGAACAAAGTCATGACATGACTGACAGAATTCTACTAAAACGGAAGAGCAATGTCAAAAAAAGCTAACACTACTTGCAGCAACATTTTTACCACAAACAGTGCTTTTTTTACTTTACTCATAATGAACAGAAATATGTTGTACAAATAGACTCCATTACATAATATAATGTAAGGAATCAATGTTTAGCACAACTTGCTGCTATTGGACTACAACAACTGTGGGCTTGACCATGCCTAGACACTTACTGCTATGATGCAGCTGATTCAAACCAACAGAACCACCATACACACTCCTCTATGGACACTGTTCTGTTCTTCACCATGCTGTAGAAAGGCTTTCTTTGTACACTCCTTTATAAATACATAGATGAGAAGCACAGACAGAAGCTGCTCACCTACTTGGGCTATCCAGCATAGGGGTTTTTCTTACCTATTGGTGGAACTTATTCAGGCAACGAAGGGGGGAACACTGCCAGCTACCAGGGAAGAGAGGAGCAAGTCCTCTTGGTCTACAAAGCCCTGAGAATATGCACCCGGGGAAGAAGAGGATGGTGCTTATTTTACTTCACAGGACTTTGTGATTTATTTTACTTCTACCATCCAATTCAAAGCACACTTCCTTGGTGAGATGAAGCACTCTGTCTAGCTATGCACAAAGGAATTTTGAGTAATTCCTCCTTCATAAAGTATTTTGAGAGCAGCTGACCAATGTTATTTGCTGCAACCACTGGAATACAGTTAGGTGTCTGAAGAAACAGAAGCTGCAGGAAGATGAAGAGATGACTCAGCCAAGGAGGAACAAAATTCTTCAATGTTTATAGCAGTAGCTACCACTGAGCTCAACTTTCCAGAGAGTAGAATACAGTTTTTATTCTGTTTGTTTGAAGTGGCTTTTCCTTGAAATGGTGCATCTAGATACAACACTAGCAAAGTGCCAGTGTGCATCTTCAGTGACAGAAAAATGTTTTACTTGGTGTGCAAGTTAATCTTCTTGACTGTGAAATCCTGTGCTAAGCATGTATTTTTAAGGAAGACAATTTCTGCCTATTCTAACCTGCACTTATGAACAGAGACCTGGCCTAGAATTCAACTACCTGAGCAAGATCAGACAGTAGCCTTTTCAGTAATGTTTCCATTTGATGAGAGATATCAAGCATATGTAACAAGGACAATGATAGACATAGGATTCTTTATGTGTGTAGTCCCTTTAAATTAGGCAGGAAAAATAATACTATTACACACAATAACGCTCTGAATCACTGGGTGATCATATAAACATAAAAAAGAATGAAAAACTTGGTAATGTCAATGATGAACAATCACAAATATTACTGAATAACAGTGTTAACTCCTGAAAGGCCACATTCCTGGGCATAAAATGTGGAAAGGCGGGCTCCACTTCTAAATTAACATAAATGTGAGAGTCCAGCAGTACTTAATGCTTTTTAATATCTTCCCACAAAGCAGATTGCTAAACCTGTCTATACTAGTGTATATTCAGATTTATTATGAGCACCAAGCAAGTATTTGATGGAAGGAAATGTCCCACAGACTTTCAGGGGATACTCTTTCACATCACAATTTCCTGAGATTTATAAATCCCATTTTCAGTAACTAAGAGAAATTAAATACTTCCAGCTGATGAAACCCAGTAGATCATTTGCAAACACCTCCCTTAGTGCTTTTCTGTTCCACAAATCTTCACAAGCTCACAGCTGAGGCCCCAGCTCTGCTGGGCTCCGGGTCAGAAGCCCAGCAGAGCCCATCCTCCTCTGTCATCAGGGATGGCAGAGAAAACTCCAGAATGTGCACGTGCATGATCCCAAGGAGGACTGAAAACGAGTCCAGCCACAGTGCTACATCTGGTATGCAGCTACTGACAGCTGCAAGGGACAATTCCAGCATTGGGGATTATTAAATGGTGTAGTACCTTAATCACTCTTCTTCTGTTTGAAGAATGTTTTCTGCTCTGGGGCTTGCAGAGAAGGTCTATACCACAAAAAACCTTCAATTGCTCAATATCCAAAGGACGTTTTTCTTTTTGTGTCAGTGAGGAAGCACACTGTGAAAAATCGGACTCTTTGAGTGTTCATGTGATGCATACATGTGAAAAAGATACTCTCTTTAGTCGAAGTGTCATCACGTAGACAGTTTAAGTCATATTCTTTGTTCAAATATTTAAAAAGTCAAATGTATTCATTTGTATTTTTTAAACTTCAAATTCCTGCTGATATATCTTATTTTGTGGGAATAGCTGCCTCCTTCCTACTAAGCAAAATAGTGGTTACAGCAAGAGATTTAAATAACAAAATCTTTATTTGCTAAAAGTACAATCCTAAAGACTTGGACAAATTCTCTTTGAAGTTAATACGAGTTTTACCTGAAAACGACAAAGATTTAGCTCTTATTTTGAGCTTCTTAATTGTTTTTAAAGCATGCAGGCAGCTTTATCTTTGCTTTTCATGAAAACACAGACTTAGGACAGTTGCTGCTAAAGCTTCACATGAATGTTCAAAACAGCCACCATCTGCTAAGACGCAGAGAGAAGAGCCAGTGTCTTCTGAAGTCACTATCACAGCACATGACAAACAACCCAGACTGAAAAGAACAGTGACAGTCCTTTCAAACTTTTGTTTTGGTATAAAACACAAGAAGAGAAAACACTATTCGATCCTCACTAAGCTTATAATTCATTTCGGAAAAAGGTAGAATGGAGGCCTGCTTTAGTAGATAACACTAATCCCTTCACCTCTAGGACAGCTGCTTTGTCCAACACAAGTTCCTAAACAAAGAGAATTTGGAGTTCAGCTTTGCAGTAGTAGTTCGTATCACAAAAGCAACTCAGAACAATCAGCAGTCTTGGGTAGAAAGATTCAGCGTTAAGCTATCACAGGCTGTGAATCATCTTTGATCTTGGGAAGGGTGGAATTGGGAGAAAAGGGCAGAGGTCAATACCAGTGCAGCAGAATGACAGCATATGTTTTTGACCAGATGCACTGTATCTGGTTATATGAATAAAGAGTCAGAGCTCTCCATTTTCACCATTACTCTGACCTTCACTGGCCCACTCACTCCAGAATTAGAAGGAGTAATTGAAAAAAGAAAATGAAAACAATTACAGTCCTATATATGACCTTTAGAAATTTAGATCTGAACTACGGAGTGAGGTTGCCTGCATAAAGGTTGACAGCTGTAAAGTTAAGCATCTTGTATGTATCAAAAATGTAATAGACACGTGGAAAGCTTTCCAATGCAATCTTAACTAAAAGCAGCCTCTGCAAATTTTGAACTGTCTGTCAGCAACAGGAAATTCAGAATTTTGATCAGTGCTTAGCTTTCTGAAGACATTTACTCTGAAACACACTCTATTCCACAAGCTATATGCCTTGTTTGTCAATGAGTCAGTTCCTGTTAATAAGTCATGCAAAATGATGCAGATTGAAGTTATGCAAAGAAAATTATCTTTCTTGAAACTACTGTGTTAGCTGATTTGCCTACTTAACATGTTGTGACAGCTTCAAGATCTTGAAACTGTCTAGAGATATACACAAACCATTAAAAACTCCAAGAAAAGCTGCATTTGAAATAATAGCAAGTGTCAAAATATCGTGGAAACCGTAGGGCAATAAAATATTAATAACAAAACAGCTGTTTAATGGCAGCCTACCAAACACAACATGTTGATGTTATTTATACAAGAAGAGATGTTATGTCACATTTGGAAAATTAAGTCCTATGATACTCCTGAATGCTTTAAGCACATATTAGGAGGGGGAAAAAGGGTGGGAGGAATGGAAAAGGAGCTATTTAACTAAAGCGAAATTTCAGCAGTATATTAACAAAAATGGCAACTTAGCTAAAAAGCTTTCTTTGTACATTGACACTTGACAGCCTTAAAGGAAATAAGAACAAATAATGCCTTGTTCTAATGTTAAGATATTTGTTACCTGTCAGTGATTTTTTTATGTTGGTTGATTTGTTTTTAAGTACCAAACGCATAACAGCAGTCAGAAGACTCCTGTTACTCATATAGGTTGAATGGGCTTAAGTAGATATATCTATCTCCAGCTCTAGAAGACAAAAAAAAAAGCAATTAAGAACTTCATATGGTACACCGAATATCTAGATCACTCTGCAGGATTAAGAATCATCAACATAAATGATGTTGAGGTTTTTTGTTGGGTTTTTTTCATGTTCTCCAATTTTGAAAATATTGCAAATGTGTAGAATCCTTTTAAAATAGCTAGTGACATGTTTAAGCATTCTGGTCTGAAGCTGTAGTTACCAAACTTAAAGAGCATAGAGTAGTTGCCCATCCTGGTTTTTACAGTTTGACTATCCAGACTCTTCAAAAAAAAAAAAAACTAAGAAGACAAATTTTTATTTTAATTTCTTTTTTTCTTTCTTTTTTTTTTTTAAGAATGCCATTTTCTTAATGAGAAATTGATGAATGATGACATCTGGCAAGAGAAAAAAAGCATATGGTCTAAGTAGCTGTTTCTACACAGGTTACAATCAGTTTTGCAATTTTCTCTGGTTGCCATTATGATTGACAGATCATCAAATAAATCACTCTTCTCCCCCTCTGTGCTGGTCCTCTGTACCATCAAAGACACCGGGGGGTAAATTTGCACTGTAGTGTATGAGGAATTAGACACTCAAGATCCATTAACATAAATGGGATTTTTGCACCTAATTCCCTGCACACCATGCTGAAAAATGTAGCCGTAGGATATAATATTCATGTTTTCTTCTTTATTCTATTTATATTTTTTAATTATTAATTTCTAGCATAATTGGGTTCTTCTGAAGAAAATTAAATGCCTAGTACATTACCTAAAATATTAAGACCCCTTGGGCTTGATGTGGAAGATGATAGGGAGTATGCATGCATGCAATCCACAAACTCAAAGAAACTAGGGTGAAATAGGACTGTTGATCACACACTCAAACTGGCTCTGCTTCCTTCACAACTATAACCCAAACCTTACCTGGTTCAGCCCAAGCCATCTTATTCTCTTGTCTTCCAACATGTAATCACAATGGATAGAGTAGTTTTTCTGAACAATACTTACATGCAGTTTGCTTCCCTTCCTTTGCTTTCACTGAAAACTTCTGAAATTGATTTACCTAATTTCAGTCTGCAGCAATATTAAGTCTTGCATTTTGATAAATGGGCAAATAATCAATTTGGCTCAATCTATTTGCTTTTTTTTTTTTTTTTTTTTTTTTTTTTCCCCCCCCCAAGGGCTTAATGGTTATCTGAAAAATTATATTTTAACTGCTTTGGCATAGAAATGTGATAGGAAAAGTTCATGCTTAGGGCATGAATTGATATCCTAAAATATTTCACCACAAAATATAGAACCTTTCTATAAGCAGACAACATCCTTCTTTGCTTTTCTATCTTATACTGGCAAAGGCACCAGAAAGAGTCACTGAGACCAAGCTGTTTGTCTGTGTTATATCTGTGTGATGTGACCAACATTGTGCAAAAATTCAAAAATTAGGAGTCCCTCCTACTGAATAGCTCAAAAAGAAAAAGATAACAGGCAAGGTTTCAGGAACAAAATAAAAATAACATAAAGAAAGCACCAGGTTGGAAGATGCGGAAGGTTCAAAGAGAAATGAGATGAAGAGCAACATAGAGTTGAGAAGGCTGAGTTTGCTATCATACAGCTTAAGATCTGCAAAACTGAAAGAACATTAACAAATTCTCAGGTCAGACAAATAATTTGTTGTACTTATTAGGAACTAAAGAGAAGCCAAAGAATGCTGTATCAGTAAAGCTGATGACAATGAGGATAAAGCATGTCAATCTGATATCAGACATTTTGTTGAGGAAGATACTGACAGATTTTGACATAATGAGCAAATAGGAAAAGTCCAGAATAGGTGCTAGCTTCAAGATCTAAACAGGAATTGCATTTTTGAAAGTGGTGACGAAGAAGGGGGAGGACTGTTGAGATTAAACGCCTCATTCATTTTCCGTAAGATTAATATTGCCAAAAAATGTCAGTAGAACATGCCAGAGAGATCGAAAAACACCAAGTGAAAGAAGTAGTGTGAATTCCACAATCTATTCAATACATTAAAGATACAGTATAAAACTATGAGGTACTCTTTAGATCTTTACTTTCTGTGTTTTCTACCACATTTTCTTCTATACTGTCACAATCCACTTTTTTTTTTTTTTTTTTTTTAATGTAAATTCAGGGTCTAGACAAAGCATGTTCATATAAGAAGGGTACGGACACAAAGCTTACTTTCTGTCTTGGCCCCTTTCTGATAAAGTCTAACGAACACAGTCTCTGTTCTTTACAGATCTTTTTTATATAACATAAGCTTGTTTTGAAGAAGTATTTTAGTAAGAAACAGCTATGCCTGAAATGATCTCCATAAAATGTTCAGCTTACTAGTTAATCTAACAGGTTTACACATCACTTCAGCAAACAGAGAAGGGAAACCTGCACACATTTGCTTATTGTATGAGAAGTTTTTATACAGTAATATATTTTCACACAGTATAATGGTAATTTTCATACTTTTTTAAGATTTTTGTTTCTTTTTACTTTTCAGAAGCCTTGATTGAGAAAATGTTGCAATATCTTCAATTCTCAGGTAGAAAACCACAACAAGCCTGCTTACATCTGTAAGTATTTTTAAAGTCTATATGCATTCCCCTCTCTCCCCCTGCCTTGCAATAACCATATACAATGGGAGAAATATGTTCTGTTTGTATTAATGCTCTTTCAAACGTTAAGGTCTAGTTCATGTTTACATCCTCTTATATATAGTCCTTTCATATCTGACATAACTGGTTGTCCAAACAATGCTAACACGACCTTCATTTCTGCCAAAGTATAGATATCTTTTCTCAATCAGTCCTGAAATTACGGAGTACAAGCTTTTTTGGGATGTCTGCTAAAATGGATATGGCCATATTTGTCACCAGTTCTCTGTTTTATTACCCTGCTTTTTTTCTGTGATGAACAGAACTTGAATTGATGACTACTTTTCTAATGTTTCCAGAACTTCTTTGTTGCTTTCATTTATTTACGAGCTTATGGTACTCCAGCTGAAGCTGAATCCTTTGTGAATATACTTTCTGTTTATTATCACTAAATTGCAATGGACATAATTAATAACATGACACTAGGCAATGCAAGCACAGTTTGTCAAACATGGGATATGACAGAGTCAAATAGATCCAGTTTAACTTCTATTGAAGGCATGATGAAATGCTTAACAAGTTACCAGAGATGGTGCCAAGAGATTAACTCTTCTTGTTAATGGCATAGAAAAATCAATGTTACTTTCAAGAGACTGCTGATAAAAGATTATAGAAATATTTTGTCTCCTATAGGTAACAACTGCCCCTGTTGCCCTTATCTTTTAAATTCTTTATTAGGAGATTCAAAATACTCCTGGCGACATGCTTATTGTAAACGTTTGGATTTTTATGGATTCAAGTTTAGGAGCTTGTCTGTTTCCATTCCCTTGGGATTATAGTTCCCTGGCACTCCAAGGACTTTAATCTCCAAGAAAGACACATGATAAATATTGCATATAGGAAGAGTGACCACTAATTTGTACATAGGTGTGTAAAATTTATATATATGTGTGCGTATAATCTAGGTGACCTTACTGTAGTTCTTATTTACTTAAGTTTTGTTTAGCTGAACGTGGCCCAGATAGACAACGTTATATGTAAGGTTTGTCCCTTTTAAAACATGAAAGGAAAACTATGAAGGTACTCATGCATGAAAAAAGTATATGTTATGCACCTAATCTTATTCATATCTAAGAAACTCATTGCCTAAAGTATTTAAGCACTGTAAAAGCTTTAAAAACATGTCTTTCAGCATCTTTATGCTGTAATAATAAAGCTTGCCTTTTTGTTGCAATGTAGTAGAGTAGATGAACAATATATCCCTTAAAATGTCAAACGAAACTGCTATTTCCAAGCATTTCTGTTCTTTAAATCTGACTCTAGCTCACTTAGCTATCTTACTTTACTCTAAGCAGATTATAATTGATCAGACTTATCAGCAATTTGGTATCTTGAGTTTATTATTTCATGAGCTCTATTGAAAGTGTCTCTTCTTCCTCGTCCAAAACTGAGATGACTTTGTATATGCTGCTTTTGGTAGTACTGACCACTTTTGCAGCTATGCCACTATGCAGATTAACATTTAATTTGTTTTCCCACTATCACCTCAAGGTCTCCCAGTGATATTTCTTCACAGCCATTTCCTCTGGTTTTCATTTTCCCCTGATGAACTTTCCTATAGTCATTATGGAATTTTACTAAGACAATCTATTGATGAGATATACAAGACAACAAATACTCTTTTTAAAAAAAAATCCCTCAACGATGATGCTGAAATGGAAGACCCTAAAAATCATCATGTGAACTCCGTAATGTTTCTTTCTCTTTATCAGAGGAAGCACATCTTTGCCAAGATGATTAAGTAGTTTCATAAATATTTTTCCTCATAATTTATATCAGTAAATAACTTGAAAAACAGATTCCTTCAAAGAATTGGAGCCAATGCTGTTATTAAACCAACTGGGAGGTGCAACTAGAATTCATTTTTGTTTTCATTACAGAGACATGAGAGATACTGTTCATTGTTCAACATAATTCTGTCTCCATGTTTAGCTTTACACTGTAGTGTCTTCCTATCTCTTAAGAAAACCTTAAGCCAAATTACTTTATGGAAAAAAAATTTAAATAATCAATTAAACTAATTGTCAACATGATCACTATGGAACTCATGACACCATGTACCTTTTTCCTTATAACACCGATAAAACGGCTAGACATTTCTGATGAATATATCTAAAGATTCTATATCACTAGAAATTAAGTTAATCACTTCTCGCTAAAGGCAAGGTTACTCAAATAAAAAGTTATTTGGAAAAACATTGGTAATCCTGATGTTTTTTGGAATGGTGCCTTGGTTCAGATAAACATTATCTTGTCTTCTATCACAGTTAATGTACTATTTTATATGTGTATATATAGACACACACAAAGCTTGTAAACTGAGACACGTGTGCTCAGTCTCTTAAACAAGTATCGTATTTATACAATATTCAGTTATAAGTTACTTGCTAATGAACATTCACATATTTCCTACAAATTGTGTACTGATTAATGAATGCAGAAATTTTCCCATGCCCCATGGCCAATAATCGCACTGAGAATATTTATTGCTTCATATCCTTGATTTGATTGTCTATATTGTGAAACTGCAATGCTTGCACACAAAGCGACCATTTCCTGGCAATAAGTTCTTCATAGATGGCACTATCTACTGAAGTACCATTTAGACCTTAATTATTATGACTGCTTACAGGAAAACTGTGGAAGAAATCTACCATGTAGGTAAAATCATTGAACAAAGGCAGCTTCTCTTTCAGCAGCTTGGTGCTATGTTCGACAAAGAAATACACAGAAAAGAGTATCATATGTAGTCCTGTGCATAAATGTGAGCAGCTTAAAACAGGAAGACTTCTTATGTGGTTATTTTGACTCTTTATCAAATAAACCCAACCAATCAAAAAAGACCCAAGCCAAAACCAAACAGCAGTAACTGACTTTAAGCTGATTTTTTAAAGGAACCCACTTAGTTATGGATTATTCTTTCTAGACCAATAAATAGAAAAATTATGTCTAAATTACTTAAATATTCAGGGTTTCCATACATGTGTTTCATAAATTATAACTAGCATGTTTTCTGACTTTTTTGTAAACATAATTTCATTTCATCCATATTTGTATTTCTGACCCAAATATAAAAAGCACAGATAAAAAAGTAGTATTCTTATGCTTAATTTGTAAAGTAAAAACAAAACAAAACAAAATCAGAAAACTGTCATGAAGCATTGACCTAAAAGTATAGAAAGAATGTAAAAATTCACTCAGGAAAGAAACAGACCCACCTATCTATGTCGTTAGTTTGGTAAACCAATTGAACAAAAACTACAATACAAACAGCAGGATAGAACCTGCTTTCCATCCCACGCAAGGGTATTGTGAGTTCACCCAGCAGATGTTTTTCTTTCTTCAGTCTTATTTCTACACATCAGCTGTGCAAGCTAGAAGCTTGCATGCTTTCACATGGCTGTGAAAACAACATTGGAACTGTGAACACCTATGTCTGAAACAACAGAAAGGAAATAATAACATTTGAATCTTGATTTCAAGACTTATAGTTCATACAGGTTTGTTTCCTATTTGAGTACATAGTGTTATCCGTACTACAACAGTATCTGATTTTGTCTCACTAAACTCTTTACTAACAACAGGGGAAAGAAACAGAAACTCTGACCTAAAATATATGGAGAATATTATCTTAAATGTGTTAATAATCCCTGATGTTTCAGACTTTGCTAAGAAATGGACAAAGTGTCTGGCAAAATTTAAAGGAAGCTGAGAACTCCAGACAGGGCAGCAGGCAAGGATAAATCCAGCATCAATGATAAAGACAAAGGTCAGAAGGCAAATATATGAAAATTACTTTGTACAAGTGAGGACGGCAATACTGTCACATTTGCCATTTCTTTAGAGCCTTTGACAAAAATTTCCCTTGGATCAGGACACAAATGAGCCTTATAATACGAGACTGTAATTCCCTTTTGGGCATAAACCTTTTTACATGCAACGATAGCCTAAAGATTACTGAAACAGGAACAACCAACACCACTTGGTCAGAGAAATCACACTGGAGCCAGCTCGCAGTTATGAAAGATTCCTTGCTACTAGAATGGCCTCAAAAGGGCACAGGCAGTGCAAGACAGAAAGAGCTTCAGCAACAATGATTCACAGACATCAGAATTGGAAGCAAAATATTTACTAGAGCTTCCAGTGACATGAACCCTGCTTAGTATGATGCCACAATAAGGTGGGAGAAAGAAGCATGTTTCAAAATAAGATATCATCCTACGCAGGCAGACCTGAACTTCTTGTTCCTTTGGAACGTTATTGGGCTCTTCAAGAAAGGAAAGATTAGTATCAAGCTATAAACATGTTATTTGGGAAAGTATATACATACTGGTCTCTGCACTTGGATGATAAAATTGGCCACTGACTGAAATGGAAATAAGGACACTAATCACAGTAATATTTTTTTTCTGAACTCCTTAGCAGAATAAAAGCTCTGTATCTGACATGTTTGCCCTTCTACATTTGTTTTTGCATTTCCCACATCTGATGGAAGAAAGCATATGCACACATATGATCTGCCACTTTGCAGCAAAATGATCCATATTCATATCTGACAGTGCAGTATTGTAATCCTGTCTTCAGATAAGATAATTGTAATGTGAAGTGATAAATGCTGAATAGATCACTTATACTGATAAGCTTTTCTGTGCAAATGAAGGTCTAAAGGCACCACAATCCTAGGGGAAACATTCAAGCTAAACCAGGAATATCAGTTGTACAGAGTATTCTCTCTGACCTTATGATGTCCAGCAGCACTGGGCAATATACAACACACCGTTAGTATTATTCCCAAAGGAAGAAAAATCCAGCTGTATAATCTGAGAGTCCTCTGTGGCAGTGTAGTATTCAGTCAGAATTAATCATGGCCATAATAGATGGTAACATAAACACAATGACTTTGTTATTAAACTCTAACTTCAAAGTCATAACACTTCTCACGCAGGAGCAGTACAATTCATAAATTAGGAAAAGCATTTGACATTCATTTTTTAAATAACCCGTTTCTGAAATGGAACAATGGGTCAAGATAAGTCAATTACTATTTACACATTTACCCAGCTGTATGACAGCTGCAGTCATAGGTAAAGCACACACTTGCATGAGGGAAGAAGGCTGTTGAGAGTGGAAAACTAACCCAATAATTTGCCGTGGCCGTCTCCATTCCCAGCTTCGCTCTGTGCCATCCCCCACCCTGCTCCCCTACCCTGCTCCCCAGTGCAAAGGAGTTTGAGCAGGGTGGCAGATTGTTATAATTGCACTAAGTAAAACACTGCATTGCTGAGCTGACTCTCCCCAGAGAGCCACAAAGGGCAAGAAGAGGTTTGAGTTTACTGTAACTGCCACATGCTGCCCTTGGCTGGGCCTGTAATGAGCTGTGCCTCTGGATAAAGGCAAAGCCCCATACTTGGAACAAGAAACGGGGAAGGGAAGAAGGAAGGACATTGCTTCCTTTTCCTCCTAGTACTAGTGTGTATACAATTAAAAAGAAATTGAGAGGTAAAAGGGAAAATGTAGAGATAAGTGGGAAGTGATAGGAGAAAAAAAAAACAGCCCAGGGAATGAAATATTTGCACTGTCAAGGAAGCAATGGGATAAGAAAGTTACTCTTCAGTTACTGTTAGGATTTTGTTTACCCAAAGAACAGAGTTGAAACATAAAATGATTAACAGCCGATTGAGTAAGGAATATTTATAACCATCTATCATTGTAGGAAGTAAATTCAAGTTCACGCAAAAAGAAATATCGAACTTGCTGGCATTTAAAATAAGACAAGGTTAGATCATTTTAAATTAAATTTTAAATGCAGGTGAAATTTATAATTTGTTGGTACAGCTGCTGACATTTTTGGTTCTCCCCAGACTCCTGCAGAAGCTCAGAGAAGAGAGGGAGAACAGGAATCAAATTCCTGCTGAAAAGATGTATATGTAAAAACATTCAACCTGTGGTATCTCATGGTTCTGATCACAATCAGCACAGCTCATTGTCAAGGAAGAGAAGATATGGTATGAGGAAATAATTCACACAGGTATGCATAGGGAAGTAGCAAATCTAGCAAAATAGACTTCTAGATGAACCAAAAAAACTTTAGTTACTACTAAACAACACAATGCAGCCACCCCACAGTTGATTTCTATCACCAGTTACTCTGGACAGTCCTTTATATCTACCAAAGTTAATCTTAAATATTTGAACACTCTTTCTTCTTTTGTAGTGTTTTATACTCACTTTGCACTGATGCATGATTTAACAGTCATACAGGGAAAAGGACAGGAAAGTCACTGATCTCTGCCTGCAGAGAGGCCTGGTGGTTTTAAATAACATTTTAATTTGAATTAAAATAAGGTTAAGAGTGGGATTCTGAAAAGTTCCTGATAAGCAACTCCATAGGCCATTACAGCTGCAATCATCTGAACTTAAGGTCAGGGAGATTTTGTTCTAATGATTCATATTTCATTTCGTTTTAGCTTCTGTATGTTTCCTTAAGTCAAAGCATTGGTTGTTCTTAAACATGTCTCTGACACCTGGGGTGAGGCTCTGAAAGGTTACCTCAAGATAACAGCAGACAACACTTGCACAAGCCTCAAGTGTTACCTTTGGAATGTATGAAAAATCCATTTGACAAATAGTCAAAGACAGAGTAAAACTAAGTGCATGTGGGCAAGTTTGGCACAGAATTGGAAAGTTGTTCGTCCATCTTCTGCACCAAGTCACAGCTGTAACTGCTGTCAAGGCTTTAGTCTTGTGTGAACATTTCCTTTACTTACCAAATGAACAACTAACTGCCTCACAAGGACTTCGTTCAGTAGAGACCATTGGTTTTGGAATCAGTTTTTGAAATACTACCCACAGAATGCAAGTGGATCAGACAACATCAGAAGTTTCATACAAGCTACTGATTAAAGGAAGAATCAGGTTACCATCAGGTAATTTAACCTTCCCTCATGCCCCACTCCAATGGGGGCATACTAAACAGGAAGGTCTGCTTCAAGCCAACTCTGTTTCAGACACCAGCCCACCTCAAATGTTGGCAATCCCTGTTAATCACTCTAAAGTGCATCGCTGATTTGTTTACTAGTGAAACTGCCACTTGTCAAGCAGCTTGCAGTAGTGTTGTTTACAAGCTGCAGATGTAAATCATGACATAACCATAGCAAGGTGACAGCAACAAAATGTCCAAGCTCCTTTGTGGAGACAAACTGACAGGGAATAGAACAGAGCTGCTCAATTGTTAATTCTCTGACACTGAACACAGGTTGCCAATTTTAGTCAATAAGTTTTTCAGTTTTAAATAAAACATGCATCATTGATCTCTAATCAATGGATATTGCTGAAAAGGACCCACGTCACTTCACAGAGTTGTAGGTCCCACTATAAAAACTGTCAAAGGAGGGACAAAGTAGGAGGACATTTGGAGATGAAATTACATCCTCTCCTGTGATTTCATCTGAGTCCACCATACCCTTTGGCAGGGCCAAGATGCATTATTACTATAACAGGGAGTAGACAAGAAGACAAAGATATTTGTATTTCTCTCCAGCTATTCCGCATGAAGCAAAAATGAACTTAATTTAATTGCAAACACACCACCTTATATATTTGCTCAAACTCACATGCCATGAACCCTTCAATATCTTGCAAGAACAAAGCCTCTTACCTGAACCAGGTTGAATGCAAAATGGAGAAAGTAGAGAGATACCAGTGATAATTTTGTCGGGACTACATAATAAATTGGGAAAATAGCAAAGAACATTGATCTTCACTCAGTAAAATGACCTTCTGTTATCCTGAATTAATTCTGTTATGAAACAGCTTGCTAATACTTACTATGGCAAAAGTTTGATCCAGACCTATTGTTTCAAGTCGAAAAGCATAATAAAAAGTGGCTTTGGGGGCATGGGGGCACAGCTGTTTGAAACCCAGCTAAACTGCTGCGACCTCTGTGGGTTCCAACTTGGCCTTCACATAAGATGTGCAGCTGGGGAAAAGGGAGAGTGGGCGATGATGGCCTTTTAGTCCCAATTATGAACCAGACCTAATCTGCAGAGGTCAGCGGAAGACTTCCTTATACTTTACATTCTCCAGCTGTGTTTCAAAGCTTGTTGATTTTTATTGACTTTTTAAAAGAAATTGCATATATGTGAAATCGAACATACAAACAAGAATGCTAGGAACACACCTAATGGCTTTTTCCCAACACCCACAGCATTTCATTACTGATTACAAGTTAGTCTAATTCACCACTGCAACTTCAGTTTAAAAATATGTTGAAATATATGCTTTAAAAATAGCTTAAAACTTGAAACTAGCGTCCATCCGAAAACATGATACTCATGTTTATAAAAAACAGTCATGAAACCACAGCATAAGTTCATTTTATTTCCTTCAATCCTGCTAAACGTCAGGGTATCAGCAGAAGCAGGCTTAACATAGATGCTTAAACTGCACCTAGGTTGCATTGTTGACTACCAGAATCATCAGCCCATCTTAACTTTTCACTGGTTGAGAAGAAGGCCAGAAAAACTAAAGACGCTTCAGGATTCATCTGAGGCTCCAAAGGCAAGCCCAAACCACTGTCTTCACTAGGTTTTTTGTTGTGGTTCCCTCCTCACCATCATAGGCATTCACTGTGTTTAGCAATGTTTGTGACTCATTTTATTAGCATGTGTACAGAGTACAGACAGTAGTACCTGCAGATACTAGGACATATTAACATTTTGTGTACAATGTCTTGGTTGTATGTGGACAGAGAAAATAGAAATTAGAATCATAGAATAGTTAGGGTTGGAAAGGACCTTATGATCATCCAGTTCCAAACCCCCTGCCATGGGCAGGGACACCCCACACTAAACCATGTCACCCAAGGCCTCATCCAACCTGGCCTTGCACACTGCCAGGGATGGAGCATTCACAACCTCCCTGGGCAACCCATTCCAGTGCCTCACCACCCTCTCAGGAAAGAATTTCTTCCTTAGATCCAATCTAAACTTCCCCTGTTTCAGTTTGAACCCGTTACCCCTTGTCCTGTCACTACAGTCCCTAATGAAGTGTCCCTCCCCAGCATCCTTATAAGTCCCCTTCAGATACTGGAATTGGCCAGCATGTTTAATTTTCTTCTTTGCTGCTTAAGCCAACCAAGAACAAAGACCACTGAAGTAATATCAGAGATGTTAATGTAAATGTTAGTGTATGGAGATTCAGATGTTCACTATTATAATAATCTGTCCCAGTCCAGTTACAAGTCAAACAGGAGGACTGCTTCTCACTACTAACTGGTAGTGTTAAGATCATGAGCTGAATTACTAGAATCAGCATTTGAATTGGGAATAGATATCAAAGAATACATCATTTCATCAAGTCTCACAGGGAGGAATGGCTGCCTTCAGAATGCTTTCTTCCACAAAAAGCATGAGTAATGCAGCAAGTAGGAAAAACAAAGAACAGACGGCAACCTCAGACTCTCTAAACGGGGGCACTGTGTTGTCATTAATGACTAACACCAGAAAGTGTCTAGAAAAACTGCAACAATAAGCATAAGGGAAACTGAAGCAATAACATCACACTTTCACAGTTATAAAATCTCTCTTACATGCTTGGCAAGGAGTTTACTGTGGAGGGACTAGTATATGCAGGATGTAGTAGCAGCAGAAAAAGAATGAAACAAAGCCTCTCCATTTGTTGATTAATCACAAGCATGTCCTTGATTTCCTTTGAAATGCTTGACCATGATAAAAAAAAAAAAAAAGACTATCTAATGAAAGCGAATGCCACCATCTTTGGAGAAAAAAACTCAACAAGGCATCACCAAATTTGATAAATCTATAGCAATCTACTGTACACTGGCCTACATGACTGGATGAAATTAGGATCTGTCAAAGTCAGTAGGTGTCTAGTAGCATTCTGAGATGGAACTGGTGAAGAAATCCTGAGCACTCTTTGCAATACTCCTAACTACAAGGTGTTTTTTTTCCAGCAGTTAGTTTGTTGTAACTGAGAATATAGATGGAAAAAAACTGGAAGCAGCTTCCATTTGAAGAAGCTGAAAGTCTTTGCTAAAAAATGAGATCTCACACACTTCTGTGCTTAAAATGTAACAATTTTGGTACCCATGGATTAGCACTGACTTTTCCCATGACCACTGCGATAATTTTCCATACAGCGTGGCAATTATTTTCCTCCATGGGATTCTGCTTCTCCATCTCAAGAAAGCCATTCTCCACATAAAGCCATATTTTGTAAAGACTAAGCTTAAGGCCCATAAGAGATCCTTTGTTTGCAGCTGAACAATTTTCCATGAAAACCTAAATATTTTGGTTAACTGCCGGCTGCATTGAAATGAACCACTAGAAGACTCTCACTGTACACTGAAAGAGTGCTGCAGGCAGGGCAACACCTAGCTGCTGTTTACTTTTGTCGGGAATGTGACCTGACACAAGGAATTCAGGTAATTATCAAGAAATTAATCGGGTTTGCTTGGCAGAGCGGTTTCTGACGTATGCCCTCAAATTTCTCTGAGCTATTGGGGAGTAATTTCCTCAGCCTAATCTCCTTCACAAGACTGTAAAAACTGTAGGATAAAAGTGGAACTGTGGCGATTTACCTACTAATTAGTTGCTCTTATTAAGAAGAGCGAGATAATTGATTTTAGGATGCACTACCCCTTATTAAGACCTAATTTAACTGTATATCAAAGACTAATTAAATGGCATTATTCCATCTCACTGATGAGTTTTGATGCTTGGTGAATAGATTTGGATGAAAGATGAACACACGGTAATAGATTTCTGACTCACACCAATAACTATAAACAAAGAAGCTGAGCAAAGGGAATTTTGAATTATCTAAAACCAACACATTTATTGGTATTGCTTTACACCAACAGTTTGATGTGAAAAACATTTAAATACCTGTTGAGCATCACAAGCAAAAGGAAAAACAATGAAAAGGCTCTCATTTTAAACTGTTTAAGTATTTAGGTAATTTTCTTAGAGTGAAGAACTGCATTTGTGAGAAAGATGCATGCTTTCACAGCAGTTTTTTCTGTTTATTCTGAAGAGTTGTGTAGCAAATCAAGGGGCCAAAAATGATAAATACTATTTATTCATGCCATTAGTCAAAAGTATTTAAAGAAAACATACAGCATCTCTCTCCACCTTAAGAATTATTTGATTTTCTAATTATTCAGATACCCTGTGGCATTCCAAGTTTATTTAGTGCTTAAAGGAATAAAGAGAGAAGATTATATGACTCAAGTTCTTTCTAATAGTCTGCAAGTTAAAATAAACATGAAATAAGAAAAGATTATTTTGCTTTTGAGCAAAGAAATGGCAGGGAATTAGTTTATTAATAAATTCTGAGGGTTTTGTTCCTTCAATGTTCATTTAAATGAACTCATCTGTCCTAAAATAATTCTTTTAACAATCCAGTTGCTGGTTTAATAAAAACCAACTTACAGTAAATTTGTGTGTGTAAAGTAAATAAATTCAAAGCTTTAATCCCGTCAATCCACCCCCTAAATAAAATGTTTTGTCCTCTAGATGGAATTGCTCTGACAATACAGACTCATCATTCTATTTAATCTGTTAGGTCATGGCCCCAGAGATTACGAAGTGCTGTCCTTCAGAGCCCCACTGCACTGCAATACAACGTCTCTTGGATAAATCACAAGATCCTCACAAAAAAAACCCCCAATGACTTCACTAGAACCCTGGGTTGTATTTCCTTTTTCTAACAATTTCTTTCATTGGCAGTAAGTGATAATCTGCACACAGGAATCATAGAATAGTTACGGCTGGAAAGGACCTTAAGATCATCTAGTTCCAACCCCCCTGCCATGGGTGGGGACACCCCACACTAAACCATGCCACCCAAGGCCTCATCCAACCTGGCCTTGAACACCGCCAAGGATGGAGCATTCACAACCTCCCTGGGCAACCCATTCCAGTGCCTCACCACCCTCACAGTAAAGAATTTCTTCCTTATATCCAATCTAAACTTCCCCTGTTTAAGTTTGAACCCATTACCCCTTGTCCTGTCACTACAGTCCTTGATGAAGAGTCCCTCCCCAGCATTCTTGTAGGCCCCCTTCATGTGTCGGAAGGCTGCTACGAGGTCTCCACGCAGCCTTCTCTTCTCCAGGCTGAACAGCCCCAACTTTCTCAGCCTGTCTCCATACGGGAGGTGCTCCAGTCTCCTGATCATCCTCGTGGCCTCCTCTGGACTTGTTCCAACAGTTCCATGTCCTTTTTATGTTGAGGACACCAGAACTGCACGCAATGCTCCAAGTGAGGTCTCACGAGAGCAGAGGGGCAGGATCACCTCCTTCGACCTGCTGGTCACGCTCCTCTTGATGCAGCCCAGGATACGGTTGCTTTCTGGGCTGTGAGCGCACACTGCAGCCAGCTCATGTTCATTTTCTCATTGACCAACACCCCCAAGTCCTTCTCTGCAGGGCTGCTCTGAATCTCTTCTCTGCCGAACATTCTCTGCATCATTCATATGTCATTTTTTCCCATTCAATTATTTGGCTAAAATATAACTGTCCAGCAGCCATAATCTAAACATCACCTTGTACTGACTGCAGGGTATTAATCTGACACTGGAATTCTGCAGGTATAGTTTGCTCTTTATTGTCTGAAGGATATTTATGCATTAGGTATTCTTTTACTAATGTAAATGGAAATAGTAGTACTGCAAATGGAACAAATATTTATTTAATCATTTGCACAAATAATATTTACAAATAGATAACTGAGCAAACTATTTGTGTAAACAATCCCCCTAAAGCACACTAGGTATGACCAACCTTGCAGCTATGTTGTATGGAGGCGATTCTGGAGCAAAGAATTACCACATAGAGTTTACTCTTCACTTTACAGGAAGTGATGAGGTTTTTAGACATGAAGAGAATTATATCTAAATACGTAGATGTCACTAGAGAAACCTTTGTAAAAAGGGAGAATTAAAATGCAAATAATCTTAAATATTATATAAGAACATTATGCTTTTCCTTCTTATTTAATACACGTCCTTTCCAAGTAGAAGAAAGCTGATGTCTGGATTTAGAAATACGTGTGTCCATGCCCTTCTGTATCCTGTTCATGAAAGCACATGAACACTGTATGCAGAAATGCTCACAACTGAAGCTGCTCTGCAACTAAGCATCATTTTTATTCATGTTTTTGCTTAGCATTCAGTCTCACTATCACAGGTATTTGGTAAAACAGTAGGCGAAGAATGGGTATCTTCAGTAATTTAGACTCAAAATGCAGCTCTTGCATAGCTACTAATCCAACATAACAGGAAAAACAATGCTGTTCCAAGACCTTCCTTCAAAATCTTCCCTGTCCATAGAATGAGAGAATAGTTAGGGTTGGAAAGGACCTTAAGATCATCTAGTTCCAACCCCAATGCCATGGGCAGGGACACCCCACACTAAACCATGCCACCCAAGGCTCTGTCCAACCTGGCCTTGAACATCGCCAAGGATGGAGCATTCACAACTTCCCTGGGCAACCCATTCCAGTGCCTCACCACCCTCACAGGAAAGAATTTCTTCCTTATATCCAATCTAAACTTCCCCTGTTTCAGTTTGAACCCGTTACCCCTTGTCCTGTCACTACAGTCCCTAATGAATAGTCCCTCCCCAGCATCCTTGTAGGCACCCTTCAGATATTGGAAGGCTGCTCTGAGGTCTCCACGCAGCCTTCTCTTCTCCAGGCTGAACAGCCCCAACTTTCTCAGCCTGTCTCCATACAGGAGGTGCTCCAGTCCCTGATCATCCTTGTGGCCCTCCTCTGCACTTGTTCCAACAGTTCCATGTCCTTTTTATGTTGAGGACACCAGAACTGCACACAATGCTCCAAGTGAGGTCTCACGAGAGCAGAGTAGAGGGGCAGGATCACCTCCTTTGACCTGCTGGTCACGCTCCTCTTGATGCAGCCCATCTTCTCTCCTAACCTGGTATTTCATTAAAAACTAACAGGTTACCTTCCAAAACAAGTTTCTGCATTTACCCTGAGCTAAAAAAAAAAAAATATAAAATAACCCTGCACAACCCTCTGGCTCTTTTACACAAGTTTCTATACAATCTCTCTATTTTCTTTGCCTGCATTTTGCTCTTTCAATATTTCTGCCGTCATTTTCTGGTTAACACCTTAAGATATTACAGTAACATCACAGTGCTTTCCTATTCTACCTCAGGCCACTTCTCTTTGTACTTAAGCCAGAGACTAGTACTAAATGAATGCAGCTTTTGACCTATTCATAAAGTTCCCGTACTACTGCCATGAAAAGATACCTCACTGTTGCACAAGGAAACATTGTAGGAAGAAAAGTAAACAGTTTGAAGCCTCCACATTATTGTGGTAGTGCTGCCTCTTAATGGAGTGCTTTCTAGAGTAATAATTGCAGACTTTGGCACAGGAGTCTGAGAAATTCTATTCCCCAAAACCAGTTTTTGAAGAAGTCCACTGGCAAAATGGCAAAAAAAATTCTCAGTGCTCAGTACACAGCTATGCTGGCAGCCCCTCGCCTTCCACTTTGTAAAAATGTTGGCACAGGGATGGATTTGGCATTAAATATAGGACGTTGTACTGGAGAGAAGAACAACTATTTCAGTTAGATTTTCACTATGCTCATCTGGTGAAAAGGTTAATTGTATGGGGACATTAAAACATCAAGTTGAATTTTTTGTTGTTTACTCACAGAGCAACAGGAACATAAGGTAGCTAAATAAATAAAAAAAGAAACACTTCCCTACCTTCAATTAACATTTACAAAAAGAAAAAATCTGACAGGATTCAATAGCCAAACTTTAGAAATTAAAAACAAAAAAAGCACGATCCAAATAGACAAATCAAGTCATATAGCGCTACGGGAAGAACCAATGCTAGAACATGCTAAATGGCAAAGCAAGTAAATCATAGGCTGTCTAATTCAAACACAGAGATTTAAAAATTATAAATAAGCTTCTCCAAAATGAGAGCACCCTATTCTGGCTGCCAGTTATTATTGCATAGGCAGTTTGCTCCCTTCCAGTAAACAGGAGCTAAATAACATCTATCAGTAGAGTTTTATACTTATCTCAGGACTCTTGCCTTCCAAACTAGAAATACTTCTTTTATGCCTTTCTATCTTCAATGAGAAACCAGCTATTAAATTACAAGTGTATGCATAATACCAACATTCTTGTCTGATTTTTACCCCACAGTCCTAGGAGTGAGGCAAATGGTTAGTATAGAGGAAAGAGATTTTTCTAGTTTTCTTAATTCTTTTTTTTAGGTAGAAATTTAAATAAGAAAAAAAAAAGATTAGGAAAATAAAAAAAGAAAAAAAAAAAAGAAGAGAAGCTTGGAGATCAGTTACATTTGATTTGATCTCAAGTGTTCATCTGAACACCTTGCAAAGTCAGAGCACAGAATACTGTTGGGGTCAAAAAGAATGTCGTGGTTTAAGCCCTGGCTGTAAATTAGAACCACGCAGTCTACTTCCCCCCCACTCCCCAGAGGGATGGGGAGGAGAATCGAAAGAATGTGACTCCCACAGGTTGAGATAAAAACAGTCCAGTAACTAAGGTATAACACAAATCACTGCTGCTGCCACCAATAATAATAATGATAAGAGAAATAACAAGGGAAGAGAATACGATACCACCTGCCGGAAAAGAGAGCCCAACAGAAAAAAGAGCACGTGCCCTTCCGGGTAGCTCCCAGTTACATCCCCCGGCATGACGTGCTGTGGTATGGAATACCTCTTTGGCTAGTTTGGGTCAGGTGTCCTGTCCCTGCTTCCTCCCACCTTCTCCTCCTGCCTGGCAGAGCATGAGACTCACAAAGTCCTTGGTCAGTCTAAACATAGGTGTTATCAGCTCTGTTCCCAGGCTGAAAGTCAAAAACACAGTGCTGCAACAGCTACTAAGAAGGAGGAAAAAATGACTGCTGCTGCTGAACCCAGGACAAAGAATAAGAGAAGAAAAAAAAAAAATCAAACAAATCAAAAGAAGGAAAATAAAAAGAAATACATAAATAGCTGATGCTGATCACTTGCCTTCTCAATTTCAATTTTTATTTCTTAAGTTTTTAATAAATTTGCACATTTTGTTAAAGACTGAATCATCCTGACATACAAAAAACTGTGTTGAATAAAAGATACACAGTATTTTTAATGCAAAGGTTTTCTTGAAGATTATAATAGCAAAATGCGCGTCTATAAAGGGAGTTGGATGGAGGTCTTTTATATTACAGCTTCACGCTGGTACTCTTTTGTAACTTTCCTTCCTAATTCAACCAGAGCTGTCTGATGTATTTAACATCACAGTGCATGCGAAGTTAGAGAGGTTAAAAAAATGACACTGATTCTATATATTCCAAACATTCCTGCTAAAAATCCCATCTAGGACATATGAAAATTTCAAGGCATATCACAATCCTGGAAGACAAAGAACAAATAAGAAATTTGATCTAACATGCATTACAGTATTAAAGAGCTCCAAGTTTGTGCAGTTTTTCTCTCTCATATAAAAAAGGAATAGAATTTATAAAGTAATCAAAAATTTTCTCATAAGTAATACTGTGACTGTCTCAACACTTGTGCAATGGTCCATGTAAAACTTTGGGAAATTAATCCACTAGCTAATGAATTCTGTATAAACAAGTATTCTGGAAGGCCAGCAACAATGTATGGTAATAAGCTAACTATAATTAGTTATAGAAGCTTCAAAATAACTGCATCCTCCTGAGCTTGCTGTATTTTGGAAGGGATAAAATCATTTTTTTTCAGTGTAGCTAAAATGTTAATTGAAGGCTGATTTAAGACCAAAGACAACCTCAAGGTTATAAAAATTTGTAGCTGGGCTGCTAAGTGTTATCATCAAAAAGTCTTAAAAGTTGATGCCCTGATGCCCTGCTCTAATCAATGGTGGCACACTTGCAGAAGCCAAATAAAATAATAAATTTTCTCAAAGACAATACAGAAAAAAAACATTTTGGGGTGGAAAAAAGAAAAAAGGCCCTTTGGAGAGTGAGGAAAAACCCAAATGCTTTGCCACAGAATCTAAGTGCTGTAAAAAACACCATAAAGTCAAAACAAGAACCTCAACGCCACTAAGGAATAAGAATTGATTGCCATTGATGAGTCAGAATTCAGGGATTCTTTATTCTTTCCATCAGGGTTTCCACAGGACACCAGCCATTACAGTAGCTTTGCTTTTTCTTCATGACTAGCAAAATCCTGGTTTATAAACCCTCTGGGTAATGACTTCAATATTTGCATTTGTATTTAAATTATTTTCTTCTATTGTACAAGAGTTTCCAAAAGAATGTGCTTTAAGTTTTTAAAGCAGTGCCATAAATATGCAACTTTTTGAAGTGTTCTTTTATGCATTACACAAAGCAGCAGTGCCAGACAGCAGCAGTATAAACTTTTAGAGACAAAAGAAACTGCCTACCTAATCCCTTCCTCAATTGCCCTCCAAGGCTGCTTGTGGACCTAAAGAACCAAAATATCTCTGGGATTGGAACTAAGTCATCAGTTCCAAACTGATCACTTTTAGGGATAATTTAAGATGCAAATGAAGAATTCCCATGAGAAGAAAGGTATGAAGTAAAAATTTTGTATAAACTCTTTTGTTGCTTGAATTTCAAGAAAGAATTAGCTTCAAATTGCTGAAATTTACCTTACATTTTCCTTCAGCATAATTACAATCTCATGAGAAACTATTAACACACATAGTCAATATGCAGTGTGCAAAAAAAATCCCTTAAAAAATAGAATATATAGTAGTTGATCACTACTGTATATTCGAATCCAGTTGTTTGGGGCATAACCTCTAGATTGCACTTACTCCATTTTAACACATTTATTATTTAAAAACTACATGTACAGCTCTTTCTTTCAAATTGTTGTCCTCTTGAGCAACCTGACCAATTTATTTAAGGATCTAAAGGAATTAATGTAATTAACACTATTTAAGGGATGAGCTATGATACAAAATATCAAATTTCAAGTTGTTTTTCTCCCCTAGTTATCAGTGCTGAGTGATTAGTGTATGCACAAAACCTGAGCTTATAGCTGAAAAGTGCACTTGAATATCTGAAACCTGCTTAGAGGCTGAGGACCTTTCAGGTGTTGGTGCTACACAAGTGAGAGATCAGATCCAACAACTTGCTCACAGGTTATGGTGTATTAGCATAACAAATTCGAGAGTCTTTGGGACCACAGAGGCTGGCAGTAACTGGGGAAAGTGACGGGGGGAACATGCAATGACAAAATGAAGAAAACCAAGTGACAGAGGAGAATTAAGATTTTTCCATTGTCCATTATCACAACTGTCTATCTAGGTTTCTGACTGCATCTTCCCCCTTGTGTGTGGGGTTATTAAGTGGGTTAAATATTATTTAATATTTGAATTAAGTGGGTTAATTTCCTCTTAGTTACTACTACTAAGCTTTCCAGAGTAATTGCTGTCTAAATTTTTCAGTCCTGTAACACAGAGCTTTGCCTGTACGTACACAGGCTGCAGATTTTTCGTCTGGCAGTTCGACATAACCTGCACGTATGAGCAATCCTATGATCAACTGTAACTATCAAACTTGTCTCCCAAAACCTGAACAAACAGCAAAACCATGGAAGTAGCATTCTCAGGTATTACTGCATTGATTCTCAAAACTCAGAAATAGGTCTTTCAGTACATGTCTGACTTGAAGTGGAAAGGGAAGATATAGACAGATACAACCCCTCACGTCACCAATTTATATGTGCCATAATATTTTGCTGACAAGATCTATTTTTTTTTTCCTGGGAAAAAGAACCATATTGTAAAACACAGCACTGAACACACAGAAATAAATAATAAAAAATGAAACTGCGCTAGGGTGGCACACAGGAACAGAGAAAAACTTTCCTCAGTAATTCTTTACAACAGCGAACTACAACACAGTGATACATGGTTGCAATTTACCATCTTGCTGCATCCTAATCTAAACAACACAGTAATAGTAATCAATACAAGTACTTGAAAAGACTCATGATTATGTCCTACGTCTTTAATTTTCAACAAGGAGCCAAAGCACTGTGAATAACATACTCATTTTTATTTTCTCAAATAATAAGACTTCCTCATAAAAGATGCCCGAGAAGATGGAAGCAGATGGCTGCAAGAGTGCCAGCAGCAACCTAAAAACCCCGGGACTACAGCCCATGCTAGAATACAATATATGTTGCTTATTCTGCAAAGCACAAAACTATCAACACAGCTCAGGAAGCACATCCATAGATTATAAGAACCTTATAGTCACCACAATATCCTTTCTTCTCAAGAAAGTATCTCCCTTAGTGAATTAGGCATATATAGCTTTATATGATTTGTTTTAAGTGTAGTAACAAAAGTTTTGTGTGTATATATACACATATATGCATCCACGTGCATATATTTACATGCGCCTGTATAACTGTATATTCAGATGCATTTACATGTATCTACAGAAACACAGTCTTGAGCATTTGAACATACAAACATTCCACCAGAGAATCCAAAAGTAACCATTATAATGGAAATGCTTTCAAAACTCACACAGCCACTGAGCTGATACACAAACCGCACTGAAGGACCGAGAGTTATTTCAGAAACGAAGTGCCCAAGCTCATTAGCATGACCATACACACAACAACCACCAGAAACATTCTTCACAGAGAAGTAAACTAAGTTGTTGAGGAGATGTGGCAAAAAGTAAGACCAGCTAAAGGCACTAATCAAGTTGGCTTCTCAGACAGGACTGAGAGAAAAATTCAAGCAGGATATTGAGATCAGATGACTGCAAAAAAGGAAAAGATAGCACAAGCAGAGATAACAAATTGCAAAATTTGGACTACAGTATGGGAAGTGGAAATACGATTAAAAGAAATAACCAAAAATAACCAGAACAAAGATATGCCTGGATATTTAAGCAGCACGACTGACAGAGGCTGGTGCTGAGGGGAAAATGCAGACTGCAGCATTCACAAGCTCTTTGGATGAGCCAGAAACATTTTTCAGATATTTTGTTTACAATATGCCTGCTGTCATTCGTAACCATTACCTTAGAGGAGACTTTCAGCAGGGGATAAACTCTGAAAACACTTCACAGAGAGGTGTTTGGATTTCTCCGTTGAATCTGAAAAACAGAAAATCACTAGTTAAAGCCATCAGCTTATGACACAGAGGTGGCACTGGCAAAAGTGATAGAAAATATCCATATAAGAAATCTGCCCACTGAACAGAGAATGTGCCAAGGAGAGAGGTGGATTAGCGGGTTTATCTCAGAAGTGACAGATTTCTGCATTTCAAAAGTGCCATGCTGGAGTGGGTGATGGAGGGACTTACACGATCAAGAAGAACCTGCAGCTCCCCAATAGCTAAGGGTTTTGATTTGATCTAAACTCTGTTGCAGAACCCTGAGATTAACCTCATAGAGCCACTCTTTCCCTTGAATTTAAGGAAGATTTATTTCAGGGAGGTAGAAAGACATTGGAAATATATCCAAATAAAGTAACTATATGAGGACAGGCTAGAAGAGTGTAACACAGACATTTTTAACCTTCCTTCTGCACCTGTTCACCCACCCAAGGGATAAAAAACAGGCCTGGGGAGCAACAAACTTTGCTGTATGCGCAGGTGGAAGGCAGCATATTCTTTTCATTTATCATTTAAAGACAGATCATCAGGAAGTCATTACATTGCAAAGATTGGATCTCTGCACAATTGTGCTGTAATTGAGTACTGCAATACACAAATATTGTAAATAAAACAGAAAACGCTTTGCAGTATTGTCCTTTTCCTACATTAGGTGCCAGGTTTAATCCAGCCAGGAAAATTAAAGTTTTCCTAAAACTCAAACAGACCTTAGTGGATTGGAACCTACTCCATTAACTTCTGTTAAACTTTAAAATTAGGTAAGTTTTGCCCCTAAATATGATTCTAGCTAGCTCGTGGCTATGATCTGAACCCCATCTCTATCTGACAGAGGGTTACAAACATGAAAGGGGACAACTATCAGAATGTAAAGAAGTGGTAGGGAAGGTGAAAAAGCAAGCAGCCTAGCTTAATGGGCATGTCCCAATTCACAGGTCAGCAGAGGCTATACTGCTTTCAAGTCAGCACCAATGCTCTGACAATATTTTTTAGCTCCTTCTTGCAACATCACCTGCAACATCAGGATCACCATGGATGAGAGACTTGCTGCAGGCTAAATTCAAGGAATATTCAGAGATCCTGTAATGGTTACAGATACTTCAATATCTCATGTCTGTTTTGGCAGGGGATAATATTAGCACTATTGAGATAAGGATACAGTAGTGCTGTTTGAAAATATCTGTATCCTGCCTGCTGGGCTGTGATAAACAGTTGTGTGTTTCACACATTAGGTTTGAGTATTAAAAGGATGTGTGCAGGCACTTAAAAGCAGGAGGAAAGCACAAATAAATCTGTGGTATGCTGCTAGTAGGAGCAATCCTGCATAGGTGGACTTGTATTGCTTAACTTCTATCTCGCATCATGATCTTAAAAGCTCAACTCAAGTGTTCTTGGGTTCAGGTTCTGATTAGAAAATATGATAAAGATATGAAGAGAAGGGGCAGAGAGCAAAAATTCAGCACAGATGAATGGAGTCAAGTAAAGACTGCATAGGTATATCTACTCTGTGACAAGAGAAGGCCAGACAGAAATACTCTATAAAAACATGAATACCATATTTTCATTCTACCTACAGCATCAAAATGACACCACTTCTAAGAGATGTTTTGATTTCTAATACACAGCAAAGAATTCTTGTCTCCTACAAAAAACACTTTTGTTTCAGCAGCTTCTTGAAGAAAGAAGGATGCTCAGAAATTGCTTTAGACTGAAAAAAAGAAATAGAAAAAAAATACCTGGAATCAGAATGGTTTTGTTATGTCCACAACTAGTTAAAGAGGTTTATAAAACTGCACCATGCTGTGAGCTCCACTCCTTTTTCACAATAAATTACTGTTCTTCCTTTTCCTCACTACACTGATTCAGCCTGTCATTGTGATTAAATACTACCTCCAAATTTTCCAAGCATTCTTCTTTGGCTTTTGAAAGGACAACATCTTATTTAGAAGTGGCTTTGCCAATCTGAAAGCACAGGTCAACTTGTATCGCAGTTCTGGGGCATTAGGGGTTTTTTTCAGGCATAGAAGGAAAATCTGTGAAATTTCCAAAATTAATTAAGGTTCTGGAATTCTTGCTCCCAAATTATTTGAGGCCGAAGTGGTGCAACTCAAGCAGCTTTGGAATTATATTTTTCTAAGAACAGTGAAAATAGGTTCTCATGGATGGAGACACAACTGTCTAGTCATGGAGAGCTGCTCCTAGCACTTCATTTCAGCGGAACTGCTTAAGAATTACTGGAAGAAAATGGAAAGAACATTTCCTTCAGAATACTCACCTTACAAAGAAAAAGGGTAACTACCTAAAGTAATTTCCTTTCCTAGAGTATGTCTTAATATTAACATAATTATAAACACTTAAAACAACATTTCCCTCACATCTCCATTATTAATCTCTTAAAGTTGAGTTATGAACAACATTAATGCATCAGACCCTAATAATTATTGTCTTATTAGAGCATTTGCCCAGTATGGCTTGTTAGATGGTCTGTGTTTATAGGGAAGATAAATTTCCATTTACCAGAAGATATTAAAAATTAAAAAAAATCCCCACCACCAAACCAAAACAACACACCCTGTCAGTATTATTTCCATCAACAGCATTTTCATAAATCAATAAAAAATTAATGAACCAGACAAAATGTACTAATCTGGTTAAATATTAATTTTATACTTCCTAATTTTTTTAAGAGCATGTCTGCTGAAATTCGAGCAGTACGTATTGGCAGCACCAGAGGCCTCACCTTGCCCTCCTCTGGAACAGCTTCCTATATTCACTCTCACTTGGGGGTACCACCTACAGCCTCAGCCATCACACTCAAGAGCCAGGGACTAGAAAGAGCTGAAGTCATGGCACCAACAACTACAACATCTACTCACCAACCTGTGCACTTCCTCCTGACAGACAGCTAAATAGCTGTTCTGAAGGCAAATGGCTTCTCAGATGGCAAATACTCCCACAGGCATCACAGAATGCAAGCCAAGTGCTCATCGGCTTCAGAGATGGCTAAAAACATATCATAGAATCATAGAATAGTTAGGGTTGGAAAGGACCTTAAGATCATCCAGTTCCAATGCCCCTGACATGGGCAGGGACACCTCACACTAAATCATGTCACCCAAGGCCTCATCCAACCTGGCCTTGAACACCGCCAAGGATGGAGCATTCACAGCCTCCCTGGGCAACCCATTCCAGTGCCTCACCACCCTCACAGTAAAGAATTTCTTCCTTAGATCCAATCTAAACTTCCCCTGTTTAAGTTTGAACCCGTAGGAGAGTCTTCAACCACACATAAAACTTCTGTCCTCCAGACTTCTATAAAGTTATAACTTAAGCCTTGTAGTGAGCAGTTTGTTTCATTACAGCGACAGGGTAAATTCATGGGTTTTTAAGTTTAACTGTATTTTGATAAACTGGCCACTGTATTCAGACTAGAGGAATGAGGCTTGATTCTCAGTTTCTGCTTTTTGCCTAAAAATCAGAATTGCTTACTCTTTAATTACAAGTTTGATGTCAATGAACTGTGATCCTACTTAAATATGTATCTTTCAACAAACTTAAGTTATGCCCTAACTTCCAAACCCTTCCCTTTCATAACAATTCTTATACCACTTATCAAAAACCAAACAAATCTCTTCTGGTTTTTATTGCTGTCTTGTTCTAATAGAGTTAAGAGAAAGTTGGGGCTGTTCAGCCTGGAGAAGAGAAGGCTGCGTGGAGACCTCATAGCAGCCTTCCAGTATCTGAAGGGGGCCTACAAGGATGCTGGGGAGGGACTCTTCATCAGGGACTGTAGTGATAGGACAAGGGGTAACAGGTTCAAACTGAAACAGGGGAAGTTTAGACTGGATATAAGGAAGAAATTCTTTACTGTGAGGGTGCTGAGGCACTGGAATGGGTTGCCCAGGGAGGTTGTGAATGCTCCATCCTTGGCGATGTTCAAGGCCATTTTGGATGAGGCCTTGGGTGGCATAGTTTAGTGTGGGGTGTCCCTGCCCATGGCAGGGGGGTTGGAGCTAGATGATCTTCAGGTCCTTTCCAACCCTAACTATTCTATGATTCTATGAAGATTTAAATTTGCTTAATCTTTTATCCACTGTTACACAGTATACGAGTAAGAGACTATATTTTCAACCAGTCCTGTGCAAGACATGAGGAAGGAGCAGAAACATTTTGAAGTCTCTTTCTGTCACCTAACATACCTCAAAATTTAAGGATTTAAGTTTATAATTTTATATTTTAAGAGACAGATCTGGAGATCTGAAGATTTTTATGTACTTTGATTTGACAGTTTAGGGGGAGAGGGAGAATCAGTCATACTAAGGTCCCCTACGGCAGCCTGTCATACACCTTTCTAGATCTTTCCACATACTGTAGGCCACACAAACTGTGCTGCTGTGCTAGTTTAAATCTCAATGGTCTTTCACATTGTGGAGCAGAGATTTGCTAAGAGGCAAACCCAGATTTTAAAGAAACCAGGCTCTCAGTCTCATTGTACATCCTCTACTCAACAGAGCAAGTTTTACATCAAATTGCAGTTTTTGCTTAAGACAATATATTTTTACACTGGGCAGTGGCAGCATTAGCCAGTGTGTGAGTCTGACAATTAGTAAATGAAGACTCTACCACTTTTTAACCAGGAGGATTTTCCATGTGGATTTTCCAGGCAGATTTGGGCAGTCATCACTACCGTATGCTTTAATTATGCTTTCTGTAGTAGTAATTTTTGTGTTAACTGGCAACTGATCTACACTTAGCACTACATTCTTTAGGTGCCTTAAAGTTCATGTTGTGATCCTCCTCATTCAGTGTCAGTATCGCAGACATCGTCATTAATAAAAACCTGTGAAAAAAAATCACAGGTTAAAACCTCCCCTGTTCTCCACTATGGCCTATGCACCCAGCAGATGCACCTATCTAGATGTGTAACCTGTTATAACCCAGATGTTATATCTAGTAGACCTCAGGAACTTTTTTATTTTCATGGAAATATCTATTTTACTGGGGAAAAACCCCACAGCACGTGAGGATTTGCAAATAATTACATCAGCTGATTTCAAAATACTCTTGTAGCACTGGGCTACAATTTAGGTGGCACCATTCTTATCTTGCCTCATGTCCTCATCTGGCTTCCCTGCAACTAAGTGCAGCCAAGAGCTCATCTAATGCATCTGAAGTCAGCAAAGAGCAGGCCCAGGATACCCGCATTAGCCTACTCAGGAATTTACCCTATAGAGAGCAGAATGGATGCAAATCACAATATTATTTCTTCGTTACATTTTTCAGGGAACCCCAAGAAATGCAGGTTTCATTTTCTAAAGAGTTTAACGCTTCGAGTAAATATCAGAGTGTTTTAAATTCAGCTAAGGCTGTATCCAAAGTTAACTGTTTCAGGGGCAACCCATTCATGCTTACACTCTGGGGAAAAAAAAAAAAAAAAATATCAAGGAAAACTTGCAGAAGAGGATTTTAAAAAGATAATAGTCTGTCTGACTGCAAACATATTTCCCATCAAAACAACTCCTAACAGGATTTCATTAATAGAAACTCAGACCTCAGCCATAGTGATGGCACTAATACCTATATGTACATTTGTCAAGAGAGGTAGAATGTGGCAGTTTGAGCAAGGAACCTGGAAGTACAGGTCTGTGCATTCTAATTCCATCTCTGTCACCAACTGTCTTGGTGATCATGAGCTAGTCGCAAAGTGTTTGCTTCAATTCCTTCATCTCTATAATGGCAATGATATCTAACTCAGAGGGACGCTGTGAGGATTAATTAGTTAATGCTGGTAAGTGCTTTGAAGATGAAAAGAGCTACAGAAGAGATAATCAGTTTTACAGTCTCTAAAAGCTTTCACCATGTCTGCAGAATTATTTTGGAGTACTACATGAATATTATCTGAGAGAATCTGCCATTTATAACGTACACCCAGGGGGTGAGGGGCTGGGAGACGGAAGGGAGGGTGTGAAGGAAAGAAAAAAAGGAGCAGGTATGCAAATATTCCAGTGTTAAATCACTTATCCTGTTCTAAAATCTGTAGAGATGCTTTAAGACTCCATTTCTGAGCTTTCACTACCACATATGGTACCCTGTTTTGAATGCTGACTTTATCCAAGGGTAAAACCAGTGGATAGAGCCAAGGCAGAGCCGAGGAGCAGAACCAGGGCCTAGGTTTGAACAATGAAAAGCACAATGTTCCTTGGTACAAACTATCTGTGCATTGCTACTACTTCCTTCAGGAAACAAAAACCAAAATGGCTCCAGCAACTTAACTCCTCTTTTTCCTTATTTGAGATTCTGAAATCAGTGATTTGGGGGATTCTTTTCTATGTGTCTGGATAGTCTGGCTTTTTCTCAGAATATATAATGGAAAATAGGAGATGACATCCCATTCCCTGAAGGAAAGTCTTCAAGCCAATATATATATATTTAGCTTTGGCAGATTTACTTTATGTTGCTCAGAAATCTTCAATATGTACATCCTAGATGCATTTCCTCCCTTCATTGATTTTCATTCCCAACAATCAAAATGGAATTTTATAATGAAATAGTCAGAGTCCTCTCAAACTTTACTAAGGCTGCCAGGAAACAGAAGCATAAATGGTTGAAAACATTCTGAATTCTCAGAAAAAAAAACGTTGGTACTAACTTAAACTTAGATATTTTCATATCCCAAAGAAGAACAGCCTTATCTTCTCTTTCAAGTACAATTGCTTTCATGAATGATTTGAAGCACACAACATTAAAAGAACGTCAACCTGTATAAGTGAAACTATTTCATAGCTTGTGTGTTTTTCTGGACAAATTGTTTTCATGCATCATAATTATATACAACATTTTCATTAACAGCATATACCTGGATACACATTTTTCAAATGCCCATCAAAAAAAAAACCCAAACCAAACAAAACAGATTTATTCTGAAAGAGGCTCTCTAGATACAGCACAATGATTTTAGTACAGATAACAGACGTATATATCTCACCACATTTGCGCTGTAATACCTGTGCTTTATTATAAGCTAAGAGCAATACTGCCTGGCACTATCTACTGTCAGAAGAGAAGAACACGTTTGATTTCTGCAAAAATATCAAACTTCAAAACTTCATTAAGCCATACTTTCCTCTTTAAAAATAATGTCCAGCGGCAGTCAGAGTACCATTAACACCTTGTCAGACAACCCACATTCAGCAGTATTGTGCAGTGAAATATATCTTGCTGTTGCTTATAATCATGACATCTGGCTCACAGACCTTACATCAAATATCAACACTGAGAGGGTTGAAGGAGAAAAAAAAAGGGCAAAAAAGAAGAGCGACCTGAAATATTTAAGTCCTTTGCGCTTCACATGGCAGTAATGATTCTTTATGGCTCCTCTCTGCTTCTAAGATACTACCTGCTAACCTCCCACTACACTGAATACTGCAAGACTACGCTTCTGTTTTGTAGAAGGAGGTGGAATGTCTTGACTCAGATGTATTCTTTTAGATGGAAAAAGACACCTCTAGATTTGAAGAAACAGTTACATATGGAAAAGAAATTTGGTATAATTGAGAAAATCCTTCACTACTGTGATTATCTTCATTGTCATGGTCTTTGTAAACTGACACCACTCTGCCTTGAAATAAGTCAGTTCCAATGACCCCATTAAACTACTCAAAGGTGTCTCTAGATCCTCCAGTAAATAGAGCCAGAATCCAGCTTAATTATGTCCAGATGGTACTTTTTAGTTCTCTCACCAATATTTTCCTTCAGGTTAAACAGTTCTTTTACCTTTCCCAATATTTATTCTTAATGCATTTATAACAAGTAGTTATAAATTTAGATCCTTTCTTATGCAGGCCCAATGATTAAAGGCCTTTTAGACTCATTTGCATGACAGGTTACCCATTATCCCAATTGTCATTGTACAGTATCTAACCCATCCTTCCCCCTCCCCCATTTATTTAACATGAAGAAACAGTTTTTAAACACTGTACTCCAACGCAAGGTCATTTTAACGCTTCCCTGTCTACAGCAAATATTTTAACAATTGCACTCTATGGGCAAGCTGCACTCATGGCTGGCAGTCATCCTTAGAGCAGCCCATTCCCCAGCTCTCATTTTGTGTGCCCAGCTGACAAGTTTCAAATTCACAGCAGAAATCTTCTGATTCCTTGACTGCATAGCCCATATTTCATACTACTGGATTTGAATTCTGCGTCTGGTACTACTGCCCTCAAAGTCATCCAGCTTTCCTGTATTCTGGAAAGCCAATGTCACCTTACTTTTTAGATTAGCGTATGTCACCTACAGTGGTACGTTTTGCACCGGTTACAGACGCTACTAGAGCAAAACACATTCTTAAACAACTTGCTACTGTTTCTTCCAGTATCATTTTCACTTTCTGTCCTCTAGCCAATTACTATCTCAGTTTACACTTCTCATGTCTTACTGCACATTGTTACTAATTTGATAAATATATAAACAAATGTTGACTACTCCTCTATTTTTAAACCCTGGGGCTTTTCAGTCAAGTTCAGCTTCACAATTTTGCACATGTTCCTACATGCACACGGATAAAAATGCTGGTATTGGTTACAATGACAGGAACAGTAGTGGTATTGTCCCCTAAAAAAACAGCTTTCAGTTGCAAAGTTTGAAATTTCTTCATTATTATTCATTTATTTAGGGTTATTTAAAAAAACCAAATACCTTAAAACTATCCCACGCATCAAGAATCAGTGCCACATGTGATTTTTTATTTCTTCCATTTCTCACGAGAAAAAATTCCTGAAAAGTTTCTTAAAGAGGATCCGAGAGCATTACTTCACATGCTGCATTGTCTTCACTTAGAAATGCATTATTCCTGCTGTATCCAAAGAGTGTTAAGACAATTTACATCCCTCAAAATGCACAGGACTTGGTGAGACAGCCACACAAACACTATTTATTTCACAGTGCTACATATTCACCAATACTAACAAAAATGAAACAATTGCTAACCACTGCAAAACCTGCTGCACACCAGTTCCTAGCCCTCAAGGAGTGCTGGTGGGAGCTCACAGAGCTCCTGCTCTCACCTGAATTTTCCACTGAGTAATTGACTTTAAGAGGAAACAATCTTGACAGAACTAAAAATATGAAAGTTGCCAAGACAGCTCTAGCAGTCATTGTGCTACACACCCCCTCACAACATTCATGAATCCTACATGTAGGCATGATAGCAGGCTACATATTTCATCTAATGCATCTGAATTCAGAGTCAATAAATGACAAATATAAAAATAATCATCCTCTCTGATCTCTCACTCTTCATAATCAAGGAGCAACATACTCTCAACAGGTCATTTATCCCTTTATAGATGTTTCCATTCTGTTCTGTCTGCATCAACTACACTTCTTGCACAATTAAGTTTCAAAACTGAAAAATGTATCTCAAATTGCCTCACTGAGAAACAACATAGGAGTACACACCAATCGAAGTACAGGTTCAGAAAAAAATCCTCAGTGTTTTTGTGTTCCTACTGGATGATGAACAGTTTGTATGCCATCTTCCCTTAGCCTTCCTAAGGACCAACAAAATGTTACAGAATTAGTCTGAGTAATATCCCCCTGGACCGGCTACAGGTTTTCATTCTGCAGAAGTGTAATAGAAGGATAAGAAGAGAGGCTGTTAGAGGTATTTCTTCATAAGGGTTTCTGATGCTGCATTTTCCTCCCTCTTTATTCTTTAAGGATCAGGTTTTTAATACTGTTTGTCTTCTTTAGCTTAAAACCTGGCCATTTTATAACACAACTCATACTATATTGGCTATGTTCAGATCAGAAAGACTTAATTTAGCTGGATTTGCCTCTTTAACAGATTCAAAGCAAAATTGCTATAAATGGATACCCAGATAAATACTGTGGGTTTTCTAAATCAGATTTATATTTTGTCATTTAGATTAGAGAAATAGCAAAGTCCTATGACTAGATAAACTGGTAGCTCTCAGCAAAGCTGTTACTAAGAAGAAAACAGGCAAAATACCTATTTTTCTATCTGAACTCTAGGAAGAGCCTACAACCTTTCTTGCTCCTGCCTTTCTGTTTGTCTATTTTCCTTCTCTGTTAGAGCTTACCATTAACACACAGTTGACCAGTCCTTCTTAAGAAGCCCTCCTCAGTGCTCAGACCCATCTAAGAGTGCCCCTCAGCCCATCTTTTTTCTCTCTTTATGGATAGTGAAATGGGGAGAAGGGGAGAAATAGTAAAAAGAGGGAAAGGTATGTGTCACAAAGAATAGCAATGTTCTTCTCAGAGCAACTTTTGAAATAAAACAAAACATGTTTTGGATTGATTCCTCTCATCTGATTAATAAACATATTTCTCAGAATTGTATTTATAGTGTTTTTTGCTTTGAGAATGCTCTCAGTGAAGAAGCATTTACAGGAGATGAACTAAGAACCAACTGAAATAGCTTTCTCTCTTCTTAACTTTATGTTATTTTGGGTTTTCAAAATACCTTTTAAACCACAGAGAAAACATTTCTTTTCTCTTCACTGAATTCCAGAGAATAAAAGAAAGTGTGTCTACACTACTGTGACAAACACCACTTCTAAGTAGGCAGCTCAAGGACTGCTAAAATTAACACAGCAGCTACATAAAAATCCACTTTATCTGTAAAAAAAAAAAAAAAAAAAAAAAGAAGAAAGCAACAAAACAAAAGCAACAAAACCCAGAGAAAATACTACTCGCTTAGTTGATTGTAGCAAAGCACATAGGGTTATTAACAGTGAACTAACCAAGCTGCATAGTAACTGTAAGAATTGCTATTGCAGCGGTACAGACACTATAATTAACTCAGGTTGGCATAATAACAATTAGTGCAAGAAAAAAAAAAAAGAAAGTAGAAGAAAGAAAATAAGGAAACATTTTTCATTAATTAGATTTGTTAGCTCTATGTATAAATACTGCCTTACCTAATCAGAAAATAGAAATATCCTCCATCTCAATTCAGATCTACCAAGGAAATAACCACACTCACAGCAACTATCCATTAGCTGCAGCCAGCTCAGCTGTAGCTAATTTAAAGAATCACTAGCACAGCAGCATGAAATCAGGAGAACTCAGGCAACTGAAACTATTTTAACTGTGTCAGAGCTCAAGTACCCTATCTTTACTTCTGTGTGTGTCCTAACCATGAGTAGTTAGAAAGACTGTTACAAATATAGCCCCCGCAAGTTCAATTATGAGCCCCTTGTCTTTCCAGACTCTGAGAATATTTTTATATCATTTCAAAATAGATGTTATTTAATACCCAAAAAATCAGTTGAGTTCCGTTCAAGTCACTCTGTGGCACAAGAGAAAAAATTACCACAAGAGTTTTGATGTCCTGAATCACAATCTCCTAAACCACAAGAATACCTTGTTTTCAAACCTTAAACAGTTTTTGTTAGGTAACTCAATTCTTATACTTGGTAAAACATATTACCAGCCTCTAGAAGAGGTACAGGGAGAATAACTCAGTAAAAAAGGAATACAGCTGAGTCTAAAGCGGCATTAACTTTAAGCACAATGACAGGGCTGTATGACATTGGAAGGCTTTTTTGCTACTTGAAATTAAGCTGAGCTGGACTATCATTTCTTAGTGGTAGGTTGTTGACTTGAAGGTGTTGTCAACACACGTACACTCTGCCAGCTTTCTGAAATGTCTCCTTAAGCTATTTTGTCTATTGACCAGATTCTTCTGGCTCACTGTCCTCTTACCTACTCTCAAAAGCCCTATAGAAATGATCACCAACCTCTTTCCTCCCAGAAGGTATTTCTGCTCAAGCCAGAGCTCCTATCATGATATAAAAATACAATAGTGGAAAAGCTAATTAAAATATTCTAAAGCACGCAAAATGCATCCATTACCTGCTGAAATACAAACCTTGGGTGATAATTCTTGGGGAAACAAACATATAGGAAAGGTTTCAAAAGTTGACCTGCTGGTTTGCAGAAATTATCTGCTAGTAAGGGCAACCTGAGTTTTCATGGTTGCAACTTGGAATTGAAACAAAGGGCCGTTCATATGTGCGTGTGCACTACAGCCTTCCTTTATCACCTGATCTGACACCTAAAGACATGATGTGTCTCATGTCGCACAGAATCGTGACTGGATTATCACCCTGCCTTTTACACAATTTTCATTGACTTCTCTCATGAAACAGATTTAGTTCTGAGGGGAGGTTGTCATTCCCAAAATACTGCCCTATCAAGAGGGGGTGCTCCTCTAAAATAGATCAACCACTAAAGTATTTTCAAGAAATAATTAAGCAGGCCTTGAGATCCAACTCCCAGACATGATCGACCTCGTAAGAACTATAATGGCAAAAAGAATATATTGGAAAGATAATTCTGCTGCACCCAAGTTGAAGAATTTTACATGACTATGGTATCTCCACATCAAGCTGAAAAGTGGAAAGAATGTAGTTCAGGAGCTAATTTGGTTCAGGGATGGATTGCTCAGAATCGGGTCAAAGTACATTCTTCCATCAAGGAGCTGGTCCTGAACTGCCAGTGATTTAGCCAATTAACAGAGTTCAAAATGAGCTGAACTTCACCACAAGTATTCTTGCTATCTATTACATCACATGATATTCCTTGTGGTTTAGAAGCCACAAGTATCAGCCTAATACATCAAAAAATCAGGAGCTGCTTTGTTTTAAGTCTTTACAGCAAGGCAACTTTTCACAAACCACTCTGGTACAATCATACCTAAAATTAAGCAGAAGTGCTTCAGAAAAATGTCCATCATAGGCCATTGGGTAAAGAGGTCAGAGAATGTCCCCAGCAAGCCTTTGAAAGATCATTATGAGGCTCTGCTCTGAATTTGGCATAATAAATGTACACTATCCCAGTGAGGTGGTAGAGGTTTATTTGATTTCAAATGCCGTATTGGTTGCTTAGTACTAATAGCACAGACTGGAAATGAAAAACATCTAGCGCTATCACCAATAAATAATTTATTCAGACCTTAATGTTGTCTGTATAATACATTACTCAAAACAGACTTGTTGCAGTGCCAGCATGTATTGAAGTATTCCCAATAGGAACCAATCATAGAAATCTGACCTTGCTTTTTATAACAAGTCAATGTAAAGAGAGAACAATCTAAACACTGTTTAACACCTTCAGCATCTGTTTGAAAACAAAAATGAAGACTAGATGACTCATTCCGTGTTTATCTATCTTAATGAAGGGTAAGCAAGCAACAGAACAACTGTTGAATGGAATTACAATAAAATATAATTTTTTTACAGACAAAAAAGCACAAAATCAGTTTTCATTTGGCTCAGTGACTATCCTGTATTTGAAAAGAATGTTCATATTCATTTCATTTATCATTTAAAGTCAGATAATCAGGAAGTCATTATGTGGCCTACATTGGGCAGCTATTCGATTAGAGTGTAATTGAACACTCTGTAAGGCAGCCAAAGCTGACAGGTTGGGAATGTATAATATCCTTCCCATGATATTTTGAAGCAGGGGAAAACTGTAGAAAAATCATTGTCAATCAAAACCTGACAAGTGTGAGAGGCTGCAATCTCTTCTACTTTGAAAACAGAGAGCCAGCGTTATTCCATAAGCTACTGAGACATGTGTTGCTCTCTGTGTTTATCAAATTATAAAGCATTGTTATTAAAAGATTATAACTGAAACCAGAAGACTTCATTTGGCCAAATGAGATGCAGGTTAGTCTCACTAGCACAGTGTTTTAAACCCAGCTTTGAAATGTGCTGTTTGCTGAGAACAGCTATTAACAATGCACACACACACACAACCCCACATCTTGCAAAACAAATTGGCCTTCCAGTTATTGAGTATTGAAATTACTTGTCAGTATTATAAGAGTCTTGGAATTAAAATGTTACTTTTATTAAGATACTTGAAACTGTATTTTCTATTAGTAGCAATATAAGTTTTCTAATTAAAAAATAGTTTGTTTCCCAAAATTATCAGTATATATTTTAGTAGAAACTTACAACTCCTTGGGTAAGCACCTATGTATTTTCAGGGTATCTAAGTCTGCCCACACACATAGATTAGTAATGTGCACGTCACTATTCTATCAAAGATTAGGGTAAGGACTTACAGTTACAGATTTTACTTGTATAAATATTCCTATATCACTAGCAAGCAGAATAATTGGGCTAGTAGATGATGTCTAATATCATTGAAATGGATAAGTGTGTGTTCCAACTACTCATGGGAGACTAAAACCACTTTTTAGACCCCAACATCTTTGAGCAACTGTAGTTGACATCATGGAAAGCAGATGTCTTAAGCTTTCCAGATTGTCTTTGACAGCTGGGCTTCTCAGCCTCTCTACACAGCATCGCATGTCAGAAGATGTTAAAAAGTGGTCATAAGGTGATAACAAATATATACATGCAGTACATGATTACATGTGCATGATTAGATCAAATGGAGGTAAAGAACAACTGCCTATGAAAGATTAGCCTAATTTCTACTTAGTTGATGCAATGGTTTTCCTTTATTATTTTTTTTTACTTCCCAGAAAGCCAAGTCCATGTGCCCTGTGCATAAAAGGCTGAGAGAACTACATGAGTAGGAAACACAAGTAGGAAGCTCCTCACGTTATCCAGACAACACAATAACCTCTGATAACCACCATCTTAAATCATTCAGCCTACGCCGCTAACAAAGCCTGGGAATATAATGGAGCCTTTCAGCACAAGCTGTAAATCACTTGAGGTAATTCAAAACGCAAGGGGAGTTGTATCCCAGGCTACAATAAATCGAGTCGTTAGATGCCTTCCTTTAAAACAAAGGCGACATCTTGAGCTCTTTTGTGGGTATAGTGTCAGGACCTGGAAGCCAGAAAAGTACTGCTTCAGGCTGTACTCCATTAATTCACCACAGCTGCCAAACCCCTTGGGGTTTACAGTGAAATTAGCACATACACTAAATTTCATCATTTCACTCCATGGAGTTTATCTCTCAAATACCTCACTGGCTGTGTGTTGGCACAGAGGGTGTGAGTCAGGGGGCTTGGCATCCTGGGAGAGCACCTTCTCCCAGAGAGGAAACGCTCTAGTGTGAAGCTCAAAAGAAGAAAGGAAGGAAAAGCAAGAAAAGAAATTGCTTAGAATGATGTGTATTCTCTCTAGTTTTCTAACATCAAAATACTAACAAATACTAACTAGATGCTGTTCATGAACTAGAGTTATTTCACACAAAATCAGCACCTGATTTACAGAAGAAATAGTAAGATACTATTAGCCTTCCATTTCAATTTATAATTATTTCAGTATGTGCATTTATGCCAACTAATTTGTAAACATGCAGATTTATTAATCTAAATGAAAGTCATAAAACCTCTACCACCTTTCCAAGTATTTACCTTCTTTGCTTTCCTCACTTTTTTTTTTTCTCCTTGCTGTCTGGCTTTTTGCTTTGTAACCCTAACGAGCACAAACAGGAGTAAATCCAGTGAGGCAGCACTAAATTGCATTATTCTCCCAGAGGTCATCTCTCTCCTCTATTGAAGGAACGGCCTAGGGTTTGCACTCTGCTGCAAATACTGCAAATACCGCAACACTGCAAATATTCTGCCCAGTACTACAAATCTTCAGAGGTGCTGAGGATTATATCCAATGAGGAAAGAGCAAAGAAAATTAAATGAAGAAAAAGAGGATAATTTGTCAGGCATTTTAACTTTTCATGTTTTGGATTCTACAGCCAAGTGAAATTATTAGAAGATGGTAACTTTATTTTGGTTTAGAGTAGAGCATGGGACTGGACTATAACTAAATTTGATGGAAACATCTTTATCATTCAAAATAAATGTTTGCATACAGACATTTCTTTTGTCATCTGACAAAATAATTCAACCAAAAGAATTTACTGAATTCTAAAAATTCCATCCTTGATTTTCAGAAACTAAATTAAAAGGGGCATAGAACAGTCCTATGATTATGGTGAAATAGTATAAACAGCATGAATAATAGTAATGTATTTGTTTGTTGAAGTTATTTCACCAACATGTCTTCGATTATTTAAGAGATTCCATAATTTTCTTTCATGAGGTTGTATGATCCATCTGGACTCCTGGGACCAGCCTAGAGCAACTTTGCCTCTTGGTTCAGATTAAACTGATGTATTTTGTAAGGGCAGAATGTCCCTCTTTCTGTTGACAGCATCTCTCTATCTCAGGCACACCGAAGTACATCCAAATTTTGGCATAGTTTTTCATTTAGAGATGACACTTTCAACAGATTCGTTTCCATCTCAAATTTAATCATAAATTTGCCATAGATCCTGAAGCACCAATAAGGTACCCACATTTCTTATGATTCTTTCCCTTAAGTTCCCCAAATAGGAGAATATTTGTAAAACCAAATTTATTTCAGCTGCTGAGCAGCATCAAGTTTTACAACTGAAACAAACATCTTTAAATGACAGAGGGTTGCCACATTTTTTTTCATTCAGTATAGACATCTGTATTGCAATTGTATGTACTACTCATGTAATGTTTACTTAGAATATACTCACAAGGGTTTACAAGCAACAAAATTCATTTGTCCACAGTGTGTGTCAGGTCAAAATAATTTTGTAGGAAAATTAGAACTAGAATGGAGAGATTAGGACACTGATAAACATATCCAGATGCATTGTAAGAGTCCTAAATAAGTTTGGTGATGGTATTTTGGTAAAAAAATTTAGCCCTGCAACTGGTCACAGTGCCACTGAAAAGACAGAGTTACAATTCCCAGAAAAGCTGCAACTCTCTCAAAAACTTGCAATATTCAACTTAAGGGTGTAAAATGGGAAGCTATAATTTAAGTAAGATTCAAAGAGCACTCTAACACATGGGTTTATGGGATTTTCAATTATAACTAAAATAACTGAAGATGTAAACAGAGACAGAAATGACTGTACCATCAAACATCTGTTTCATAATTATTTGAGCAGCAGAATGCTTATGAATCTCCCATCTATTTATAATCCTGGCATATACTGAAATCTCTTATTTTGTTTTAGTCTTCTTTGAACGATACTGTTCAATAAAAATACGACTTCCCACACTGATATGTTGTGTTTACTCCATGAGATAACAGCCTATTCCTTGAAACTTGGTGTAACACTTTTTACAGTTGTGATTTTAAGAAATTATCTAAGAAGCCACATCTGGAAGTTATCTACATCATTCATTATCTGAAGTTATACAGATTGGGATTGCACAACATGAACATATCTTCAGATAAGAAGATAAAATAAAATGGAGACCAGGACTGTTGCTCCCAAATAGGTCTTTAATAATAAGCTATAAATAGAGAGCTCGACATAGAAATGTATTTTAACGAGAAATCATGTGAAGCTTTTTTCCTCCATAACTCATGGAATTAAGAAATGAATAAAGTTGGAAGTGACTTATTATTACAACTCTTTATTACAGTCAATTTTAGTCTGAAGAAATGTTATTACACACAAAGATAACTCAAGCAACTAAGTCTCTCCAACAAAAAAAGGAAAATATAAAATTAGTTTAAATGCTTCCAATGAATTGTTGGGTGACTGAAAACATCTGAGATGGTTAGAAAACTCGGAAGGCAGCATTGTTCCATCAGATGAGTTTATAGTGCTTTAATAAAAAATTTATAACTTTTTATTTTTGAATGTGAGGCAAATCCTTACCCTCTAGCCTAATCCCTCTTTCTATAAAGTGTATATGCAAAATTTTCATTTAGCATCTTTAGCAATCTTACGTTTGGTTTGAATAGTACATTTTCATTTCATTCATCATTTAAAGACAGATAATCAGAAAGTCATTACATTGGCTGACACCAGGCCCTCCGCTCGATTGTATTGTAATTGAGCACTGCAGAGCGTGTGCCAGATCTAATGGATAATGAATATATTATGTCAGCAGAACCGCCTCGGCAAAGCTCCTGGGGACTCAGAGGGGGCTACTGCAGTGACATGTAGGGTCACAGATGTTGTGCTGATTTACTGATGGAGTGATTGTGTAATTAGGTAATCAATGGTGGGTAGAGGACTATATGTGGACAGCTTATTTTATGCAAATAAAGACCATATGAGTGTGAGACTCATGTTCTGGACAATGAAAGATTATATTTTGCTTTGGCTTAATTATTTGCAAATTCTTGATGATACATTCCAAAGGTCTGAGAGTGGGAGGCCAGCAGCAGGGGCCTGACTCCAATTCAAGCACTACAGTGACCTATTTTCACAAACTGTTCACAATATTACCCATGTAATTTAGAAAGCTCAAATTTTCAACTTTGATTAAAATAAAATTCAACTTACTTTGTGGTTCAGCTGTACTTTTAGTATGGCTGTTAGCATCTCATGCAGAGGTAAAAAGCAGTCGTTATGATAAAAATGTGAAACATCTTGGAGCATTTTCTCTACATTTACTCTGCTCTCACTAAAAGCATTTAGTAATATTTATTTTGTTCTGAATGATAGTACATTTATGCAAAAAAAAAACCCCAAACCAGACAAAACAAAACAAGGAGAGGGAGAGGGTTCACATCCTAAAATACTGTTATAAATATTATGTACTTTTATGATAGAAAAAAAACATATTCCCTTTTTTTTAAGTCAGATGATTGAACTCCCTACTAAAGATGATGAATGATCACTGATTCATATTTCTGTCTTTTTCCTAATTTAGACTGGCTGTGTAAAAGCAGCATCTCTCTAAACTGTACCTTTCTCTGGTTCCATTTGAGTGTAAGACTGACACTTGGCTTCAGGTATGGAGCACAGCAGAGGGCTGTGTACTGCCAGCACTTGCCAGTGTGGGAATACACCTGTCTGGTTCCCAGTCATGTTAATGACAGTGGCTCGGATGGGGTTTTGGCATTCATAGGAACTTCCCTGCAGTGTCTGTCACAAGTGCAGGTTGGGGTTTGGCATCCATAAGGGTTTCCTTCCAGGAGGCCATGACAACTTTGCAGTCACATGGGTCTTTATTTGCTCATTACTCACAAATATAAAGTAGGGAGAGATAAGGTATGAACAGGCAAAGGCCAGCAAACACGGTTATCATTTGTACCAGTTTGTTTCATCTGTGGCAGAGAAGCAGATGGCTTCTGCTTCATTTTTTACCTTTCTCCCTCTATAAGCCTTTGCCAAACTGTCAGCTTTTCACTGACACCCTGGGCTGTCATTTACTCAGTCCACTCAGTTCCCTTATCTTTACTATGGACAAGGGATCTTCTTTGATGCCAGGCTTTAACCCCGGAAAAAATAATCCATTCTAGCCAGAGGGAAGCCAAAGACAGAACATGCTTTAACAAAGCAGGATAAATCCTTTTTTTCTCCTCCCTACTACATTCCTTTAAGATTTCTTTTGGGGCAACTCCTATAGGCAGGCCACAGTAAAAAAGCAAATGGAAAAGTGAAATGTTTATAACAAATAATGCAGATTTTTCTTAGTTTACTAGAGTCATAAATTTAATCTTAATATAATTTCAAGGTTAACAGATGTTTTTCCCTGTACTCTCTCTGGAGGTATACAAACCTCTGGACTGCATTGTTAACTATTTGGAAGTACACACTAACACATATAAAGTATTTCTATCCTATATAAGGATACATATATAGAGTATGCTATGTCTATGCAGGCTAAACTTCACTATTACATGATTTAAAACCTCCTCCCTCTTGCCCCTCTCCTGGTCTTGTGCACCCTTCACTAGCAACTATATTTGCAGTGCCCAGATTAAAACCAGGTTGTTACTTTTTCTTATGTTTTTTTCATCTATTTGTCCACTGGGCAATACCTGTCAAAAGTGTATCTGCTTGAGGGATACTTCACAGTCCTCAAACTCTAGAGAGCCATCAGTGCCAACCTCTCTCTGAAAGTAGGACAACACTTCTATTACAGAGTAGTGATTAGTGTAAACAAGATTTATAGACTGACTTAATTAAGACACTCAAAATATCCTTGGTATCATTAAGGAAACACTCTAAATCACATTGGTTTGGGTTTTTAAAAGCATAGCCCAAACTGTCCCTTGCAAGGCCAGAACAAGAAAAAGCTGTGTTTATACTTCATGTACTGTAAAATTTAGCCTTTTTGCATATCAAAATACTTACCACTATTGTAAAGCTCAGCTCTCAAGTAGAGTTATTTCTCTCTATAATCAAATCTTGACAGAGATTCCACCGTGATTTCAGAGGAAAAACTAAGAGAAAGCTTAAGTTTCAAAATAAACTTCCTATTTTCATTCACAAACATGACTAGAAGATATCAACCATTTTTACTGAAAGCTCTTAAATTTTGTTAGAACTATCCAAGTACAGAGCATGGATAGCCGAAAAGAAAACAAAAAATAAAAAGTCACCATGCACAAAGAGAATTTGCTGGCAAACACAGACCAAAGTGAAACTTTCTTTAGTACTCCAGGACGTTCAGGATGCAAGGAACTCAAGTTATCCTCAAAAGAGGTAATACCACTAGCAAGTGGAGGTAATGGGTTTTGAATGGTATTTAGCAATGCTGTAGAATATTTATGACGATAACAAGATAAATCACTCATTTATGAAAGGAAAGCGAAATAACTTGATCAAGCAGAATCTAACTACCTCACAAAATTATGAATCCTGTAGCTCATCTGAATTTCTGCAGAATCTGAGGATCACTGTGAAGCCAGAGCTCTCATCCTCAGAGAGTGAGCAAGCCTGTGCAAGAGGACACATTCCTCTCTTCAAGAATTGTCCAGAATAGCATAATGAAAATAAAACTTATCTTGGCACACATGGAATAGTTTTTATTTACAAAGGTTATGCTATTCCACACCAGACCTTCAAAAACATGTTTTGATTGTGGGAGATGACAAGTGAATGCGTAATACCCAGAGCTTATGATTAAGCACTACTCTAAGAGTAGGATGAGAATTTTTTAAATATTTTTAAAAGACATACCAAAAATGTCTTACAAGGCAATGTCCAAGTGACGGCAATTTTAAAACTGAAATGTAATCTCACCTTGCTTCAGTTTCCTTATGTGGGAAACTAGGGATTCTTTCTCTTGGCAATTTAAGAGCAAGAGGGTGAAGACATAAAGAGATATGGCTGGAGCAAAGTGTGCTCTGATGCTTTACAAAATCGAGAGGAAGGTGGTAGAAGATGTTCAGACATGCTAGAGCAGAAGGAAGGGGTAAACAAAAGAAATGTGTAGATGAAAGAGAGGAATCTTTCACAACCATTCCTCAAATCTTAAAACAGGAACAGAGAAAACAGTCTTTGTACACTTGAATCTTTTCAAAGCATAGAGAAGGAAGGAAAGATAAGAAAAAAAGAACAGACAGAATAAATAGGTAAAAAAGTAAGGAAAATGGAACTGAGGTGGATGTGGATAGAGAGTACAAAAATGTTAACCTTAGCTATTATTAGCAATGTTTACTGGTTTTAAAGTACCTGGAACTTACCTTATGAAGCCTGAAGTTACAGGACTCAGAGTTCTCGGGCCGATCATTATTACTATGTTACTTTATTATTTGCAGCTTCCACACTTCTCAGTGCGGATTTCAGGATTAAATCATTGAAATATTTTTTCAAACACCTTAAAAAATCAGGTTTAAATCACTTTTGTCAAAGGACTCAAATGCTGAGCAGAAATAACTTAGAAGTATTATGACACAAAATAGGATACACAATATTAAATAAAGAATTCTATTAACAAATGAAAAAAAATATATTATTTGCAAGCAAAATAAGATGTTTTAATCCTGAAACTAAATTGAATTTAAGTGAGTCAGATTAAGTCTTCTCTTTCTAAACACTGAGTTTTCAATAAATCACCATTTTAAAATAATTTTTTGCTATTAAGATTCTTTGAGCTGATTATAATTGAAAAGTTCTTGCTCTTAATACCTCTGTATGAATGCAGGACTTCTAAACTTGCAATCATTTCCAGTGGTCAACATAGACCTTTTGCTCTTTCCACAGAAATACAAAGCATTTCTCATTCTTAAATTTAGATACCTTCATACATGCAAGAGAAGATGTGGCATTTTACTTCTGAAAGAAATACATGTCCTTGCTAGGCTTTTCTAAGTCTTACTGGAATTATTGATAACTGATGTGTTAAGACTCACCTTCAGTTTCTATGGTTTCATAAGGGGTTATTTCCAATATTGCAATGTTTATGCTGTTTAATAGTAATTTTAATGAGAATGACTGCTCAGCAGTTAACATGATGTGTCCTTAATTCAGCCCTCATGCCACCACATGCTGCCATGCCATCCCAAGACTTTTGGATTACCTTGACACTTTATTTGGCAGCTGTTTACACTGTGCTGCCAATTTATAATATGCTGACTGTTATAATGCCACTTCAATCCTACTTTGCTGCTTCCTTGATCCTGCCTATTGTACCCCTTCAGTCCCTGCACAATAGGAAAAAAACTTACATAATTCCTGGGGGGGGGCGGGAGGGGGAATCCAGATCTAAGACATTGTACAATTTATACATTATAGGGCAATGGGTTCAGGTTGTTTTTTTCTCAAGTCTCTATTGTGTCAGAAATAAATGGATTAATTTATCTCCTGCTCATGTCTGAAATTCATATGGAAAAAAGGAGGATATTCTTAATCCTGAAGGTTTAATCAGAAGAGAGGAATGGATAGTCTACATTTTCTCCTGCAGTTTACTATCTTTTCTAAGCAACAGCACGCTTTGCACATATAAAATCTTTCCTTCAACTCATATACCCTAAACAGTTTTGTCCTTGCCAGTGAGGAAGAATATACGTTAGAAAAAGTGTGCGATAGAGATTATTTTTAATAGAATTTTTCATTGCTAAGGAAGTAATGATACAGCAGCCTCACAGCACAATGTCTTATTCTAGAGATGAACTGTCATTTCATTCATGTCATTCAAACAGCATTCAAACTTTCCTTCCTTTCTTTATAAAGCCAAACATTCAGCGCTCTCATCATTTGAGAACAATAACATTCCCAAAAAGGCCTAAGACAACATTATTGCATGCCACAAATCAGCCTTGCAAGTTCAAATGATGAAATGCAAAATGTCAAACATAGACTTTTTCTTGTCAAATTGGTATTCTTCTACTGTATATTTAATGTACAACTTCTATAACTTCCATCAAGTTGCTGGATTTCTTGAAGGCAAAAAGGCAGTTACTGTCAGGCAGTTTTGAAAGGCTAAAGAAATATTTCCTTCTGCAAATGCTCTCAGTTAAGGCTTTGAAAAACCAGCCACCACACAACAATGTCCGCGACGTCTACCCGCCACAGGGCTTACGGTTGTATTGGGTTTGGAATAATTTTTCTAAATTTCTGAACATTTTCTTTGAACAATCTACTTTGAAAATGCTCATCTTTGCACATTCAAAATCTCGTAGCATTCCTGAATAGGGGGGATAAATTGTGTTTTACCCAAGGCTCTACCTCAAGGATCAACTTCACTGTGGATTTCATGTACTATTTCCACTAAACTGTTAAATATAAAACATAAGCAACAAATTCACTAAAAATAGTTTTCAACCTGATTTTCAGAGGTTTTCAACCGACAATTCCAAGAGAAATACATTAATGCAGAACACTACATAGGCATAAATATAATTCATGTTAAATCATTTGCATCTCATCTTTGCAATGAGATTCCACTGTTATTTTTAAGGCTTAAGGGAGCAAAAGCACTCAAGAACACCTCTGATCTAAATGGAAACAGTCTGATACACTTGAAGTTAAGACTGACCCTAATTACTTTGCTGAGTTACAATATAATGATTAAAAATACATTTGAAAGGATTTATAATGCAACCTCAAACAAGACTCCACTCCTTAGGCTCCTATATTAACTGTGCCACAAAGCCCATTTTCTGAAATTTGTCTCTTTAACTTTTTTTGGTATAAAAACATAGAATGGCTTGTTGTTTTAAAACTTATCTCTTGGAGAATGTGACGAGTACTTAAGAAAATATATTTTTCCTCTGTAACCTCCATTTGAATATACATGATAGATTTGTGCTTTGTTTCTTTCTTAATTTCTGTTTTACATGATGGTCTAAAAGCATTTCACAGGTGTTTGCTGGAACTCATTAGACTACTTGGAACTCTTCATGCTCTCTAAAAGGCAATTAAAATGTGTCTGCAAATTACCTCATGTGGTCTGAAGCACAGCTGCCTCTCTTCCCCGTCTTACTAGGCAGTGTGGCCAAACAGAATAGAAAAGCTGCTTTGATACCTGCAGTTTACAAAGGCAAATCATGCCTTCATGAATGACAAAATCCTCTGCATGCTTCTTAAGCCTTCCATGCAATTGCTTTGTTGACACAAATAAAAATAAATAAATAAATAAAAAGTAGTTGATACCAAGTTAAGAGATGCAACTAGTTAATTAAGTAGATAATACAGGCCACGGGAAACCACCAAGTACTCAAGTAGTTCAAAAAGCAATTGTTGCATACGTAGAAAACCTAGGTATGGGCAGGTAAAGCATACGTGATTGTAAATGGATAAAATCCATGGGGTACTATTTCTATTTCTTGTTTCTGCTGAAAAGGGAGAGGTAAAGAAATCCAGTATCTGAGCAGGTGTACTTACAGAACTTATCAACGTTCTGCAAATATCTGGCAATTAAATCTCAGACTGAGTTTCTATTTTAGCAACTTTTCAGAGAGATCAAATTCACTAAAATAAAGAACTTTTTTACTTCTCTCTCAATCCTAGAACCGCCTACTTCATTGGAAATTCTGCCCAAGTAAAGACTGAATAAATTTGAAACATTTTTTGTTTCAATCCTTTTCCAGTCTATTTTACTTTTTCAAATGAGCTGTTTATGCATGGAGCATTTCTATTTTCCAATCAAATGCCGGTCAATTAAAGTAAAATTCAGCAAGGTGTTTAATCAGTTGTTTTACTATATGCATTTGGCAGTTCCAGAGGAGCCTGGTGTTAAAGAAGTCTAAACCAGAAAGGTTCAGCGCCAGCATTTTTTTTTCTTTCTGACCAGCTGCAGAAAGGAAAAGATATGTCTGTCCTTTTTTATTCTCCAGGGTTAGCAAGCAGTCCAGAACAGCTTCCAGGCTATGGCCCCACCCATCCTCACATCTTTCTTTTCTGATCCAAAATCACTACCATAAATGGCAGCAAGAATGGCTGCAAATTCTTTAACCTTCCGTGTACATTCAGCACCCATCACATCAAGTGTACTTTGAGCTCTGATGATTGCCTTGGCCCTTTCTGGCTCTAGTTGATCCCTCATTTTTCTCCTCCCCCAACCTAGTATTTTCCCACTTTTTCTTCTCACTCAGCTCTGATCTCTGTTTAAGCCTCTGTAGTCACTACGGTCCATTTCACCCAGCTGCAAGAATACCAAACAACACACCTGCATTTATTCCAAACAAATCTCTCAGTTTACTCTCTCTTCATTTTCACTCTTCTCTCAGCCCTTAATACTCATTCCCTGTTACTTTCTTCCAGTAAGCCATAAAAGATGAATAAGTAATCACCATTCATTTTAAACAAAGCAATGTCTAGTAGTTGCAGAACAACATAGTGTTGCTTAATGGGAAATTTGACATAAGACATGTCATTTATATTGTGGGCGCAGTAAGACTCCTGTGAAAGCAGCAGCTGTGGGTCTGAAGGTATCCCTTAATATATTCAGCTTTTAAAGTGCAGTCACATACTCAGTAACAGTGAGTGCAGTTCTGGGGTTGCAATTCCTAACATATAGAGGAGACTTGCAGACTGCAGCAAGAACTGTCTGAAGATACAGAAGAATAAAGTGTAGTCTAGAATTTATCATACATAAACGAGCAAAAATCTTTGGGTTTGATCCCACAAACTCTTATAGCCTGTTCCTGGACCCTGAGTCTTTATGGCACACATGCAAACATACAGCATATTCCTCTCTAAATAGCCTGAGGGATAACATTGTCTTTTATGTGAATACAAAATTATTTGCTTTGTCAAAGTCTTACAAGACATCAAAGTAATTGTTTTGGCTCCTGATTTCACATCTGTTTTCAATGATCAGAAAAAACCCTTCTCATCAGGTAATATTCAACCATCAGATTTACACAATGAAATTTCCAGTAAGCAAAATCATCTACTTGCTTAAAAATTACCAGAGATACTGTCTTCTCAATTCCTACAGCACCTTGTCTAGTCTATATCCATCTTAGCTGCTTACTAAATGTCTCATTGTGGCTTATGATACGAGGTCCTTAGTGACGTGGTTTAGTGGTGATCTTGTCAGTCCTGGGATAACAGATTGACTTGATGATCTTAAAGGTCTTTTCCAACCTGGTTGATTCTATGATTCTGTGATTATGTGAGGTAATTAGCACCACTTTACAAACCTTTCAGAATCAGAACAGAAATATAAAGTTGCATTTCACTTTAAGAATTGTAGAACCATAGAATTTTTGCGGTTGGCTGAATGCTTCTTCCCAGTGTAAGAAAAGAATGGAAACTCTACTAACAGATAAAGAAATTATTTTCCTACATGATAATTGAGTACAAAGACATTCCTAAAGCTTTGGAAGCAAGTAGCGAAAGGTCTTTTAAAATAGATGCATCCTGAACCTTCCAAATCACCACCTGTGCTCAGCTCGAAGTACAGTCAGGGCCAGGTCAAGACAGACAGGCACACACTGTTACTTACGTTATTAAAAATATTTGTAACTTTGAAAATAAAATGCACCCTCAAATAAATCAATGAAACGATGATATGAGACTTTTAAGAACTTGTGCCATCTTGTAAATTCTTACATGATTTAGTCAGTGGTGATGTCGGTGATAGTTCTGAATTTCTTTGCTTTGAATGCAGTTTAAGATCCTATTGTTGCAGTAACAGGAATTTTTTAATGGTAGCACATGTTGTGTCATAAAACATTTCATATGGTATATTTAGTACTGCCAGTACTCGAAATCTTGATGCATATTATACCTGTAGCATGGACATGTAGAAGTTTCACTGAGTAAATCTTGACGTTTCCTTCCTATGACTCACTTAATTATCAGCTCCATTTGTAGAAGAATGATTCATGTAAATGTCTTGCAGGATCTATTTCTCAATAAAATGAAATCTCCATTTATTTTACAAACCAAAGATAAAAACCAAAAAATAAATGGACAAGAATTCAGGAAAATGGTGTACATTTCATTCGGATTTGCTTTGCTTTGATTTTCAGCAGTGTACTGTACATATTTATGCAGACATATTTATATTCAGTAAAGGGAATGTGTATAAAGAAAAACTATTTGCGATGTTCATAATGAGTAAGGAAAAAAGAAGAAGATATCATTTCACAATGTTCATATCTGTCTAGTTAACTTTACCTACTTTGGGGTGTCACTTAGCACTAGTCCTCTCATCTTGATTGAACTGTTTGGGAAGTGTGCCATCTTTTATGTACTTGTAGAGTAGCTGGAATATTGGAGGAACTGCAACTCTTATGTACCACAAACTCCAGTGAGGCTACTCATCCACTTTCAATTATGTATTAAGTATGTGCTGAATCATGTTAAAAAGATCTTTTTCTTCATGTCGAATTAAATAACATTTATTCCTCTTCATCCTACAGATGTATCATTTTCATTTCACTGGAGACCATTCCACATATCTCAGATGCTGTTGCTGGTATATTCTCCCTACCTCCTCAAATTGACACCACTTGTCAAACTGATTGACATAACTTAAATAACCTTACCAAATGCAAATTTATAGCAGAAATACTGAAAGACTTACTCATAAGAATTTCAGGTTAAAAAACCTCTTCTCCTATGGGGTTCTTTTTTTGGTATAAAAAGAGTATATAAACCAAATGTCTGCCACCAATTTTGTACTTTTCAAGCACTAACATTTTAACAGCAGAAATGTTAAATATCAAAGTAATAGATGAGCATTCCACTAGAAGGCAATTTCACTAAATATCACAGGTATTAATCTTTCTGAATTTTAATTTTACCCTTTTGACATATTATCCTTATCTGACCTTTCCTCCAGAACTGCATGAATAGCTGTGAGACAGGTAGGCAAATTTGGTTATGGTCACCACCAGCATGCATTAGTTCAATTTAAAGAATGAATGGACATAACAACGCAGCTCATATGCAGTGCAGGAAGCCATTAAGCCACTGTTTTCCTGAAAGTTATCATTTAACTTCCAGCTTTTGTTCCAGAATTATCTATCAGCTTCCCTTAACTGTCTTTGGTCATGCCTCAGAACATGAAGTTTTAATGAATTACTTAAAGTGTAGAACCAACAATACTGCTGAATACCTAAACTTTTCGAACAAAAATCATCCAAGCAACATTTAAAATCAATTAGTAATGGCAGTCCTTAATCGAAGAAACTGAATTTCAGTTGAGAATAGTAAGGGCTGGCAGCTCCAAGATTAAAAAAGTAATGATTCTGCCATTAAGCTACACTTAAAACTAGTCAATATCAAAAAGTATCCAGATTTTATTAGATCACCTGAATAAGAAAAGTGGGTAACTTGGATTTAGGAAATATTTTGTGAGACGTGTAGTATAGTGATGATGCACAAGAGATCTCAGTCCTACTCTGACCTTAAGCAAGTTTTTAACCGTAAGTTACTGCATCTTTCTTGGTCACAGTTTTCACATCCACATCAACATTTAAGGTGTTTAAGGTGTTGTCTCTTAATATTCTCTGCTTTAGTCTGATGTTCAAATTGTTCTTCATGGCATCTAACAAATCTAGGGCAACTTTTTAATACATATAAAATTTGACTCTCAAAATGAAGGTTATAAATTTATATTAATAAATTTGCATTATAAATTCTCAGCTGGAAGAATCTGCAGCACTAAACTTTCTGTATCTTGCAACAGCTTTATAACAACCATGTTCTCCATGAAATTCTCACCATGACCTGTTACCTAGCATAAATACTGTCCTGTACCACTAATGGCCTTTCAATAGAAAAACAGCCTTTAAGATACTGTTTGAAGTACCTGAAAACAGGATGGCATGTTCAAAAATTAACAAAATTTTTACAATAATGCATTAAAGCTGAAAGTTTAATGAGTAATTTTTTAAAACTAACCATCAACAAGTAAAGTATGGACAAATTTGTGAGCCAAAGTGTTTGCCAACTCAGTCTGAGACTTATGCTTGATTTTTTAGAATGCTTTTACTTTTTGATTGTTTTGTCAGCAAATTTTCAGATGCTTCATCATTCTCATATGTGTCATTAAGCTGAAAATAATCTTAGGATGAATTCCTATCCATTTATGTGCACAATTCTACTTGAAAAATACAATATCAACCAAATAAAATAAAAATAGTCTAATTGAAACACGAACTTATCTCCAGAAACACAGACTTTCTGTAAACTGAAGGTGTTCTCCTCACTGTTTATTATTTATATTTTTAACTGGAAAGAAACATAATGACTTGCGGAAGTCATTGCTAGACCACTCTCCATCATCTTTACCAAGTCTTGGGAAGTGGGAGAGGTGCCTGAGGACTGGAGGAAAGCAAATATCACTCCAGTCTTCAAAAAGGGCAAGAAGGAGGACCCGGGTAACTACAGACTGGTCAGCCTTACCTCCATCCCTGGAAAAGTGATGGAACACCTTATCCTTGGTGTCATCTTAAGGCATATCAAGGATAAGAGGGTTATGAGGGGCAGTCAACATGGCTTTACCAAGGGGAAGTCATGCTTGACCAACCTCATAGCCTTTTATGAGGAAATAACATGGTGGATGGATGATGGCAGAGCGGTGGATGTGGTCTACCTTGACTTCAGCAAAGCATTTGACACAGTCTCCCACAGCATCCTCATAGCTAAACTGAGGAAGTGTGGTCTGGATGATCAGGTAGTGAGGTGGACTGTGAACTGGCTGAAGGAGAGAAGCCAGAGAGTTGTAGTCTATGGGGCAAAGTCTAGTTGGAGGCCTGTATCTAGTGGAGTGCCTCAAGGGTCAGTATTGGGACCAGTATTATTTAATATATTCATCAATGATTTAGATGAGGGAATTGAGTGTACTGTCAGCAAGTTTGCTGATGACACTAAGCTGGGAGGAGTGGCTGACACGCCAGAAGGCTGTGCTGCCATCCAGCGAGACCTGGACAGGGTGGAGAGTTGGGCAGGGAGAAACTTGATGAAATATAACAAGGGAAAGTGTAGAGTCCTGCATCTGGGCAGGAACAACCCCAGGTTCCAGTATAGGTTGGGGAATGACCTGTTAGAGAGCAGTGTAGGGGAGAGGGACCTGGGGGTCCTAGTGGACGGCAGGATGAGCATGAGCCAACACTGTGCCCTTGTGGCCAAGAAGGCCAATGGCATCCTGGGGTGTATTAGAAGGGAGGTGGTCAGTAGGTCGAGAGAGGTCCTCCTCCCCCTCTACTCTGCCCTGGTGAGACCGCATCTGGAATATTGTGTCCAGTTCTGGGCTCCTCAGTCCAAGAAGGACAGGGACCTGCTGGAGAGAGTCCAGCGCAGGGCAACTGAGATGATGAAGGGAGTGGAGCATCTCCCTTATGAGGAAAGGCTGAGGGAGCTGGGTCTCTATAGTTTGGAGAAGAGGAGACTGAGGGGTGACCTTATTAGTGTATATAAATATATAAAGGGGGAGTGTCATGAGGATGGAGCCAGGCTCTTCTCAATGGCAAACAATGGTAGGACAAGGGGTAATGGGTATAAACTGGAACACAAGAGGTTCCACTTAAACTTGAGAAGAAACTTCTTCTCAGTGAGGGTGACGGAACACTGGAACAGGCTGCCTAGGAGGGTTGTGGAGTCTCCTTCTCTGGAGACATTCAAAACCCGCCTGGACACATTCCTGTGTAACCTCATCTAGGTGTTCCTGCTCCGGCAGGGGGATTGGACTAGATGATCTTTTGAGGTCCCTTCCAATCTCTAGCATACTGTGATACTGCGACATAAAATAACTATGATAAATGTTATCAACAACTTCTGAGCTGTTACTATATAAGTGAGATTTGGCTTTAATAATACCATTAAAACCAAATGGTATTATTTGGTTATAACCATTTTTTATGGGTACAACCCCAGTACATAAACTGGGGTTTTGCTTTATCAGAGATAAATATGATAATTTATCTGAGACAAATCTATATGCGTCTTTCAGAGTCCTTCCAACAATTCATTTCCTGAGTATTAAACAGCTGAATGAATACTATTTGATAAATATTTACTCTGCATACTTGCACTGATTTTTCTTTTTAAAAATACTTTCTGTTTATATTTGTCTTGTGTTAATAATTGCCATTTTTTGCTGATACTTTGTTAATCCAAAAAGTTTAAATGATTATTAACTCTGAGTGACTAGCAGGATAAGTGTGCTTGAAATTTGCAATACTTCAGCTGGGGCTGTGGTTCCTGTTGGTTATATTCTTCATCTCCTCTCATGTTTCATTGTTAAAGTGATATTCGTATCCATGTGTAGAAGAGAACTAAGCAGAGAACTCCAAAGATCCGCCTGTTTACAAATCCTATACAGCTTTAATAAGAGAATATAAAATTGTACCCCTACAATCACTGAAGTATTCGTAAACAGCATCTTTTCCAGGATTAAACCTGTTGGATTACGTATAATCAGTGCATATGGTGATCCAGTCTTCTGTTCTGAGAAACGTGTGTTTAAAACCCTAATCATGCACTTCTGAGAATGTGGCTTGCTTTTAAAGTTTTAAGTGTCCAAACCTGAACTTTCAAATCAGTGAGAAAGGTGAGAGGCAGACAGGAACAAGGCGATGTTTTGTGCATATCTATGGAAATCGTAGAGGGGAAGTATATTAAAGGATAGTCTCATTTCTTCAACTTTGATTAAGGGGCTAGTGAATGGTATGTATGTGATAATGTCTCCCTACTATCAACAGCAAATGTATGAGTATTTAATTATAAATTTAATTATGTTAATCACTAATTATGATTTGTGTCTGCACAGTTTGGGCTGTATTGATAGTGAAGGTAAGAGAAGATTTTCACAGCTGATGCAGAGCAGTACTTTTTATTGCTCAATGGATTAACTCTCTCTTACATTGCTGGTGTCTTACCCAGAGGTATTGTACCTAGTGGATTAGGACTTCACATACTGCTAGGATACAAAAGCTCTTTACAGTAAAATCCAAGACTCTAGTAATTATTATCTAAGTCTTTCAATGATTTTTTGATGTTTGGGTTGAGCTTTCAGCAAGAAGATTAAAAAAGAGAGAAAAAAAAGGGAAAAAATATTTTCAGTTGGTAGAAGAGTCTTCAATGTCTCATCTATTGATTTTCTCCAGATCTTTAAATTCACAGTGTGACTTATATTACATGAAATAGGGTCATTGACATCTGAAAACGTACTACAAAAAATATAGACTTCATATCCCATGGACTGAAACACATAATTGTCTAATGAAAAGGTTATCCAGTGTGCTAAATCCATCACTTATAGAAATTTTTTCTTGCTTCTAAGTGAACAGATTTTGCTGCATTTTAAGAGAGGAAAAGCTTCCTGGTGACTGAAAAGTGTGAGTACTTTGCTGTTGGACCATGAGCCTAGTGTGCCTTTGTTCTAAGGTTTCTTTTTCATGTAAGATTTTATACAGTGATATCCCTACATTGACCAGCAAGGTAACACACTCTGTGGGCTGCAAATTTATAGTCCTTGTACTTGTCCTTGTCCTTTCCCATTTCCAGCATTTATCAAAATAGAAAATAAAGTAGGTCTAAGATTTAAAGGAAACTTTGAATTGCTGATAAAAAAAAAAAAGCAGTCAAAACCTGTTAACAAGCTGTTTCACGACATGATAGTGTCTTTACAAAGAGCAACCTCTAAACCAGTACATTTAGTAATTTTATTTATTTCCCCCCTAAAAAATGTTTTTAAATACATTTTCAAGGGTTTTTTTTTTATTTATGCAAATGAAACTCTGGTGCTTGGTAATCAAATGATCTCTAGCGCAAAGGCTTTAAGAAAAACATGGCATAATGTACAATTAACTTTTCTTTTGCCAGTTGTATTGCTACTGCAAAGTATTTAAAAAATTGCAGTTTTCTACCCAACAACAGCACAAATTAAATAACAGAATACAAAAGATATTCTGTAAACTATTAAAATAACCAGATTATATTTTAAAGTCATGAACAATTGTATATATATTTAACTTTTCATTATTCCCAATGAAGTCAATTAAGCTGCTAATATTAATTTAATCACACCTGCATTTATCAGATTAGGCTTTCACTTTTGAAGCAGACTAATTAACCAGAACAGTTTTTTACATTTTCAAGAAATCTTCACTCTTCCTTAGTTAAATTAAATTAATTATAAATGAACAGTCAGTAGACTATTTGCAATAACTTTGACTGGAAAAATGATATTCCAGGTTCTTTATAAGGATTATCAGAGCTGAGCAGAAGAATGTATTTATTTCCCTTTTTGTGTCATAGATGATCTCAAACTGTGCACTGCAGAATTCATTCATGGGGGTGATAACCATGTAATCTCACCACTCCCTCACTTTCATGTCAAAGGAGACCTTGACATTGCTTCTACCTAGACATGTAAGTGAATAATAGATTTAGAGGCATGATAAAGAAAAAGAAATCTCCACATTAGGTAGCAAGTCAGAAATGCAAAAAAAAAAACCAAAAAACCACCTTAACAGAAACAGAACAAATATTTTTTATAGGCTTTCCTTAAAAAAGATAATTTTTATCAAACACTCATCATTATATTCTATAGGAACTGTCGAAGTATTTTATACAAATTAATTAGATTTAATCCTTTTCATGAAAGATGGCAGTTATTGGTATTTCACTGTGAATAAAATGTGATTCCTAAAGGAATAAAATAATGCAATGCAGAGTTTACATTCCAGTTCACTCACTGACTGAAACTTCTAAACAATGATAATTTATGTCCCTCCAAAAAAACCCAAAACTCAAAAAACAAAAGGAAAGAAAATCCCTTAATCATAGTCTTTCCAAAATCCTTAGTTCTGAGTTAGTCAGTTTTTAAAATCAGAGCTCGAGAGAATGGTTTCAATGATGTATCAATTCTCTTATTGCCTAACACAGATTTATCCCAACTGCTCAGGATTATTTAAAATTGAACTGGGGTGCAAATCTGACAAACCTAACAAGACGACAACTGTTGGTTGGGTTGGGGTTCTTTCTTAAAATATTCAGGCTAAGCTAACGTTTACTCCTCCATTTCAGAGAAATCTTGAAGGAAAGATTGTCCCTGCACTTCCCAGGAATACTGGACAGTGAAACCGCCTGAAAATTGTCACCACTACCAAGCACTATAAGGCAGGATACAAATAAACATACAAACAAAACCCCAACAACTACTCTCCCAAACACTTTTCTACAAGTTTTCAAACTTGGGCCTTTAAAAACCCTTATGGTTGTCAGAAAGCACATACATCTAAGAAACCACATTCTGGATTGCTCAAATCCTGGAATCTCTTTTCCACTTATTTCAAAATTCAACTTTCTTAAGTAGATTTACTACTTTAGAAGCTCTCTCTTTCTGTAGCCTGAGAGATAAAATACAGTAGTAAGGTAGCTAAAATTACCATTGCAGTACCAACTTCAGTACAGTAGATTGCTGCTACTGATATACCATTTTTCACTGAGGGATTTTTCATTTTGTCATATGCTTGTAAGGCTCGGACTTAGAGAAGAGAAATGACACTGCTTTACACAAGGGTGAACCTCACTGAACCCACTCACATCTTTGGATTTAGTCATGTTTATACCTCTTGCTGGGCATGGCCCATGAAATCTGACTGTAAGTCCCCTGAAGTCTTTGGAACACATTTTACTGATTTTGATTGATTTTAGATCATACATTTATAGACAAGTTGATAGTATCTTAATTTTATACCCCTTATGTGTGTGTTCATCTGTGTCATACAAAGCTTTCACTAAATGGCTTTCTACTGTCATATATGTGAGGAAACGAGTGGTTGAGTCAGTTCAAGGAAAATGATGTTAAAACACAATAAATTACATTTTCTCTAAAGATGACAGAGTTTAACTGTTGTCAGTTAATCTATAATGATTAATTTAGTAGTACTTTAGAAGTAACATTCTGAAGGAACAAATTGTGATCTCTGTAAATAGATACAAACATTCTGAAACAAAGGGTCAAAACCAGACTTTTTACAGATTTCCTGTACTCTTGTTTTGTAGAAGAAAGGAGACCTAGAGTTCTCCTCTTACACAAGACTCACTATTTTCTGAGTTAAGACAGAAATTAATTTTTATCTGTTTTGGTTTTGGTCATTTAAAGGGCTTATTAGAGATCTCAAGTAAGTAAAATGAAACAAAGTTTAAACTAATCAAAGAGAGCAATTTCTATTGGTTTCAGAGCAGTAATTAGTGTACTTCCCTGTACTGGAAGAGAGGTGTTTCTGTTGATACACATGCTGGAAGAAAGGCATGTCCATTCCGCTTCCACAGAGGGTTTCCTGAACACTCCGTTAGCAAGCTCTCCTGTAACACTGCTCTTGTTTGTGAGCAAGGAGCTTTTTCTAACCAAAAGTAATCGAGCTTCAAGTACAGTTGTAACCACGCACAAAGAAGTCAACGAATGGTTGTTCTTATTGATAGACAATTGGAAATATCCCTTACTAGTTTGGGGTAACGGTACATTACTTTATGGATAGTGTTCAGATTAACACTAATAGAAAAAAGCACAGCAGGAATTTATTAAAAATGGATTTATATGTGAATAAGAATTCATGATGTTTAAGGCAAAAGCAACCAGGGCACTTTGAGTAACAGCTTTAAGTGGATGATTAGCTAAGGGGATTCAACACTTAATAGCCAAAATAAATTACTATAATTATTTTATTACCTATGCTAACTGATTTCATTGTTTTTATTGAAACAACAGCTCCCTAAAGAATAGCATGTTGCTTCAAAGAATCCCAGCTGCAAGCTTCTGTGTTCTCTTGTGGCTATCAAAACCAACAACAAAAATAGCTGTCATTAATAACACTCTTAATAACTGTGCTACAGAATCTTAGAAACACATTTCAGATTTATCTGTACACCTGGACTTGAATATAAAATTTTTGAGCCACTGGAGGGTTTTAGGTGGAATTCAAATAAATCTGTAAAGCACTTATTAAAATAATCATGAATATTTATGGAGAACAATGGAATGCTTTAAATAGATTTTTAATAAATAAGTATGTGATTAGTTGAGGAGCCTGAGAAATCTTTAAATTTGACCTTAGAAGAATGATTTAAAAATTTGTATACTTCTTCTTTTGCTCTCACTGTGAAGTGTTAAAAAAATATACTCTATGCCAGAATGATTTTCAAAGAACCTTACTGAAACATACCGTGAATTTTTATGGTGTTCATCTACATCACTTTTAAGATCCTACCCAGGTCTAACTTTGAGCTAATTTGTATTCATATCACTCTGTATTGCTGTTCAATACCTCCTGCACCCTCTTTTTCCCGCCCTTTCTCCCTCTGCAGGCTCCTATCTTGCATCCCTCTGCACTCTAGAACCTACTGGAAAAACTCCAGTTAGCTGCTAGGAACTAGAGATCGGACTCATTTTCATCATCTCCTCTTTTCCCTTAAAAAACATGGCAGTAGTATACAAGAAAAGAGTACTGATGGCTTAATTTGCAGGCAGCATTTTAGCGATTTGCACTAGATCTGCTACAATTGGATACTCATGAAATGAGCACCTTCCGCTTCTATAGTGGTTAACCAGCTAAAACAGTGATGCTGGAAGGCTCTATTATATCAAGGACAAAAGAGCTGAAGTTCTCTTTTTTATACAAAACAGAGCCAAATAATTCTGGGACTGAATCCAATAGTAAAAATGCACATCCTAAGGACACTGATCAGCAGCATATTTTGACTGACCAGTCTACATTCCCCTGCTTTCTAATGCCTTAACAAATGCCTAATTCTCCTGCACAGCTGGGGAACTAATTATCATCATAATTTTTGGTGCTGGGTTTTTGTTATTTTGTATAATATAATACACTAGTACCATATATATAATTGGACACTGAGATTTTCTCATTTGTTACTTGTGGGGCTTCAACAAAATGTAGGGCCTAACAGATATTACCCTAAACAGAGCAAACAACTACCTATGGTACAGCTCATCACTGCTTTATCACAAGAGCCAGGACTTTAAATCCAAACAAGAAAATAAGAGTCACAGCAGTAAAACAAGCTACAGAAGGGCCCATTGAACCCAAACCTTTCTATTACTGAAATGAAATGTGTGAGTTTCAGTCCACATTACAGAATTCGTCTGATTACCTTAACAAAACATATCGAGTCTAGAATTTAGCCTAAACTCCATTTTGAGTGGTAGTTCTCCATGTGCAGGTAAGGTTCCAGTGTGGTATCATAAACCCAATGATGATTGTAATAATCAGTATGTATCTCCTTACTGTTGTAGAACCCTTTCATTTTGTTTTGTTTTCCAAGGAAAACAACTTTCTTGAAAGGAAAAGTAAAGCAATACATGTAAAAAACCTTCTTAAAATTAAATAACACTGCCATTTGCCAACAATACTGGCAATATTGCTGACAATGTTGTTAAAAAAACCCCACAAACTAGTGTCAGTTAAATAAGAACCGGCATTAACGAAGATAAACTTAAAATTTAAACCTTCAAAACCAGGCATTAAATATGTTACGGCTTCTCAGTATCATTAAATCATATTCACTGTGTGTATCTTCTGACATTTTCAAAGTTAATATTTGGACATCTAACACTGATCAGAATAATACAATCCTCACGGGGCTTTAAAAAAAATAGTTTTTGCATTAGTAGTCATGTCATAACTGAGCATGGAATAGAAAGAAGAAAATAGCTTACATGCTGTTTGGCATATGAAACATTTTTTGCACTGGCTTGGATGACTAAAATCATAATTTTGATGCTGCAGTCATGCAAATGTTGGTGTTTGATTTTCTTAATTTTGTGTTTAAAAGAAATATAAAATATCTCTACTGATTACACAGTGTAATACTTGTACTATTGGTATTGGAAACTCCATGATATCATAACAGCAGTAAACAAAGAGTAAGAAGCACTGATGTTCAAAACCTGATATTGTACTTTCAGTAATCTAATACTCTGAAGAGACAGGAAAAGCTGACTGGCTGTCAAGGCCTCTAGCGCCTTTATCCACTCTAATATGAAAAAGTGTAGTCCAAGTAAAACACAGATTATGCCCAACTGTTTAATACAACCCTAAAAATTTGTCCAAAGAGAGGTAAGAGGGGGCAGGGAACAGCAGCCTGCTGGGTGCCAGACCCTGCACTGGGCAGGGCTTTGGGCAGCTCCCATTATAGGGCCACATATCTGCAGATCTTTTTGTGTGACTGCCAAGTGATATCTGCACAAAAACCCAATACCTGCACTAGAAACCTGTCTCCAGCAGGCAGCCTGAGGTCTCCCAGCAGATCTCGGGTGGCCCACAGAAACACCATGTCTCGCACAGGTCAGGCAACAGGCAGGGACAGCTCTTTGATGGCTGCTCCCTGGCACCAGCATAACTCTTGTGGGGCCATATGGGGAAACAATCTGGATTTAAAAGATCCAGCCATTCTTTTGTGTCATCCAAGACAGTTATTCTGTTTCTAATTGTAATAATTTTGGTCATTCTGGTTATGATGCAATTCAGCAAACACTTGCATCAAGAAAAATTCAAAACACGGGGTAAACTAGGATATAAATTATACCAATTATGAATGGGTCAAGAAAGTGCAGAGAGAACTGAAGTATGAAATACAGAAGTAAGAAGAAGATTAAATCAATACACCAAATATATAGTTAAGCATTTCTCCAATGTTTTTCTTGCTGTTTAGTCTTGCCATTTTGTTTATTCTTCCAGTCTTACACCCTTCCTCAAACTCTGCCTGAGCGTCAGAACAGATGCAATTGCTTTGCATGGCCATGAAAAAATTATTTCTAAGAGTGAACCTTCCTTTTCCGCAGTCCCAAAACAGGACACCCCCTCACTCTTCAAATTTAATCAGGTACACAAGTAGTCTCTCTTCTGAGTAACGTTAGATGAATTTCAAGACAGAGGTACGGAAGGTGTCAGAGCATCACATCCCTCCTGAGTAACAGCAGGTGAAGATGTGGAGAGTCAGTTTATTTTGCTGCCTTCAGTGACTCCTTCCGTCCCCCCTGCTCCAAATCAAACAGGAAGGACTAAAAATCTCAGAAGATATAAAGCATTCCAACAGACCTGTTTCTATGAGACATCTGCTCCTGCTCTTTAATTCATTTTAAATTCACCAAAGAGCCTGTGTCAAACTGTTTACTTTACACGTTATTTTCAAAGACATGCTCTTACCCAGGTTTCAGTTGTTTAGATCACTGCTGGCTTTAGACATAGCACACACCTTTGGGAATTACACTAGCAATATTGCCACACTTAAAATTTCATGTGATACCAACGTGACTGAATTTGTCTCCAAAAGCAAATGTTTTCAGCTAGAAAAAAAAGAGGAAAAAGAAGTAGAACACTAAATCCAAAGACTGGGAATGCTGCTATCTGCCAGTATAACACTGAAGATCCTGCACCGCTTTCTGTGTTTCTATAACTTATCAGTGGTTTAAAAACACAAAAAAGAAAAGCAGAAAGCAAGCATGAAAAGGCTCAAAGTTTGCACTGGAATAGAAACATTCAAGTTTCACACCAAACAATAAACACAGCTGTACACACAAGTACACATGTTGCATGTATGTATGAACATAGTGTTTCTCTAATACAGCTCATGTGCTAACTTCAAGTGATGCTTTTGCTAAGTGCTCCAGAAGTACAGCCCAACAGAGCTGTAAGATACTTCCAGAGTTTCTCCTAGTTATAATGTATACATACAAGCCATACTGAGAGACTAAGCTATGGCAGGACACAGTTCTCATGGCAGGATACGTAATTTCTCATTCCTTTTGATGATCATGATATATTTCAGGGACACATAGCAAAACATATGCTCATTTAAAGTGAGAGAGGGATAGGGACCACTAGGTAGGAGCTCTGCAAGGAAGCATTCTAAAAGAGAAGGGTCAAGGCTGATCATCCCATAAGAGCTGCTGCTTCAGTCTCTGGTAAGCAGGTTCCCAGATGGAGCAGAAGAGCTGATTTTACTCAATCTCCTGTGATAACGAAGAATAATCCCTTTCAACACGACTTAAGTGTCCAACGTTCTGATGACTGTTAGAGGGGCCCTGCCTCCAGCAGGTGAGACCGCATCTGGAATATTGTGTCCAGTTCTGGGCTCCTCAGTCCAAGAAGGACAGGGACCTGCTGGAGAGAGTCCAGCGCAGGGCAACTGAGATGATGAAGGGAGTGGAGCATCTCCCTTATGAGGAAAGGTTGAGGGAGCTGGGTCTCTATAGTTTGGAGAAGAGGAGACTGAGGGGTGACCTTATTAGTGTATATAAATATATAAAGGGGGAGTGTCACGAGGATGGAGCCAGGCTCTTCTCAATGGCAAACAATGATAGGACAAGGGGTAATGGGTATAAACTGGAACACAAGAGCTTCCACTTAAACTTGAGAAGAAACTTCTTCTCAGTGAGGGTGACGGAACACTGGAACAGGCTGCCCAGGGGGGTTGTGGAGTCTCCTTCTCTGGAGACATTCAAAACCCGCCTGGACACATTCCTGTGTAACCTCATCTAGGTGTTCCTGCTCCGGCAGGGGGATTGGACTAGATGACCTTTTGAGGTCCCTTCCAATCTCTAGCATACTGTGATACTGTGAGGTAGGGGACAATCGGATTTACTGGACTGTGTGGGTCAGATGGCCTGGCACATCAGTCCCACAGAAGTATAAAGCTCTCGTAGATACCGGTGCACAGTGTACCCTGATGCCGTCAAGCTGTCAAGGGGTGGAACCCATCTATATCTCTGGAGTGACAGGAGGATCCCAAGAGTTGACTGTACTGGAGGCTGAGATCAGCCTGACGGGGAGGAAATGGCAAAAGCACCCCATTGTGACTGGTCCAGAGGCTCCATGCATCCTCGGCATAGACTACCTCAGGAGAGGGTACTTCAAAGACCCAAAAGGGTACCGATGGGCTTTTGGTATTGCTGCTTTGGAGACTGAGGAAAATGAGCAGCTGTCCACCTTGCCTGGTCTCTCAGAGGATCCTTCTGTTGTGGGGTTGCTGAAGGTCGAAGAACAACAAGTGCCAATCGTGACCACAACAGTGCACCAGCGGCAATATCGCACCAACCGAGACTCCCTGATTCCCATCCATAAGCTGATCCGTAGTCTGGAGAGTCAGGGAGTGATCAGCAGGACCCGCTCACCCTTTAATAGCCCCATATGGCCAGTGCGAAAGTCTAACGGAGAGTGGAGACTAACAGTAGACTATTGTGGCCTGAATGAAGTCACACCACCATTGAGTGCTGCCGTACCGGACATGCTGGAACTTCAGTATGAACTGGAGTCAAAGGCAGCCAAGTGGTATGCCATGATTGATATTGCCAATGCATTCTTCTCAATTCCTTTGGCAGCAGAGTGCAGGCCACAGTTTGCTTTTACTTGGAGGGGCGTCCAGTACACTTGGAACCGACTGCCCCAGGGGTGGAAACACAGCCCTACCATCTGCCATGGACTGATCCAGAATGCACTCGAACAGGGGCAAGCTCCAGAACATCTGCAATACATTGATGACATTATTGTGTGGGGCAATACAGTGGAAGAAGTCTTTGAGAAAGGGAGGGAAATAATCCAAATCCTGCTGAAAGCTGGTTTTGCCATAAACCAGAGTAAGGTCAAGGGACCTGCACAGGAGATTCAATTCTGGGGAATAAAACGGCAAGATGGATGTCGCCAGATCCCTACAGATGTGATCAACAAAATAACAGCAATGTCTCCACCAACTAATAAGAAAGAAACAAAAGCTTTCTTGGGTGCCGTGGGGTTCTGGAGAATGCACATCCCAAATTACAGTTCGATTGTAAGCCCTCTCTATCATGTGACCCGGAAGAAGAACGATTTTAAATGGGGCCCTGAGCAACAACAAGCCTTTGAGCAAATTAAACGTGAGATAGTTCATGCAGTGGCCCTTGGACCAGTCCGAACTGGGCCAGATGTAAAAAATGTACTGTACACCGCAGCTGGGGAGAATGGTCCTACCTGGAGCCTCTGGCAGAAAGCTCCAGGGGAGACTCGAGGTCGACCCCGTGGCTTTTGGAGTCGGGGATACAAAGGATCTGAGGCCAGCTATACCCCAACTGAGAAAGAGATACTGGCAGCCTATGAAGGGGTTCGAGCTGCTTCGGAGGTGATTGGCACTGAAGCACAGCTCCTCCTAGCACTCCGGTTGCCCGTGCTGGGCTGGATGTTCAAAGGCAGGGTCTCCTCTACGCATCATGCAACCAATGCGACATGGAGTAAATGGGCTGCACTAATTACACAACGAGCTCGAATAGGAAATCCCAGTCGTCCAGGCATTCTAGAAGTCATCATGGAATGGCCAGAGGGCAAAGATTTTGGAATGTCACCAGAGGAGGAGGTGATGCATGCTGAAGAGGCCCCACCATATAATAAACTGTCAGAAAGTGAAAGGCAGTATGCCTTGTTTACTGATGGGTCCTGCCGTATTGTGGGAAAGCATTGGAGATGGAAAGCAGCCGTATGGAGTCCTCAATGACAAGTTGCAGAAACTGCTGAAGGAGAGGGTGAATCGAGTCAGTTTGCCAAGGTGAAAGCCATCCAGCTGGCCCTGGACATTGCTGAACTAGAAAAGTGGCCAGTACTTTATCTCTATACTGACTCATGGATGGTGGCAAATGCCCTGTGGGGGTGGTTGTAGCAATGGAAGCAGAGCAACTGGCAAAGCAGAGGTAAACCCATCTGGGCTGCTGCACTGTGGCAAGATATCGCTGCCCGGGTGCAGAACCTGGTGGTGAAGGTACGCCATGTGGGCGCCCATGTACCCAAGAGTCGGGCCACTGAGGAACACCAGAACAACCAACAAGTGGATAAAGCTGCTAAGATTGAAGTGGCTCAGATGGACTTAGATTGGCAACATAAAGGTGAATTATTTTTGGCCCGGTGGGCCCATGACACTTCAGGCCATCAGGGCAGAGATGCAACATACAGATGGGCCCGTGATCGAGGGGTGGACTTAACAATGGACACTATTGCCCAGGTTATTCATGAGTGTGAAACATGTGCTGCAATTAAACAAGCCAAACGGTTAAAGCCTCTTTCGTATGGAGGACGATGGCTGAAGTATAAATATGGGGAGGCCTGGCAGATTGATTATATCACACTCCCACCAACCTGCCAAGGCAAGCGCCATGTGCTTACCATGGTGGAAGCAACCACTGAATGGCTGGAAACAGATGCTGTGCCCCATGCCACTGCCCGAACACTATCCTGGGCCTTGAGAACCAGATTTTGTGGCGACATGGCACCCCAGAGAGAACTGAGTCAGACAATGGGACTCATTTCCAGAATAACCTTATAGACACTTGGGCCAATGAGCAGGGCATTGAGTGGATATATCACATCCCTTACCATGCACCAGCCTCTGGGAAAATCAAACGGTACAATGGGCTGTTAAAAACTACACTGAGAGCAGTGGGTGGGGGAGCTTTCAAGCATTGGGATACACACTTACCAAAGGCCACCTGGTTGGTCAACACCAGAGGATCTGCCAACAGGGCTGGCCCAGCCCAGTCAGAACTTTTACATATTGTAGAGGGGGACAAAGTTCCTGTGGTGCACATGAGGAATTTGCTGGGGAAGACAGTCTGGGTTATTCCTGCTTCACGTAAAGGCAAACCCACTCGTGGGATTACTTTTGGTCAGGGACTCAGATATACTTGGTGGGTAATGTGGGAAGATGGGGAAGTCCGATGTATACCTCAACGGGATTTGATTTTAGGGGAAAACAGACAATGAACTCAATTGTATGCTGTTGCCTGCTACGTAATACTTTCATAGCCCACCAACTAGATGTCTTCAGGTCACCAGCGACTGGCTCTGACTTCCCGCCTACCATCATCCCAACAGAGAATGAACTTTGATAGAACCAGACGAGTTTTGCAGTAAAGGAACAATCAGCATCAGCAGGCAATGATCCAACACTGCACACAGCCTCTCCTGCCCTGAAAGGCTGTTACAAGAGATGGAGCCCAACATCATGGACCGGATGGACTCAGCAGCTTTATAGGAATTGGTCCATGCACTAAGATAACAGTGCACTGAGATGAGAGTGATGGTATATGGAAAATGTGGGATCTGAGCATGACATGAATGGTATGGAATAAGGGGTGGATACTGTCCTGGGTTCAGCAGCAGCAGTCAGTTTTTCTCCTGCTTAGTAGCTGGTGCAGGGCTGTGGTTTTGACTTTCGGCCTGGGAATAATACTGATAAAGCCGATGTTTTCAGTTGCTGGTCAGAATGTTTACCCTGACCAAGGACTTTGTGAGTCTCATGCTCTGCCAGGGAGGAGGAGAAGCCGGGAGGAAGCAGGGACAGGACACCTGACCCAAACTAGCCAAAGAGGTATTCCATACCACAGCACGTCATGCCCAGGGATGTAACTGGGAGCTACCCGGAAGGGCACGTCCTCTGCTCTGTCGGGCTCGTTTTCGGCGGGTGGTATTGTATTCTCTTCCCCTGTTATTTCCCTTATCATTATTATTATTGGTGGTAGCAGTAGTGATTTGTGTTATACCTTAGTTACTGGACTGTTTTTATCTCAATCCGTGGGAGTTACATTCTTTTGATTCTCCTCCCCATCCCTTTGGGGGGTGAGGGGAGTAGCAACTGCATGGCTGACTTGCCAACTGGCTTAAAGCACGACAAGAACAAAAGAGGTTGCACTGGTGGAGAGACACCATCAGCTTTTCTTCTGCTCACATCCTTTGGGCAGAGTAACAAAACAGTGGTTCTGTCATCCTTGTCACAAGAGATGGGAAGGGCACAGCACTTACCAGTCAGACTTACGCTGACTTACCACTTACCCTGTTCCTTTAGAAAGCAGTCAGCCTGTGCTAGTCTGTGAGAACTTGACTTCACCAGGTAGTTAAAAGGAGAAAAAAAATAATCATCCTACCTTTACTGTGCTCCATTTGGAAGGGCAGCATTTGTGTTAGCATTAGCATGAAGATCATTACTGACACTTGACCTACTGCAAAGCCAGTGAAGTCAGCAAGTTTTACAAATTAAGCCAGGTAAAGTACACTCAAGTACTGTGGTGATGGTATAAGCTCAACAAAGCGGTGGAAGTTCAGATCTTTCCAAACTACAGTGTGGAAACACATGATATGGGGAAAAAAAAGATATTTATAAATTTTTTTCATACCAAATCTTCTGATGATGTGGCCCACTGAAATTTTAGTAGGGACACTTAGCTCTTTGAAAAAACGGAAATGAAGCACTCGAATCTGATGCCTCACTTCACAGCAAGAACCTTGACATCATAAATCCAAGTCTGGTTCCAGATTACAGCACTGCTTGCATGTAATCTGTTCTCCCATGATGCACTTTGGCACCTCTTCACATAATGTCTGAAATGGAGAACTGGTTATAGAATGATTCTGTGAAGCATCTCTGGATTGTGACAGTCAAAGAACAAAGAAAAGTGACTGCTGTGAGCAGTTTCAAACATTTCACCCAAAGTCATGATTATTTCTTCTAGGTGAGAAAATTACAGCCCACAGAAAGAAACCTAGTAGATGCTTGTATTCTATTTTTTTTTTACATGGTCACAGTTCCCACTGATTAGCACTGAACAGAATGTCCGTCAACAGCCCAAAGTATTACTATTCTCACTCAAGCCTTGCCTTCAAAGATCTCTTAATCTTATTTAGTGACCTTGCTTTTCTAAAATTGTGGCCTACTTGGAATTATTTCTTTGGCCAGAGATGATATGAACATGCCATGAACATGAACATTCAAGCTACAAAACTGCCTCCAGTAACACAATAGAGCTAATACATTTGACCCTGCACTCCCATGCACTACAAACAGTATCATTTTAGCTATACTAGCCAACAATCTCTGTAGAAGAAGCCAAGTTCTTTTCACTTCCTTTTTATCTCTTTCAGGAAAGACAGTACCCAGAGTTCTGAATTATTTATTGTTTCAGAACTTGAAATGTATTTATTTGGTATTTTGTTCTATGCTGGGCCATGTTCTCAAAAAGTATTCAGTGTTATTTACAGAAGTCCTACCATTCCCATTTCTCATTTGTGGCATTGCAATCACCAGCCACAAGGATGAGGCAATCACTGTAACTGACACAGCAATGCAACCAAGTATTAAATGTTAAAGAGGTTCCTCTAATGGCTTCTAAAATAAGTGGAATGCAGAAGGTCTCTTCAGAGATAATATATGGTATTTACAGTAAGGAGGCATTTACATTTATTATCTCATGTAATAGGAAACTCAGTATTTATGAAGAGAAAGAGACCTATAGTATTATGTACATCCCATACAGACGCTAGGTAATCGTAACTGCATCCTTGACATATGTATCAGTATTCTTCATCTCACAGATAGCAAATTGGCATAACTTCAGCAAGTGTTATAAAAATTACAGAATTCAAACAAAGTTTCCTCATCTGAATGGTTACTGAACAGCAAGTAATTGAGGAAGGGTAAAAGGAAACACTTGTTTCAATTTCAATGAACAGCTACTTTGATCAAAATACAGTAAGAAATCACTGCCTTTGAAACAACTCTGAGTGAACCAGGCCCAGAATGCCTATTTGTCTACACGTTATTATAATACACTGGTATGTGCATTCATAGCTCTAGCATTGAATTTAAATTTTTTTTTCTGTGTATGTACAGAGATATATGTTTCAAATGTAATACCAATACAATGAGACCTGGACAATGTTCTAAAACTGACATGCCATATAAAAAATAGAAAAGAATGGACTTCTGAAAGTGCAGTTATCACTGCACTGCACTGACAGGAAATGCATCAAAAGTCACATCACATTAAGCTTAAATGTGTGATGTAATACCTCTATACCTAGAATTTATAAGCAGCTTATTATTTTTTTCACTGTTGCTACCCCAGGTTATCAGGGGGCTGTCTACTACCATACAACCTGTCAGGGAAGGGGCTCTACTAGAAGCAGTAAAGTAGCAGTTTGCAGACAAAAAAAAAGGAAAAAAAAATTAATTTATATCATACTCCCAACTGTGATTAGAATGTCAGTTACAGCTGCTGCCTTGTTACAACACCCCCCCACTTCTTAGCTCACAAGGACAAATTCAATGAGAGAATGCCCTGCATTCATTGTGCAATTATCAATCTCACACACCTTGGAAATGGAGTACAGCTCCGACATGAGTATGACTAAAAACACTACTGTAAGATTATGGTCTGGAACAATAAAACTATTTCCTACTGTAGTTAACAGAGTATTATAATGGAAAAACAATGGCAACATAAAACCTTGCTTTTATCTTGACTTTTTATGAAAGATTTATCATTGGAAAAATTATATGACTCAGATAAGTCAAAAAAAAAAAACAAAAAACCCTCCAACAAAAAAGAGTCAAATGCTGGAAGAGGAGGGCCAAGAACTTGCTTGTGAATTGGCAGGCTGCCGAAAGCACCTCTGTGGGGGAATATGCAACTTTAATCTTTATTATGGAATGATCACAAATGGACTGTTTCAGAATACCATCTGTTCTCACTGAAGCATTAGATCAGCAGGCTGTATGCTTCAGTCTGTCCTTCACCTTGCATTTGGGATTTTCAGCAAAGCTCCCATTTTGGAAAGGAAGGGGTCTGTTCAGTGGAATGCTGGTGTAGGAACTAATTTTTATTTTATTTTTATTGTTGTGGTGTCTGTATTTTTACTTTCCATAGTTCTTCAGCTCTAGATAAAATAAACATAGTAAGAGTGTGATTACTTCTGATTTCTGTTTTCCCTTTGTGAAAAACAAAGTGTTGTTACCAGCTGTAGTGTCCAGACAAGCTCTTACCAGACTAATGATCCTCCCAGCAACCCTTCCAGCATATCACATTGTTTAGATGTCTATATCTCTGCAGATCTCTACATGGAATGCGCAGATCTGAATTTACTATTAATTACAGGTGTTAATGTATAAAATATGATAAAGAAATTATTGGCACAAAAGGAATGCAAAAGGACCTGACTCAGTTCAGCACTACCCACCTCTGCGTAGAGGACACTCTGCTGCACAGCTGGCTAAGCCACTACAAAACCATTAGCCCATCAGCAATTAATTGCTGATCCTGTTTAACATCTGGCTAGATATACAATATTGCAAGTGGACATGCTCATGGGGTATTAGTACTCCCAGGAGGGGGCAAACAGAAGAAAAAGGAACAAATCTTTTTCACTGAGATAGAGATTCAGGAAATCTTTGAAGGATTTAAAAATGCAACAAAGGAGATCAGATTTATCAGCAAAGAGAAACATAACAAGGACACTAAGAAACAAAAAGGATGTAAGGATGCATAGCCTGGCTAATGGCTAATTTTCTCCTCTGAGCAGAGGTAGCAGGTGTATGGTATGTATGTGCTGTGACAGAGTCTGACCATAGGGGTTAAGTCTTTCCATGTTCCAAACTCAATAGACACAGAGAGAGGCCTCTTAAATTCAGTCTTTGGATAAACATAGTTTGGCTGCATGTCTTGCAAGTCCTAGCCAACAGCTTTCTCAAAGATAGACAGTTTCAATTTTTATAAATAAATACATTTATCTCAGTCTGCAGTAAGAATGATTTACCAGTAGAAGAAAAACAACAGAAAACGAGACATACCACTCCATCATAAGCAGAAATCTGTAAGAACTGGGTATCCAAACACTTGACAACACTATTTAGGAAAGCTCAGCATTATTTAGAGTAACAAGATGCTTTCCTCATACAGCTGCACAGGCTTCAATGCAGGTAGGAATATAGGGGATTTTGGAAGTACCTTCTGAGAATCACTGTTAAACCAGCAAGCATGCCAGTGCTCAGCCCACAGCACATTTGTGAGAAGCCTGGGGAAGTTCAGCACGTTCTGTTTTCACTTCTCTCACTGGAAGCACTGCAGCTGAAAACCATCTTTGTTGCATCTCAATTTAGTCTTGCCAACTTTGATCCACATAAATGGGAAGAAAGCTATTTCTCCAGAGAATGATACCAGTGTGAAAATCTATTAGATCATAAATCCTCTGACCTAGTATAAGAAACTAGAACTGGCTATGTAAACTAACTGGTGGTTTCTGAGAACCTTTCATATTGAAAGGAAGAGAAGGAAAAAGAAAAAAAATTGTGCATTTGGGGGCATAAAGCTATTTTTTCACCTCATTTTCAACATCTGAAGAATGAAGAACACAAAATTATTAGTACTTCTGAAAATCTCAGCTAAACCATGTACTAGGGCGTTCCTGGCACATCCAGGAAGCATAGCCTAATAGGTGGAATTTTTCTTTAAAAATCATAACCCCTTTAAAGGTTCAGTTTTGTTCCCTCTGAAATGAATGTGTTTTCTTTCTTATTTTGACTAAGAAGAATAAGCCTTGTATTTTGGCATAAAAAAAAAAATAACAATTTTATATAAATCATGTACTCGAGAAAATGAATAAATGCAAACATTCTCTGTTATGTTTCCAGTTTTGCAGTTTTATTGAAGATTTGGGGATTGCCAGTCTATCAGCAGACAGAAAAAATCATTTTTTCCTCTATTCCCTCTCTTTCTGTTAGTGCTGCCACCTTCCCTCCAAATCAACATCACAGAAAAGGAAATTGGAAATCATTGCAGGAATGGATTATTGACCCGGTTGATAAGCAACATTACAGCCTACCTTCACACTTCTTAAATGCAAAAGTCTTTAGAAAAAATGTGCTCAACAAAATCACGTTTTTTATTCTTTTAATTTTTCTTTGTGACCTTAACACCTACTCTTTATTTGTAAAAAATAAATAAAATTATTATTGTCAACACGACTACTTGCTGCTGAGTGTAATTAAATTCTTCTGACAGCACTTGTACCATTTTCTCCTACTCACCGAGACTGGTGTATTCATTAAGACAAACTTCAGAAGAAATAAAAAGCATGCTAACGAAATCCTAATTTTCAAAGGTGATAAGAAATTACTTTAGTCTCTTACTAATGTGATTACGAAAGATGATGTTCTATGTATGTTTTCTCCTCAAAGAGAAATTTGAGCAGTTTCTGGTTTAAACGTGGAAATATTGCTCATCTGAAGCTGTCCTTGTGCAATGCACACAATGACAAACAGAAGTCAGCCTGGAAGGGAGGTGAAAGTATTCAGTACAGGGAGCGAAAAAGGATTTCAATAGATTATAAAAAAAAAAAAAAAATTAATTTACAGTACACATTAAAGGATGCAAATCAAGCAATAAAGCAGATTCAACTGACTTTTGAAATTAGAATAAACACTAAGTCATATTTCTTGTTGGCAACACCATTTAGAGTTCATCTTCATTTAGTACACAGACTTAGACAAGCTTAGAGGAAAAATCTTATTTCTGTAAATGGCCACATTTGCTATGTCTTAGTCAGGGCTATACCTGACTTCAATGATTTACACAAAATCAGGCTGAAAATCTTTCCTTCGTTGCTACAGCAATTCACCTGTTACAGGTCCTGCAGTTTCAGGGAAGGTGACTGCTCTAACATCCACACAGTTCCCCTGAGCTCCATGATGGTCTTCAACATTTCCGAAATACCTGTTAGATGAACCATGACACTCATCTTCCACTAGCAAAAAACTGCAATGGCTTTCAAAGGACTGCACACATGGAGAGTGTGAGCAGCAGCCTGCATGGCAGCAGGTCTGATCCACATTAGGCACTAGCATGATCAGGAAGTTTGTACAAAACTGCCTGAATTGAAAGAGTCTTTTTTTGATGCTGCTTTCAACAACAGACTTGTCCCTGTGGCTACAATATTGGGTGAATCATATTATGTCACCTTGTTTGCTGGGTGAAATTACTGCAAGGCGGTTGAGAGAATTCGGAGTTTGATATAAATTAAAAACTAGACTAAGTCTAGAGAAAATCTCATGAGATGAACAGATCTCAGGCAAACCGTGAGCTACACCACAAGTGCTGTGAAGCGCACGTCACACACAGCACCATGGCCACACATACACTGACAGCACACTTCCTTCTGGAAGAAATCCAGCACAGACACTGCCGTCAGTATCTGTGTCAAAGGAAACTGAGCTGAGTATCATGAATGCAATTTGGAGCAGTTCTGATATCTTGAAATTTAGAAACTGTGGTATGAGAAAAACCCAACTTCTCGCAAAATAACATGATATGAATTAAGCTATGATGGGATCATTTAAACAATAGGGTTTCTAATACAATGTCATACAAATGACCTAGAACATAGAAAAGATTCTGCTTTGCTTTCAATAAGAGCCAAAATCAAATTCCTTTGGTGTAAGAGGCAGCATTTCTCTCTAAACTTCAGGGGAAAACATTCCTGCATTTGACAATACCTTTTTAAGGTCTTACTATCATCAAAAAAGATAAGAGAATAAAAGAAAGCCTTCTGAAATTAGATGATGCTAGATTATCTAGATTAACTCCCTTATCCCTTTCATGACACAGTTGCACAGATGCTCAGAGTGGCAGAGAGCAAAAGACTGAAATGAAAGACCAGCTTAGAAAACACAGAGGAGAGGACAGATCTACCAATATCAGTAGCAGTGCTGAAACTGTGGCCTAAGACATCTTGCTATTGAAAACATCAAGTCCTTTAATCTTGTGCAACATATCTGAAATCAGCCCAACGTAATGCTGACTATCCTTGAATTCATCCTGCATTATGCTTATGAAAGCTTAATTAAATTAACTGTTCAGTGTGCACATGCTCGTTATGATATACTGTATTCTGTGTTTAAGAAAAAAAAAAGAATCATTTTCCCTTGGAAACATTCTTTCATCAGCTGCACAGGTGCTCTCAGTAAAGGAATCTTTAGCAGATTATTGACTATTATTTTCAAAGTCTAAGAGTAATCTAAAATTCCAAGAATATACACCCAAAGCTATTAATTTATCACATGGGTCACTGCTGTGTATGTTACAATGCATGCTCCCTTTTCTCTGATACAAGCCTCTGCACCTCCATCCTGTAAGCAACAGACAGCTTTTCACCTCCATCAGTATAATACAAACGCATTGCCATAATATCAACCCAAAATCCAACATTTGTTGAATATGCTTCCTTAAAAACTATACCGACTCTTTCTCATCCCATTTAATCAGTGCATTTTATTTTTTTTTCCTCAAAGGATCAATATAACACCCCAGATCTCCTAGTCTGGAAATAATACTGGATAAGCTTCTAAGTAATTAGCTGGGGAGTAAACTTTCTTTTTCCATCAGCAATATTAATGAGGAAAAAAAGAAAAGACAATCCTGCAATGCTAGCCTTTATGTACCTGTCATGCCTTTTTATTAGCTGAGATGGTGGCAAAAGCTGAAAAGTTTGTGGTGAGTGTTTGCATGTCACTTAGAATTGAAGAGAAGACAAACCAGATTATTTGTTATTATTCTTACTATACGTGTCTGAGGTAACACAAATGCTATGCAACACAAAATGAGCAGTAGGAACAACATGGCTTTAAGCAATACAACAGGTTGGGAGCTGCCAGAAGTGTTTTATGTCCCAGTGTGCACACTTGCTTATGGATCCTTCTATTCTGCAGGTCAAAGACTCCCAGGACCCTGTAAATTATACTTATTTAAAGCATTGTACATTCATAAGTGAGTACACATCTACAGCCTTTTCATACTATTCCCTAGTTGATGCTAAACTTTCCCCTTATAGGCTAGCAACAAAGGCACATATCTCCTCAGAAACCTGCAGCTTGCTAAAACATGTTTGCAGGTGACACATAAATTTCTACTTCCCAAAGCCACTTAGCAAGAACATTCCTTGCTCAGTAATTACATACCGTATAATTTAATTACATACACTGTAACTTAATAAAAGATTGTAAAGTGGTAAAATAGAAGGAAAAGTGCTGAATTTCCCTTTCCTCCCTGACAGTTTGACGGGATCCCAGCACAGAGTGGGATGATGTTAAAACTGCATTCTACACATCAGTTCCTGTCTCTGCCACAGGAATATCAATGGCAACACAAATTGTTTTAACCAGCTGAAGTAATCTAAACTTTAATCAACAGTGCTGAAGGACAGTTATATGCTTTGATTATCCTCTACATAGTTCCTGGCAATTTGGAAACAAGTGCTTAATAGTAAAGAATTCATTTCTTGAAAACTGTCACACAAGAGATGTTTCTAGAGTCTTATTACTTGAACTTGCAGGAAGATGTGTTGCTGAGGTAAAGGACTTTATTCAGCCCCATGGAGTTACAGATAAGGACAGATGCTGAAGACTCATCAAGGGAAGCTTTGCCTCCCCTGTTTTGAATCACATAAAATACCTGCTGCTGCAGAAGACCTTTAAAGACATCTTTGCTTGTCAGTTTTGCTTACCCACTTGCACAGCAGATGTTACTGGTTACCATTAGGATTGGACAGTGTCTCCTGTCACTGGACAATAGTCCCTCCAGTTGATTATACACGAATGCTGTTGATGGGCTCTGAAGGAAGTTTCATTAGTCCTCTTCATACGAGAGGGAAGTTTAATTCTTTCTGAAAAGTATTTTCTAACATAGCTGAACTGTGCTAGAAAAACAAATTAGCTTGTCTTGGGCACTCCACTAACTGCTTTCAGGGGCACATTCTCTTCACACTGAAATAAAAAAAACAAAACTCTATTGCATTCCAGGAATCAAGATTTAACTCTAAGTGTTTCCGACATCTCTGTCAAGGAGAAGCATCTGAGAAATGCGTTTCACTCCGCAACACCTACTCCGACATCTACAAGAGCAAACATACCTCTTGATGCATTTGCTGGGTAGCTGCCAATGTATCAGAGGTCCATAAACTCAGCCCCAAACTTTATTCTTAACATAAATCAAGATCATTTATATACTACAGCAATTACAAAGAAGAAATTCAAACCTCAGAGCAGAGATGGGGTTTTATTTCCCTCTAACTGAAGCTGGGGTGTGGAGGCAGTGAGAAACAAGGGAATTTTGTGAACACAGATTTTGAACCATATTGAGTAACTACGCAATCCATGTATTCCTTACATTGCCTTGGCACAATAATGCTATTTCCAGTGCAGGTACCTCTTGGAATATCTTTAGAATGACCCAAAAGGATAATATCCCAGATGAACAGACACATGAATATCCTTAAGATTATTTTTAATTTATTTTTTACAAACTGGCCATCAGTTTGAGTGTGGTCATATTCCAGAAACATCGGTTATTTTCCAGCTGATTTTCAGTGACATATTTCTATAAGAAATGTGCAGCGCAAGTTTTAAAAATTCCTTTTTAAAAATAGGGGTTTTAAATGAAATACACAATCACTTTTGTTGAATTATATAATAATTGACTGTAAGTACAATCATTGGGATAAAATAGTGTTGATGAGATTATATTTTCAGGTTATGAATACAATCATGACAATCTCATTCAGAATTCCTTGTTTGTTGCTTTTTGTTGTCAGAATATCTGCTGGAGAAGGACATCTAGCTCAAAAAGTGATAGAGATAATTTAGCAACATAGATTTTGTCAACGCTCCCCTATTCCAAAACCTAGAAAGATAAATTCTGCAAGACAAAGCATTCATGTTATCATAGAATCAACCAGGTTGGAAAAGACCTATAAACCATCAAGTCCAACCATTACCCTGGACTGCCAAGCCCATCACTAAACCACATCTCTAAGGTCAAACTGATCTCCCCTCACGTTGTCCACTCACAGCCACCCCTCATCTGCTCCCCATAATGGCCCACGTTGTATAAACTGCCGCCCCTACCCCTCAATTCACCTCAAGATCGCCCCTCATGGATGCTTCTTACACCCCATGGTCGCCCCTCACAAGCCATGGCTCCCCTCACGACTGCTCCTCCTCTCCCTTCATGATCTTCACTCATGCCCTGCCCAGCCACGCCGCTGCCGGGGCTGCTGGGGTGCACAGACCAGCACTGGCAGCCCCTTCGCTGTCCCTGTCAGCACACAGCAACTGGCTCTGGGTGCCCCTGCTTGAGCAGGGACAGGAGGCAAGACCCAGCGATCTCCAGAGCTCCCTTCCCACCTCAGCAGTCCCTGCCCTACACCTACGCTGCTCCTTGCACCTCCTTGCCTTTGCAGAGCGCTCCTCATTTGCTCCTCAAGCACACGGAGGGCCTGCTTCACCTCTCTTTACACACAGCGACACAGGACAGGCTGTTGTCGCCCTCCAACTCCTGCCCAGCAGCACTCATGTTCTCCAGCTGCTCCCACCTCTGGAAGCAGCCCAGTGTTAGAGCAGGGCACCCGTGTCACAGCCCCGTGCTGACAGCACAGTGACACAGCTACTGCTGCCCACTGTGACACAGACATCGCTTCCCTGGGGCTGGCACCAGGCACTCAGGTGGAGCCCAGCCACAGCCCCCAGGAAAACGGCATTGCTTTTGTTGGATGGGCAGGAGCGACGGCGGCATCAGGGAGCTCCTGAAAGACGGGAGCTTCTACACTGGTCTCAACTGAGAGCTGTTAGGGGCCAATTCTATTTTCCCTAATTCAAGAAACATTTTATTTTTTCCTAAGGCCAGTTTTGTTTCAACTGCAATAGCAAAGTACTGGCGCCAAAGGTTTACACAGTGTACTCAATTAATACAACATCAAGCAACTAGCAAAAGGTGGAGACACTGGTTTTTTTAAATATGTCTGTCAAAATATATGTTACATAACAGCAAGATGAAGTTTTTTCAAATCCAAACATAATATATTTATTAAAACATATAGCATACCTACATGAAGCATAAGCTGATCTCACCAGGATAATCCAGAAAATGGACTTTCTTTACTGGCCATAAAAAATAGATGTTTCTGGTAAACATCCATCAAATAAATGAGAGGCACAAATCCATGGCAAATTTTATGACCAACAAAAGGCTAACACTCAAAACCTAAACTCTAAAATAAATAACAAACCTCCTAATTCCTTCAGCAGGTCTAAGAATTCAGTTTAAAAACTGATCTGTAGATCGTCTCTGTTCAGTGAGATAAAAAGTTCTGTGACAAGAAGAAAAAAGATGAAAAGAAAGAATGGGATGCCACCTAGAAACTGTGAGGTCTTCTGTGATTTTGAAGAGAAATGCAAATATTCCTCCTGAAAGTAGAATGAAGACAGTTAAATCACAACTCAAAGCCCTCTAAGTTATTGCTATTTTAATTTCAATGCTTTGTGAGAGGGATGAAAGAGAAACTCGGTTAACTCATTCTCTTCATTTAGTGGAGCCCCATTTTCCTAAACAAGGCAGAGCTCAAACTGAGGTTCCAGTACTGTGAGGTGTATTTTCATAGTAAAAAAGGTAGAGTTGACAGAAAGCAGAAAGTCTCATTACACAGCCCGTTCTGGGAAGTTTTCCAGTCCAAGTTTTGGAAATTAAAGCCAGATAGATACATAATTATTTATTTCATACCTTGTGGTTACTGACCATAACTAACATAAGAACATCTGTAGATCACCTGTCTGAAAAGAATACAGGCCTAAGACAAAGCTTTTCAAGAAGTATTGACCCGCTACCTCTTCTATTTGGAAAGTCTAACACACAGAAACTAGAAATAATAGAAATCAGCATTAATGACTCGTTCAGAACTAGGAGGGTAAGAATGAGTAGTGCATTTTTAGAAATACATACACACTATATAGACACACACACATATATATATATAGGAACTTATATGTAATTCGAGAAATATATATACTCCTAAAGGAGCCACCACTTTGGCTTTTTCTGTAATGACACTCAGTTCTCCAACCCTGCTTGCACCAGCATTACAAAACATTCAGAATTCACGCTGGTATGAAAAAACAGGACTTAAAAGTGAAAGTTCCTCTTCTTTCATTTGGGTAAAAACCAATGTGACATGATTATACAGCAGTGGGCAACAACATCTAGATGGACTCATGGCATTCAAGCGAATTCTAACTTTTACTGTACTTGGTGACTGGTTAGCTGGTGCAGAGTTATCCATTCATTCTGGTTAGACAATAGTATTTAAAAGTAAAATAACAAAGGTGGACCCCTATGAGAATAGAGCATGCATTCGAATGCAAGTAAGAACACCTGTACTGCTCCACTTGGATTCCCAGTAGTGGCAAATTGTCCTAATTAATCAGTATTTTAGTCTGAAATATGCAAATCTATACCTATCATAAGGAAATACTTCTTTTTTTTAGTTGAGAGAAGTGTCTAGCTATGTGTCTAGGTTCAGTAAACTTTAAACATGCTTCTGCATATCAACAAGGGATGTAGATTAACAGATTTTCATCTGCCCATTTACTGCAAAGCAGACATATGATTCAATCTTTAGAAGGTGGCTCACTTTAAAATCAAATCTCACATTCACATAGCAAGTCCTAATGAGCCTGCTAGGAGTAAACAAATTAGTCTTCAGGATGTATTATGCATTAATTAATCAGACTAATAGTATTATGAAATGTGTAATAGATGGAAATTAGTTCCAAGTACAGTACTTGCATTGAAGAATGAACATAGAAAAATTGGAGCATAATAAAAGTATTCTCAAATTTCTACCACTGTCAGCTAAATCAACTGTACTTAATTAATGACATATATTTCTCTTCCATTTAACTGCATATTTCGGTGAGACAAATTACAATATTTCATGCTGGTTTATTCTTGACTGCTATGGTAAATTCACTTTTTGAAATACACTGTTGGTAATCACAGTGAGATATCTAACCTTGCACTGACCCAACTATAACAGCTCAGCATGCAGCATATAAAGTCACTTCAGCCCAAAAGCATGGAAACAAGGTAGTACAACTCTTATCACAGTTTTTCTAACAGAAGAGCTTATTTGGCCCTGAGCAGAGAATCTGAAAAATGCACTTATTCCTAAATAAAATGGACACAGTTCTGAAAGACGTGAAGTTTCTAATAGAAACTGGAAGCTAGAAAAGTTTGGGTCCTTAATACAGAGATGAACTACATTTGTTCCTCTCTCCTCCTCCTTGACTGCGAATGATCTAACTTTCAATAGGATATTGGAAGAGATCCCACAGGAGAGATAAGATCAATAAACAGATATATTGCACATACTTGCTAGTATTTCCATTGATGTGTTGTCAGCGTCTTTCACTTGATATGACACTAATGCCCAACCGCCCAAGCCTGTAAGGGCCAGACTGTGTCAGGTTGTGTTCAAATGCAATTCAGACTCTGCTGAGCACAGCATCAAGATGGACACAGGTGAGTGAAATCAGAACAGTACACAGAGACATACAGCAGCTTCCCTAATGCAAGAGTGTTGGGGAAAGGCAGGAAGCACTAAGCTCTGCATGCTAAGACAGACACTTCGTGTGAATGTTTCACTAAACTGATGTATGTGCCAGACAAAATCACACCCTGAACGAATATGGTGGGGAAACCAGGGTAGAGGCAGTGTGTATCCCTAAGACAACAGGCATTACTATATCAACTAGGTAAATATTTTAGACTGTCTTCAGTATGTTTTGAAATCCTTCTGCTGATTTCATCTTACCCACCTCTCAAACAGGAGCACTGTTAACTTTCCTTTTGTTTCTTTGTTCAATAACACAAGCTAATGTCTGTAGGAGACAGGATGAAGAGAAACCAGTGCTCCAACCATTTATTCCATCCAGAAGTCTCTAAATCTAAGTCCACTTAACTACCAGCCAGCCCCAGACTTCTTTTTTCAACAGAACTTGCTCATAGCTATGCCTAAATATGTCTTACCATTACATATCAAAAAAGGAATAAAAGGGCAACTCCTGTTCTGAGCCACTTCAAAATTACCATTGGCATCAGAAAGGGATCATTTAAAGCAGAAACCTTAACTGTGGTTTTCTCTTCAGAATAACTTGGAGTAATACACAGACTGCCTTTCTTACCCGAGCTTCCTGAGGTGCTTCCAAGAGCCAACCCAGTCAGCATTTCTTCTGCAGATGGCTGAACTCCAACTGAATTCAGGTTGCCTACAACTATCATCTCTTTTCATAACAGATAGTGTAATAACCCTTTAGGAAAGACGTGTTTGTCCAGCTAAAATCAAATAATTTGCACATCTCTCCCATCTTTCCTAAGGACAGAAGAGAAGTGCAAACCAGACAGAGTCCTAGGAGCATCTTGTACACAGCAGGTTTTCTCAAATATAGAACAGAATCAGTTTTACTCCAGGATTTTCTTCCAGACTCAGTCCTCAGCTTATTCCAGCATTAAAAGCAACTGAAATGAACGCCAGTGCCACCTTGGCAGGGCAGAGGTAGGGTACCCTTGTCCTTTTGCATTTCCCCCCCCCATGTCAATACACAACCACAGTGGGAGACAGAAGGAGCATCATGCATTCACCTTCAAGAAAGGGATCTGTCCTCAAAGCTGTTAGGGCTGCCAATCTGGATGAGCAGTGTTCAGCAACAGATCCTTCTTCTAGTCACAGCTAAGTGAACGTTAAGAAACTTGACTTCTGTGTGCTTTCAGCAGGAACTGGGTGCTTAACTGCCCTTGCTGTCTCCAAAAATCCCCTGCTCAGTAATGAAGCTTGGCTGAATATGGCAAATGTTTCAGCTGCTCTTATTATTGTTTATGATTCTCTATCTTATTAATCACAAGTCATATACATTGACCTAAAAGCAGTAAAAATTCATAGCTGTAAATACCAGCAGACTGTAATGGGTGTACTTCATTCACTCAAAGATTAATATGATGTACTATTGAACACTGTCATAATAAACAAAACTTTTTTATATAGTACCCTAAAATATGAACTATTATTATTTCAAAATAAAATCCATGCAAAAAAAAAAATCATTTTAACCAATTGACATTTCACTTCCTCACTTGATTAGATCAGGCAGCTGTACTAGGAAGTCAGTTCAATGAACAAGGATGCATCAATGATGAGGCAGAGCACAGAAGGAACACGGATCCCAAGCCCCTGGTAAGACTCTGCAACTGCAGTGTACAAGCAAAGGCTATGGGGCCTGTGGACTTCAGTTAGTATAACCAACAGCCAATTACAGTCCTATCTTCCTACCATGCAAACTTCTCATACCCTTATCTAGCTGCACGGACTCCAAGGAAAGTTTACCTTTTTACACCAGCTAAAAGACAGAATCAGACTCAGTCACAAGCAGAGGTGTGTGAATACGGGTGAGACCACGCTCAGCAACCAAACAACGCAGCAGGACTGACCCAAATAAACAGTCAGCAAAATCATAAAGAGCCTGGAAAACTAGCAACCAGGTTTTATATGGCACCCTTAACTTCATGAACACTCCAACGGCACCTTTAACTTCATGAACAGTTCAATTGACTTCAGGACTACAGTACAACATGGTTTGGTTCAAGAAAGAAGCTAGAGCTCAAACTAAAGTTCTGGGGACAGCCTTAGTATTCCAGTGTTATACAGTCAACATATAAACTTAAGTTAAGCTTTAGGGAACAAAAACCTATTAACTTAAATCCTATCTCCTATTGACTTAGGAGGGATGTATTTGTGGAAGAGAGAACTTGTAGTACAGACTGAAATAAGCAGAATAACTCTTGCATTAAATCATACTGTTATTTTAAGAAAAGGTTAATTTGTAAAACAAATTGAGCTTCATTAGGGACTAATTGACTGGAACATTTTCTTTAAAAATGTCTTCTAATTATACAGGTGAAAAAAAAATCTTTTCAAAGCACTTTTATAATTAAAAATCATCCTTGATCAATTTATTTTAACATTTAGTCAAGGAAAAAATACTACCAGAAGGTTTAGCCAAGAGTTGACTGTTATGGTCCACACCACTGCAATAAATACAACAGGATAAATATGTTGGTAAGACAAGGTCTGTAATTGCTGGGAATACTCTAGAAAGAAATCCATAAGCAAGTTCAAACCAGTGAAGGAAAACATGAGAGTTTCAGTGCTAGTGCTGGAGCGATTCAGCTGATTGAATCTTCTTTTCACAACTGTAAAACTAATGCCCAAGGCAAGAAGAGTTATCTCACTACGAAATACCCTCCTCCAAAAGGTGTGTTAGACTCCTCCTCTTCACCACATCTCCCAGTGCCTGCAGCACTGAACAGGAACACCTTGCTTCTGGCTTAAATTTGGCTAACCGGATTCAAAGCTGCTGGTCCACTTTCCACTTTGGAAGAACTTCCAGAACAAAACCAGCACACGAAAGCTGACTGCTTCTATCCTCAAAGCTTCAAGCACTACTTACACAGCCTGATTGAAGTCTGCTTCTTCACTGCTTTGGACTTTGCTTAGCCCCTTTCAGAGTATGCAAAATGTAATGCTCTGAATACTTCAGATCATGAATCCTCTTTTATTTCTTTACCCAATTAAGACTTCACTCCCTAGAAAATTTTCACTAGTAATTTCATGTGAAATTGCATAGGATAGTAGAGGTTTAGTTCTACCATATGACAACTGAAATATCAGTAGCTAACCCACACTGACTGTAAAAATAAACTCCACTTATTCCTATTTGTTATTACATGAGAAATTATACAGCCAAGAAGATTTTGCCAGTCGCTAGGGATCCTGGTTTTTATCATCAGTTGTACAATGAATTTCCCTGCCTGAATTTTAAAATTCTTTCAAGCATCATTAGCTTCCATGGTCAGGCAGATTTGTCAAAAGCAGTGAGATCTGTAATCACAGGGAGATGGCTAGAAATGCACCTCATATATAGTACTGATTCCAGAATGAACTTGTGCTGTCTTGGTAAGAACTGCTGCTTGGTTTATGGTTTGAGCTTATAGAGGGAGGAAAAGCGTAAATTCCTCCAAAAGCGCGCAAAGAAAATGGTCCTGTGTATTAAATTTCAGTAATAGATCGAAGGAATTAAATGCTCTGTCAAGGCCTTGTACCAGATTAAGAGAAAGTAGCTTTAGGTAGGCTTATTAAATAGACATACAGGCCTGCATCCCTCCTAAATGTATATTGTTTTAATTCATCAACTTAAATATCAGGACTGTGACTTCTTCACTGCAACAAGGGAAAACAGGTTGGACTACAAAACTTTCTCATTTGAAAGGAAATCATCAAGTAATGTGCTAAAAGTGTCATATGAACCACTGCATATTAATCTATTTCCTATGTCATGGAATCTCAAACATTGGAAGAGTCCCATTCATGTACTGTAGGCCCAAGGGATGGACAGAAACCCAAGAAAGAGCTGTGAACACTACCCAGCTCTGGAAAATAAAGGCAGAGAGTTCCAGTCTCCAAAAGAATAAACTGATAAAAGGATGCCACATATATAAGTAAAATAAAGGACAGAAGAAACAGGAAATATGCAAGTGTGCAGTGATTAGATGTAGGTGCTCTTTGCATGGAAGAAATTTCTTTTTGGAAGCTCAGAACCTGCCAGAAAATAAACAAAGAATTTTTATAAAGAAAGGCAGACAGAAAAGGTCAGAGATTTTTATTTCATTTTTCTGCCACTCCTTTCTCACTTATACTGCATGTTAGACTGTAAATAATCATGTGAAGAATATGTTTTCCTTCATACGTAAAGACCTTCAGTTCTCTTTCTGTGTACCATTAAAACAAAAATTAATAATAATGATGAATAATGGCAGCAAGCTTACCTGCATGGGTGAATCTATTTTCAGACATGGAAACTGATTGTGTGGATTCAGGCGCAGCATGCAGTGCTTATCCACAATGAATGCACCAAGTTTGTTTTTAGAATATGACCTCATTCTAGTTAAATTAATTACATCAAAGCAGCATCGGGCTTTTTAAAGATTTCTGGACCTTTGTGGCTCCTAGTATATTGTTGACCATGTAAAGTGTATAGTACTTATTTTCATATAATTCCATATGTTAGCTTTACATATGTAGCCTTGTCTGCATCAATTATTTCTGAGACATTTAACTTTAAATCATTCTACTGTATTCACAATTACTGTCAAATTAAAGGAAATGTGAATTGATTAATGGTAAACCTTGATCTAATTCTAAAATTCTGATTTCTCTGTCTGAAATTAAAGAAATAACTGAATGAACAGGATTGGGGAAAATAAAACATAGGAAAAAATTCAGCATTAGGTACAATGTTAGGTACCTACCTTGAAATAAAATTGCAGATGTTACCCTCTCATGGTTTGTCTTTTGCTTTTGTAAACCTGAAATACAATTTGACTATTAGTCTTGTTTCTGGACTAAAAAATCTAGAGGAAATCCTTTAGGTACAAAATTCTGCTCCCTCTGATAAGCTTTTATTATAAGGTTATTCTTATTTGTATTGGCTCCCTGTCTGGGCTTACCTGCTCAGATGCACAAACACTAGTACCAGAACAAAGCATAAATGTGACCAGGAGTGAGGGTAAAAACACAGCAACCTGGGCTTAGGTTAGCTTAAGGTGCAATGAATAGTTGCCCCAGTAGAAGATACAAATAATGCAGAAAGAATTTATCCCTGCTATAGTAGTGTTAAGAAAGTCCTTGGATAAAGACAGAAAACTTTCTGGTGTAATTTTAGTGTAAGTAAAGTGTGTTTTTAAGTAAAATGTTTTATTGCTTTGCTTGTTTTCATTTTTCCACTTACATCCTTTACAAACACTTGGGAGTTCTCGGATACTGTGAAAAACTTGTTTTCTTTGTACTTGACTTTAACCTACCTTGAGTCAAAGGTGATTCAAAAATAACTTGGTAAGAATGAGGTGTTCCTCATGCAGATCTACAAACTGAGGACCAGGACAGCCCCACATCAAGCACTCTAGCAATGCCTGATGGGGAATAGACAATAAAATCTATAGAAGCATCTTAAAGAGCAGGCTAAGACAAATACCAAGAAAGAGGAAATTGTCTCCAGCTGTCAAGCTGTATTAAAAGAAAGCTTTCTCATAACAGGATACTGCAGAGTACTCTTGAACAGCAAGGGCATTTGGGGGCAATAAGACATGATTTTTGTCTATTATGCATGTAGTATAAGGAATGGTTTATTCACAAGAACACTTATACAAGGATCATTGTTCTAAAGAAATAGAAGGGTGTGAATTTGCAAAAGGAAACTGCTGAATAGGAAACATTGGTACAATAAAGGACTGTCACCTAAATGAAAAGGTAGAATAGTATGAATAGAGAAATGTTTCTATGTGAAAGACAGCTGAAAGAAGTACTTGGACTTACTTAAAAGATACCTGCAAATCAATCAAATGGTCTATAACTAGCAGAGTGCTCCAAAAGGCTAGAGCTGCTGGGAAAGCCTATGCCGTTGAAAGAATGGCCTCAGGTTGGGACAGTTGGGAATGGTATAAATTAGCCCATGATATGGAAACCTGGAAGTCTTGGAAACTGACTGACCCAGAGGCAAAGCAACTCATCCAATAGACCACGAGACTTGGTCAGAGTATCCATAGTGCCACAAAGGATCATGTAACTGAGGAATAAAGTTTGTTTGAAGGATGAAATAATAGCAGATGAGCACAGAGATCTTCCTTTAAATTTGAATGAGAAATTCTGTTTTCAGCTTCTCACGCATAGGGACCACACTTAGCTTTACCACCTGCTTAAAAGGGATTTATTGAGAAAGGGTAGAATCTCCCAGAGATGTGCTCCCAGAAACTCCAAAACTTCAAGAAACAGGACAGATTAGTTTCAATATGTTTTATCACTTTTAAATATTGGCAGCTGAGGCAGGGAATAATGAAGAAACTAATTCAGAGTCAGAAAATAAGATGTAGAATCAATGCATTATCCCTCTGTTACTTAGTCTTCCTCTATACAGCCAAGAATTATCTATGCCCCAAGATACTGCAATGGCAATTCAGCTAATTATTCATTGCAATTTCCAAATATTATACAGCTACTTAATATAATTATCTATCTTGATGGGATGGCTTACACAGGGTGGGCCATGGGCTACAGATATGGCCATATGATCAAATTTCAGGAATTTCATCACTTCATTTTCTACTACAGGTACCTCTGAATCTTGGCTGATATTCAATTTCATTGAAAAAAGATAGCATTATAAGTGTATGCTTTTTTTTTTTTTAACTAAACTGGTGAGGAGAACTTAGAAAAAATATTTCGTGTGTATATACGTAGCAAAATTACATGCGAAGACACATATGAAGTACTTGTAATGTCAATGAACACTTTCCAGTACTTCAAAGGCAGATTACCCTTTCTCATCTCTTCTTCACAAAAACAATTTCTAAATGATTAAATAAGACCTCAGCTTGTTCAGCCAACAGTTCAGCCTAAATGAAAGGAATGGGCTTGTCAGAAGCACTTTTATTGCACAAAGTGTTCTGAATAGCATTGCTCCCTTCTGATCTTCACTGCAACTTCATGCATGGCATTTTACACTACACTTAAAACGTAGAACTAGTATCAAAAACTAGCATCACAAAATTATAATTATGTGTTGAACTTCTGTATTAATCTCTAGGCTTTCACCTAGATGTCAAATGGACATCCTTTTTATGAAGGTCATGGTGAGCTCCCTTCTGTTAAATGAGCAGAAGGTGGTTAAGTAGTCTCAGAGATCAAGACAAGGGTAACTGTTCGCAATGCAAACAAGGCAGAAGTTATAAATCAACTGCGCAAGGCTTATTTTTAGTAAATAGACAATGATGAAGCTAAATTTTCCCAGATAAATAGTGATTATATAGGGTATAAGCCCTTTTTTGATGCATGCATGCAAGCTTCATTAATATTAATGAAGCCGCATATGCCTTGAAAAGACAAAATCATCGTTCACTGAACGAAATGCTCTACCTAGTCCTCAAACATAAAGATACAAAGACAGTAATCACTTATTAGCTCATTACATATAGGCTGGTGGAAATAAAGCACTGCTATTTTAGCAGCTCTCTGATGGAATGCCCTGATTGTAATCTCCTGAGACAGTGTCCCTTGCAACCATTTCAAAGCTGTTAAAATCTTATTGGCATATTCAAAGTACCTACTGCTGACAGGGCTTGCTGTCACTAAGAAACCAATGAAGTGATTTGCATTTGGAGTGTGATTGTAAAGCAGCAACATAATACACTGTGATTAGGAGACTGAGTGAAGCACTTCTAAAAAGAAGAGTGAGCACAGGATCAAAACTCAATATGACATTTCTTTGGGGTTCACTTTTTCTACTGCAAACTCCATTGCCCTTAAAAGTCTGGGGGTCCACTAAAACATGCTCAGTTCCAATACCCAGCTAAACTGATAGGAATATAGATCCTCTGCTCAAGTGGATAGATCTATACTGATTTACATCATTGACAATCTGGATCAAGATTCATAGCTGTTGTGTTGTAAGCAAAGTAACATGGAAGCTACTTAACCTTTGTTTTACTGCATGATTCAGGTTTAGAAATAATTATTTCACTTTGGTGCTGATGAGAGCATATCCTTTTTAAGGAAGCTGCTTTGACCTGCAAGAACTGTGGTAAAGACTTGACTTTCTATGGCCGTATTTCATCCTCGCAAAGGAACAAGCATAAATTCTCAGATTCATAATGTGTGCTTTGCATTTGAATCTTAAAAGCAGTTACAAAAATTCATCATTACCCTCCTTGTAGATCAGTCCTTATGTCCTTTAACAACAGGATATAAACATTATTATTCCTTCTCAATTAACACTTTCAATCTTCCACCCCTTGATAGATGGCTTGAGTTTATTGCTTATTTATAATCTGCTGCACATCATGTTATCCTTCCTTAAAGTGTGAATGAAGGGGTGGTGATGCAGAGCACCATGTTAGCTTTCTCTGGCTGCTGCTTCTGGGATGGATGTAACCCCCTGAAAGGAAAAGAGGCCTGAATGGATCTGAGACTGTGGGCAGACAGGTCACCATTATTGCCCTAGGGCAAGCGAGATGTTCAGACTGGTAGAATCTATAGTTCAAGCGGAGAGGGGGAAATTGCTAAACGAAACAAAGAAAAAAGCTAGGTCTAAGATAAGGATAAAGTTACTTTTCCAAAGAAGCTGAACAGATGTAAGGAACTTGTTGCAAATGAGTTGCTGGACTCAGCAAGGTACAATCCCTTGATTGTTGTAAAATTATAGAATCATAGAATGGTTTGGGTTGGAAAAGACCTTAAGATCATCCAGTTCCAACCCCCCTGCCATGGGCAGGGACATCACACACTAAATCATGTTACCCAGGACTCCGTCTAACCTGGCCTTGAACGCTGCCAGGGATGGAGCATTCACCACTTCCTTGGGCAACCTGTGCCAGTTCCTAACCACCCTCACAGTAAAGAACTTCTTCCTTATATATAACCTGAACTTCCCCTGTTTCAGTTTGAACCCATCACCCCTTGCACTATCACTACAGTTCCTAATGAAGAGCCCCTCTGCAGCATCCTTCTAGCCCTCTTCATATACTGGAAATTGCTCTGATGCAGCTTCTCTTCTCCAGGCTGAACAGCCCCAACTTTCTCAGCCTATCTTCATATGGGAGGCGCTCCAGCCCCTGATCATCCTTGTAGCCTCCTCTGGACTTCCTCCAACAGCTCCATGTCCTTCTTATGTTGAGGACACCAGAACTGCACGCAGTGCTGCAGGTGGGAACACACAAGAGCGGAGTAGAGGGGCAGGATCACCTCCTTCAACCTGCTGGTCACACTCCTTTTGATGCAGTCCAGCACACTGGGGTTTCTGGGCTCAAGCACACGCTGAAGCTGGCTCATGTTCAGTTTCTTGTCAACCAGCACCCTAAAGTCCTCTGCAGGGTTGCTCTGAATCTCTTCTCTGTCCAACCTGTAGCTGTGCCTGGGTAAATCTTGCCAAGCTGACTGCAATTTCATGATTCTAGTGAATGTTTCAGTAGAACTTTGCCTCTGAAATTCAAGGTCCTTTTAGGGACACTTGCTTTAAAAGGAGAAGGTACAGTAATGTTAGAGAAGGGTGAAATTTTATGTTTGTCATAATCATATAAGAGTGATAGACGTGATTATATTTGAAAAGTTTGCAGTTTGCAAAGAAGGCCTTTGTACATATGTTAAAATTTTGTAACTTTGCTGTTCTGTATTTTAGACACTATTCCAGTAGGCTATTGTGTTTAGAAATCATAAATCATTAGGAAAACAATTGTACATTTATCTTTAGTTACTTTATAACTAAGCATTATGTTAGAAACCTAATCAAGGAATGATTTGTACGATGACTGAAAATATCCAAGAATAAAGTTAGAACAGAAAACTTTGTTCGAAACCTGGCTGGAACTATCGTTCTGACCAGTTGCACTTAAGAAACCAGTTAACAATAGTTCCACAGTTTGGACCAAGATTAAGTCATCAGAGTGCAGGTGCAAGTGTGAAGATCATTATAATACAAAGCGGGAATAGATCATAAATCTGTATAGGCGTATTGCATCAGCCGATTTGTAGTGTATAAATTGTGAACGCGATGTGACGGGGTTAGAACCAGATTTGGGTGAGTACCCCTGGTTCTCGGCGCCTTAATAAAGCACCTCATATAACCATTCCGGTGGTTATGTGTTTGTTCTGACGCTAACAGTAAGATGAATGTCAAATCTTCAGATGAGTTTGGAGCCTGAAGTATCTCTCTTGCTCTAAAAGTCTTCTAAAAGCTATATTCACTGAATGACTGAGATTGAGCCCTGGGACAAAATACTAGTATGTCATCTCCTATGTCAATGTATTCTAGCCCTTATCATGCTATGTGTTCACAGCCCACTGCCCCTCCTTCCTCTCCACAGTGAATCACTTCTTGTAAAGAGTTTCACGCTAATGAGGCATCTTTGGAAAGTGTTGAAGGACCCAAGATGACAGGGCAGTGCTCCCTGAGGGCCAAAATTCAAGTGCTTCATTGTGCTTTGACATATGAGTACAAAGTGGTTTGAAATGTACTTTGGAGTTTGCAACTGTACAAGCTGAAGGGTAAACTTTGGCATTGAGTTCTCATATTCAAGAATATGCCTAGTTTTAAATCCCCTATGTAAGCTCACAATAAGTGTTTTTTCCTTTCTAATTCTGCTATTCAAAGTGTTAGCCAACTGCAAATGTTAGGAAACACTAACAGTATTCACTAGAATGGGTGCTCATCTCTTCTATCTGAGCAACACCTCCCAAAGAGCAAGAAATGTTCCCTTTATCAATATGGCAAGAGCAATAGATTGGCATATTGCACTGCTTTTCAATCTCATCTTTACTTTCAGAAACCACATAGGAAATTTCTAAACATTATCATTGCACAGAAAATAATAAAAATACTCAAATGCTTTTGTAACCAGTGTGTCTGTGTTTATAGGGAACCCACAGAAGGAGTCTGAGATGTGAATTCCCCACAGAGAAGAGTAGGTGCTAACTCACATGACGATAATGTAATGATACCCTCTGGGAGTACTAACGGTGATGTTTTCTTCTGGGAAACTGCTTTTCATCCTCCTGCTTTTCATTGTTCTAGAAACTGCATCACTGAAATGAGCATTTAAAAAGTCAGAAGAACAGAAAAAGAAAGGTACTGGATTCGACTTAATGAAAAGGCAGCAAGAACAGAACTTTTTATATTCCGGGAGTCAGTGGGAGTAAGCTGGGTTCACTGATGACAATAGCAGAATTGCTACTGACTGCATTTTTATATCTTCTTCTATTTGTTTGTGTTTGTTTGTGTTTGTTTGTTTGTTTTGAAACAGAACTGATAAACAGTTTTTCATTTTCAGCTATGTTAATATACTGGAGCATAGACTTGATGAGCTGATGGTAGAATGTGGTGATATTTACCTTACATGGTGTTGTATGACAATTGTGTGGAGGCATGGCAGAGTTTTATATGGCATTGTATTGTACTTGACAAACTATATTGCTAAATCCTAATTCTATAGGCCTTAGAAAATTGCTCATTGTTGCAGCAGCTACAATAAAACCTGCAACCACTATAATATTTGCATTTGGTTATTGAAGTTTTTTGGGATTTGGTGGGGTTTTTTAAAACATCTGATGTTTTATCCACATGAAACATTGCAGGTGTTGAAAGTCTGGCTTGGTCATACTGTAACAGAAGAACATCCCATGAGGACATTTCCCTGTCTCTTCAGTGGCTTGAAAATTCTCGCATTAAGCTTCTATAATTACTATGACATTATTATAATTTTCTGGTAGTCTGGAAGATAGGAAATGTGTGCAGTGCTTATGCAATGACACACACGTGTTCAAACACTTTGTGTAACACCATCCCAAGAGAAAAGGAAAGGGAGTACGACAGATTTTTTTTAGAACTGTCAGAATATCCCTATGTATCAGTGTGTTATTAAAACAGAAAAGTGTATTTCATAAATACATGGGCTAAAGCTTTTTGTCTTCATTCCCTGAATAGCAGCAGGTAGCTCTACATCTTACACCAACTATCTACCACCCCTCTTCAGATACTGCTAAAAGCTGTAACAGGAATGTTGATGAAAAGTGTAATTGCATCTGTATCTTACTGTATCATTACAAGATGGTAAATCTCTAATAAAAGATCAGAAAATCTGTGACAAAAGCAATACTCCAAACAAATAGGGATTCATAGTATCTTTGTCAATACAATGCAATAACTGCATAAAGAAAGACTGCCATTCGCTAAGGTGTTAGTTGGGGTGTAAGATGAAGGTCCTCATCACACAAAGGGCATGAGTTTAAACATAAGCTTATTTTCTGCTGTAAACTGCTGGACTTCCCATGCAAAAAATAATAGCCAAAAAATCCATACAACTGTAAAAAAACTTTTTCGTAAATGGCAAACAAGAAGAAATAGTCAGCAAATAAAATAAGAAATGATCCTGCAGTGGCAAGCCACAGCATAATTTCCTAGACTAATAGTTTGTCTGGCCCTTGAAAAGACCGAAGATACAGTACAAATAAATACCAGCATTGGAGAGCTGAAAAAGTGTGGCATAAATTTTTAAAAATGAGTGTGAATCAGGGAAAAAAACATCAAAGAATACATTTAGGTTTCAATTATTTTTAACATGCAGGAAAGACTAGTATTTGCATATATAGCTATCCTTAAATATATAAAAAAGAAAAGTAACAATAATCAAGGAAGAAATTCTGATTAAAACTGACTTTTAAGTTAAACTTTAGTGTTCTTTGAGAGGAAAAGGTATATCAAATGTGCATAAAAATTTCAAACCTGTTCTTTCAAGTGTAAATTCTTTTGCAGGAGTGTTATTGCTATTCAACTTTCAAGAGCAATGAAAGACAAAGTATTATAGTTATATATTCTAAGGAGGTGGAAAACAGTTTACTTGAGTTTGTTATGTGACTACCCCGCACAAAATTAATACCACAGATAAGTAAAATATTAATCTGACCTGTAAAAGTACTTTAGTTTCACAGTTCAACAGAGAATCAGCCCATTGCTCATAAAGACAAAGGATGAAAACTAGGGGACCAACATTCTAAAAACTGTAGGTAATTCCAAATTAGTCTGTAATATTCCTTATGTGTACTTCTATTTGTTTAAAATTCCCATTAAAAGATTGCCATCACCATCACTCACAGGGTAGATTACAGGTCTCTCTGAAGCAAGATGGAAAAGGACACAAACTTTTTGCTGCTTTGACACAAAACATCGCATCTTTCTTATCTAGGTATTGAAGTTTCTCATTCAGTTCTCTGTGTGTTTTCCAGGAGGTATTTAGTGCTCCAGCAACATCTCCTGACAGTACCATCTCCTGGAGGACTCATTTCCCCACTTCGTCCTCCCTTTCCACCAGCGTTTTATGGAAACTATCCTTCCAGGGTATAAAACCACATTGATAGCCACACTGACTACTTCTGTGTCCTTTTATATGATATATTCTTGTATTTTTCTCATAATTTCACAATACCAACCATAGCCTACTATTTTCCATTCAGACATAAAATAAAAGAAACAGTACCCAACACTATTTTGTGCTCACGCTGGGTCTGCAACTGCTGCTCACAGAATACAGTAGTCTGCATAGGCAAGATTCTCAGGATATCGAACAAAGATCAGACTGGAACTTTCCGCCCTGAGATTGAGGATGCTCCTGCAGAATTTTTCAGGTCCCTTCCAAGCCTGTACTCTGATTACTGTCATTCTGATCAGAAGAAAATGATTCCATTCTGGTTCACAAATAATGTGATTGATAGTAAATTAGCAATTTAATGCAGATAAAATTCTATCTCAACATTTGCTTTTATCTTCGTGGAAGATAACAGGCCCCTTAATACCTTTTACTTGTTTCCTTTATATCAGCATGGTTGATCCTGATATTTGGATTAACAATTCTACATTTCCAACAGAGTCAGATTTTAGCTGTTCATTACTCCTAATGATGCAGAGTAGAATTTGATTAATTCTCCTATTTAATTTATTTAAACATGTTAGACACTTTAGTGGTACTGTGGAAATATTATTGGTCTGCTTTATAAAAATAATGATGATAGAATGCTACTAATTCCTGTGGGTTTTGTGGTTTTTTTTCTTGGAATACCTGAGCAAGGAAACACTACCAGAATTTACTACAATTGCTTTAAAAATGGCTGAGAAAGGTAAGGTAATGGTAAGGAAGCAGCACTGGCCTTGGGTACATTAACACTAACCTTGTCTAAAACATTTACTATCAAAACTAAAAATATCTAAACCACATAAAATTAGAATCCTTGCCTTTTTTTTTTTTTGTAAAGTAACTAGATGGATGCTACTTAATTATATTCATTGGATATGCCAACTACTAAATTCAATCTTCCTCCTATTTCAGTGTTGGAGTGACTATTCTGTAGTGTTTACACAGCCATCTTAAAAACACACCAATTTGGCAAATTAACTATGGACTATGAAATAAGCAATTACTCTGAACTGAGCTACCTCCCATCAAATGTTCAAAGACCACCAAAATGGGTCATTTTGACAGATGTGAGTCTTCTTCAAACTATTTGGGCAATAACTTCTAGCAATTGAAAACATTTACAAATTTAGGTTTGAAACAGTCTTTTTCATTTACTCCTTTTCCTTCAGACTGTCACTTCCGATGAGTAAGTATTTTCCTGCAGAAAAATCTTCTCCAGAATATCCCAGCTTTCCTCTGCTTACTGATCTCAGGAGGTGCAGAAATCCAAATCTGAGCCTGCTTCACTTTGAATTTTAAAAAAGTTCCCAGCAGGCAGAGCATACCCACTGATCTGAAAGCCAGCTCCATTGCAGGAGCCCTATTAGAGTGAAATGGTCTACAACTCTGCATAAAAATCCTGACTTACAGACACCACATTTCATGTTTGTGAAATCTTTTCTGGTTGCATTTGCCCTGTCTGAAATGTAGGCACTTGCTTTAGACAGTCACCTTCCTATGAATGCATAGCATCCAATTCTGTTTGGCATGTGGCAATCGTTTTAATTCTGAATATAATCTGACCTGTTCTTTCTATATAACCTTCTGTAGTTGTTAACTGTGTTGAGAAAGCAGTGTACTAACCAGTTATTTTCATTATGTTTGAGATTGAGCAGCCCAATTCCCTTGCAGTTCTGACCACAGAAATGTCTTCAGCCTTTTGATTTAGTAATCTTGTTGTGCAAGATGCAAGGAGAGTCTGGCATTGATCCAGCAATATACACAAACTCCAGCTTAACTACTAATAGGTGAGTAACTCTGAATGCCAAAGACTATTTATATGCTCATAGTTAGGCAGAGTATAAGCTTTTAAAAGTTTCAAAGGCTCTTAATTGAATAGCTGTACTGCCACACATAATACCCTTGAAATGGGAATATTCATTTTCAGGAGGACACTCCACAGAAGTAAAAGTTTACAGAAGTAGGCTGTTTGTTCTTATGAATTTTATTTGCATACTGTGAATAATGTCTATTAATAATATATTATGCTTACTGTGACTGATATATAAATAAGAGGTTCTTGTATGAATCAAGGATTGCAGAATCAGGTCCTTCCTTTTGTTGTGCTGTATTAGCAGACAAACAAGAGAGAAAGAAACAAGTTGCTTTCTAAACCAGTGGGGAACATAACAGCCTTTCTTTTTAACCTTGGCTTTATTCACTTTGATGTTGAGTATATATAAGATTAAGAAATGCTCATTCTCTTGGCTATGAAACTCTCTGCCTATTTGGAGCTGATGATTCATGGCTTATTGTTTCTCTAATAGTTCACAGTTAATTGATATGGTGAAGAATTAAGGATTTACTGTCAAAATGTAAAAGTGTCAGGACTTTTTTTTAGAGAATGAACAGAAAATATCTGCAGACGAAGAACCACTCTCTAAATAAGCTCACACAATATCCACACAGCTACAAAATCAACCCTTACACCATCGCACAAGCGAGAATGATTTTAAATAAAGCAGTTTCAATTTTATAGCATCCCATAACTTGCAATCAGCAGCTCTTTAATAAAACTGAAATAAGCACCTCACAGTCAATGGGTATTTCTTATATTTTTTGCACATCCAAAAATAGGATTCACATTAAGCTGAAAATTGGGTCATGCTTCAGCACACAGTAATTTGACCTAAAGATAACATTCCTATCCCACAGTTGTAAGATGTGCCTTTCAAACAATGAAAACATATAAGAACTACAATTTTTTGGTGGTTTATATAATGTAAAAATGTCTGTCATGCTCCTGGAATCCAAAATAAAATGAAACCTTTCAGCCATGGCTGTATGTATCACCATGTTCCCCCAGAACAGTCAGTAGCATTGTATCATGGCATAACTTTGGCATGAAGAAAGCACACAACAGGAAATATGACATGTCTGATTTCATTTGATGGTTTATTTCTTACTAATAATCTGCAGCGAAACTGAACTTAAAGTTCACGGCAGGTAAGACAAGTGTTTGTTGGTACCTAGTTGCACCATGAGAAATGTTCTCAGTTCTTTGATCATGGCTAACTTTGTAGCAGCCTGAAGACATGTTTCACTCAGCTCAGGTAGATGAGGGAGTATTCAGATCAAGAAACAAAACACAGGTCACTTGCCAGGTACCAATTACACTGGGTTGCAAGGCAGTCACTAGCATATTTGTGGAAAAAACCAGGGCAAAAGAAAATGAGGAAACGAGAAAGTAAAAAAGGAGAATAAAAATATAAAAATAAAGAATAACAGTGCAAAGAGAAATAAGAAAACAAAGACTGTGGATACTACAGATAACGACTATTCCAACATTGTTTGGATATAATTTGCTGTTACCTTCAGTTTACCACTTTCAGCATTTAAATAAAATACCTTGCAACTAGTTCTTCCTGTTGCAAAGTTTAACAAAGCACAGAACCTGCTGTCCATAAATATCAACATAGAGCCACATCTTATGAAAATGGTAACTTCCTGACAGCCTGGCTTCCCTCTGCTGCCTAGTAATGAGTGAGTTGGACACCACCTGACAGTTCAACCTCAGATAAATATTTCAAACGTATCATGCAAGAGATTCACAGATCAATCCCCACCTCCAGGAAAGCAGTGGAGTGAGACAGAAAGCCATTCTGAACTGGTGCATCAGAGCGGAACACAACCAGCAGTTCTCGTTGGGTTTTTCTGGGATGAGGGGTGTGTTGGGTTATTTTAACCTCTGCCAGAGTAGACTGATTAAAGGTAAGACTCTGATCTGTTATTTGACATCCCAACACTAGAACACACACTGGCACATAGACAAACACTCACAGTAAACTCCCATTACATTCATCGTATAATGCTCTGACATAAAATTAACATTGTCTATAAAACCACTTTGAAATGGCCTCATAAAAAAGTCTCTCAGAAAGTAGCATGCCAGACTTTTGAACCGTTTTGTTATCCATGTCCTTCCATACACAACATGGGCACATACTGGAGAACAGGAATCAGAGGCTAGTACACTCCATGTATTTCACTTTAGGTGTGAAGTCCATGAAATAAGCAAGTGAATGTCTTTTCAAAACCTCACTGAGAAAGGGAATTTGTTTACAGATATGGAAAATAGGTAACTCCATAGTTAAATAACATGAACCAGCCAGTAACAAGTCTGCCAACAGAGAATTAATGCTATGAGAACATTTTCCAGTTATGACGGAATAAACTTTGCCCAAAATTTACCTTGGGCCAGTGTGTCTTTAGAGCTGAGTAATCAGTGCAAAACTACACCCAACAAGGCTGAAAAGCAAGCTTTCATCCATGATGACAGAAGAAAAAGGCTGAGCCACACATATTCACCTCCATATATAGCAGAATTAATGAATATCTAGCAGAATAGATTGTCTTTTAGGTCAGAAAGGAATCATGGACTAAAGTAAGACTGTAGGCCAACGCACTCTCTTGATGGATAACCACATACTGAATCCCAGGGCTCATGATACAAGTTTCAGGCATTCTGAATACTGACATCCACTTTGTTGGCTACGCCCAGGATAACTAATTATTCCCACCAATCTCCCCATCCCTCCAAACTGCATGTACCTGTGAACTCTGCCACTAGAACTGAATACAGCCCATCCGCACATCAGATTTATTCTGCTGAGAAGCTCATGCTAGAGAAGCTGTAGCTAACATGGACCTCAGCAGAAGCTTGTACTTTTTACAGGTTATGTGAGGACACACATACACCCACCTTGGCTGGGCTGCTCCTGAGCTAGTATCTCCCCATGATACTGCATATGTCAGCATGTTTGCAGCTAGGTTAGAAAATCTCTGCACTTCACTCCATCACAGTATACACAGAGATGTGAAGGAATTTCCTATTCCCTTTTACAATCTGTTTTAAAATAGACATCATCTTATATTCCAAAATAAAAATTAGACAAGGTCATTTATATTGCATTAATTAGGAGCAGAGCATTGCACTGGCAATTAAACAAACTTTTATAATCAATAAACAGTACAAGAAAGGGAAAAAATAAACAAAGCATGAGTGTGTAAGCTTAAAAAAGAAAAAAAAAAGAAGAAAAAGAAAGAGAACTGAGACTAATTATCTGTATTTAAACATGTGAAGATCTTACTGAGTCTACAAGGTTGAGATCTTGTTCCCTAATCAAGTGCATCAAAGGCATTCCCCAAGGCTCACAGCAAAACTGCAGAACATCCATACAAATCACTTTTATTCAAGAAAGCCCCTGAAGTGAAGTGAGTTTTCCTCTCCTCTCTGTCATAGTGCTACACAGCCCTCTGTTCCTAGAGGTGCACAGTTCTGTACCATCAGGCTTTGCAGATTCACAGTGACATTCTGAATGAGATCTTTATTTTTGTTCTACTTTAATTATTAAGAGGGCCAGACTCCACCCTGATTCACAACCTCTTGAACATCATTGACTCCAGAGTGTAAATTAAGTCAGATTTTGGCCATCATTTGGTAAGCACTATATAATTTAATGTTCTTCAAACTTCAGAATAATTGAAGGACTTAATTTACCAATAATTAACTATATAAAGCCTCTTTAAGGGGTAATACTGAGTTTAGTTCTAGTTTAAGGGGCTAATATGTAATATATAAGTAGTTGTATACAAGGCATACACTTTCAACCCTTTGTTCTGACTGTAAAATGTCAATTGGACTCATTCTGGTTTTCACCCCCGCCCCCTTATTACTGCCTCAAAAACCATGCTGTGAATTTGTAGCTGCCATAAATGCTTAATGTAAGAGCTAATTGTGCAGTGCTGTCAGAATTCCGGTTTCAATACTTTATAAAGCAACATTTTACTTACTCTTTTTCCTTTCTTGTTTCAAAAGAAAGTATACAGTTCAATGTCACAATCATAATAAATGCAGAGTAACTTGCAGAAAATAATGAGTTGTACCCTTCCACTTCTTTCTTTGAAAAAGGAAAGATGCATAACATTATTCCCAGTAGGGGGAAAAGTGTCACTGTGAGTAGCAGTCATGGCTTATTAGAAATTTGATTCCAAATCTTCAACCTCTACATTCATTTATTTTTTTTAGAGAGAGAGTTAAATAAAAAGATAAATATGATTATCCATATTTTCTTTCAATTATCACCGTGTTATGGAATAATCACTTAACAAACATAGATTGCTCTTCTAACACAAAATAACCAGCTGGCACAATCAATGCTTGATTTTTCTTTTTTCTTTTAGTCTCTAACTTAATAAGCATGATTTTGCTGTGCCCAATTGTAGAACAATTAATAGCACTCAGCTGCATCCAGCAACCTACAGATCTAGCACTTAAGACAGCAAAGTGCTACCAATGCCTCACAGAGCTCAAAGCTTGCATAGAATTGCTAAGATGACTGGGATATGCTAAAAATTTCACCTAAAAATTAGTTACGTGAAACACAGGCTCTGCAGGGGTGAAGTCAAAGTTTCTGTTATTTTCTTTATTTTCTTAATTTTTTTTCATATAAAATATGCTTTTACTTCACAGGAATGCAAAACGAGCCTCAGAGCTATTCCTTAAAACAGAAAATACAAAACCTGCTGCTGCTAGGTATCTTGGCATCATATTATGCTATTCTGCTAATAGCAGTGGAAAAAAAGGAGGCATTTGTAACCTTGGCTAAGATTTAAGTGTGAGAAGTTTGAGTTACACTGAAGAACAAAGCACAGCTAACATGTTCATTTGATTTGAGTTATTCTTCATGTGGAATAAAATAATACACCATGCGCACTGGTTTTGGCTGGGATGGAGTTAATTTTATTTTCTTCATAGCCATTTGCATTGTGCTGTGGTTTGGGGCCGTGGTCTGAACAGCGCTGGCAAAACAGGGAGGCCTTAACTTTTGCTGAAGAGCAGAATAGCTATGCCCCACCCCACCAGCAAGGAGGCTGTGGGGCCACAAGGAGCTGGAAGGGGACACAGCCAGGACAGCTGATCCAAACTGAACCAAGGGATATCCCATGCCTTATGATGTCATGCTCAGCAGTAAAAGCTGGGGAAAGAAGTAAGGGGGAGGAACATTATGGCATTTGTCTTTCGGAGTAACCATTATGTGCGATGAAGAGGAAATGGCTAAACATCTGCCTGCCAATGTGAAGCACTGAATCAACCGCTTATTTCACTTTGCTTGCACACGCAGCTTTTCTTTACGTTTGAAACTGCCTTTATCTCAACTCACAATCCCCTACCTTGCTCAGGGGGAGCGAGCAAGCAGCTGTGCGGGACTTAGCTGCCTACTGGGGTTAACAAGATGTCACAAGGGTTAATTCAATAACCCTTAAACGACCATGAAAATCTTTAAGGACTATGAAGCTATGGATAAGCGTAAGAGTTTGTGGGTACAGACTGCCTCTGAGATTGTCTCCCATGCTACAACTAGCAGTTCTGCCAAGAAGGCACAAATGCATACAAGGAAAGCAAGTGAGGGGTTGTGCCTGTTACTGGAATGAAACCAGATCACATTCCATGTGAGCACATTCTATATCCTTCAGAAAGTAGAAAGTTGTAAGACAGTAGTTACAAAATCACCTCTAATGCAGAGATAGGCACAAAATGAGTGTTAGTATTTACACAACTTGGTCAACGTAAACATACAATGTTTTGTATGCAGTAAGGAGCCTACAGGGATAATGATCAAGAGAAATTCAGGGAGGTGCTGTAAAATTTCTCCTAAAGGCCTGCTAGATCAGCTCACCTCTGGTCTGCTGTATCTCTCTGCCAGACTGAAAGACAGCACTGTAATATATGTAATGGTATTCATTTGAAGCCACCATATAGCAGTGGTTGTGGAGGTTCAACAATGCTAGCATGACCAATTAGCATGAACTAGCTGTGTACAGCATGTGAAGCAGAAGCTGTGCAGAGCTCTGCTGATAAAAGTTGAGTTTGGCCTGTCTTAAATATCTTTCTATATATGATTCTGGCATGACAGTATAACAGGTAATGAAAGCAGCTAAATCACTTAAAGATGATGATGTAAGTTAAATTTGAACCGAGGTCCTCAAATCTTGGACTTCAACATTAGCGTTTTTAAGTTTACACTGTACAGGTAAGGGTTGTTTATTGCTGCTCCCCTTTAATGTCTGAATGATGATGTGGCTTGGTTGTCATCTAGACTTGTGCAAAGAAAGTAACTGTCATGGTTTAAACTCAGTCAGACATGCAGTCTCGCTCGATCACTCCTCCCCCTTCCTTCCCTCCCCGGCTCCTGAAGGAATGGGGAGAAGAATCGGAAGAATGTAACTCCCATGGGTTGAGATAAGAACAGTTTAATAACTAAGGTATAACACAAACCACTGCTGCTACCACCAATAATAATCACGATAAGGGAAGAGAATACAACCGCTCACCACTCGCCGACCAATACCCAGCCTGACCCAAGCAGTGATCCAGCCCTTCCGGGTAACTGCCCCCAGTTTATATAGTGGGCATGACGTGCTGTGGTCTGGAATACCTCTTTGGTTATGTTTGGGTGAGGTGTCCTGTCTCTGCTTCCTCCTGGCTTCCCCTCCTCCCTGGCAGAGCATAAGACTCAAAAAGTCCTTGGTCAGACTAAACATTACTGAGCAGCAACTGAAAACATCAGTGTTATCAGTGCTGTTCCCAGGCCGAAAGTCAAAACCACAGCACTGCACCAGCTACTAAGAAAGAGAAAAATGACTGCTACTGCTGAACCCAGGACAGTAACTTATAAAAAACCCCATGCTACTACGGCTCCCAGACACAATGGTAAAGAATGGCACAGAACATGCTAACAGGACAAAATGTAGGTAATTTTGGGAACATCTGAAAAAGCAGAAGGTTAAATTGGACCTTGACAAAACACAGGGTCCTAAACCATTACAAGCAGCTGGATATGGATGCACATCCACTCCTTCAACTCCCCTGTGGAAAAAAAACACAGTGTTGGGATGTTCTAAGTGTATTACATGGGGAAAACATGAGGACTTTTAATATATACAACTCCAGGCAGTGCCAGTACTATCATAACAGCTCAGACACTTGCCTTAAACCCTGCTCAGTACCATCCTCAGTTCAGCCTCTTTTTCTCTATCATCTCCATTTCCTACCTTCTTAGTTTTGCACTGTTGATAAAAGTATCACAGCACCAGAAGTGTAGAGGGAATGGGCCTGAAAGAATGTCACATTATCTCTTTCCCTGGGATAATGTTAATTCCTATTCTCCCAAAAGTACTCGAACAGATTTGCTGTCAGTGTGCAGTCAAAGGGAGTCTGTGAGGCCCTGGACAGATGGAGTTAGGAAGACTGTTACGCTTTGCTAAGGAGTCTTTACCCTCAAGAAGGATGAAGGGAATCCACCCACGTTATCCCAAAAGGGTGGGAGTCTCAGCTCCAAGTGACACAGCAATCTTCATCGCAAAGTGAAAGCCCTGTGGGCTCAGCTGCCCAGTGAGATCAGAGCAAGAGTGGGACTGCAGAAACATTGAAGGCAGACAGACAAAACCTGAAAGATATCTCAAATCTCATTAGTTCCCTGCTGAAAAGTATCCTGCTTTTTATTTTACTTTGGATTCATTGTGTGCTGCAGCAGGGGTTCTATCGTGACAGTTCCAGCTGCTCTCACCATTGCTGATAAAAATTCTTTTTAGGAATCAGAAATATGAAATTACTGTAGTCATGCCCTACTCAATACGTACACACTAAGTCAAATATCCTTAAATACCCAAATCACTTTTTCCCTGCAAAAATGTATTCCATAATTCTTTTTCCTGAGGTGTATTTGTCATTTCAATGTGCATGACAAGCAAGCTGGTTTTCTCCCAGCTCTTGGTTAAGGTAGAATTGTGCACACCATTTTTTAATACTGTATCTTTTAAGAATTTGCCCTCTAACAGCTAGTAGTAAACCAAATAGTTATCAGTACTTCCAAGCTGAAAACATGAGGAAAACAATAGGATGACTATTACAAGTTCATGGAGGTATTTGATGAAAACCACTGCAGAAAGCCTTGAATAACCTTTCCCAAGAAGTACTTAAAAATTATTAATATTGAATTTAATGCCTGAATTCACACTCAGGCTTTAATCTGAAGGAAGACTCATGTAAGTACTTCTATAACTATCCAGAAACCATATTAAATGCTTATGCAGTCCCTCAGTGTAATCTTCAGTGCATTTTGGAAGGAAGAAAAGGTTGTCCATACACAGGCATGTGCAAGTTGAGGCCAACAGAATCTAAAGATCTACAGAAAAGGTTTATTTTTAGGCACAAAAATATCCATGCATGCCCACAGAGTTCAGCAGGATCTGTATCTTTTAACAGGTTTGAAAGATCAGACCACATTTTCCCCTACAGGTTAACTCTGGAAGCCTGAAGCTGAAAATCAGTACCAAGTCCCTGAGGTAAGTACATTTGTTTTATGAAACATCTAGCAACTTCGGCAATATGGAAAACAAATGCTTGCCTAGGTGGCTCTGCCAGGCACAAATATATGCACATAACTTCCTGAACGCAAGTATTTCCCATAGAATTTATGTCAATATTTCCTGGAAGGAACCTAGCCTCAGTAACTCAATTCGGAGGCTGTATTGGCCTGCTTTGAAACTTCACCTGTGCTTGAGGATCATTAGTACACAGTTGCACTCCTGTACATGAAAACTGAGATTTGGCAAAATGAATACAAGGAAGCTTCCTAGATCTTCCCTTTTCTTATTAGAACTGAATAATTATGAAACCGGAAAATAATCCACCGTATAGCTGTATCCCAAGAAACTGGAGCTGTGCCAAAGTCATTCTAACATAAAGAAAGTGAAATGTGTATTTTTAAAAAAGCAGATTACAGGCTGGATGAAGAGTTCAGCCCATCAAGTAAATGCAAGTTAATTCCTCTGTTAGCAGAAAATCTAAGTTAATTCATCTAGTGGAGAGATCTCAGACAAACGAAGGTAAAGAGCAGCAGCAATTTACGCACCGAAAGAAAAATAATTTTCATCTGCCTGTCCAGACACAATTACATAATTCTTAACAAGATTTTCTCATTTCCTACTTCACCTTCTTGTGTAAAACAATGCAACTGTATTGCAAATAAAGAGTAACTTGGTTTTTAAAATTCTAAAAAGTTAAACTTTCATTCTTCACACTTCAAAAATGTTTGCATCATCCTACAGATAACTATCGTGAACACTTCATTTTCATCTTTATCTCCAGCATTCCTTACAAAACAGATGCAACTTATTGTAAAACTGGAAAAAGAAGGCAAAGAGATGACAAATATTCTCAGTGTTTACAGTTAATCTGGAGACCAGTTGAATTTTGTTTTCTTTGGAGGCAAATTTCAGGACTGTGAAGAGATTAAGGTTTGGGCTTAAGTCAATGGGAATGGTTGAAAGTTGCCATATTGGAAAAAAAAAAAAAAAAGTAAAGGCAGAGAGTTATAAACTGACCAAAAAGTCCCTGAAATTAACCGTAGTCCGAAGGAAGGCTTAGGGAGCTTGCTGAAGGTTACACAGAATCACAGAATCATAGAACATTAGGAACTGGAAGGGACCTCAAAAGATCATCTAGTCCAATCCCCCTGCCGGAGCAGGAACACCTAGATAAGGTTACACAGGAATGTGTCCAGGTGGGTTTTGAATGCCTCCAGAGAAGGAGACTCCACAACCCCCCTGGGCAGCCTGTTCCAGTGTTCCGTCAAACACACCTTGTCACTGGCACAGTGAGGATTTTAAATCCTATTAATAAAGTTGTGTTGCCTCAAAACCAGAATTTTGTGTGTAGAAATACCAAATAAAACCCCTATATGGACGTTCTATTTTACTTCATCTCTTCTTCCCATGGAATGGAGAAGGGGTGGACACAGAGAACAGGGATACAATATACTGCCTTGGTTAGTAACTCCAGCTTGATGCTGACTTTTCTTACACTTTCATACGAAATACTCAATCATGGTCATTTCTGTCCCACATTGCAAAGGGACCAGTGAAAATAAGCTTTGCAAAACTGTAAACATACCAACACCAAAGTCTGCAGTTACAGAGTTCTATGCAAGAAACTAAGGAATTACTTCTTACTCAGATAAGCTTTGCTGCAGGCACTCAAGAAGAGACAAATAGGAAAACATCTCTTCATATAATTATGTGCTGGTCCACTAACAGTCTCTGTAAATGAACACTAAGGTCTTCAGTATCGTCTAATCATAAATGTACAGCTAATTTTTGTGAGTGAAGAACAAGTTATAAGTATGCAAGTCCTCTGAAATTTTCCCCTTTACTCCATCTATATCTTATTTGGATTAAGTATAAGACAGCTATTACAGAGAACTGCCTTACTTCACTCAACTAACAATTTACTCTTCAAAGAATCTTTTTATGATGAGCAAATATACAATTGTTGAGTATTGGTTTCTTAGCTCATAGTTAAATTGCTTACTCGATGGATACACACGTTAAGGCTTTATGTTTATAAATTATAAAATGATCTGTTTTCAGACAGTGATCATTATCTTGCTGAAGTTCTACAAAATTAGTTAACTTTTGAAGCATTAGAAAATACATAGAGTTAAATCTACTTTAAATACATGGCTGGCTTCATCATATTTATAAATGTTTTTAGTCAGGAGCAGACAGTTTCTATGAGAATTCAAGTGCATTCTATTTTTACTCTAGTATAATTTAGCTAAAATATTCCCCATGTCTTCAAGTAAAATAATACTTTTACTTCACAGAATTATTTATATGCAAGTGCACACAATGGTTCTTTCATGTATATGCCACACTTACTGGAATGAATACTCAGGTGATACAACAGGAAAAATCTATTTTACCTTCATAAACAATAGTCTAATTGCATCCTTGATTTCTATTTTCTAGGCATTTTTACAACGCACATACCATATTTAATCTTTTTATTTAATGCACAATCTAAAAAGTGATTGCTCCCATATGCAAAAACCTAAATGAATTATTTAGCCACACTATGTAATCAAGGAGTTTGCTTTATTCTATTACTATCCCGGGGATCAGACATGCCGCTAGCCAATAACTGCTACAGAATTTGGATCCCAGGCAGCTATAATCCAACCTGCAATGTCCCTTCCAAAAAATACCAGCTTCTGCAGCAACGTGTAGCAGTGTTTCAGCACTGCACATCAGTTAAGGACTACCCTAATCTGCTGATGGACCTGTTCAAGAGAATTGAGACCAGTGTGTCAGGCAAGTGGCTATGCTCTTAATTAAGTAAAAAGAAGCTTCCCTGAGGAGGTAAAATCAATTAGTTCAGCCAGTTTCACACTAAAGGGTTGGAGATTTCTTTTGGGGGCTTGGGGGCACTTTTTTCCCCCTTTTCAATTGGAACCCATTAAGGAGACAGCTACAGCTGAAGCTCTGCATATAGTTTGGAAACTTAGAATTCCACTTCAGAAAAGCACAGCAGCTAAACTGAATTCTGCCCTGCCCTATTTTCTACTCATTTATGCAGTGAAGTAATAAAACAGGCCATGATATTTGCTGCGGCCTATAGTATGCAACATCCTGAAAGAGAGCTGGTACCGAAGCTTTACCCTAATTGTGAGGTTTCCTGGGCTGCATCCAATTGCTGCTGCAATTCCTGAGTATCTTGTTGCAAGGCTTAGCAAGCACATGTTAAATTAAAGATGTCGGGATTCTCAGCACCAAAGAGATGAAAGAGACCTAGGCCAATGGAGTTGTTGAGACTTCTAAGCAGTGTAATTTCATTGATTTTAGTGGCTGTCTTACTGGGGGTATCTCTGCCCAGTAACTCTACATCTACTGTGAACACAGCAGTTAGAAGAGAAATATTTGAATCACTGGAATTTGAAACCTGGTGATCACAAGGCAGTTATGATTATATTGATTCATTTATTGATGATTGACTGTATGCTTATATATAGGTTGGGTTTGTTTGCAATGTTCAAATTGTTTTCCAATTCAGATGTGATCTTGGTCAGCAAGCAGGCAGGAAGACAAAGTATGCAAGAGTGGACTTTTCTTCCCCCTTAAATCCCTTTCAAATCTGTTACTGCTTATCATGTGCTATTTCACTGGGATCATTTTATGTCAGAAAACAAAATTATATTGTCATTTTAAATATCTGGAGAAAAATCATAGCAGGAATATGACACAGTGTCCTAGTTAAGCACTTTCAAATTGATTGTGACACTTTCAGATTGATTTTGTCATAAATGTATAAGTCTGATCAGGGGGATATCTGGGCTTGTAAAATAGGCAGGGTTCAAAACCTTACAACCTGAACATAAGCAGTAAGGGAAAACATCCTCCCTTTTTTTGTCTCCCCTGCCTAATCCTGCATCCATACTCCTGCAAAAATGTGTTAATGAAGATATTTAATATAAAGACAAGAGAGATTATAAAACACTAATCTTCAGAATTCTGAAATCCACAGAATGAACTGTGGAAAATACTGAAATATCCTTTATTTCATGTCAAAAGCTTGGCTCAGCAGAAAAGAACCAAGAGACTAACTTTAGTGCCCCTGTGTAACCAAATAGTAGTATATCAATAGTTTCCCTTCATAATAATGGATATGCCAATCCACAGAATTAAACTTTCAAATTGGTAATTGAATTACCATTTCAATTGGACCTAGCATTTTTCCAAGCAGTGAAAACAAATCACCACCACCACCACTAAAATGCAATCTAAATGTTGCTTTTGTGACAAACAGAACAAAACTACGGAGCCAGACTGTGAAACTGATGTTCTACTGAAAAAGTAAGTCATTAAATAACCGCATTGGAAGGAAAAAAAGAAAGGAAGTCTCAACAGAGAAAGATAAAGCTGTTAAGGCTGATTTTTAAAATCTTTTGTTTGTAATAGGGTATTATTAGTCTTTTAGGCAAAACACTTTGAAAAGCATTATTTTTATTTTAATAACATTACTTGCTATGTCCATCTAGGAAATATTCCCCATAGTCATTTGCTAAAGATATGTGACATGGGCATAAATAAATACAACATATTGTAAAAGCTGAGATAGTGCCTGTCTGTCCACCTACCACAGAATTCACTTATTGCTTATTCAATATAAAGCCTGCTTCTATGATTTGGCACATCTTTATTCAGAAAGATGGGCTGATTGCTGACAACTTTGATGCAGTAAAGACTGCTGCAGCATTACTGGAAGAAAGTCATTTGATAAATGTATATTTTCCATTTTGCTTAAAAGGAATCTATTATAAGTGCAGCTGCTTTCCGATGAAATTAATGCTGAAGCGAAGCTTCGTATTACAAAGTAAAATGGGATTCGCTCTCTAATATTAGACTGAAAGGCATTGTAATGCAGCAGGAGGATTGAACTTTGACTCCTTCAAGAAGACTGATTCATAAAATAAAAAGGGGAAAAAAGGCTTTAAAAATGCTAACATCCTCTTTTCAAAGCTTAGCAAAGCTGCTGTCCAGAAAACAGAATAGCAAATACAGCTTGTGCGTGTCTCCAAAGAAGATATACCCTAAGGAATACCATAAGGAATCCACATCACAAAATTCTCAAGATTGTTTTGAAGTTTTTGAAAGATACTGAGATAAAAAGCTGGAGGAAGAATCTCACACTTTTTGCAATCAGTGGTGATATACATGCTTATTTAAATGGGGTTTAACTAAAATATATACTGTTGGATTACAGCTAAGATGTACCAATCCTTTATGATCGCTACTTCATATCTGAGAAGTTCTCCCACTGTTTTCAAGATTTCAAAAATATTCCTGTTTAGTTTTACTTTCTATTTAAGGTGTGTTTTTGTCTCTGAAGCAGGCAGAAAAGGTGGCGGCACAGGGCACTTTGCAGGGAGGTGGATTTTCAAGGACTTTCCTTATCACTTTCTGCACCCATCACTGGTAGGGCTGTCCTATGGAGTGGTTCCCATTCTGACCCAATGATCAGTTAATTTCTAACAGAAATTGGAGTGAGTCACTCTGTGACGAGAGGCCCAGTACGGGTGAGCCAAGAGGCTGGTGATCACTGTACACGTGAAAAACATGCAAAAGAATCACATCAGGGAATTTCAGAACATCTTTAGTTTGGCTACACCCCACACAAGTGTTGTTTTTTTTTTTGTTTTGAGGTTTTGCAGCTTCGAACCTGTGGCTGCTCTTTCACCTAATGCAATGTGGGTACATGGACTGCTGAAAAAAAAAGTGAAAAATCCGCTTTCCTTAAATGGAAACCTGTACTAATTATGACACTTTATTTGCTGGCCATGAAGTCTCCTGCCTAAATACATTCTGGAAAAAATGAAGGATTGCAAAGCCAGAACAGAAGTCAGGAACATTTTAAAGTTTAGGGAAGAAAACTAATTGCACCACTCTTCTTCAAATTGCTTTGCATTTACTTTCAAGCTGAGCTATGTTTTTACAGATCCCTATCCCTTTTTTCTTGGGAGAACTCATGCATTATTATGATATTAGTTGTTGAGAATGGGCTTCCACTTCTGAGTTTGCATAGTTTAATACAAGACCGTAAAATGAAACGAGGATATCCATAAATGTTAACTTTAACCCACATCTCTCCTGCCCCTTTCTATATTCAACCAAGTGAGAGAGTTCTCAAGAGGGTGATTTTGGCTTTGGCTCTGAATAAAATCTGTGTTTCTCTTTTCTCTGCAGTGAAAGACTGCAGAGATCAGTCTCTCTGTTCACATTCATAAATACCCCCTAAAATGTTCTTCTCAAGAACAGGTCTATCTGCTGCTAGATAGAAGGCAGACAGGTGCTACCTAGTGAGTGCCTATAAAAATAGGAAGTCATATACAGTGGAACCATGGCTCAAAAGTTGTAACACTCAGAATATAGTATATTCAGGGCTCTTCTTATTTGGTCTGTGAGATTAAGATGTCCAGTATTCACACTTCCAAACTTTCTGCAACCACAAACAAACTTGCATGGTACAATGGCGTGCTGCGTGCAGCACACCATAACTGAAAAGCAAATAACTATGTTAGTGCCCCAATCTGCCCAGACTGTTTGAATGAGAAGCTAATAGAACTTTACAGCACTGTTTCAGATACATAAATGCATTTACTTAAATAGCTTTAACAATACTTACCTCATCTACATAGCTTGAATACTGGTATCTGACATTTCCTTGACATCTCCCATGTGCAAGGGCTTTGGAAAACTTTACTTGCCATAAGCATTGCCAGTATATAGAAAATTGGTAGGTATTTGCCTCATTCATTCAGATGTCTATGATGTTACCTAAAAGCATTCCTTAGTTTTTCAAACAGAAATAGCTTTCACTATATAATTGACAAAATAAGGCATAAGTTTTCTCTGTATAAGCATTTTAATCATAAAAAATGCTGTCACATCAACGAAACATTTTACTATGATTTGTTGAAAGTGAGGAAAAATAACACCTTTCAGGAAAGATTCTTTCTTGATAGTTATATGAAAAAATGTTGATTTTATATACAAAGTTCTTTCTTTACAACTGTCTTCAAATTATCTTTAAAATCTCTTCAAATCTTCAGCTACATATTATTTTTCATAATTGAAGAATTCCAGTGCTCCTTGAAGAAGAAATTTTTATTATTTTCAGCGAAAAATTTAATTAAGTGTATTGAAATACTTTGTGTGTATGAAATTAGAAAAGCCTCTCTGTTTCTAAAGATATTTCTTTCCAAGTAATGCTTAACGTTCTGGGAGAAAACTTTGTAAGGGAAAAGTAACAACCAGATGTACTCTGTGGCTATAGCAATACAAACCCTCCAATGAAAGGTGATACGCATCACTACATCTTGCGCCAACTGACGAAGAAAAAGAACTTGCATCCTCTGTAAAAAAGAATTTCACACTGACACAGTTAACTGGTGCCTTCAAACCAAGCAATGATGAGGAAGATTTAATATATTTTGTTGAAAATCCAGATCTTCTGCAAACTGAGGAAGACTCTGACTTCAAATATTGTTAAGCTCATTCTCCAGATTAGTTTTGATTTGCAATTAAAATTACAACTAACTCCTCTTTGGCATCATCATTCAAACATTGGAATGATTTGCCTAGAGAGTCTGTGGTGTCTTCATTCTTGGAGATATTTAGAACTAGACTGTACAAGATACTGAAAGCCTCCGAGAAGCAAGATGGACCAGACAGCCATCAAAGACCCTTTTAAAACATGAACACTTCCATCATTCCAGAAATAAACTAAGATTCCTTTCCTTAACATAGCAGAAAGTAACAGGACAGTAAACCCACTACATTCTGGAGTACCATATTCTCTTTCATTACAAGTCTCTCTCATGGGATTTTTTTTCCAGGTTTTAGTTAAAACAGTTTCTTAAGAATAATAAAAGCCTTTCAACTACTCACTTCTCCTTTCTGACAAAAAAGAAGGCAAGAAGAAAAGTCTATCTCCTATTTTATATATGGTTTTCATACTTCCAACTGCTGTGTGTAGATTTGAGGCTCCAGCTTCTGCTAAAGAGACAGGCTCTAAATGACAAACTGATATCTGGATTTGGCCTCAGATTTTAGACCCTAATCACAAATGGAGATGAGAGGTGTTGTTTCAGTGGTGAAATAGGAACAAATGTCTGGGTTTTGCCAGTACTGTTTGCAAGCTTATTTCATTTTTTCCTTTAGAGACATTAAGGCAAGATAATCTGGATCATTTTATCTGTCTCAATACAAAATATACTTCAAGTATTATATTCCGAACCTTTCTTCCCTACTGTCCATTCTTGCAGCATTTCCTTCCTAAGCCTTCAGAAATAGAAGCAGCATAAATTTTTCTTAGTCTGTTGTATCAGAATTTCCTATCAACATTTTAAACTTTTGCGAAATATAGACATGATTTTGTTATTCTGTATTCTTGCTTTTTGTGTCTGTAAAATATTTTGGAAGCAAGGAAAAGTATTTTTCAAAGAATGCTCAATATTTTCTCCTTATTTTGTAAGAGCAAAGCTATCTTACCATCAAACAGTCCCTCCTCCTTAACAGACTTGTTTGTAAGATCACAAGTCTCAGTGCAGTCACCTCTTTCCAAAAGTTATCTTTTGTTTCCCTGCTTTCTTTGTGTTTGTGCTTGCAACAGTCTGTACTTTCCTACTGGATAGCTGGCTAACTCATTTCTAATATTTAAACGTTTTAGGTTTGCTCTCATCATGACCCTAATACAGTGCATTTACACTACACTCAAAAGAGATGAATAGCAAGCCTACCAGATAAATGGCCACAGACTCACAGCCTTCAAGAGACTTATTCACTGGAGTAACAGCATTAGCTCGCAAGGGCACTTTCAAAAGCTTTTCATGTCTTTCTACACTCCTGCTTCCAATCTCTGTCATTACTGGGTGATGTTGCTTTCCGACAGCTAGGGCTTTTGGTCACTGCCAGCCTGGGAAAGATTCATATTTATGACCTTGAACTGAAAAGTTTCCTACTGCACTTTGGCCACTTGTACCATCTTCCATCTCACCACTCATGTAACATTTAAACTCATTTCCTTTCCTCTTCAGCTTAATCACTCTGTGCTCTTACATCTTGGTCCTTGTGGCTGCCTGCAAATTCAAGGGAGACACCAGGACTGCAGAAAGCTACCACAGTATAAAATTCGACCATTTTTTGTCATTGTGCCCTACTTTATTCTTTCCCTACCTGATTTATTCAGAAAGCTTACAGTAACATGCAGGGGAAGGAGGAGGAAGCTTCCATAGTTCCATAGTCAAAATAATACTGAGTCTGCATCATTATGCAGGGCTGTCATATTAGCCAGAGTCCACCATACATCCAGGTTTATGATTTCCCATTGGCTTAGTTTTGGTTATGAAAGAATAGACGAAATCTGGTACCCTGTTAAAAGATATTTAGCATAGAAACAAAGATAGGAGACAGAAAAAGCAATAAATCACACCTATATACACAAACCCTAAGAAACAGGAGATAATGTAAACAATACCAAAGACAGAACACTCAGGTCCCTGAATGATGGGCCATTGAAGGAACCATTCCAAGTCCTGAAGAACTGATAAGAAGGGGTGGAAACAAGGTTACTGAGTCTCATAGGAATGACCGATTTTATTGCAGGGGCTCTGTGGGACTCTGCTAAATATATGGGATGCTTAAGATCAAGGTGGATTGGGAAGAAGCAAGCATGGGAAGATGGAGAGGAGGGTTTTATATATATATATATATATATATAAATAAACAGGCTGGTTGCATACCAACAAGCTGCTGCTCAGGATACTTGCCTAGCCAAGCCCTGTGCCTGATCACTGCAGTCTTATAAAACTCCATCCACTTATTTTCTATGTAAGTGTTCTCTGGCATGGTTGTGCCTAATTTGTTAGCAAACTGCAGATTTGACTAGCCAGTAAGTCCTGGAATGATGTGAGGCTGGACGCGAAGGCAGGATAAACAGGGCTTAGGTTCTGGGCTTGGAGTCTGTGTGGACTTATGATTCTGTGTAGGGCTTGAGACACCTGAGGAAGTGAGAACTTCAAGCTGCAGGAGCTGGCAAATGGGAAGAGATTGGAAATTGGCAAAAAAACCCCAGGCTGGAGATGGAGGACCCAAGAATCAGGGCATCAGTTCTGCATGTTTTTTATAGCCAAGTTTTGAGGGCTCAGCAAGTATGAGAGTGACTGTAATCCAGACAGAGTTTATAAATATGCATTTGTATGTATATGTGTAGAGACACATGCACATGCTAAATACTCAACTTCCTAATGATATAGAGCACAGGAGCAGTAGTGGTGTGTTGTTCATGTTCGTGTATGAAGACAGGCTGAGAAAGTTGGGGCCTGGAGAAGAGAAGCAGCGTGGAGACCTCAGAGCAGCTTCCAGTGTCTGAAGGGGGCCTGCAATGATGCTGGAGAGGGACCCCTCATCAAGAACTGTAGTGATAGTGATGGGTGCAAACTTAAGGGGACTTCAGGTTGGATATAAGGAAGTTCTTTACTGTGAGGGTGGTGAGGCACTGGCACAGGTCTCCCAAAGAAGTGATAAAGCTCCATCCCTGGCAGTGTTCAAGGCCAGGTTAGATAGAGTCCTGGCTGACCTGGTTTAGTGTGAGGTGTCCCTGCCCATGGCAGGAGGATTGGACCTAGATAATCTTAAGGTCCTTTCTGACCTTAACTGTTCTATGATCCCATGATTCTGTGTAAGTGCTGTAGGTGCCAATAAAGGCAGGGCTCTGTTGACCTATGTATCTGAGGATGTGAAGGCGTGTGGGGAGGTGTGTACGTGCACAAGTGCATCTATCAGGAATGCAGAAACGGCCTCGCTGTTGGCACAACCTGCAAATGGGAAGAGCAGGAAACAGACTGGGAAGGAGAAATCCAGCTTCCCCAAGAGCCTAAGCCAGTTTTGGATCTTTGTTACAACAGCAACTCCATGGTTTTCTATAAAAAACCAAGAGCCTGCTTATGCTTGTACCAGACCCCAAAATTTTTCCTCATATTCATTTTTTTCTAAATATATAACTTTAAATTTTAAAATTCAACCTTTCTTGTTTGTTGATTTGTTCTACACCTTCTATGTTCAGCAACTCTAACAAGATGAAGTAGAAATAAAACAATCGTGCTATGAAATTGATCCCTTTGTTCCAAAGATAGAAATCAAAATACATTCAATTGATGAGGTTATAACTAGGGAAGTGGAATTACCAACTCTTGGACTCTGTGCCAGGTATAACACAATACAAAATCATAACAATCATTACAAAGAAAAAAGAGGAAAAAAAAAGAACTACAACTACCATTGCATAGCATATCTCAATTACTTCTCCACAGTCCAAGTTTCTGGAATACAACACGTAATTTTAACTACTTATCTGAAATTACAATAGCAGTAGAAGCACTTTGGCAAGTGCTTCCAGGAGGACTATGGCCCTACATAGGATATGTTTATATCCTATAAATATATAATATATTTTAATATATATAACATATATAATATATGTTTATATTATAGGATGCCTACTGCATCCTATGCTGATATCTGAGAGGACAGGACATAACTTGCCTGAAACATCACATCACTGTTGCACAGGACTGATATTTCTAAAACAAAGCTGGAGATGAGAGGTTCTTGCACGTCTACAGAATCCCAAAGGCAATGAGTTTCCTAGTCATTTGGTCATAACAGCTGCTGTTACTATCTCTTCACTGGGACAAATACTGTAAAAGACCAAGTTTCTAGATATACCAGGATTATAAAGCTGATCAAGTATAGCACACAGGCAACACCTATTTTCCCCTACTGTTAGCTTTGTCTAGATTTCTTTTGGAAGCCTTGTGACTAAAGTAGCTGGTGCTACTCTTACAGGTACATGTTTTGAGTAGCAACTAGACAGAACTCAGATTTTTGAGTAATCCAGTTAGCAAGAGAACGCCAGCAGAAATGCCTTTCTTTTTGCTCAGAAGCTAACAAGGATTTACCTGGCAGAACTCACACACAAAACCATAGCTCTGTGTCTTACAGAAGCTTCTCCCAGATGCTTTGGCTTTTCCAGCTTCCTTCTTTATCTAGCCTTTTACCGCTTCAGCTACCAGCCACCCTCCACATGTACATATATCCTAAACAATGCTGTATGGAAATCCCAGGTATTCACATTCCAGAAAGCATTCCATTGTTTTATTGCAGCTGAAAACATGCCTGATTGCTTTTTACTACTTCTTACACCAAAATAATCTTAATATGTACTTACAGTGTTTAACCCACTCTTATTACTTCTGTCCATCATTGTGCATTGCTGCAAGTGTGATCACTTGGCTAAACAGGCTATACTGAGCCTCCAAAGGACCCAAAGGAGCTGAAGATGTCTCTGCTAAAGAAAAGAGAATGAAAACAAGACAAAATACAATTGGAAGGTGACTGCAGTACATACTACAGCAAGAAACCTGTGGCCAGCCCTGAAACCTTTGTGGTAGTGGTTCCTCTAATGCTGAGATGGAGAGAATTCTCCCTGCTCTTTCTAAATGTGATAATGTGAGAGTGTGGAAAGACTAAAACACTGTACTCTAGGTAAGGTATTTGTTCCTGATGAACAGTTTTAATGAAAAGGGGCCCATGAAGCCATTATCTATTTAAACATCATTACCGTATTTTTCTTCCACATTACTATGACTAAATTAACTTGCTCCCTTTGCCATCCTGTGACAACGTAGCAGACTATGTTAAAATAACATAAAATTTTAAAAGACGTCATAGTGCAAGAGCACAGCGAGAGTGATTAAGATCTCAAACCCCATTCTCCTAGCTCCACTCCACTTTGAGACAACAGTCACGACTTCAGCTGGACAGCTTCTGTGGTTTTCCTCCAGCACTTTTTAGGAGTGATAATATCCCTTCTGGTATTTTGCCTTACATACAATAACATCTTTAGAGAATGGATATAGACAGCTATTTGACTCAATAATAATTCCTTAACTGCAAATTTAGAAATGCCATTTTCCTGTGCTTAGGAAGAGACAGATGAAAAGATGAAATTGAAGTAGAGTGATGACAACACAGCAGCTGCACCATCTTCCTAGCATGAGGAAAACAGCATCTGCAAGGAAAAAAGCTGTGTGTGCACATGTGTGCACACATGCTCACACACAAAACCAGGGCTTGGCAAAGTAGTTAGCTTGGCAGCTTTGCAAGTTCAGTAAAAACATACGTAGTAAGAGTGAAAGTATCTTTGCAGCTCCCCTGCGTGACAGGCTCTCCTGCAATGATGGCTTTTTGCTCTGAAACTGGCAAGGGTGAAGAAGAGCGCATGATGGTGGGGACCTTGCAAAGGTGTAACACACCTCTGGAAGCCAGGAGGGCCTCAGAGCCACCCCATGCAACTAACACAGCCCCCTGCACCTGGGCATCAACGGTTGGCTGTCCTAGTCTGGACCGAAGTTGAATGAGCAGTCCACAGGTGAAACGCTGCTGATTTCATTCTCATTCCTTTGAGATTATGTGGCTACATGACTTTATTTATTTTTCTTTAGGACATAAAAATGCTCAGAAAGCTTTTCGTTCCTTTGTTTGCTTTTAAGATAAATCATGTGTACTAGGACAAGTGTAATACTATTTTTGTTGCAAGTTCTGATAAAGATGCTTGAAAGAAAACAAGAATCTTTCATTAGCTAAAAATCTTTGCTTTTCTCAATATAGTCAAACTAAAGCAATGGCATTCTGGCATTCCCTAAACCAGTATCATTAATAGAATCATAGAACAGTTAGGGTTGGAAAGGACCTTAAGATCATCTAGTTCCAACCCCCCTGCCATGGGCAGGGACACCTCACACTAAACCATATCACCCAAGGACTCATCCAACCTGGCCTTGAACACCACCAGGGATGGAGCATTCACAACCTCCCTGGGCAACCCATTCCAGTGCCTCACCACCCTAACAGTAAAGAATTTCTTCCTTATATCCAATCTAAACTTCCCCGTTCAAGTTTTAACCTGTTACCCCTTGTCCTGTCACTACAGTCCCTGATGAAGAGTCCATCCCCAGCATCCCTATAGCCTCCCTTCAGATACTGGAAGGCTGCTATGAGGTCTCCACGCAGCCTTCTCTTCTCCAGGCTGAACAGCCCCAACTTTCTCAGCCTGTCTCCATACAAGAGGTGCTCCAGCCCCTGATCATCCTCGTGGCCCTCCTCTGGACTTGTTCCAACAGTTCCATGTCCTTTTTATGTTGAGGACACCAGAACTGCACACAATACTGCAAGTGAGGTCTCACGAGAGCAGAGTAGAGGGGCAGGATCACCTCCTTTGACCTGCTGGTCACGCTGCTTAATATATCTTCAAAGTAAGCACAAGGTTGTATATTCAGAATTTAACTAAAATACATAAATAAATATGATCATACTCTTAGGTATAAAACACATATTTAGCATTTAGCCTGCTCCTATTATGTATCTTCTCATTCCCTTAATGTTCTAAGGAATGTTATTATTAATCCAGTCAGTGTATCATTCTCCCCTTCACACTTCAGAAAAACATTATGAAGAAGAGTAGCTAAGCCAGGAGTCCCAATACATTAGAAGACATCAGGTTTATTATGTTTTGTCCTATGGTAAGGATTATTATTTCTTTTATTTATTTATTTACTTAACATAAATTCACAAATTAATTTAGTCATGGCATTATCAGCACTATGCATTAATGACTTAAGTTTCAATTTCTAGAATAGCTCCAGAGACCAAATCTAAATGACTGGATTAGTCAAAGGACAAGTCCGCACACAGATAGATTTTTAATAGCTTTTATGCCTAGATGGCCCCTGGCTCCTGAAGAGACCACGATAGGTTTGGCATCTCTGTGCTGCAGCACAGTCCCTGCTGAGCTCAAGCTGACTGCAGCTGTTAAGTGCTGCAGGGTAGGCACACCCCAGAGCAGCCTCAGGTCAGACAGCCGGGAGAGAGAAATGAGAAGGCAATCCAGAAAAGCTGATACGTCACCTTAGTTCTGTGACTTCTCTTTATTTATTTGTTTTCCCTCTCTGTGATTATAAGCAGTGCAAGTTAGGAGCCAGCTGCCCACGGGAGAGACCTGTGGAACCACAGGATGCAGCACTGGGATTAGTGAAGATGACAAGCACTGGAGATGCTCTTGTGCATTACCCAGAGCTGAATGGGTAAATTTACAGTGAGAAATGGGTACTGTAGTGCAACATTCCCTGCTCTGCTCTTTCTTCCATAGGCTGAAGTTAGGGAACAACAACAAAGAGATGTTCCCAATTCTGCAGTCTTTGCTTGGTCCTATTTACTAAATAGTATTTTAAAAATCTTCTTATTTCTAAGTTCCTAACAAATATGATTTCATTAATCCTCTTTATTTTATACTGAGTGAGCCATAGAGATATTAAGGGACAGCAAAATGAGCGAACACAGCACTTGAGAGACATAAAGTTACTTATTAAAATTGTTTTAGACATTTAGCTTTTGGGGCTTTTTTCAAAAAAGAAATAAGCCTTCCACAATCTTTACTGAAACCTAATGCAATGTGGGAGCTAGCTACTTCTGTGATAATCACGGTATGAATGTGCGCATTAAATTAGCTAAGGGAACAAAATCTTTCATGAAAGCCTTAAGAAAACATTCGATTATGCTGACAAATATACCTGGCTAGGTAATTACACTGTTGTGCAGTAAACGCTTTAGCATTTAGAGACACAATAACAACTACTAACAGTGGTACACCACAGCTTTTTTTTCTGACTATGAAGCACTAAGGGGAACTGGCTTGCCCAAGGATTTACAGTGTGACAAGATGTAACTAAAACTGATTAAGAGTCTCCTCATGCTGGGACAGTGCTCCCTGAAGAAGCTGCATGCTAGTCTGAGGTTTGCCATGGGTAAGCTACATATCCTTATTTCAATTTATTTATTTCATCAGCTAAGCTTCTCAATCTGCATTTTCATGAGTTTTCAGTAAAATGATGAAATCCAAATGGAAAAAATCTATCTGGCTAACAAGGGTGCACCAACCAGCTAATTGTATAATCCAATCTAGTCGAATACAAATGAACAGGAAACGGCTTTGAGCTACAGCACAATTCTAAGTGTAACAGGGAAGGCAAGAAAAAAGGTAGTTACAGCTGATCATTTATTGCAGTGGTGCCTAGGCAGTAGGAACCAAGAGCAGCAGGCAACACACTAATCCCCCACAATGCCTCCTAGCAGGTTAGTTTCCCTGTAATATTTTGTTCACAAATCACAACGGTGTTAATAAGTTGTGAAAAAAAAAGCACATGTAGATAATGCAATGTAGTTAAATAATCTTCCTTTGACAATGGTAATTAAAGGGAGATATTCCCATTTTCGACAATCACATTCTATTACTTCGGCCTGTTCTGCAGTAAGTATTGTTTTTTTTTCTCCTGTAAAATAATTTTCAGCTGTAAAAAAATTAAGCAGATTCGTGTGTAGTCTGAAAAGGTCAACAGACTTGAATCTGAATGCTCTTATTTTTTTATACTCTTGACCTACAGGGTTAAGATAAAAGTCAGACTCCATGATTATATTCTTAGATGACTTTTTAAAAGTAACTTTGTTCATAGTGACAGAAAGATACAGTAGTTTGAATACAAACTCCAGGATTGAAGAATGAGGACAAATACCTCCCTGAGGAAAGTGGGCCTAATCCAAGGTCCATTGAATTAATTAGCATCAACATTAGCTTTGCCTAAGGGGCTAAAGCCTCTCTTTTTTTTTCGGTTGTTGATCAGGCTGCATATCACAATATGCAGGCTGGCATTCAAAACTATGCTGCAATCATCTTTGTTAGCTAATCCATTTATTTATCTAACTCCTAAAAAAGAAACAGCATTTATAATGCTAGTGTATTCTTCTCACATTTGGTCTCGCTGTCTTCATTTCAACTGTTGCCACTTTAAAGGCAAAATAAAATACTCCCTTGGAGCATTCTGAAACAAGGAACTATCTGTAGATTATTTTCAGTATTAGAAGAAATTTTGTACTTTCACCAATCTAAATGTAACAAACTTAATCCATGCTTGACTGAGAATGTATGGTCACCCATCCAAATAATTTGCATTAGCAACTCCAAAACCTTCTAATGATAGGATGTGAATTAGAAACTGCTCATGTTACATGACAAGTAACCAAGATCTCACTTTTAATTGGGGAAAATGCCAACAACTGACCTGCAAGGAGCCTTGCCAATGGAGCACAGGTCAGCCGGCAGTGCCACAGTACTGCAGCTGCCACCATCCTAGTCGGTAACAAACTCCTTTCAGTGAGATTGCTTTCAATCTATGCTAGATGAAAGCTGTTTATAAGATATTTTAACGTCATTCAACTGCAAAAGATACAGTGACTAAAAATAAAGTGCAAGGACCAATCTATTATGTATTAACCTATCTCCTCATTTATCAGGTAACTTTGGTCCACTAACTCCAGAATAGCCCTAAGAAGATGTGCTCCTCCATCAGCTTGACTTCTACAATGTAAGGAGAGGAAAATAGATCTAACAATCAGCTATCCAAAACTATAGGACTTTATTAGACAAAACTAGCACCTGAAGGTCTCCTGAGGAACATACAGGATATCCTTATATCATGAATCCTGGCTAATACTGTTAAGACACAGCCCTTTTATGCTTGGTTGGAAGTTTTTCAAACCATCTTCTAACACAGTGAACTTCACCATTCTTGGAAACATGCAGAATGGTAATGTCTGAAATAAAAGACATCAACAAGACCAAATTAAAACATAAAATAAATTTGCAGTCATTCAGGTAGTTCTGAATGGTATTACTGAATACCATTGGTATTCAGTGACTAAATAGCATTACAGGTATTACTGGTGATTTTTTTACCAGTCCATCATTGCAAAATTCTATTCATTAAAGACAAAACTGGACTGACAGTGCTGGTCTAAAAGATCAAAGAAAAATTGTAACTTTTAAATGCTTGATAAAACCCCAATGAACCAATCACCTGTTATCCTAGAAGAAATCTTTATCATTAACATCTGAAATCCAGTGAAATTCATCAATCTTTTAAAATCGACTATTTTAAAAAATAGATCTTTATTTAACATGAAACACTATATATATCTGAACTTTCATTACTAGTAGATTGCAGGGATTGAAAAAGATAATAGACTGTAAAAGTCATTTACATGGTTTTATATGGGCATAGATATTTAGCAATTTAAAGAATCTAAACGTATGCTCCTTTAAATCTAAGACTTGGAGCCGTTTTTCTGCGAGAAGGCTACCAATAGTGGCAAGCTAGAGAACAGGCAGGAACAATAAGAGTGGATTTTGCCATTCCCAAATCTGAAATTATTTGGTACAGCTCAAAATGAATTACAGGCTCAAGGGCTTTGCTGTAGGACAAACATTTCTTCACTGAGTGAATAAGATATGTCACTATTATGCAGGTCATCAGTTAAACCGAAAATTCTTGTACAGAAAGAATACTCATTTTAGTTCCTGAGCTGTATTGCAAGTATTATTCCCCTTTTAAAGAAAGAAATTAAAACTGAGTAAATTACATCTTTTGGTCCAAACAATAAAATGTTGATGGCAGAACTGGAACTGAGATTTTTAACTCTGTGCATCAACTAGAAATAGTTCGATCTTTCAGCTTTAATTTTGTTATGAAAAAGGGATTTTCCCAGTAATTTTGCAGTCCACTTCTGAGCTTTCATATTTTACTTACTGCTAACATTTAACATGTCAGATATTTTACACAACTGCAAAAATAAACATAGTCTGTTGGCTATAAACTCCTACAGCCTGTGACATAGATGAAATTCCTGTATCATCTTGTCTGGTTGTAACACAGATACAACCTCTGGGGATGCGAGAAATGAATTTCTGTGCTCTTGGTGCTAGACTGGCTATCCAAAAATTTCAAAGATGATAATTCCTCAGTAACGAGAAGGTGACCATAAAGTACTACACGTTGCATAAGCAGGACCTGCTCCAGGCGTCTTCAGGAAATTATATGCATCCTTCTCAGAGCTTTGAAAAGGACTGCTTACATAGGGAGCACTTTTCTTCCTGGACTCAAATATTCTCACTTAACTGTCTCTTGGAGGAAAAGGAAGAGTGAATAAGGAGCACCTTGAAGTGATTAATGAAAATGTTCAGTGCATTTGTGGGACAGCTCATTAGATACTATAAAATGGACCCTCACAACATGCATTAAAGAATCTGAGGGGAGCACATTCTTGATAAGGTTTAGATCCCAACTCAAAGGCACCACGCCAGCTTTCTAACAATGGGGTGAGGCCAACATGGAACACTTCAGAAGAATTTACACGAATAGGGTGTTCAACCATGTATCATGGATGATCAATAAGGAAGAAGAGAGAAACTTCTCTACTGATGTCACAGACCAGATAGAGAAGACTGCACAATATGATAAAAATAAAATCAACCTTCTAAGTCAGAAGATGGTAACTACTGTAACAGTCACCCCTGCTATCATTGCCTCTTTTTCATGATTTTTCTTTTGATGCACAGTAATCTTCAATACCATCTGAAAAATAAGTCTGGCTCTGGTTACTAGATCTAGCTTAACAAATGACCCAATTTCTCTGACTGTCATTTCCAATGATGAATCATATTTATACATCATTTTTCATTAGAAGCCCACAAGAAGAATTCAGCTACTCTTAAGAATTTTATTCATGGCAGTATTTAGTTGTTCATATACACTTGGAAAGAGACCATATTAAGCACAATTCTTAGTAGCGGATGGAAAAGTAACTAATATTTGTGGCTGTACTCTGTTTTTAACTTTAGCAGTTCCACGTGACTGAAATCACAACTATAAAAAGCTGAATGATATACAGTGTTCAGCGTGAAAAGATGTTAAACAGTATCAAGACAATTTCTGAAATCTAAACAGACATTTTTCATGATGAGGCAGCTGCCCATAACTAAACTTTAAGATGCTGACACTATGTCTTACCTACTCATTTCCATTTACATGTTTTAGTGAAATGAGAAAGGCACCAGGAAAACAGTAATCCTGCACCACTCCCCCTCTGCAGCATGGCTTCCTGTCTAAACACAGAAGACACTTCCACCTCTAAAGCTTACTCTGTCAAACTAATTGTCACAGCTTCTATTTCTTCTGAGATATTTACATTTCCATCAGCACTCATTTCTCTGTCAAGAACAGTGAAATGTCATACCTGGAGACAGTTCAGTGGAGCTGAAGTAAAGGAGGCCTGCAAGCTCTACAAATCAATCTCTGCGTATAAGTCGCTTCATGCTTTTAAGAAACCTTTTCCCCAGAATTAATTTCTCCCTAGTCTGATAGTCCTGACAATTCTGAAGTATATGTTACCTCTATCAAAACCAACTAAGAATTACATGTTGTACCCTTTTTAATCCTTTTTTTGATTTGGTAATGCCAAGTGCTTTTAAGAGAACTGAAATACATGGGTTTAGGTCTGCTGGGTTCACTAGGAACAGACATCTGGGCCTGGTGTTATACCACAGCACTTGTGATTAGTATGAGTCATGTCATCGCACCCAAAGGCAGTTGTTTACAAAGTACAAGAATATCTGATCTGGAATTTTCCTGTGACTATCACAAATGAACAGCAGTAAGCTTCAAAGTTGGATGAAATCTTATTTGGTGACTAATCCATTCACTAACACTTAGTACGAGTGAGAATCGAACTTATCTCAGGGTTGTTGTGTCCTTCTGAAATGGGGTTGAACAATATCACTGGTATTTTCATATGTTATGGGCAGAAATTTCAGTACTGACATTGTTTTCAGCATTTGGGTACCAACCTTGAACTGACCCAAACAAGTATGATTTCCAGGGCAAAAGTACTCAGCCTTTTATGAACATCAGCTTCATTACATTATTTTAACTGACAACCCCCAATCTCTAGGTTATATTGACTATGAGATATATACTGCAATACAATTCATATCTCATAATGCTATTCCAGGGGTGTGATTATACTTTTGATGCAGATAGTAGCAGAATATGATGTAGAGATTTTGTCCTCCTTCCCCCACATTGCTCTCTTCTAGGGTGAAGGAAATCGAGGATGCTTCTGACACTGCAAGACCAAAGAGACTTTTTTTACATTAGAAGATAAAAGAGTGCAGTGATCACTATCAGCCTAACTTAATGGTTTCATCTGAAAATGAGTCTTTCAAAACTGATTTTATCCATTGGCAGTTTACTTAACATTGCAAAATAATAAAAGTATAGAAAGTCAGAAAATGTAGTCAGTTATTTAACACCATAAATTTTAGAGAAGGCATGAAAAAATGTGATTTTTTTGTTACAATTAGCAGGTGCTTCTCATATTTCAGAAGATAGCTGTAAAGCATTTTCATTTACTGACTGATTTCAAACAGCTGCTGCTACTAAATGGTAATCCTTTGTAGTAGTAAAAGATCTGCAAAATATTTTTATCAATGCACAGAGCATTAGTTGACTTTTTTCTCTGGATTTTTATTTCTTTTGCCTAACTTTCTGATTAGCCATTACTACAGTGCAAATTATGGAACAGCAGATCAAAATTCCTCTAAAGCATGACACAATTTTTTGAGCAAAATATGATAGAATCATAGAATGATTTGGTCTGGAAAGGACTTTAGAGATCATCTACTTCCAGCCCCCCTCCTATAGGCAGGGACACCTTCCACTAGACCAGGTTGCTCCAAGCCCCATCCAACCTGGCCTTGAACACTGCCAGGGATGGAGCAGTCACAGCTTCTCTGGGCAACCTGTGCCCGTGCTTCACCATCTACCTAGTAAATATCCATATAAACAGCTAGTTAGGGTCTTTATATGACCAGAATTCCCAAAGACTTCTAAAGCTGCATAATGATCAAAGGTGACTTGCTGATCTAAGCCTAACCAAGATATTTCATATGCCTCTGAATCATCAGAGGCTGGTTGGTTAAGGAAGAAATCTATGTCAATAGGTTTCATGGCTTGATCTGGCTTGGTAAACCAGATGTGTCAGATAACAACGTTAACTTTCTCTTCTTTGATAGCACGCAAAAGCAAAGGGTGAACTACTCTGAAAACTAAAGTCTTGAATAAATCTGGAAGAAACTAGAATATTACACGCATTTATAAGAGTCACATAGGAGTCTGTATAGGATGCAGGATTTGAGTGATACAGCAGAATCTTAAAATAAGTTTTTCTGGCTTTAAACCATTCTGAGTTTTCATCTGAGTAATTATGAGTTTTTACACAAGTTTCCTGTTATTCAACTTCACAGTGTTTCATGGAAGAAAGGCCTTGAAGTTCCACAAGAATATTCAACTGCATCCACCTCCCTATATATTAATGTTTACCAGTCTTCACCAGCTAACTCCAACAACCTTCCTCAGTCTCATTCTCCCAGTCTTCTATATCAGTTTTATCTCTATTTTTCTCTGTCTTCCAAGAAGCAAAAGCAATGCACATTGCTCAAAGGATGGGGAGTGAGCAAAGCTAAAAGTCTGAAAAAAAATAAAGAGGAAAATAAAAAGCTTCAAGTAAAAATATAATAGGTCAATTGGTCAGTTGTTAAAAAGATAATTTCCTGCATTAGGAAAACATATTAAGACCATTTAAGCTGAAGAATACACATATATCCATTTTGTGAGGATTTGCTTCAACGTTCCTACATGTTCAGGACTGATAAAATAAAGTGTCTTCTGTAGTTCTGAAACTGTTTTGTCAGAGAAGTGATTGAAAACTTGGCTACATAGTATTTAGTCTTGAAAGCTATCTCATATATAGCATGCTTCCTTGGAAAATGCATGAACTAAGTTACAATACTGGAAAGGAGCAAGTACTCTCATTTTCCTTATATTTGCATAGAAATGGCAATTTTTCCAAGATAAAATTATAAGATACTAATAGTCAAAGTTCAAACAATTTATGTTCAGTACAAACACTTCTAATAGAGTTACACTGCTGTGTTGAAAATAGGTAGACAATGGAGCATTCCTCATCTGTTTAGTAGCACTGTGAAAGTATTGGGAGTGGTATTTCCCAGCCTGGGCATGTTTTTGTGCTGTGGTTTCACAACGAGCATTAGTGTTTCAACAGAAACACTGCTTACTGAGCATGGATGCTCATTGAGAAACCATATGAAAAAAAAATTACTTTTTGCAGAGTATCATTCTCATCTCAAACTTAAAGCAGAGCTAATTTATTGTGTGAACACACAATGCTGCTTTTTTTTCTAGGAAGTTTCAACTGTCACTATTACCCTGACAAACACAAAATACTATTTAGTTTATTGTTGTAATCAAGCAATCTATATTTGTTCTAATGGGTAAGTCTAAAGTAGTCTTCTGTGCAAAATTTTTCTGTATAATTCTCCATGTGCTCACATTTCTTGACAAAAAAAAAAAAAAGTATAAAAAAAATTGCTTTTAGAAGGTATGCTAGAACAGTTTCCAATAATCTGTTCTCTTCTTATGTTGTCAGAACAGACCCTGCATCTTCTGCATAAAGGAGAGAAAGCCTTATGGCAGTTATTGAGATCTTCACTGATCCATGCAAAAATCATTTCTTCAGTCATCCTAGAAAGTATAAACCCACCTCTTCTTGAGAGATTATGATCAGTGCTATAATGTCTTCTGTACAAATATAGCTGCACTAGCTACAATGTGTAATCCAAGACTGCTTTGTAGATCATACTGATTCAACACTGCAGCATTTGTATATGGAAATTAAGACTAAGTTATTAGGTGAAATATGAATACTGAAAGGTATTTTCAGAAACTATCTACCTTTTACTACCCTGCATTTCACTAGCAGTTGAGTTCAATTCTATGTAAAGTTTGTAAGTAAATTATGACTTAGAAAAGTATCAAAAGGTGAGTGACTATAGTTTCAGAATGTGGGTCTCGAAAAGCATTGTTTTGTTTTTAGTGAAATTAAATGGCCACCAGTACAGAATTACAGATTCAGAACTAATATAAAATAGTTATAAATTTTAAATTATAGATGAGAAAGTCCTTCAAATGCACTGATACCTTACAGGATTTGTCTCACACTGGTCATGTTCTTCACTTTTTGAGCACTGAGCCTCACACAAGGGAGGCTAACAAGGGAGTGAGTTTTAACTCTAATTGTATAAATCTTTAATGCTCTTGGCTGTTTTCTGAAATTTGGTTGTCTTCCTGAGCTCAAGAAGGCCCTGTTTATCTTCCCAATTTCACAATATGGCTTTGAAATTCTGCCCAGCAGTTTTTCAGCAGCTCAGCCGAAGTACAAGCTCAGCAAAGCTGTTGATGGCTGGAAAACTTCCTCTACAAACACATCTGCTGCTGCGCCTGGCACTAGATGAAAATTTCAAAAAGCTCTGCTAAGACAGATGCTTAGAAACTTCTAGGAGAAATTTCATAGAATGATGGGATCAATTAAGTTGGAGAAGACCTTAAGATCATTGAGTTCAACCACAAATCCAGCACTGCCAAGTCCACAGCTAAACCATACCTCTAAGCACCACATCTACACATCTTTTAAATACCTCCAGGGAAAATGACTCAACCACTTCCATGGGAAACCTGTTCCAGTGCTTGATAACCTTTTTGGTGAAGAAACTTTTTCTTATATCTAATATAAACAACCACTTGTGCTGTTTCCCCTAGTCCTGCTGCCACACTGGTACTGATACAGGCCTTCTTGGCTGCCTGGGCACAAGCTCATGTTCAGCTCCATCAACCAGCACTCCTAGGTCCTTTTCCATGAGCAGTTTCCAGCTGCTATTCTCCAAGCCTGAAACATTTCATGGGGTTGTTGTGACCCAAGTGCAGGACCTAGCACTGAGCCTTGTTGAACCTCATACCACTGGCTCCTTCCTGAGGCATGTCCAGCCTTCCTGGACTGCTTTGCCCTTCAGGACTGCCTCCCAAGGGCCTTTATCAACCAGGCTCCTAAACAGGCCAAAGTCTTACCTCTCAAAATCTAAGGTAGTTGTTCTGCTTACCCTGCTCTTTACTTCTCCAAGAATCAAAAGCTATCAGTCTGTGATCACAATGCCCCATATAGCCTCCAACCATCACACCACCCGCAAGTCCCTCTCTCTTCGCAACAGGTCCCTAGTTGGCTCCCCCGCCAGCTATGTCAGTAAGTTCTCTTCCGCACACCCCAGGAACCTCCTTGACTGTTTCCTCTCTGCTGCATTGTGTTTCCAGCAGATACCTGGTAAATTAAAGTCTCAGTTAGGTTGACTGCCACATCTCAAAATCACCCTAACAGAAGATGCACTGAGCCCTAAAAGAACCAGTGTGCTGAGGTAGCAACTGGAAGATCGTTGCTACAACAAAGTTTTCAGCTGTTTTCTTCCCAGTATACCAGCTTACACATGCAAACACAGAAACCCTGGTATTGTTTGGAGTAAAGGTCTCCAACATGGAATCACCCCTACACTTCTTAATTTATATTTATCCCATTAAAGGTTGTACCTTGGGTTTTGTTTGTTTGTTTCATGCTTGTCTGTTTCTTTGTTTTTCTCTGGTTTGGGGCTGTGTGTTGTATTCTTGTAATATTCTTGTTAAACCCCAATAACTCTCTAGGAAACTTTGGGGTTTTGCTTGTTTTTGTGTTTTTGTTAGTGGCAATCAGAGAAAATGTGATTTATTAATCAGACAAATAATTTTTCCACAGAACAAGATGGAATTTTCCAAATTATAGTTACATCTTGCCTTTAGGAAGCTGACTCCACCCTTACTGCATTTTAATTGTTCAGAGTGCGCTTGTGAAAATTTAGAAATCCTGATGGAAATTCAAGTCCAAGTTCAAAATTCCTATAAAAGGATGACCTAAGCAGATGAAAATCCACTTCTGTTAACTTGTGTGAACTCTAGCCTTTAACATTTCACATCATTTCCAGCGAAATTGAAATTAAAACTTCGAGGTTTAATCTCAGCCTGAATGAGGAGAATTGAATTTTATCAATAATGGTAGAAAACACTTCCCCATATTCTTTTCTAGGGTTGCATCCATATAGCTTAAAACTGGACATGTCATATTCTCCCTTGGGATGCTGTAAGGCAGAGTGTGTGGGCATGTATTTCCAAGCTTATTTAGACATTCCATGCACAATGAGCTCAAAAAAGTGTCGCCCTTGCTGCTAGTCCAAATACCAGCTGCACTGCCTTGCTCTTCTGCCCTGTGACACTTGCACAGAAAAAACATCACTTACGTTAAGGTACTTACGGTGCCATTATTAGGATGCAAGACTTCTAATGCTACAACTTTGTTTTCAAGTAATGGATGACTTTGCATATAAAACTATAATTTATCTTTGTAGAACAGTATTTCCCTTCAATTGGTCGTTTCCATGTAAATAGAAACATGCCTTTAGATTATATATTTGGAAGACATGCTTTCTGTGACAAACATTTTAATTCACCCTGTTACTGATGTTAGAGAGAGGTTATATGTAACTAACAGCACAGCCCAGACATTATTAATTCAGGATTTGCTATAGACATTTGGCTTTAAAATTTAAATTAGAAATGCATATTCGTATAGTCTGGTCTTTCAAATGTATACTCACATATCCTTGTTTACAAGAAAATGCAAGTGAGACCATTTAGGACGGATATAGAAAACTAAGCAAATGCTTAAATTATTTCAAGTCAAAGGGATATGAAAAGCATATTTAAACACTGAACTGAATATCAGATGGCAGTGATGGAAGTCACTTATCATTCATAGCTGGACTATACATGCCATCTGGTTTCAGACTTACAGGACAAACATTGGTACATACAGTCCCTTCACCTGCAGACTCTTCATGGCAAAACCTCAGGTTTATTGTTTCTGTGTAGCCTTTGGTTATATTTAGACTACTGTAGCACTATTATAATAAATAATGGCAAAACAGAGAGGAAGTAATAAAAACAAAACAAAAAAGTCTCCTAACAGAACCATTTACTGACTTCATTAATAGCCTAAATGCTTAAAGGTTTTATATTACAAACTGTGCAGCACAGAGACATCTACACGTATCCTAATTAACAGCAATCACACACACTAATAGTATAACCTACTGCTTAAGTAAATGAACATCCTTGCCCCCTGCTGCCTTGAAGGGGCTGATAGGCATGCGCTTTATTGACAAAGTAAGCTAATTTAGAGAGTGATTGTCCAAGAGGGAACTGCTGTTTATTTGTAGAGTTTTTTCCATTGAACTTACAGGGCAAACAACGTGCTTAAATTGTTAATTAAAATATCAACAGCTAAATGTAAATACTATGGTCTCTGCAAGTACAGTGACACATGGTTTTTAAAAAAGAAAGAAACACTCCTGGCAGTTTCCTGTTTTAAAGACATGCTGTAAATCAAATAATGATACCACCAGGGGGAAAGGAAGGGACCCTTCTCTGTTTCTCCAGTAATCACTGTCAGTGGTTACACACCTTAAAGAGACCAGAGACTTACAGACCCATATAGGGTTTAAATCCACTTCACAGATTGTTTGAAGATACCTTACCGAAAAAATAATGAGGCAGGCTGCTGCTGGCAGAAGTGAAGTCTGCAGGAGACATGATGGTATAAACTTTGTGGAGTTTTCAACACACAAAGTAAAGGCCCACTTGACTCTATTTTCTTTGCCTGAGCATTGAACTGTTTCTCTCTAGCTCAGTGGGATAATAAACTAGCGAGATCAAATAATTTTGAAATGGTCAAGGCAACAAACACTTCTACATCCATCTGCAAAGTAAATGAGGTTAAGTTTTGGAAATCATGCTGTTTTAGGAAAGGCCTGGAGAAAAAAAAGGAAACACAGTCTAATATTAGAAGGTCAAATTAGTGGTGAAATACCATTGCTTAAGCAATGAGTTGGCATTCATTGTGAAAGTCCAGGGCAAAATACAAAACTTGTGATGACATAGACTGTTATTCACCTTTCCAGATAGATGATGAAAACATCATTATTTGTTAAAGTGATAGTTTCAGTAGGAGGATTAGAACTTGGACCTCAAAGGCAACACAGATACCTTCACAACTGGAGCAGCCGACACACTGAGAGCAATGCCAATTTCCCCCTTCTCTTTGATTTCCCTTTCTCAATGTAAGTATTTCCAAATTCCTACCTCTGAAACTACTAAAAATAAACAAAAATTGCTGTGTCTCTTGTCAACCGAAGTGTCTGGTCTTACCAAAGGCAAGTTTTGCTGGCTGGTCAAAATAATTTGAAAACAATGTTTCAGGACAACTAAAACACATTTACAAACAAATGCAATTTTGTTCAAAACCCTTTATGTGAAGCTAGCAATTACATTACCATAAACCAGGGAGACAATGCTCTCTTCTTATGTATTAGATTAATGCTTACAGAGGAAGAAATAATTTGTTAGCTTTCATACAGATTTCTTGACAACACTTACTTTGTCATTTTAGACTGTCGCTTTCTCTATTCACTTTAATCTTTAAATGCATGAAAGACAAATCTCACTTCATGTTATTGTAACAAATTATGATCAGCTGAGGTGGTATTTTCAGAAAAGGGCCTTTCAGATGGTTTCTGTTCCAATCCATCAGTCCAAACCTATTAGACTCCTAGAAAAGTTTAAAGCCTGTAAATCTACAGCTCCAAATTGCAGATTACACAAGTGAAAGAGGGTGCCGTGAGGAGCTTTAGAGTAAATTTTCTTTCTCATGATAAGCAGTGTATATCTTTACAGAAGAAAAATAAGTATGCTGCCCATAAATGGAGACACATAAAATTATTAAATGTTATTTTACTGACATTTGAATAAAATATCAGAGGACAAAAATTAATGTTGAAAATTATTACATAATGTAAAAAGCACTAAACATAACAAACAAAAAGCAACAAGACAATTCTCTCAGATTGTTAAAGAAAGTGATTCATAGTCATTGTAAATGCTGCTTTGAAAAGGCCAGTTCTGTGCTTGGAGACATCCAAAAAGAACGTCTGGAATTATTAAGAAACAAATTTGGAACAAGCCCTAAATACATCATTACACTGCTGTGTAAATCCATGATGGATCTACCTCAGATACTGATTCCCTTTCTTAAAACAGAGAATAAGAATGTATGCCACAGATTTCATTGGAGAAAAGATGAAGTGACTGAAAATTTTAATCTTGAAAGAAATGACCTAAAGGAAATATGAAACAGGTCTACAAAATCATGCACAGTAAACAGAACGTAAAGAAATGTTGTTCACTGTTCCTTATGAAATATGAACTAGAAGGAAAAGCAAAGAAATGCTCACACAGCAAGTTTAAAATTGTAAAACATACAATTCACATCTGAAACTGTGAAGTAATTGGCACAGAATGACATGGGGGCCAAAATACGAATGGGTTAAAAAAGTGCTTACACCAATTCCTGATGTATTGATAGCAATTGAACATGACAGTCTGAATTCAAATTCCAGCTCAGAAAGCTACAGATAGCAACTGAAGTATGACAGAAAAAGTACCATTATCTCTACACTCCTGCTTTCCTAGTCATCTGCTACCATCTACCCACTGCTGGGAGAGTGGATACAGCAAGCACTGAACCTCTAGCCTGAATCACTGCTGCCATTCTTACCTTCCTGTATAATTGCAACTCAACACACCCATTTAATTATTTTGTGATTATTTGAACAGACTACGGCTTGGTATGTGATGCATTTGCAAATGAGCTCTGACTCCATCCTCTGACTCCATTTTGCAGGGGGGTAAGGGGTTTGTAAACACATTTTTGCAATTTTTCATCCAGTACTGTTTAATTTTGGAGAAGGGACTGTATGGATTTAAAAAGTGGCACTTGGTTGAAGCTGTCATGTCAGAGCTCTGCAAATGATTTCTATTCAGATTGTATACCCTTTCACAGCATGATCTAACTTCTGGTAAAAAGCAATAAAACCACAGCTATATCTGGATAGGCTTGAGATGTAATATAAGTTATTGCTCTAACTATGAATACAGATGGACTTCATAGCTTCAATTTGCATCTGCTAACTAGTACGTACAGCCTCAGAACACTGTTTTTATATTAAACAAATTCCATGTTGATAGGTTACATGGTTCTGAAGAAACAGCTGCATCTCAGACAAATTTTTTTCCCCATAGGCTAAAAAGTCTTTGGGGACATGTTAGAGTTAGTAGTTCTTTAGTACTTGAGGGATCAAGTGAACTCCATTTTGAAGACATTTGCATGAATAATCCGAATCACAAATAGGTCTGCATTGTAACTGAACACTGCAGACAGAAGTGAAGTTCCAAGATTTGCACACTTAAGGAAAAGAAAAGGAAGTGTTTTTGTTTTAATCACAAACTTTATTAATCACTTGTCACAGATGCAATCATAGCAGCTATTAATCATTCACACAGAAGACCACTCCTGTTGCTTTCCTAGCCCAGGTATAAATTATCATGTCAAAGACTAACCCATTTTGTTTCATTAATACTCTGTTTTATTTCCTTCCACCCCCATTTTCTTTTGCAGAAAAGGCTTGAATTGTCTTTTTGGACAACTGGAGTCCAGATGATTAATCATACTAACAGAGGGTTGACCACAGGGTCAACAAACAATGAATAAAAACATGAGACATGGGTTCATTCCAGGTTCTACTCATGTTTCATTTCAGAAGTGAGAGAACAGGCTCTTTTCTTCAGAAATTACTGCCTAATAGTCAGAAGGCAACCTTAACACAATGCATGTGCGGTTTCTTCCCCACAAAAAAGCACAGAGCCATTTGTTATTAGATTTGCTGTGTAGGCCACCCAATCTAGAGGAACAACACACTTCAGCAATTTCAAAGCACAGTTAAATGCTGATGTCTCCAGAGCTTTGACTACTGCAAACAAAGCCAGCAAGCAAGCTACAGAGCTTTCTCTGAAGTGTGATATAGGACCATAAATACAGTGTGATGGCTATTAAGCTCATAAGTTGTAGTCAGAAGATTTTATAATCAAAAGTTCCCAGGGTTGTACTGCCAGAAATAAAAGAACTGTGAAAAAACCCAGAATGTACAGAATTGGACATTACTTATTGACTAATAAAGAGTTTTATGAAGACTTGTAGCAATTTTTAGGAAAAAAAGCAGGATGTAAATTACATTGCACTGAATAAAGTGTGAAAAGAATAGATTTTTATCATATTTAAGCAAATGACATTTTTTAATACACCGGCTTCTGAGACCAAGTATTTAGTGACAGGCAGAATAGAGCAAACAGCAAAAAAGGTAGCAAAGCTATTCCCTCCTTTGTGCAGTTCAAAATAAATATCAAAATACATTTGAAGGGTCATGAGGTTTTCTTCTGTTGGACCATGAGCCTAACAACAGTGATATTTTCAGCCCTATGAAATGACTCAAAATCCCTAGCAAGTTTGCAAAGTCTAATTTGCAAAAGTAAAGGTCTGGAGAAGGATGCTCAGTCAAAACTCTCCAAGAGATAAAACTCTGTAAATTTAATATTTAATAGGCTTCATTTCTGTGGTGACAACTCCCTTTTTTAATTTTCCTTTTACTTACTTATTTTATTCTTTTTTCTAAATGCTTGAAGAAACTGAATGAGAAAAATCAAGGAAAATAGAATGTGAGAGCAAAAATACTGAGCAAATACTCGGAAAGATGATATGGACTTTTTCCACAGCTTCAATACATAATCTACACTCCAATGGACCAAGTAGCTTCCCTGGGACCTAAGACAACCATACGTAGCGATCCATTCTCCAAAGATACTTATCAATTTATCTGTATATCTACATTTTCAGAGCTCATTCATAGAAGAAGTGGGGAAATGATTCCTCACACAGTTGTCACTTTAATAATTTAAGCTGGCCTTATATTATTTTAATATACTAAAATTAATGTGAATGGAAACTCCAGCACATAATACTTTAACTCCTTTTCTACCTGATATTTGAGTTGACCCAAGATGTGGCTAAAAAAAAGATGAAATACTTCATTTTGTCAAAATCTTTTACAAATAAACACATCAAATTTAGAAACCAGATAAATTCTTTAATGTGAGTTTACACTAAGCAGAATATTGGTACCAATGTTATTTGTACTCTGGCTACATCTATCAGTGTCTAACCATACAGTGGAGATCAAAAATATTTATGAAATCCACCAGTGTTTGAACATTAGCCTACTCTTGGGTAGTGTTTTCTAGCTCTGAATCTCAAAGCACATGGAAAATATCAGCATCAGCATTATCTTAGAACATGGAAACCCCGGGTGAAGAGAAATGCCCAAATAACAGAGCTAGGAACCAAACCAATGCTGAACTGCATTTTAATCAGCGTAGCCCCTTTTCCTAATGACACTAAGCAGACACATGGGAGGACTATCATGGTGTGGTTTATCCCGTATGCAATATTGACACACCAAATTAACCTACCAGCATTCTCTATGTACTTCTAACAGTACATGGATTTCTTGGAATGCATCAGCTTACACTCACTCTTACACACCCATTGCAAACAACAGCATTTCTTCAGGAGTGTATGGGCAAGTCAAGATTTCCATGTTAAAAAAACAAACAACAAAACAAACCAGTTGATAACTACTGACAGAACCTCAGTAACAGAAGTCAGCTGTGATATAAAATATTAAATAGAATCTATTTGAGTAAATGAAAATTCAAAACACACAACTAAGTTACTTTAAGTTCTAAGATTTAAGTTCTTAAGTTCTAAGATTTGTGCGACTGAACTTAATTTCAATCATCATCTCATTCTTAAGTGTTCTCTAAATACTTCCTTTTGCATTGTTTCGTAACTGCTGCAATTACCATTAGTCTCCAAGAAGGCAATTGTTCCCAACCGGTTAAATGCAGGACTCGGGAAAGATCTCTATATACAATCTATCTGATCTTGCTCGTCACCTGAGAGGATAAACAGGATTTACACTGGCTTGTAGGCATTAACTCTGTGAGCTTTAAAATCCAACCTGTTCTCGGAGTGATTGCCTGCCCAGCTCCACTGTATTACACTGACTTCCTCTGAAATGCCAAGATTTCTGATCACCCCAAGAGCTGTGAAAAGAGGGTTTCATAAAAATTTGGGGTTTTTTTTTTGCTTGGTTTGGGTTTTTAACAAGTCATGGATAAAACAGAGATTATTTTCCCCACACTTCTGGTCAGCAAAATTAACATCAAAATATTTTGCCTTGAAAAGAAGTAGCTAGTTTAATTCCAGATGAAATGTATTATTTTTCAAAGTTTTCCTCTTTCAGAAAGTTAAATGTTAAAATTAAAAAGTAAAAAAAAAGACAAGCAAATGAAATCCTGGAGGTTTTAATCTAGAAAATGCTCAAACTTCAACTTTCACTTTTTTTTTGTCTTCCATTTTTTAGTCAAAACAATATAATACGGAATATAAACCCCACACTATGTAGTGATGAATACTTGAATTACTGGTTTTGGACAGCATTTTGGACTATTTTGGACAAGTAGCATTCTCAATGGAAAATTTAACTGGTTTAATTAATAATTTTTTTTAGTCCAAAGAATTACTCAGGATGTTATTTTCTCTACTTTTCTCAGAGAAACTTCTACTTTTAAAATCATTCCATGAAATGTAAGACTTTGATCTCCAGCATGATTACTCTTTGTTGATATTTAGTGTAGTTCATAACTTAATGAGATGAATGATGTTTCCATGAAAAGGTGCAATTTTCAAAGGAAGTGTGAGGTTGATGCTTTTCAGTCTTTTATGTACAACTTCTCCCAGGTCTACAATAGAACTGTGGAGAGGTTAACTATAAACTAGGTTTAAACTAAATTAAGCTGATACTATATAAGTATTGCCCAGGGAAGCTTTGGCTGCCCCATCCCTGGCAGTGCTCAAGGCCAGGTTGGACAGGGCTTGGAGCAACCTGGTCTACTGGAAGGTGTCCCTGCCCATGGCAGGGGGTTGGAATTGGATGAGCTTTAAAATCCCTTCCAACCCAAACCATTCTATGATAAGTGACGTTTAATTCTGAGCCTTGAAGTCTAATGAGTAATTATTAGCTATTTGTTTAAACTAATTATTTTGCATACCAGTTGACTTGTGCATTTTATACTTTTTTAGACTTAGATAAAAAGTTAAGGACCCCAGGAAATATCTGTTCTCAGGAGCAGTTAGGCACCTGACTTTAAAAATATCCTTTCAAATTATTAATTATGTTAACATGCAATTAAGAATTAAAGGTTTCATGAAGTTTTAACCTGTGGAAAGGAAGTATTTCTAAATTAAGAATCCTGTATGAACAGTGTGACAATGCTTTCTCAAATCTGTATTCAGATTTGCGTTCAGAAATATTTAAGTAATCTTCATACACATATCTCACAAGATGTTTGCAAGATGCCAGCACTGCATCCTTGAGTCAGCCGTACTCAAGATGTCCATGTGGGAGATACAACTGCCATTTTCAATACTGTCAGCATTTATTATGGAAGTAAAAGCATAAGAATATAACTACCTGCTCATGGTAAATACGTTTGATACTTAGAGGGAAAGATCAAAAAATGGTGGTGAACAAAAAGTATTAGTATGGCCCTCAAGACAGGTGGACTTCTGACAGCTCTTGCTGAAGAGGTATAATGCACCTTGTGTACGCCATCAGGGTGGAGCCAACAAGTTAGAAAATGCTCAGAAAAAGAATCTGCTACCCCTTGTCCACTTTCCACAATTACTAGTCAGGAATTGTGAGAAAGGATTGTTCATTTCTTGTTTACCCTAAAGGAGTGCAGAAGTGCTGGAACTGAGGGTGGATCCATGGGTGCTTGTCCGGGGTTCAGTAGCAGTAGTCAGTTTTTCTCCTTCTTAGTAGCTTTTGCAGCACTGTGTTTTTGACTTTAGGCCTGGGTCGGCCTGGGAACGGAGCTGATAACACAGATGTTTAGACTGACCAAGGACTTTGTGAGTCTCATGCTCTGCCAGGGAGGAGGAGAAGCTGGGAGGAAGCAGGGACAGGACACCTGACCCAAACTAGCCAAAGAGGTATTCCATACCACAGCATGTCATGCCCAGGATGTAGAACTGAGAGTTCCTGGAAGGGCTGGATCACTGCGGGGTGGGGGCGAGGTACCGGTTGGTGAGCGGTTGTATTCTCTTCCTTGTTATTTCCTTTATCATTATTACTATTAGTGGTAGCAGTAGTGATCTGTGTTATACCTTAGTTATTAAACTGTTCTTATCTCAACCCGTGGGAGCTGCATTCTTTTGATTCTCCTCCCCGTCCCTCCAGAAGCGGAGGGAAGAAAGGTGGGGGGGGAAGTAGACTGTGTGGTTCTGATTTACGGCCTGGGCTTAAACCACAACAGTGCTCAAATTCAAAACCAGCTACAGTGAAAGTTCACTCTCTCTGCAGATCCTTAGTGGTGTTTCAACTAGAGATTGCCTTGATTTATGACATTACACCATATGTTCATTATCCCTTCATTTACTATTACGTGACGGAAAAAAGGTGTGACGGAAAAGGTGGAGATGGATAATTTAAAAATTTTAAAAGGTAACTTCTGGATAGTTATGACCAAGCTCCATATAAACCTACTAACTTAGGGGCGATGACATATATCAGATGAAAAACATGTCTTCAATCCTTAAAAAGCTCTCTTGCAAATATTTTACCAAACTATCCATTATAATGTTTCTATATTCCATTGATCACCATGGGACATCGAACTTACCTCATTCTATCAAGAAAGGGAAGAGATAACTATACATCATACCAGCTGCGAAGTCTGGAGCAGTTACACAAACTAAACAAAATTAAACCAATTTTAGTTGTCTTGTGCAAGGTTACAAGGTCAAGTCTAAAAGCTATAAAACAAAAGCTGTTCCCAAAGGTAGCTGATACCTGCACATCAAAAAGCTGTTCAAATTAAAAACTACAAGACCTGTAGGTTTACCTAGAAACACTGAAATGATTTTCCAGCCTTCTCTCGAAAATCAGCAGTATTCCATTGGGAGCATCAGTCTTTGGAAGACCTTCTGTCCTATATTAAGCCACAGGTGTAAGCAAAAATTGAAGTGGCTGCCTCAGGAGAAGCATAAACATAATACACAGGATGACATTAGTAATTCAGATGATAGCATAAAATCCTGATTTATTCAGAAAATGACATTTTATTTAGCATAGCTCTGCAATCTGAAAATTTACTGAAGACACATCAATACTTTTTTTTTTTTTTTTTTTTTGCTAAGAAAAGGTGTACACATCTGACATTGCTGTCTGCTGCCAATAAAGCACTTTCAGTATTCACACAGGATTTTGCAAGCAGCAGTGTGTTTGAAAACAAGAGGGAAGTCCTTTATAATGAAATGCCCATTCATTTTTCATGTTACACTGTTCTGCCCATTCTTTCCTTCCCTCATATATCATGCTTTTAACAACACAATTTTTTGCCACTGCTCCATTACCTTGGTATCCTTTTTCAAACTGTTGTCAACTTGTTATTTTTCAGCAGTTGACAACCTGCCTATGAAGTGCTGTACCTGGGGGAATATTGCTTGCTGGATTCCTACAGAGATTACGGAGGAATAATTTTGCCATGTCTTATTGAACTATTTGAAATTCTGTATGAATAAAAATGAAAACAATATATTTGTATTTTAATTGTTCTCCTGAACACAGCCTGTCAGAAAATGTCAAAAATTTTCACTGAAAGATCTGGTTCCATCAAAATAAAGGCAAATTGTGAGATCATTTCAATTTCTTGATGATGAGCTAAAGGATCTTCCAATACCTTCAACAATGTCAAAGTATTTTTATTTTTGAATCGATTATTATTCAATTATTTCATATTATGTAAGTACTATAGATAAACTAAAATTTATACAAGATGGACAGAATTCTTTTTTATAGAAATAAAGACCTGAAGTCTTAAAAATACTTTTCCACCCAAGTAATTTCTTTTAAAATTTGAAATATTCTCAAGTATTTGACTTATGTTAAATTAATGCCCAAAGAATTTGAGAATTTGATTTTTTTTACATAATTGGAATAGGTATTTCATCATAGGTGAAAGCCTTTGGGTGTACTAAATGTGTAACAGTAGAAAGAATGGGAGTACACAACAATGTAGAAAAGATAAAAGAAAAAATTGCTACAGTGAAGTGACTTAACTATGCTTTGTTTCAGATGTTGCCAAACAACATGACGTGTGCACACTAAAAATATCCAGAATTCACTTCAGTCCTACATTACTGTTATGGTACCCTGTTGTCATGGTTTAAGCCCAGGCCATAAATCAGAACCATGCAGTCTACTTCCCCCCCGTCCCCTTTCTTCACCCCGCTCCTGGAGGGATGGGGAGGAGAATTGAACGAATGTAACTCCCACAGGTTGAGATAAGAACAGTTTAATAACGAAGGTATAACACAAATCACTACTGCTACCACCAATAATAATAATGATAAAGGAAATTACAAGGAAGAGAATGCAATACTACCTGCCGACGGATACCTAGGCCAACCTAGCAGTGCACTAGCCCTTCTGGGTAACTCTCAGTTTACATCCTGGGCATGACGTGCTGTGGTATGGAATACCTCTTTGGCTAGTTTGGGTCAGGTGTCCTGTCCCTGCTTCCTCCCGGCTTCCCCTCCTCCCTGGCAGAGCATGAGACTCACAAAGTCCTTGGTCAGAGTAAACATTTGAGCAGTAACTAAAAACATCGGTGTTATCAGCGCTGTTCCCAGGCTGAAAGTCAAAAACACAGCACTGAACCAGCTACTAAGAAGGAGAAAAAATGACTGCTACTGCTGAACCCAGGACACCTGTGTGGGGATTTTCCATTTTACCTTTTACCTTTGTCTACCCATTACTTTTATTTCTTTTTAAAAATTTGGGGTCTTTTTAGTAATCACATTTGCTTAAACTGTATATAAGGATCAAATGAGAATCGTTCAATGAGAATTTAAGCCAGAGAAGATAAAAATTTCAGAACTGTAACCAATTATAGGAATAATTTATGCCTTCAGCACAAAACCTAAATGACTGTTCACAATAAAAGTGTCAAACTCTTTACTGACATTAAATTTGAGATTTTATGGGAATGCTCAGTATATACAGAGTACTTAGAACGTTTTGTTGTTTTCCTGTCTAAAACTCTCGATATTACGATTTACCAGCACTAAGTAGGGATAAACTTTCCTAATATACCACCATCCCTTTAACCACAACATAACTCCTGTATCTAATTCCCAATGCAAGGTGCAGCTAGAGTTTCTGAAAATAAAAAAGATAAAAACAATATATTATTTTAACACTGTTAATAAATATGAATATCTCAATTACTATTTCTGAAATTACATATAACTATAATTTCTGAAATTAGAAATATTTTGAACTATACGCTGTGTATTTTTCAGTTGCCTTAACACAGAGGGGCCAGGAGAGGGCATGTTATGAAGGGATGCTAGAGGTAGGAGCCACAGCTGGCTAGTGAGAGGATTGCTATGGTTGTTGTGAAGAAACATTTAGTAAAACCCTTTAGCAGGGTAAATCATATCTTCCACAGGATGACAAGTGAGCTTCTTGTCCTGCACATTCTCCCTTCCCTAGTTCATATTTCCATGAAACTGAAATCTTGATTCACAGTTTCTACACAGCAGGGAAGAAAGATGGGGGACTTGGGAGTACTGTGGCAACACCCTCAGAGCACACAGGTGGCTCCTACCTCCAGTGCCTGCTACAAATCCTCCAAGCTAATGATTGAGCAGGGTGTCCAACTGGTTCAAACGCTCCCTCTGTCGCCTGTGAACTGACCAGAACTGCAGCTGACAGCAGAAATCCCCTCTTGAAAAGCTTTTTCTATTTTAACTTAATGAAAGCCACACATATCTATGAAAATGTTTGGAGTCTAAAATGAAACACAAAATACTCCCAGGCAAAGCACCTTTTCTGATGAATTTCCATTTTCTCCTGAGAAACTTATATCTTAAAAAATTTCTAAGCAGTTATTATGTCTTTTCCAATCATGGTTATAGCTACTCAGGGGAGCTCAGGAGGGCTACCTTGGAAGTCGTTGTTACTCAGAGATTATTCTTTTCTGTTTTTTGGAAACATCTCACCAGATCCCTGCAGGTTTTCCTCTGGGGAAATAGTTTTTCAATTTTTCCAGAATTTTCTGTTTTCTATTTTTTCATTCCCTCTGTTCAATGGTAAAATAAAAATATTTGTTACAAATCTGAGCGCTCACTCAGCCTTGGGCAGCTGGTGGTGCGCTTCCTTAGGCACCTGACAGGGAAGAGCCAGCAGTACAACTGCCTCAGCACTCTGCTCTCTTCTGCTATTTTAATACCACAACTTATCATCACACTCCAGCAGGGTGACTCAGCTGTGAGATTCCAAGTGACTTACAAGCAAAAGATCATCTTTATTTTGTGCAGTTTCTTTCCAAACAAGCGGGTTGTAAGCCTTCTGAAAATAGAGATGATTGATTTTTTTCAATCTCCATGACTAAAAAAAACCGGAAAGGACTCTCAAGTTTTTGCTGAAAGTATGCCACAAGAGCTAGAGCGACAGGTTGAGGGAAGGGGGGCTGGTTTAGCCAGGAGAATAGACAGCTTTGGGAAAATCAGAGCAGTCTGCCAGCCCTGCAGGGAGCTCACAGTCGAGACTGAGCTAGGCTGTTACTGATCTGCAAGGTGTAAGAATGATGGACAACAATGACAAACTGAAACAGGGGATGCTCCAAAAGGACATAACAAAAAGTTCACTATGAGGGTAATTAAGCAGTGGAAAAGGTTTAATGGCAAGGTTATGGGATCAGCAAAACTTGACACAGTAATGAATTCAGCGCTTGCATTGCTTTGAGGACAATGTTGGACTAGAGGCTCCATAAGGTCTTCCCAGCCTGAGTGGATCCATGATTCTATGAGTACTAGAACAATAGGAAAAATATAACTTCTCCATGCCTCAGGAAAACAAACAAACAAACAAAAAAATCACTTTATTTTAGTATTTATTTTATAAATTTTATAAATTTTAGTATTTTATTTTATAAATTTTAGTATTTATTTTATAAAGAAATAGTTGACATTTGACAGACTTTTTGAAGTTTTTATAGATATTTTGAAATGTCATGAATTTTGAAAGAGGCAAGGCTTTAAAATGCCTTTTATGGAGCAGCTTGTCTAACTGGCTATTATCAGAACCTACCCCTTAGTTTCTGAGCATCTTGGATTTCTTTTTTTCTTAAGAGGTAATTCTTCAACCATCAAATTGTGTGAAGAAACCTTGGCAAAATGAATCTAATGAATGACCTCTGCTGACTTCAGCTTGTGGTTGAAGCCCTAATTAAGGGCATAGTACACAGAAACACACTATTCCTCTTTTCTCTCTATTTGAGCTCTGTTCACTTTTAAGAAAAAAATTACCACTTCATTGTCATGCCCACACACATAGTAAAATACAGTTCCTAAGATCTTACAAGCCAAACATTAGAAGGAATTCAGCAGCTCTTACACTGCAGGAAGCTAACAGGCATCATGCATTATAAAGTGATAAGACAGCAGGGCTTCTGTGATGTTGTAGCACGCTTAGCTCAAACAAAAGGAATCCAAACCATGAATGCTGGTGAGGTGTGCATGTCTACAGTCATGAGTATATTAATTTTATCTTTACCTAATAGTTAAAGAGAAACAACTAATACTGTGCTAGAGTCATAGTTTCAGCTACTTCATCAGGAGTTCCCTTTTAGCAAGCATCTTCTGTTCTTCAGAGCCACAGAATATAACCATATGATCTCACTCCTGAACTGAAGTGAAACACACTGAAAGATGATGGGCATTACAAGAAACTTTGTTATTTTTACTACAAACAAACTTCCAGTGAAAATCTTTTTTATATAGCAGCAGCATCATTAATAAAATTATAGAAATGCGTGAAAAAACAAGCCAGTGCTTCTTATAAAAATATTTAATTGATAGTAATATAAAAAAATTAAAGCTAATTAATCATTTACTTAAAAAAATAGAAAAACTCATGTGGTTCAAAAATATGTGTGCCAGAGGATCCTGAAGGCAGAACTGACTGGTAGGTGGGGATGGCAAGTTTAAGCATTTTAATACAGGCCTGCCACAGGGGAGGAAAAAGTATTATGTCACAGTTTTCAGAGGTCTTCATTTAGACAGTTTCTAAAGCTGTCAATTATCATCCTGTTTTGATGCTGCATGCTGGTTTCTGGGTTCTCAAATTTATCTCTACTGGATTTACATAAATGCTTTTAAAATAGAAGTTATCAATGCATGAAGGACACAATCTCACTGACTTCTAGTTACCTGAAAGTACAAGGCTGGTGAAGAATAAATTTGTAACTTTCTCAGAATTACAGGAGGCAAGGAAGGAAGAAGCAAGTGAAGTACAGATGTGCTCTCAAAGATATCTATTGAGTCATCAAGAAAATGGAATCTACCTCTTGTAAATACACCACCAAATACCACTACTGTGTAAAAGCATAACCTCATTGATATCCCCATTAATGTGAGCTGAGGATTCAGACAGCTATGCTAACAAGCATGTTGAAAACATAATTTCCCAGACCTCTCACTGAAATGTTCAAGTTCCAAGGAATAAAGATGATGCAATTGTTAATGCAGGCCAGTAATTACAACTCCAGTGGTTTACCACTCTAATAAATGCAAAGTCCTGAGCAGTGCTAATCTGGATTTACTCATTCAATTTCTCCCATTACCCCAATCCACTACAAACAAGTCTGAGATCAATACTAACAAAACTGTCTTTGCGGTATCATGTTCAGTTCTGCTGATGTACTATTATGTCTTAATTTTCCTGGACACAAAATCCAACATAATTAGACATACTCTGGAGAAATTGTTTCATATATTCCCTTACTGTCATTAGTATTGAGAACATGGGGGAAAAAGAAGAACAGTAACCTGCACAGCAGTGCAGTAAACAATTTACCCTGGTTGCCTTCTAGCAATGTCATTTATTATTGTTTGAGAAAGCTCAAGCCAGTTCATACCAGTTAACAACACATTTCCGCCAACCTGAAAATGATAATTCTCTACTGCTTTCACTAAAAAAAATCGTTGAATTTAACAATTACTATGTATAAATATTCCATATGACTATACAGATGCATGTATTCTGCCATTAAAATGGATCGACCATTTAGCATTTATTATAAAACAGTAATCATTAAACATACTTTCTATTAATAATTCAAAACCATGCTAAGAAATTACAGTAAGCCCCCCACCAGTTGATATCAGCCTTTTATTTTCTTGTACTTACTATTTTAAATAACATGATTCACATCTTCTAAAATGCTTTGTATTACATGGAGAAAGAGCATTTGAAATAATGCTTTTGGAAATCAGTACCAAAAAAGATTTTGATTTATACAGGAGTGGATGCCCATTTTTCAGAAGACAGTGATAGAAAACTTCTAGTGAATCTAATAAAAGTTCATTATGAATGACTGGTAGAGCAAAAAGCCTGATTTTAATGCTATAGTCAAAATGCATGTTTAACCTGATAGAATATTTTAGTTCCTAATTTTTCTGTTTCTGAACCCCAGAGCAAATGCCCGTTCTATGGGGACAGCTGAATAGGGTGAAGGTAAAACCTTCTTTCTGCACAGGCCAAAGAAAAGGTTGGTCGCCTTCTTGACATAATTTAAAAACAACAAAACAGACAAAACCCACTTGACTAGCACATTTTGCTCATTTCCTTTCGCTATGTACACACAGATACCCTCTGCCACCCTATATATGTTCCAGCTTTTTCTCATTCCCTGTTCATCCATGCCTCACACTAGACCATGTTGCCCTGTCCAACCTGGCCTTGAACACTGACAGAGATGGAGCATCTACATCTTTGGGCAATCTGTGCTAGTTCCTCACCACTCTCACAAGGAAGAACTTCTTCCTTATATCTAACCTGAATTTCCCCTCTTTCAGTTTGAACCCATCACCCCTTGTCCTATCATTACAGTCCCTGACAAAGAGTCCCTCTCCAGCATCCTTGTAGCCCCCTTCAGATACTGGAAGGCTGCTCTGCGGCCCCCATGCAGCTTCTCTTCTCCAGGCTAAACAGCTCCAACTTTGTCACCCTGTCTTCATAGAGAAGGTGCTCCAGACCCTGATCGTCCCTGTGGCCTCCTCTGGATTTAATCTAACAGCTCCATGTCCTTTTTATGATGATGACACCAGAACTGCACACAGTGCTCTAAAAGAGATCTCATGAGAACAGAGTAGAGGGGCAGGATAACCTCCTTTGACCTGCTGCTCACACTCCTTTTGATGCAGCCCAGCACACAGGGGGTTTCTGGGCTATAGCACACACTGAAGCTGGCTCATGTTCAATTTCTCATCAACCAATACCCCTAAGTCCTTCTTCTCAGGCTGCTCTGAATCTCTTCTCCACTCAACCTGTAGCTGTGCCTGGGATTGCCCCCACCCAGGTGTAGGACCTTGCACATCGCATTGTTGAACTTCATGAGGTTGGCATTGGCCACCTCTCAAATGTGACAAGGTGCCTCCGGATCCCATCCCTTACCTCCAGTGTATCAACCGAACCACATAGCTTGGTGTCATCACAAACTTGCTGAGGGTGCACCAATCCCACTGTCCATGTTGCCGACAAAGATGTTGAACAGGATCAGTCCCAACATTGACACCACTCATTACTGGTCTCCAACTGGACATTGAGCCGTTGACCACAACTCTTTGCATGCAATCATCCAGCCAATTCTTTATCCACTGAGTGGTCCATCATCACATCCATGTCTCTCCAGTTTAGAGACAAGGATACTGTGTGGGACAGTGTCAAATGCTTTGCACAAGTACAGGTAGATGATGCCAGCTCCTCTGCCTCTATCCATCAGTTCTGTATCCCCACCATAGAAGGTCAAGTTGGTCAGGCAGGATTTACTCATAGTTAAGCCATGTTGGCCCTTTAGTGAAGCTATGTTGGCTCTTATTGAAGCTATGTTATAGATCATGACTGTAGATAGATGCAAAAGCCCCATTATTCTAACAGCCTTCATCGTTAAATAAAACCACTGTATTTTGTGATTGGAAAGAACTCTGATAATAAAAATCAATCAACTCTTCCAAGTCTGCATTAGAATTATTGTCACTTGCAACCTTTATTTTAATATATTGAAAGAGCCGTTACCCTAGATTTTCCTAAACATACTGGTGTTAGACACTGTGAGCTAAAGCATCTACACTGTCTTACTTCTCAAATGACATTGGCAGGTTTCAGAGAGCGTATATACTTGGAAGAACACAATCTATCAATCACTTTCTCTAAAAGCATCAATTAACATAAGGACAACAACACTGCAATATTAGGTGATGAAGTGTTTTTTTTTTTTTCCCTTGGAAAATGAGAATTGTTAGCAGTAACCTATTTTCTTCTTTCTCTAAAGAAGTAAATAAACCAGAATGAAGCAAATTCATGATTTGCATGAGAGTGGACTAAGTGAAAAAAATCAATCACTCTCACGGGATTAAGTAGAGCTTCAAGTTGACCAAGGTCGCTTACCTTTGAGAATAAACTGTTTTCTAAAAGACACGATCTCAAAGACTTTGAACAAGTGAATTGCTTTCAACTAAATGAAATCTAGGTTTACATTTGATTGGATTTGTGCTTGCCATCTAATGTGGTAACAATGACGCATAGCTAAACATTTGAATGAAATTAAATAGAAAGGCATCTTTGATTTGCAGAAAGTCAAACCAAGCGCAAATTTACTTTGAGCTAGAGGTATAATGTGGAGTGGATGCCCTCAAAAGTCTCTAAAACTTTCACATTAGGTTACTTTTGGTTAACTGCAAGTTTCTGCTTTTGAGGTTTTGGGTTACTGTCCTATGAATTTATGATATATTGAATAACCTGGGAGCAACAGCATTTCCCCACTGCCAGAGTTTTTCCAAATGTTTGGAACACTGGAAGTACTCCTGCTGAAAATAGCAGCCATAGCCAATGCCAAGTGTCAGTGGTACTGCAAAGCATGTCATATCCCACCATTTTCTAAAATATGTGCACAGATACATGTCTATACTTGCTAACATGTACCCATGTAAATGAGGAATGTATCTGGATCAAGAATACCCTAAACCATTAATTTTCTAGTTGATAAAATTCTTCAGGTTTATAAAATGTCTACTTGTACATCTTAGAAGTCACTCATTACAGGACTTTTCTTCTTCAATTTAGCATTCTGCAGGTGACAGTATAAACACAGTATATTCCACTTAGTTTTCTCATCAGCCATGTTGCACTGCTGTGCACGCAATGCTACAAACAGCATTTTACAGTAGCGCTGTTGTTATAAACCTATACTTGTATATTCTTTTCCTCCATTTCAAAGCAAGTCATAAATATTTACTTGGAAAATTTGACCAAATTAGCTTGCACACAATTCACACAGTAGCTCCTATGCTAGTGAAGCACCCTTCTCCTACATATTTCTTGAATTTATATAACACATCTTATGCTTAAGGTATGCAAATTTCTCCTAAAACCTGAGTTGAACAGACCAGCAAACAACCTAATTTAGTAAACACATCTTACATCATAGGCCAGCATTACACATGGGCTTACATTCACTCAGACCTTCACCTTCACCTTCTTTTCTGAAATAGGGAAGCTTAAGGGTATTTGATTCTGTTAGGCTACTGTAAGGATGATGTCAGCAAGAAGCTGATAACGAGTATTTAACTTGAAGGCGAATAAGTAAATAACCCAATAGTTATTTCATATTTATTTAACAGCACAGGTATTTTTACTAACCAGACACTGTCTTCAGAGGAATCCTTAGAGGGTTTCTAAATCTTCTTCAATTCATCAGTCTTTATCATCCTAACAAAACCATATTTGATTCATCTCTGATGTTAACCAGGCCAAATCTGATTCATTCACAAACAGCTGGTGCTTCCATGCTTTTCCATTTTCTTTCAATGATCATATGTCGTGGTGGGAATAATGTCTTAGCCAGATTTCTGAAATGACTACAATCTTTCTCTCTCTCTCTCCCTCTCTCTCATGCATATTCAGAATTTGTATTTTTGTGTGGAAATAGTACTTGAATTCATGCACATGAAATTTCTCAGACTCAGGCTTTGAACCAAGCTATTTTCTGGAATTGATGCTCATGGTCTGTTGATGCTGGCAAAGTGCGCTGCTGTCCAGCAAGTCTTCAGCCTCACACTTGTAAGAATCAAAACCACTTACTCTGTCCAGCTGTCACAAGGATACAAGGATGGACTGAGAAACCAGAAAATGGGGACAGTCTTTAATCTCTGGGAGAGAGCAACTGTCATCTTCACAACAAATTTTGACTGCAGATGAGGGAAAAGTCCCTATACTATAAATTATATAAATAATAAGGCTAATCTCTTCATTTCTGCTTCCAGTTTAGAATTATTGTAATTATTGCCTCTAGAAGAGCAGAAGAAAATATCTTTTGTCCATGGAATTTGTTCTACAACAGAACAGTGAAAAACTATTACAGAACAGCCAGACTGTACCTTCTCTAACAGCTGTAATTAAGTGCTAACATCCTTAACCCAAGTCTGCCAGGCAAATGGTACTTAGCCATCAATGTGATCTGGGATGATGGATTTTTAGATATCCACAGTTGTGAGCAACTAAGGCTTTAATCTATATTAGCTGGTCATTTGGTGCTATCAATGTATAGTACCAGCTAGTAGCAGAGGTTCCTATATGTGCATTGCATGTGCTTCACATCTTATTCTAGAATACATTCAGCCTTGTACCCTGCTACCATCCCTAAAAAAATTACCGAGAATTATATAATGGACCAATTATTTGTTTGGACAGTTCTCTTACGGAATGAAGTACATTTTGTATACTCAGAAGAAGAAGTTTAAAAATTTGTTGCCTTTGAAAGTAATCTACTTTACACTTCTAAACGTTTTATGGATGTGAGAGGGGCCGATATGGCACAACTGAGAGCAATCAGCGCACACACTCAAAACCTGCTATCATTCTGAACTAGAATACTAACGAAGACCCAGTAAGAGACAACTACTACCAAAACGCTCTGCCAAATCAATAGAAACTAAAACTACATAGGAAAAATCTGTGGAATTGTTGACAAGAACGTAGATAAGCTGGCAGAAGAGATGCAGTTGATGGGACACAGCCTGGGCAGCACAGATCCAAGGAGACAGGAAAGTGATGAGAGGGAGCAGAGCACACCAGAGGTTATAATGTTTGGTTATAAATTTGGCTCTTATTTTAACAAGTGGTTCTACACCTAAACTATATAGAAGTAACTCCAGCTGTATCATGAAAGTTATGGTTGCATGGATTAAATATAGTAACATGAAACTGCAATCCTTAAAGGTACATTTTTGAAAATACATTTTGAAAATAAATTTCCAGTCCATTCTCTCTAAAAGGGTAATACAGTTATTAAAAAAACCAGCCCCAACAAAACAACACAAAAGCATTTGCTGCAGTATCCACCAAAACCACCGCTGCTCTGAAGAGGTTCTTTTAAATTCAAGGTTGAAGTCACAACTTGAAAATTATTTAAAATCTTTTAAAAAGACTGTTGCTCCTAATTTCATGCATCTGTATTCAGGCTTATGAATATAAAGTCAGGACCAGAAGAACAAATACTAGTTCAGTTGTTAATACTTTTTTCATCCATTATGAACAAGTGAGCTGTAACCAATTTAAATGTTAGCCTGCATCTGCAGACAGATATTTGTCTTCACCTACCTTTTTTTTTCTTTCTGAACTAAATCATGTGGATGAATGGATTTTTAAAATGTCTAATGATAAATTAACGTAAAGGCTTCAAGGCCTGTAACAATGATCCCGTATAACAAGACCAAGAAGATAGCTAACTCACTGTGTTTCATTTCTTTACAAGCAATCTCCAAAAGCAACTCCTCCCTAAGCTGCTTCACAACATGATGCAGCAGTTGCCTATTCCAACTTCATCAGCATTGTACCCTGCAAACCTCCATTACAACAAAATGTGACTGCACAACAGTGCTTCTCTGTCTCTACTTTCGTGTATTATAAAGACAGGTGTGCAGGTAGGGAAGTAACCTTTGAAATATCCTCTGAAGATTCAGATTCGATACTAGCTATTATTTTGCAGAAAGTATCAGAACTAAATTGACTCTTGTGAAATGAAACAATGAAAATATGGAAGTTTGTAGGTAGGATACTTCCATGTGCACGATACTCGCCTGGCTTGTTTCCTGCAGAACAGTGTGGTACAGTGTTATGACATCATAGAACAGTGAGACAGTACCTCCTCAAGAGAAACAACGAACTCACAACACATGCTAGAGTTGAAGCAGAAAAGACTGCTATAAATTCTGAACATCATTAAACTGAGATACCAAAATCTTGGTTCAGAAAAGGATACACACAAGAAGCATTTAGATAATTTAGATGCAAGAATAAGACTGCACTACTTTAAATTTCATTTAACTCCTTTAAATTTCAAAGGCTGGCAATTCTGGAGATTTTTGGTTTTATCCTTTCGCAGATTGCATTTACAGTCTGTGGTAGTCTAAGACTTTTTACATAAGAATACATTAAAAAAATGTAGCAGGTCAATGCATCCAGATGAAAAAAAGCAATAAATACATGCTACAAGCCCTAAAAAGGGTTTAGCTGTTTCCTGGGCAGAGGTAGACTTATCCCAGTAAAGTATTACTATATTTCACATCTGCAAACGTCAATTTTCCAGTCCAGCTGGAGCATTTCTCCCTATTTTCACCTGTCCTACTCATAAGTAACAGCTGCAAGGATGCAGTTTGCATGAGGTTAGTGCCTCAAGCTTTGCTTCCACATTTTTGTGTCCAAGCGTAAGTAAATAAAGCAACAGATCATTCAGCTTTCAAAGATGGCAGCCAAACATGACGTGAATCACACTAGCACTGCTCGCTCAACATCACTGCTGCTGAAATGCTTGTACACTAGCTTGTATAAAGTGACCACCGCAACATCCTTCATGCCCATCCATCTGGGCTATTTTCAAAGGACCCATAAGGTGAAACATCATGACAGGAATAACTGCTATGATACAGTCAAGACACTTTTTCAGGAAATAGGTCTGATGATTTAAAATGTCTTTCAGGGGGTTTACTGTGACTATAGTTCTCTTGCTGTCAAATGCATTCCCTGATGTTAATCTGTTAGTCAATACACTTCCTAATACATACAATATATACTATACATACAATGACCTGATACGGATTGTTCTGGATTCCTACTAGTATTTTATTTGCTGTTTTCCACAGTTACTTTATTCAACTTGCTCATTTATTTAGCTAATTGACAGTGCAAAACCTGAAGGTCAGATCTGATCTTATCAGGGAACAGAAATAGCAGTGTGGTAGTTCTGGTGTCCCCAACATAAGGACATGGAATTGTTGGAACAAGTCCAGAGGAGGCCATGAGGATGATCAGGGACTGGAGCACTTCCCATAAGAAACCAGGCTGAGAAAGTTGGGGCTGTTCAGCCTGGAGAAGAGAAGCTGCGTGGAGACCTCAGAGCAGCTTCCAGTATCTGAAGCGGGCCTACAAGGATGCCTGGGGATGGACTCTTCATCAGGGACTGCAGTGACAGGACAAGGGGTAACGGGTTCAAACTGAAACAGGGGAAGTTCAGGTTACATATAAGACAAAAGTTCTTTACTGTGAGAGTGGTGAGGCACTGGAACAGGCTGCCCAAGGAAGTTGGAAATGTTCCATGTTTAGGGTGTTGAGCAACCTTGTCTAATGTGAGGTGTCCCTGTCCATGGCAGGGGGTTTGGAACCAGGTGTCTTAAGATCCTTTCCAATCCAAACCAGTCTATGATTCTATGATTCTAATTACACCAGACATATTTAGGCATATTTATAATATTCAATGGTGGTAGTCCAGACTAAGAACACTTTTGTCCTTTGGAATGACCTACACAACATAATTCATCGTTCATACACAGATGAAATAATGTTTATTTTATATGATCATTTCAAAATATAGAAAATTAATAGTGCACTAAGTTAATGCACACTAACATTCATTTGGGCACATCTGTAGCATGCACTCTTTTGCCACTGTTTCCTAGCTGCCATCTCATGGTGCTTCATATCACTCTAGAACTAACGTGTAACACTTGTGCATGCCCCTCCTTTTGCTTTAAGGCCACGTATCTCTCCTACCTCAACAGGTTGTTTTCTTGGTAATAATAATTATGACATATTACAAATTGAATGTGATGCTTGTTTTAGTTAGATAAGAAGCTGGACGCAGTTACACTGAGCAGATGTCAGGCTGCTAGCTCTGCCTTCTCTTTCTCAGCTACCACTTCTGGCCTTGAATCATGGCAGCCTGTCCTTTTTATCTTTGTTTTTGATGTGCTCAAAAAGCAGTCTAGCTGAAAACAGTATCATTATGATGAAAATCTAATACCTGCCTACACTTGAAAGCATACAAGCCAAACATGCCTTAAGAGACTGGCTGATCCTTCTGGCATCACATCACAGTAGCTCATTTTCCTCTGGTTATATCATACAGAGGCAATATAGAGGCCAGCTTTAACACAACAGTGTCTGCAGTAGTAATCTCATGTGCAGGAGGGCTTCTGCTTGATGCCACCTTGCCTTCCATCTCCATTGTTTGAGAGAGATGAGGTATGAGTGGCGTGTTAACAATTGTGTCATGCCACATTGAAGCAGAGCATTTAAGACACCATCTATAGGGCAGCTCTTGCAGCACAGACACACCCAGGACTGGTAATGGGAGTGAAAAGAGACAATGTTGACATGGAGCGCTGGAACCATAATGGATCCCAGCAAATCAAACCCCTCTCCTTCCCCTTTTGCACTGTTGTCAGTAATGCTGTTCAGAAATCATACTGCTCTACTGCGTTCAGCTTACTGTATCATTGGATATAGTGCTCACATGGAACACTGCTAATTTCGATCTTTGCTTCAATTTGATCCACGAAATTGGAGAGCACAACTTCCGCTGTCCGTGACAAGATTTTACAAAGATTAACAATACCCCAAAAGAAAAAAAAAAAATCTTTCTGAAGGTGGAAGCATTGTTTTCCTGGAATACAACAGGATTTGTCTGGGAAAAAAATGCGTCCATACGGCAGAAATGTGAAAATGCTACCAACACACCAATAAAGACTGAGAAAATGCATTCCCTAGAGATATGAGCAACATTTGAACAATTCCATTTGTTTCATTATAAGCTGTATAAATTATTTATAGACTTTATAAATTATATAAAGGAAAATCAGCTTCACCATTACATGGTTCTACAACAGGTAACTATATCCTTCCAGTCATGCAGGTATGAGACAAAAGCTATCTGATGAATAACACGGACATTTTGCTGGGCTTCTCCTTCCTTTTCTGTCTCTTGGCTCCACTGATCAATGACATGTTCTCCAATACAAAGACAGCCTCAAGATGTGCAAGTAAAAATGACAATTTTACCTAAGTCATATTTTCTCTTCTTCTTCCACATTCTGGTAGGCCCAAGCCCTCAATCTGCTATAAATCATTTGTATGCTGCTACACAGTCATGAGTAGCAGACTGCAATAACTATTTACTCTAGAATTTACTGAGTTCAACATGTACCCAGAGACTTACCTTTCTGGCCTCCAAAACTAAGGAGTCCACACAAAGAGAACATCAAACTTAAGGGCTAAAAATTTGTTGTGTGCCATGAAACTTGGTAGTGAAATTTTGGACTTGGTAGTGTTAGGTTAATGGTTGGACTCAATGATCTTAGGCCTTTTCCAACCTAAATGGTTCTATGAAAACCAGTCCACACCTGACTGCATATTTCTTTACCAATATCAGTACTCAAGTATCACAGACAATTAAGTCCACAACTTAAGTAGCAAACACTATCAGGAATATCTGACCTTGAAGAACAGAAGAGTTCTACAAAGACTCAGAAGCTCCCACCAAGCCAAAACGAATGGCTTTACCAGGTATGAAAAGTAAAAGAACAGAACACAAAGTGGGACCTGGCAGAGACCGGCTTCTTTGTCTATCTCTGTACTGCAGTTCCTAGAAAATCACAGCTCTGAGGCATTCGATAAGCTCCTTCCAGGCTGACAGAGACACTGTTCCACCCACTTTTAAGACTCCTGTCCTGTACTTTCCGTGCGACTGAAACCAAAGTATTGGAGCTAAAAGTGAGTTGCTGTCTGCTCCAGTCTGATGCCACCTTGAAAGGTTAGAGAACAGTGTATAGGTCATGACAATGGCATGGATCAGCCAGTTTGCCAGTGACAAATTCATAATATAAAAGCAGCAGAGGGAGATCATGAACATAAGAACAGCTCAGTGAAAAACCATCCCATGATAGCTCTTTCACTACTTGCTTCTTTGCCCCACCACAAATCGTATTGCATTTCATTGCCTTTGTTTTCCCTTACACTTACACAATCAAGGAAAAGAAAACCCAACATTTCACTCTATATCAACTGATTAATGACAAGGGAGGCAGACAAGCTTGTCTTGATCAGCCTTTCTTTTTATTTCTCTCTGTTAACACTATTGTCTGGACAAAAGGAAACAACAAAAAATCTCAGCATGTGATGAAATGTTTTTCTGGTGAGCTAAGCACTGGAATAGATTAAGATGAACTGAAGACAGAAATTGATTACCTTAAACAGCTTTAGCCAGTTAATGCAACACAGACTGTCTTCAGCCATGATGTGCTGCTTTTACAGTTAAAAGCACCACCTAAAATATCCATGTGTTCACTAAAACATGCAAAAAAGGGTAATTGTGTAATTGTGCCTGTCCTGATGTCTGTGAAAATCCACAATAGACAATTGTGAAGCTGCCAGTGCCAATTACTTTCCTCCTCCAGAAAAAAAAAAAAAGTGGATTTAGTGCCAGCAAAGATGCCAAATTGACAATCAATCACTCTCCTGGCAGCCAGAGCATAAACAGGTGGATGTAGCTGGAACACACTCACCCAGTGACAGCTCAGAGAGAACCTGGCACTCCACCAGTTATGAGGGCTGGCAAATCACAGAAGTAAAAAACCATCAGCTTAAGTCTCTTGACTCTGACCAAATATTCCAGTGAAATTAGAAAGGTTAACAAAGTAAAATATGTTGCAATCCTTCAGAATAATGCTTGTGCTGAAATAATCACTTATTCTTCCTAAGGCAAAGTCAGCAAGGTAGCAATCAGCTCTCCCCAGCATACACACAATGCTTCTGCTAGCTGAAATGCTCTGCCTGAAAACACCCTCACTCTTAATTGCCTCAGGAAAAAGGGCAATACAAATGAATCCACCAAGATTTTATCAAAACAAGACTGAGGACTTTTCAGGGCTCTTCCTAGTTTGTTAGTTATGAATACTGGCTGTCTGTGCTTGATGCTGCACAGAACTGACCAACAACAAAACTCCTCTCTTAATTCTAAGTTAGACATGGTGCTCTCAAAATCTATGATTCACATAAAAAAACACATGCTGTGCAAAGACATACAAATCTGTGTTTGGAAAGGGATTTATTACATTAAGCAAAATAATTACGAATGGAATAGTTATTTAAATACCTTAGGGATGAAGAAAAGCAGTCAAAGAAGTTATAAAATGGTCTGGAAAAAGTAGCTGGCAAAAACTTTCATTATTTGTTTACCTTCAAGTCATGCTGCAAGGTGGATCTATTTCGTATGGCTGCTGCAAAAGTTGCTTTGAGGCAATGAATTAGTGAAAGATGTTTATTTAAATATACAACTGGCTCTTGAACAGGTACATAACTGTCAAGTTTCATGCAGCTAAACTTTTGATATTTTATGTAAGTTAAGTATATATAACTACCACATAATTTGCAAAGTGACTTTAAAATATTATCTTTACTTGCCTTCTTTTTAAAGCAGATGTAGGACTTATTACACATGTACAGCCGAAGGGCCACAGTCAGGAGAAAGAAGTAATGTGGAGTCTCAGCAGATGTGAACTGCTAAGCATTGTTGAGTTTGGTGAAACAGGGAGACAGCAATTCACTGTTTCACTCATTTTTGCTTCTCCCTGAATTCCTGATTAGCATCTTTCCTCTGTGAATAACAGGTTTCAGGAATTCCTGATTCTCATGCACCTTTCAGCTCTTTCAACTTTTCATGCACCCTGATCAGCTCTTGACTATCAGATCTGGTATCTCTTGCTCCATGCAGTCTACAAAATTAACAGCAGAGGGTACGACCACTCAGCACAGAACATGGAGAAGCAAAGCAATAGTTTTGTGATAGGCAAACTAAAGACAAGAGAACAGCTGAGAGATGTAATTCCACAAGATGCCTATTTATTGCTAGACAGAGAGGTATAGAAACAACACAAGTAAATACAAGAATGAGCAAAATAGATGCACAAATACTCCATCATCATCAACATTGGCAAGGTCAGATGCTGCACCTGCTCAAGGTTCTGACTGAAGGAGCAGTCTGCTCTCGTATAGGTTTCCCAGATAAGGACTAGTTTAGAAAATAAAAGATGTAAGCTAGACAAGTGTATTTGTATGTATTGAGGACGGGTGACCACAAATACTCTTTGTGCTACCCCATTGGCTAATGAAACACTGACTAGGGACTGAAAAAATATTTTCCTGAGCAATCCCTCATCTCCAGACAGTACTTATTTAGATTTGTTATGCAGTTTTCCGTAACTCAGTGTTACAGCTGCTTTGTCTTTTCTAACATACGACTTGGTAAGAGACAAGCTCTCATCTCTTCCTCTGTGTGTGTGTTTGCATATAAGGAATTTTGTTTGCATGTAAATGCCTGAAAAATTTGGAACTAAAACCAGTGACATGTAAAACCCTGATGAAAATGTAGCTGCTTCTGAAACGTGGGTTTTGATGAATTTTGTATGATCTCTTTAAAGATTCTCTAATGCATATTTCAGAAGATGTTTCAATACTGTGTTTTAGATCAGCTTATAACTGATAATTTAGACTTTTCCAGTACTATCCTCCTGTGGTATCTAGCTTCCAAGCTGAGATTTAAATGTATAGTAGTTCTGAATGAAATCACAGGCAGAATATTAGATTACAGCACATAAAACATCACAAAATCCTTTGTTAATGCTAAATTAAAACTTCAGCTAAGGCAAACTTGCTAAAAGTATCTGGGAATACCAGAAATGGAGGCCTTTTGTGCTCAGCAGTTTTCTTGTATGATTTGTTTCTACAGTCTCTGTATAAAGAATGATCAAATAGTACCAATGACTTTAGACCCTAAGATATCCACAAATTACAAATACATAATTTCTAAATAAAGTTATTTCTTATTAAAAAAATATCCCAGGCAATAAATAACTACAAAATATCACCATTTTATGGTGGTGTAGTCTTGAAAAAGTTACTGGATATTTTAGATCATTTACTATAGTTAAGTGAGCTCTAGGCATTTTACTGACGTTAAACTCTCTGGGCTCCACGCTGTAGCATTTCCCATCCCCATTCTTCAGCCCCCAGCACTGTGTGATCCCTGTTCCACAAGCTGAAGTCAACTGACTTCACCCTGATATCAAAAGTGCAATTTCCTACTCCTCCTGCTAAACCTGGAAACAGGGAGCAGGAGCTGGGGTGGGAGTGCGAGCTCCCACGTTAGACAGCAATGATTAATTAGATTGGCTCAGTTGCCCACACAATTACAGGCTCTGTTTGTCCCCTGGGATCAAGATGTTGACCTGTTTTTTTAAAGTGCTTTGAGGACTTGAGAGGGAAAGCACTGACTGAGGGCTATGCCTCCATCTAAGCCTCACATTAGGATGCAGTCATAGTGCAGTTGCAGTAAAAAGATCTAAGTGATAAAAAACCCCACAGGATATAATTACCTTTGTACATAAAGTTAAGGATCAAATTTCCAAAAGTTCTTAGTTCTTATTCATGCACCAAAATGAATGGTTTAAGTGGGAGATGAACTCCCTTGGGAATTCCTGCCAGACATGTGGCAGGGTACCAGCAACTGAAAATAATTCCTGGGCATGGAAAAGTCTGTGGCATCACATGAGTAACTGAACATAACAGGCAAGTTAAAGGTATCATTGCTTTTTATCTATCTACCTCTTGTTTTGCTGTCTTCCAAGATGACAACAAATCAGCTTCAAATTCTAGCTAATGTCAAAAATGTAAGTTAGTTTTACACTCTTCTAAACTATGTTTATTCAAATCATGCGTTGTTGTTTGTTGGGTTTTTTTTTGGTGTTTTTTGTTTTGTTTTGTTTTTTGTTTTTTTTTTTTTTTTTTTTTGTTGTTGTTGTTTTGTTTTTTGGTTTTTTTTTGGCAGTCCCTAGAGCCTGTAGTCTCCAAAACGCTGAAAGATGAGCAGCAAAAATGACACACAGATGAGGACACAAGTAGTTTCAAGGCATGATGGTAAATCTTTCACAATGTCTGTCTGCACCACAGAGAACAGATCTATGCAGCAGTGCTCTTAGCAATAGCATATATACCTATTGCTTAGTCTATACACATAATTTCTATTAGCTCCATTTGCTGTGATCTCAGGATGAGTGCAGAATATCCAATGGAGAGCTGCACTGCAGACAAGAAATCTCAGGTCCAAGAGAAGTCTGCTGTAGACCAGAATCAAGCTATTAGTGTCTCAGCTTCATCAGCATCATTCACCAAAATTATATATTTAAAAAACAAAATTGATATGTCTATTTGCTCTGTTCATTAGCAAACTGATGCTCAGAGTATCCATCAGTTATTTTAATTCATGCATTAAAACACACAACATCAAGATAACAAGTAAATCATAAATGAATGCAGAAACGTGTCTGTTTAATATGATAATTGTTTAATATCTGGAATTAATGATGTTTTTTCTAATGCCAGGTAACTGACATTTAAACACGTTTAAACATTAACATGCAGGTGCTCATGCAGGGACAGGAGGTTATATAAACAGGTAGGAATATAGTTTTAGAGACAACAAAACAAAACATTTGCTGCCCCCCTGCAACAGACAAGCTGTCTTACTGAAGGTTACACTTGTAATACAGTTTCATGTAGGCTTTGTAGCTATAGTAAATATATATATATTTATATGTATATTCAAAAGGTGAGTAATTTCAAATTTAATTTTGCAAATTTGATCTGCCCACAGCAGACCCCCCCAAGACTTCTATAGAACATCCAATTCAGTTAATTCTAACTTACATTTGTTTAGTTTGCCTTCTTAGTTTGTAGCACGAGTTGGAAAATAATTGCTCTTTCAAGATACAACTGTGTAAAATTCTTAAAGGTGAAGTGCTGCACTTGCTTATATTGCGAAATAATGTATTTTCTTAACCCCTGATCCTGTAATGCTGCTATTAAGAAAAGCACTCTCAAACTTTCCTTGCAACTAATAACCAATCTTTTCTGTCCAAATAGCAAGTTATTTTCTGATACAGTGTGTGGCCAAGTTGACAATCTGCTGGTATTGCTTTGTGGTAATGTTTATAAAGACTAAAAGGTTGTGTGCTGGGCATTTCAAAGGGCTCAGAATGACATTCTTAGCAGAAGTTCCCTGACGAAGGAAGACTGTGACCTATGTAATACCTGCTCATACTGCAGGTGCTACAGGTAATGAATGAGGAGATGGGGATAAAAAGAAAAAAAAAAATTAAACAATGATACCGGATTTTACTGAAGAAAATAAAACATAAACTACAAAGATAAGCCACTGTAATTTTCTTCTGACCTAACCCTCCTATTTCAAGTAATCAGAAAGACTTATGTTAAAGCACATAATGAAGTCATAATAGTTTAAACTTTTTTTGCTTAATCACAGGGCAAAATTGCTAAGGGATTGCACCGGTCTCTGCGAGAGCAATGGAGAAACTCCCCAAACTGAAATCAACATAATTATCAAAAATAAATGGAACCAATAGGAATTTTTGTCTTTATCTATTTTCGACAAGGATTTGGCCTTTAGTTCACAATATTTCAAAGAAAAGTCACTAATGCTTCTGAAATAGTCTGGAGATTGTGTTGGCTACAGAGCTAGAAGAAACTCCTCAGCAGATAAAGGGACTTGGCTGCCTAAAAGATTTGGCAAAAGCCCTGTCCTCAGCTAAGGGAGAAAGCCCCAGCGACTTCTCTCTCTGAATAATAATACGGGACTAGGCATCAGATTCAATGCATATTGTGTTGAGCTAATTCCACTAGAAGATAAGCTACCCTTAAGACGCTAAGCATTTTTTCATGCCACAATATGAACATTTAATATCTGAAACTCTTATTTCCTGTGAAACCATAATACCCAATTGTTACAGCTCTGTGAGAGACTTATTTAAATTTCTTAATTATTGCAAGCAACTTTGTCAATAGTATAACATTTTCAAGAGATTAACTTTTTTTTAAACAATAAATTCTTTTGTGCCAACAGCAAATCCTTTAAGGGTTGCATCTGTTTTGCATTACTAAATGGCCAGGGAAACTCAATATTCACAGACAAAAATAAAATGTTTAAATAATATAATGTTTGTGACACTGACTAAGGAAACAAGTGAACTTCTATGTTTGCTTTCCAAACCACAATGCAAGGATTTGTGCATTGTGTGAAATTATCTGCTAGATTTCTTTTACTCACTGCATGTACAAACTGCTCACTGAAAAACAATAAATTTAAATTTATATTTATCATAGAATCATAGAATAGTTACAGCTGGAAAGGACCTTAAGATCATCTAGTTCCAACCCCCCTGCCAGGGGCAAGGACACCTCACACTAAACCATATCACCCAAGGCCTCATCCAACTTGGCCTTGAACACCGCCAAGGATGGAGCATTCACAACTTCCCTGGGCAACCCATTCCACTGCCTCACCACCCTCACAGTAAAGAATTTCTTCCTTAGATCCAATCTAAACTTCCCCTGTTTCAGTTTGAACCCGTTACCCCTTGTCCTGTCACTACAGTCCCTGATGAAGAGTCCCTCCCCAGCATCCTTGTAGGCCCCCTTCAGATACTGGAAGGCTGCTCTGAGGTCTCCACGCAGCCTTCTCTTCTCCAGGCTGAACAGCCCCAACTTTCTCAGCCTGGTTTCATACGGGAGGTGCTCCAGTGCCCTGATCATCCTCGTGGCCCTCCTCTGGACTTGTTCCAACAGTTCCATGTCCCTTTTATGTTGAGGACACCAGAACTGCACACAATGCTCCAAGTGAGGTCTCATGAGAGCAGAGTAGAGGGGCAGGATCACCTCCTTTGACCTGCTGGTCACGCTCCTTTTGATGCAGCCCAGGATACGGTTGCTTTCTGGGCTGCGAGCACACACTGCAGCCGGCTCATGTTCATTTTCTCATCGACCAACACCCCCAAGTCCTTCTCTGCAGGGCTGCTCTGAATCTCTTCTCTGCCCAACCTGTAGCTGTGCCTGGGATTGTTCCGACCCAGGTGTAGGACCTTGCACTTGGCATGGTTAAACTTCATAAGGTTGGCATCAGCCCACCTCACAAGCGTGTCGAGGTCCCTCTGGATGCCATCCCTTCCCTCCGCCGTATCAACCGAACCACACAGCTTGGTGTCATCAGCAAACTTGCTGAGGGCGCGCTCAATCCCACTGTCCATGTCACTGACAAAGATGTTGAACAAGAGCGGTCCCAACACCAATCCCCGAGGGACACCATTTGAAATACAGAAGTTTCTTTTGCACACTGATATACAGATAAGCTACAAACCACAATGTGCTTCTAAAGTATTTTAACAGAAAATAAAAATGGGAAATCTGATGTCTTTAATATTGCCTCTTCCATCATATTTTCTAAATGAAGCTCTTCACATATTCCATAAAAAACAATACTTCATGGTTAGTAGTAGAGACAGCTCTCATCTAATTAAAAAAAAAAATACATAGAATTTTGTTTTTTGAAAATAGAATTAACATTTTCATTTTATCTCTTCCATCATTGCACCAGTTCTCCAGGGAAACAGGAGTTTCTCAGGACTGATGGGTGTTTATCTGCTTTCTTCTCAAACTGGATACTCAATGCAGCTGACAAACCTGAATGGACCTACACTTCATGGATAACCTGGGAGTTTTGGAACAGTAGGCCTGCTAAGGAACAGCTGGGAACTCTGAACACTCTGGGTGAAGCCACCAATTCTACACCCATTTGTGTCTTTCCCTATCAGACCTTCATAATCCATTTTGGACTTGTTGAAATGTCTTTCTTTCTGGATAACTTAACCTTTTCTAGCAACAAACAGTTTTGCATGGTACACATATTTGTTGCAAATACACACATGTATTCACTGAGCACACATGATTACAAATATCAGAATTTCTTTCCTGTCTTTTGAAGACAAAAATCAGCAGATTTTGACTGGTTTTGAAAAAAAAAAGATCTTGGATGGATGTGACAGTGAATTAGATTCCCTCTGTCACAAAAAATAACCTTGTTTTGGAAAGTTTGAAATACTAAGATTAGACTTGTCAGACAATTGTCATTAATTTGCTCCAGACAGGATAGAAGCATGCCATAACTATGTCATTATATTTCAGAAAGCCTATCAAGAGAAGTACATACATATAACAGAGGAAGAAAGACCATTAAGGATAATCTCATCAATTTCGCCTATTCTCACGAAAAGCTAAAATTGTAAGCAACATAGGCACACTTTTTGTATGATAGAATATATGCATATACCTATAGGGGTATTTTATTACGTGTGTTTAAAATACTTGGAGGTGATCCTGCCCCTCTATATTGCTCTCATGAGACTGCACTTGAAGTACTGCATACAGTTCTCGTGTCCTCAATGTAAGAAGGACATGGAGCTGTTGGAACAAGTCCAGAGGAGGCCACAAGGATGATCCCCTGTATGAAGACAGGCTGAGAAAGTTGAGCCTGTTCAGCCTGGAAAAGAGCTGTGTGGAGACCTCAGAGCAGCTTCCAGTGTCTGAAGGGGGCTACAAGGATGCTGGAGAGGGACTCTTTCTCAGGGATGATGGGTTTAAACTTTAACACAGGATGCTCAGGTTAGATGTAAGGCAGAAGTTCTTTACTGTGAGGGTGGTGAGGCACTGGCACAGGGTGCCCAAAGAAGCGGTGAATGCTCCATCCCTGGCAGTGTTCAAGGCCAGGCTGGGCAGAGCCTTGGGCTACATGGTCTAGCGTTAGTCACCCCTGCCCATGGCAGATGATTGGAACTAGATGATCTTCAAGTCCTTGTCAACATAAACCATTCTATAATTCTATGATTCATAGCTAATATTCATATACAAAAGGTATTCATACATGCACACAAATACACAGACACAAGCATATATAAGTATAAATACCTGAATAGCAATGAGATCAAAGACTTGATTGAAAGGCCTTTTTTAAAGTGCACAAATTTTAGGTTTCTATCAAAAATAACTCTTATGAAGAACTAGTTCATAGGATGTGAAATAAACTATGGTCATTGTGTGAGTAAGAATATAAGTAGCATACCCCTTCTTGATTTCAATACATTCAGAAAACCTTACCAGGAAATCTCAGGCAAACAACAGCACTATATCACAACTTTAATGAATCTAGACCTAAAAGATTGCATTTAAAGTGGTTACAGCAGTTTAACAAGTAATAGAAATTATTAAATTTCTATCACTGCTCATCATTCAATACCATTCTTGATGACCTTGCTATTTCCAAATACTTCAGTCTCACGATAATTCTCCAGCTAAATACACCTGATTACCATATGGATTGATGCTGTATAACCTCATATTATCCAAAAGAGAATATAATCTAAACTGTAATGATATCCAAGCCACTCCATAATCTCACCTGTGTACTAGAGCCTAGAAATATTTACAGAATAAACAGTGAATTAATGACTTCTTGCTCCTTTTGGGCAGAATGCAAACGCTCATAAGGAGCAACTTTGTGGACAAGAAAACAATAGATTCCTTCTCTCTTGCAAAACAAACAGGTCGAAACAATTGCAGAAGTAGCATTTCAGGCTGCTGCTTGAAATAATGCTGCCATGACAGTAGGTCATTGTGGTTCATACATCATAAGAATCACTGTTTAATAATAAATACATCTATGTATCCTATCCATGCATTCACACAACAGGAAGAGTGCCCAACAAAAGCCATCAGCACTATACCAGAGTCTGGGTCAATACTGTTCTCTCTGTTTTTTCAGTAATGGCACCACAGTTAGGGATCAAGGAAACTTCCAGAAGTTTCAAGTATCAAATCATTTGCATAAAGGAGGAATGATCTCTGGGGAAAAATAAAACAAAATTCTTCATTGCCAAAATACTAAAATCTACCAGTGACTTAAATATAACACAGATGATCTACTGGCTTAAAGGCTTGTTTCTTACTGTAATTTAGTTTGAAAATTACCACCTTCTTTGTAGCTTGACTCACTGGTCTGGCAACCAGATTACAAGGTTTCAGTTCAAGCCATGTACATTCTTCCCAAAGAATGTTAATGTTAATGACTACATTTCTCATCTACTCGTTGTGACAGAGGACAAGGAAAAAAGGCAAGATATATTTCCCTATTCAAGTGACTTCCAAATACTTCTGTTCCTATGAATGCCCATTTAAAAGCAACCTGTTTAGTTTACTGTGTTATGTTACCGTTTTCAGCTGCTTAGTATGTTATGAAAAAATCTATGAATGTGTGGACAATTATTTTATGTGCTAATATTCACCAGGCTTTGACTCTCCTATTTGTGCAGGATTTAGATCTGATAGACAAAAATAAAGTAAGTCTAGCTTGCAGATGGTTAAAGAACTGAATTTATAAAGCTGACTGAGCAAACTGGCTCTATTCAGAGGTTTCACTTTTAAATCTTGTTACTGCTCATTGGTGAGGATTTGCAAACACTGTGGCTGTCAAGCTTCCTGATCAGTGATAGCTTTGAAACTGAGCTAAGGCAGCATAGAAAAAAAGCAAAAACTGGATTTAGTCTCATTTGAACAACCATTTTAAACCTGTTCTGACCCAAAGAAATGAAAGTTACAATTTTTCATACTTTCAGTTTACTGTGTATCTTTACCAATAACCTTTGCCTGAAAAATAAAATTTCCAAAAGTAAGTACAGAGGGTAATGTCCTGATTTTTTTCTCTGTTAATTTCTGGGGATTGTTTTTGAAGCAGATTTTCATTGACAATCAAGAGAGCTGAATCAGGTACCTAAATTTGGGCAATCATTACATGCATGATTTTCTATAGCATGGTCAGCCCTAAAATTTGTTGGTTTCACAGCAAACTGTTCAAAGAGGCACCATGGGCTGATTTGCCTCTCCCTTTCCTCACATTGCCTGAATAACTGACCATGTCCCTCACACAATTGTTAATAGAAAATGACTTCACAGAATTAAACCTAATATCATCAATTGCAAGATAAAATATAGGAGGATATGAGCAAGCAAATGTGCATGTTCAAATATGTGTAATCAGCACATTTTACAAGTTGTAATTAGAATGAAGAATGATTTGTTTCCTCAGAGAACACTGCTTTATCCTTAGATTTCACAGATAAACAAAGGAAATACATTTTTTGAGTGAACAGCCTCCAAACTCCAGGTTTTAGGGATACATAGTTACTTGCATATCTTAATGAAAAATGAGCATTCTTGAGTTCAGGAAATGTCCTATAATATAACCATTACGGTGAAAGAAATAGTGTAAAGCTGCTTTTTCTTTTCTGTGCAAAATTTTACTAATATTTTTCCCTGTTCTCTCAAAGAAGTGATGGAGACTTATCTTCAACTATAGGCTCATCCCCCTTCGGGGGTACTGGCGGAAGGGTGAGCATTTTGCTTTTCTTTGAAGTGCAAGCACACACTGGAGATGAAAGCAACTGCATTATTGTCTTTGATGTTTTTGATACTGAATTTCTCGTTTGATTTTGCTTTGTAGACGTTCAGAAAATAGATTTAGTTCCTCAATCAACCTTACTCTAAATCCTCACTAGGTACTTATCCCCTTAAATATCTGAAATTGATATCACTGTTCTTAAAAGTTTGAGTTTGGAACACTTTAATAAATGCAATAATAAGTCATGCCACAACATCTTTATTTGTACTGAGCTCTTAACCACCCTACCTGCTATAAAAAGAGAAGAGATAAAGGAAAATCTTATAACTTATATAAGACACCACAAAGACAACATGCTTGAAGTAAAAAAGCCTTATTCACAGCAACTGTTTGTGCACAGCTCTCGATGTTTTGAAAAGTGCAATCATTAGACAAAAATGAAACATAAAATGAAACCAAAACAAAGCCCAAAAGCTGTTCTTTCCAGCAGTCAAGATTTAAAAGCTAAGTCTTTCAAATTTATATTTATGTCTCCAAGTGAATTACTTGGGTGAGTAAGGATCATCTATATGGTGAGTTCTAGGACTTGACAGGAACAGCAAGAAACAAAGAACAGCTATAAGGAAATGAATAGCATATGGGATAAGGATTCATACGATATGAGAAGTCACATGGATATTGTCTGTCTTGCACATATGTATGGTTAGCTCCTTAAGAGATCAAAATTTCATGCTTAAAAAAATACAGAATATAAAACATAAATATAAAAATGCATACTAGCGTCAAATATGTTTTCTGTGGATCTATACTCTTTTATATATATTTGGAAAGGTAGTTGAATCTTAAAACTGAGTAACCATTGTTTATTTCAAAAGGAATTATATTTTTATCTTGCACACAAATGTATCAAAATAGAAGTGGCTGATATTTTCCATATGATTTAGCACCTCCTATTTCAATTTAATGTTGGCCAGATACATTCTTCCAGAAAGTAAAGAAAATTGAAATCCACCTGGCTGAGAAAAGCCTGCCAAGACAGTCGGCATGATCACTTCTACTCTCTGATCAGAACAGGGTATATCCAGCAAGCACAGCAGAAGCAGGAGAACATTTAAAACCCTAGTGTGCTTTACCTTACTGACTTTCATTTGAAGGTGCAACATTACTTAAAGACCAGTGGGAGGAAGTAAAAAAAAGAAAAAGAAAGAAAAGAAGAAAAAAAGGAAAATTTTAACAGCTGTGGCAGGAGCTGGCAAACAGAGAATTTTTATTATGAAATACCCTACAGGACTGTCTAGTTACCTTATGATATTTCTAAATAGTAATGCCAGTGCTGTAAGATTTTTACAAGCTCTTAACATAACTGGGAAATAACATGAAAGCAGTACTTGAGGATGTTTTCATCTTTATGAAAGGGTGTCTCCAAATTACAGATTTCTCAAATAAAACTCTGTCTCTAGTATGATGTATAGGAACTTTTCTATTGATGAAGAAGCTGGGACTTCATCTTTAAAATGAGAAACATTACAATGGAGAACTGCCAAACAAACCCTATCTGATATCTTATTGAAAATCCTGGTCCTTTCTTTTCAGAACTACACTTGAGACCAACTCAGGAGTGCTCAAGCCTAGGTAACAGCTAGATCACCTAACTACACTAAAAGCTCATTGTACCTGAAAGTATTTACAGGCAGCTTCCACATCTGTATTTTGCTTAGTGTGCTTATGCTACATAAAGCTGGGAGAATTCTCTATGTCTCCTTATACACATTGCTCCTGTCAATGTCCCACTTCCCTGGCAAGGCAATAGGGAATAAATAGCCTCCATAAGGGAGATGCAGTCTCCTTCCCAAGCAATACAGCCTCCCTCAATCAAGTGTTCAGACACTGGATTAACTGAGCAATCTCTTCATATGATTTTGGACATAATGAAGACATTGTTGGTAATCCCAGAGTACCTGCATACAGAAAACTTTCTGATTCCTTCCACAGTGCAGGAATCCTGTGCCAGAGTACACATGAGGAACTGGCAGCAATTTCTCTGTACAGAGCAGCAGCTTATCCAGTAAATTAATAGTTTGTCATCCTGGACTAAATGGAGATAAAGTAGAAGCTAGCTCTTAAACACAAATAGATAGATGTGGAGAGAGAAAAATACTGCCAAAGGAATTGAGACAAGGCAAGCAGTCTACTACAATTTATCAAGTAGCTCCCAGTAAAAATACAAGTACTTACTATGTTTTGCTGTAGTGATCAGTACCAAGGATGTAAAGCACACATGCTGCTCCACAGCATCAAGACTCACAAGCAGATGCTGGGTGTACAGCAGTACATTCAATACTGTCACTTGTGGAGGTACACTCTGCAATGTTGAGATGGCACAAAGCTTTCTCTGAGAAGTTTTAAGTGCTCAACCATCCTAGGACTGGATCACAAAAAAGGAAGGTCAAAGTTGTCTTCTGCTACCTGTAGTCTTCGCACCTCTTCTGGCATGCAAACTGATTATTTGTCCTGCAATCAATTTCTCATATCATTTAGCAAGCAAGAGCTAAGGAGAAACACTAGGTTCATGTGAAACACTGAAATCCTCTACCCTAGATCAGTCCATAGGAAAAAAAAAAAGCTAAACTTCATGCCATAATTCACTGCCTCCTGGAAGTGTTAAAAAAACATGTAGATGAGGTCCTTAGTGACATGGGTTAGTGGTAGACTTGGCAGTGGGGTAAAGGTTGGACCTGATGATCTTAAAGATCTTTTCCAACCTGGTTGATTTCATGATTCTGTGATTCTAAAACCATGCAGTTTTACTGAGGAGCTGCCCCTTGAATGTTCTTAAACAAAACTGTATACTGTACAAACCAGGAAAGTTCCCAGAAAGGAACAACGCAAGGTATGTACTTAACAGGACAAGGTTTTTTGTTTATTTACAGAAGATAAGCACAGTTTAGTTTTTTTATCTTCTTTTATTCTTAAAAGCTGCAGCATTTCAGATCGCAGTTGTAAACACATATAGCTAAGACAACAGATACGTAATTATTGGTCCTTTCAAGAACCAAAATGTTATAAATTATTTAAGAAAACCTTTTCCAGAGACAAACAAATCTTCATCTTTTGTCTTGAATCTGCCCTATATAAGTATAGATCCGCTATTTCTTAACCACCATGTTGTAAACACACAGCCAATATAAATATATGCAGATATATATGTATATATATACCTTTATATACGTATCTGTATATACAAATTATAAGGCTAGATCTTACCATTTCTCATTACACATTCAGTTACCAAGCATTTTAATAATTTTCAGTACTACACCCTGTATTCTCCTCTATACTGGGTAAACCACTCTGGAGAATCTGCTTTTTGGACTCTGCAATTAAAATTGCACATATGAAAAAAAAAAGTCAATTATTTGACCTCTAACTGTGAGCCAAAATGATGTTTGTTAGTTAAGTCTGCAATTCCATATTAAATCTACACCTTTTAAAGTAAATGGGTGTAGAATAAAACTTGTAAATCCTACCGGACATGAGCATTTAAGGATGTGTCTCCTTGTTTCCTTCTTGAAAAAAAAAACCTCAGATGCTGAACTTCTCTATTTTCAATGGTGACAAAAGAGGACTTAGTTGACATTGGGTCTATAAACTATGCTAAAAACAAACTAAAAAATTCCATCAAGGACTACTTACATACTCATTTCTGTTACTATTTTCTGACAGCTACTGAACAAAATAGAAATGCATGACAATTTTTTTTCTAAGTCATGAAATAGTAAACAAAGTATGTTACATGACATAGTAGATTAATGTTATTCCTGACAGCAAATCTGCCAAAATCTGGCATAAATATCCCACAAGTAGATATTTACTAAGAAATGACACAAGTTTTCTTTTGTCTGTTCCAGGTTTTCACTAATGTCAGAAACTGCTCAAATAACTGTCTTGAAATAATTAAGTGTCCAGTCATTTCAGGAAAAATTCTCAAGTGCTTGCAATTAGAGCTAAAAGAAATTAAGAATGTCATGAGATTGATGTGAACTAATGGTGTTAAAAACCCAAGACAATAAGCATATATATTGGCAAAACAAATCCATATATACTTGCTAGCAAACAAAACCAATGAAAGTAAATTCAATTACTGAAAAGAAGGAATAACAGAGCACAACAAAAGGGGAGAGATGTGTAGAGGTAAAAAGGGGACACGCAGTAAAATCTTAAGCATCTACAAAGGAAGATAGAAAACTATGGTAGGAGAAAAAAAGAAACATCACAAAGGCAAATGAGAAATTTGAAAAGTGAGCATACTTCAGAATACACATGTAAAACCACAGATAAATAAACTGAGTTAATAAAAGAGTTAGAAAGAGAACCAAAGGTGGGGGGGGGAAGGGATGGATTTTTTTTTTTATTCATAATTTATACAAGAAAATATTTTTAATATAAGAACAATTATTTAATGCCCTGAAGAGTAGTAGATGTATGCTGACAAACAGATTAATTGCATTTCCCCAGCTGACAAAAACCTGCTTTCTATGTACCTGACTATCTCCTCTGCTTTCTTTTTCTTTTCCCTCTTTAATCCTCATAAATCATCCAAAGTTCTTGATTTGTTCCAGACCTATTAAAACTCTTGGGTGGGTGCAGACCTGGAAATAACAGTCTGACTTTGAAGCAGAACTTCATCTTCACAATTAAAATCTGTGTTTACAAAAAAGGCATTTTCCATACTTCAGTTGTTATTGTATTCATTGCTCTGCTATGTAGCTTCTGGAGAGTTAAATTTCTTTATGAATTTTCTATTATTTTTTGTAATATAGGAAGGTGAAGTATAACGGCAAGAGAATTGCACATTCCACTTCTTCTCCATGTTCAACCTTGGGAGAATACAATACCTTCTTTGGCTTCATAAATTTGTCTTTAGGTCCCTCTCCTGGGTGATGCTAGGCAGAGGACACAAATCTCTACAAAAGTATGTGACAGGACACAAGGCTCACATATGCAGCTCAAACTGAGTCTGCAATTACCCTCTGCAGCTCTGGAAAGAAGTCAGGAAGTTTAAAAGAGGTCCCCAGCCATGTTCCTAACTTCTTTATACATTTCTTCCACTTCCAGATAGGTCCTAGGGAATATGGCACTTCAGTCTCTGATTTGTCTGCTACCACCATGCAGTGAACATAAGTGCATTTCGTTTTTAGGGCTTTTTCTTTCCCCATAGAAGTGGAGAGTCTGTATTTCAGAAAGTGTTCATGCAGTCTGCCCATAACTCCAGTGTCTGGAGTACATAGAAGAAAAATCCAATTCTGCTTATAGAGCAGCTATTCTTTGAAAAATGTGGTTTCAGTGTAAGAGACCTCAGCTGTCCCTGGTTAGAAAACGAAGAATGTATGTAACTGAAACAAAACTGTATATACATTATTGTTAATTAGTTTATTTTTTGTCTTTGGCAAACATAAATGTGTTTTCCACAGTAAAACCCTTAGAGGTCATGAACAACTCTTACAGTAAAAAGCCGGTCTGATGTGGTGAAGACATTTGAGTCAGTCATTTTACTCAGAGCAAAAACCCACAATGAACAAAACATTCTTGTTAACCTCAGCAAATTTGGTTTTAAAGCTTTTAGCCAAACAAAATTGTTTCTGGTTACGGTGGTCCTAATTTTTTCAGATTAGCTCAGTAAAAAAGGGGAGCTATTGCCTGTCTTTTAAAAGTAATAGACTGGAATTAGAAAAAGTTATTGCCCACAGCAGCAGCCTAGAATACTCCCCAGGCTTACTAGAGGTAGGACCTCTAAGAGTCTGAGTGACATAGAAACAAAATAAGAGAGCTACATCTAGGGAAGAGTTAAGAGACAGCACAAGAAACTCGTATGACAGCACTGATGAATGAAGCTCCATGTTTCTACACACAGGTCAACGGAGCTGGATCTTTCATTATTCTACCCATTTTTGGCTGTCTCTTGAAGAAATTGCCTAGCAATCACTAAACAGTCACTAAAACACAGAAGGATGGCAATACTAACTGGACACACTGTTTTGATTCCAAGTTTAAGAATGTTACTGGCACTACGAACTTCTAGTTAGCACTTCCACAGCCCTCTTCTCTGCAGAGGCATAAGAAGTGGACAGGAGCTACTCCCAGTAATTCAACAATTTACTTAGAAAATATTACCACCATGATCCACAACACTCTCCTGCAACTCTTTCTGCTTTAAATCTTAACAATCCCTTTGACAGGCCACGGGGACACACAGTTCTCATTTGCAGAAGGAAGGGCTCCATTTGCCTACTTACAATACTTCCACATCAGCACGTTACTGTTTAGGACTAAATTCTTAACATCTCAGTGAGATTTAGAGCTCAGTATGGAATGACAGCCATATATAAAATAATAGATATTATCATTCCTCTTTAAACATACACCAAATTTACTTAACATAAACCAATAAATAAATAGCTGAGTGAGTACTCTAAATAGGTAATGACTAAATCATACTGGCCTTTAGAAAGTTGGCATTAAACACTATTATTATAAACAGAGTTGAATAAAACCAATTACTTGATAGAATTGTTTTGTTTCATTTGGATTCTCTTTAATAGGGATCTGTAAATTAGACACAAACACAATTGTTCATTATGAACAAATCACAAACTTTCCTGCATTGATGTACCACAGCTACTCTGGAATAAACTAAACCTTGAAACTTAACATTTAGGGATTACCTGTATAGCAAGGCATTTATTTTTAATCTGTTAAAATAAGCTGCTTCTGTTTAACATTTGGTTTGCATTCTGCACAAACTTCCTTTATAGCATATCTAACTGTATTTAATTGTTTCAGCTGCCGGATAGGTATGCTTAAGGCCCGTTTTCATAACACTCACTGCTTTCTAAATAAACAGTCTCTTCTTCCAGTAACTACTGGATAATTGCCAGCAGGGGTGTTAGCAGATAAGCATCCACGCAAGCAGCTTTTCCAGTGGGACAGACACTTGCCTTGCCACTCCAGATCACAGTAACGCTCCCTCCTATTTGCCAGAGAACTGCTCGTCTGTGTGTTCCATAACCTCTTAATCTGTAACACACAGGTTATTTTAAACAGTTTAAAAAGAACTCACTTTCACTAAACCAAATCTTTGTACTCGAATAGATTAAGGAGAGCAAACATAAAAAGCTCTGCTGTCAACTGTCAGAGAGTGATAACATGTGGCATGTGGGAAAGGTTGCTTGAATCTGCTCTGGTAAAGGAGACCTGTCCACAGTTTGAAGTGTTCAGAAAGGAACCCAGTTTTGCGAGGAAATAGAATTTTTCATTTTCTGGAAGAATGATGGGCATGATGAAGACACTTAAAGAGTTAATACAAGAGGCCCTGAGTGCACCTGGCAGTTGACCGAGTATTAGGAGCTAGTTTATATGTTGTGGGTTTGTGGGGTTTTTCTGTGTTGTTTTTTGGTTGGTTGGTTGGTTTGGGGCTTTTTTTTAAAGAATTCCTTTTCTTGGCATAAGATTTTTCAAACAGATGATTTTTTAGCACCTTAAAAAGCATCATCTACATTTAGCTTTTTCAAAAATAAATACAGTTTTATCTGAATAATCTTTTTCTGGACCAATTATTGGTAAAATATTTTCTGCCTATATTGCAGTGTGACAGTATCAGAACTAGCTTAGTCTCAGCTCCACAGAGGGGAAGCAAAACAGAGCTGGACGTAAATGAAATTTCTAGCTGTGCAAGAGGAGGGCTGACCTGATCATTCTTATCATACAAACAAAATTTTGCTTGGACTAAGAGACAGACAGCAAAGAGAAACATAAGCAGAGCAGAAAAATTCAGCTCCATTAAGAGGAATGTGCTGAGATGCTGGGCTTGGAGCCAAAACCAGAGCATCCTGCAGCATGGAAGACCGGCTCACCTAGAAACAGTGAGAAAGCAAATAAACTCCACAAAAGCAGTGACTGGAAAAAACCGAAACTTCTTTCCAAAGAAACTCTGCCTTCAAGGTACAGAACAGCACTGGAGTAAAAGACCAGTGCTACAGATCATCTGAAACATTGCAGATCTTTCCAAAAGTAACAACACAATGATTTCCCATGCATCATACAAGACCTCAGCTTGTCCTAAACAAGCCATTGTCCCAAACATTGTCATTTCAGTTGCAGTTTCATTCTATTCTGAAAATGGAATTTGTACAACTGTCATGGAAGCTCTGAGCCTTCACGCATGCTAGAGTGAAAAGTGTAGGTTAGATACGAAACTCTTATTCTTCCTGGCTCACAACTTGCTGTGGACAAGATGGATGTCTCCCTTCAATATATCTGACCTTGACCCTGACCACTGGGATGTTTCTGACTGAAAAGGATTGCTTTTCCTGAGAGCTGAGAGGAACAGGTACCCTGAATCATATTGAACATCCCTTTCCCAACTGCACCCACATGCATGAAGTATTAAGCTGTCCTTATACAACCCCACCCTACTAACGCTTGAGCACCTCACCATTTTTGCACATTCAGGTTTATGCCAATGCTGCTTGTTATGAAAATACTATTATAAGTACAAGGTACTAAAACACAGAGACTAAGACACAGATTTTAGTCTGAGACACAGAACTCAACCCAACATTCAGATCATCCACCTTCTACATGAGTGTTTCTACTGTTTAATCTATGTTCCTTTGAATGTATGAGGTAGGAGTAGATCTCTTTTCCTTCACACCATAGATTTCATTTTTGGAAGATCATTTCCTTGTAATATGATAATTAGACCTCTCTACAAGTCATGTTTCCGGAATCCCTTTTCCAGTGATTTAAAAGTAAGCAAACTTTATTTTGGCAGAGTTTGTTTCTTAAGTGCAAAACAGAAAAAAATAAAAAGTAAAAAAATAAAGTGTTCACAGACCTTAAAAGGAATTTTCCAACTGTGAAGCCTAGTTCCATTGATTAAAATGGTATCTGAAGCAAAGTTAAATAATACTTCTGGGGTTAAATGCTGCAGTTACCAAACAGAGAGACCAGGAAGAAAGCCAAGTTTGGCTGATTTCCCCAACTGCATCACTGACCATCTGTGAGAGAGGTAATGTTCTCTTAAGAGAAGAAACAATTATTGAAAAATGAGTTGTGGGATTGTCTGATACATATTTTGTTGTTGTTCAATTAACTCTTCATTTATAGTCTTCCCAAAGCACCAAAAACCAGATGAACCTAAACACTGCTGGCTTGCTAATGTGTGAAGTTTTTATTTAGAAGTGAGTATGCACACAGTGCAATAGGTAAACCTCTTGTAACCCACCACTGCTACACATTGTAAACCTTTTTCCTATGCCACGTTTTATCAGCTTTATGAATAGAATAGTGGTTATAGATTTCTTACATACAAAGGAAAATTGCACACCTACTAATATTATCTATGTATATGTGCATAACTACATGTGCCTGCATGCTGCTTAAATTATACAAATTGAAAAAGGCAATTCTACTTTAGAAAAGCAAACTCAAAACCTGAGAGCCTTAAGACTGGCCATCTGTAAATCTGGTCTTATATCTCCTGGAAGAAGTTGCAGGTTTCAGTTGCCTACCTACTGATATTAAGTAGAATGTCCATTTCATTATTATGATGATGATGCTAGATTATCTAGAAAGGCAGATTTCACTTATCTCTTATGCTTTTTCTAGGGTCATAAATCATTAACCCTGAACTGTAGAGACTTATTACTTCTTGACTGCTCTCATCTGCTGGGGTGGCCACTGGGACACATCACATCCCTAAAGGAGTCCTAATTTGCAGGGATTACTGAATGGATTGCTAGCTAGCCTTGCTACAGAACAGAGAGCTCTAGCAATATGCTGTTGAGGACCCTTCCTCTAAAAAGTCATTCAACCATCAGCACAAAAAATATGTTAAAACAACTTTGAGCAAATCATACCATCTTTTTTCTTTTCAACTCATATTTGAGCTTCCTGTTACACATGATCTCATTAAAACAGCATTTTCATGGACAGGCCAGAAACTATTTTTTAATGTAAAAGAAAAAGGCTAAAACATGGTGGGTTTAAAAATTCTCAAAGCTGCACAAGCCTATCTGACTCCACTCACACACTTCTGTTGCCCTTTAGCACCAGATATTTCATTCTGATTAGTTTCTGTCTGTACACACACTAAGGTATGTGATTGTTTATTTTGAAATAACTTGAAAAAAAAAATACAAAATCAAATACACCTATTCAAATATATTTTTACTATGATGTAGAATGTTACAAAGCAAGTGAGGACTGTAGAATTAACCAGATGAAACTGAGCATTATTTCTAATATAGACAGCTTGAAGATATGGTTAGCTGGCCTGAGTCTCAAATATTATTATCCACAGAGATATACACATTAAAAGTAATCATCAGAAAAGAAGTTCTTCATAAATTACTTAAAATGCATTGGAGTTGGACACTCCTTGCTATTTCTTCTTCAGAAAGTACAGAAGGAAAGATATTTCAAAAGTATCTTTGCTTTTCCCTCTTCTTGTTCAGTGTTTGTCTTTTTTCAGATTTTCATTGATAAAGTACAGTCTGAACATTAACAATTTTAGATTATTTACAATTACGTTCTTTATTTTTCCCTTATCTGTATTTCTCTGTTACACCATAAATGATCAGAAGTAACTGACCCTATTCAATGATTAGATATAGATATATCACTGAAAAGATAGTTCATAATTACAAAAATTTCCTGCCTGGATGCATTCCTGTGTAACCTGCACTAGGTGGCCTTGCCTTGGCAGGGGGGGTTGGACTGGATGATCTCCAGATCTTCCAACCCCAATGATTCTGTGATTCTGTGGAAAAAAAATTACTATTTGTTGAGGTTTTGATATGCACTGGATTTGAATTATATGGGGTGAATTCTGAGCCATGAATTCCCATTATTTATTCCCAATATACATTATTGTGCATGGAAAGATGTGCCAGCTAGAACGTAGTCAGGACTATTCACTCAGCCCACTGATAAAAGTTGGTTATAATGGCTGTGGGGAAATTAGATTAGGTGTATATAAGAGGATTCTAAAAGCACTAGCTAAATATATTCTTTATGATCATAGAATGGTATACTCTCTGAATGAAATGGGAAGATATGTATTCCCATTACCCAATGCAATTTTTTCATTTCATTACCAAGTATTTACACATATCCCTAACTGCCAAGAAATCTGAGAAAATCTTTGGGACATTTAGAAGCAGCAGAGAATTTGGGAATAACAAATAACCTTCAACTAGGGATAGGGCAATTAATATGTTTTGAGGGGAAAAAAAAATTCCCACTGAAACTTGAAATTGAATCATGTAATGTCCTGGATTTAAAGTTTATACTAAGTTAGCTAAAAAAAAAAAAGAAAAAAAAGAAAAAGGAAGAAAAAAGAAAAGGAAAGGTTTACATTCATATTAAAAAGACCCATTTTTCCCTTTTTTGGGTACACTTGAACTCTGGTCTCTTGAGATGCTTGCCTGACCCAATGCAGAACAACTGCCAAGATAGTGACACAGAAGAGTATGGATAAAAGGGATAGAACATAAAAGGAGTGACTCTAAACAACCATGAAATGGAAGCATTTTTGCTTTTCCTGTCATAAAATAAGTCTTATTCCTAAAAGCCCCTCCAGATACGGTGACATGGAAGGGTAGGAGGGCAGGATGCTGACATGTATTTATGCCCCCACCCCCTCAGCAGTGAAGGCATACACAGAGACTGTGGCAGTGCCTGATACAGAACTGAATTTATAAGTTACGCATACTGGAAGCCAAGGCTTTAGCAAATCCAAAGTGAATTGGATTTAATTAAATGAAATGTCCAAGAATTAAAAAAATAACAAAATAAAAATCCTTAATAATTAAGGCAAGGGTTGGGGTTTTTTTGCTTTCTTCCCTCCTTTGTCTTTCGGAACACTGCAGATGCAAAATTAAGATTCATTATAGTTTTGATTTACCATGATATAAAACTTGAGGAAGCCATTAAAGAAAGCATCTTTTTTGTAACTTAAAACACACTGTCCCTTGAAGCTTCGCTAACATGTACAGATATATTTATTATTTCCAGTTTATGCTATCTCTGATCTTGCCTACTGCATCTAAATTTCTTGCCCTTTCAACTGTAGTATATGGCTTTCCATGTATTACACACATAATGAGGTTGTGGAGGACTGTATAACACTACCTTTTGATGAGGACTGGCTTATGAGCTATATATGAGATTGCTTAAATCTCCTCATACCTTGAACCCATTTCTTTATTTGTATCTTCTTACACTGTAAGTTTCAGCTATTATAAAAACTTTTACTATGAACTTATTCTAAAAATCTGCTACCCTGCATAAGTAAATTTGGTAATATTTTATTCTTGTATTTATTCTCCAACTTCATAAGCTGCATGTTTCCCTCTGCAGTGATATAAAGCTGGCATTTTTAACCAGAGTGGGATTAAATTTTCTGTGTGATCATGAAGCATTAAAGCTTTACCACACAGACACACAGACAGTCCCCTGTGACCTCAGCTACAGAAATGGAATAACTTTAAGCATGCTCTTCCTAGGAATGCACTCGCTTCAGATCCCCCCTCTGTTACGTTTATTGATACTGCCAACTACTTCATACCTTGCTGGATCATTATTTGGTTCTCTGAATGTTTATGATGATGCAAAAATAACCAAGAAAATCAAACCAACCTTTAAAAATTCAGAAATACAATTTGAACCAATGTCAGCAAAACAAAAGCAGCTTTAAAGTCAGATGATAGAGATTGGGAGTTTCTTTAGAAAACAAGCAACACGAACACTTTATTCTTTCTTTCATCACTTTGATAACTCATACATGAAGTATACAGAAGGTCTAAGCATCTTCCTATCTACATTTCTATCACTATTTCTCCATATTTAGTATTTAAATTTTATTTTGTCTTTTAAATTAGAGGTAGTAACCCACTTTTGCTATTTTCTGAATCCAAGATCTGGAATTTATGCCCCAACTTTCTATCTAATTTAATCTATTATAAGCTAAACTAACTGCAGCCCAGATGCTCTTGCAACATCTGCTGCACTCCAGACCATCCAGTTGGAACTCTCTCATCATGATGCTGGGAAAATGTAAAATTCTGTCATTTCAAGAACTCTACTATGATAATTTTAGAGCACAGTATATAGCCCAGAATTAGAGGAGGATCACCAGAAAAAAAGTAGATAGTAAGAGGTTGACACTTTTTGTAAAACCTTGGAATTCCAGCAACTGCGAAATAACTAGTAATACTGGTTCATTTGTAAGGAAGAAAATTACAACACATCCTACTCACAGCTCTATATGCTTCACCAGCCTATAAAGATATAGAATCTCAGCATGCTGTATGAGCATAAATATATGATTATGCATTAGAGAAGTCATGCCTTTCCCATAGCCACTGTCGTGTTCCCAAATCAGGTGTCTCCCATTCTTGTAACTAAATTCTTGTACAGGTCTACTTACTCTTTATAAACCAGAAATGGATGCGATTGCACATCACAATTTTGATACTATGTACTTACACACAGGTATCAAATCTACCAAAAAGACAGCTGAGAGGCACGGAAGGCAATTTCTTTTTTGTGAATCAGCACTAATGTTTAGTTCTTGTAAGTGGAGAGAAGGAGGGAAAGGCAGGAAAAACAATTGGTTATTTCTGTAGTTCTTTCCCAACACTTTATGACTTTTCATGTTAGTACAACAGTATTAACAGTAACAAACTCAACATATCAGATATTCTCAAGACAGCGTATTTTGATCATATGCACCACTTGGAGGGAAATGTGTAATGACCCCACCACACAATTCCTTCCATGCAGAGTGTGTGATGATATGTTGTTTTTGTTGGTTCTGGGATTATTTTTGCTTCATATATTCTCTGTGTGAGAAAGGTCCATTTGAAATCATTATCTTCATTTTTAAAGTTCATATAAAATTTAACTCTCAAACAGGAAAGAAAAATCTGACCAAGATATAAAGAAAATAGCTACCAAATCTTGATAATGATCTAACCAAATGATCAACCAGTGAAACCAAATAACAAAAGTTTTAGAAGTGCTAGGTAATTAGTGTGTGCCTGCAATAGATTGTTGTTTCTAGTGTTCAAAGTGTGTTCTTTTAGGTATATGCAGAACATCCTAGCAGTGTTCTCCTGAAAGCAGCAGAGTCCTAACTCATCCAGGTGCAATGTCAACTGATGCACCTGTACTATTCCTTGGACTTGAGCTAATGTCTGCCACAGTGGGACATAAGGCCTACTCTCTCCAGCATGATGCTGCAGCAGGCCCAAAATCAACATGTACTAATGGATAAAGTGCCATAGGATAAACCAAATCAACCAACCAACAAAATAAGGAATAGTTTATTCATTACTCTGGGTGACAGCTACATCATATTTGCATCTATAGAAGTAATTCTAATCCAAATGTTTCAATTGAGATTAAGAAGCCCAATTTTAAGCATCACTGACTTTTATGGCCTATGTTTCGGGCCTTTGAAATATTTTCTTTTTTTTAAGAGTTTCAGGCCCACTTAATATAAAAATGTTTAACTAAGCCACAAAGACAGCACTAAGTAATAGGTGAAAAGTATTCATTTACACATTATAATTGAGCACTCAGGCACATACTAAGTGACAAGAACAAAAAAAGGAGAGAGCTACTGAACAATAAACATCTGAATTATTTTATTGTCTCTATCTTATCAGAGCACTTTTTTTGCACTCTAAAGCAGTCTTCCGTGCTCTGAACAGCTCTATTATGAGAGATTAGTATCTGTCAACCAAATTTTTACATGTGCTGTTGTTCAACCCAGCCGGCAACTCAGTGCCATGCAGCTGTTTGTTTGCTCACTCTTCTGCAGCAGGATGGGGGAGAGAACTGGAAAAAATGTAAATCTTGTGGGTTGAGATAAAGACATTTAATAGCACAGAACAGGGTGGGAAAATAACAATAATGATAAAAGAATAATAGACACTACCACCTGCCCACTACTTGCTGATCAGTCTGAAACAACAACTGCCACCCACGCCAACTCTCCCCATTTTATTGTTCATCATGAAGCCACATGGTCTGGAATATCCCTTGGGTCAGTGGGGTCAGCTGCGCTGCCTGTGTCCCCTCCTTGTGCCCCCCAGCCTTCTTGCTGGCAGGGCAGCACAAGAAGCTGAAAACTGCTTGACTCAGGGTAAGCAGAGCTCAGCAGCAACTAAAACATCGTTGTGTTACCAGCATTATTCTCATCCTAAGTCCCAAACGCAGCACTGTGCCTGCTACTAAGAAGAAAATTAACTTTATCTCACCTGAAACCAGGACATGTTATATATAATAATGGAACAGAAAATCAACAGTTAATAAACCTCGTATGAAAATTAATACAAATAAATTACAAAAATTTTTAAATTACTAGATATAAATGATGGTAGAATGAAAAGCTTTAAGAAACTTGTTTCCCAGAGTCAGAAGGAAATCTCACAGAAATCAGGAAAACATTTCTATAGCAGCATGACAACAGCTAAGAATATGTGGTCTGGATTACTTTTTTTGTTGCTGTTTTAATTGTCACTTTAATGCAAATACTCCACAAATGAACCAATGTACTGAATTATCCATGTGATAATATATTCAAACATTTGACATTTACATTAATTGGAGGTAATGAAGAAAATATTTTTGTTGTTCGTTGGATGAGATTAAATGGGCTGGAAATTCAAATGAATAAAACATCATTATAACATACACTGTACACCTGTTCATAGTTCTATTGACAGCTTGATATTTTTATTAGGTGCATGCACAGCAATACAAGAACAAATGACCATTTTCACACTCATAGGATAGAAGTAAGCAACCAGAGCTCAGTGTGTGGGGTTTAAACCACAGAGCTATGACAAGTGCTTAACTAGTCCCCAGATGCCTCCACTTAGTCATGACTTCTAATTTTATAAATTATTTACAGTTTAGTAGGTGCAAAGCTGGTGGAAAATGCCTTTTCTGGTGGCTTGATTGACAGTATAATTACACTGTGCTTTTGGTTTTAGCACTGTTAAGCAGAATCATAACGGCATAAAACCAAAATATGAATGTTATGAGCTTTTAACTTTGACAAGGTCATTCTGGAACCTACCAAAGAGATGTCATGAAAAGCCATCGCCATCATTAGCCATGTCATGTAAGTACAGCTGTACCTCTAGTTGTATTTTAGTAAGGCTAAATAATTTTTTTCTATATAAATTTTAAGATAGAAATTTTAAAAATCAAAGCAATTTGAAGACACAATCCAGATATTTATCTATCTTAATTAATATTATTTCTTTCAAGGGAGTGCCTAGAACCACTAGTGTCAAGATAGATTCCTCCGTGGGAGACTGTACTTCAGTTAGTTAATGCCTTGTAGAAATTTCTATAGATGTTCAGCTGCAAGACGGCACAATTCAAAAGAATTGTGCAGCCCGATAGAATTTACCTTTCAGAATACCTTTGATCTATGGTTTATGAAGATTCATGATTATGAGGGACTTCAGTAAGAGAGATGAGCACTAAGAATTTCCAAAAAGAAGAGGATACAGAGTATTCTAATTACTTCTAATTTCTCCAAATGTGAAAAGAATGTGACTTTAAAATACAAGATAATTACAGCCTATAAAATGTAAGGATTGGCTTTAAATTACAAAGAAAGCCCACACGTGTCTAGTTAGGATATGTAGGACTTCCCATGAAGAAACAATTTTTCAGTTTGCAAGGAAAATACTTCCTCTTGTAAAGCATTAGCATTGAGCCATCTAGATTTCCTATGCCTGCCTTGATCTTCATTTGATATAAGAAATCTCACTCCAAGCTGTATTGAAAAGGTGCTAATTTTATAGTTTTAGTTAAAGGCTTCAGTTCCTTTTGGATTTATCCCACATGGAGGTTCTTAACCAAAGGCAAAGCCATCAGTCTGCTCCTTGCAATGCAAAGCAACTAATTGCTAAATCAGGAAACGGACCCATAAACACTGAATACAAGAATAAATACAAGTCCTTAAGAGGCACACTATATTGCTGTCCCATCTTTTTAAATATCACAAACTATCCCAAGGGGTTCTGGTTCGCATCATGCAGCTCTTAAAGAACAACAGTTTCACCTTATGTCTCAACTTCCTTTTCTCTGCAGGTTTTAGCACCACACTATCATATTCTTCTGTTTCCAAAAGAGAAAGTAAAGCAGTTGGGAGAGTCAGCTCAGCTGAGCAAACTTAGCAAGGACAGACCTGTTTCATATCTCTTCCACGCTAATCAGGATGTGCTAAGGAAGAATCCAGACTGCTACAGAAACGTATGACATGCCTTACTGTGATACAATGGCAAGTAAGGACTTGAATTCCACAGTTGCTGTTGTCTGAGGAAGTTAAAATATTATGCATTCTGTTGCACGGAGGATGTTGAGAAAGGTTTGTATGCACAGCACTTCATTTACATGGTCTGTAACCAATGGCATACATCAATTCTAACAGAAATATTACTTTGGGGGAAAAGAAAAAAGGCTACAAGAAACATTAACCTCCAATTGGTCTGACACCTTCAGTGGATGCTCATCAGCAGCCTCTTTACTGATATTTAGCCTTACACCCAGCAGTGATACTATTGACAACTGTTATAGTGTTAGCCCTGATCTCCATATGGCTATACTGTGGCATAATATCAGCATGGAGGTTAGAAAATTAATTTTACCACATTCAACACATTACCCCCCCTACTTCAGGCAGGAGTAGGACACAGAACGGGGGGCAAACCTGGAAGGCAGACCAGATTGCAATATTCTGCCCCTTGTATGCTGGTCACAACACATTGATCCTTCTGACAGAGGTCAGAGTTGCACAGGACTTTATGTCTGCTAAAGGCCAGACATTTGAAAACTCTCTAATATGCCATTGCTGACAGCTCTTAAAACTTGCACCCAGTCCCTGTGTTTTTCCAAAGCCTTTGTGACAGAATTTTGTACTTGCTGTTTTTATACTATGGTTTTCATGCTGTTATTCTTATAACCTTGCACTTGTAAAGGCCAGTATTGTAAGGGATATTATTCTACCTTGTTCTGTTGTTCTTGTGGGAAGCAGTAATCATGGTGTGAGAATCACCCCATCTCTCCTTTCCTTAACTCTAACTTTGCACAGTTTACTTTGTATTAGAGAAAACACAAAACTTAGTGCCTAACAAAGTAGATAACATTTTAAGTATATTAACTATAATTCATCTGATAAGTACTGAGACTATACATTATAAACTACTTATGCAGAGAACCTTGAAAACCAGTCAGCATATGACACACTCAATTAAGCAAACTCCAGTCAACACTAACGTTATCCTAAACAGGCAAAACCAATATGGTTTGAACAGGTCCTGAAGACCCGTATACAGTATACAGTAGCAGGAAAAAAGCACAGTAAAAGCCATTGTCATACACATCATCACCACGTGCTGCAGTAGAGAGAACACCCAGACAAGAACTCTTGCCCAGGCTTGCTCTTATTTCTCTCCACTAGTCACTGGAGAGCTTTCCCCATTTCCTTCTTTCACTCCCCCTTGCGATTGGGTTTTTGGGTTTTTTTGACACACACTCCTTTCCCTAGAAGGAAAGATTGTACATTTGTCTGTGTTAACTAAGTCATACTGCAGTTTTGTGCCTATGTCTTTTTTCACTTCTGTTGCTATTCACTCCTGCCAACTGCAACCTTGATTAGCAGCTAAAAGACTCAGATTATTGGTAAAGATATTTAATAACAAGTTGTAACAACTTTGACAGAAATTAGTATCCCTTGAGGCCCAAACTACCCCAAACTGTAAAGTAATAGTGTATATGTAACACTATGGGAGCCAATGAATCTTTTCAAGAACAGGTCTAATTTATTCTTCATTGCAAAGGCTACTGAGAAATGCATAGATTTCAGTGGCATGTCTATAAAGACAGAATTCCAATAGGGGAATCAAGATGCTATAAAAGCATGAAGAGCAAGGGCAAGGTCTCTGTATGTGTACAGAGAAATGGCTGCAGTTACTATGTGACCGATAATTTTCTGCCTAATGCACTTTCCTGTCTGCTTATTTCATATTGCAATTTCTACTCATGCTGGCAATCCAGGAGAGGGCAACAATGAAGTAAATACACTATTGTGCGTTTCATGTGATTCTGGATCTATGCCCACAAGCATAACTGCAATAACACCCAAGAAATACCAAATGTTCTCCACAGAAACTTACTTGTGACTGTAAGAGCAGGACACTTAGGATGATACAGTACTAACTTGTATTGGAGCAACCAGGGTCACTCTTTATTTGCCGATGAGTACTCCTGTTCAGCTCTTTTTCCTTGTCAGGAAAGATTCTCATTTCCTATCCAAACTAATGCTTTCACAGACACTTCATATTTGCTCTGTGGCTATTCGTTTCCCTCTCTTTTTTTATTCTTTTTTTTTCTGCTGCTTCTTAACATACCTGCCTACATGCATTATACATAAAAATGTGCGCATAATAAAGTTTCTAAAAGAATAGCGTGCCAGAAGTGTCAATGAAATAAAGAAACAAATAGATTCTACTTTAAGATATCTTATTTCTCATCATGTCCAAATGATTAAAAAAAATGTTCTTCCTATCTACTCCTCACCAACCTTAAGTACTATTTTATCTTTCAGAAAGACTGCAGGCAAAATACATGAAGGAATGAATACACAAGTGGCATTGGTAGGACTCAGCTATCAATTTGGGCTTCTCTGTTGGCTTGTTGTAGACAAAGAGCTGTCTATAAGAGTCTTGAACGAATGAATGGCTCACCAGTGCTTCTCTTAAACCAGTTACTATAAGATAAGCTTGTTTAAAAAGTGGCCTCTTCTATTATCAGGTACCTAGAAAATGACTATTTTAACTTTGCTATGAGAGGAGATCCCAGATTTCAGCCTTGTACTGCAGTCAAATAAGGATAAATATCATAGTTCAGACAGAGGCTTCCACAACTGTTCTGCAACTTTGACAGTTCTAGAGAGAAGCCAACTCCAGCAGTAAACACAAGAGAAATCTCATTGACAGCAGATACACTGTGCCTATGCATAATATTTTTATGCAGAACAAAAGGTTTGTGTATAGTTATGATAGATTAAGAAGGAATAATATCTAATAGGGACAGGAAAATTATTTCTTATGTTAAAAGCAAATATGGAAGACAAATGTTCATAATAGTATCTCTAAAAATGCATACTTACTGGATTAATTTTAATAATCCATGAAGAAGAGAGATGCAGATGTTTGTTGCTATTATATGTTTTATTTAAAGCAGACTATAAAAAACCTGCTTTGTTTTCTCTAATTCTCAAGAGCAATCAAACTCAGGCAGTCACCTTTACTTGGGAAAGTATACACCTTCCTTCATTAGGAATACAGAGTTTAATGGAGGGACAGGTCTGCTCTCAATATACTGCATTCTTTAGAAGTCTGTCAGTCAAATGGCAGAAAGGCTAAACTGGAATGATATTAGTACTGAACCTGAGGTTTACCTCAAATACAAGCTGCATATGCTGTCCTACATTTACTGGTACACTATTACACCACTATTAGGGCACATATGGATGAAATCTGACTAAGTATCAAGTATCCTTTTGCTTACTTGTGTATGCAGACACATCAGAAAAAGAATATGGGGCCTACAGGCAAAGTTTAGATTCATACGATTCAGCTTAGGTCTGTGTACCACAGTCCAAGACATCATGTCATCTGCAAAGTAACAGGTGGAGAGAAGCTCTCAAAACCACCTTTAATACATCCATAAGCTATGCATCAGCTCCTGCTGGAATAAGCTATATCCCAAATGCTGTTCCTTGCAAAAACCAGGGAAGCATAGTCACAACTCATATCTTAGCAGTACCAATCCTGGTAACATAAGTAACTGCAATTACAATGATAAAATGATGATTTAATAAATCAATATGTCCTCATTTACTTCTATTACCTTCCTGCTCCTACTAACAATGATGGTTATTATGGACTTTATTTTTCCAGAGTGACTAGATAACATCTCACAGTATCACAGTATCACAGTATGTTAGAGATTGGAAGGGACCTCAAAAGATCACCTAGTCCAATCCCCCTGCCGGAGCAGGAACACCTAAATAAGGTTACATAGGAATGTGTCCAGGCGGGTTTTGAATGTCTCCAGAGAAGGAGACTCCACAACCCCCCTGTGCAGCCTGTTCCAGTGTTCTGTCACCCTCACTGAGAAGAAGTTTCTTCTCAAGTTTAAGTGGAACCTCTTGTGTTCCAGTTTATACCCATTACCCCTTGCCCTATCATTGTTTGCCACTGAGAAGAGCCTGGCTCCATCCTCATGACACTCCCCCTTTATATATTTATATACACTAATAAGGTCCCCCCGCAGTCTCCTCTTCTCCAAACTATAGAGACCCAGCTCCCTCAGCCTTTCCTCATAAGGGAGATGCTCCACTCCCTTCATCATCTTAGTTGCCCTGTGCTGGACTCTCTCCAGCAGGTCTCTGTCCTTCTTGAACTGAGGGGCCCAGAACTGGACACAATATTCCAGATGTGGTCTCACCAGGGCAGAGTAGAGGGGAAGGAGGACCTCTCTCGACCTACTGACCACCCCCCTTCTAATACACCCCAGGATGCCATTGGCCTTCTTGGCCACAAGGGCACAGTGTTGGCTCATGCTCATCCTGCCACCCACTAGGACCCCCAGGTCCCTCTCCCCTAACACTACTCTCTAACAGGTCGTTCCCCAACCTATACTGGAACCTGGGGTTGTTCCTGCCCAGATGCAGGACTCTACACTTTCCCTTGTTATATTTCATCAAGTTTCTCCCTGCCCAACTCTCCAGCCTGTCCAGGTCTCGCTGGATGGCAGCACAGCCTTCTGGCGTGTCAGCCACTCCTCCCAGCTTAGTGTCATCAGCAAACTTGCTGACAGTACACTCAATTCCCTCATCTAAATCATTGATGAATACATTAAATAATACTGGTCCCAGTACTGACCCTTGAGGCACTCCACTAGATACAGGCCTCCAACTAGGCTCCGTCCCATAGACTACAACTCTCTGGCTTCTCTCCTTCAGCCAGTTCGCAGTCCACCTCACTACCTGATCATCCAGACCACACTTCCTCAATTTAGCTATGAGGATGCTGTGGGAGACTGTGTCAAATGCTTTGCTGAAGTCAAGGTAGACCACATCCACCGCTCTGCCATCATCCATCCACTGTGTTATTTCCTCATAAAAGGCTATGAGGTTGGTCAAGCATGACTTCCCCTTGGTAAAGCCATGCTGACTGCCCCTCATAACCCTCTTATCCTTGACATGCCTTAAGATGGCATCAAGGATAAGGTGCTCCATCACTTTCCCAGGGATGGAGGTGAGGCTGACCGGTCTATAGTTACCCGGGTCCTCCTTCTTGCCCTTTTTGAAGACTGGAGTGACATTTGCTTTCCTCCAGTCCTCAGGCACCTCTCCCGTTTCCCAAGACTTGGTAAAGATGATGGAGAGTGGTCTAGCAATGACTTCCGCCAGTTCCCTCAGCACCCACGGGTGCATCCCATCTGGACCCATGGATTTATGGATGTCCAGATTGCTCAACTGGTCCCTAACCCATTCCTCGTCGACTAAGGCAAACCGCTCCAGTGACCTGACTTCATCTGAGGTCTCAGGAGTACAGGGCTCTTCAGAACTGCCTCCGGAAGAGTAGACAGAGACAAAGAAGGCATTCAGTAACTCTGCCATCTCTGTATCTTCTGTCACCAGGGCACCCATCCCGTTCACCAGTGGGCCAACCTTGCCTCTGGTGTTAGTTTTATCAGCTATGTATTTGAAAAAGCTCTTTCTGCTGTCCTTGACCCCTCTCGCCAGATTTAATTCTAAGGAGGCCTTAGCCATCCTAGCTGCCTTCCTACATCCTCTAGCAGCAGCCTTATATTCCTCCCAAGTGGCCAGCCCCTCCTTCCATGACCTATAAACTCTCCTCTTCCACTTGAGCATACCCAGCAGTTCCTTATTTAGCCACGCAGGTCTCTTGGCCCTCTTCCTTGACTTCCTACGTGTCGGGATGCTCTGCTCTTGAGCTTGGAATAAGCAATTCTTGAATGTCAACCAACTATCCTGAGCCCCTTTACCTTCAAGCAGCCTTGCCCATGGGATTTCCCCTAGCAATTGCTTGAAAAGACCAAAGTTTGCCCTGCTAAAGTCCAGGGTTGCAATTCTACTTGCTATTGTACTGGTCCTACCACACAAGATCCTGAATTCCACCATCTCATGGTCGCTGCAACCAAGGCAGCCCTCAACCTTTACTGCTTCGACCAGACCCTCCTTGTTAGTGAGGATGAGATCCAGCAGCGCTCCTCTCCTGGTTGGCTCATCCACCATTTGCATGAGGAAGTTATCATCCATACACTGGAGGAACCTCCTGGACTGTGGCTGGGTTGCTGAGTAGTCCTTCCAGCAAACATCAGGGAAGTTAAAATCCCCCACGACAACCACGGCCTGTGACTGTGAGGCCGCTCTCAGCTGCCTGTAGAAGGCCTCGTCAACTTCCTCACCCTGATCTGGTGGCCTGTAACAGACACCCACAACAGTATCGCCCCTGCCAGCCTGCCCCTTAATTCTCACCCACAGACTCTCAACTCGCTCGTCTCCTGTCCCTGGACAGAACTCAGTACATTGCAGCTGCTCTCGCACATAAAGAGCAACCCCACCACCCCGCCTGGCTGGCCTGTCTTTCCTGAAAAGGACATAGCCCTCCATGACTATATTCCAGTCATGCGAGCTGTCCCACCACGTCTCTGTAATTGCCACCAGATCATAATCTCCTGACTTAACACAAGTCTCCAACTCCTCCTGCTTATTTCCCATGCTGCACGCATTGGAGTACAGGCATTTCAAGGAGGGAGCTGAGCTCACCAATTTCACCCTAGGATTATAGGAGGCCTCCCAGTCTTCATTAATTCTAGAGTGCTGCCCCACTGGGGCAAGCCCAGTTACAACCCCATCCCCCTTCGAATCTAGTTTAAAGCTCTCCAAATGAGCCCTGCTAATTCATGCCCCAGCATCCTTTTGCCTCTGTGAGTTAAACCTTTCCCACGTGCCATCATTCGGACTGGAGCCTTATAAAACCAGCTGTTATCAAAGAACCCAAAGCCCTGCCTAAAGCACCAGTCTCGTAGCCAATTGTTTACGGACTGAATTTTCCCATTCAGTCCCACATCATCACCGGAAGATGGAAGAACTGAGGAGAAGATCACTTGAGCCCCAGACTCTTTCACCATCCGCCCCAAGGCCCTGCAGTCTTTCTTCATCCCCCTCAGACTGCGGGAAGCAGCTTCCCCCCCACCTGTCTGGAAGACCAGCAGCGGGTAGTAGTCTGTCGGGTGCACCAGGTTGGGGAGCGCCCTGGTGATATCCCTGATCCGGGCTCCAGGCAGACTACACACTTCCCTATGATGAGGGTCAACTCTGCATATCGGGCCCTCTGTTCCTCTCAGAAGGGAATCGCCTACAACAATGACCTTTCTTTCTTTCTTGTCAGAGGCAGTCTTGAGGCGTGAAGTCGACCGCCTTTTCCTATGTGACCTTGTAGTCTGGCCTTGCATCACATCCTCACTTACCTCTCCATCAAGATCCAGGGCCTCAAACCTATTACGGAGGGGCACCTGGGGAAGCAGGGCAGGAAGGGAAAATCTGAAAACACTGAGCTGCTCTACCAAGGCACACCCAAACTAACATAAACCAGTTTGAAGCTGAAAGGACTTTTACCAAATAGCTTTAGCCAATGCAAAATTCCAAATTCAATGCAAGATAAGCTTTGCATTAAGGTACAAAAATAGCACTCATGGATAGAGAAAATAACCCTATCTATCACTGCTATTACGACTGCTGGACTCTCAAACTGTTTTATGTGCTATTTAAATTTGAAGGAATAATTTGGGGGTAAATTTTCAGAATTGTACATGTTACTCTGGCTGTCCTTAAGTAGATCACAATGTTGATACTTGCTTTAATCAAAATGGGGATATTGTGACCACGCATGTAGAAAATTTTAAATTCTTAAATTTTAGTTTTCTTTCATTATTCCTCATACAGCCATCTAAACTTTTTTCTGTGCAAGATGCAGGTGAAGATAAGGGTACCAACAAAATGACTAACTTCTACTTTGGCCATATTTTATACAGTATAAATATACCCTTATATATATATATATAAATAACATATATATATAAATAACATATATATATAAATATATATATATAAAAATAACAGATTTCAGTCTGTCTGATTCCTGATGCAATGTCTTGAATCTTGTCTATACCGAGAAGCAGGCTCTATTTTCCCATCAGTATAAGTTTGTTTTAGTTTAGAGAAAATGAAAACTGTATATTACAATAAAACTGAAGGTCAGGAGGTTATTCAGCTTGCTGTTGCAAGTACTGTTGACCTTAAATCACAACTGCCTGGTCAGTGGTACTCACACAACAGGAAGAAGCAGAAGGGAAGTTGCACAAATCAAGTATCAGGTTACTGCTGTCTCTGTCATAATTTTCTTACCTCTACAGCTTTATTTCCTTTATAATGTTAATAAACTGAACTGCCAAGGGAAAAAAAAGAAGAAATCATCAAATCATAGAACAGTTAGAACTGATAGAATTGAAAAGATCATCTAGTTCCACCCTCTGTGCCACAGGCACGGACACCTTCCACTAGAGCAGCTTGCTTCAAGACCTGTCCAACCTGGCTTTGAACACTGCCAGGGATAGGGCAGCCACAGCTTCTCTGGGCACCCTGTGCCAGCACCTCAGCACCCTTACAGGGAAGAACTTCCTAATATTAATCTAAATCTACTCTCTTCAGCTTAAAGCCCTTCCCCTTGTTCTGTCACTACAGGCCCTTGTAAGAAGTCCCTCTCCAGATTTCTTATAAGCCCCCTTCAGGTACTGGAAGGCTGCTACAAGGTTTCCCTGGAGCCTTTTCTTCTCCAGAAGAAGAATGGCTTGAGTGTCTCTCAGTAGATTTATGGAGCAGTTCTGGTTTCAACTGGGATAGAGATAATTCTCTTCCTAGTAGCTGGTGCAGTGCTGTTTTGGCTTTAGTCTGAGAACAATGCTGACAACACACCAATGTTTTAGTTGTTGCTCAGTAGTGCTTACCCCAATTAAGGACTTTTCAGTCTCATGATCTGCCAGGGAGAAGGGGCACAAGAAACCAGGAGGAAGCAGAGACAGGACACCTGACCTGAACTAGCCAAAGGGGTATTCCATACCACAGCACATCATGCCCAGTATAGAAACTGGGGGGAGTCACCTGGAAGGCCCAGATCACTGCTTGGGTTGGACTGGGTGTCGGTCGGTGAGTGGTGATCAACTGCATTGTGCAATACTTGTGTTTACTGGAATTTTTTCCTTTCCCCTTTTAGTTTAACATTATCTCCCCTTGTTATTTCTATTATTATTATTATTATTATTATACTGTATTTTAATTATAAAACTGTTCTTATCTCATCCTGTGGTTTTTACATTCTTCCAATTCTCCTCCCTATCCTGCCTGGGGGGTGACTGAGTGGCTGCCTGGTTCTGAGTTACCACTGGACTTAAAGCATGATAGGAGAACATCACCTCATTCCAAATAGTAATCTCATTGAAAATGGCTTCTTAAGACATTCATGTATCACCTTAGTCCACAATCAGTTTAGTCTGGAAAGCACCATTAGGAAGAGGAGTAACTCTCCTCACCCAAAGGCGCTGGGTTATGTTTCTCCATTGCAGTAGAAGTGCTCTTGTAGTCACATGTTGTATTAGGAAATGTATGAAGCTGAAAATCAAGCAGCAGAAAACAGTTGCTTTTGGGCTGGATCAGTTCACACACCAGGGTTGTCATCTGGCTGTGGGAAAAATGCCTGGTGACATAGTGGACTGCAACAATACCTGCTGAATCCAACTGATAGTGGAATTACCCACCAAGGCAGGCCATAGGTTAGAAACCAAGTATCTCTTCACTAGCTAAGAGCAAAGGCATCGAGGGAAGGGCAACAGAATCACTCTTCTAGTTAACTCATTTAAGAAACATAAACATCCCTACATGCTCCCCAAAACTTCAAACAAGTAAGTATGACTATGTTAAATCAGTAAGAATGGTGAATATTGCTCTTATTTGAAAAGTGAAAGACCCTGTGGGCAAGCTCGCTCTGAGACAGCAGCGTGTCCTCATGTGGGTTCAGGTCAGCAGCTTAGGCCAATCCCATTACTTACAACTGAGTAAGAATCAGGAGTTTTACAGCACATTTGCTGTCAACTGTTCTCATGTAGTTTCACCTCTGAGGTAAGATAGCATAACTTACACATGTAGTAGCAGACACATCCAGAGATATCTATTTGCAGTATTTTACAGAGCAGTAGTAGAACAACTTTCAATAAACTATGGCCTAAGTTGAGGAAGGAGGGAAAAGGTCAATAAACAGTATTAAAATCTCCTAATTTGATCCATTTGCTGACAACAAACACAGATTGGGCAAAGTACCAGGCAACTCCAACAGAACTAGCAAGGTTAATGGAGCTGCTGCTATAACATATTGTAGATCTAGTAGTGTCAGTGGCGATAGTGGTAATGTTGTAAACACAGTTTGTTTTCCATCTGGTGCACGGTATATGCCCTTGATGAAAGGGTGCTGCATTATGCATTTCTTTTCTCCTAAATTTATTTACTCCTGAAAATTTAAAAGGTTTTAATAGCCATATTCAGAGAGAGAAATTCTGCTTTTAAAGAATCCTTATAAAAGATCTGCCTAATGAGGTTAAGGACAATATTAAATAAGAAATATTCTCATAATGAGCATGGGATTCCCCTTCCCAAAAAAAAAAGACCCCGCAAAAGACAACCAAAAACCAAAAAGTAGAACTACTTCTGCAAATGAATACTCTCAGAACAGTTAATGTGAATGGTCCGTAAGTCTGGAATGGAGAACAATAACATTTTACATTTATATTCATCCTGAGCATTTTACAAATTACATAAAACACGATTGTGAAGCTATAAATTAAAACTATGAAAGATCTATGTTCCAAGGCAAATTAAAATCAATGGAAGGTCTTAGCTTCATTGCAATTGACTTTGGATCAGGCCTTGAGAGATCATTAATATAAAAATAAGGTACCTTTCAGTAGCGTTTTGTGCTGACATGCAGTAGCTGTAAGCCTCAGATTCAGCTTCATCCTGTCCTCTTAAAAATACACACCACTGAGCATGTAGTTTTAATTCTCTTAATCAATGTTTTTAACTAATATTCTGGTGAAACCTTGATCTGAAATATAATCACTCTTTCCATCAAAATATTTACAAGTAGAAGTGGGGAGCCTTGAACATTCGTGTTTGAATTGTGGATGGTATCTATGGTTACAATGTATTATAGATGGCACGGAACAACACACTGCGTGGAAGAAAGACCTGCAGTCAGAAAGCATGTAAGACAGCCTAAAGGAGATAATACATTGCCTAGAGAAATGGTGTGTATATTGCAGCAAGCTGATTAGAAGCAATAAAGCAAAGGGGAAGGGAAACTGCCTGTAAGTATTCACATGGTGGCATTAAATAAATACAAAATAGAAGTTTGGGACTCTGAAATGGCCACAGGGACAGGCCTACCCAAAGATGATGGGCTATTTAGGAAGGCAGAGAAAGATGGCTTGTTATTCCCCATGATCCAGTCTGATACCTTGTAGGTCTGAAATGACATATGTCTTCTCCCTTTGCTTCTGATGCTAACACAGATACTGGATCAGGTGCTATTGGAGAGGAATAGTTCTCTTTGTCACTAAGAGAGCACCTTCCTGAGTTAGACTTGTCTGCTGCAAATCTTGTTATCAAGACTATGAAATCACTAACAGTCTTACAGCCTATTTTTTCTACTGGAGAAGGTGCAAAATATTAGTATGAAATAATATATATAACATAAGAGAGCAGAGTTAGAAAGAAAGGGAGAGATAAAAAGAAAGAAAAGATGACGTTAAAAAATTCACAGATATCCATACTGAATTGGCAAAAAAGTGAAAACAGATTCAAAGAAACTGCGAATGAAACATGTTTGTGTTCTCTCAAACATTCTGAGCATGCACTAACAGAACATAAAGAAAGTGAAAAAAAATCAGTTCCATTTGACTATACTTCCTTTGGTTTGTTCAGGTTTAGAGAAAAGAAAAATCAAATCTGACTTGTTAATTATACTTGTTGTCAGATAGAAAGTATTAGAACTGCTCTGAAGAAGCTCGTTGAAGAACAATTTTTGTGAGAGAAACCACTTTCTAAACTGTAGGATCTGGATCTCATATACATACTCCAAATTCTAAAGTAGCCATTAGATTTTTACGGTATATTCTATACAGGCTTGGTTTAGGTTGAGTTCTCCAGTATTTAATTCACATTTTTAAGAGCATTTTTGAAAATGCTCCATTTTCACTCTTAGACATAAAGCAAAAAGAGATTTTCTACTGAGAGGCTGGAATACGAAGATAATTTCTCAACAATGCTGCTCAATGTTACTGACAACAGCACTCTCACCCCCTCTCCCTTTTTTACATCTTTCCTAACGTTATAGCAAAATAATATGACTGTGTATATGGTGTTCAAATGACAGTATAATTTCATCAAAACTGTTTACAATGAAAGCACACTATTTATCTCAGATATCAGATACACAGAAAACATATTTAGGCTATATATTCACCAAAGTCTATGTCAGTTACTACATAGTGCTACACGACAAGTGCCAAAAGTCACCAGCAATGATGAGGAGTATATGGCACTGAAGCTATTTAAGCAACTAAGATAAACACACTCATTGTTAACAGGTTACTCTTCACACACACAATATGCATTAGCTTTTGACCTGATGAGCATGTAGTTTAAAATAGTTAAGACAGAAAGCATAAAGGAGAAGATGTATTATCATTATTATTATTATTATTATTATTACTATTATTATTACATGGCCAAATGACTCTTATTCAGTTATAGGACCCTGACAAGCACAGGAGACAAACCCGTACTACCTGAATTAATTAGTCCTGTTACTTATTATGTTTCTCTAAACATATAATTACATGAAATTACTCCACTTTTGTCTAACTCCTTGTCACTATGCACTATCAAGCCCTTGTCATGAATGATGCAGTTCACTAGGATACCATCCTTTTCCCTTAAAAAACATCCTCCATTCCACATTCCTGCTGTAACACAGAAAATCAACTTCTAGCAATTACCAGTTTGTATGAAAACAGCTACTGGAAAACAGTTTCTGATATCACAGGTTTTTTTCTTTTATTTGTAATAAAAAGAGAACAGTAATTTGTTTCAATTCCTTCAGCAATATAAAATATTCCTGTGTATTAAAAAAAATGTAAATCTGAAGTATATAAGCTTGCTTATTACTTAAAGACTGAGAATCCAAAAGAGCAAAACCCTTTGATGACACATATTTTTGAAAACCATTCAACCCTAAAAACTTCCATGGTATTAGACATGCTAACAGTAATATTTGTTGTCTACAGATCAAATTCTTCAGAATAGAAAATGTTTATTCAGTGTATATACAGTATGATCAGGGGTTTGATATCAAATAGTAATTTCTACTGCTACCAAAATAAGTCTTCTCCATGCTGAAATAAAAAAGGAAATGGCAAAAGTGATTAAGTTAGGGTATGTTTCCACTTCTTCCTATTTAACACTGGATATTTCACACACACATGAAAGTTTCTAGGTTCATAATACTGAGAATTAGCTATTTGATGAGAGCCTGAAGTTTAGAAATGGATCAAAAATCTAGGTATGCAGGAAATCAAGAGTTTCACCCTGCAGTATATTCACAGCTCTCAATGTATATCTTAAATATCTTATTTGTATATCTTAAATGTATATCTCAATATATCTTAAATATAACTAAATTCAAATACACCTGAAATGTTATTTCCCACATTCCCAGTTATAAAGTCCAAGTGCAGCATTTGGACTACAAAAGATGCCCAAAATACAGCTGCCTGTCACTCCTGGATTATTATATGGTTCCAAATACAGCTAACTACAATTTATAAGCTACATAGTAGTGCACAATACTGTGAATTCCAATATATAGTTGCATTTGAACAGCCTTTTTGCTTTGTTTGGAGTAACTGCACATAAGAAAGTTGTAAGATATTTTCAGAAGGCAATACAAAGTAAGCATTCCATTAGATAGCTTCAGTTGTATCACTTCAAGAACCAAGCAGCAGTCCCTACACTGCTGCTATTGTGCCACTGCAACAACAAGAACTCTTTATTCACAGGTTACCTTAGAATTTCCCCCAAATTATCTCCAAGAGCAAGGGCTGAAAAGCAAACTTGAAATATCCTCATGTTTTAATCCTATTTTTACCATGATATTATTTGTTCTGTTGAGTACATATTTCCCTTCCATCTGCATTTTCACTTGCCTTTCAACAGCTGCCCAACTTGAACCAAAAAAGAGTGACAGAGATATATCCTTTTAAATTATTAAATTTATTTCTTTCTTTCTCCTTTAATTGTGGATGAAGTCTTTAACTACTCATTCAGAACACAGTTATTTGCAAGGCAGATAATTCCCAGACTGTTTCTGTTTTAATTCCCAAAACTTTTCCTTTTTAGATTTCTACTTTTCATGGAATCAACTAATGGCAAATATTCTGTAATATACATGTATATATATTTATTTCTCAGTTTATCTTTGATTCACAGATCAACTGAAGAGTTATTTAATGACTATCTTAAATAAGAACTATCTGTCACAAAGCTGCCTAGGTTCATATTTAACCATATTTTATTCCTTATGTAGATAATGTCAGGGCTTGATGTCAGGGCTTGATTTTCCAACAGTCCTAATAATCTTAAAGATAACTCTGAAATTTACTTGCTATCTTTAATGTGATGACCTTCAATAACAGAAATGGTTATGCACATTTTCTGTATTGCAAACTTTTGCCTGCTAGGCACCGACACATAAACCCTATCTGTTTAGTCTGTGATCATTACCATGTTTATTTTTAAATACGCGGTTCAGGAGTTCTGTGCAGTTCCTGAACTTCTTCAGAAAAAAACCCTCCATTTGTATTAACAACATAATGGCAATGCTAAATTTCCTTATATGTAAACGTATTTCAACATAAGTATCAGACAAAGTGCAAGTCAAACTTGAAATGTTAATGGAGTATCTGAACTGTACCTTTTTTATTCTGCTTGCAAAACAGCACACATGAGGATTACTAGAAACCTCAAGCCACTTCTATGACACTAACTTACTCATTAGGTGCTTGATTGGGTGAAATTGCACCTAATGATATCTAAGGTATATAGTAAGTGCCACTCATCAAAGATCACCATATAAACCAGTTATATCTACTGCTGAACTCTGATTAAAGATAAAAATTGTATCTTATAGGAAGCAGAATCACAGAGGCTTATGAACTGATATTCATACTGTAATTCAAAGTTTGTTCTAAATCATGGTGAAGTTACCTAGATTTTGTTGGCTTTAGAGCATTTTTGGGAGCAATTCCACAGCCTCTTGTGGAGTATCCAAAGCTGCTATTCATCTGCTACTCCATACCTCTCTCCCTCTCCCTTGCACTAACAATACTGACTGCAGAAGTGCACAGCAACATCAAACTCTAACCTGTTCCTAAAGGAAAGGATTGTTTTTACAGTTTCTGAATGACAGAGTTGTCTTGGGGCAGGGGGACAGTGGGCTTTTTTGCTTTTTTCTTCTTCCTCTGTTTGGGTTACTGCACCCCTGCAATTGCTAGTAGAAGTAGGGAGAAGGAATATGGCGTCAGAAGTGAGGAAATCAAAGCTGCCATTTTGACTGTAGCACAGGCTTAGAATGGTCTATGCCCACCTTGAAACTGCACCTTAAGATTTCTCTGCCAAGATATTCATTCATGTGTTCATTTATTTCCATATACCATTTTTACTGCTTTTACTTTTAAATATTTTTTGGATGTGTGTACCAGGTTTGTGTGGCAAGGTTTCAGTAGTGGTGGGGCTATAGGGGTGTCTTCTGTAAGAAGCTGCTAGAAGCTTAAGCTGCATCTAATGGAGCTAATGCCAGCCAGCTCCAAGATGGATCTGCCACTGGCCAAGGCTGATGGTGGTAACACCTCTCTGGTAACATGTTTAAGAAGTGAAAAAACCACTGCATAACAGCAATTACAGACAGAGAGAGGAGTGATAGGAGTGATAGGAAGATGAGAGGAAGGTATTTTAAGATTTAGTTTTAATTCTCATTATCACAGTATCACAGTATGTTAGAGATTGGAAGGGACCTCAAAAGATCATCTAGTCCAATCCCCCTGCCGGAGCAGGAACACCTAAATAAGGTTACATAGGAATGTGTCCAGGCGGGTTTTGAATGTCTCCAGAGAAGGAGACTCCACAACCTCCCTGGGCAGCCTGTTCCAATGTTCTGTCACCCTCACTGAGAAGAAGTTTCTTCTCAAGTTTAAGTGGAACCTCTTGTGTTCCAGTTTATACCCATTACCCCTTGTCCTATCATTGTTTGCCACTGAGAAGAGCCTGGCTCCACCCTCATGACACTCCTCCTTTATATATTTATATACACTAATAAGGTCCCCCCGCAGTCTCCTCTTCTCCAAACTATAGAGACCCAGCTCCCTCAGCCTTTCCTCATAAGGGAGATACTCCACTCCCTTAATCATCTTAGTTGCCCTGTGCTGGACTCTCTCCAGCAGGTCCCTGTCCTTCTTGAACTGAGGGGCCCAGAACTGGACACAATATTCCAGATGCGGTCTCACCAGGGCAGAGTAGAGGGGAAGGAGGACCTCTCTCGACCTACTGACCACCCCCCTTCTAATACACCCCAGGATGCCATTGGCCTTCTTGGCCACAAGGGCACAGTGTTGGCTCATGCTCATCCTGCTGTCCACTAGGACCCCCAGGTCCCTCTCCCCTACACTACTCTCTAACAGGTCGTTCCCCAACCTATACTGGAACCTGGGGTTGTTCCTGCCCAGATGCAGGACTCTACACTTTCCCTTGTTATATTTCATCAAGTTTCTCCCTGCCCAACTCTCCAGCCTGTCCAGGTCTCGCTGGATGGCAGCACAGCCTTCTGGCGTGTCAGCCACTCCTCCCAGCTTAGTGTCATCAGCAAACTTGCTGACAGTACACTCAATTCCCTCATCTAAATCATTGATGAATATATTAAATAATACTGGTCCCAATACTGACCCTTGAGGCACTCCACTAGATACAGGCCTCCAACTAGGCTCCGCCCCATAGACTACAATTCTCTGGCTTCTGTCCTTCAGCCAGTTCACAGTCCACCTCACTACCTGATCATCCAGGCCACACTTCCTCAATTTAGCTATGAGGATGCTGTGGGAGACTGTGTCAAATGCTTTGCTGAAGTCAAGGTAGACCACATCCACCGCTCTGCCATCATCCATCCACTGTGTTATTTCCTCATAAAAGGCTATGAGGTTGGTCAAGCATGACTTCCCCTTGGTAAAGCCATGCTGACTGCCCCTCATAACCCTCTTATCCTTGACATGCCTTAAGATGGCATCAAGGATAAGGTGCTCCATCACTTTCCCAGGGATGGAGGTGAGGCTGACCGGTCTATAGTTACCCGGGTCCTCCTTCTTGCCCTTTTTGAAGACTGGAGTGACATTTGCTTTCCTCCAGTCCTCAGGCACCTCTCCCGTTTCCCAAGACTTGGTAAAGATGATGGAGAGTGGTCTAGCAATGACTTCTGCCAGTTCCCTCAGCACCCACGGGTGCATCCCATCAGGACCCATGGATTTATGGATGTCCAGATTGCTCAACTGGTCCCTAACCCATTCCTCATCGACTAAGGCAAACCGCTCCAGTGACCTGACTTCATCTGAGGTCTCAGGAGTACAGGGCTCTTCAGAACTGCCTCCGGAAGAGTAGACAGAGACAAAGAAGGCATTCAATAACTCTGCCATCTCTGTATCTTCTGTCACCAGGGCACCCATCCCGTTCACCAGTGGGCCAACCTTGCCTCTGCTGTTAGTTTTATCAGCTATGTATTTGAAAAAGCTCTTTCTGCTGTCCTTGACCCCACACGCCAGATTTAATTCTAAGGAGGCCTTAGCCATCCTAGCTGCCTTCCTACATCCTCTAGCAGCAGCCTTATATTCCTCCCAAGTGGCCAGCCCCTCCTTCCATGACCTATAAACTCTCCTCTTCCACTTGAGCATACCCAGCAATTCCTTATTTAGCCACGCAGGTCTCTTGGCCCTCTTCCTTGACTTCCTACGTGTCGGGATGCTCTGCTCTCGAGCTTGGAATAAGCAATTCTTGAATGTCAACCAACTATCCTGAGCCCCTTTACCTTCAAGCAGCCTTGCCCATGGGATTTCCCCTAGCAATTGCTTGAAAAGACCAAAGTTTGCCCTGCTAAAGTCCAGGGTTGCAATTCTACTTGCTATTGTACTGGTCCTACCACACAAGATCCTGAATTCCACCATCTCATGGTCGCTGCAACCAAGGCAGCCCTCAACCTTTACTGCTTCGACCAGACCCTCCTTGTTAGTGAGGATGAGATCCAGCAGCGCTCCTCTCCTGGTTGGCTCATCCACCATTTGCATGAGGAAGTTATCATCCATACACTGGAGGAACCTCCTGGACTGTGGCTGGGTTGCTGAGTAGTCCTTCCAGCAAACATCAGGGAAGTTAAAATCCCCCACGACAACCACGGCCTGTGACTGTGAGGCCGCTCTCAGCTGCCTGTAGAAGGCCTCGTCAACTTCCTCACCCTGATCTGGTGGCCTGTAACAGACACCCACAACAGTATCGCCCCTGCCAGCCTGCCCCTTAATTCTCACCCACAGACTCTCAACTCGCTCGTCTCCTGTCCCTGGACAGAACTCAGTACATTGCAGCTGCTCTCGCACATAAAGAGCAACCCCACCACCCTGCCTGGCTGGCCTGTCTTTCCTGAAAAGGACATAGCCCTCCATGACTATATTCCAGTCATGCGAGCTGTCCCACCACGTCTCTGTAATTGCCACCAGATCATAATCTCCTGACTTAACACAGGTCTCCAACTCCTCCTGCTTATTTCCCATGCTGCACGCATTGGAGTACAGGCATTTCAAGGAGGGAGCTGAGCTCACCGATTTCACCCTAGGATTATAGGAGGCCTCCCAGTCTTCATCAATTCTAGAGTGCTGCCCCACTGGGGCAAGCCCAGTTACAACCCCATCCCCCTTCAAATCTAGTTTAAAGCTCTCCAAATGAGCCCTGCTAATTCATGCCCCAGCATCCTTTTGCCTCTGTGAGTTAAACCTTTCCCACGTGCCATCATTCGGACTGGAGCCTTATAAAACCAGCCATTATCAAAGAACCCAAAGCCCTGCCTAAAGCACCAGTCTCGTAGCCAATTGTTTACGGACTGAATTTTCCCATTCAGTCCCACATCATCACCGGAAGATGGAAGAACTGAGGAGAAGATCACTTGAGCCCCAGACTCTTTCACCATCCGCCCCAAGGCCCTGCAGTCTTTCTTCATCCCCCTCAGACTGCGGGAAGCAGCTTCCCACCCACCTGTCTGGAAGACCAGCAGCGGGTAGTAGTCTGTCGGGTGCGCCAGGCTGGGGAGCGCCCTGGTGATATCCCTGATCCGGGCTCCAGGCAGACTACACACTTCCCTATGATGAGGGTCAACTCTGCATATCGGGCCCTCTGTTCCTCTCAGAAGGGAATCGCCTACAACAATGACCTTTCTTTCTTTCTTGTCAGAGGCAGTCTTGAGGTGTGAAGTCGACCGCCTTTTCCTATGTGACCTTGTAGGCCGGCCTTGCACCACATCCTCACTTACCTCTCCATCAAGATCCAGGGCCTCAAACCTATTACGGAGGGGCACCTGGGGAAGCAGGGCAGGAAGGGAGGAAGGTTGCCCACGACTCCGAACTGGAACTCACTTCCAGCCCTCATCGTCTTTTTGGTCCCTTACCTCTGCGCGACAGCTACAGGGCAGGGGCTGTCTCGGGCCATCCCCCTCTGTCTGAGAGGGCAGGGGGTCCATCCCCTTTCGGGGGGTATCTCCCTGGAACCGTTCCTGCTGGCACGCCAGGGAGTTACTCCACCAGTCGATCTCCCTTTCACACTCCCTGATGGTCCTCAGCGTCTCGACCTCCTCCTTAAGTTCTGCCACCAATCTAAGCAGATCTTCTACCTGCTCACACCTCACACAGGTGGAATGCTGGCCTCCCTCCCTCAGCAGCAGCAGGCTCTGGCACTCCCTGCAGCCAGAGACCTGAACAGCCACAGTTTGGGACGGGGTCTCTGTCTGAGTTGCTGCAGTCTCCTTACTGCAAGCAGTCCTTCTGGAGGCGACCATATTGGTCAGCAGTCTGGGACACCAGCAACAGGGTTCACAACATGACCTGCTTGTTCCTCCCTGCACCCGGTGGGCAGAGTCGCTGCCCTCCCAAAGGCTCTTTCAAGGCAAGGGGCAGGGGTGCGGTGGCCATTACCGTGGGAACGCCCCCTGCCACGTCAGCCGCTCTCTTGTAAGGGCTGCTGGGGCTTCGGGGATCGGGAGATGTCGGGAATCGCGATGTCTCTGCGCTGTCCCCTCTGATTTTCCTAATCTCTGCTGAACCTCGTGGTACCTGAAGCGTGCCGGCTCCGGCTCTAGCTGGGCTGGCTCCGATCA